>NC_049226.1:31441414-32691414 GCF_011100685.1 Canis lupus familiaris
TGAACCCAAGACTTTAAAGCGTATTTGACTTTTTCTAAACAGAGACAAGAGCCTTTCATTGGTGGCTGCAGCTTGAATCTGGAAGACAATGCTGTAAGTAGAAGAAGAAGGTGGAAAAACAGCTCAGGCAGTTTGCAGATCCTCGGGCTGGGCCCTTGCTGGGCTCTCAGAAGCATCCTTTTCCAGCACAACTGTGCTCTCTCTCTCCCTGGACAAATAAGGACTCAGATGCCTGGTGCCCTTAAGTTCTGTTGCCCAGAAGTGTTGGTGAACGTCACAAATTTTGAAGGTGATGGATGTGCAAGGGCACGGAGCAGATGGCGCCCTCCCTGAGGGAGGAACTCCAAATCCTCTTCCTCCACATGCTCTCCGGTAAGTCCAAGGTCATGCCTCCCTGACCTCAGAGTGGATCAACCAGCTCAAGGCCTGCTGTCGCCTGGGCCTGTTAGTGTGTGGGGACCACCGGGGACCCCTGGGCAGCGGGGTACTGGCCACAGCTCACCCTGCAAGTGCAAGGAAAGAGATGAGAACTTGGCGTCAAACAGCCCTGGGTTCATTTCTCAGCTGTCCCCATTGCTGGCCGAGGGCCTTGGGCAGCCCACATGGCTCTTCCTTGGGGCCTCAGAGTCCTCACCTCTTAAATGGGACAATAGTAACAACTGCCTTGTTAGGATGTTAATGCCCATAAAATGCCTAGCACAGGGTCCAGGCTCAGAAAACACTCCAATAAAGCGAGCTGTTGGAATGTGCCCAGCACTTAGTTTCTGAATCCTCTCATCCCATTCTCTGGTCGGACCTCACAAGGCCTTTATGAGGAAGCTGAGCAGATATGTGCGCCCCCAGCCTCAGACGGGGACGCCCAGCAGTCCTTCACCGCCCAGCAGTCCTTCACCCGAGACCACCCAGCATCAGCTGCGGGGCCAGTACCGAAATCTGTACATGGCTGCTTTAAGTTCTGAGATCATGGCTCCCTCCCTCTTCCTGAGGGGGCCTCTGCCCCACCCCCTACCTATCAGCTGCTGAAAGGGATCAGGAGAGATGAAATCCCCAGGCCCTCCTCACTTAATTCACTTTAGGTGATATTAAAGAAAGCTTCTTTGAGGGATAACATGGCCCAGCTCTTTGCCACCATTCTCCCTGGGAAGAGTTTCCATGGAGAGAGTGCCTGTGTCTCCAGAAGGCCAGCCCCTGGCTCCCTCACCAGGGAGCTGCTATGCACCACTAGAGCAGGAGAAATAAATCCGCTTCCAATCTGCTTCCCCACAGTCCAGAGCCCAGGAAGGACCCACGGCTCCAGCCCCCCATGGAGGCTGGTTGGGCACGTATGAGGCAGGATGGGGGTTGGGGGGGAAGGCGGCAGAAAGGCAGCTGCTGTCATGCCCGAGGGGGGTCTCCTGTGCTCTGGAGAAGCTGGTCCCGTTCAGGGGAGCTCCTCAACCTGTACCAGCAGATGAAGGGTCCCTGCTGACTGGTGTTCAATGGAAACCACTACCATCCATCCTGTTCCCTGATGAGGGATGAAGGCCTGGACCGCTGTCCTCATCAGCACCACGGAGAGCTGCCTGCGGGGCCAGGGGGAGGGGTGGGTGCTCTAGGAGACGAGCTGAGCTCTGGGCCTGGCAGACGAGGGAGGGGGGAGAGAAAGGGAGAGAAGGAGGGGCAGGAGGAGGAGAGAAGGGAGAGAGAGAGGTGGGGGCTAGGAGGGAAGGAGGGGAGGGAAGGAGGAGAAGGGAGGAGGAGAGGGGAGGAGGCAGAGGAAGGGAGAGAGGAAGGGGAGGAGGAGGGGAGAAAGGAAGGAGATGGGGGAGGGGACAGGGAGAAAGAGGGAAGGGTGGGGGCCAAGATGGAGAGGGAGGGGAGGGGAGGGGGAGAGAGGGACAATGAGAGAGAGGGATGGAGGAGAGAGATGGGGAGAGTGAGGGGGGTCACGCAGGGAGAAGAGGGAGGGAAACAGTGAAGGGCAGAGAAGCAGAGACAGAGACCTGGCGACAGTAAAAGCAGAGTGAGAGAGAGACCAGACCGGGTCACCGAGACCACACAGGGAAGGAGAGGGACCAGGTAGAGACCCTGCTCCCCAGGTAGCCCCGGGCAGAGCTTCTTCTGGGCCCTGGGACCTCGATGCCTCACCCCTTCCCTTTCTGAGGCAGGAGCCTATGCACATCCCATCAGGGGTCCTAGCTGTTCCGTGGAGCGAGACCCTGTCAGGGATGGCAGTCTGCGCCTCCTCGTGCATCTGACTCCGAGAGGAACGCTTCGACTAGTAGCTGTGCATGAGCCTTGAGGGATACACTGTTCTTTCTGGAACCTGTGGTCACTTGCTACCCCAGGTCCAGGAGCTTGGGAGCTCCATCCAGAACCCAGGCTGGGAGCCCCGTGGGGACGACAGGGGGTCTTCCATAGACTCTATATCCTTCTGTACCCTATGGGCCCTGGAAAGGTTATCGGAAGTCACGTGACGAGGAGGTCACAGCATCTTCATCAAGCCATCAACCCCAGCAGGTGCCATAGGGCACTGTCCACATCCACATTCCAGCTCATTCTCCCAGTGCCCGGCCCCCCTGGCAGCTGACCGCTCTCAGCTTGAGCTCTTCTCCTATACAGCCCTTGTCCAAGGCCAACCCCCACCCCAGGGGATGACCGCATCCAATGCGTGAAGCCCCTCACCTAAAATCAGGATGGTGTTAATGGGCGTCCCTGCTCCAGGGCTCCCTGTGGGGTCGGGTGTGGCCAAGGAACACGGCTCATGTCCTACGTCCACCCAGCTGGGCTCCTGATGTCCAGGCCCTCATGGATTTGTGCACTCAGAACTTGTGCGTGCCATCCCCACTCCAAGCAGCAAGACGGGGCAAGTGCACTGCCCTCACATCCGCAGGGACCAGGCCTTTCCCTCCCTTGACAAGATCTCTCTGCCCCTGGATGGCCTCTCACATATTCGAAATCAGCTGTCACCATCAGGAGCAGGAGGAAAGGCAGCCTCTCTCACTGCAAACCTGTATCGAAGCCACACGACGTGCACTGTAAATATCATATGAGTTTATGTATCAATCATATCTCAGGAACTATTAAATTAAAAGAGAGCGAGAAGGGAGGGGAGCCTGAGTGGCTCAGTCTGTTGAGCATCCAACTCTTGATTTCGGCTCAGGTCATGATCAACCCCTGCATCAGGCTCTGAGATCAGCGGTGGGGGGTCTGCTTGGGATTTGTCTCTCTCCCTCTCCCTCTGCTCCCTCCCCTGCAAAAAAGAGAGAGAAGGGAGACAAAATTGGCCCCGAGCTGGGATAATAGCCACACATAGCAGGGCAGGGGGCACCTCACGTCCGCCTGCGCACCTGCACGCAGCATCCCTCCACGTGAGTTACCTCTCCTAAGGCCCCGGATTCTTTCCTTTGCAAAATGGTAAATGTGGGCAGACCACCTGCCAAGCTGTGTACAGTCACCGGTGACTTCTTTCCATCAGAGACTCGTCTTTTGTCCTAAACTCCCATTTTTGGCCACAAGGAATCTGGCCACCATGTTACCGCGACAGCGGCAGCAGCCAAGATTCTCACCAGCAGCAAAGACAAGGGTTTTTTTTATTTTTATTTTTATTTTCTCCTTTCCTGACTCTGTCAGGTTGCAAATCCAATGGATGTTGCCCCAGTGCGGGGATAAGAACACATAGTAAAATAGGCTATTGTCATGGGCAGCCCTGGTGGCTCAGCGGTTTAGCCCACTCTTCAGCCCAGGGTGTGATCCTGGAGACCTGGGATCAAGTCCCACATTGGGCTCCCTGCATGGACCTTGCTTCTCCCTCTGCCTATGTCTCTGCCTCTCTCTGTGTGTCTCGTGAATAAATAAATAAAATCTTAAAAAAAAAAAAAAAACAGGCTGTTGTCTTTGAGAGGGGAAAAAAATCTACTATTAACGGGCAAAACACATGTTCCTATGACTACAGTTTTCAGAAGATTACAAGCGAGCCAAATGTCTCCCATTATTCATATGGAAAAGACAATGTTTTGCCATCAGCGAGGGACGTGCCCACATCAAGCAAGACTCACCGCCTCTCTACTGGGTTGGGTGTGTGGAGGGGAGCGGCAGTGTACGTCCCCCCCACTGGCGCATGGAGCCCCCAGGTCCCCTGGGGAGGGTGCACTGCACCGGGGGAGGCTGGCATCCGGACACCACACACAATTTCTCCCCCCCTCGAGCGCTGGTTTTCTCGGTGCCGTGAGTCTAACCCGGGGACCATGCAGCCCGTCAGTACCATGACCACACCATCATCGGTGATAAGCGTCCCACTTCGGCCAAGACCACAGGCTTGGACAGACACCCCATCTCTGAGTGGATGTGCATGCTGCCCAACCCGGGGGCTGCTGCAGAAGCACTCAGGCTCCCACTGAGGGCTGGGAACTGGGGGACACACAGCGTCTGAACCCTCCTTCCAGAGACACAAGAGTGATGGACTGCTCAGCCCAGGGGTCCAGGGACAGGAGCACAGGGTCAGCGCTACACTCGAGGGGTTCCTGGCACACAGGCCTCACTAGAGAAGCATGGCCACATCGTCAGCAAAGTTCCCTAAAAATGCTGGGAGGTGGTCAAGTGAAGGCTGGCAGCCCCCACCTCCAGGCTGAGGCCACGCAGGGATTACAGATCCTCAAATCAGGGGGACTCGGCGTCAACTCTCCGATGCTGGATAGCAAATGAGGCCCAGCTGCACGAAGCCCATAAGAATGACCTGGATCCAGGTAACAGCCGCCGGTTGAGGCACATTCTCTTGGCTGCTCCAGTCCGGCTTTCAAGCCGCGCGCCACAAGCACCCTCCTTGCTCTCTGGTACCTTCTCTTTCTTCTTGTAATAGGCTTGGTTCTCACAGCGTTGGCCCTTGGCTGGTAAGAAAAACACAGTCTCCTGGACGTTAGACCCCAGGTTTTGCAGCAGCATGATTCCTGGAAATGCAGCCTGAAGCCATCGTGAGCACCGGCATGACCTCTGTGTGCTCAGGGGCGTCCACGGTCTGTTGTCCAGTTGGTAGTCTGACCTCCGTCTGGCAGTTCAGCCTCACGACAAACTGAATGGTGATGTCCCTCCCGTACACCTAGGGGGTGCTCAGGTCACAAGGGGGGGTCCCCTAGAGGGTGCTCAGGTCATGAAGGGGGCCCCTAAGGGGGTGCTCAGGTCACGAGGGGGCCCCTAGAGGTGCTCAGGTCACGAAAGGGGCCTCATGATGAGATGTGTCCACACAAGAGGGAGGAGCAATCTCACGCTCTTTCTGGGACCTGCAGTCATGGGAAGCTGGCAGTCGGGAACCCAGGAGAGGGTCATTCCCCAGAACCCACTGCACTGGCACCCAGATCTCAGACATCCAGCTTCCGGAACAGTAAGAGATAAAGTCGTGCCACTTGGAAGCCACGGAATCTATGGCGCATAGTCGTGACAGCCCAGAGGGACGGAGCCCAGCATCACAGAGTTCTTCTGGGTGGTTTCAACATCCCAATACTAGGAGCAAATTCCGCTTTGACATGCTTCTCAGCAGCTCATTTATTTGTCTAGTTATTTACATCCTCTCCAATCGGTGAGCTTGAAATAAAAAGATGATTCTGGATGCTCTGGGTGGGCCTGGCTTAATCAGATGAGGGCCTGTAAGACCAGGATGGAGGCTTCCCGGAGCATTCCACCTGAGCAGGGTCGCGGTGGCTGGGGCAGAGCTCCTGCCTGTCCACCACACCCCACCCCTGGCCTGCCCTCCTCCCCTGCCCTCCTCCTCCAGCTCCTCAAGAGCACACCTCCATGCACCCCTGTGTCTCCACACACACACCCCTTGCATTGCCCCACTCCTGTTTGTGTGTGGGAGCCTGGCAGGCACAGGGAAAGATGGGGCCAGGTGGCTGCAGAGGTCTTGACTGGGGGCAGGAACAGGGGACACCTCCTCCCGGCTACTGGGATGCCATAAGGAGGGCACTGGCCCTTCCCAGGAGCCGGCGTGCATGGTCTAGGGTGTGGACTCCCTGAAACGGCAGGACCGGGCCCCTCTGTGGAAAACTGTGGGGCCCCCAGGCCCCCCAGGGGTCCCTTGACCCCAGGCGCCCCTCGTCTGCCCACTGGGGGACTGGATCCCAGCCCAGCCTCTAACAGGGGTCATCCTCCTCCTGCAAGTCCGCCTGCTGACCTCCCGGCTGCAGCAACCTACTGTTCTGCATCCTGCAGCAGAGTGTGTAGAGTGGGCCCTGGGGCCATCAGACGGCCGCACTGGGCAAGCAAGGTCACTCGACACAGCAGAGCCCCGGTTTCCTGCGGCTGCCCCGTGGCAGTGGCCAGCCGTGGAGACAGAGGGTAAACCCGGGAGGGCAGATGCTGGGAGGTCAGGAAGGTGCTGGAAGGAGCCGGAGAAGGGGTGTTCGTTCCAGAGCACAGGGCGATGGTGCCTCGGGCCTTGCAGGCTTGGCGGGTGAGCGGGGACACCCTGCCCACCGCAGCAACTCACTTTGTAGTTTTTGGGTTTTTTTGGGGGGGGGAGGAACTAACTCTGCACACACTGCCCCCTGTTTTCCTAAGTACTTTACACAGCCTTTCTCCCTTCATTCGCTCAGTGGCCCTAAGTGGGACCCTGCATTGTGGTAGCTCCCTGACAGGGGAAGGAGATTCAGTCAAGGCAAATCCCTGCCCCAAACCACGCAGCTAGCCAGTGGTGGGCCTGCAGTGTAGACTAGCCCAGCCCAGTGTCACAACAGCTTCCCCAGATGGCCCCGGACAGGAAAGGGGCGCAGCCAGGGTGTCGGGCGGGCTCAGCAGAGCCTGACGCAAAACCTGCTTCCCCACAGCTGGATTCAGAGCACATCACCGAGGCCCTTGCTTCTGACAAAAGCCAAGGGAGTGAAACCATAATAAACCCAGGTTGGAGTAAAACTAAATTATTTAAACTTCAAATAACGCCATGAGTGCTAATGCACCTCCTCTTCTATTTTTCAATATTTAAGCGAAGTCTTCGAAAAAAACCACATCAAATAACACACATGAGAACATGTTTCACCTGCTGTCTCAGCACCACGCTGGCAGAGCCAGCCTCTGCATAAAATGCTGATACTTTGTTCGTTGCGAATGTGGATGGTTGTTTGTTTTTTGCATTCATTTTGATTTTTTTAATATTGTTTATCTTGGCTCCTGAGTTTGGGGACACCCCCTAAATTTTGCACCTGGGCAGGGGGCTCCCTTGCCCGTGCATCTCCTAGCTCCCGGCAGAGCTAGGAGACCCCTCTGCAGGGCTGGGGTGTGGAATGGGCTGGGCAGGATCAGTAAAAAGGCATTGGAGAGGTAACTTTGGGGGCTTCCGTGCCCTCGCCGGGAGTTCAGACTTACCCTATGGAACATGGGGACCCACAGAAGGATTTCAACAAAGCAAGTGACAGAGCCAGACTTGTGTCTTAGAAACAAGGTCCTAGGGGCGCCTGGGGGCTCAGTGGGTGAGCATCTGTCTTCAGCTCAGGGCGTGACCCCAGGGTCCTGGGATTGAGTCCCACATGGGGCTCCCCACAGGAAGCCTGCTTCTCCCTCCACCTGTGTCTCTGCCTCTCTCTCTGGGTTTCTCATAAACAAATAAATAAAATTGAAAGAAAGAAAAAGAAAGAAAGAAAGAAAGAAAGAAAGAAAGAAAGAAAGAAAGAAAGAAAGAAAGAAAGAAAGAAAGAAAGAAAAGAAATGACATCATGAGGAACTTGCTGGAACCCCCAGCTCAGAAGGTAAGGAAACGGGTATGATGCTGACCCGGGAGAGAGGGGGTCAGAAGCAGCCTCCTCTGCGGTCGGGGAGAGTGCAATGGGAAGATGGGTAGGTCCTTTGACAGCTCAGGGCCAATGAGTAAGGCTGGGAGAAGGGACCCTGCCAGCTGGTGCTGCCCTGTCCTCTCCCTCTTCCTCGTCTTTCTCTCTGCCCTGAGTTTCTGTCCTCCCTGCTCCTCCAGGAGGATGGCAGAAAGTCCTCCCCCAGGCCCACACGGCAGTCGGCAGTGGGGACAGATGCCTCTGCAAGTGCCCCCGGTGCCCGCCCTCTGCCTTCCCCTGCCCCCCATGGCCCGTGGCACAGTTTTCGGACAAACTCTCAGGTGAACAAACGAACAATGGCCAGAGCAGAGTAACAACAGCCTGAGCACACCCTTTGGGGGACAATCTCCACGCAGGGAAGCGGGTGCACAGAACGGACGCGTTCTGGTCCCACCCAGAACCGTGTCTCAGAGGGGAAAGTGACCCGTAGGCCACATGGGTGCCATACCCCGAACGATCCGGGTACCAATTGCTCCGAAATGAGCATCTAATGTGAGCAATCAGAAGTGAGGAAAAATCGATGCAGTTCTCGTGGCGTAGAAGTGGAAAACAAGCTTCGTTTTACTCCAACCCCCAGGGACAGAAGAGCAAATTAGCAGGGGGGAGGGGGAGATGGGTTGCCGAGCTGCCCGTCCTCCCAGGGCCCAGCCCTGGGTGCCCACCCCCTGAGTGAATGCAGGGGGCACACGCACACTTCCGTGAACATGCACGAATCTGTCCACACGTACGCACACGCAAAGATGCCACGTGTGTCCACCCTGCAAGCACATGCACTGGTGAGCACCTGCTCACTCCCATGGGCAGCCCCCCACCCACCCCCCTGCAGACCCCCTGACACAGCGCACTTGCAGGATTTGGCAGCAGGGCTGTGTTCACAGCGTGTGGCCAACTAACAAAGAAACTGACAGGAAGCGTGCAGAGGGTCCCCGTGCCCCAGTCTGGTCAGCCGGGGTGGGGAGGGTCCCCTCCCTGCAGGATGTTCAGACATTTGTGAAGAGTCCCACGCTGAGCACACCCATTATGCACACCCGCAGAAATCACACACCCGGAGACAGTCTCAGGACTGGTGTCCTGCTTCTGCCATAACAGGTTACCGCAAACTCCATGGCTTAAGAAGATGCAAATGGGGGCACCTGGGGGGGCTCCGTGCATGAAACATCTGCCTTGAGCTCAGGCCGTGATCCCAGGGTCCTGGGGTCGAGTTCCGCGTCAGGCTCCTGCTTCTCCCTCTGCCTATGCTCATTCTCTCTCTCTGGCTAATATATGAATTAAATCTTTAAAAAAAAAAAAAAAAAAAAGACCCAAATGCATTACATCACAGTTCTGTGGGCTGGACACCCACAAGGGGTTGAAATGGGCTACAACCCAAGCATCAGTGGGGCTGTGTTCCCCACCCCCACTCCCCCCACAGAGGGATCTGTTCCCTGGCTCATCCTGGCTGCTGGATGGCCCTGCTCCGGGGCATCTCCCAGGCCCTCCCAGGCAAACCCGAACCAGCTCCCACCTCTGCAGCCGCTGATTTGCAAGCCCATGGGGCAGCCTCCCACACTCCCAGGTTCTGGGGATTAGGACCCAGCAAGTCCCAGAAGCGAGCACTGTGTCTAACACACACACATGTATTCACAGCAGAGCAACAGAGCTGCACGTGGGATAAGAGGAAGGACGGTTTTCTGACAGAGACAAGGGTTTGAGACCCAGGTGCACCACTGTGTCCCAGCCCTGGCTCTGCCTCTGTGGCTGCACGACCTGGGGCACATGCTAGCCTGGGTTTCATCACCTGCCGACGGCCCACATGCTGCCACATGCTGCCACCTAACTGCATTAAGCACGTGTGTCTTTGTCTTTCGGCACTTGACATCTGCGGCCTGGCTGACCCTCGAGGGACTGCCCCTTCCGCGACCAGCCAGGGATGGTCAAGCACCTGCCTCTGCGACCGAGGCTTATGTGTGTGCAAGCTGACCACCCCCGCCCTGACGCCCACCCAGAGCCCGTGCACCCCACCACCTGCTCCACTGGGCTCCCACCCCCCAGGGCTAGGCCTTACCTGCCCTCGCCACCCCAGGGCCAGGTGCCCACCCACAAACACCCCAGAGCCACCCAAAATGACCTGAAATAGCCCATCTCAGACCTGACTGCACTGCCTCATCTGTTCCTTCTTCCCATGAAAAGCACAGTGAAGGATCTGGTCCACAGCTCGCCCTCGCTTCCTCTGCCTCCTGGCCAATCCGGGCACTTCCTTGCGAGGCCCCTTCTCTTCAGAACTGTGAGCAACAAACTACCTTTTCTTTGTATTTTTTATTTAAAGATTATTACTTTATTTGCTTGAAAGAGAGAGAGAGAGAGAGCACGAGCAGCAGGGGGAGCAGCAAGCAGAGGGAGAAGCAGGCTCCACGTTGAGCAGGGAGCCTGATGCGGGACCCCAGGATCACGCCCTGAGCCGAAGGCAGATACTTAACCGCTGAGCCCCCCAGGCATCCCACCGGCCACCTCCTTATTGAGTCTATGTCTTGCAAGTGCGATTAGCAGCAGCCAGCCCGCGCTGCCAACGCCTCGCCTTGAAAGCTATTCACCCAACGTGACACACACGAGAGGCACCTTTCTCTACCAAGGGGCATCTCCACCATGCGCAGGGTACTAGCAGGGGCCCCCACGCTGGCCTTCCAGTGTGCACACGGGCTCAAGGCCAACGCCACGACACCTGCACCCCGATGTTTCTAGCAGCAATGTCCACAATAGCCAAACTGTGGAAGGAGCCTCGGTGTCCATCGAAAGATGAATGGATAAAGAAGATGTGGTCTATGTATACAATGGAATATTCCTCAGCCATTAGAAATGACAAATACCCACCATTTGCTTCAATGTGGATGGAACTGGAGGGTATTATGCTGAGTGAAGTAAGTCAGTCGGAGAAGGACAAACATATGTTCTCATTCATGTGGGGAATATAAATAATAGTGAAAGGGAATAGAAGGGAAGGGAGAAGAAATGTGTGGGAAATATTAGAAAGGGAGACAGAACGTAAAGACTCCTAACTCTGGGAAACGAACTAGGGGTGGTGGAAGGGGAGGAAGGCGGGGGGTGGGGGAGAATGGGTGACGGGCGCTGAGGGGGACCCTTGACGGGATGAGCACTGGGTGTTATTATGTATGTTGGCAAATTGAACACCAATAAAAAATAAATTTATTATTTAAAAAAAAGAATTTTCAAATTAAACAACAACAACAACAAAAAAGAGCCTCGGGTTTCCGCGGCAGGAGCAGCCATCTCGGCCAGTTTCCGCATCAGCCTGCTAGCGCTACATAATGAGCAAAGAGCACCAGCCACGTAGTCTCACTGACGCCCACCTGTCTGGGCCGGAGACAGAGCAGCAAGGGAAGAGCGGTGATCTGCCATGCGACGCAGTGAGTCTTCAGTGGATGTCAGCATCCGTGGCGACCACGCCAGCTCCCACCACAGCCACGGTTACAAGTGCCTGCATGCAGACCAGGCGACAACCACGACTCCATCAGCCTCTAGCTGCAAGCCCCTCCCACCCCCAGCATCCTCTGAAGCTGGCGGGACCTGGCGGGACCAGGAGGGACATTTGGGGGGGGCACCTGCAGCAGACCCGGGAGGCAGTCCAGGCGCCGTCCTGCTGGGCCCTGTGTGAGCTCAGCATTGCTCAGGGCTCCAAGTGTGAGGCTGAGCAGCCAAGCGGGCAGGAGCTCAGACCCCGCCGCCCCCCCCCCCCCGTTTGAATCCGGGCTGTAGCCCCATCAGCCACACAATGCACGGCAGGGCAGGAGCCGCTTAGCCATGTGTACCTCCATTTCCCCCTCTGTAAACCAGCAGTACTAGCAGCAGGCACTTCAGAACAGCTTTGGGGATGATGTGTTTGACAAACGTGTGACTTAGAACACGTAATAGGCCTCTATAAATAATAGTCGTCGGCTATTGTTTTATTGCCTTAATATGAGGGGAAATGAAGCATTTGGAGAGCTGTGCTCGGTGCAGCCCTTGCCCCGGCCTAGTGGCCAGAACACCGTATAAACTCACTATAGGAGGTGGGAGGGACCCCAAGCACACATCCTCGGTCTGCTCTGTGAATCCCCAGGACACGACTTTTAGGAAGGATCCCCACATCCTTCGGAATCCACTTCTAGCAAGAGGAGGTCGCTGGACGTTTACATTTCCAAGGCCTTTCCGCTGGCGTGCACAGCTCTCCTAGAGCGGCGGTGATGATGGATGAGGGACGTGTGCGGAAGCCAGAGGGAAGTGGCAACTGCTCGCCTCAGGTGGCAGCGGAGACAATGCACCATTGTCTGCGGTGGTGGCCGCGGGAGGAAACGCTGCTTGCTTGCAAGTCAGTGGTAATTAACTCAACCCAGGATGAAAAATGTCACATGTATGAAAATGTTATACTCTCCGTGTAATAATAAATCGTTAGCAGATGCTGTGGGGATGGGGACCGTCATGGATGACTGCAGGGAGCAGCAGGCGTGTGTGGGAAACGTCGGGTTCGGGGAAAGCCACGCTTCTGGCTTAGCTCCCACCCGCCTGCCCACCCTGCTGGCCGCATCCTTTGGGGTGCCCTCCCTCGTGTTGCCACAAGAAGCGGGGAACTGCTGTGTGAGCATGGACCCGACCTGCTTCATCCACACTCACGGATGCCCTGTTCCCGGGATGGGTCACTCCTGCAGGGACAGCACAACCCCGGACTTCTCGCTCAGCCAAGTCCACGTGCACACAGAGGTGGGCGCCACCCCCCCACCCCGGGCTCAGTGTTCCCTCTCTGCCAAGCGCCACAGGGCACACCCATGTGCAGGCGGGAGGTGTCTTCACCCAGAGGCCCACGCTGAGGTGAGCTGATGCTGCAAACACCCACACATCAGCACCCTGTGACCCCATGACCCCATCCCCCTGCACCCCAACCCCTGCTCCTTGGCTGTGGCCCTGCCTCAGCCGAATCCTGGGCCCCTTCAGGCCAGAGAAAGCCAAGCTCGCACCCACACCTCCTTGGTGTGTGACTCTGCGCACATTCTTCACCTCTCTGAGCCTGTGTTCTCACCTGCACGTACAGCGAGATGATGCCTGCAACATGCCTGGTGCCAAGCCCGGTGCTGTGATGGGTTGTGCAGATGGGACATGCCCCTATGTGCAGCCGTCAATGCAAACCCCTTCCCCCCCCCGCCTGATGGGCTCCACCAGCCATTCTCTCCGGAGGACTCAGCCCCTGCTCTATGGAGGTCAAAGCGTCCCCCAGGGCCTACCCTCTAGACACACCCTGTCCTTGCGCGCGCCCACGGTGGAAATGACCCCTCCCCACCTCCACTCTCCTCACTGTGGCCACCGGTTGCATCTATGGCTCAACATTTGCTCGCTGCTTCCTATAGCCACCACCCGCTGAGGCACCTGCCCCGATGGACCAGCCATGGGACCAGCTCCGGGCCATGGTGATAGCAGCATGGACAAGGCCAGAAGACCCCCCACCCCTACCCCACTCTGGAAAGTGTGTGTGCGCCATGGCTTGGCTTCTCCTTTTGCTGCTGGGACCCCAGGACAGCCGGGCAGGCAACCAGCACAGCCCGCGGGAGGAGATGCCCCCACCCCAGCATCCCAGCTGCCCTGGCAAATACAGACGACATCACACGTCTAGAAGCACTGGAACTCCTGCTGGACACAGACTGCACGCTGACCCACAAAACCTATGTGAACGATGCAGAGGGCATTGTGATGATCCGTTACAACATCAACACTGTCTCCCTAAAGCACATGGGAGTTTGGGGGCAGTAGACGGTGGAGGGTTCTGGTTTGTCTGATTCCACCAGGCCTGTCCCTCGGTCTGGGAGGCAGGGGAGCCTAAGCCAGTCAGCAGAAGGGTCTTCAGGCCACAGGTGACCCAACCACAGCAGCCGGGGCAACCCAGAGCACGTTTGGCTGGGTCACCATCCTCACCGAGCACCTGCTCTTGCTTCCCCTGGAGTTTCTAACCCGCTGGTGAGAAGCCAGAAACATCAACTTCTTTTTTTTTTTTTTTTTTTTTGCCTCTGTACATGAGGCAGCCTGGAGATGAAGGCGAAGGCAGAGAAGATAGATGGGGGGCATGCAGGGAAATAGATGTTGGCTGTGCTGCTGCAGGACACGGACCCCCACACACACACTGCCCACTACCTGGACGCCTCTTTACTGGCTGAGCCCTGTCACGCCAACCTTGCAGCCACAGTCGTCCTTGCTGATGTGATAGAGAAGAAACATCCTGGGGTGGGGGGGGGCAATGCATCCCAGCCAGTCTCCTCCACCGTGAGAGCACTCCCTGCCCCCCATCCCACCTGACAGCCCGTCTGGGACCCTGGTCAGAACTGAGCACCCCCATTCTGAGCCAGGGGATCTCCTCCCTGGGGATGCTTTAGTTTGAGTGGTAGAGACACAGTCCTGTTGGGGTTTAAAGCTGTGAGAACTGAGAGGCCAAGGTGTCCTGCACATTTCTGTCATGGAAACAGCCGATGATGCAGATAATGTCCAAGCGGCAAGGTACGGACGGAGGCGAGGACAGATGCAGCAAGTCCTCTGCTCCCCGTTCTTGGGACCCAGGCTCTGCTCCGCCATCCTCCCCCCACACCCAGCGCCCAGACACAGCCTCGTATCCTGCCCTGCAGGCCCAAGGTCTTCCCACGGACCCATGTCTCGCTGCAAACTGCTGCCTCGTGCAGAGGGGCTCCCTAACCTCGCTCCATGGGTACCGACAGGGCGCCGGTCATCTAGCCCAGCTCCCACTTCTACCAAGCTCTAGATCCAGCAGGGATCCAGGCCAGGAGCCAGTAATGCCCGCAACGTACAGGTAAGGCCTGGGGGTCTGCCTTCAGGTCAAGGCGTGATCCAGGATTGAGTCCCACACCAGGCTCCCCGCAGGGAGCCTGCTTCTCCTTCTGCCTGTGTCTCTGCCTCTCTCTCTGTGTCTCTCATGAATAAATAAAATCTTAAAATAATGATAATAAAAAATAAATAAATAAAACCATTCTGGAGGAGAAGCACCCACCTGAGAACACACTCTAGAGCTGCTGACCCCGGAGCTTGAGCTTGAAGAATTCATGAGAACGTGGACATGAAGGCTGTGCTAAGTTAGCAGAAGGTGGACGCACAGTCACTGGGGCGTCCCTCTTAACCATACAGATGCACCTCGAGAACCCACGAAGCTGCTGGAGGGCCTCATGAGCCCAGAGTTCAGCGTGAGCGAGATCCTGCGAATGGGTGTCCCTCCCAGAGTAGCCTGCGGGCTCCCCTTCCACTGGGTGGGACCTGTCCACCATCCTCATTGCCCGCCCCAGCCTCTGCGAGCCATGGATCCACTGACTCCCGCGTGGGTGACACGCTTCAAACTCACCCACGACCACTGGCACCTTGTCCACCTCAGGTCTGCCCATCGACCTCCCAAGACCTCTAGAGACCCGGCAATCTTGCCGCATGTGTGCTGTCCCCCATCGGGTGAGCACCCTCCGGTGGCCAGGCCAGGGACACACATGCCCCACCCAGCCAGACGCACAAAGCCGCCGCCGCCAGCGGGCAACGCAGGGAGGGAAACGCTTCTGAAGGAAGGGCCGCCGGGGCTGGCTCTCAGCGGCAGAGTAGGAGTTTGCAGGGTGCGTGGGCTGAAAAGAACACGGAAGGGCTGGGAACAGCGCTTGCAAAGTAAGACAGGCCGGGACTCGGGGGGCTGGGTGTGGCCACAGCTTGGAGGGGGGTTGGGGCGGGCGGAGACCCCATCGGTGGTGGCCTGGGGCCCTGCTGTCAGCAGCGTCTGGAGGAGCCGCAGGGTTCTGTCGTTCAGCTGAGTGGGCGGGAGGTTCCCAGGAGCAAGGCGTCCTGATAAATAATTCAAAGCCGGGACTTCAGGATTCCACGCGTCTTCTCACACGAGGCGCGCCCAGTCGTGGACGCGTCTCTCCACCACAAAAGGCTCTGATTCTATTTTGTCTAGAAAAGAAAAAATATATCTAAGAAGCAAGCAATCAGAAGACTCAGGACTTGCTACCCAGCGGGCGCGCAGGGAGCAAGAGAGCAGGAGGGCGCCACGGGCCGGTGGCGGGAACACCCAGATGCCCACGGCCTGCGCCCCACGCCCCTTGCAGACATCTTCGCCTCTGGGCTGTTGGTCTCTCTTATTATTTGTGCAAACCGATGAGGGGAGGTTCCTACTTACCTTAATTTTGTAGAAACGTTATCAGGGCACCCAGCGGGGGGGGGGGGGGAGGGGGCTCAGCGTGGACCATCTGCCTTCCTCTGGGGGAGTGACCTCCGGGGTCCTGGGGTCAAGTCCCCTGTCAAGCTCTCTAGGGCCACAGCTCCACAACAGCAAAGAATCTGGAGGAGAAGAAGGGGGCCTTTCTCCACCTGCTTCATCCACTTCTGTGTGGTTTGGGTTTGTTACAATGAGCATGTAATTGAAAAATAAAAATTTTATAAAAGCACCCAACCGTGCGGAATCCTTGCCCAGGACAGAAGCCAAGAGGGGTGGAGGGAGCCACAGATGCTCTTCTCGGGCTGGGCTGCAATGGGAAGCTAAGTCTGCACAGATCCCCACCCCCACGCCCCAATAGGCACCTTCCTCAGTGGTGAGAGAGAGGAGGTGAGGGGCCACGTGTGGCAGAAGACCTCTGAGTCCACCCCCGCTGGGTGACTTTACCAAGAATCTCAACCTCTCTGAGCCTCTGTTCCCCACCGCTGGGCACTTACGTAGGGGCAAGGGTCAGGGGCTGGGAGGAGGCCGCTCCATCCAGTGCTCCCTGCAGCTGGGGTCCTGGGGACCCGGCTCACCTAGTTACGAGCATCTCTCAGCCAACCTTGTCTGGGCAGGTCCTGCTGTCCTACAGCATCCGTATCCAGCTCTCAGGGCCCAACTCAACCCAGAAAAGGGGAGCAGGGTTCACAAGGATATTCTGGACTCAGTGAAGGTGTCGTGGAACCTCCAGGACAGTCTTGTGCAAACCCAGGGCATGAGAAGGGCAGAGCAAGGCTCTGGGCTCGGCCTCCAGACGTTCGGGGGTGCCAGGGGCTCAGCGGGTGAGTGTCTGTCTTCAGCTTAGGGTGTGACCCCAGCATCCTGGGATCGAGTCCTGCATCGGGCTCCCTGCAGGTAGCCTGCTTCTCCCTCTGCCTGTGTCTCTGCCTCTTTCTCTGTGTCTGTCATGAATAAATAAATAAAATCTTTTTAAAAAAAAGAAAGAAAGAAGCCCAGACGTTGCATCCATGAGCAGCAGACACAAGGGCTAGGGTAACTTTGGGCCTCTTTCAAGCCTCAATCTTTTTTTTTTTTTTTAATTTATTTATTTACGATAGTCACACTCAGAGAGAGAGAGAGAGAGAGAGAGAGAGAGGCAGAGACACAGGCAGAGAGAGAAGCAGGCTCCATGCACCGGGAGCCCGACGTGGGATTCGATCCCGGGTCTCCAGGATCGCGCCCTGAGCCAAAGGCAGGCGCCAAACCGCTGCGCCACCCAGGGATCCCTCAAGCCTCAATTTTAATAGGACCTTCTATCAGTTCCTCAAATACGACTCATTATTACCTGCATGGATCCCATTACCCAGACAACTTCTCAAATCCCCACAGTACCTGAGCGCAGGCCGACCTCAGACCACAAGGCCTCTCCACCCAAAGGGTCCCTGAGATGTCTGCGAGATGCCCCCATGTCCCAGGCCAACTGCTTCATCTGCAGTGTGTGTTCTCCATACTCTTTAGCTTAATGACACCCCGGCGGCGGCGGCGGCGGCGGCAGCAGCAGCACGGATTGGCACTTGCGTTTCCAGGAAAGCAGCCAAACTCATTAAGTGAATAAAAGAGTTTTGCTGCCCAGATACACCTCCTTCGCACATGTCCCCAAAACCCCCACACGCCCCCAGCTCTGCGGACTCCATGGGGTCACTGTGCCTTGGCCACCTGGGCTGTGCAGGACACAGTGCTGGGACATGGCAGGGACACATCGCTCAGAGCCCACCCAGACCTCCCCACACCGTCTGCGCCCCAGGCCGGCTCATCTCTCAAGTATCTTCAGTTTCCTGGTCCCCTGGTCTCTCTCCCTCCTCTGCGTCCTTGTCCCGTGAGAGGCCTGTTGTCTTGTGCAATGAAGCTGGGACACCCTTTACTTCCGGCTACAGGGGAAGCCTCCCCACGGGCCCCCTCCCTGTCTCAGTGCACACACCTGCAACACCACCCAGGGGTTCCCAGGGGCCCTTCTTCCCTTGCCACCCTGCAAGGAGCATGGGAGCACCTGTAGGGTCACCCTCGGGTCCACTCAGCCCAGCTTCTGGCTCCTCAGGGTCCCCTGGGGGGTCACTGTCTCTGCCCCACAGCAGGGATGGCCACGTGACGGGCTCACATCCCTTCACAGCCCCACTCTGATCCATCTTTGGATCCCGCCAGGCCCCTCAGGAAGGGTTTTATGGGGATGCCCAGGGGGCTCAGCGGGTGAGCGTCTGCCTTCGGCTCAGGACATGACCCCAGGGTCCTGGGATTAAGTCCCTGCAAGGCTGCAGGACCCGGAGAGGTGATGCTTCATGACCAGGGCCACGCAGCCCGGGCTGGAGCCACTGCAGAGGCTGCCGGGCAGGAGGAGAGATGGGCAGGACCCAGAGCAGCAGTGCAAGGTGCCAACACCACTGCCGCTACCAGAAAGCGCCCTTGTCTGCTCAGAACAGAGGCAGGAAATGCCCCAACCTCTCCCGTCCTCCCTCCCATGCTCCCACCTCTGCCAGACTCAGAGAGAAACCAGTGACCAGGGGTCAGGGCAGAGCAAACCAGAGCGACACTGGCTAGTGCAGGGACCAAGGGACTTGTCGTCTCCCAAGAGTTCATGTCCCCACTGGCTCCTCTTAGGGTTTCGTAGCCCCTGGTGTGACCTGCCTTCATCCTTCTAGCGTCTGTCCCCCTGGGGGACCATCTCCGGTCTCCGTGTCTGTCCATCCTATGGGCTCAGTTAACTCTATGATCCTCTAAGTAGTCCTTGGGCCCTGCACACATGCCAGGCACTCTGTGGGGTGGGCGGGGAGGGGACTGGGAGAAGAAATAAGAAATATAGGGATGTCTGGGTGGCTCAGTAGTTGAGCGTCTTCCTTTGGCTCAGGTTGTGACCCCGGGGTCCCAGGATCCAGTCCTGCATCCGGTTCCCCGCAGGAAGTCTGCTTCTCCCTCTGCCTGTGTCTCTGCCTCTTTCTCTGGGTCTCTCATGAATAAATAAATAAAATCTTTTAAAAGATTTCTCCCCTCCTTCCTACCTATCCTCCCCCTCCTCCCCCTGTCTCCACCTCCCTCTCCTCCCCTTGCCCCCTCCTCCCTCCTCCTCCCTCCTCCTCTCTCCCCCCTGCCCCTCCTCCCTCCCTCCCCTCCTCCCCCTCCTTCCCCTCCTCCCCCTCTTCCCCCTCCTCCTTGGGGAGTGTTCACAGATCTGTCCCTGAGGCTGAGAAGCGCATCTGCATGTCCCACGCCCTCTGCAACTGGAAATGATGCCCTTTGACGGCCACTTCCTCCATGCCTGGAACTGTGTGGGCCACCTCAGAGGCCAGCAAAGCTTGCTGCCCGCCCCGCAGTCCACGCCCCTGGCCCCCACTTGCCAGCCAGGGCACCATCTCCACCCCACACCCTCCACTGCAGTGATTGGAACCGAGCATCCAAAACGTCACGGATGCACAAGTGCTGGGGCGTGTAGGCCATCGGATGCTGGCAGACAGAGCCAGTTCTTGGGATCCAACCAGGGGCCCCCATGGCCAGCAGGGAACGGCCAGGGCTTAAATAAGCAAACATGTGTCAGCAACAGGTGGTATGACCAAAGCATGGGGGGAAAAGCCAGGAGGCGGAAGCAGAAGTCCAACTGCCAAAGGCAGCAGGTGCTGGTGGGGAGCCCAGGCGGCTCTGACTCAGCAGCATCTCATCCTGCTGTCCATTCACCCCTTCGGTCAACAAACATAGATTGAGCTTCTAGTCAGGCGACTCCCTAGCCCCCTGCAGCACGTGCTGGGGTGCAGCTGTGCGCCAGGGAGATGCAGACTCTGCCCTCGACCAACGCGTGGCCCTGGGAAGCAGGCAGCAGGCAGGAAGGGCTCCACAGGTCCTTCAGGTAGAAACTGGGCCTGACCATTGGGGGCCACGGCTCCTGGAGAAGGCGGACACACCTCTGCCGCCCCCACAGTCCACCGGGTGACAGACACTGTCCAGTGACATCAGTGACAGTGACCAGCGTGGGAGCCCCGGGGGCGCTGGAGAAGTGACACCCGCTTCCTCGGCTCTCTGGGACCCACCCAGGGATCACCTCCCAGCCCGCACCCTGGGTCGGCTCCAAGAGCACAGAAAGGCCCCCTCATGGACCCGACAGCCTCTGGTGTCTTCCCCCAGGGGCAGGGGTGGCTCAGGGAAGCCCAGCGGCTTATTTCTGTTCATGTGTCCCCACCCGGTGGCCAGAGAAAATGTCGTCAAGAGAAGGGAGCCCAAGCAAGGGAGTTTAATGACCAGTTGACACACGAATTTGCCGTGTTTTGAGGAGGTTTAGCGGGGCAGCCACAAGGGGCCTCATTAATTCCGCACACTGAGCCCCAGACAGCTGAGGATTTGGCGGGTTCTCTCAGGCTCCTTACCTCCCAGAATTAGTCCTGCGCTCGGCAGCTCCGACCAGGTAGAGGTCCAGCAGCAGAGCTAATCCCGGATCCTTCTGCTCCTGTTAGAGCTCCTTTGGGCTGATGGACCTCAGCAGGGCTAAATATGCTCACAGTCACTGTCCAATCTCTGTATTTTGCAGCTCAGAGCTCCGCTTTGGCCCAGGGTGGAGGGGGCTGGGGACAATTCATTTTAGTGCAAGGGACACAAGTGCGTCTCTGGAAGAGTCTCCCACCACGTGAGGCCCAGAGCAAGCCGCAGGTGCATCCAAGCTCAGGAGCAACCAGAGGACAGGCCGGTTGGAGGTGGACACTGCCCGCCACCCTCAGGCACACCTCACAGCACCCTGGCGGCGACGCGACGCACCACAACAGACACACGGGGCTTTGGAGTCTCTGGTCTCAGCCACAAACCAAGGACAAGGATCTCCTGGCTTAGAAAATTGTCGGAAAGATGAAATGAGCTCTGCCGGAAGCAGATGCCCTTCGACCAGCGCCACCACCTGCCTGTCCCTCCCACAGGACCGTCGCCGCTGCCGCCAGAAATGCCACCACCATCTCACGTCCTCACGGCCAGTCTTGCTCTGGAAGGACGTGGCCACATGGGCACCCACCCACAGGAAGACATAAAATAAGATTACAGTTGTATTACACTGTCACAGGTGTCAAGCATGGTCACAATGAGGGTGGAGGAAAGACATGAATGTCAGGTGGTGCATGAAGGGCATCCTGGGCTAGCTTTTTTTTTTTTTTTTTTTAAGATTTTATTTATTTATTCATGAGAGACACAGAGAGAGGCAGAGACACAGGCCAAGGGAGAAGCAGGCTCCCTGCGGGGAGCCCGATGTGGGACTCGATCCCATGACTCCAGGATCACGCCCTGAGCCCGAAGGCAGAGGCTCCACCCGCTGAGCCCCTCAGGTGTCCCTGTAGCCTGGTTTTAAAACTTCCCAGAGGCCAAACAAAGAGACACAAATTTCCAGGGTGAGCTTCTAGAAAGAGAAACATAAGCAGCGGGTTTCTGAACCAGAATCTGAAACACATGTTCTCTTGGTTCCACAAGTTTCTCTCCTGGGGCTCTACCCCGTGGAGGTGCTCACGGGCATGCTTGGGGACACCCATATGGACAACGGTGTTCGCAGTGGCGTGGTTGCTAAAAGCAAGATGCAAAGCAAAACTGGCTCCGTCTCGACCACAGCAGAATGATTACATCACTTCCAGTGCGTCCCGACCGTGGGGAACCCCACAATTCCAGGAAGGATAGGAGATGGCAGACCCACAGGTGCCAAAACGGAAGGTTCTACCAAATACTTCAAGACATGCAAACAGTTATGACCCCTGCAGGTGGTGTGCGAGGAAGTGTGTCCTCATTCCCGGACAACCGACCAACCATTAACACCCCTTCCCCTGGGGGCATTTGGGATGAAGGTGGGAGGGAAAGGGACTTTCACTCTATCTATTTCTACACTTCCATTTGTGATCCTAATAAAGGAAACAGTGAAATAGTTTAAAAGTCACGTGTCATTGGATGATAGGATTGATTGTTTCAACGTTAAATGTTCCGAATTTTATCATTGTCCCCCAGTCATGTAAGAAAATGTCCTCGCTCTCAGCAGACATTCACCTAAGTCCTCAGAGGTAAAAGGGCATAACATCCACAGTTCATTCTCGAACAGTCAACAGAAAATTGAAATAAGAAATAGGGCAGCCCGGGTGGCTCAGAGGTTCAGCGCCGCCTTCAGCTCAGGGCATGATCCTGGAGACCCAGGATCAAGTCCCACGTCAGGCTCCCTGCATGGGGCCTGCTTCTCCCTCTGCCTGTGTCTCTGCCTCTCTCTCTCTCTCTAATTAATTAATTAATTTTAAAAAAAGAAAAGAAGAGTAATGCCTGGGTGGCTCCAGAGTTGAGTGTCTGCCTTCGGCTCAGGGCATGATCCCGGGGTCCTGGGAGATTTTGTGAGATTTTATTTATTTATTCATGACAGACATGAGAGAGAGAGAGAGGCAGAGACACAGGCAGAGGGAGAAGTGATGAATCCACTTGTTCCCCGAAGGGTATTTTTGGCTCTTGGAAGGCTGTGGTGGGCATCTCTCTGCCAAGTTCACAGGGATTAAAGCAGACAGTGGAAGGATGCGCGTGTCCCCAACGCCCCCTCCGGTCACACGGGGGAGGACGGGAAGGGGGAGGCAGGTGGCTGGACAGACAAGGTTTTGTAGACTTTATATTTTATTTTTTCCTTCGGGGCTGGAACCTCCAACCTGAGCCCTCAGGTACCCCTGGACGAGATCACGTTCTTCATGAGAGATTTCAGCTCTGGGTCTTTGGTGCACAGTGTCCCCCAGCCTGGAACACTCGAACTCGGGGGGAGGGGAGGGAGAACCTTTCGGGCACATGGCTGGGATCCCTTGCTGGGTCCACTGGATGGACCACACTGACCACCCAGGGAGGAGGTGGATGCCAGGTGGAGCTGGGGCTGGGGGGACCTGGGGGAAGCCTGCTGTCTTCCTGGGTGGGAGCAGAAGCCACACTGCACCCCCCAGAGATGAGGGGACTGGGGGGACCTGGGGGCGGGGGGAAGCTGCATCAGAAGGACACAAGCCAGAGCCCCCGCCGGCCAGCTGGGAGGGGAGCGCCCAGGGGACCCTGACCCCTGAGCTCAGAGAGCAACGCAATAGCCGCGGGGACCCTCTGCCCGGGTCATTACTGTCCCGTGTCCCCAATCCTTCAGGGGAGCCCAGCCCCTTGTACGGATGGACAGACAGACGACACAGACAGATGGAGTCCAAGGCCAGGAAAGCAACAGGCAGTAGTGGGATGAGGTCAGAGGGAAAACTGAGGGACAGATGTCTCCACCCCCAGGAGGCCGCACCTGACAGCTCTCAGATGGAGCGGCAAGAGAGCAATTTTTTAAAAAATATTTTACTTATTTATCCGAGAGAGAAAAAGAGAGAGAGACTACGAGCAGGGGGAGGGGCAGACAGAGATGCAGAGGAAGATGCAGGCTCCCTATGGGGAGCCAGATGTGGGACTCGACCCCAGGACCCCGGGGTCATAACCTAAGCCCAAGGCAGACGATTCACCACGGAGCCCCCTCAGGGCCCCCAGGAGGGCAACCTTAAGAAGGCCTGATTTCCAGAAGTTACCGCGGTGCAGATTCAAGTCAGACTAATTTGAACATAAAAAGCCCTGGACCCTGGTGGGACAGCCTGGGGATTATCCGCCCACGTTGGCCTTTCATAGGAACTAGCATTATTTGAATAAAATAAAAATAAATAAAATGAAATTGAAAGTGTCTAATGTGCTCCTAAGAGGCCCTGATGCCAGGAGCAAAGACAGCACCAGAAATGGAACTAAATGCCGAGATTCAATCGGAGAAGGACAAACATTATATGGTCTCATTCATTTGGGGAATATAAATAATAGTGAAAGGCAATAGAAGGGAAGGGAGAAGAAATGGGTAGGAAATATCAGAAAGGGAGACAGAACATGAGAGACTCCTAACTCTGGGAAACGATCTAGGGGTGGTGGAAAGGGAGGAGGGCGGGGGGGTGGGGGTGAGTGGGTGACGGGCACTGAGGGGAGCACTTGACGGGATGAGCACTGGGTGTTATTCTGTATGTTGGCAAATTGAACACCAATAAAAAATAAATTTATTATTAAAAATAAAGAAAAAAATAAGTGCCGAGATTCAGAGGCGTGCCTTGGGGTCCTCCGGGCGGGAAGTGGGATGCGGGATGGGCTCGGATTTGAGGCATGGACAGTGCTTGGGTGCCATCTGGTGGCCATAGGACAGATGGATGAGGAGCAAGGTGGGCGCTGATCTGTGAGCATCAGCCCACTGGCCCCAGGAAGTGGGGGTGTCAGGAAGCCAACAAGCACACCTTTGGGGCCAGGTGGGGACACATACAGCAGCTCAGGGGTCTGGGGGAGTGAGGGGTGCAGCCCCATAGGATGGGAGAAAACAGGGGCAGCCCGGGTGGCTCAGTGGTTTAATGCCGCCTTCAGCCCAGGGTGTGATCCTGGAGTCCCGGGATCGAGTCCCACATCAGGCTCCCTGCATGGAGCCTGCTTCTCCCTCTGCCTGTGTCTATGCCTCTTCCTCTCTCTGTGTCTCTCATGAATAAATAAATAAAATCTTTAAAAAAAAAAAAGATGGGAGAAAACAAGCCTCTGCCATGGGGAAGGGGGGGATGGAAATCATCCCAAGAGGATAAGAGAGCCGGTGCAAAGGCCTTGGGATAAGAGCATTGTCCGTGTGTTCAAGGAACAGAGAGGAGGCCATAGGGGACAGAGTTAAGAGAGGAAGTCCGAGAGGCATCAGGGACAAGATCATACGGGGCCCCATGAGCCACTGGAGGGACTTGGGCTTTCACTCCAAGAGAAATGGGAAGTGTCGCAAGGGTTTGAGCAGAGATGTGACGTGGCCTAGTTTGTGTTTTAAGTGGGTAATAGTGCCTGCCAGACGGACAGGAAACAGGTGAGGGACAATGTCAGAGTTTGGGGGCATATAGGAGGACGCCACACTGTGACAGCACGGGGAAGCGAGCACAGCTGGCAGAGTGGGGAGCTTGGGAGCCACCCTAGGGCTGGGCCGGGCATCCAGGGCAGCCAGTCCCCCACCCCCCACCTCCCAGCAGCCATCAGAGAATCCAGGTTCCCACAGGGAGGCTCCCTCCCCTTGGGGGGGGCGGGTGATGGGTAGAAGGAAGCGCACCTGCTCCAGGTGAGTCGTGCTCCCTCGGGGTCTGGACGGGATCAGGGCCAATTTGATGGCTTTTATTCAGTATAAAGCTGCGTCACCTCTGGGGCCACCTCTGGGCCTCTATCCCAGGAGACAGGAGCCATACCCCAGGGTGCTGGCTGCAGGGTCCTTCAAGGACGATATAGTGACAAAGATGAGCATGGTGTGCAACAAACACATTGTGTACAGCTCACGTAGTCACATGTGCAGGGCTGTGTCTGTCTGTCTGTGTCTGTCACAGAGCGTCCTGGGGAATGTGGTGGGCTCTGTAGTGACCAAAGTCATCCTGGTGAAACCAAACTCCTACAACACTGGTGCCATTAAAACTAAAGCCACATGGGTATGCCTGGGTGGCTCCATGGTTGAGTGTCTGCTTTGGGCTCAGGGCTTGACCCTGGGGTCCTGGGATCAAGTCCCACATCAGGCTCCCCACAGGTAGCCTGCTTCTCCCTCTGCCTGTGTCTCTGCCTCTCTCTGTCTCTGTGTCTCTCATGAATAAATAAATAAAATCTTTAAAAAAAAAAGTCAAAGCAGGAGAGGTTTCATGGAAGAGGTGCCACTCCGGTATTGGCCCTCAAGAAATGAGTAGGATTTCGGCAGGTGCAATCTTACAAACGGGGACGGGGGTGGAGAGGTCCACAGACCGTAAGCACCTGCAAAATCTCCAAGAGCTCCGCGTGCCGCATCCCTGTGCACACCCATCCTCGCTCAGTCTCATATCCTACAAGTTGATGTTACTACACCTGTCGTACAGATGCTGACACCTGAAGGCCAGCAAGGTAAGTGACTCAGCCAAGATGACAGAACCTCAAAGGGCAGAGCCAACCTGGTTGCGAAGCCCGTGCTTCCCCATCTGACCTCTGACCTGGAAGTTACTGCCCTAGAGGAAGGAAGGGCCTGGACCGGGGTGTCCGGACAGCTGGCCCCCTGCCCTGGCCAAGCCACTGCCGCACCGGGTGATATAAGCAGGTCCCCTTGCTTCTCTGGGCCTCTGCGTGCCCCCTACTTCCCATGTCCCATCCCAGCCACCGACAGGCCTGACGTTAAAGGATTAGTCCAGGACGCGCACACCCCAAGTCTGAGAGCCTCAGGGCACCAACACTGACACGCGGGCTCGCACCCCAACCCAGACACCCAGGAGAAGAAGGGGCAAGGCAGCAGGCAGCCACAGAGGTCTCTGGGCTTGCGTGCACTTGGGGGGCATACATCTCTGCTCCTGTCCTACTCTATCAGCTTCTCTCTCCCTCTCTCCCTCTCTCCCTCTCTCCCTCTCTCTCTCTGCATGGCCTTCGCCTGCAAGAACCGAGGTCTCCCTTATCACCCAGGATCCGAGCAGCTCCCCTTGTGATTAATCAAAAAGTAAACATTTGGGGTTTGCCCTAAAATGTGAATATCTAGGGACCCAGCTCCTAAAGCCCTCAGGATCCCAGTCTGTGTGCTAACAACATGGCAGGTGGCAGCCCCGCCACCCAGACCCCAGAGCTGCAGGGTTGGGGGTGCTGCTCACCCAAACACAAAGGCAGGATCTCCAGGCAGAGGGACCCAGGGAAAGCAGAACCCCAAGGCCAACATCTGAATCAATCGCACATATGAAATAGAAGAAGAGCCACAAAACCCCTAAATACTGGGGGTTCTGAGTTTCCGTTTTGGTGGGCATGTGGGGTGGTCTCGGGGGGGGCTGAGCTGCGCCAACCCTGAGCAGTTCGTGTCAGAAGTGAATGGAGTGGCAGGACGCCGTGCTGGGGACGGGATCCGGAGAGTCTGTCATGGGTGTCCCTCTGCACACCTTCCCTTCCACTGTCCAGCACCTCAGGGTCCCCCACCCAGGGGCTCAATCCCGCCAATCTAGCAGCCAAGTGAGGCTCAGAGGAGGGAAGGGGCTGCCGGAGGACACGCTGTGCAGGGAGCCTCCTGCAATCAAGGCATCTCCAGAAACGGTTATGCAACAGGTGATGGGCGGGTGAATGTCGCTGCCCCAGCACCCCCTGACTCCTGCCAGTTGGACAAAAGAGGAAGACAGCCTGTGCCCGAGTCCCCTGAGGACTGGCTCCGGGGCGATGGGGAAGCGAGGGAACCCTTCCGCTCTCGGGCAGGAAGCCAAGGGCCCGGACAGCAGGCAGCCCCCCAACCTCCCGGGCAGGGAAAGCACACCCAGGCGCCTCCAGGAGAGGGCAGGGGCTGGGAATGCACACCTGGCTGCTCCTGGGACAGGGCAGGGGCCGGGAGGGCTTGGGTACAGCCTTTCAGTCAGGAGTTGCCCTGGTGACATGGTGGCTCACGGGGCCCCACCCATCCTAAATGCCCCCCACGCCACCCCCAGGCTGACATCCACCTGCCCCAGAGCCCACGCCCTGGGGCAAGTAGCCACCAGCTCCAGCTGGTGGTACCAGCTCCATGCCACCAGCTCCAGCTCCGGTGACAGGCTCGTGGGGGGCGCTGGGTGTCCCGTGGGCCTAAGCCCCCACTGCGGAGGTGGCCCCGCCCCTGGCCCGGCACACCCAGCCCAGTTTCCTCTGGGTGACTCAGCGTGTGATGCTCGCTGCGCCAAGGCAGATCTGTCGGTGTCCCACCACCCAGAGGGGCCCCAAGAGGCCAAGTCGTGCTCGGCCCGGAGCTCAGTCCACTCCTCAGTACTACCGGGGCTCAGGCGAGGACCCCAGGAGCACAGAAGGGTGAGTGTCGGGCACATCCCGGTCCCCCACCTGTGCTCCCCTCTGCTCTCCTGGCCGCCGCCCTGCGCACCCTGCCGTACCTCTTCTGTGTCTCCTGGGCCCTCTGGGCTCCTCCTTCTGGGGGCCTCTCCTCCCACACTCCTTGGCTCCCCGCACCTGCACAACGGGGCTCTGAGCACTGAACAGGAGTTCACCAGGCACAGAGGAATGATCCCAGGGAGAGCCTTGGACTAGTCAGGGGATGGGCAGAGGGGGAAGACATGCTGGCCTCTGCCCGCCTGACACCCCTCTGCACCTGCCACCAGCCTCACCTCCGTGGACGTCGTGGAGGGCCCCCAGCAGGGTGGAGATGGCCTGCAGAGTCCAGTGGCAGCTGGCCTGGTACCTGGAGATGATGGGGAAAGAGGAGCTAAAGGAGTTCCAGCTTCGGCTGCTGGAACAGCAGTTCTGGGGGGACCCTCCCCACGCCCTGCGGGCCCAGCTGGGGAAGGCACGCGGCTTGGAGGTGGCCTCGCGCCTGGTGGCCCAGTATGGGGAGCAGCAGGCCTGGGTGCTGGCCCTCCGCACTTGGGAGGAAATGGGCCTGAGCCGGCTCTGCGCCCAGTCCCGGGCAGAGGCAGGCTTGATGTCAGGTGAGTACAAACACCCCCCTGTCCACTGGCCATCTCCCGGCCCCCTACCTCCTAGGGACCCCCACCCCTGAACCCCCTGTTAAGCCTTCCTCTGGGCAGAGACTCGGGACCCCTCTCCTAGCCAGGTATGTTTCCAGGCTGCTGTGTGGTCCCTATGGCACCTGGAGAGAAAGGGCTGGTGTCCAGAAGGGCGGGGGTGGGATAAGCCCCCAGCTCCCCGGGGAGCACCTGCCCCACCTGGGACATAAGCTCCTGGCTCTCAGGGCACCTTCCTGGCCTGGGTTGTAAGCCCCCAGCTCCCAGGTACACCTGCCCCACCTGCATTGTAAGCGCAGACTCAGGATTCAGGGGCAGCAGGCACCAGCCCAGCACTTCCCCATCGGACAAGCCCCTCAGGCCTCTCTGCCTCTGTTTCTGCATCCGTGAAACGGGAGTGTGAGAGCCGTCTCTGTGGACTGTGAGAGCGCTAATGAGATAATGCGCATGAGACCCTTAGCACAGAGCCCGATGCCTCATGAGTCTCCATAAACACAGTCCCGGCCCCTCCCGGTGACAAACCCTGCCACCCGCATCTGCCTCCCGCAGCCGCACACCCCCTATCCCCCGGCTCCCCGATGGCACCCAGCATGCAGTCCCCAAACTCACCTATCTCCACTGAGGTGCTGAGGTTCATCCAGGACCCAAGGACAAGGAATTCGGGACAGCCACTGCCACCACTGCTGCCGAACACATCTGGACACATGTGGAATGGTAAGCCTGGCTGTGCCAACCCGGGCACCCCTACGGGTCCCTCCCCCAAGTAAGCGTGTGGCTGCATGGGGCTCTCAGTGGACGACAGAGGAAGGAAAAGGATGGGGGAGCCAGGCTGGGACAGTGGAAGCAGAAGGCCTACAAATGATCTTCTGAGAGGTTCCAGTGTTGAGTGACATCCCATCCCAAGTGAGAGATGGGGACCCACGACCCAGGCAAGGTGAGCAGCTAGTCTTACCCCGCCGGGTGTCACATGGGACATGGCCCTTGCTCAGGCAGAGCTAAGCTGGATATCCTGGTGGACTCCCAGGATCCCTGGGGTCAGAGTGGTCTAGAAAGTTCCAAGGTGGACTCTGCTCCCCAGATGCACCCCGTGGGGAGGGCAGGCGCATTCCTCAGCCCCACGTAGTTCCCTCTCCCAACTTCTCTTATTTCAGCTTCCACCATCCTGAGTCACCCAGGCCAAAGCACTCTTATTTTTTTTTTTAAGATTTATTTTGAGAGAGGGGGTGGGGTGGCAGGGAGGAGCAGAAGAAGAGAATCCCAAGCAGATACCCTCTTCCCGCCCCCGTCCCCCGGCCTGAGCACAGAGGCCGTCAAGGGCTTCGATCTAACAACCCTGAGCTGAAATCAAGAGCCTGACACTCAACCCCTGGCACCACCACCCCAGGCACTCCCACCCAGGCCTAGATCTTAACCACACCCTGCCTCTTCCTCTTCTCTTCCCAGTCCCAAGTGGCTGCCTCGGGCTGGTGCACGCTCACCCATGCAGATGAGGCTGGAACCTAGAACCAGCCGTTCCTGCCACCACCCTGGGGAAGTCCCCACTGCTAATCTCGTAGCTCTTCTGCTCTCCCCCCTTTGCCTCTACACCCCCAAGCTCCAGCTCCACTGCCCTCATTCCCCCTGACCTCATCTGCTTGGTGTGTGATGAAGCAAGTCGCTTCTTCCCCCTCCCCAGCCTATGTCTCACCTTCCCGCCCAAGCCCTTGAGCATGCAGCGCAGCCCTGCTGATGTGCTATTGCAAAGAGGGTCCAACTGGTCCCATCTCACCGAACAAAGGCCCCATGGTGTCCCCGCCAGCACCCCATCCCCTGCGATCCCACACAGTGCCATGTCCCCCTGGCTCAATCCTGTGATGACCGCAACTCAGGGCAGTTCTGCTCGGCGGCCCCAACTAGCTGGTGCCAGGCTTAGATGCCACCTGGTAAGCACCTATCCATCCTGGGAAGGAGGCGCTGACCCCACCGGGAGGCTTATCAGAATCTCTCTGCCCAGGGCAGGCTGGGTGGCTCAGTGGTTTAGCGCCACCTTCAGCCCAGGATGTGATCCTGGGCCTGGGATTGAGTCCAGCATCGGGCTCCCTGCATGGAGCCTGCTTCTCTCTCTGCCTGTGTGTCTGCCTCTCTTTCGCTCTGTGTCTCTCATGAATAAATAAATAAAAAAAAAAAAAGAATCTCTCTGCCTAATAATAGATGTTCTCACCCGAAGGACGTTTCAGAGCAGCGAGTAAGACAATAAAATTGTCTGTATCTTTAGGACTCTTTTTGGCAATAGTATTATCTAGATAGAATTCACTCATTTAAAGGGTACAACCCAGTGGTGTATCGTATAGACAGAGTTGTGCTACCCTTGGCAGCATCAATGTTAGAACGTTGTCACCGTCCTCTAAAGAAACAACACCTGGGGCACCTGGGTCGCTCAGCGGTTGAGCATCTGCCTTCAGCTCAGGTTGTGACCCTGGATCCTGGGATCGAGTCCCATATCAGGCTCCCCGCATGGAGCCTGCTTCTCCCTCTGCCTGTGTCTCTGCCCCTCTGTCTCTCAGTCTCTCATGAATAAATACATAAAATCTTAAAAAAAAAAAAAGAAAAAACAGCACCTTACAGTATTTTAAATCCAGGATTCCTGGGCAGCCCCGGTGGCTCAGCGGTTTAGCGCCGCCTTCAGCCCAGGGTGTGATCCTGGAAACCTGGAATCGAGTCCCACGTCGGGCTCCCTGCATGGAGCCTGCTTCTCCCTCTGTCTGTGTCTCTGCCTCTGTGTGTGTGTGTGTGTGTGTGTGTGTGTGTGTGTCATGAAGAAATAATTTTTTAAAAAAATTTTTAAATTTTAATTTTATTTTTTAAAAAATCTAAAAAAATAAATAAATCCGGGATTCCCAACACCCATCCCAAAGGTTTGCAGTGAGAGTTCAGAGCAGATGGATGCTTGGCATACAGCACTGTCCTTCCCATCCTTCCCCCAGAAGACCCTTCCTCGTGCAAGTACCAAGAAGGCCTTCCAGACTCCCCAGAGTTTCAAGGTTCACCACACCAGGAGTCACCCAGTGCCCCCATGCCCACGGCAGTGCTAGGGGGCTGGGAGGCCCCACCTCAGCCCAGCCCAGTGCCCGGGAAGCAGGAGGCGCCCAAGGCTGGGTGGCCCGTGGCTGGAACATCTGGAAACCACAACCCAGGTGAGGCCTTGTGGAGCTCCTGGAGAGGGGTGAACGGTGCCGAGGTGCGGGCCGGGTGGGTGGGCTGAGGATGGCGGTCATGAGTCCATCCAAAATGTGCTCCTGGCTTCCCTCCATCGGGCTGAGCTGCTGCTTCTCAGTGGCCCCTGGAAATTACGGTGCAGGTGTTACCTCATACAGGATACAAATCAGGCTCTGTACCCAGTGCTCCCCTTACACACTCGCTCAGATGTCACAGACCTCACTGCTGGGGAGAAATGTCTCCACCCCCTCATTGCACAGGTGAAAGAAACAGATCTCAAACAGGTAAGACGGCACAGTTTCTGGAGGCAGGGAACTCTCTGATGCCGCAGTCCTCACCTTTAACCTCCACATCACATGCCCTCTGCTGTCTGGGTGAGGAGGACAGTCCTGAGTCCTCACAGGCTCACTGATGCCACCCAGGATCTTAGCCACCGCCAACCTGTCCCATTAGAGCTGACCCCAATGTCAAGGGATGTGCACCCTTGACACCTGAGGCATGGTAGGTTGAAAGGGTACTTTCCGAATCCGGGTAGAAGTAAACTTGTGGGGCTTGGTCCTGAAATGTGTCTGGCCAAAGCTCAAAGCGATGGACTGAATTAAGTCGTTACACCACATCTGTCCAGAAAAGGAAGGAAGGGAGGGAGGGAGGAAGGGAAGGAGGAGGGAGGAAGCAAGGAAGGGAGGGAGGAGAGAGGGAGAAAGCGGGGAAAGAAGAAAGGAAGGAAGGACGGGCTTTTTACATAGAACATTTTACAGAAACGTACATGTGTAATAACCTTAAAATGAAGCAAGTATGAAAGCCACAAAGACTAATTATCTGCAAACCATTAACTATTCATTGATTTTGGGCTCCCGAGCCACCAGGGCAGAAAGGGAAATGTAATAGGGTCACATAATACTTGTTGCTCAAAAAAAAAAAAAAAAAATCAAGAGAAACAGAAGTTTCCCCCTGATTCTAAAGTCCCGATGTTTCCCAGCTTCCTTAGGGTGTGATCGGCTAATAGACTGGGATTCAAAGTGTCCCCAGTGATGATTCGACAGACTTGCACGTTGTGAAATGATCAGCACAGTCCAGGTCACTAGCACATCCATCAGTTCACATACCCATGTGCGTGCATATGCATGTGCGGCCCACGGTGAGAACCCATAAGGCCTGCTCTCTCCACAAACCTCCAACGTGCAGCACACTGGGAGTAACTGTATGGTCACCAAGCTGTACACTAGGCCCTCAGGACTTAGTCACCTCCTAACTGAAGGTTTGTCCCCGTTCCCCGTACCCCTAGCCCCTGGCCTCCAGCATTCCACTCTCCTCCGCTTCTATATGTTAGACTTCTGGGTTTCTTTCTTTTTCTTTTTCTTTTTCTTTTTCTTTTTCTTTTTCTTTTCCTTTTTTTTTCTTTTTCTTTTTTTAACATCCCACACTGAAATGATCCTATATACTTCTCTTTCTCTGTCTGCCCTATGTTACTTAGCATCATACCCACCCACCCCCCAAGCTCATCCATGTTATCACAAATGGCAGAATTTCCTTCTTTTCCATGACTGAGTTCCCTGTACATATATGTGCCCCATTTCCTCTGTCCATGTAGCCGCCGGAGGACACACCAAGGCTGTTCCCATGTCTTGCCTATTGTGACGAATGCTGCAGTGAGTGTGCGGGTGCAAGACATCTTCAGGACAATCGATTCTTTGTTTCTTTGTAAATACCCAGAGGTGGAATTCCTGGGTCCTATGGTAGTTCTTTTTTTTTTTTTTTGAGGAAATTCTACACTGTGGTCCTCCTTCCCACCAACAGCACGCGACGGTTCCCTTTTCTCCACCTCCTCGCTGACATTTGTTATCTCTTGTGTTTGGTTTTTGTTTTTTTATTTTTATTTTTTTTTAAACTTTTTTTTTTTTAATTTTTATTTATTTATGATAGTCACAGAGAGAGAGAGAGAGAGGCGCAGAGACACAGGCAGAGGGAGAAGCAGGCTCCATGCACCGGGAGCCTGATGTGGGATTCGATCCCGGGTCTCCAGGATCGCGCCCTGGGCCAAAGGCAGGCGCCAAACCGCTGCGCCACCTAGGGATCCCGGTTTTTGTTTTTTTAAACCACTTGTGCTTTTGACGACAGCCTCCCAGACAGGAGTGAGGTGCTATTTCATACACATTTCCCTGGCGATGAGTGATGTTGAGAACCTCTTCGTGTACCCTTTGGCCATTTGCACATCCCCTTTGGGAAAAAATGTCTATTCGTCTCCTTTGCTCATTTTTAATCAGACTATTTAGGTTGTTTTGTGGTTAGGTTTGCAATTTTGTTGTTGGGTTGTATGCGTTCTTCATATATGTCTTATATCAATCCCTTACCTGATATGTGGTTTACAAATATTTTCCTCCATTCTATAGGTTGCCTTTTCATTTTATTGATCATTTCCTTTGCAGTCCAGAAGCATTCGGATTCGATGTGCTCCCACTTTTGTATTTTTGCTTCTGTTTCTTGTACTTTTGGTGTTATATCCCAAAAAAATTATTATCAAGGACCTTTTCCTCTATATTTTCTTCTAGGAGTTTTATGGCTTCAGAACTTACATTTAGGTTCTGAATCCATTTTGTGCTAATTTCTGTGAGTGCTGTAAGGTAGGAGTTCAGTTTCACTCTTTTGCACATAGATATGCAGTTTTCCAACATCATGTATTGAAGAGATGATCTTCTCCTCGTTGAATATCTCGGCTCCCTTGTCAAATATCATTAACCATATATGTGTGGGTTTATTTCTGGGCCTTCAGTTCTGTTGCATTGATCTATGTGTCTCTTTTTTTTAAGATTTTTTATTTATTTATTCATGAGAGACACACGGGGGAGGGGGCGGGGGCACACATACAATCAGAGAGAGAAGCAGGCTCCATGCAGGGAGCCTGACACGGGACTCGATCCCCGGTCTCCAGGATCAAGCTCTGAGCTGAAGGCAGTGCTAAACCCCTGAGCCACCTGGGCTACCTTTATGCCAGTACCATACCTTTTTAATGACTGCAGCTTTGTAATAGTGTTTGAAATCAGGAAGTGTGATGGCTCCCAGCTTTGTTCTTTTTTCTCAAGATTGCTTTGGCTGTGAGGTTTCTGTGATTTTGTAAGAATTTTAGGACTGCATTTTTTTCATGTGTATGAAAAATGCCATTGGAATTTTGATGGGGATACCACTGAATCTGTAGATTGCTTTGGGTCATATGGACTTTTTAACAATATTAATTCCTCCAATCCAGGAATGCAGAATATCCTTCCACTTATTTGTGTCTTTAACACAAATAAGGATTGGCTTTAATTCTTTAAATATTTTGTAGAATTCATCAGGGGAGACATCCAGTCCTGGGTGCTCTTTGTCGGAGGATGCTTATTTACTGATTCAATCCCCTTACTGGTTACAGGTCTGTTCCATTTTCGTAATTCTTCGTGATTCAGTCTTGGAGGTTGTATGTTTCTAGGGATTTATCCTTTTTTTTTCTAGTTTTCCACTTTGTTGGCATATGATGACTCACAGCAACCTCGTGACCCTTTGTCTCCTCACTTTCAACTGTAATGACTCCCCTTTCTGGTTGTGTTTGAGTCTTTTCTCCTTTTTACGTTCTTAGTCTAGCTAAATGTTTGTCTATATTGTTTATCTTTTTAAAAAAAAATTACTTCTTAAGGGCAGCCCGGGTGGCTCAGCAGTTTAGCGCCACCTTCAGCCCAGGGCCTGATCCTGAGAACGGGATTGAGTCCCATGTCAGAATCCCTGCATGGGGCCTGCTTCTCCCTCTGCCTGTGTCTCTGCCTCTCTCTCTCTCTCTTTCTCTGTGTCTCTCATGAATAAATAAATAAAATCTTTTTTAAAAATTACTTCTTAGTTTGGTTTGTCTTTTGTTTCTCTAGCCTCTCTCATTTATTTCTGCTCTGATCTTTGTTATTTCCCTCCTTCTGCTAATTTTGGGCCTAGTTTACTTTCTCTAGTTCCTTGCAGTGTAAAGTTAGACTGTTTATTCGAAGTCTTTCATTCTTCTTAACGTAGGCATACATCACTATAAACTTTCCTCATAGACTTCCGTTTGCTGCAGACCTCTTGACCTCTAATTCTGCCCCTGAGGATATGTTTTGGTATGCTGTATTTGGACTTTCATTTTTCTCAAGATACTTTTTTATTTCCCCTTTAATTTGTTTTTTTAACCCATTGATCATTTGAGAAGGTTGTTTAGTTTCTGCTTATTTGTATATTTTCCCAGTTTCCTCCTTTTAGTGATTCCTAATTTCATATCACTCTGGTTGGAAAAAATACTTGATATAATTTCAGTTTCTCAAATGTGTTGAGACTTGTTTTATGATCTGTCCTGGAGAATGACCTATGTGCATTTGAGAAAAACATGCATTCTGCTGCTATTGGCTGGAGGGTCCTTTAGGTCTAATACACATGTTCTATTTGGTCTAATGTATGGTTCAAGTCCAGTATTTCCTTAATGATGTTCTGTCTGGATCACCTCTCCTTGTTGAAAGTGGGGTATTAGAAGTCCCCTGCTATTATTGTGCTGCTATCTATTCCTGCCTACGGATCTTTTAATATTTGCTTTGATAAATTTAGGTGTTATAACAACTTGATGAATTATTATATAATGATATTCTTTTCCTCTTATTGCACTTTTTTAAAAAAAGATTTTATTTATTTATTCGAGAAAGAGAGAGGCAGAGACACAAGAAGAGAGAGAGAAGCAGGCAGAGGGAGAAGCCAGTTCCATGCAGGAAGCCTGATGTGGGACTCAATCCCGGGTCTCCAGGATCACACCCTGGGCTGAAGGTGGCACTAAACCTCTGAGCCACCCTGGCTGCCCTCTTATTGCACTTTCTGATGTAAAGTCTATTCTGTCTAATATAAGTATAGCTACTCCTGCTCTATTTTAGTTTCCATTTGCTTGGAATATCTTTTTCCATCCCTTCACTGTAGCCTAAGTGTGTCCTGAAAGCTGAAATGAGTCTCTTTTAGACAGTATGTAGTTGGGTCTTGTTTTGGTTTTTGTCAGGTTTGTTTGTTTTGTTTTGTTTTGTTTTTTTGTATTTTAATCTATTCAGACACTCTATGTCTCTTGATTGGAGAATTTAATCCATATATATTTAAAGTAATTATTGATAGGTAAGGATTCACTGTTACCATCCTGTTTATTGTTTTCTGGCTATTTTTGCCATTCTTTTATTCTATTCTTATTCTCTTGCTGTCTTCCTTTGTGATCTGATGGTTTTCCATAGAGGTATGCTTTGATTCCTTTCTCTTCATCCTTTGTGTATCTACAATAGGTTTTTGCTTTGTGGCTACCATGAGGCTTACATAAAACATCCTATAGATTTAGCAATCTATTTTAAGATGATAACAACATAATTATGATCACATACAAAATTCTACCATTTAACTTCCATACATGCACACACACATTTTATATTCTTGATGTCATAATTTGCATCTTTTTATATTGTGTACCCATTAACAAATTATTTTAACTAGTTATTTTTAATACTTTTGTCTTTTAGCTTTATACTGGATTTCAGTGATTTACACATCACCATTACAGTATTAAGAGCATTCTGAATCTCACTCTACACTTGCCTTCACCAGTGAGTTATAGTTTCATGTATCTTCATGTTCACTAGTGGTTATGAGTTTTTGTTTGTCTAGGAAAATACCTCACTTTCATTTCTGAAGAACTGCTTTGCCAGGTCAAGTACTTTTGGTTGGCAGTCTTCTCTCAGGGCTTTGAATGATACATCAGCCCACTCTGTCCTGGCCTGCAAAGTTTTTGCTGAGACATCTGCTGACAGCATTATGGTAGTTCCTGGTATAGAGGAGTCTGTTTTCTTGCTGCTTTCAAAATTCTATCTCTGGGCTTTTTGTTGTTACTTTGTTTTTTGTTTTGAGGTTGTTTTTTTTTGTTTGTTTTTTGGTTTTTTGCAGTTTTATTATATGTATAAGTGAAATCCTCTTTGGGTTGAATATGTATGGGGACCTATGAGCCTCATGGACCTGGATGTACCTGGATGTCCATATCTTTCCCCAGCCATGGGAAATTTTTAGTCACTATTTCTTTGATAAGCTTTCTGTCCCTTTCCCTTTCTCTTCTCCTTCTGGGACTCCCATTATGCAAATATTACTTTACTCGGTAGTGTTCCATAATTCACATAGGCTTTCTTCACTCTTTTTTATGCTTTATTCTTCATCCTTTTCTGATGGGATGGTCACAAATGACCTGCCTCCAAGTTTACAGGGTCTTCTCTGCCTCCTTAGGCTTGATCACATGTATTATTGATGCTCTCCATTGCATGTTTATTTTTTCATTTCATTCATTGTATTCTTCAGCTCCAGAATTTCTACTTGTTTCTTTTTTATGATTTCTATCTCTCTGTTGAACATCTTTTGTTCACATGTCATTTTCCTAGTTTCACTGAATTGTCTCCCTGTGTTTCAACATAGCTTTCTGAGCTTCCTTGAAATAATTATTTTGAATTCTTTGTCTGACAATTCACAGATCTCCATTGGTGGAGGGTGGTGATTGCTGGAAAAGTATTGTGTTCCTCTGGGATGTCATGTTTCCTTATCATCTCATGTTTCTTGCAGCTTGGTGTTGATATCTGTGCATTTGATGAAGCTTTCACCTCATCCAGACTTTATGGACTGATTTTGGTGGGGAAAGGCCTCATCTGTGGGTGGAAGTGAAGGCACAGACTGGGTAGAGGTCACAGTTCTGGTTCCAGAAAGGCTCTAGTGATTTCCATATAGTTTCATCATGTGAGGTCAGTGTCAGTGAAGATGGAAGTGGTCCTTGACAGCCAAGGCTGCTGGGGACCTCCTGACATCTTATTCTTCCCCTGTGGATACCATGGGCAAGAGGATCCCATTTGGCACTGGTTCCAGCTTGGAGGCACCCTCATGGTGGCGTTCTGATGCACAGTCACGTACAAAGTAACAACAGAGCTGGAGTTCAAAGCATGAATGCACACAGAGCATTCACAGCTCTGGGGTCCCAGCCTTGTATAGACTTGGGGAGGCTAGCCCCCTCGGTTCCAGAACAACGTACCAATAGCACTTTCGGGAAGGGGGGCTCAGCATTATCTCTCTCCTACCCCTCATCCCTGCCCAGAGGAGTCCATTGTGGCAATGGCTGTTAGGTTACCTCCATGGCAGAAGCCTCTGGCATCCAATATATAGCAGGCCACTGAAGTCCACACCTACAAACACTATGGGGTCCTCTTGCAGAGAGTCCACAGTAAGATCACTGAGGTCTTCAGCTGCAAAGGCTGCTGGTTCCTCCCTAGAGCAGACCCCTAGGCACCACAATGGCACCTGTTGTATGGCTGATATTTGTCATCCTCACCCTTCTTCATTGTCCCTACCCTTCCCCAGATGTCTATGCGAGGCTGATCGCCCCAGTAATCCTTTTATTTTGTGGTTATCCTTTTTCTGCACTGTGTTGCTGTAGGTTCTTAACTGAGTTATTGGGCCCACCTGAAGCTATTTGCATTCACGAATAGGTAGCTATCTAATTGTTTTGTGTGTGGTGGGATACAAATACTCCTACTCCCCATCCTGCTAATGTCAGTTCCCCCCAATTCTAAATTATAAATGACTGCCTTAGCTGGGAAACATGAATAAAATAATATCCCAACAACAGTCCAATAGCAAGTGCAAAACCTACACGGTGTTCCTTTTGAATACAAAGAGTAAAAGTAGGCAAGGTTTTTTGTGTACAAGAGAAAACAGTAATATTTTAGGCTTTTGGGGACACACAGGTCCTACGGCAACTCTTTCACTCTCCATCGTAGCCTCAAAGAAGACATAAACAATATCTAATCCAGTAGGCATGGCTGTGATGCCATGAAACTATATGGACACTAAATTCTGAATTTTATTAAATTTTCACATGCAGTGAGAAGTTCTTTTTATTTTTTTCACCTGTTTAAAAATGTTAGCAACCATTCTTAGGTTGTAGGTTTTACAGCAGGTGTCCAGCTGGATTTGGCTGGTGTTTGCTAACCCCCATCCAAGTGTATTGTTAGAGGTACTGGTGGTAGAGGGAGGATTTTTAGCATATAACTGAATAAAGAGGGTTTAGGTCTGTGACACGCTAACAGATCCACGGGATGTTCTGGAAAACATGGCACCAAGAAAAAACTAAGCCCTCTCTAGGGAACTCAGGCAGATGCAGGGCCCTGAGTGGGGCAACCCATAGCCAGGACCCAGAGTGGCCACACTGATGCTCCTAGAAGATTGTCAAATTTCCAGAAATGTTCTCACAAGTGACAATAAAAACAGGTCTATAGGTTATGACTTCAGGGATGGGAGTGACCCTTACCTCTGAAGTCAATCTATGCCTTTAACACCCAATGCAAATGCATTGGGTACAAATGCCTTGCGTGTTAAAGGCCTGGATTGGCCACATGTCCTACTGTCCCCCCAGATTCTTCTCAGAACACTGACAAAGGTAGGAAAAATGCCCTCAACTCTGGAAGCCCTGCAGGTTTCCCAAAATGAGCTGAGCCTCAGGACCCAAAGGAGTCACTTGTATCATCTCTAAAAGTTGCCAAAGGAGAGAAGTGAGAAGCGCCTGGTATATTCTGAGGGGAAGAAGGACATGGGGGTTTAACAATTATTCCAGGTAGAATCTAAGAGAGGATCCTGAGGCCCCTTCCTGGGGGACATGTCAGCCCCTCACAGCTCACAAAACACCTTCCCGTCTGTCTCAGGCCAGTTCCCTAAGAGGTGGACCCTGAGTGGGGGTGTGAGTACAAGTGGTTAACTGGGAAAGATACTCCCCAAAAGCAATAGTAGGAGAGAGAAGAAGTGAAACAGAGAAGGAAAGAAGCCAAAGCAACCTGCTGTTTGGGGAATGTGACCCTGGGAGGAACTGAGATTTGATGTTGCTGGGAACTATGCAGGACCGTGTAGAACACACCTCAGAGTTCTCTCTCCTGGGGGCAGGGTACCGCCACCTGCTGTTGGTCCAGGGCTCCTCCTGGAGCACTGACCCCTCCAGCATTCCTAGCCTGCCCCAACCAAGGGCTGGGAGACAGCCACAGGTGCAGCCAGAAGGACATCCTTGGCCTGGGCCTCGGGGGTAGGAGCTGAAGGTACTGTCAGCAGCCAACGTTATCTCCTTCTGTCCTCTGTGACCTCCTGCAAGGACATGTCACGACCCCCAGTTTACAGGTAAGGAAACTGAGGCCCAATGGGGCAAATGGCTTAGCCCACAGGCTTCAGGAGAACAGAGTTGTGTGTGTTTCATTCCTTCTTTACTCTCAGCCTCCGGAGCAGCACCTGGCACAGAGTAAGCCTTTGATGAATATTTACGGTGTGAAGGAAAGTCACCAGGGGATGTGATTTGGTCAGGTCAGGGCAAGCTAGGGTTTCCTTCCTGTAGCCCATGTTCCAACCACTATATAGGTGAGAACATGCCAGCATCGGCAGCCAGCACAGCACAGTGGCTTGGAGGGGATGCCCAGAGCAGATGCTGAGTGGATTAATGAGTGAGCTCAGGGGCAGATCTGTTCCATATCTTTATGTCCCATCTTTCCCTCCCTTAGCAGGAATCACAGAAAGGTATCAGCACCAGAGGAGAAAGAAGCCGTACCCCACATGGTCGTGGGAAGACAAGGACCTGCACCAGATATTCATACAGCTGCTGCTTCTGCATCAGCCTTACCCTAGAGGCCACGAGTCCTTAACCAAGGGAAGATGGCACCATGGGGCAGAGAAGCAAGGACATTTGATTGAGGTCGAAGACCTATTTGGCCCAGGCCTAGGTGCCCAGGAAGAGCCCCAAACAGTCATACTGCACGGGGTTGCAGGCATCGGGAAGTCAACACTGGCCAGGCAGATAAGGACGGCGTGGAAGGAAGGCCAGCTCTACAAGGACCGCTTCCGACATGTCTTCTACTTCAACTGCAGAGAGCTGGCCCGGTCCGAGACCATGAGCCTCACTGAGCTCATCACCAAGGCCCAGGCCGGCCCTGTACTTCCCGCTGAACAGATCCTGTCTCAGCCAGGGCGGCTGCTCTTCATCCTCGATGATTTGGATGAGCCAAGATGGGTCTTAGGGGAGCAGGAGTCAGAGCTGCATTCGTCCTGGAGCAAGCAGCGGCCGGTGCACGCACTGCTGGGCAGCTTGCTGGGCAAAACTGTGCTTCCCGAGGTGTCCCTGCTGGTTACAGTGCGGACCACAGCTCTGCGGAGGCTTGTTCCCTCTGTGGGGCAGCTATGTTGGGTGGAGGTCCTGGGGTTCTCCGAGTCCGGCAGGAGGGAGTACTTCTACAAGTATTTCAAGAACAAAAGCCAAGCCACCCAAGCCTTCAGCTTGGTTGAGTTAAACCCAACGCTGTTAACCATGTGCCTCGTGCCCTTGGTGTCCTGGCTGCTGTGCACCTGCCTGAAGAAGCAGATGCAGCGAGGAGAGGAGCTCTCACTGGGTTCATCCCAGACCACCACGGCCCTCTGGCTATACTACCTCTCCCAGGCTCTCCCAGCCCAACTCCTTGGGGCGCAGCTGAGGGGCTTCTGCTCCCTGGCCGCTGAGGGCTTCTGGCAGGGAACGAACCTGCTCAGCAGGAGGGACCTCAGGAAGCACGGGTTCAATGAGGCCACCATCTCCACTTTCTTAAAGACAGGCATCCTCCGAAAGCATCCCTCCCCTCTGAACTACCACCTGGCTCACCGCTGTCTCCAGGAGTTCTTTGCAGCCGTGTCCTGCGTGCTGGGGGGTGAGGATGGCGGAAGCCCTCACCCCGACAGCATCAGAGGGGCAGAGAAACTGCTAGAGGTGTATGAGGGACATGACCTGTTTGGGGCCCCAACCACGCATTTCCTCTTTGGCCTTCTGAGTGAGCAAGGGGAGCGAGAGATGGAGGCGGTGTTCCAGTGCAAGCTGCCCCGGGAGAGGAAGCGGGACCTGCTGCGCTGGGCTGAGGCGGGGCTCTGGCCTCGGCTCTCCGCACCTCAGCCATGCTCTCTGCACTTGCTCCACTGCCTGTACGAGATTCAGGACGAGGACTTGCTGACACGGGCCATGGCCCATTTCCATGGAAGGAGCATGTGTGTCCAAACTGGCGTGGAGTTCCTGGTGTGCACTTTCTGCTTTAAATTCTGCTCCCACGTGAAAAGGCTTCAACTGAATGAGAGCCGGTGGGATGGACAAGCATGGAGGCCCTCCAGTGTGGCTCTGTGAGTCCCCCACACCACTCCGCCAGACCCATGGCGAGGTCCCCCTCACCCCCATGTGGGGCGCTGCAGCCGCTCCCACTCAGCCTGGCGCCAGGGACCAAAGAACCCAAGTCGCCAGTGGCTTCACCAAATCTGAGCCCCGTTCCCTGTCCACCTGAGAACCTCTGCAGCTTCTTGCCTGTCTCTTTGACAACTGCCATCTTCTCACCTGAGCACCTTCCTTCCCACCCCCCATGCTGGTCTGAGGTCCCCTCCACCCAGCCAGCTTGTCTCTGTTTCTCTCTCTCATGGAGAATCTACTCGCTCAGCTGCTTCAGGCAACCCTTTGGTGGCTGTTGACAAAGGCATTGGCCCTGAGACGTCCCCCTACCCCCGTCCCCTGAGAATGTGTATGCCTGAAAGAGAGTCTCTATCTTCCCCCCTGAAAAACTGGCTTGCTTCTTTTTGCCAATGATGCACTATCACTCAGCCTGAGTCCCACCCTGTTTGAGATGATGGAGCAGATACTTTTTTTAAAAAAAGATTTTATTTATTTATTCATGAGAGACACACAGAGAGAGGCAGAGACACAGGCAGAGGGAGATGCAGGCAGGGAGCCCAATGCAGGACTCGATCTCAGGACCCTGGGATCACGCCCTGAGCCAAAGGCAGAAGCTTCATCAACAGAGATCCCGGGTGCCCCCAGTTTTTCGGCTGTGTTTGATTCTTTGGCAGAGCTGAACTATACTGTATATTTTATTTTTTATATTTTATTTTTTAAGTAATCTCTACCCCTGACATGGGGCTCAAACCCATGTCCCCCAGATCGAGTCACACGCTCCACCTACTGAGTCAACCAGGTGCCCAAGTTGTTATATCAATGCTGTCTTCCTGTGTGATGAGGAAGCCCAGCACAACCTCATTCTGAATGACCACATGGTCGATACTCCATGGGGAAGGCGCCGTGACTGCTTTAACCATTTCTCTATTCCCAGGCATTAGATTGTTTTTCCCTCTCCCCCTCCCCCAGGTTCAGCTGGGTCCCAGTCACAGATGCCTGCTGGCAGGCTCTCTTTTCCACTCTCCGGGCCTCTGGAAGCCTGAAGGAGCTGGACCTGAGTGGAAATCACCTGAGCCACCCCGCAGTTCAGAGTCTTTGTAAAGTCCTGAAATTCCCTTGCTGCCACTTGGAGACTGTGCGGTGAGTCTGTCCTGGGGTCTGCTCTGAAGCAGGGATGGGCAGGAGGAGACCTGAGGTGGAAGCTGACCGCACTTTTGGCACTTCTATTCCACATTGTACCAGAGGGTCCATCCAGGACAAAGAGAAAGGGAAAGGGAAAAGGAAAGGGAAAGGGAAGGAAAGGAATAAGAAAAGGAAAAATGAAAGGAAGAACGAGAAAAGAAAAAAAAGAAAAGGAAAGGTAAGGTAAGGAAAAAAAAGAAAAGAAAAGGGAAAAAGGAAAAGAAAAAGAAATAAAAGATTCCCCGACTAGAAAGGAAGAGATAAAACTAGTTATTTGAAGATAGCATAATCTTATGTATAGAAAATTGTAAGGAATCCACAGAAATAGCTATGAGAACTAATGAACAAATTCACCAAGATTTTAGGATAAAAGTCAATTGTGCTTCTGCACACTAGCAATGAGCAATCAAAAAAAAAAGAAATGAAGAAAACAACTCTTCTTTACAATAGCATCAAAAAGAATAAAAACATTTAGAAATAAATTTAACAAAAGAAGGGCAAGGCTTACATACCAAAAACTGTAAAACATGATGAAAAGAAATTAAATGAAAGCTTCACTAATGGGAGGAAATCCCATGTTCATGAATGGGAAAAAAAATGAATATCCTTATGTGGCGACACTCACCCAACCGCTGTACAGATTCAACTCGACCCAGATCAAAATCATACCTGCCTTTCTTGTGGAAGGGGTCGAGCTGATCCTAAAATTCATATGCAAGGATAAGCTTGCACATTGAGCATTGGGAGATCCCCCCAACGTGTAATGCTCAGGAAAAGAAAAGCCAACAGAGAAGACTGAGAAGAAGCGGCCAGGGAGGTGAGAAGAACACCAGGAGGGCGTGCTCCGTGGTGGTGCCTAAGAGGACAGAGGGCTCCAAGGACAGTGTGGCCAGCAGGGATCGCTGCTGCAGGGAAGCCAAGTAAAACAAGGGGTGAAAACTGTCCACCGTTGGATTCTGGACTTGAGATAGGGAAGTCATGATGGATGATCTTAGCAGGAGCAGCTTTTGCGATGTGAGGGGAGCCAGCGTCCAGAGTGAGCCATTCCAGTCTAAGCAGAAGCAGAGGCAGAAAATGAGACTCAATATCAAGACTTGGGTGATAAAGAGGAGGGAAGAGTTAAAGCAGAGGGAAACGTGGGACCAGCTGACAATGCATGTGTGTGACCACTGGCCTGCATTTAAGAAGGGAAAGACCTGAATGTGAAATTCGACCATGAAAGGTACAGAAGGAGAATAGTAAGTGATGGCGTCAGGGAAGTAGAGGGATCACTGGCCTTAGAGGGGAAGGAGTGCTTCCTCTACCATAGGAGGGAGGGAGGCAGGGTCGGGACAGAGGGAGGGAGGCATGCAGGTTGGACAATGGGATGCTGCAGGGTCCCCATCTGATAGCCCCGTCTTTCTCTGTGACATAGGCATGGAGTTGGGTGCTGAGCATGTGGAGGTTCAGGGAAGGTAGCGTTCTGAAGTGGACCTTGTGAAGTGGGGGGTTCCGCCCACCAGGCATCGATGAGGCCCGTGATAGTGCGATTCCTAGCGGCCGCCACCTGCCCTGTCCCTCAGGCAGGGACTGGGTGTTAGGTTCAGGGTTGGGGGCTGGGGGGAGGCAGAAAAATGGTGGAGCTTGGGGTTAGCCAGAAGGATGCGGTGGAAGGTCGTGTTTAGGATGTTGATGATGACGGCCATGGAATCCAAACTAGATCCCCAGGGGAGCAAAGAAAAGGCAGCAGTAAGAGACGGAGCAGAAGTGGAGCCAACAGATTAAGAAGGCAAATCCAGCTTCGTATGACCTCCTTGTGACCTCCTGTGTCCCCTCCCAAAACCACTGCGACAAGAGCTGCCCAGGTCTGGCAGGAAAGACTTTTGAAAGAGATTCAGGAATCCTGGCCTCTACCTCTGACCTCTTGCCCTGGTGGAAAGATAGCTGTCCTCATCAGACAGCCTCATGAGGGTGTAGGCCTTCATCACCTCCATGTCCTATGGGCCTTCAGGAAAGAACCTATGAGCATGGCACAGCAGGAACAAGCATTTCTGTTTCCCCGGTGACCAGAGCTGAAGACAAGTCCTGAGAAAGGGATCCACACAGTGCAGCTCGAATGGCGGGTCTTTGGAGACAGGTGAAGCCACAGGAGAGACACGTTTGTTGATGCCGAGATGGGTCGCCAAAGCAGAGATGCAACTGGCGGAAATGGGTGTGCCCACGAGTGGGAGTTGGGACACGCCAGGCGAGGAAATGTCAGTCTAGGAGGGTGTGGCTGGTGGGAGGTGGCCGTCTGCAAAGGCGACCTTCAGGTATGAGATGCAATGGGCGTAACATGTGGGGACCTGTGCCAGCTGGACCCCTGGCTTTCTCGGACCACGGTCTGTATGGTTTGGGGTTGGGAGCAGACGGGGAAGGCAGAGATTGCCCAGGAAGATGTAACTAAGGGCCAAGGGCACACACAAAGCTGCCAGGTAGTGAGACATGTCCCTGATGCAGGGGACCTCAGACTCCAGGCCAGGCAAGGAAGTCCAGGGAAAAACTAGGAGGGGAAATCAGATCCTGTGGACATCAAGAGAGATGGGGATTTTAGCCTGGGGAGGGGGCACCACCTTGAGCCTCCTCCCTCCTCGTCAGAGCCTTCCCATCGGGGGGGAGGAGCAAGATGGCGGAGGAGTAGGGTCTCCAAATCACCTGTCTCCACCAAACTACCTAGAAAACCTTCAAATTATCCTGAAAATCTATGAATTCGGCCTGAGATTCAAAGAGAGACCAGCTGGAATGCTACAGTGAGAAGAGTTCGCGCTTCTATCAAGGTAGGAAGACGGGGAAAAAGAAGTAAAGAAACAAAGGCCTCCAAGGGGGAGGGGCCCCGCGAGGAGCCGGGCTGAGGCCGGGGCGAGTGTCCCCAGGACAGGAGAGCCCCGTCCCGGAGACGCAGGAGCTGCACCGACCTTCCCGGGGGAAAGGGGCTCGCGGGGAGTTGGAGCAGGACCCAGGAGGGCGAGGATGCCCTCGGGCTCCCGGGGACAGTAACAGCAACTGCGCGCCCAGGAGAGTGCGCCGAGCTCCCTAAGGGCTGCAGCGCGCACGGCGGGACCCGGCGGGACCCGGAGCAGCTGAAGGGGCTCGGGCGGCGGCTCCGCGGAGGGGGCTGCGCGGCCCCGGGAGCAGCTCGGAGGGGCTCGGGCAGAGGAAGAGGCTCCGTGCGGAGGGGGCTGCGCGGTTCCAGGAGCAGCTCGGAGGGGCTCGGGCAGAAGAAGAGGCTCCGTGCGGTGGGGGCTGCGCGGTTCCAGGAGCAGCTCGGAGGGGCTCGGGCGGCAGCTCCGCGGAGGGGGTTGCGCGGCCCGGGAGCGCGAATCCAACAGCGCAGGCTCCGGAGCACAGGGCGCCGGGACACAGCCCAGGATCCCGCCTCCCCCGGGACAGGCAGAGGCCGGGAGGGCCCAGGACAGCAAGGACGCTCCTGCCCCAGCTGAGCAGATCAGCGGCCCCGCCCCGGAGCCTCCAGGCCCTGCAGACGGAGTTCCTGCCGGAGCTGAATCCAGGTTTCCAGAGCTGCCCCGCCACTGGGGCTGTTCCTCCTGCGGCCTCACGGGGTAAACAACCCCCACTGAGCCCTGCACCAGGCAGGGGCGGAGCAGCTCCCCCAACTGCTCACACCTGAAAATCAGCACAACAGGCCCCTCCCCCAGAACACCAGCTAGACTGACTGACAACTTCCAGGAGAAGCCAAGGGACTTAAAGTACACAGAATCAGAAGATACTCCCCGGTGGTTCTTTTTTTGTTTGTTTGTTTTTGTTTTTGTTTTTGTTTTTGTTTTTGTTTTGTTTTGCTTTTTGATTTGTTTCCTTCCCCCACCCCCTTTTTTTCTCCTTTCTTTTTCTTTCTCTTTTTCTTCTTTTTTTTTTTTTTTTTTTTTTTTTTTTTTTTTTTTTCTTTTTTTTTTTTTTTTTTCTTCCCTTTTTTTTTTCTCTTTCTCTTTTCTTTCCTTCTTTCTCTCCTCTCTTTTTCTCTTTTTCCCAATACAACTTGCTTTTGGCCACTCTGCACTGAGCAAAATGACTAGAAGGAAAACCTCACCTCAAAAGAAAGAATCAGAAACAGTCCTCTCTCCCACAGAGTTACAAAATCTGGATTACAATTCAATGTCAGAAAGCCAATTCAGAAGCACTATTATACAGCTACTGGTGGCTCTAGAAAAAAGTATAAAGGACTCAAGAGACTTCATGACTGCAGAATTTAGAGCTAATCAGGCAGAAATTAAAAACCAATTGAATGAGATGCAATCCAAACTAGAAGTCCTAACGACGAGGGTTAACGAGGTGGAAGAACGAGTGAGTGACCTAGAAGACAAGTTGACAGCAAAGAGGGAAACTGAGGAAAAAAGAGACAAACAATTAAAAGACCATGAAGATAGATTAAGGGAAATAAACGACAGCCTGAGGAAGAAAAACCTACGTTTAATTGGGGTTCCCGAGGGCGCCGAAAGGGACAGAGGGCCAGAATATGTATTTGAACAAATTCTAGCTGAAAACTTTCCTAATCTGGGAAGGGAAACAGGCATTCAGATCCAGGAAATAGAGAGATCCCCCCCTAAAATCAATAAAAACCGTTCAACACCTCGACATTTAATTGTGAAGCTTGCAAATTCCAAAGATAAGGAGAAGATCCTTAAAGCAGCAAGAGACAAGAAATCCCTGACTTTTATGGGGAGGAGTATTAGGGTAACAGCAGACCTCTCCACAGAGACCTGGCAGGCCAGAAAGGGCTGGCAGGATATATTCAGGGTCCTAAATGAAAAGAACATGCAACCAAGAATACTTTATCCAGCAAGGCTCTCATTCAAAATGGAAGGAGAGATAAAGAGCTTCCAAGACAGGCAGCAACTAAAAGAATATGTGACCTCCAAACCAGCTCTGCAAGAAATTTTAAGGGGGCCTCTTAAAATTCCCCTTTAAGAAGAAGTTCAGTGGAACAGTCCACAAAAACAAAGACTGAATAGATATCATGATGACACTAAACTCATATCTCTCAATAGTAACTCTGAATGTGAACGGGCTTAATGACCCCATCAAAAGGCGCAGGGTTTCAGACTGGATAAAAAAGCAGGACCCATCTATTTGCTGTCTACAGAGCCTTCCCATCACATCCCATGCCCCCTCCCTGCAGGCACCTGTCATGTGTACAGCCCTAGCTCTATACCCCACCCTGACACTCTCCTCTGGGGAATCCCAGAGGCTCCTCAAGCTCAGCCCTTTCCAAAATCAACTCTCTTCCCTAAGCAGAGAAAACCTGCCCCACCTGCTCAGGACCAGCTAATCAGTTTGCAGGATCCAATACAAAATGAAAACGCAGTGTCCCCAGCTCCAACATCAGGGGGGGGAAAGTGCCATTAAAGGTACTTGGATATAAAGCCTGTTTTCCTCTTCCACAAGCCCCACTCTCATGGTGTTTCCCATGTACTGTGTGATGCCAGAGTCCTTCCCACACACAGAGGTACAAGCAGGTGCGTGCACACCATCCCGCAGGCCAGCGTGCCCGCACAGCCCACCAGATGCCAGGTTTCTCCTCCCACCAGCTGCCAGACTCGTGCCCCAAAGGCGGTAGAAAGATAAAGGCAGACATCACCCCTGCCTGGTGATGGGAGACCCTTCCCCTCCGCCCAGCCGAGGACCACCACCCTGACTTGAAGCAGATGAGAGGACCCACCCCCACCCCTGCAAGGGCATTGCCAGGATGCACTAGGTATCCGGAGCAGTCCCCACTAGATCACCCAGCATGCCGCGAGGCCCCCAGCCCGGGGCATGGATGGCTGTCACCATGACTTCTTCCAAGGTGTCCAACCTGGATCCTCAGCATGTCCGATCCAGGCGCCACGGGGACAAGGGTCCATGAGCAGAGAGAAGAAGGCTAGGTGGGACCGCATGGCTTCAGGGGCAGAGAAGTGGGTGGCTGAGGGCTGAGCGCCTACTGTGTGCCAGACACCATCCTGGGCACTCAGGACAATGGCCAGGAACAGAAATGGGCACAGGTCCTTGCTCAGGGAGCTTACACTCTGGAAGCGGGGGGGGGGGGGGGGGGGGGGGGGGGGGGGGGGGGCCAGGAAGCCGGCTACTGGCCTGGGAGGGCCGTGCAGGTTAGTAGAGACGGTGCTCACGCGAGACCTCACCGAGGTGAGACGCAAGGCAGGTGGGAGACGAGCCTCCGGCCGTCAGCCGAGACAAGAGGCCGGTCCCAGGCGTGTGTGGCATGGGCGGGTGTGTGTCTCCCACAGGTTGGCCGGCTGCGGCCTGACGGCGGACAGCTGCAGCGACCTGGCCTCTGCGCTGAGTGCCAGCCCGGCCCTGGCGGAGCTGGAGCTGAGTTTCAACTTGCTCCTGGACGCTGGAGCCCAGCATCTGAGCAGGGGGCTGAGGCAGCCGGCCTGCAGGCTCCGCCGGCTGCTGTGATTGTCCTCACTGACAGTTTGTGGGGGGAGGGGAGTGGAAGGGAGGCGGGCGGGGTTGCCGCCCCAGGACGCAGGGCTGACAGAAGCCAGGGGCCCGGGTACAGACCAGGACAGACCCTCCATTCCCACGGAAGCCGCCTCTCTCCCCTGCACTTCCTTGTGTTGGAGGTTCACGTCTGTCCTCCTGCCTTGGAGGCACCCTCAAGGCTGCACCCCCAGAGCTCCCAGGTCAGCTGGCTCTGGGCACCCCTCAAGCACCGTGCGGTCGGCGGGGAGACCCAGGTGGACAAGGGGGCCGGAGGGACCCCAGGGGACAAAGGGAGGCTGCCTCTCCCTCCTGCATGGCTCCACGGCTGCAGGCGGAATTTTAAAATCTCTCAGGTTCCTGCAAGGCAGGAGAGCCCTTAGGCCCCTCGGCTGTCACCCCAGAACCTCCAAAGGGCTCCAGGGGCTAGAAAGGGAAACCAGCCCGCAGTCACCCCGATGGGAGGCTGCTGGGGCTGCTGACGGGGGCCTGGGGCGCCTTTCCTGCAGGCTGGCTGGCTGCAGCCTCACCTCCCGCTGCTGCGGGGCCCTGGCCTCCGCGCTCAGCACCAGCCCCCTCCTCACGGAACTAGACCTGCAGCAGAACGAGCTGGGCGACGTCGGCGTGCGGCTGCTGTGCGGAGGCCTTGGGCACCCCACCTGCCAGCTCACGCTGCTGTGGTAAGGCTCATGGGACCTGGCGGTAGAGGCGGGGGGACAGAGCCCCGCAGGGTGGCCATGACGATGGAGCCGGGAGGTGGACAGGGGCAGGCAAAGGGCCCCAAGAATGTAGGTCACCTGGGCTCCTCGCCAGCCCCACCATCCACTCAGGCCATGGGCCTGGGTGCAAGTGTTCAGCGGAGACTCAGGTGTCTCCACATGTGTAATGGGCCCTGGCGTCCACCCTGCCAGCTGCACGGAGCACAACGCAGGTCAGAACTCAGACATATGGGGACACAGTCGGACAGGATGACGTGATGACCCAGAGTGTGGCGGGCACGCGCAGGGGGACCTGCAGGCCACTTCTCTGTCAGCCAGGGGAGCCCCCAGCGGGCCCAGCCGGGAGGGCAGGGGACAGAGCAAGAAGACACGGGCCCTGCCCTCCTGACTCACACTCCGCTGGGAACGAGGGGGATGCTCGTCATGCAGACACACAAATATACATTTCTTTTTTTTTTAAGATTGTATTTATTTATTCATGAGAGATACAGAGAGAGAGGCAGAGATAACAGGCAGAGGGAGAAGCAGGCTCCCTGTGGGGAGCCCAATGTGGGACTCAATCCCAGGACCAGGATCACTCCCTGAGCCCAAGGCAGACACTCAACTGCTGAGCCACCAGGCGTCCCAACAAATACACATTTCTGAGCTCCCCCGGGGGCTGGGGGCCAGGAAGGGAAAGCCAAGGTCCTCTGAGTATGTAGGATGGGGGGGGGGGGGCAGGCAGGGGTGGTGTAGCCTCGGGGGCCCGGCCCAGGCAGGACAGACACAGAGCAGACGGGGTATGCAGGGTAGAGGCAGTGGGCCACCCTCCCTCCCGCCCTGACGCCTGCACAATTGTCCTGGAGCAGCCGTTCCAAGGCTGCTCTCTCCTGCCTCTTTGCTCCATGGCCTGAAAACACATCCATGGCTCTTTCTGTCTACACCCCTCCCTGTGGCCCTGGCTGGGCTCAGGGGACCAGGGGCTCCAGGACCCACATGCCCTGACCCCAGTCAGCTCCAGCCGGCCCTCGGAGGCATCTATGCAGCCTGGGATCTCAGACCTAGGGAGAGTAGGCCAGACACAGGGGGCTGGACGCTGGGGCGCTAGACAGTGTGCAAGGGGCCGTCCCCAAGCTGACACTGACCCTTCATGACCCGGGGGCTGTTGCCTCCACCCCTGGCCCCCTCCCCACGTAGGGGTCTCCTGCACGTGGGAGGGCTTCCCGGGCTCGGTCTCTGCCAGGGGGAGGGACTCGTGTCCCTGCTCTGCAGCTACTTGTCACATCTTGGCCCTCGAGAGCATTGCAGGATCCTGTGCACCACCACCACCACCACCACCGCCACCCCAGGAGAACCAGGCTTCCTCTGTGTTTGTAGGCTGGACCAGACCCAGTTAAGTGAGGAGATGACACAGATGCTGAGGGCCCTGCAGGAGGAGAAGCCTCAGCTGTTCGTCTGCAGCAAATGGTAAGAAGGACCGGGAGTGGGGGACACAGAGCCTCGTCAGGCTGACCCAAGCCCAAGAAGGCATGTTTGAGGCCCCCCCAGAGCCAATAAACAGGGAAAGAGCCGGGGTAGAGGCAGACAGACCCAGGAAGATGCCAGGAAGGCTCAACCCTTCTGGCGGATGACCAGGGGGACGAACACAGCAGAGGCACCGGGAAAGTGGTGGGACTGGGAATGAGGAACAGTGACCACAAGGGAGAGGCAAAGACAAGGAGCAAGAGGCTTCGGACCAGACCAGCCCTGGGCGGGCGGATGTGCAAGCAGACAGGCAGGTGGACAGGCAGGCCCAGTCAGAGTCCATCCTCCCCGCAGGGAACCCACCATGTTGCCCCCTACCCAGGTGTGGGGCCCGTGGGGCCTGACTGTGCATCAGTGGGTTCTTGGCTGCCGCACTCACCCACAGTGGACAGAAAAGGGCGTGAGGCCAGGCAGACGCTCCCGCAGACCCACCATGTGTGAGGCACATCACAGAGAGCCGCAGGGAGCTGCAGGGAGCTGGCCCCAAGTGCACCAAAAGCTTGCCCCAAGTCACCCGCCAGCCCGGGAAGCTGTACCTAGGGCCAGAGTGAGCATGTTCCAGAGCTGGCTGGACCCTGTCCAAAGGAGCACAGCTGAGCCCTGAGAAATGGGGGGTTGGGTGGGGGCATGCTGCGCTGAGAAGGGGCAGATTCCAGGCAGAGGTAGAGGCTCGGAGCTTAGCTCCTCTGAGGAACAGCCGAGGCCAGGTGTTGGGACCAGCCCCAGCATCACCTGGAACCTCGTTAGAAATGCAGATTCTCAGGTCCCCTCCGGACCTGCTGAATCAGAATCTCTGGGCCAGGAAGGGGGTGGGGGTGTCCAGGAATGTGTGTCTGACAAGCAAGCTCCAGGTAAATTTTACCCGAGAGGGTGAGTGAGCAAGAGGTGGGCACAGTGAAGCCTTTACCCCAGAAACGATGGATGACATTGAGCGGGGACTCGAGTGGCTGCTATGCCAGGACAGGGGGGAAAGGATACAAAGAAGGTGGTTTTTGGAGGGAATGACAAGTGACCAGTCGGCTCCTGTTGGGGGTCTGGGGGGAGTCAGGATGACACCCCAGCTCTGGCTTGGATGGCTAAGCCGGTGGGTCATTCCCAGGGCAGGGACCTACTGCAGAACCTGGACTCGGGCCACGGATTCAAACCGGGACAAGGGAAGTTTAAGCAAGGGTGACACAGAGACAGCCCCAGCTTCCTATGAAATCTCAAGGAGAGTGAATGCTTCTGTGTCTTAGGAAGCCAAGGGCGACCGTCCCCACCGAGGGCCTGAGTCGGGGAGAGACAAGTGGCACGTCCTCACTCAAGCAGCAGAGACAAGGATCAGGTACTGTGAAGGGTCCAGGCCAGGAGTATCACAAAGGGGAAGGGTCCCAGGGAAGCTCCATCCCCCTGGCTCTGGGGTGGAACAGGGCGGGCTCCCCCCAGAGAACCTTCCACTCTGAGAATTTAACAAGATTTCTATCTCCCTCTGTCCCAGCCTGGGGTCTGGGCTGCTTCTCTGCAAACATGCATAGCATGGCTCAGACTCGGAACCAGGGCCCAGCCCCCCAAGGCCCACACCAGGCTTCAGAGGCCTGAGAGTCACCCCTCCATCCCTGCCCATCCATCTTTTGAGTCATGTTCTGCCCACAAGCTGCCTACCTGCAGCATGTTGGGGAAAGCAGGACTTCTGGATGAGTGGGCAGGGGCAGGGACTGGAGAGAGGCAGGGTCAGGAGCACGGCGGGGGGAGGGCAGGGGCAGGGGCAGGACGGAAGTCCAACGCTGTGGCCCAGGCCAGGCAGCCCAGCCTTGGGAGGTCCCTGCCATGGTGTATCCACAGGGGACCAGAAACTCCCAGATAGGGAATCTGGAGCTGACTCCTGTTCTGCCCCATTTCCAGAGAGAAGCTGCCCTCAGGTAGGCCAGGTGCAGCTGGGTCGCCCACCCTCTCCTGCTGCCCCGTGGGACCTGAACACAGAGCCTCTGAGGATCGGGGATGGCTTCTGGGGCCCCCTGGGGCCTGTGGCTCCCGAGTGGCTGGCCGAGGATGGAAGCCTCTACAGGTGAGGAATGGGGGTGCCCTGCTGTCCCCAGCGGCTCTCCCAGGTCCCCATCCTCACATCTGTTCCCCACCCCCGCTCCCCACACCCGGACAGCGCCACACCCAGCACTCTGGGCTCCATCCCTGTCCAAGCCGGCAGGTGCAGCCACGGCCTAGATGCTGAGCCAGCGCTCGTATTACAGACAAGGAGGTCTTACCATGAGAACTTCCAGCCACGAGCTAACACGGTGTCCAAGCAAGTTCCGGGTACTCCTCACCCAGCTTCCACAGCCATTTTGCTAGATTTATTCTGTTTTCCCATCTTCTGTTGTTAGAGCATTTTCTTTATTTTTTTAAAAGATTTTATTTATTCATTCATGAAACACACAGAGAGAGGCAGAGACACAGGCCGAGGGAGAAGCAGGCTCCCTGCGGGGAGCATGATGCAGACCTCAATCCCAGGACCCCGGGGTCACGCCTTTTGTTCGATGAGCACAGTAACCATCAGCAGGTGTGATGTTTATCACAGTCTCTCAGATCAGCTCACACCCAGCGTGTGTTCAGATGCACTCGCCGGTCCGAGAAACGTCCGTACAGGTGATGTGTCCCAGTCGTACAATCTGTCGTCGCTCAGATCCCACTCCCGTCCCGCCATCTGCACACCCCGTGCAGCCCGGGCACCTGTGGTCAAGCCCACCATTGCCTCCACAGCATATGGCCCTTCACCCAACACCAGCACACACCTCACCTCAGCTGAGACACCGGTCCTACCCTGCCTCTGTGGACGCTGACTGCTCGCAACCCCAGGACTCTCCGTGTGGGGACCTTTAGGAAAGTCGCTCAAGACCCCTGCAGAACTGTTTTTGTCCCCAAGGCTGTGTCATTCATCTTATTGGTAGATTGTCACCAGTTACTGGCAAATGGGCCGTTACAAAAAAGAGCACCTGCCGGGTTCATGGCCGTCACTGTGGTGGTCGCATCACCACCACCACCACCACCACCACCACCACCACCACCCCTGGTGTGTGGGAAGTCCGCGCAGGTCCCTCAGCGCTCACACTGCTGACATGGGTGTGATGCTCATCCGGGTTTACAGAGCAGAACGCTGTGATTGGGGCAGCTCAGGGACGTGCCCGGGGAGCCACAGGCTGAGGGCCGAGGAGGCAGGGCTCAAACCCAGGTCCTTCTGACCCTGACAGCTGGGCTGTGGCCACTCGACCCAACCCACCACCCTACACAGGTTCTGGCATCCTGAAGGTGCTCGGTGAGTTTGCATAGGGTAATATCCTGTCCACCCCACAGGGTTCACCTGCCTGTGGCCGGCTCCTACCACTGGCCCGACACAGGCCTCCGTTTTGAGGTGAGAGGACCAGCAACCATTGACATTGAATTCTGCGTCTGGGACCAGCACCTGCCCAGGGCCGGCCTATGGCACAGCTGGATGGTGGCGGGGCCTCTGTTTGACATCAAGGCTGAGCCAGGGGCCGTGGCTACTGTGTGCCTCCCTCACTTCGTGGACCTGCAAGGTGAGTAGGAGGGAGGGCCGGGGCCAGGGAGGGTGGTGATGATGGGCCTGGATGGGGCTTGCATGGCCCCCTCCTGGGGGAGAAGCACGTGGCTTCCTCAGAAAGGTTGAGACGGTTGCAGTAGGCAAGCACCGTGCTCTGGGCGCTTCTTTTGTGAAGCATTTTTGTCTCCCAGCCTCATAATTCTTTGTGCCTGAGTTCCTTGAGTGTTCCCCCAAGTAGAAAGCGTTGTCCTCAATGACAGTAATAATTGGCATCTATTAAGGGCTCTTCCCCCAGATTGGGTCACTCATGGTCCCATGCAAGAAATAGGCCCTACGCTCAGGGGAGGTTTTTGAAGAGACCACCAAGACAGAGCTACCTACAAAGTGAGGTCAAATGAACCAACAGGGACATTGGAGTTCCCAAGGACCAGCACCAGGCAGGGGGGCAGGACCGTCCCTATGGGCAGGATGAGGGCTTCCCTGTAGGAAACGTCATAAAGGGTAGCATACCTTTCCTGCCCCATCTCACCTCTGAAGACTTCCAACCCATAAAGCCCCAGGAACTCCGAGCTCACAGTCAGACATGTCCCACGTGTCCAGGTGACGCCACAGATGAAAAGCAATGGAAACCACCGGGAACCCGAATCAGCTCCATGAAGACTTCAGATGTCGATATCTCTAGACACAGAACCATCAAATAAGCATGTTTTCTACACTCAAAGAAGGAGTCCTTAAATGAGCAGGAAGCGAGATGCCATGGAAAAAGGATAAATCGATTAAAAACAAACAAAAGCTTGGAAAACATTTAAAAATGTGGGAAAGTAAAAGAAGATTCAGTGACATGGAAGAGGCTGTGAGAAGGCCGGACTCTCATCTGACCAGAATCCAGAAGAAGAGGGAGGACAGGACGGAGAAGGTGCAGTGTTCCAAGACAGAATTGCCGAGAAATTTCTACAGAGTCACTGAAAGGTGTGACTTTGCTCTCAGGATGAAAAAAATCCCAAGAATCCAAAGCAGGAGAGAGAGGAAAAAGTAAATAAATAAATCTGGACTCATGATAGTGACATTGCAGGAAACAGAACCCTACGAGAAGGAAGGCCGTGGCAGCCGCCAGAAGGACAAACAGCCAACAAGGCAGGGCCATTAGGCTGACCTCTGATTTCTGAACGGCAGCCCTGAGAGGCAGAGGCAGTGGGCAGGGTTGCCAACCTTCCCACGTAACAACTGCAACACAGAAAAATCATTTTTTTAAAGATTTTATTTATTTATTCATGAGAGACACAGAGAGAAGCAGAGACACAGGCAGAGGGAGAAGCAGGCTTCCTGTGGGGCGCCCGACGCAGGACCCGATCCCAGGACCCTGGGGTCACGCCCTGAGCCAAAGGCAGATGCTCAACTGCTGAGCCACGCAGGCATCCTGTGTCTGCTGATTTAATGAGCAAGTCAGAAGAACCTGATACCGTTCCCCATGTCAGATCTTGACTCATTTCATCAAGATCGATGATTTGATGAACAGTGTGTGTTGCAGCTTATACGAGGGAAACACTCTCAGGATACATATGGAGTAGTTAGATCATGAAGGAGGACATGTTTTTCATGTTCCATTCATATATTGGTTGATAGATTCATTTACAGCACTGTCGCAATAGTTAAATAGGTAAATGTGTCAATATACTTTAGACTTTAAGTATGCACATTAAAGCATTAGGATCATCGATCAAACAACATATATGTAAGAAGAATCATTTATAAACTAGGAGCAAGAAAAAGATGGAAAGAAAAATGGAATCAGGTGCCTGGATCGCTCCATCAGTGGAGCATCTGTCTTTGGCTCAGGTCATGATCTCAGAGTCCTGGGGTGGAGCCCCACGTCAGGCTCCCTGCTCAATGGGGCGTCTGCTTCTCCCTCTCCTTCTACCCCTGCTTCTGAGTGTGCTCTCTCTGTCAAATGAGTAAATAAAATCTTTAAAGAATAATAATAAAGAGTGGAGTCCCTGAGCCCTGATCGTGTTTCTGAAACGCCCCTACCCTCGACAGCTGGCTCTGAACGTCTCCCATGAGGCTAGGCACAGGAAGCTCCTCCGCCCAGGATCTTCTCTGCAGCTCCCTTTCTCTCCTTCAGCACAAGGGCACCATCCATCTGTGGGAAAGGAACGTAAAGGATAGTTGTCGAGCAGCTGATAGGTTCAATAAAAGATTAAGCAATATGTCTAGAAGAAGAAGAAGAGGAGGAGGAGGAGGAGAGGAAGGAGGAGGAGAGGAAGAAGGAGGAGGAGAGGAAGGAGGAGGAGAAGAAGAAGGAGATGGAGGAAGAGGGGAAAAGAAAAAGAGGAGGAGACGAAGAAAAGGAGGAGAAGGATAGGAAGGAGAAGAAGAAAAGGGAGGGGAAGGAGATGGAGGAGGAGCAGCAACAGCAGGAGGAAAAGGAGGAGCAGGAAACAGTGAGCAAAGGATGCTGGTGAGCCAGCCCCCAGGATGGCACCCAGAAGGACACAGAAGGGTGTTTGCTGCACATGCAGCCCCGCAGGGTCCTCCTGCCACCGCGGCCACCTGCTCTGGGGACCCCCCCGCTCCCGCAGCTGGACAGTCCCTGTGCCTTCATCTGCCGCCACCAGGTCAAGGTCCAGGTGGACGAGTCTGGGGAGCGGGGCTGTGTTGGGGCTGCAGAGTTGGGCAGCTTCCAGAGTCGTCCTGAGAGGGAGGCCCCACTTGCCACCACCAAGGCCCCCACAATGGTGGAGGAGGAGGCACCCCCAGAAAGGAGGGTGCACAGCACAGCGGGTCACCCCGGCTCCCCGCTGCTTGTTCTCCCACCAGCCTGCCAGCTGGTGAAGGGCAGTGGGGAGGAGGGGCCTCGGCCTGCTGCGGGCTCCGCTCAGGTTGGGGGTGGCTACGGATCACCCAGCCTTCAAAGGCCCCAGGCCCCGGGCAGGACCCCCATCTCCACCACCAGGCAGGCCACTGGGCTTCTTTCCTGGACACCCGCAGCCCCAGCCTGACCCCAACCCCACGAGGACACTAAATCACTGTCTCGGATCCGCCCCTTGACAGGTAGCAGCGTGGACACCTCCCTGTTCTACGCGGCCCACTTAAAAGATGAGGGGATGCTGGTGGAGACGCCAGCCAGGGTGGAGGCAGACCACGTAGTCCTGGAGAACCCCAGCTTCTCCCCCATAGGAGTCCTGCTGAGGACCATCCACGCCGCCCTGCGCTTCCTCCCCGTCACCTCTGTTGTGCTGCTGTACCATCACCTGAGGCCCGGGGAAGTCGCCTTCCACCTATACCTCATCCCCAGTGACTACTCCATCCGCAAGGTGGCCCGGGCCAGGGTGGGCTGTGGGCAAACGTGAGGTCAGCCGGGGACAGGGTGGGCCTCAGGAGCAGGAGCCGAGGCAGGTGGGTAATCTGTGGCTTCGTGCCCCGCAGGCCATAGATAATGAAGAGAAAAAGTTCCAGTTTGTGCAGATACACAAGCCGCCCCCACTGGCCTCGCTCTACATGGGCTCCCGCTACACTGTGTCTGGCTCAGAGAAGCTAGAGATAATCCCCAAGGTGAGCAGGGTCAGAGGTCCCACCCGGGAACACCCATATGGCATGTCCAGGAGCTCTTGGTGGTGCAGGGTGTGCTGGGGCCAGGCAGACAGCCAGCAGGAGTTGGGGTGAGCGTGGAGCAGGTGAGTTGGGCGAAGGGGCAGGTGTGGGATGGGGGCGATGCTGGCATGTGACCTGGGGCACCAAAGGGTGTCCAAGCGTCAGGTCCAAACTGCCTGCATCTGGACAGCCCGGGTGTGGTCCTGGTAACTGCGAGAAGACATGTGCCACTGGGAACCATGGGGCCCCTCAAGAGGAGGGTTACACAGAACAAGTGCTGGGATTTGGACGTTGACTCGATATTTCGGGGGGAGGGAGGCCAAAGGAAATAGCAGTGCTCTCCAGAGGTGGGGGTCGCTCTAGCCGGAAGTCAGCAAACCCATGTTGGGGTGGCACCACCCCATGTGCAGCAAGGACAGAGCCAGAATAAGGAGGGCAGGAGACGGGTGATGTCAGGGCCTGGATGGTCATCCGCGGTACCCAGATTTTCCACTGCCCAGATTTTGCCACTTGGGCCACAGTGTCTGCTGAATGGCAGCTGGTGTATAGCCGGACCAGGACCAGTCTTTCCTCCTCCCGTGGCCGGACGAGTCTTTGAAGCCTCCGTGTGACAGTGACAGGGGGGAACAGGTGTCCAGTCTGAGGTGGGGGAGTGATATGTACATTGAGTTAAGAGACAGGAGTCTGAGGATGGATTTTCCCGCCGGGTTGGGTGTAAACAGGGTGAGAGATGGACCCGGTCACCTGAGTGGCCGGTCATCGGCCCCGTTGGCCCCTGTGCAGTTTGGTGCAGTGACAAGCTCTTAGCGGGTCTCACACATGGCCATTCAAGATTGGATTTACTCTCAGAGGGACTGTCCTGGCTGCTGGGCAGGAGTGGACAGTGGGTGGACAAGAGTGGAAACAGCGGAAGGCTAGGCAGGAGCTCACAGCAGCCCGACTTGGGAGGCAGCAGTTGCAGCAGGACAGCTGTCTACAGATTTGGGATTCGCTTCAGAGATGGAGCCAGTAGGACCCAGCGTGTGGTGGAGAGAGGATGGGGTTGAGGATGATGCCTACATCTGGAAATCGTGGGGCCTGAGCGCCATTTACTGAGCTTGGGAAACGTAGGGCACGGCCAGTGTGCACTGGACTGGTTCGAGTGGGCCTGAGAGCGGGTCACGGTTGGGACCCCAGACTTACTGCTGGCGGGGTGAGGGTCAGAGGTCCAAGTGGGGGCGATGGAGAGAGGGGGTCCAATTTAGGATGTGCACATAGTACATCTTGGAGTGAGTCCTGACTCATCCAGGGGTGCCCGGCATCCAGACTTGCAGGGAAATTAGGAAAACAGCAGCGGCTGGAGGTGGCAATTAATCTCAGGGCAGGCAATGGTGGGAGTGTCCCCGTGGGGCTGAGTGGGGGCCAGGAAGGCATCGGAAGGTTGGGGGAGAGACCACAGGACGAGCTTTCTCTCTCTCTCTCTCTCTCTCTCTCTCTCTTTCTCTCTCTCTCTCTCTCTCTCTCTCTCTCTCTCTCTCTCTCCAGGAGCTGGAGCTCTGCTACCGCAGCCCCAAGGAACCCCAGCTCTTCTCTGAGTTCTACGTCAGCCACTTGGGGTCGGGGATCAGGCTGCAAGTGAGAGACAAAAAGGATGACACAGTGGTGTGGGAAGCCCTGGTGAAACCAGGTAAAGCCAAGTCCGGGGGGACTCAGAGGGAGGACGGGGAGATTCAGAGACGTGTGCACGTGGGTCTGTGTCATCATAAATGATGGGAGGAGATGGGCCAGGCCTTTTCTAGTCGTGCAACAGCCAGTGAAGGAGCAGGATTTGAACCTGAGTTAATCAGACCGCCAGCTGCACACACCACAGGGGCTCCATGCTGTCCTTGAATTGGGTGTTGACAGGCATGGACCTTCCGCAGAGTTTCTCAAGAATTACAACAAACTAAGGGCCCCCTGGGGGCTCCATCAGTCAGTGCCGCATCTGCCTCAGGCTCAGGTCATGACCTCGGGGTCTTGGAATCGAGCCCACATCAAGCTCCCTGCTCAGTGTCCCCATCTGCTCCTCCGTCCCCCTTTGCCACTCCCCATACCCGTGCTCGCTCTGCCTCAGATAAATTAATAAAATATTTTTTAAAAGGAAGAAGGTGGGGATCCCTCAGTGGCTCAGCGTTTTGGCGCCTGCCTTTGGCCCAGGGCGTGATCCTGGAGTCCCAGGATGGAGTCTCACGTTGGGCTCCCTGCATGGAGCCTGCTTCTCCCTCTGCCTGTGTCTCTGCTTCTCTTTCTCTCTCTCTGTCTCTCATGAATAAATAAATAAAATCTTTTTTAAAAAAATAAAAATAAAAAGAGGAAGGAAAAGGTCAAGGCAACTGTCTCCGATAGTTGAAGTTCTCTCGTTGGGGAGGTGGTTAGTCGCAGCCTGGACTACATAAACCACACGTTCTGGGGTCTGAATGTCTCCATCTCTATGATTACAGCCTCAGTTTCCCCACATGCACGAGGAAGGGACTCCCCCAGGCAATGTCTAGGGGCCCCTGCAGTCCTTGTTCCAGCTCATGGACAGACCCCATCCACAGCTTGTCTTGAGGACGAAAGCATCTCAGAAGTAGGTGAGGTTCCAACAAGCAACAGCCCGCACTGTCACTGACGCTCCTCTGTCTCTGCCATCCCCAGGGGATCTCCGGCCTGTGGCTTCTCTGGCTCCTCCAGCCCCCGCAGGTCAGTGATGGGCAGGCCTCAGGCGCCGGGGCAGTCCTGGGTGCCCCGTGCATCCTGGAGGGGGCTGGGGAGAGAGAGGAAGGGACCTGAGCCTTCATCCCCCACCGGGATCAGGCCTCAGGGGGATGCAGTGTGCCCCAGGGCATAGACCCTCCTCTTTCCCTTACTCTTGCCCAGGGGGGGATCCTCCTGCACAGATGTAGAGGCCAAGAGACAGCCTCGGAGGCCACCGTCTTGGGCCCCACCCAGCCCCAGCCCCAGCCTGGTGCTTGGCCTGATGCTGGCAGGAGGGATGCAGAGGAGGGAGTGAAGAGAGCTGGCGGGGGGTGGGGGGGTGGCAGTCAGAGGCAGGGGCCACTGTGGGGGCCCTTCTGGGTCCACGGCCAGCCTCGCCCTTTCCCCACAGATGCCCCGGCCTGGCTGCACTTCGTGGACCGGCATCGGGAGCAACTGGTGGCTCGGGTGACGTCGGTGGATCCTGTGCTGGACATGCTGCATGGGCAGGTGTTGAGCGAGGAGCAGTACGAGAGGGTGCGGGCCGAGGCCACGACCCCCAGCCAGATGCGGAAGCTGTTCAGTTTCAGCAGGTCGTGGGACCGGGCCTGCAAGGACCAGGTGTACCAGGCTCTGAAGGAGGCCCACCCTCACCTCATCATGGAACTCTGGGAGAAGTGGGGCGGCAACAGTGGCAAGCAGGCGCCTCCTGGCCAGCCCAGCAGCTGCATCTCCAGCACCTGCCATGAGGCCTGGCTCTGCTGACCACTCGTAGGGGCCTCGGCATCTCCATCTGGACACAAGCACATGTCCGAGCACCCTCCGGCTCCGAAGTCTTGGGGCTCCAGCGATGCCCCCGCCCAGGGGGCACCACACAAGGCTCAGCTTTCCCAGGTGGGCTGTCGAGGCGCCACACTACATCTCAGGGAATATCCATCTGCAGCTGGCAGGACTTCTGCGGACCTTGCAGGAGCCTGAGCTGAGAGCCCGGGGTGGCAGGTGCCGCAGCCCAGCCTGGAGCTGTCCCGGGGCCGCTCGGATGCAAGGAGGGGCAAGGGGGCCCTGCGGCTGGTGAGGGTGGGCTCCCGGGGGGAATCGGGGCCAGAAAGAGATTCATTTTTCACTTGAGCCTGTGGGGCTGGGTTTTTGCGTGAACCCAAACTGTGCTCCGTAGTTTCTGAAGGCAAGATGGGCTGCTGGAGCTGGGAGGGGGCAGAGAAGGATGCCACAGGGGAAACGGGGTCTGGACCCCACTTAGACGTCTCCTCCAGCACAAATGGACTCCCTCACCTTTTGCCCGCACTGAGCACCCCTGCCTTGCACTCCCGTGGCACCTGGTGCCCCTCATTCCCCTCAGAGCACTCAGCACGTGGCTTCATACATCCTGCTCCATTGCTGGCCTCCCCGCACCAGACAGGAAACTCTCCAAGAGCGGGAGCCACGTGTGAACTCATCAGTTGACTTCAGAGCCTCGCACAGTGCCTGGCACGCAGGCGAGCATGAAGTGAAGCTTTGTTAGTAGGCACTTGGTAAAGGAACCCTCCCCGGGCACATCCCTCAGCTCCCATCCTGGCCAGTGCACATCCATAGGAACACAGGGCCGCCCTCGGGATGGTCCCCAAGTCGACAAGCCACCCCCACAGTCCCAGGGTGCCAGCAATCTTAGAACAGAACCTGCTGGTGTTAACAGATTTACACCAACATCCTTCTCATCGCAGGGGAGCCAGCTCTGCCCAAGATCAGGAAGCATGAGCTGATTGTAACCCCCACGATGGTCATCCTGCTCCCTCGGAGTCACTTCTCCCCCCCACTCACTCCGGCCCACTCCCCTTGACATCACCCTCTGCCTCGCAGCCCCAGGGATACTCTTCTTGGGCATTCCTGACTCTGAGGTTAAGACAAGATCACCAATGCACAGGCTCCAGCCGGTGCCCTGCATGTGCTAAGACAGGAACATTACGCCTTCCCTTCCTGGGGCCCCATAAACGCTCCCCCTTGCCCACTAACACAGCTCACCCAGCTCCTTGCTGCAGTGACGTGGCTCTCTGACCCCTGCTCGGCTGGGGCCTAAATTCGCACTGTCAGAACACCCCCAAACCTATTATTTGGGACCGCGGGCATTTGCATGTCATGAAACTACATCGTTCCACATGGGGACCACAGGCAGCGAGCTGGGTAGATGGGGTGTCTCAGACTGAGAAGTACATGGGGGGCGTTGGGACTGTAAACTGAATTAGGGGACAGCTCACAGGGGCCACACAGGGCACTGCTGGGGTCTCACAGGAAGACAAGGAAAAGCTACTGGGGAGGCAGGAGGAAGCTAGATCTTGGGAAAAAAAGATGGGGGAGGGAGCACAAAAGGAAGGTCCTCGGGTATTACTAGGTCAGTGGAAGGTGGAGAAAAGCCAGCTGCAACGACTCTTGACTCTCGACTCTCGGATCAGAGCCTCAAAGTGAATAGCCAGTGCCCTCTGTGCCCTAGAGTTTCCCAGTAGCCTTTGCTCCCAGGGGCCCATCTCTCCATTGAGAACAAGCTGTAGTCTGACCAGGGCAGGGAGCCTCTGTCTTTGCTCAAAGGCTGTCAGCCCTCCCTACCTGGGAGCTTCACTCTCAGGACTGCGAAAAGACACCAAGAACCATTAATGTGCCAAGAAAAGAAGCTTTACTGTCCCTGGTCCACCGGGATGACCTCCGTCCAGCCCACTCGATGCCAAGTGTATACAAACCTAGTAACACCCACAAAGCCTCTGGCATCCATTCACAGTCCCCCAGCACAGTGAATTCATACCATCCCACCCCATCCCCAGAGGCAAAACCCATGACTGTATTCCCACTACTTCCTCTGGCGGCCACCAAGACCTATACCCCCAAGGTCTAGCAGAACGCAAGTGCCAGACATTAGATGGACATTTGCTGAATTCACACAAGGAATGAATTCTCAAGGAAGGATGCCTTTTTTTTTCTTTTTAAGATTTTACTTATTCATGGGACAGGTAGAGACACAGGCATGCGTGTGGGACTTTGGGGACTTAGGAGCCCCTCAGTGGCTTTTCTTAAGGAATCACTACCTCAGGACTTCTGGAAGGCAGGCAATACTCGTCCCGATGATGAGAGCAATACAGACTCCCTTGCTCTGGTCCAGGCCCTAATCCTGGAACCAGGGAAGGAAGGGGTCCCAGGGAGAACCCGTGGTCCCCTGTACTGTGGTGAGCCCCAGCCAGGAGGGCGGTTTGGAGAAGGAGCCAGGGAGCAGGGAAATGCCCGGATGGGAGCATGACAGGAGGGCACTTGATGGGAAGAGATGGCATTAGGCAGGCGTCCTTGGCTCTGTCCCTGGTTTCCTAGCAACAGCCGTGGAGCAGGTGGTTGCTAGGCAACTTGGGGCCACCCAGACAGCTGGTGGAGATCCTCCGTCTGCGTGGGCATGGATCAGAACAGCACAGGGCAGCATCAGTGCCAAGAGTGGCCCCTTGGCCCATTACTTGTATTCTCTTGTGTGTTGATTGCTTTAGTTGCACAGAGAACAAGTAACATGAAGTCTGGAAAAACAAGGGGGAGACCATCGCTGTCCCAACGATGCAGGAATGATCACCTTTACCTCTCCAGTTCTGGCCCATCTCTGCAGGAATACATTCCACCCCGTGGCCGTCCCTGCACACGTGGTTTTGAATCCTGCCTTTCTGGCTCGGAATCAGATCAGCTCGAGGACTTGTCAAGAGTCTTCAGGGGACTTCTGTGTGGAGACCATGCACGGTCCCATGGGAGGGGCTGGGGCAGATCCATCATTTAATTCATCAGGTCCTCCTCTTGTTCCCAAGCTGACCTGGCTTCCCACAATTTTCTGCCGTGGTGAGCACTACTGCAGTGCGCACCCTGTTATAGAGAACCTTCCTTTACTCTTAGATCCTTGTCTCTAAATCAGTAATAAAGGGGCGAGATGATCCTATCAGGACATGAATGTCCGCATGACTTTCTCCATCTTGCTGGGCTGCTTCCCTCAGGGGCAGTACCAGCATTCTCAGCACCAAACGGACTGATCTCACCTCACCTGCTACCCATCTATTAAGTCCTTTGCTTGTAAATGGGGAGACACCTTGAAGAGAAAGAGTTGTGCCCAAAGTCGCATGGCCAGCAGCAAGGCTAGTGCTAGGTCGGGGGCCTCACCCCAGCCCAGAGCATGACGGAGGTCTGGAACATCCTGTGCTCCTAAGTTGCCACCAGCTACTTCTGAAGCCATCCACTGGCCATAGAGTGGTGCTTGTGTCTCCCAAACACTCGGAGAGTGTGTTTGCGTTGACAATCTACCATGACAGGAAAGATAGGATGCGGGGGGGTGGGGCGGGCACCTGGGGAGCTCCGTTGGTAAAGCACCTGCCTCGGGCTCAGGTCCTGATCTCAAGGTCTTGGGGTCGAGCCCCACATCAGGCTCCCGGCTCCACAAGGGAGCCTGCTTCTCCCTCTCCCTCTCCCCCTGCTCATGCTCTGTCTTTCTCAAATAAATAAATAGAATATTTTTAAAAAGAGAAAGAGAAAGGAAAGTACTTAAAAAGTCCCAGTCTGAAGGAGAGGATGGGGATCCCTGGGTGGCGCAGCAGTTTAGCGCCTGCCTTTGGATCAGGGCGTGATCCTGGAGACCTGGGATCGAATCCCACGTCGGGCTCCCGGTGCATGGAGCCTGCTTCTCCCTCTGCCTGTGTCTCTGCCTCTCTCTCTCTCTCTCTGTGACTATCATAAATAAATTTTTAAAAAAATTAAAAAAAGAAAAAAGAAGGAGAGGATGATATTCAGGGGTCCTGGTCTTTGCCCCCAGGAAATCCCTTGCCCGGGCTCTGGAGCTGTCATTGGCCAGTCTGAGAAATATTCAAAATAACCCATTGCACAGTGGACGTGTCTTTGGGGTGGGGCTTTGGATCCAGGGCCTCACATCTCACGTGGTTGTTGGGTGCTCATGGTCACCCACAGGCAATGAAAGGGACGGATGAGGGTTAAGTGCTGTGGCCAGGAAGCCCACCAACTCCATCCTCACTCCCCAGCCAGGCCCAAGCAGAGGCATGGGGGGCTCTGTCCCCTTCACGTCGGCCCTTCCCGCTGGCTATGTGGTCCACGCAGTAAGGCCCCGCTGAGCAGTGGGGAGCACAAGGCTCAGGAAGAGACCTGGCAGAGAATCTTGGTCACTGAGTACCCCTCCCCGGGCCATGGACAGGGCATGTGCAGGGCCAGCGTCATGGGCAAGTGACCAGAGCACTTGCATGTGCCCCCCACCTCCCCTTGAGGCTTTGTGCCTGGTGATCACCATCTTGAAATCCTTAGTCATTTTATCCCTGACTTTGTGTTTGTGAGTGAAGCCCAAGGGTCAGCAGAGCACGTGAGCAATCGGGGGTAGGGAACAGGGAGGCCTCGAGCCTCAGCTCGCATAGGGTCCTGCAGCCCTAGACGGGTTCTTGGCCGCCAAACACAGCCTGGGCTTCTCGGCCCCTGCTTAGCAACCCCACTACCCCCCGCCATCCGTAGGAGCCGGGGTTGGGCACAGCCCCTGGGTCACCTTAGGGCAGGCCACAGCGGTCCCCGCCATACTCAGGTGAAAGCACCCAGGAACATTCAGCAGGTGACAGCCTCTCCCCCACTCCTGATCCCAGGACCCTCCCTCCCACCTTGCAGTGTCCACAATACAGCATGAGATGTCAGGTGGGAGCCCATGAGAGGAGGAGATGTCTGGTTTGATTTCTGGGTCCCCAGCCAGGGCCCCGAGCTGCGGTCACAGTCCGCAAGAGGGAGAATCCCGGCTTAGACGCAGGTGCACTTAGCACCCGCCATTTCCAGGACCACAAACATCTGTGGCCCAATTTCTGGGGTTCCTGGAAGGCCCCCTCCTCATCCCACCCTGTCCCCCACATCCCACTCTTCACATCCTAGGTTCCCCCTCAACCTCCCCTCCCCACTACCCCATACTCCTCACCACCCTACACAACCCTACATTCCCCATCCACAGGCCCTCACCCCGCGCTTTGTCCACCCCAGGCTCCCCTGCTCCCTGTGCACCCTCCACTCAGAGCATTCCTCCACCCTGACCACCCCTCACCCCACCGTCTCGGGCTCCCCTCCTACCCTGCATTCCCCTCTGCCCTATATTCCCCCAACCCTATAGTCTCCCCACCCAGTGCTCTCTCCACCCAGCACACCCCCCACCCCTTGCACCCTCCATGCGCCACATCCCCCCAGCTTGGAGGGCAGGCCCGGGAGTGGGAGGTGGGCCCCTGGGAGTGGGAAGAGTGGGTACAGGTACAGCCTGAGTGTGGGAGGCAGCTGTCAGGCAGGTGTGCAAGAAGTGCAAGCTCCTAGCAGGAACCCATAGGCAGACCCTGGACAAGCTCCTTGACCTCCTCAAGACTCAGTTTCCCCATTTGCACCCTGGAGAAAATACCAGTGATTAAGCCCCAGGGTGGCAGAAGCTAAGCACCCCATCTCTGTGGAAAGGTCCCAGCTCCTGGCAGGGTCAGTGCGGGCACCAGTACGAGTATCCGCACCCACATCCTGGGACTCCCCACGGGGTGGAAGCCGTCACCAACACGGGCATGTGACTGTGGGTGGGACAGACACAGACTCCTGATTCCTGAGTCCATTTTCTGCAGGTGGGTTCCCCGAAGTGGACGGAGGACACCGACCCTCTCAGCCCCAGGGCGGAGACTCCTGGAAGAGATGTGCTCTCCCCGCTGCAAGAGGGGTAGGTGCTCCAGGCCTGTCCCACAGGCAGCCTTTGGTCCACTCAGGGCCTTCGGCCAGTCATGGCTCTGGGCCCAGGGCTCTGGAGGGTTTTCCTGGAACACTCTGGCTCAAAGCAGAGAGTGAGGCTGCAGCTTGGAACCTTCTGGTACGTGCCTCTCAGGGCTCCCTGGCCCGGGACAGACTTCGTTATCTCATCTCATCTTGAGACCAGCTGGAAAGACGCCAGACTGACTGAGGCACAGAAGTGGCATCACCATTTCTACCATCACCCAATTTCTGTGCTTGGAACCTTGAGACCACCAAGTGGCCCACTGGAGAACTAAGTCACCTGACCCACGGCTTGCCCACCTCCAGACTGGGCATGAGGTCATCCCAGATCACCCAGCCTCTAGCCAACCTGCCAGCCAGACAAATGACAAAAGCCTGTAGAGATCAGCTGAATCAACTCAATCTGGAAGAAGCTCCCAACCGACCCACAGAATTGTGAATAAACTCTGTGGGTTTTGTTTTGTTTTGTTTTGCCCATCTGGTATCTGAGAAATGATAACACAGTATAGTTTTGTTTTATTTTTGTTTTTAAACAATGGCCTTACTAAGGTGTAATACGCATATCATGACAGTCATCCACAGTGAGTGGACACATTGATGAATTTTAGAAAATTAGAGAGCTGTGCAACTCTCACCACCATCAGGGTTTAGAACATCTCCATCACTCTAAAAAGTTGCCCCTGTCTGCAGTTTCTCATCTCCCCACCTCCCTCTCCAGCCTGGGCAACCATCCATCTGCTTACTGTCTCTGTAAATAAATGTGTCTCTTCTGGACATTTCCTGTAAGTGGGATCATACAGCCTGTGGTCTTGTGCACCTGGCTTTTCTCCACTTGGGGTAAGGTTTTTGAGGTTCATCCACGATGCTGCATTTATCAGTAGCTCACTTCCTTTCATTGCATAATATAATCTGATTGCACGAATAAGCCACATGTTGATTATTCTTTTACTAGGTAATGAACATTTGCATAGTTTCCAGTTTGGGGCTATTCCCAATAACGCTGCTATGAGCATTCACCAATGAGTCTCTATCTTCCTGTGAAAGCCTTTCATTTCTCATAGGTAGATGCCTGGGAGAGGAATTCCTGATATGGCAGGTGTATGTTTTTATGAACCCGCCAACCCATGTTTCCAAAGACACTGCACCTCTTTACATTCCCAGCGACAGCACTGGAGGATGGCAGGTTCTCCACCTCTAGCAGACTAGAAGCTTCATGAGCTGCAGTCTCTGGCTGTGAGATAGAAGTCTGTTGGAGCAGCCATTCAACCCTTGCATTCCTCATTCAACAAATACTATCTGAGCACCTGCCACTGTGTAGTAGGCTCTGGCCCTGCAAGAAATCCCTGGCACCTCCAGGAGATGGAGAGAGAGAGAGAGAGCACCCTGAGGACATTGCTTCTGCACCCTTGTCCTGGACTCCCCTGGGTCTTTTCCTTAGAGGAGGCCATGAGTACCTTGATGACAGTCTGAGTTGGGTCTTTGGCAACCGGCAACTGGCAGGCCTGCCAGCATACCTCTCCAACTCCTTGGGACCCAGAAAGTCTCAGTGGCTGTTCTCACATTGCACAGGGCAACACCAGCCTGTCTTGGAACCTCCTGGAACCTCAGCGCGCAGCTACCAGGGGAAGCCAGAGAAGGGCCCGGGGAATGATGCCCAGAGAGGCCTGGGTAGGGGCTGCGGAGAAAGTACCTGTTGCTAATCAAACGTGATTAGCTGGGATTCGGCACTTGGGTTGAGGAGGGCGAGGGAAAGCCCAGCCCGGGATGGGCAGATACAGTAATCGCAGGAGGGAAAGATGGTGAGGAAGAAGAAAATGCACCATCTACCTCTGGGCCTTGGGATAGTGGGAGCCTTGGTTTCGTGCCTATTCTTGCCTACGGGGCTTCTAACTTTCAAGTTTTCTCAAAGATTATGGATTCGGTTTTTTACGTATTATATTTTATTTTATTTTTAAAGATTTTATTTATTTATTCATGAGAGACACACAGAGAGGCAGAGACATAGGCAGAGCGAGAAGCAGGCTCCATGCAGGAAGCCCGATGTGGGACTTGATCCTGGAATCCAGGGATCATGCCCTGAGCCAAAGGCAGATGCTCAACTGATGAGCCACCCAGGCGTCCCTACGTATTATATTTTAGACTGAAAAATAAAAGCAAAAACCAGAAAGACCTGTAATAAATATATCTTTTAAAAGGACATATCAATCCCCGGGGAAGCTCCGCACGCCTCTGCGCTCCCGGTGGTCCCCGCCTCAGCTCCCACCTCTGCGCGGACTCCCCTCCTGGTCCCGCCCCCGCCGGTTGCCATGGGAACAGGCCGCGGGCCGCGGCGCGGGTCTCCGGCGCGGGCGGGGGCGGGGAGGAGCCGGGGGAGGCGCGCGCCGAGCGGTCCCCGCCCCTCCCGGGCAGAGCCGCCGCGCAGTCCGGCCGCCGCCCACCGCGCTCCGCAGGCGACCCCCGCGCTCCGCGCCCATGGCCGCCCCGCTCTTCCCGCGCCAGCCCTGGGCCCCCGCGCCGACCCGCCCGGACCCCGCCGTCGACCCCGGGGGCCTGTTCGACGAGCCCCCCCCGGAGGAGCCCCTCGCGGCCCGCGCGCCCAGGGCGGCGGCGGGCAGGAGGGCGGGTCGGCGCGCCGGCGGGAGGGCGCAGGGGGCCCGCACGGGGCAACCCCCCAAGGCCGCGGCGCGCCCCCCGCCCCAGGAGGAGGCGCCCCCCCGGGACGAGGGCTGCTACCTCGACCATTTCCCGCACCTCTCCATCTTTATCTACGCGGCCATCGCCTTCTCGATCACCTCCTGCATCTTCACCTACATCCACCTGCAGCTGGCCTGAGGGCCCGGGGGCCCGGGGCTGGGGCGGGGGGCGAGGAGGGAGCCCGCGGGCTCGGCCTGGGTGTGCGGAGCGCGCTGCACACCCTCCATCTAGCTTCTGCTGCTTGCTTCTTTTGTCCTGTGCTTGTCACTACCTTTGTGTCACTGCGCATCTGGAGGCGCGTCCGAGGCAGCTGCCAGGAATGAAATAAGAGTGTTTGCGCCTGAGATTCGGGGAGGGGGCCGTCACCCCTGACGTCTAGAGGAGCGGGGTGCGGCTGACGACTGATCGTGTCCGTGGACCCTACACTTCAGGAGGTGGGAGCGCGCGCAGAGAGCCCAACCTTCGGTTTCTTAAGGGCCGAGCTGGCGGAAGGGCCCCCGCGGGAGGGTCGGCGCCCTGGTCTGCGCCCTGTGATGCTACATCGCCCCCGGAGCACTGGCCGGGTCCCACGCCCTCCCCCCGGGACTGGCAGACCTGAGGGCGCCGCGGACGCCGCCGGAGCACAGGACACAGTGAGTGGCATCGTCGGGGTGGCTCGTCCTCGCCCGTCCCCGGGGCTGGAGCTGAGCCCGACTCTGCGTTTCTCCTGCTTTAGGCTGTGCTGCGGCTGCGGAGCAGGGAGGAGAGCCACAGCGGGAGGGGCCGTCCTGGCAGGAGGCCACATTGTCGTCGGGTCCTGGACGGCGTGGGACCTGCGACTGCAGGCCTCCTCCGGACACGGGGCCATCTCTGGGCGCTGCGCGGGATGAGACTCTGGGGCCCTGGCTGGGGTGCGCGGGAGGGTGTTCCTTCTGCATCTTTGGCGGCTTCTGGGGCAATGGGACCCAGGACGAAGGGCGTGGGGTATCTGTTATTGGCAAGAATTCCTGCTGGAGAACTACCCGACCCATAGGAGTGGTCATCTCAGACCCAAGAGGCCTAACACCGAAACCCCCTCACCTGGCGTCTCCTTTTACTCCTGAATGTTAAATGTCATCAATCCAGTGCGCTACCACCTTACCTGGAAATGTTTGTCTTACCTCTAATGAAATAAATCCCTTTTGCAGCCTCCTGTATACGGAGTTCTCACTTAATTTAGAGCCCTGCAGGGGCTTGCCAAGCTTCCTGGTCTGCTGGGTTTCACCCCATAATTCTCACAGCATCCCTACCCTCCCTCCTAAACACTTGTCCCATGATCAGCCTCAGGTGCAGCCTCCCCCTCCACTAACTGAGTATGCAGGCCTCTAGGGCACCCTTCTCCATATCTGATTCCCAGGATGCATCAAAGTCCGGTTCTGTCCCCTCACATCAGGTCTGAGAGGTCCCTTGTGGCTTTATCTGCTGCTCCTCAGATTTCTTCCCCCATTGCTTCCATTATCAAGACACGTCTTGATACAGTACAGTACAGTCCCCCCACTAAGCTCTAGGATTTGCCCCTATTCACCCAGATTCTGTCTTTATAAGCTCGGTAAATTCCAGCATCAGAGACTTGTCACTCCCCAGTTCTGTGATTCCATGATCCCACATCACCGCAGCCCCACTATCTTGCTTGCCCTTCTGCACTTCGTTGCAGTACTACAAACCCGATGCCCTTGTTCCCCAATGTCAGCCTGTGCTTTACACCCATAGTTTACTACAATGATGCCCCCAACAACTAGTGGCTCTATTCCCCAAAATTAAGTCTCCAAGGTACCTGCAATATGTACCTTCCCACGTTTCAGTCTTGGATATAGGATCTCTCCTACCTACTTCTAATATTTGACTAATAATCACTGAGTCCCCATACATAGCTCTGTGTTCTCCAAACGGTTCCATTGTTTCCCATTCACACATCCCCCAGAATACCCATTATACGGTCCTTCAGTGACTACTCAGGATATGACCCCCCAGTAATCTCCCCTCCACTAATCCCCTGAGAGTAGATTCTCCCTGCCATTCCTAAAGCCAGAGTCCCCTGTTCCTCAACATATGCCCCCACTCCCTACCCCAAATTCCAATATCTGGTTCCCATGACTATTGTTAACTAGATTATCTTGCCTCTATAATCTGAACATAGGCTCCAATATTCTCCCTAAAAGTCCAGTCTCATTTGATCCCCTTATTTCAGGATTCCTTGTGTGTTCCCCCCAAACTCTGAAGATCACTGCCTGATAGGGGGCTCCAGTCTTCCCTAACGTTCACCCCATCATGGTTGACCTCAGTATTAAGCTCCTCCCACCCCCAGAATGAATTGCTTTCTTCCCATACGCCCATGTTCTCCCGTTAGCCTTAATTTTCTCCATACCCTAAAATTCTTGAAACATCTGAAATCTCCCAGATCTCCTTGAAATTCCTGATTCCACTGGGCTCCAGGACTTGGCCCTTATTTTCTAACCAATATTAAAATTCTTGTACTGTTACACCATCCATGTGTACCTTCAGCATCTTTTCCTCTTACATAGTTTAAATATCCCGTGATAGAGGTTCCTGGGTGGCTCAGATGGTCAGGCATCTGTCTTTGGCTCAAGTCATGATATCAGGGTCCTGGGATTGAGTCCCACACTGGGCTCCCTGCTCAGTGGGGAGTCTGCTTCTCCCCCTCCCTTTGTTCATTCTCTCAAATAAATAAATATCTAAATATCTAAATATACATACAGCCTCTCCACTCAAGTGCTAATGGACATCTTTTCAGGGTTCAACCATAAAAACAAATAGGCCCATTTTGGGGGTCAATTTGCCATGTTGCTCAAAAATCAAATCCTAAAGAGGGTCTTACTGACCTGGCTAGGATCATGTGCCCACCTTTGGCTGGAAGGCGGAAGGGATAACTTAAGATACGATGCAATAGGAAAGAAAGTTTTCCAAAGGAAAGCTGGAGTCACCAAAACCATGGAGGGTGGGCAGGCAAAAATAACTAGGCATCCTGTAAAGTGACTCTTAGCAGATCACAAATGATGGCGGGAAAGACAACTTTTGGGGGAAACTTTTCCCATTATGTATTGAGCTGTCAGGGGTCAGCAGGTATATGGGGGCAGTGAACAGTGGTTTCTGGATACCATGGCATAGTTCGGAAGTCTACGTTGGGGGACACAGTTGGAATCTAGCCGTGTGGAACAGTGGAATCTCAAACTGGAAGAATGAATGGATCCATTTTTTAAAAGATTTTATTTATTTGAGAGAGAGAGAAAGAGCGCACAAGCATGGGGAGGGATGAACAGTGGGGAGGAGCAGAGGGAGAGGAAGAAGCAGCTCTGCACTGAGCAGGGAGCCCGACACGGGGCTCCATCCCAGGACCCCCAGATCACGACCCAAGCCGAAGGCAGATAGATGCTCCACTGACTGAGCCAGCCAGGCGCCCCTAGAGCACATACTCATTATTTTTACCAACATTGCTGAGATATAATTCACATAACACAGAACTCATTCATTTACTATATCCACAGAGTTGCACAGCCATCACCATCATCAATATTGGGATATTTCATTACCCTGAAAAGAAACCCTTCACCCCTTACCCATCTCCTTCCAACTCCAGCCCCGCTCCCATCCCTGGGCTGCCACTAATCCACTTCCTGTCTCTGGATTTGTCCCATCTGCACGTTTCCCATACGTGGAATCATACAGTACATGAGTGCGTGGCCCTTTGTGACCAGCTCCTTTCACTTACTACATTTCCGAGGTTCACCTGTCACAGCATGTAGTAGCTTCAGTTGTACTGCTGAAGTGTCCCATTGCATGGATATACCACATTTCATGTATCCATCCATTTGTTTGGTTCATTTGGGTTTTTTCTGCTCTATGGCTACTATGAATAATGCTGCCGTGAACATTCACATACAATCTTGTGTGCACGGACTGAGTGCAGAAGAATCTCTTACACAGTAGTCCCCTAGAATCCTGTTTGTTTCTAGAAGGTTGGTAGTCACAGGAGTGCTGATGATACTGACTCTATACGGGCCCTCTGTCTCGTTCACGTTCATGCCATGACCTGTCTTGGGGCTATATGTTTCAGGTCCCTTGGAGATTAACACACCTGCACTAGAAATGCCCACCCAGGCCAGGATGGGGGCAGGTGGGTTTCAACCTCCCTTGAATCTGTTAGCAATAAGAGTCCTTCCCTTGCCGATGCAGCAACGGTGCCACGAGATCCAGTTCAAGGCTAGCTGTCAACGGGGTGGATGCCAGTCCTCTGAGTTGCATGTGAACCTCTGATGTCATACCACTGCCCTCTGCGCATCCCCTCGCTCTGTAAACATCTATGGACCGGGGACCGGACTTGGTGGAGTGTAACTGCTGGGTGGCCGACCTCTCTCATCCTGTGGCAGGAAGTTGCCCTAAACTGCGTTAACTGTGTGGCTGTTTCCTGGTCTCAAAGTGCCTTCTCAGACTGGGGAACACTCTAGTCCCTTCCCCACCTTCTAACTACATTGATATTGGCTCTTTACTTTTTGGAAACGCCATGCCCAGCAGTCTGCCTACCAGTGGCCTGCACTACAGCAGCAGGATGGGGGCACAGGGAGGGGAATATACACGCCTGAGTCTGGGGAATCCAAGGTTGGTATTACAAAGTCAAAGGCTCTGACCCCGAGGTGAGGAGAAAACTGGTGAGGCCGATGCTGGAGGGAATGGCACCTTGAGGCAGCGTGGATAACCAAGAGATTATTATCCAGACTTCTCATTTTTTGTGGGAGGAATTTAATTATTAGAGGATGACAGGGTCAAGTAGATTAATCTGTTCCTGTGGAGACACCCCCATGACAAACAGTATCAATATCCACCAGTTACCAAGCACTCACTCAACATGAGATGAACTCCTGAGTTTTTGTTTTGTTTTTTTTTTTTTAAGCTGGGTGTGGAGCCTGATGCAGGGCTCAAACTCACGACCCTGAGATCAAGACATAAGCTGGAATCCGGAGTCGAACGCATAACCACCTGAGCCCCCAGGCATCCCTGAACTCCTTGAGCTCTAGACGCTGTGGACTTTATCCTCCTGTCCAGATCACGTCCGTATTTTAAGTGCTCTCAGACAAATCGTATTATTATTATTGCATCTGTGAGGCCAAGCAGGTGTCAGCTGTTTCCTAGGCAAGCGGCCCACCTCCTCGTGTGTATGAATACTCTAATATCTGGGTTTAATCAGGTCTATGAGTAAACATGTCACAAACCTAGGCACTCAAAAGAACAGAAATGCATTCTCCCCTGCTCTGGAGGCCAGAAATCCAAAACAAGGGTGTCACACACCCCCACCCCACAAGTGCCTTGCAGGAAAGGTCTTTGCTTCTTCCAGCTGGTGGTGGCTGCTGGCGCCCCCAGGCGCATGACCCCGTCACTCCCACCGGCCTCTAGGATTATACTAGGTCCTCCTCTTCCATCTCAGATCTCTTGCTTTTTTCTAGTGAAAACACTGGTCACTGGATTTAGGGCCCACCCAGATAGTTCACAAGACTCCCCTTATCTCTACATCCTGAACATAATTATTCTTTTCCCAGATAAGGAACAATGACAGGTTCCAGGAATCAGGACATGGATGTATCTTTGGGGGAATCACCATTTAACGCTCTATACTAGATTTATTTTTTAAGATTTATTTATTTTATGGAGAGTATGCATGCACACACGTGTGAGCAGGGAGGGGGCAGAGGGAGAGAGAATCTCCAAGGAGACTCTCCATCGAGTGCGGATCCTGACTCAGGGCTCGATCCCACAACCCTGAGATCATGACCTGAGCTGAAACCAAGAGCTCAACACTCAACTGACTGAGCCACCCAGAGGCCCCTCTATACTAGGAAATGTTAAATAAGCTACAAACATGGCGCCTGGCTGGCTCAGTTGATGGAGTATGTGATATTTTTAAGATTTTCTTTATTTTATTTATTTATTCATGAGAGACACACAGAGAAAGGCAGAGACACAGGCAGAGGGAGAAGTAGGCTCCCTCCAGGAGCCCAATGCGGGACTAGATCCCAGGACCCCAGGATCACGCCCTGAGCCGAAGGCAGATGCTCAACCACTGAGCCACCCAGGCATCCTGGAATATACAACTCTTGATCTCAGGGTCATGAGTTCAAGCCCCACCTTGGGCGTAGAGATTACTTAAAATAATAACAGCAGATTGAAAACGAAAGCCTTTACAATATATATATCTCACGTACAGGATTGGAAAAAAAGACTCTTTGATAATAAACAGATTCCAGGTGAATACAGGCATCTTAAATCTATGAATATTTAATTCCAAGTATTAATGCCCTGAGCTACTCTTCTACATAAAGGAGAAACTCGAAATCCTGTTCTTTTGGAAGACATGGAAAGTAAGCAACACTGTAGGAGCAGCTACTGCTATTCTGCTCTTTTTATGGGTGATATAACACTTCACATGGATTAATTTCAGAAGAAAATATTAGATTCCACTAAATCCAAGCACGAGGCAGCTAAAATTTCCCACTGTGGGCACTAAATATTTGATGCGTAGGAGTATGAATAAGTAAGTTAAAAATATTAGGGACAAGGCAAAACTAAAGTATGGGAGGAAAATGACATAAATACCTAGTGGTCAGTTCAGATACTTTGCTCCCGGCTGTTCTAGGCTTGTCCCTCCACTCCAGCTACACTTGCCTCTTCTGTGTCCATGGTCTTCCCCAACCAGGCTCCCACAGAGCAAACAGCTCCACATCTCCAACACCATGATCACAGAAAGCATTTATTTTAGGAACGAAAACAACTTCTCTCTTTACTAAGGATCACACAGGTGGTGTTTCTCTATTTGCTTCTTCCCATCGGCTAATTTGCTGTGTAAGGCAATTCGTGGACGAGAGCAGGCCACAGGTGCCAGCACCCATCCAGCCATGCAGTGGCTGGTTCCTAATGAAGCTGCCCACTTAACCTTTTTCTCATTTGTTCGCATCCAAAGAATAAGTCAGAAGGATCAAGGTTACAAGGAGCCCCTGATCAAGGAACTGCTTTTACAGATCTCTCTGCAGTCCTGGTGCCCGGTGACATGCTGCTGGACCAGGAACCCCTTCCCACCTGTGAGAGGTCTCTAGGGAACATGGGCTCCAAGGATTAGTTCAAGGTAGTGTAGATGCCCTAGCAGAGTGGGGCCAGACAGAGGGAAGTGCGGAGTACAAGAAAGAGCCAATAAATGAAATCCCATAAGACATTCAGTTCACCAGAATATCATTCACATCAATCCCTTCCTATTCTACTTTCTGACAGGTTCCTGTCACTACTTAGAAATTACAGTATTTTCATTCTCTTGCCTTCCCGTTCCACAGTGTCCCTAATAGTCTGTAGTTTTCTGGAGTTCTGGACCATGAACACCAGGCTTTCCCTAAAATCACTAGTCCCGTGATCTCGGCCAGCATTTTCGAGTTCATCAAACAAAACAAGTGTCTGCTTAAGTTGGGCCTGCATAATTTTTTGTTCCTCTAATTCTGCGAGAAGGGCCTGCTTAGTGCCTAATTCAGTCTTATACTTCTCCTGTAACTGTTCAATTTCCTCCTGGAGGAGCCGGAACTCTTCCTCACTACAAGGATGCAGCTCCTGGGGTTTGTCTTCCGGAAGCAAAATGTTTGGGGGAATGCGCAGAATCAACTGTAAAAACAGCTGCTCCATTTTGCCAAAAAGGTTATCGAAACGTCCCTTCATGAAGCCGAGGAATTTCTCTGTGCATTTACGAACCTGGACGGGGCTGATCTCACAGCCTGGGAGGTCACCTAGCTTTTTCAGAATGACCTGTTCGACGGCCTGCATCACTTCAAACAGGTAGTCTTGAAATGCAATGTAGATTCTCAGCATGCAGGTTTGCGGTGTGAAGCCGAAGAACTGGGCCTCGTAGGTCATCGGATCCACAGACATCTTGGCTTATTTTGTTTGGTTAATTCTGACTATGAAAAATCTGCAAACGTAAAGAAAGAAAAAAATTCATTTGGATAAGAAATCAGCTGATGAAAGCGACAATTCCTATATTGCAAAGAGCCAGGAAGCCAGCAAACAAAACCCAAGGCACATGTGTTCCCCAATGCCTGACACTCCCTGCAGCCCTGCTCGTCCCATAGGCAACAAACCCCTGGCTCTCTGGCGCTTTCCCTCACCTCTCATCAGACAGGGCTCTGGCCCAGGGCTCAGACTCCTGAACTGCTACAGTCCCAGATGACTTTCATGGCATTTGGACTCAAGCAACACCCAAGAGACTAGGTTTCTGGAGTTTCAGCGGCCTTTGTCTCCACTCTTCTGGCCACCGTGGCTACTGCTAGTTGCAACCTCTCCCCAGGTGCTCCTACTTTTTGACCACAACCTCATATGCTCTTCTTCCACCTTAGCCGTCAGGACTCTCAGCCCTGGGATCCTCTTCCTTATAGTCCCTCCCGCTTCACTTCCTTCCCTTCCCACCAGGCTCCCTGATCCCACACTCCAACCACACTAACACCAACGTCCTGTGCTCCTTATCCTTCCCACCTCACCGCCTGAAAAAGCCCCAATGGCAGGCTGAGTAAGTTTCCTGTCAGCTTTACAACCATGACCTGTTTTTTCAAGCATCATCATCTAGAAAGATGGCACTCTGATCCCTCCTTGACACTGCAGGACCTTAACCAAGGCACCCTTTTCTGAGCTGTACCAATACGCTTATCCTAGAAATAAGAGATGGTCCATTATTCCTTCAGATAAAGACAATTAGCTAAAAACAAATGGCTATCTCAGTCACCAGGTGAATTTAGGATAATCTTTATGAAAGAACTTAAAGTAAATGGTTCAGTCAAATCTTACGGGATGGCAGAATTTGTACGTATGTGATAGCTAACAACTAGGTGTAACTGCTTGGCTATGAAAATAGGGTCGAATTCCTTCCTGTCCTTTTCATCTCATCCACAGGTGACCTCCGATGCCCTGCCATCTGGACATGCATACTCAGTAATAAAACTGCTTTCTTTTCCATGTCTTAGAAAAGGATTCTGTGGTTGGCAGGATCTTCATTCCCTCCCACTCCCTTGTGCCTACCTTCAGGATCAAGCTCAAACTCTGTCAACATGGCTTACAAGTGCCTTCATCATCTGACCTTTACCAACCAGTCTCCCTGTTCAAGGACCGCAGGTGGGCGTCACTGAGTTGATACTTCCCATTTCACGGCACTATTTTAGGTACCTTTCTTATTCTCCCATCTTTTATCTCCCATACAAACCCACTCTGGCATTTTAATAGGTATCTTTTCAATCCAAATTTAATTCATTCCAGATATGTTGTAGACATTCTTAAAAACAGCTTTGTATGTAGCTGTTTATACTTGTATGTTTGTAATCCCTACACTGCTCCTGACATACTCCCTCAACTTTATCATACACACACACACACACACACACACACACACGCCACACTCGGCATGTCTTCTTGTGACGGACACCTAGTTTGCTCTTAGCACTTCCTACCAGAAATAGCGTCACGAACACTCTCCCATGTCTCCTCAGAGACATACATGCATGTTATTTACAGAGGCAAGTAACTGCTGGGCCGTGCAGCTGATTCATAACGTGATTTTACCAAATACTGTGAAATGTTCTCTAGAACACCTGGGGGGAGGAGGCAGGTTAGGCTGACACTCCCCCTGGCAGCATATGAAAATTTCTTATGTCTTCACTAATACTGGACATTCAATATTCTAATTTTTGCTAATCTGATAGGTGTAAATTTGTTTTAGGGTGTTGCTTTTTGAAAACCAAAACTGGGGCGCCTGGGTGGCTCCATCCGTTAGGCGTCCAACTCTTCACTTTGGCTCAGTCATGATCTCAGGGTTGTGAGACTGAGCTCCGAGTTAGGCTCCATACCCAGTGGATTTTCTCTCTTCCTCTGTCCCTCCCTGTAAACCCTCTGTGCATTCATGCTCTCTCTTAAAAATAAAATTAAGTTATGAGAACTTATTTATAAAAAAATAAAGAAAACCACAGCCAACTAGCCCACACACAGGCTGGACACAGAGGGCTGAAACCACACTCTCCTGTCCCACCTAACATACTGTGGACATCGGCCTGACTTTATCACTCTGGGAGACCAGAGTACTTTCATTGTCCAAAGGGATCAACTCTTCCACGGAAAGCATGGATGATGTGCATGGACCCTGAGATTCAGAAACCCCTGCCTCAATTGTTTCTACCAATCCTGGACTGTGAGTGCAGGACTCCCACCCAGCCCTTATGGAGCCCTATATGGAGAGCTCCACTTCAATCCACACTTGCAATTCTCAACCTCCCCTCTTGCCCTTGTCCCTTGGAGAGCCTGCCAAAGCTCCTGGAGGTGTCCTCTACTGGGACAAGGAATACATTCAGAACGGATTTACCAATGGGTTGTGCAGGTGATATTTGGGGAGTGGGAAGAACTTTTTCTAAATTTACTTTTTAAGTAAACTCTACACCCAGCATGGGATTCTAACACCCCCCCCGCCCCCCAGGCAAAGCTATTTCAACATGGATCTCTCTGATTACAGGGAAGGTCCAGCACCTCTCCCTCCAGCCAAGTATCTGCTCTCCCCAGCCCTCTGCTTGCATCTTTCCTAGTCCACCACCCTACCTGATGGTCACTCCCTGTTCCAAAGATCCTCAGTGCGTCCTAATAACCGAGCGAACGAAGCCTGACACTCTCCACCTTGCCTGCGGGGACGAGCTACCTTCCTTCCGGGTGACGGTTCTTGCTCCCTCAAGGACAGACGCTGTGAGGAGCACCCGCACCTGCACCTCCGAGGGCCCCTGGCAGCCCAGCCGCTCTCGACTCCCCCCAGCGCAACCCCCCGCCCTCCGAGCAGGACCTCCCCCTCGAAGGGCCTTCCCCTCGCCAGCAGGCCTCCGCCAGCGCCCCCGCACCTGGGCCTACCTTCCCTGCCAGGCCTCCCCACCATCGTTCCTCCGCCAGCGACTCTCCCCCAGGACCCCCACATACCGAGGCCTCCCCGCCAGCGCCCCCTGACCCGGGCCTTCTTCCCCAGGAGGGCCACCCCTGCCTGCGCCCCCGACCTGCCCCCCCACTCCCCATACCTAGGATTCCCCATCAGGGCCCCCCTCCAGGACAGGTACGCCATCTCCCCGCGACGCCGACCGGGTTCTTCTTCGGGACCCCCACCTCAGCCACGCCTCGCGGAGGCCACTTCCGGCGCGGCGCCAGCTCCCGTCGGGCCCCGCGGCCCCGCGCCAGCCAGGAGCTCGGCGAAGGCGGCGCGCGGCCCGCACGGCGGGCGCCCGGCGACGGTGCCGAGCGCGGCCGCTTCTGTCGCCTCCCCCCTGCCCCGAGAAGGAGATGCGGCTCCGCGGCCCTTACCCGAGCGGGCGCGAGGGCGACGACACCAACCGCGCACCGGCTTCCCGCCACCGCCTTTAAACCAGCGCCTGCAGCTGCGGAGAGGCGGGGCCGCTGGCTTCCCGGATGCCGACCGAATCCGGCCCCAGCGAACGAGGGCCCGGGCGGGACGGCATCGTGCTCCTGATTGGCCGGTCGCGCGCGGCCGCCTCGCTGGGCGACGCCGAAGGGGCCGGGCGGGAAAGCCAGCTGTGGCCGGCGGGGATTGGCCAAGGGCGGGGGACTGACACGCCTCTCCCTGACGTTGTGGGCTGGTGGGTGGGGCGGCCGGGCGGGGCCCCGCGGAGGCGCAACTCGTGATTGGTCGGCGCGCTTTGCCGAGGGCTCCGGCGATTGGCGGCTGGCCGTCTGCGCGGCGCTGATTGGGCGACAGCCCGCTCTGGTCCCGCCCCGCCGCCGGGGCTGACTGGCGGAAGGGGAAGTGGGGGGGGCCGGCGGCGGTGGGGAAGATGGCGTACCAGAGCCTCCGGCTGGAGTACCTGCAGATCCCGCCGGTCAGCCGCGCCTACACCACCGCCTGCGTCCTCACCACCGCCGCTGTGGTGAGCAGCTGCAGCGCCAGCTTCTGTCTGTCCGCGCTACAGACCTCGGGAGGCGGGGGTTGGAGCCTCGGAGGAGCTCCCGAGGGGTTGGTCCCAGGAGTGGGTGGAGGCGTCCGGGGCTGGCTCTGGAGGGGTTCCGGGTGGCCTGTCCAGCGAGCCGGCGAGGGAGTGTTGCCCCAGGACGAGGTGCAGGGTCAGGGCTGCAGGCGGGTGTCCGAGAGAGAAGGGTGGACCTGGAGCAGGTCGGAGCTGCGGGCGAGGGGCAAGTGGTCCTGGGGGGCGGGGGGGGGGGGCTTAGGGAGGCTGGAAGCTGCCGGGAGGGCAGAGCCTGGGGGGACGCCGTGGGGGAGCTCCCGGTGAGCTGTGTGGCTTGGCCCAGCCGCTCCAGGCGGCGCCTAGGTGATGGGCAGCTGCCCCCGGGTCCAGGGCAGCCCCACCAGCCCGCCCTGCCCTCAGGTCAACCCCAGCTATCGCCACAGGAGACAGTTTGATTTCTTTGTTAGGTAGCGGGGTGCAGGGAGTGGTCGCGTTTGTACAGGACTCTGTACCGATCCCCTCCTCCCGCCTAAGAGGAAAGCCTCAGAGGGCTTGGCAGGAGTGAGACGGGGACGTGGTGGGACTTGTTTCTTGCTGTACTCGCTTTAAGCAGCTTTTTTTTTTTTTTTTTTTCCAGCAGTTGGAATTGATCACCCCTTTCCAATTGTACTTCAATCCTGAGTTAATCTTTAAACACTTCCAAGTAAGTGGTCGTCACAGCCACGTTTCACGTGCCAGTGGTTAAACTTGGTTGGTTTGAGGGTTGTTTTTTTTTATACTTGTTGATAGCAGATCCTCCGCCTTCTTGTCAAAACAAGAATCCAGTGGGAATATTTGATTGTGAGTCTTGATGTGGGGCTGGGAGGGTGGTAATAAAGCCGTGGTTCTCCATCCTGATTGGGTTTCAGAGTCACCTAGGGACTGTTTAAGACATTCTCAGGTTCCTCATGTACCCAAATTGCAATCACCAAAGGTGATTTTTATTTGTAAAGTGCATGGTTTTGATTTGATGTGTCCAGTTCCTATATTTAGAAATTACTGCTTCAGGAATGCCTGGGAGGCTCAGGAACTTGAGCATCTGCCTTCAGCTCAGGTCATGATCCCAGGGTTTAGGATCAAGCCCCGCATCAGGCTCTACACTCAGTGGGGAGTCTGGTTCTCCCTCTCCCTCTGCTGCTCCCTCTGCTTGTGCTCTGTCTCTCAAATAAATAAATAAAATCTTAAATAAAAAAAAAGAAACAGTAAATTACAGATTCAGAGTTAATATTGCAGTTTGAGAGGAGACTGACCAGCCCAGGGAGAGTCTGAGGGTCCCTGTGTTGCCCACTCACCACCTCGGTGTTATCTCCACGGCCCACTACAGAAACTCAACTCAGTGCTTTTATTTTTTTTTAAGATGTATTTATTGATTTTATGATAGATTGAGAGAGAGGCAGAGACACAGGAGGAGGGAGAAGCAGGCTCCATGCCGGGAGCCCGACGTGGGTCTTGATCCCAGGACTCCAGGATCACACCCTGGGCCAAAGGCAGGCGCCAAACCACTGAGCCACCCAGGGATCCCCTGCTAGTGCTTTTAAATTGATCCACCTTCCAGGGATCAGATGATAATAACAAAAGACCCAAAGACTGACTTCAACAATATGCCGGTTTGTGAGAACCCAGTAGGAGACTGTCCTCTCCTGTAGTTAGAACGCTAAAGGAGAAATGTCTTATGATCAGGTGGCCTGTAGCTGGCGTGGGACAAGGACCCAAGAGTCTGTCCTTTTCCTCTACACTTCCCTCTGCCTCAAGTGTGTGTCATTCACTTCACACCCTCTGAGCTCCAACTTTTGTGTAGCTTCACAGAGTCCCCCTCCTTGTGTCCCTCAGGGTATCTGCAAACACTGCTTTAGAGTATCTCTCGCTGTGTGCTTGCACTCATTTATACACTTGTCTCCGTGCTATGCTGGTAACTCTAATCCTGGCCTCAGTTAGTGCATAGAACTGAATTATTTCAATCTTGTTCCCAATTCTGAAGAATTGAGTGATGCACAGAGAAGTCCTGCAGACTCTCGTCACTGCCTTTCTCCTTCACTACTCACCTGGCCTTGGCTAGGCGCTGTGGCTCTTCCAGGCCTTGCTTCCTGTTAACTTACTTGGTTCCATTTTGCCTGAGGTTAAACTCAGTGACACCAAGCATTCGCATTTGGAGCTGGGAGTTCCAGGTCTGGGTTCAGAGTCTCCTAGTTCAAGTTCCCCAGGGCAAGCCATTTGCAAGCTCTCCAAGTGTCTTGGGTTCTTCCTGTGGGACATGAGGATGGAAGTACCAGCCTGGGTCTCACAGGGTTATTAAGGTCACTCCAGAGCATAGACCATGGTGAAACATTGTAAAATGTGGAGCTCTGTCCCCTTGTGAGTAGTTGTTTTATCGTGGGTGTGGATGTGTTGGGTAGGGAAACCTATACCGGGGTTTCCAACGTGACAAAAGGAGTCCTTGTATCTGCCAGTTAGACTAATTATTAGAGCATTAGATCTTTACTTGCAGGGAGTCGGCTCTTTATTTAGACTAGAACTTGGTTTTTTTGTTTTTTGTTTTTTTAAAGACAACGACAGTTTCAAAGTGTCTGTCCCATTATCCTTATTAGAAATTTTAGGAGCTGAGTGCTATCTTTCAGACTTCCAACTAGAAGTAGCACAAAAATCCAGGGTCAGATCGAGTGTGCCCTGCTTTTTGGTTCAGATTATACAATCACTTATTCATGGCCTTACAACCATTGCGACCCTAGGATATGTCCTCTGTCTTCCTGTGGCAATGTATCCTGGTGTATTTTACCTAATCTCTCTTTCTCTTGATTTTTTGTCTTTTAACAGATATGGAGGCTAATCACCAATTTCTTATTTTTTGGTCCAGTTGGATTCAATTTTTTATTTAACATGATTTTTCTGTATCCTTTATTAAGTGGGGGTTAGCATCAAAACTTGAGGTTTACGTAGGGAATACAATATAAGGTAAAGCTATCGATGCTGCTGTGTTTGTTACTCTCTTAACTGTGACTTCTGGGTACAGGCTCTGTGGGACACAGAGGAGTTGGTCAGAAAGTAGTATTTTAAAGGCATTCTGTTGGTCCCTACTTGTTCTAATGGGAGCTATCCAACCACAGAGTGATTACCTTTCTGCCCATAAGTCACTTACAAATTAGATCAAGGGAGAGGAAAAGTGGGTTAGTTGAGGCCTATTTACAAAATAACATCAGCAGGTGCCTGAATACGGTGATAAGCCCCAGAGCCTGGGTACAGGCATGAGGAGGGGGTTCACAAGGAACGGAGAACACGAGATATCCTTAGATCTTGGTTGCCAGTTCTGCTGGCTGGAAAGATGGTGCCCGACAGGCCACATGCCAGTTGTTGAAAGAGGGAATGAGATATACTCTGGTCAGGGGATGATTGGGGCCTCCAAACAGGACATTTGTCCTCCACCTGACCCTCTGGAGTGATAGAGGAGTTACGGCTCAGCTTGAGGGGGTGGGGGGGGCTTTGTTGGGGTTGCAGGACCCCTGCCCTAGGATGGAGTCCATGGGTCCCATGTGATACGTCATCCTGGTAAGTTTCTCAGAGTGAAGTATTTTCATCATGCTGCATCCTTGTTGGCCAAGGTACAGAAGTGCCAAGTCACACGAGGCTTCTTGCCGGGCGTGTCTTCCAAGTCAGGTTGTGAAAAAGCATGGGTGGTACAGGTCACGTGGGGCTGAGCGTGGGAAAGACGACCCATGTTTGGAAAGGTTTCCTGAGTAGCTGCAAGCTTGTGTGTGCAGCGTCAGGCTCCTTCCCCAGCCAGGAGTGCTTTGTGCCATGGGCGGAGCCAGTCAGAGCTAGTCTTTGCCTTGCCCAAGGTGCCTGGTGGAAGGGAAGTAACTATACTCCCCGTGAACATGCCGAGGACGTGAAGGCTTGGCCTGGTCCAGCTGACACAGAGTCCAGGTGCAGCTCAGCAACACGTTAACTTTACTGTCTTCCTGATTGTGTGCTTAATGTTTTCTTAACTCGGCACTTAAGGTACCGCTACTGTCGAATGCTAGAAGAAGGCTCTTTCCGAGGTCGGACAGCAGACTTTGTATTTATGTTCCTTTTTGGTGGATTCTTAATGACTGTATCCTTCAACAAGTAGAGTGAATACAGGAAAACTTGCCAAATGCCCTGTGTCCTCCTACAGCTCTCCACCTGCCTTCCACGGCCCACTAGATAAGCTGAGCAGATACAGGTGGATTCCACACCATAGCTGCAGGCACTGTGGCTCTTTTACTTTCTGGGATGGCGTTCTGAGCCTCAAGCTGGGCCTCGCTGGGCCAGGAGCCTTTGTACCGAGAGCAAGTCAGAAGCAGTGTTAGCCCACGGGGGTCACCGTTTTACTACTTTAGGTTTATGACTGTCGATGTGCGTACGTTCTTTTTTTTATTTTTTTTTAAGATTTTTTTATTTATTTATCTATAGAGACACAGAGAGAGAAAGAGAGAGGCAGAGACACAGGCAGAGGGAGAAGCAAGCTCCATGCAGAGAGCCTGACATGGGACTCGATCCTGGGTCTCCAGGATCACGCCCTGGGCTGCAGGTGGCGCTAAACTGCTGCGCCACAGGGGCTGCCCACGTTCTTTTTTTTTTAGAGAGAGAGTTTGTCATGGGGGGAGGAGAGAGAATCTCAAGCAGGCTGCACGCCCAACACAGAGCCCAACGTGGGGCTGGATCCCACAACCGAGATCATGGCCTGAGTCAAAACTGAGTCGGACGCTTAACACACTGCGCCACCCAGGCGTGCCCCTCCCAATGTGTGCTTTCGAACAAAGTTGGCAAGACATTTATTCAGTCATTATCAAAACTGATAAATTAGTATTTTTAACTATTGTCATGGGTGTAACAGCCTTGAACACAGTCCGTTCTGGGACAGTTTCTCCAGCTATCTTCACTCACCTCTTAAAGGTGCTAATGGTGAGTGAAACTTAACATAATTATTGACTGAGGAATTCCAATATTTCCCAAATAGTCAAGAACTTTGTGGAAATGGTATTAACTGGAAGCAGCTATGGTCCAGATGTGCTGGCCCACACAGATTTTTGCCTGGTTGCTCTGGGTAATTATTTTCAGGCTTTCCCCCCCCCCCCTCTCAGATTAACTAGCTCGGGACTGCCCTACCTCAGACCTATGTTAGAGCCCAGCCCCCCCCCCCATCTTGCTCCGCCTTCCCTCTCACACTACTGAGGTTGATACTTTCCTTAATGCCATCTGCTAGCTTTTTGGTTTGTTTGTGAGCTTAGTTTTCCTGGGACAGGCCTTTACAATAATGCTTGTCTACGTATGGAGCCGAAGGAACCCGTATGTCCGCATGAACTTTTTTGGCCTTCTCAATTTCCAGGCGCCCTTTCTGCCCTGGGTGCTCATGGGCTTTTCCTTGTTGCTGGGGAACTCCATCATCGTGGACCTCTTGGGTAAGAACCTCATCGTGACTTTTTCTATTTGTTTTTACGTGTGAACTAGTCACCGCCGTTTTTCATGTCTGGCACTCACATACAGCTGTTCTGGGATTGTTTGATGGTTGCATGCTCAAAGATTACAATACCAGTTTTTAAATTGATTTTTAATAACCATAGTGACATTTCTTCCTAAATACACAGAATTTATGTTGGTAGATCCACTAGTAATCAAAATTTTCATCCTGCCCCTCATTCTTTATTTTTGGGCAACTCTAGGCATCGCAGTTGGACACATATATTTTTTCTTGGAAGATGTATTTCCCAATCAGCCTGGTGGAATAAGAATCCTGAAAACACCATCTATTTTGTGAGTATTGGACGCCAGGCTGCATTTTCCTTGCAGATAGCATGGGACAGGGTCTGTGTCTGCGTCTCCGTGGGGCTGCCGTAGGTCCTGGCACATGTGGTTCAGCTCTGTCAGTATTTGCAGATTGAACCATGGGCTGCAGTTGAGGAGCATTTGGGTTGGGTCAGAGCAGATGGTGCCAGGGTTGTGCAGGAGTGAGCTTAGGGTGTCCTGGGGATGACGTGGCATGCTGCCCGATGACCACCAGCCCCTCCTGCCCCAGGGAGGAGTCTGCTGGTTTCCACGTGAGCCACTGCCCAAGCTTACAGCACAACTGACACCAAGGAAGTTTCCAGTGGTGGGATTTCTGGCCTTCCAGGGAGTAGGAGAAGCAGGGCTCAGCAGTGAGGCGGACTAGAACCAGGTGTAGGGTACCCACTGACCAGCTGTGTGACTTTGAGAAAGTCTGTCTTCATCACGCACTGCGCATTCCGCATTCCTGAGAGTGAAGCTTTGACTTCTTTCTACCCCAGGACACTGTGTCCTTGAGACAGGGTCCATGGGAGGAGTCAAGCATGAGTTTTTATTATACAGGGTTGGGTGTGGAAGAGTCCAGCAAAACAAAGACCACTGAGCAGGAACACTGCCTCTCATTGTTGACCTTTTGATGCATATTCTTTCGTCTTACTGTATGTGTGCTTTTAAAAAATGTTCTTTTGTAACCATCTTTTCAATATGTCATAATCATTTTTCCATCCTAGAAGTAGGATTGCTGTTTTGGTTATTGACGAATCTCCATCGGAATGGATGCTTAGGTTTATGGTTCGACTGGCCACATAGAGTGGCTGTTTCCCCGCAGCCTTGTCAGACATGGGAGGGATTATTTACTTTTTCCTGGTTGACAGCTGTGAGGTGCTGTCTGGTTTTTATGACTTTTTTTTTTTTTTAATAGTTTCAGACTTACAGAAAATTACAAACCATTCAAAGGACTTTTTCCTCATAAGTGTTTGAAAGTAAGTTGTCGATCTAATTTCACCACCACCACCACCACCACCACCACCACCACCACCCCCCCGTTGTGTATTTTCCCTGAAGAAGGACATTTCCCTACGTAGTCAAAATCAGGAAAAACAGGACTCCTCAGACCGAAGCCTCTCCTGGCACTTGTCCCAGTCGGTGTCTCACGGGACAAGAGTCCAGCTCAGACTCAGGTGTCGCATTTCTTTGTCACACCTCTTTGGGCCCTGCCAGTTTGGAGCAGCTCCTAAGTCTTTCCTGGACTCTGACAGTGACGTGTTTGACGGTTGTCATCCCCTCCCATAGAAGGGCCCGAAGATCTGGGTTTGTCTAGTGCTCCCTCACATTTAGGTCTCACGTGTTCGACAGGAGCATCAGAGAGGTGACCCGTGTCCTCCCTGCAGTGCTGACGGGTCTGTGGGTCTGCGTGTGCTGGATCCGTCAGACTGGCTGTCATGGCTCTGACGACTGGATTAAGGTCCATCATAAAGCTCCTTTTGTTCCTTTTGTGATGCTCTGTGGGAAGGCACCTTGAGATGGTCAGTAGCCTTTCTTGATCGCATTCCCGTCCTTTATGTCTACATGAGCGGCAATCCCTTGTCATTGTTGCTTTGATGCTCCTGCCCCAGGTTTGGCCAATGAGAACCCCTTCAAACTGGCTTCTAATTACTTTTCAACGTGTCCCCATCATTCTGTCTCTTCTTTAAGTAATTGATTATTTTCTGGCCAGACAGGATCTCCCAGGCTCCTCCTCTCCCTGATGCTGTTTCTGCAAGGTACTCTGGTTCCTTCCTAGTGGGGAGTGGTGCCTGGAAGTCAAGATGCGGGCACTGGGTGTGCTCATTGCTTGCGGAGTTACCGGACCGTGAACAGAGCGAGGGAAGTCTGCGTGCCTGTGGGTGTGTTTACATCTGCATTTGCATATCTGTGTTTTTTAAAAGCATGAGGTTCCTGACATCCCCAGCTCTAGGATGAGTCTATATGAATCTAGGTGTTTTTTCTTACTGTATTTTTTTCTCCAGTGTTTTATTATTGAAAATATCCAAACTCACAGAAAGTGGAAAAAATTATACAGTGATATCATTTACCCACCACAGATTCTGTGGTTATATTTTACTATTCTTGCCTTTTATACATCTCTCCATGCCTCTGTCCATCTTTCCATTCCAGTATCCTTAATTCTTTAAGTACTTGAGTGTGTATGTCACTGACTACACACTTTTTCTTTTTTTCCATACAAGAGAGTACACCTCTTAAGTGTGTTAACTAACGGGTTTTCATAAATGCACAAGCCTGTGTGACCCAAACTCCTATCAGGATGGAGTGTTGCATTACCCAGAAGGTTCTCTCCGTCAGTCTGTCAGTCCTTGCCCCATCCCCCAAGAAGCAATCACCAGGCTGATCTTGTAGCTCTGCTAGCTTCACGCGTGGAGTCCTCCAGGATGTGTGGGTAAACCCCTAGGTGTAAGGCCTCTTCCATTCACCGTCAGGGGATCAAGATTCATCCACATCGTGGCTCACAGCAGGGATCTGTTCCCCTTTCTACAGAGTAGCGTTTCACCAGGTGAATACTCCACCTCCTTTTCTACAGTTCCTTAATTCTCACTGGCAGGGAGGAACCTGATCTCCGTTGTCATTACTATCTTCACCTATTTAGTGAACCCCGAACATAGCCCGTCTTATTACTGCGCCCCCATCCCCCATGCGGATGCCTTCTTGTCCTGCTCTGCCTCACACCCACCAGGGTTGGCTGCCCTCTGATGGGGAGTGCCTGCTTGAGCCTACTCAGGCTTTGACACGCGGCACCAGGCCCCTCCACATGTGTGCGCCCTACACTGGGATGCCCCCCCCCAGCCCCATCCTGCCCTGGAGCCACCATGGCTCACTTCCTTGCACACCCACCCACTTTATTTTGTCCTGTTTGAGTTTGGAAAGTAGAAGCAATCTGGGTTTTGAACATGCTTTCTTTTAATTATTACTAAAGCAAACGTTTTCATGTTTTATTGGCCTTTTGGATTTCCTTTTTGAATTGCCTTTTCAGCCCTGTATTTTTCTACTGGGGTATGTTTGCTTTCATTGTTAGTTTTGTGAGAATTAAGGGAGCTCATGTTGAAGTATAGGTGCTGTTTCAGACCCCATGATAAAGTAGAAGTTTTCAGCTAATTTTGTCAGCTTCAGGCAAGTGTAATTAGAAATACGAATGCCCAGAGTGGATGCTGTTTTAATGGTCAATTCTCTTTTTTTTTTTTAAGATTTTATTTATTCATGAGAGACACAGAGAGGCAGAGACACAGGCAGAGGAAGAAGCAGGCTCCCAGCAGGGAGCCTGATGCGGGACTCGATCCCAGGACCCTAGGGTTACGACCTGAGCCGAAGGCAGATGCTCAACTGCTAAGTCACCCAGGTGTCTCTAATAATCAGTTCTCTAAGGAGAACTTGAATGGCCCTATAAAGGGATTTTTTTTTTTTTTTTCATGAGAGGCACACAGAGAGAGGCAGAGACAACAGGGAGAGGGAGAAGCAGGCTCCATGCAGGGAGCCCAACGTGGGAATCGATCCCAGGTCCTATAAGGGGATTTTAAAAGTCTTTTGGACACTATCTTTTTCTATGATCTGTGTAATTTTTCTTGGAATGACTTGTGAACTTTTTAAAATTTCACTTGTGATAAAATATACATAACGTGCGCAGCCCGGGTGGCTCAGTGGTTTAGCACCACCTTCAGCCCAGGGCCTGCCTGATCCTGGAGACCCAGGATTGAGTCCCACGTCAGGCTCCCTACGTGGAGCCTGCTTCTCCCTCTGCCTGTGTCTCAGCCTGTTTCTCTCTCTGTGTCTCTCATGAATAAATAAATAAAATCTTTAAAAAAAGAAATACATAACGTAAACGAGCAGTTCCGTGGCAGTAAGTACTCTCAGTGTGTGCTTGTGCCACCGCCATCCATCTTTATAATGCTTGATGCAGCAGAAGTGAAACTGAGCTGAGTAACACCCCATCCCCAGCCCTTGGCAGGGGCAGTGCTTCTCTCTCTCTCTCTCTCTCTCTCTCTCTCTCTCTCTCTCTCTCTCTCTGTCTCTGTCTCGGTTCCTCATACACGAGGAATCACATTCTATTTGTCCTCCTAGGTCTGGCTTGTTTCACTCAACACAGCGTCCTCAGGGCTCATCCACATCCGAGCAGGTGTCAGAACCTCCTTCCTTTGTGAGGCTGACTACTATCCTATTGTGTGGATGGACCATCTCGGTGATCCGTCTGTCAGTGGGTACTGGGTGGTACCTTGGTTATGGGGAGACATTTGTGATATTTAGTGTGAATCAGGTTACAGAACAAATGTGTTATCTAACTTTCATAAAATTACATATATAAAAGTTCTGGAAGAATGATGACAGCATTAACAGGGATTATTCCTGAAGATTTAGGATGTTTGTATGTATTTTCTGTTTTCTCTGCAACTAATATGTGTTGCTTTCATAATAAAAAGAAAAAAAAAACAAGAGATAAGAGTTAATATAAACATGAAATTATTTTTTTTTTAATATGAAATTATTATGACTTATCTGCACAGCGTGATGACTGTTTCCTTGGTGGGCAGCTATAGTGTCTGTCGTCAGAGGCCTGAGGGAAGTCTCTGGCCTTGCAGCACAGGACCCGGGGTGATTCTGGGCCTAAGTGATCTCTGTTCCCTGTCTTTCAGGAAGGCTATTTTTGATACACCAGACGAGGATCCAAATTACAATCCACTACCTGAAGAGCGGCCAGGAGGCTTTGCCTGGGGTGAGGGCCAGCGCCTCGGTGGTTAAAGCAACAGTGCCAATAATGAGACCCAGCTGGGAAGGACTCAGTGACATGCCCTTTGGGATTCTTTTATCCTTTGTGTTGCAAAAGTGCGGACACTTTTGACGGCTTGGCAGGTTTTAACTCCAGAAGCACTTTATGGAATGGTACACTAATGGATCCAGAAGACACTTGGAGCAGCCGGCCAGTGGCTCCTCACTACCCTGGCAGTGAAGGTATAATCTCTCCAAGCCAAACCACTGGAGAAACAAGTACCCTGCTGCCTCTGGCGAACAAGTACAGGAGTGCTTGAGTTCTGGGGTGTAAGGCAGAGCTTTCTCTTCCTCTTCTTCTTTGATAGACGAGGCCATGGTGTAAATGGAAGTTTCAGAGAGGACAAAATAAAACTGAATTCCATCTCTCTCTTCTCACTGAATCAAAGCTTTTGTGTGTGATCTTTTAAATGACAACAGTGTGTTCTAGTTAGCTGCCGTGTAGGCCTGGGCCAGCCTGCTCTTCCCGGGGCCACCTCAGCTTTCGACGGGATCGTGTTTCAAGACTGGAAGTATGTGGCTGCTGCGCCGTGGCTGTGCACACGTCTTACCCATGCAGCAAGCCAGCTCCAGTAGGAGGAAGATCAGTTGGTGCTGTCCAGATACTTTGTTCTCCGTCTGGGTTTGGCAAAACGTCCAGTTGTTGGATGACTGGGAAACGGGGGTATAGGGTGGTACTTGCGGCAGCAGGAGTTGCAGCTACCGGAGGGCTGGCTCCGGGCTCATGTGGCATCTTCCCGATTCTGCCTGTATTCCTCCATTAAGAAATATCCAGGAAAAAACATGCCATGGCCAGCCACCCTTTGGGAAAATGGCAGATAGATCTCTTTTAGATCTGGGATGTTGACTCTGGAGCCAGATGAACAGGTACCAGTTAGGAATACCCGGGCCTTGGGCTGGTTGACTTTGGTCATTTTGCTGAATGAAAAGCCAAGCAGCTTTTCAGAGCCAAGCACCTGGTTTACCTTCACAACCAGGTAAAAATTAGGGTCCAGAGGAGTAGACACTTAATGCCTGTGATTCGATAAAGACCCATCCAGAATTATTAATTTCTCTGGGCCTCTGCAGGTTTGCACTCACACTAAGTAGTTCAGAGAACCCACGGGATGAAGATGTCCACCCATAGGGAAGAGATGGTTGCAGATGGTTCTAGCAAATAGGACGTAGACATGGACCATTTCCCCAGGAGTGGCAGCCTGGGTAAGTGGTAGCTAGCACTCTTCCATAATGAGCTTTCCCTCAGCAAGATGAACTTGAGAAAAAAAAAAAAAGATGAACTTGAGGTTTAGGGTAAATGTAATTGACACCCTAAGTGGGGATTTTTCAGGTGGTGTAGTGAGGGGGAAAGTATTTTAATGTCTTCTCATGGCACATGCATTAGTGATGAAAGGTAGTACGGACAGTGGACATGCTGCTGGTCGGTAACCGAACATGGCTATTACAATTTTACAGAATGTGGTTTAATGGGACGGCTTTTTTCCTAAGCAATGAAAAAAAAAAAAAAAAACTTTTAACATGCCAATCTGAGGATGTACGATCCTTACAGGATTCTTTTATTTTGTCACGTCCTGGCTCTGTTCAAGAAAGCTTGAGTTGAATTAAAAGTGTCTTGAAAATTACTTAGGGTTTAGAGGGATCCCTGGGTGGCGCAGCGGTTTGGCGCCTGCCTTTGGCCCAGGGCGCGATCCTGGAGACCCGGGATCGAATCCCACGTCGGGCTCCCGGTGCATGGAGCCTGCTTCTCCCTCTGCCTGTGTCTCTGCCTCCCTCTCTCTCTCTCTCTCTCTCTCTCTCTCTGACTATCATAAATAAAAAAAAAAAAATTACTTAGGGTCTAGAAATAGGTTTCTCTGTTGTTTTTGTTTGTTTTTAATATTTATTCATGAGAGACACAGAAAGAGAGAGAGGCAGAGACACAGGTAGAGGGAGAAGCAGGCTCCATACAGGGAGCCCGACGTGGGACTCGATCCCGGGTCTCCAGGATCAGGCCCTGGTGCTTCAGGTGGCGCCATACCGCTGAGCCACCTGGGCTGCCCTCTATGTTTTTGTTCTTTTTTTCTTATAAATTTATTTTTTATTGGTGTTCAATTTGCCAACATATAGAATAACACCCAGTGCTCATCCCGTCAAGTGCCCACCTCAGTGCCCGTCACCCAGTCACCCCAACCCCCCGCCCACCTCCCCTTCCACCACCCCTAGTTTGTTTCCCAGAGTTAGGAGTCTTTCATGTTCTGTCTCCCTTTCTGATATTTCCCACTCATTTTTCTCCTTTCCCCTTTATTCCCTTTCACTATTTTTTAAAGTAGGGAACAGGGGCAGCCCCGGTGGCTCAGTCGTTCAGCTGATGCGCGCTCTGAGGATGTGGGTCCCGGTGCTGCGCTGCATCGGGGTGGAGTTGTTGTAGAAATGCAGTGTGCACTCCTGAGGGAAAGACGGACGTGCCCCTCACATCTCCCCAAGAGACAGATTTTCTGCACATTATCGTGTGTTTCTTCTGTTCACTTCTCCCTTCCACCTGCTTTTCTTCTGTCACTCCCTGTGTCCCGTTGCCTTTCATGTGCCGGGTGTGGTCTGTCCAAGAGCAGAGCGCCCATGCCCTTGGCAGCGACGCCCTCGCTCTGTCTGGGGCCCCCCAAGTTGTTGGGTGAGGGGCTCCCTGGGGTTGTCATGTCTCCCAGACAGACAGCCAACTTGCACAGGTAAGTGCCGTCTGTATTCTCGGTGCTGTAGGACATCCCCTAAGCTACTCACGTATTTTAGGAGTTTGCATTAACGTAGTGGAACTTGCCCCAAACTAGCCCCTTCTCTGCTCAGACATCTGCACTGACTTCGCAGCCCCCAGGGCACACTGTCTCCCTCTGAACCTTGCCCCCACATCTAGCAGGGACGGGAGTCTCTTCGAGGCCTGGCTCCTCAAGAAGTCTTGACTCCTAGGCCTACATCATGGTCTTTCTTTAGATCCCGGTAAAGCTTCCAGTCTGTACGATGTACTCTTACAGCAAATCATAAATCGTTGGTACCGCCCCTCGCTGGTCCATGTGTTAGTCTCGCCTCCCTCATGAGAATGTAAGCCCCAGAAGGGCAGGGTCCACGTCTTTCAGTCTTGTGTCCACCACCAAGCCTGGCACACTGCTTGGCACCTGGGTGCTGAATAAATATGTTGTTTATTGGGATCCCTGGGTGGCTCAGCGGTTTGGCGCCTGCCTTCGGCTCAGGGCGTGATCCTGGAGTCCCTGGATCGAGTCCCACATCGGGCTCCCTGCATGGAGCCTGCTCCTCCCTCTGCCTGGGTCTCTGCTTCTCTCTCTCTCTCTCTCTCTCTCTCTCTCTCTCTCTCATGAATGAATAAATAAAATCTTTAAAAAAAAATGTTGTTTATTGACCAGACTATTCCCTGGTATTTTCAATTATACAGGGATTAACGTATGTGCATGCCAACCTGTACCTAGTGGGTGAGGCCTGGCATTGTCTGGAAGTGGCATGGAACAAAAGTGAGCCTGATAAAGGGTAGCGGTGTGGTGGGCCAGCCAGACAGCTGGCCAGCAACACCAGCAGCTGGTGTGGGCATCATAAGAACAGACGGTCCCTGGAGCAGTTAAAAAAAAAAAAAAAAACGAAATGTGTCTGACAAGTTGCCTCTTGGAAGAAGAGCCTTGACATTCTTTGGATGGTTATGTTATGATCGGCTGTGTGTGGAAGCCACTTAACCACAAGGGACTTCCTTTGGAGGGACAGCAGACTTCAGACTCCTGTGGGGGGTGGGTGATGTGCATGACACTGGCTAGCTTGGGCCTTCCCTGCAACTCCTCTTTCCACCTAGCTGTGAGGCTGCACCTACTGGGGAGGAGCCGGGGCCTTGGGCCAAAGACTGTGGATGAGTTCCCTACACATGTGATTTATTTTGCCTGCACCATTTACAAAATTTGAGCCAATACTGAAGGTTGACAGATATCACATGAAAATCGTTTGAGGCTTTTCTTGAAGAAAAAAAAAGGCAAGATCTGGCAATGCCAGGCCTGCAGGGCAGCTATTCCTAGAGGTGACTGGCCAGTGGCTGTTTCTAGAGATGGGGCACGTGCTCCGTCAAGGCGGGCCTTCACTCACTCACGTTCCCTGCCTGGACTCTCGCAATCACTAGGCGCATGGGTTACCTCTGTGACGTTCTACCTCCGTGACGTCCGTCTGGAAGGGACGCTAGGAGAAAGGACGGTTGTCCCTCTGTTACATACTCAAGGTCCAGAATTCGAGAGTTAACGTTTAGTTTTCGCTGTGATGTGAATGTTTACGCCTCCCCCAAACTCCTGTGTCGATCCTAAGGCTGATGTGATGGTATTAGGAAGTGGGGGCCTGCGGGAGCGGCCCAGCTGGTGGGATTAACGCCTTACCAAGCTGCTCCAGAGAAACCCCTAGTCTCTGCCTTCCTGTGAAGACACAGCAGCAGGCAGCAGCAAGGGAAGGGGGTCCTCACCCTGGGGCAGCTGTGCTGGTGTTGCCCAGCCCCGGGATTGTGAGCAGTGGACGTCCGATGTGTGCAAGCCACTCAGCCTGGGGTATCTTCTGTTACAGCAGCCTGAACACTGAAACAGTGACTTTGCTTTCAGTTTTGGGGTTAGCCTTTTTGGTGTGTGTATGTGTGTGTGGGGGTGCCTTCCTAAAGTAACATTTCGCGGTAGTTAGTGTAATTTTGCCAATTCTGAACATACATGCACACCTGTGCTATTAATACAGCATGCACGTTCCCAGCCCCCTTGACCCCTCCACTGTCAGCAGCTCCACTGTCAGCAGCTCCAGGAACATCATCTCTTCCCTGGAGGAAATGGGAAGAAGGATTTTTAACAGGCTTACAGACAGGATGAGTTTCCTGGAGATGTACTTAAGAGGATGCCTCCGGTCCTTCAAGGGCCTTGAAGCATCTGATGAATTCTCTGGAAATCACACTTCCTGCCACTGTTTCCACCCTGAGCCAGCAGCTGAGAGCTCTGGATGCAGAAGGGAGAGGATCTGCTGGTTTCATCCTATCTTCCCTGCTGGAGTCTTGAATCTTTTCATTATGCGTGATGGGGTCCAGCAGCCCAGCTGCACTGAAGAGTTCTGTCTGGGAGAAGGGAAGGAAAGAAACTGGGGAAGGAACGGAGGATCGAGAGGAGGAGGGAGCTGGGAGTGGGCGCTGGGGAGGAAGCTGGAGGAGGAGCCACGGGGGGAGCTGGCGGAGAAGCTGGGGAGGGAGCTGGGGGAAGAACACAGGAGGGGCCTGGGGAGAGTGCTGGGGGGGGAGCTGAGGGGGAGCTGGAGGGGCTGTGGAGGGTCCGAAGGGATGAGCTGGGGGAGGAGGGCGAACGACAGTCACCCCCACCCCGCCCCCTGCCGGTGGGACCCGCGCTGCGCCGGCCGCCCGCCCGCACGGCAGCTGCTCGCCACTACCCTCGCCCCGCTGGCCTCCACGAGTGTCCGAGGCTGGTTCTCCAGGCTCCGTCAGCACCTACCCTGGAGAGGGTTAAGTGATGCACTGTGTGCGCGTCGCCCACCGATTCTACAAGAGTGCTGTCCTTGCAGAGCAGGAATTACTCTGGGCGAGAAGGGGACACGCGTGCTTACAGTGAGGACACCGTGTTATGAGGACAGAAAACCGGTCAGGAAGGTCGTCATTAGCGCCGTGGGGGTCGTGCGGAACCCTCCACCCCGCCCCTCACCGTCGTCGCTCCGAGCCTCTTCTCGGTAGTACCTTGGGCCCCGCTCTTCCGGTCCCCACACGGGCATGCTGGGAGTCGTAGTCCTCTGCTGAGGCAGCCGCGGCCGTCGTGATGTCATGGGCGGGCGCCGCGGCGCGCGGCAGGAAGCGGCAAACACGCGCCGGCCGTCGGCTGCCGGGGCGCTGGCCTCCTGTGGCGGCGGCCGCCCGACATGCCCGAGGAGGCTGGCTTCCCGCCGGCCAAGAGGTTCCGGCCCGGCTGCGGGCCCCCGGGGGGGCGCGTGCTGATGTTGCTGACCGCGGGCGGCGGCAGCGGGGGCCGGAGGCAGCAGCCGGCCCTGGCCCAGCCCGCCGCCAGCCCGTACCCCGAGGCGGTGGAGCGGCAGCGCCGGAGCCTGCCCATCTTCCCGGCGCGGGGGCAGCTGCTGGCCCAGCTCCGCAACCTGGACAGCGCCGTCCTCATCGGTGAGTGGGCGCGCCGCGTCCTCTGCCCGGACCGCCACCTCAGCCCGCCGCCCCCAGCCCCGCAGCCGCGGTACCGGGGGGACAAAGGGCTCGGGAGGGAGGGGAGCCGCCCGGAGGTGTGAACCCGGCGGGTCCCACGCGAATCAAGAGGCAGGCTTAGGGGTCGGGGGCTCGATCTGCATCCAGCCGGGGGTTGGGTGGGACGAACTCGGGAAGGGGTCAGGTGCGGGAGGGACGGGCTGGCGGGGGCGGGGGAGGGGTTCAGAGAAGAAGGAGACCCAGGAGGGCGCAGATAGTGGAGTAGAGTCGCAGGGAGAAGGAAGAGTGAACAGGTGCAGTAGTGAGGCCCCATCCAGAAACTTAAGTAGTGTGTGTGTCGTCCCCGCCCCCCCCCCCCCCCCCGTGGGTGTGAGGCCCTGGGTGTTGGTGCCTAGGTCCTCCTTGTGGAGCCCACTGAGCGCCTCCACAGAGCTTGGGGGAAGTAGGAGGTGAGGGAAGGAAGGTGGTGAGAGCAGGCTCCTGCAGGGGGGAAACGGAAGGAGGTTGAGGAGTTTGCAGGTGCTCCCTGGTTGAGGAGGAAGAGCTCAGGAGAGACCGAGGCTGGAATACAGCACAGATTGGGGGACACTTGGAAACGGGGTAGATGGGAGCTGGCCTGAAGGAGGAGGGACATCCTGGAGGCTAGGGCTGGCCAAAGGAGGTGAGCGTGGGTGTGGCTAGGGAGAAGTTTGTAGGGGAGGGAGAGGGAGAGGGCATTTGAGGACTTCACATCTGTGGAATAGGTGCAGGACATCTGAGAATGGGAGTCACAGGGCCTCAGGCCCTTGGGGGAGGATGGGACAGGGCCAGGCTGCAGAACCTGCAGACCACAGGATGGGTGGTTGTGCTGGCGTCCAGGTGCACTGACTGCGCCACAGACTCACTCTTCATCTGCATGATGGGCTATGCTGCTTTAGCAATGCCCAGTAGTCTGGTGTAGGAGCAGGAGATGGACAGGAAGACATGGATCCACACGTGGGGCTTTCTCAGGTGGACTCAGCAGGACTGCAGCAGAATCATCACATTCTCAGTCTGTGATTCTTGGCTGGGTCAGGGAGGATGAGCAGAGAGAGAAATGCAAGAATAATGAGATTTAGGACTCTAAGGTCAGAGAAGCTTAGTGGTAGCCCAAGGGGAAGGATATCCAGGTTTGCTGAGTTCTTTGTTCTACTTAGGGACAGGTAGAGGAAGCCAGCAGGTGGGAAACCATACTGGGTGCTAACTGTATGCAGGATGTTCAAGTTCACAGAAGGGATGGACCTTCCCTGCCCCACCCTGGGGTGGAGGTGGGGGGCTGTGGTCATGCAGACAGTTTAAGGTGGATGGACGAGGGACCAGGAACGCTCCAGGGAGAGAGCTGGAGTCTGACATCCTGTAGGGTGTGCTGGACAGACCCGGCAATGGTAGATGTGTCCCAAAACGTGGGCCAGGGGAGGTCGGAAGGGAAGAGCAGCATCTGGGGCCATGTGAGTAGGCGCCTTCCCATCTCATTTATTCTCTGGAGAAGTAACCATTTTATGTAACAGTTGTATTTCCTTGGTTACCTATTATTGAACATTTATTTTGTTTCCAGTTGTTTGCTTCCTAGAACAAAGTGGAGAAACAGTCTCTGAAGCTACATCTCTAATTATTTCCTCAGAACCAATTCCTGTACCTGGAATTGTGGGTGGAGGGTATAAACATTTTAAAGATGTTTCTGATACGATTTGGCCTCCTGAGAAGCAACTCCAGTGATACTTCCCCAGGACACTTCTCCAGCTGTACCTGAGTCCCGTTTTCCTGGGATTTTATCAACTTGGAGTATTTTCTTCTACTTTTCCTCCTGATTTTGGTGAATTGGTATTAATTTGCACGTAAGTGAGACATGTTTCCTTTATCAGGAGAAACGGGCTCCGGGAAGACGACGCAGCTCCCACAGTACCTCTATGAAGGGGGGATTGGCCGCCAGGGCGTCATAGCCGTGACCCAGCCTCGCCGAGTGGCTGCCATCTCTCTGGCCACTCGAGTCTCTGATGAGAAGAGAACAGAGCTCGGGAAGCTGGTACCTCACCGCCCCCTGTGCTGACAGTCCACCCTCTCATCTGCATGGTGCTTTCTAGAGCAGCGCTCCCCAACGGAGGGAGGCTGTCTCACCCCGGTCACTTAGGCCCATCTGAGTCTTACCCGTTTCCTCAGATATCAGATGTCTGTGCCATTTGCTTTGCTTTCAGTCTGTTGGAAAGTTGGACAAATTAGGTGTTTCCCTCAAGCATCCTTAAGGCTCCAGTAACCTGTGTTCAGTCAGATCCATAAATCCATCTAGGAAATCACAGACACATCTCTAGCATACGCAGCTCTGTGTGTTCATGTGTTTCATGTTGAAACATCTCAGACATCCTATGTGCTCGTAGCTTCACTTTAACTTACTAAGTAGCTGAGGCAGGAGCCTAGGTCTTAATTCTCCACAAGGCTTACAATCGTTGCAGTTCCCAGGCCATGTCCACTGCCTGTGTGCACCCAAGGGAGCAGGGCTGGGCGGTGCTGGCTCATACCCGAGAGGGCACAAGTGCTCACACAGCGCTGGTTTCCTGGTGGGGCTTGCCCGGTGCTGACTGAACAAGGGGTTCCTCACACAGGTGGGCTACACGGTGCGCTTCGATGACGTCAGCTCAGAAGACACCAGGATCAAGTTCCTGACGGACGGCATGCTGCTGCGAGAGGCAATCTCCGACTCGTTGCTGCGGAAGTACAGCTGCATCATTCTGGATGAAGCCCACGAACGGACTGTGCACACCGACGTGCTCTTTGGAGTGGTGAAAGCTGCCCAGAGGAGGAGAAAGGAGCTGCGGAAACTGCCCCTCAAGGTAGCTATGGCCTGTGTCCCTTCCCCTGCCTGGTGTGGTGCCCACTCTGCCTCCGGACAGGCCATGCCTGGGCCTCACCATCTGCCCTGGGGGCTGGGGAGGGACCTGGAAACGCAGGCCCCATCTGGCTCTCCCACCATCTTCCTCTGGCCCGTCCGCAGGTGATTGTAATGTCCGCTACGATGGATGTGGACCTGTTCTCTCAGTATTTCAACGGAGCGTCCGTCCTCTATCTGGAGGGTCGACAGCATCCCATCCAGGTGTTTTACACCAAACAGCCTCAGCAGGATTACTTGCATGCCGCTCTCGTCTCCGTCTTCCAGATCCACCAGGTACGAGCTGGGCGCCGGTGGCCGCAGAGGCCTGGCTGACCTCGCGGTGGGTGGCGCGTTCAGCCTTGAGAAGACAAGCTGCTGACCCAAGTGCCCGGTGAGCTGTGCCATGGATATGAGGTGGTGGGTCTGGCTTTTTATTTTTTATGGCATCTCTCAGTATCTCTAAGAAGAAAAGTAATTTAGCTCTGAGCAGTGTCATGTCTCAGCTGAGCCAGGAGACCTTACGTCAGCACAGACAGCGTCTGGTCGTAAATCCCGGCAGGAACCCACATGGTGCCGCCCCCGAGCAAGCCTTGTGAGGTGCTGTGTCCTCTGCGCTTTGCTCCCGTTTAAGAAAGTTGGCCTTGACCCAATACCGAGTATCGTTTAGAGTTTTTGGCTTTTTAAGAAAAACTGAATTAGGGAAACATTTCAAAATCTTTTCTCATTGTACTAAATGTTTACTTAAAAGTTTGACTGATTAAATCCCATTTTTTTTGACCTTATAAAATGGACTATGTGTACCTTCTGGTTAACTTTCTGAAGAAATTCAGAGGCAAGTTTTTAAGATGTCATTTGTATTTTAATCTAAGTGGTAAGTGCATAAAGTTTAAAAAAGCAAGTAGTTGGTTCTATAAGGATGATAAAAACCAGTGATTGGGGCACCTGGGCAACTGAGTCAGTTAAGCATCCGACTCTTGATTTCAGCTCAGGCTCAAGACATCGAGCCCCACGGGCTGCCTGCTCAGCGGGGAGCCTGCTTCTCCCTGTCCCTCTGCCCCCCAGCCCCTGCTTGCTCTCACACGTTCTCTGTCTCTGTCTCTGTCTCTCTCTCAAATAAATAAATACATCTTTAAAACCCCAACAGCCGCTTTTACTTCCATGTTCCCGATCCCGTTGTTTACGGTGACGTTGTTCACTGTCCTAGCTGCTTTCTCTGGACTCTAGTGTTTCCAGCGTCACCTCCCAGCACTGCTGGTCTTGGGCAGTGTCTGTTCCTGCTGCGGCAGGTGGGGGTTGACACTTACCTCCCTCTGGCCTCTCAACATAGACGTATATCATGGTTCCGAGGCCCAGATCAGTACTGCAGCCTTAAAACCCAACGTTGCCAGCACAGTCCATCCCAGTGCCTCGTGCCTTGTACGACATGGCTGCACGAGTTTCCTGCGTGCCCGTTGCTAGCTTTCTCCCAAGTGCCAACACCTACCATCTGCCAATCATGAATATTTTTCATGTGTTTAATCACACTCCCCTTTTCCCTGGAGCAACTCATGCTGCCTTCTGCTCAAGGCAGGTGGCCTCTAGGCCTCTGTGCCCTGTCTGGACTCTTCCTGTTGGCCTTGCTTCTAGGTAGAATCTCATTCCGCCTCCCATGTCCTCCCAGCCTCCCACCGGTGGGGTGGAGGACGGCAGCGGGGGTTGGCCACGCCACCCTTGGGTTCCCCCTCCCCTGACCCACCCATGCCTCACTAGAGTCGTCTCCGACGGGCCTGTGTCTTGTTTCCTTAGGCCCTCCAGACCACGCCCAGGCTGGAGTACCCTCTGCCTGGTCCTTCACTCCTCACCTCTCCTCTCTCAAAACGGGTCCAAACTTCCAATCCCTTTTCTCATCTGCTGCCTCTGTTGCTCTGGGCTTAGCACTCCACTGCCATTTAGATGGAGGCAAGTGCTCGCTCTCGCGGCACGTAATGCCAAATGCAGGAAGGGCTTCACCTGCCAGAAGCAGACGAGGTCAGGATGGTTCCTGAGTGATGGCTCTGAGGAGTGTGACTGACGAGGTTCTGACTGTTGTAGATTTTTCCAGCTATGTGTGCTCGTGAACGCATGTGCATGCGTATTTACACATAGACACATGCACGTGTGTGTTTATTAACATTAAACGTCATTTGTAGTTGTCTTGTCACTCAACCCCTTGGCCAATGAAGATAATGTGAACAGACCACAAGGAAGGGTAGGTGTGCAAGTATGTCGTTAATGCTGGGGTGTTCCTCAGCTTGCAAACAGCAAGAGCCCAGTTAGTTTCAGGGTCTAAGCACTGGGGTCAACGCAGCAGGTTTTTTTTTTAATTTACTTATTTGAGAGAGAGAGCATGCAGGGGAAGGGGCAGGGGGCAGGAGAGTCTCCAGCCGATATGGGGCTTAATCCCATGGCCTTGAGACTGTGACCTGAGCCAAAATCAAGAGTCAGCTGCCTACCAACTGAGCCCCCCCAGGGCATGATTTTGGGGTATGTGCCAGTGCTTTAATGGATCGTTTCATGAGGCCTCTTCTTCCATTGTGACCACTCCTTCCTATTCCCACGGGCCACGGTCTCCCCAGCTGGCTTCTGTCCCACTGGTTCCATCTTTCCAGATGTCTAAAGAGGGAGAAGGGAGCTTTGTGCAGATTTTATTTGCTTGGTTTGCTTTCATGGTATTATTCTCGTTGCAAAAGCAGTCTGGTGGTCTTCCTTCAATGTTTCCTTAATTTGCTTTTAAACTGGCTGGCTAACTCCCTCAAGTGCCAGCCCTGAGCACCGTCAGCGAGGGCTTTCTCCCCGGGGGAGACACCTCTTTTAGGCCCATTTACCTCTCTGCCGTTAAGAAAATAACTTCAGGAGGCTTCAACAGTGACTAGTAATGCCATGCTTCCCTTCTCTAGGAGGCCCCGTCTTCTCAGGACATCCTGGTGTTCCTCACTGGGCAGGAGGAGATCGAAGCCGTGAGCAAGACCTGCCGGGATATTGCTAAGCACCTCCCAGATGGCTGCCCCTCCATGCTGGTCCTTCCCCTGTATGCCTCTCTGCCCTATGCCCAGCAGCTCCGCGTCTTCCAGGGGGCCCCCAAGGTGAGCATGCCCCTGTCCCCGGGCACCTGTGGGCGGGATGCTCAAGTACCAGGTGCAGTAGCCGAAAAACTGTAGGAATAGAAGACACAGTCCCAGACAGAGCTCCCTGCCTTGGTGAGAACAGGGTGGGGGAATGGTTGGGGGTGGGGTCGGGTGGGCAGAAGCAGTAGGTGGAAGGTGTCTGGCACCGACCCACCATGTTCGCCCCCCACACCATGTCTCATGTGCGTGGGCCATCCAGGCACCGTGTATACACCGTGGGCTCATCGCCTTGCCCTCTAGAGAACCAGCAAGGTGGGTGACGGTCCCATCTTCCCATCTTGTAAACACAAAGGCCCTGAGAGGAGAAACAACAGTGCTCAGGGAGTGCCCGGCAGGGCTGGGGGTCCTGCCCACACCTGTCTGTTTCCTGCTTCTCATCACTTCAGCATAAGCCTTCAAGACGGTAACCTCCCCCCGCCAGCCACCCGATGTTAATTACCCCCGTCAGTATTAGGAGCTCTAATAATGAGGTCATCGTTTCTTGATCGCAAGTGGGTTGTGGAAATGCACTGTGAGGAATATGTTCTGAGGTTTCTGAATCGCATGTGTCCTATGGTTTTTGGCTTCTCTCTCTTACCAGGGCTGTCGGAAAGTGATCATTGCGACCAACATTGCTGAGACCTCCATAACCATTACGGGAATAAAATACGTAGTTGACACAGGCATGGTCAAAGCAAAGAAGTATAACCCTGGTGAGAATCTAGCCACGAGTGTTTCTTCTCCGGGCGGCGAGCCCCAAAGCCTCTCCCAGTGAGCTCTTCCTTCTCTGACTGGCGGAGACTGACCAGGGGCTGGGGTGGAGTATGGGCAGTGGGAGCAAGGCTGAGGCAGCATGGGACGGGGCCCATTCACCATCCTAAGAACAGGGGCCGGGCCTGGCCGGAGGCCTAAGGGCCCATCAACAGCCAGGAGAGGGGCTGCGTAGCCAGGGACACCTGGCTCTCACCACAGTGAGAGCTTTCTAGATGTGGAGGTGCAGGTGTCCAGGAAACTTCCCTGGGCTGGGGCAAGGCCCGCTGATCCCTGAGGTAGCGTGTGGAAGGCCCTGTTCACCTGCACCTGGCCCAGAGCGCACCTTCACCCAGGACACCCCTGGGAGCAGTGCCGTCATACCATCTCCCTCCTGGAGCAGAGCCAGGGGTGCAGTGTAGGCACTGGGGCCAGGACCTTGAGGGGCAGCCAGCCTGGCTTCCTGAACACCAGGTGTTGGCACTGAAGAGCCCCATGGCCTGGGCAGCCCTTGGCCCTGGGCAGAGCGGTGTGGCTGTGGCCCTGCAGTCTCTGTGGGACCTGCGGCTGTTCTCCTGGCCCCAGCTGTCAGCAAGCAGGCTTCCTGGCATCCCAGCAACACCACTCACTCTGTCTCAGCCCTGGCCACTGGTTTTGTGCCTTCCAATTCAGCCCCGAGGTTTCTGGGCTCCTGGGTTGCAGGAAGGATCACTGCATTGTCCACGCCGTGGAAACCGCTAGTTCATAGTGCTGAAGTGCTCACACAGTCCCTTCTCCCTGCAGACAGCGGCCTGGAGGTGCTGGCCGTACAGCGTGTGTCCAAGACACAGGCATGGCAGCGTGCAGGCCGGGCTGGCCGGGAGGACAGTGGCATCTGTTACCGGCTCTACACAGAGAACGAGTTTGAGAAGTTTGAGAAGATGACGGTGCCAGAGATCCAGAGGTAGGCCTGTGGTGCCCTGAGATGCTCTCGCTCCCCGTGCCTGGGCTGGAGGATGAGAAGCAGGTGCACAGCCACGTCTCTGCTCCTCTCAGGTGTAACCTGGCCAGTGTGCTGCTGCAGCTCCTTGCGATGAAAGTCCCCAACGTGCTCACCTTCGACTTCATGTCCAAGCCCTCTCCAGGTAGGCAGCATCTCCAGTGGAGCAGTGGGGGCCTGGGTGGATAAGGACCAACAAAGGGTTGGGCTCCCCAGAAAGCATTTGGGGATCTCCTGTCTGGTTCCCTGGTGTGTGACCTCAGCTGGCGGAGGGGCGCCTGAGAGCCCCGAGGGTGGATTCTGTGGCCAGAGCTGCTGGTGTCCCTCCCAGTCAGCCGGGCGGCCCCTCCTGGACTGGTTGCCAGTCCCCAATCCTCTGCAGCAGCCCAAGTGCAGGGCACGTGCAGTCTGGTTTGTGGGCCAGTGATTCTTCCAGGACCTTCCTTCTGTTCAGCCCATTTCGTACGGTTCATATGTGTTGATGCCCGTCCTTACCCAATGCTGTTCCCATCTGAATAAACCAAGCTCAGACGTCCCTTTGCCGACGGAGACCGTGCACCTTGCTCTTTCCCCCCGATGTATCTTGCACATTGTTTTCTCTCATCATGTATCTATTCTGTCCTCAGAAATACTGCTTTATTCTTTAGTGGGTGATGCATGGATGTGGTCGAGAGTGAGAAAGTGAAGGAGCGAAACAGGAAACGTTTCTCAGCAGGGGCTTCCGAGGGCCAGATTCCAGGTCCCCGCAGGGCCACAAGCGCGTCTGTGCATGGGTTTCTCACGTGTGATGTAGGCTGGTCATAGGCCATTGCCCTAGCTGGTGACAGCCCTGGCAGCTCTGCTCTGGGGACCGTGGTTTGACGCAGAGCCACCTGCTCCCTGAAGCTCAGGACCAGTTGTGACTCCCCCCCCCCCCCCCCTCCGCCTCGGGTTTTTTGCTCCTCACAACTCTGTTTCTGTAGATCACATGCAGGCAGCTGTGGCCCAGCTAGACCTGTTAGGTGCTCTTGAACGGAAGGACAACCAGCTCACTCTGACTCCCATTGGAAGGAAGATGGCAGCTTTCCCTTTAGAGCCCAAATTTGCCAAAGTAAGTCATCCGTCCCCTTGGTGTCCCCTCTGTCCCTGCATGGCCCACTGTCCCTAGGGCCTCCGCTCCACTGGAGGAACCGGCGCCCCTACCATGTGTCCGATACAGACTCAGGCTCTTGCTAAGTGTGAACCCTCCCCATGGGGAATGCAGGAGCGCGGGCGCTGTCGGGTCCTAGAGAACAGGATGCGAACACGACCCGAGTGGCCATCCAAGACCACACAAGCAGGACAGGCAGGGGCTGTGCTTAGAAGCCAGGAGAGAGGCTGGCGCCCACATTTGCATTCCCATCTGCAGACCATCCTCCTGTCCCCGAAGTTCCACTGCACTGAGGAGATCCTGACCATCGTCTCCCTACTATCTGTGGACAGCGTGCTGTACAACCCTCCCTCCCGGAGGGACGAAGTGCAGGCCATGCGGAAGAAGTTCCTGTCCAGTGAGGGGGACCACATCACGCTGCTCAACATCTACCGCACCTTCAAGAGCCTTGGTGGGGATAAGGTACTTTGCTCTCCTTCCCTCTCTGTGGCGCCTCCTCCCCACCTGAGCACAGGTCTGAGCACTTGTCTCCCTTGTGGTAGACAAGAGGGTGCAGAGGCATCAGTGGACAGCAGCCACTTGTGTTCCACTTGTCCTCAGTGGGGCAGAGGCCCTCGAGTTGGTGGCCGAGCTTCTCAGCTACAAGATGAGCTTTTTCCACCTGCCCTGGCCTTTCTTCATAGTCATGTTTGCTTAAGTGATGATTCCGTTCCCCAGACCCGGATGGAAAGGGCATCTAGGATGCCCTGCTGTCTGATAGCAGAGCTTCTGGGAAACCCCAAACCCCTCGTCCACCAAAGCAGCATGAAGTGAACAAGCAGTTCTCATTAGTTCATGGGGAAATTTTTTTTTTGCGTTCCCAGACCCCAAACATAACTTCTCTTAGGTTTTTCTGATACCTTAGGTCACGTGTTCCTAAGAATTCCACAAAATAGATGCAGTTGCAGCCTAGCTGCTCCCCCGTGGTGGCTTGATGCGGGAAGGTCGAGAGTGGCTCCGAGGTCTGGGCAGCTCCAGGGAAGAGGCCTGGCCACCTTTTGTGGGGATCACAGCAGAACACACAATGAATGCTGCTTGTGCTTTTTCTCCTTTACCATAAAAGCAAAAATCTCGCTGTGCTCATTGCCATGAGCAAAATAACGTAAGTCCTATCTCCAAATGAGGTGGCCTGACACACGTGTACGTTTCTTTGGTTCATCCATAAACCCACACGTGGGCCTGTGTGCGCTTCAGTGGCATATTGTGATACAGTCCGTTCTCAAAAAAAGCCACTACAGTCTCATGGTTGTAAACGTTCTGCTTTATTTGCCTGAATTTATTTTTAAGGAAACAGAATGCTGTTGTACATACAGCAAAAACCCTGACCTGCCGGTTCTTGGGCCTCCCCTTGCGTGTGGCCTTTGTCCTGAGGTTGGCCTGCGGGCACCTGACGACCGTTGTGGCACCATTACCATGACCCGAGAGCGCGGTGTTTTCCGGAACATGTGCTCGGAGGGGAGCGTTGGTTGGTGTGGGGCCAGTACCCGCCACTCGCCACCCGCCACCGGCAGCCCTGCCATTTCCCATCCCCCACCCCAGCGGTGGAGAAGCCGTCCCACTCCAGTGGTCCCGCCCGCCCCACTGGCCCCTGGACAACCATGTGCCACGTTGCTGGAGATGAAACCCTCTGGCGTCTGTTACCCTCAACTGCTTTGCCATGAGCCCCCAGGCCGAGCACCCTTGCAGACCTTTGTGGGACATTCATGCTGCGCCATGTCGGTCATGTGCTCACGGCCTTGTCCGTTTTCCTGCCAAGTTGTCAGACGCGTAGGAGGGATCCATGTACCCTGGGGGCAGTTGTACCCCCATGTACCCGCATCTGTAGCTTTTCCCTGGTGACTTCACATAAGGGAATTTGTTCTACAGTTTCATATTTAAGCACCGGTCCTGCCCAGCAGGGGGCTAGACCTCAACCCTGACCCCCAGGGTTGCGCTCCCCCAGTGAGCCAGCACCCTCCCTGCATGAGGGAATGTTCCTCTTGGAAGAGGGTATTTCCGGTTTCCCCTTATAGTGCATGCTTTCTGGGAGAAAGCGGTTTTCCTGTATTTATTTCTGGCCACTGAAGTTCCCTCTCGGGATTCAGCTGCTGTCACGGTGACGTCACTCATCTGCAGAAGTGATGGCATGGTGAGAGCGGATTTTCTCCTGCACAGGACTGGTGCAGAGAGAATTTCGTCAACAGCAGGAACATGATGCTGGCGGCTGAAGTCAGGGCGCAGCTAAGGGACATCTGCCTGAAGGTACCTGCCCCCTGGAGTCTCCGCACCACCTCGCAGGCCTCGCCCCAGGTCCCCCTCTCTCCCTAGGGCTCTGGGCTATTTCCACTTCATAGACATGAAGTTCAGACAAATTACCAGGAACTCAGGTAGTTTGAACCGCAGCCAGAGGGCAAGGAGCTGGCGGCCTGCAAGGAGAGGCCCCCAGTGAGCTGCAGGCCTTGCTGGCTCCCCAGAGGTGGTGAGAGCAGAGCAGAGGGTCCCCATCAGGCGGGGACTAGCACGTTACCAAGAAAAAACCCCAGGAGCCATCTTAAAGGGAAAAGTGAGGGTAGAGATGTTTCTTGGGGAGACTGAGGACCCGACAGGAGCCAGGGCCTCTCCGGCCGCTCTCTGCAGGCCCTTCTTGCTCCCACCTCCTCTTGGAGGGATTGCTTCCCCCCATTCTCTCCCCTGGGGGAGCCGCAGAAAGTGGTCAGTTTCCTGAGTTCCACTCCAGCTCCCCGAGGAGGGGTCAAGCAGGCGCCCAACGTCTCCTCGGGGCTTGAGGAGGCTGACTCAGACCTGGGCTGAGGGGCCTTGAGTGGGATAGGGCTGGGTTGGGGCTCAAGGAGGACTGGGGACTGGCACCCCAGAATCAAAAGGTGAATTTGGCTGTGGTGGGAGAGAGCGGAAAGGCCCCACCCCCTGGGCCAGGCTGGCCATCCCCCTCCTCTTGCCCCCCCCCCCCCGCTGGGCCACTTGCTTCTTCTGACAGAGCTTCTTCCTGTGCAGATGTCCATGCCCATGGTGTCCTGCCGTGGGGATGTGGAGAGCATCCGCCGCTGCTTGGCGCACAGCCTGTTCATGAGCGCGGCCGAGCTGCAGCCCGATGGCACATACACCACCACGGACAGCCGCCAGCCCGTGGCCATCCACCCCTCGTCCGCGCTCTTCCACTGCAGGCCGGCCTGCGTCGTGTACACCGAGCTGCTCCACACCAGCAAGTGCTACATGCGGGACCTCTGCGTGGTGGCTGCCGAGTGGCTGTACGAGGCCGCCCCCGACTACTTTCGGAGGAAGCTGAGGGCCACCCGGGACTGAGTGGCCTGACTGTGGGCCTGGAAGTGTCTTTGCTTCCCACCCTTAGGGTTAGTGGGTGGAATCTGCTTTGCGGGGCAACTCTGGGGATGCTCCTGTTCACCCCCTCCCCTTCCCCAGCAGCCCCTCTCCTGCCCAGGGCGTAGCAGTAGCAGTACCTGCTGGGGCATGGACACACCCGGAGTCCAGGGTGCCATGCGGCCACACCGGCTGTGCCCTGATTCTCCGTGAGACCCCGAGGCCTTGGGATGGGGGTATTTCCTGGGAGGGGCCCTAGGCGGTTGCGAGGCTCAGGTGTCATCCTTGGATTTGCCCTCACGTCTGTGCAAGTGCTGTGGTCTCTTCCCTCTTGAACTTCACACCCTGGGGGGCCGACCTCCTTACCATGTTCGTCTCCAACGTGGGGGGGACAGTGGAGGAGCGCCTCTGTGGCCCACCCCCAACTGGGCTTTCGGGGCATGTGCGTGTTTCCGGGAATGTTGACTTATAGCTCCCAGATCAGGTCCAGTATAGATGTGGGAAACTGACCTTGTGGCCGTGGCCACTGGCTGCTTTTCTCTCCAGCCGGGCACTAGAGGCCCTGGCAGTAGAACTGGGCACGAGGGGCACGAGGTGGACCCCGCCTCTCCTGGCTATTGGGGCTGCTAGAGGGGGGAGAGGTGAAGGGCCTGTGACCCAGCCTCACCTGGGGCCCCACTCACCTCACCTGGCAGTTCCACCTGCCCCATCTCTTGGGGCTGTGCTCTTGTGTCTCATTTGTTGTCTCTACTCTCCTCCCAGAGGCCAGGGAGGGAAGGGGGACTGGGCGGCAGCTCTGCTCCTTCCTGCCTGTGCTCACCCCCACCCCTGCCCCAGTTCCCACCTGTCAGGCAGTCCCACAGTCACTTCCTGGCGTCGTGTTCGGAGGAGGAAAGACACAGCAAAGTTTCCTCTTCACTATTTAATCACCAAAAGCAAGTTCTCTTTTCCCAAGATTGCTTTGCCCTCAAAGAAGCTGGTTTTTCATTGGGCTTCACGAGTCTGAAGGCAGATATGCAGTATTTCCATCATTTCTTGCAAAGTGCACCATGTGGTTTCTGAGCCAGGGCCACACTACCTGACACACTCCGCCAAGCCCGCTGGCCTCACCTAGGCACGAGCCTCACCTGGACGCAGGCCCATGTCGGAGGTGTCCAGCTGGCGCTCCAACCTCCAGCATCCAGCCAGGGCAAGGGCAGGCTGGGCACGGGACACCCCATTGTACCGACTTCTCCGACCTCGCTGGCCCTTAGACCACCTGTTCCTTACAGTTGCTGACTCTGACGAGTTTTTCAGAAAATTTTATAAGTGTATTTTTCTCATTTCTTAATAGAGGCCTAGGATGTTCAGCCTGACGGGGAGTGGGGGGAACTATTGTATTTTAATGTGATTCATGCTGGTTAATGGGAGAGGACTGTTCGCTTGTTCCTGGAGGGAGTGCCAAGCAGGTGGGCGCCGTTCAGACTGCGCTTATCCTGCTTCAGGACCTGTTCCAGCAGGGCTTCAGGCTGAATCATTTCCAGAGAGTTTTAATGTTTCTCTACAGAAATATGTTGGTTGCTGGAACATTCTGGCAGAGTTTTGATACAGTAGTTTTTTTATTGGGTTTTTAAACAAGGTAATTTTTAACCTAGCTGCTCAGGGATTGAATCAGATTGGAAAACCCATTCTGACTACATATTACTACAAAGAAATACCCGGCGGTTTGGAGCTGCGGGGGACACATTTCCTAACAACGATGACGATGCAGCGCCACCCACAAGCTCGTGTCATTAGCTGGGCCAGACCTCTGAGGTGAGACACAACCACCTCCTTTCCAGCCTGTTGCATCTCTGGATGAATCACCAGCTCCCCGAGCAGCTCCTGGAGGTGGATGCCCTCCCGGCAACAGGGTCACTGCAAGGCATGGCTCACTGGCACCCTGGCCCTGATCAAGACCTTACGTGATGCGGCATCTCTGCTGCATGTGGAGTGGTCCCTTTCTGCTCTGACATGCAGTACTGGGCCAGTCTGTCCGTGTCACACTGCCATCCAGAGGGGTGGACCGGCCGGGCGTGCTGTGGGGTCCTCTAGCCTACCAGGATATGCTGCACCTGTGGGGAAGCAAGGGTTTTACTGCAGTTTGGTTAGAGTATTATAACTCGCAGGAGAAAACCCCATCTTTGTTCAGGTTGACTTTTTTTTTTTTTTTTTTTTAAGATTTTATTTATTCATGAGAGACAGAGACCCAGGCAGAGGGAGAAGCAGGCTCCCTGTAGGGAGCCCGATGCGGGACTCGATACCAGGACCCCAGGATCATGCCCTAATCCAAAGGCAGACGCTCAACCACTGAGCCCCCACAGGTGCCTCAGGTTGATGTTTTATTCTGAGAGTCTGTTCTTGATCAGACAGCTCTACAGTGACAGCAGCTCTTGTATATAATCCTCCAGTTTGCACATGACTGTCATCCATTAAAAGTGAATCTTGTTCATGACGTGTGTGACTCTTGGGTCTCTTTTGTCTGCTGTTTAGAATATACTTCAGAATTAGTCTTTGCCACCCATTCGGGAACATATTTTTTTTCCTTTTTAAACTTTTATTTTTTTATTTAAATTGAATTTGCCAAGATACAACACTCAGAGCTCATCCCATCAAGTGCCCTCCTTAGTGCCTGTCACCTAGTTACCTATCCCCCCACTCACCACCCCTCCAGCAACCCTTTGGGTTTTTTTCCCAGAGTTAGGAGTCTCTCATGATTTGTGTCTCTAATTTTTCCCACTCAGTTACTCTCCTTTCCCTTAGAGTCCCTTTCACTATGTCGTATATTCCACATATAAGTGAAACCATATGATAATCATCTTTCTTCCACTGACTTACTTCATTCAGCATGGTACCCACCAGTTCCATCCATGTCGAAGTAAATGGTAGGTATTCGTCCTTTCTGATGGCTGATTCATATTACATTGTGTGTATATATATCTTCTTTATCCATCATCTGTCGAAGGACAATGTGGCTCCTGCCAGTCTGGCTATTATGGACATTGCTGCTGTGAACACGGGTCCAGGTGCCCCTTCAGATCACTACACCAGTATCTTTGGGATAAATGCCCAGTAGTGCAATGGCTAGATCATAGGGTAGCTGTATTTTTAACTTGAGGACGCTCCACACTGTTCTCCAGAGCGGCTGCACCAGCTTGCAGCCACCACCAGCTTCCCACCCACAGGACAGGAGGGCCCCATGTCTCTGCAACCTCACCAACATCTGATGTTTCCTGTCTTGTTCATTTTTAGCCATTCTGACAGGTGTGAGGGAGAGATCTCATCATGGTTTTGATCTGTATTTCCCTGGTGATGAGTGAGGAACATTATTTCACATGCTTTTTCACCATGTGTAGGGGGAAGACCTACTTTACTGATACGGAGTATGGGGCCCTTGGGCTCTCTGAGCAGCAGAACCTGACCAGGTGGGCGGGAGTGCAGGCCAGGCCTTACTGGGGCTGATGCACCAGCCCACAGGAGGGAGGACAGAGTCCTCGGGTTGACTCCCAGGGGAGAGGTCAGGGTGGGAAAGGGTGCCTGTTAACAGGGAGGCGGGAGGTCTTAGCGCCTGTGCACTTACAGGTCACTCCTCTTCAGGTGTTGCAAGTCTACTTAGCACCTTAGATGTCTGCTCCCCCCTCCTCGCGGGGGGGTGATTTCCAGTGTTAGAATAAGGGAGAAAGTAATTGAAAGGCCCACACTGGGGTCCATCTGGCGCAGACCCGTTTGGCCTTGGCACATCTTGGTAGCCAGGATTCTCCCTCCACCTTCCTGCAAATATGCCAGAGGCATCGAGTTTTAGCTTTGTGGTTTCCTTCTCTTTTCTTACTTTTTTTTTTTTTTTTTTTAAGATTCTATTTATTTGACAGCACAAGCAGAGGGAGAGGCAGACTCCCTGCTGAGCAGGGAGCCCGACTAGGGACTTGATCCCAGGACCCCGGGATAACGACCTGAGCCAAAGGCAGACGGTTAGCCCACCGAATCCCCCAGGCGCCCCTGTGTTTTCTCTCCCACAGAGGAAGAATGCCTCATGGGGGCAGCCAGGGGATGCTGGGTTCCACAGGTGGGTTTGGGGGATCAAGTGCAGTCCCTGCTCGGGCTCCATACCTTCCATATCCTATAGGTTTTGAACCTAAATCTGACACAAGCCACGGCTCTGTCACTGAAGTAACATGAGCTGCTCTGGGTGGGTCACAGGTGGAGACTGATGGGGGAAATGGGCAGAAGGCAGTGTAGATACCATTACATGTCCTCATAACCTGCAGCCCTCGGACAGGTACTGGGGGAGGCAGAGGGTGAGTTTCCTCTGGGAAGCCCTCGACTCTGAGTTTGACAACAGCCAGGCCTCAGGTTTCCAGAGTCTTCTTCAGTGTATGAAAATCCTCTTAAAAAAAATTTTTTTTAAAAGATTTTATTTATTCATGAGAGACAGAGACACAGAGGGAGAAGCAGACTCCCTGCGGGGAGCCCTATGTAAGACTCAATCCAAGGACCCCAGGATCACACCCTGAGCCACAGGCAGACACTCAACCACTGAGCCACCCAGGTGCCCCTATCCTCTTAAATCTTCCCTAACCCTTACTTCCCCAAGCCCTGGAGTGGCTGCATGCCTTCTGCCCCAGGCTCCTGGCCCTGGGCTAAATGAAACCACCACTTAGCTCCAAGATGCCCAGGACCCAACCAAACCACACGGAGACATTCCAAATAACTCCACCAGAGACGACCCCAGGGGCAGCCCCACACAGGAAACTAAAGGATTTGCAGCAAAGGAGGAGGAAGGAAATAACTTCCAAAGCCGTGACTGTCAAGCAGAGGCGAGCAGGTTATTAAGGGTGAGGGATGAATATCCAGGGAGAGCAGCTGTGTTCCCTGCGCAGGGGCGTCCATCAGGTTGCTCAGGTACAAGGTTGAAAACACCTTTACCTGCGCCCTGTCAGGGCAATGAGGCCCCTGCTCCCCCCGGGGGAGACCTTAACCTTGTGAGGGTGGGGCCAGGGGAAGGGGCGATTAGCGCCTCCCCCCCCCCTCCCCCGGGCCACGGGCTGGGGTCTTGGGCTCATCTCCGATGGGAACACCCGCCTTGCTCTTGGACCAGCCCTGGGACTTGTACCGCGAGGTTGAAGTCTGGGATGCGGTTCGGCCGCCCACGTAGTTCTGCATTCCCTTTTATTCCTTAAAATCCGTAACGACTAAGGCTTTTGCATCTGCGATTCTGACACCGCCTTAGGAGGTTCTTCGAGGAGCTGCTAGGAGTAGGGTGTGGGTGCCAAGAACAGCTGGAGGCCCCAAGTGACCTCTCCGGGGCCTTAAGAGCTCTCTTTTTCTGGGCCCCTCCCTCCTCCTCCCAGCTTCCTGGTCCCAGAACAATGCAAAGTCTTGGGAACTGGGTGCACGCTGGTGGGGGGGAGGGGCACACGCTGGGGGCCGTGTGTGTGCGCGTGCCGGGGCTGTGCATGCTGGGGAGGTGCACACAGGTGGTGTGCACGCCGGGGTGGTGTCCACGCTTGGTAAGGGTGGCGGGAATTCAGAGGGCCGGCCCCGGAGCGGAGCTACCCTCGGGGCTCGGGGTCCCGCGGGGAGACCCGGCGCCGGCGGCCCCGCTGACCTCGGCGGCCCCAGCAGAGGGCGCTGCCAGCCCGACGCCCCGGGCCGGCACTGCACAGGCGCGGAAGCGCTCCCGGGGAGGAGCGGGACTTCCGGCGGCGCGCGAGCCGGGATCCGGGCCTGGTTCGTCCTTCGCGCCCGCACGTGCGTTGCCGCGATGCTACCGCTGCTGCGCCGAGTGCCCCGCGCCCTGGGCTCGGCGGTCGCCGGGCTCCGCGCCGCCCCCGCCCTGCCGCCTCCGACCCTGCTGCGGCCCGCGCCCCGGCCGTGCGTGCGGCCCTTCGGGCTCCTCCCTGTGCGCGCGGGCCTCCTGCGCTCCCGCGGGCCCTGCGGCTGCGGCTGCGGCTGCGGCGGGCTGCACACCCAGGGTGAGGCTGGGGCGCGGCGGGGGCGGTGGTCCGGGGAGCCGCGGCCAGGGGGGCGGGGGCCCAAGGCCCCAAACTCACGACCCCCTGCAGTGGACGACTCCAGGTTAATCCCACGTGGCTTGAGGTTTCCTGCCTTAATCCCGAGAGTGGTGGCTCCCTGGCTGGCGGTGATGCTTCTAAACCCCGGCAGCCGGCTCTATCCTGAGCCTCGGAGGTGGATTCGGGGAGGCGGCTGGTCAGAGTTAAAAGCAGGGGAGGTCGTGTGTGGTCTGGGGCGGGTAACGGGAATCGCCTGGCTTCGCTGTGAAATGCGGTGATGGGCTCGTTGCTGGAAGTCATTTTTCCAGAATTGAGCTCAGCCTCCTGCCACGGGTGTCCAGCCCGTTTCCAGGTTGGGAACCGAGGCCCCGTGGGTCTGACTCCGTGCCCAGAGCCTCCGTAACAGCACAAGCATCAGAATCGGTCGAGGCCAGGTTTCCCACAGCAATCACCCCAAGTCGTTTGTTGGTTTAAGACTGACTGGTTTTTCTTTTTCTGTATCTTATGGGTTTTCATTGCAGGGGACAAAGCTTTCGTCGAGTTCCTGAATGATGAGATTAAGGAGGAAAAGAAAATACAGAAGCACAAGTCCCTCCCCAAAATGTCTGGGGGCTGGGAGCTAGACATGAATGGGACGGAGGCCAAGTTAGTGCGGAAAGTAGCTGGAGAAAAGTAAGTGTGGGCTGCAGGGGGTCCCTCTGACCCGGCGCAGCCTCCCCGATCTTCCAGGGATGCCTTAGAGCAGGTCCCCGGACACATGATTTCCAGGTGCCTCATTCACTGCACGCAGATTGGCTGAGCGTGGATTTATTAAGGAAGGAAGGATGTCCTGGTAAGGAAGGCCCTGCCTGACCCAGGCACGCATATCAGAAAGTCTTCTTAAGATTTCATTTACTATTATTATAATTTTTTAAGATTTTATTTATGCATGAGAGACATAGAGAGAGGCAGAGACACAGGCAGAGGGAGAAGCAGCCTCCATGCAGGGAGCCCAACATGGGACTTGATCCCAGGTCCCCAGGATCCCCTCCGGCTGAAGGTGGCGCTAAACTGCTGAGCCACCAGGGCTGCCCTATTTTTGAGAGAGAGAGCACGCACATGGGCAGAGGGAGAAGCAGGCTCTCCTCCTGAGCAGGGTGCCCTATGGGAGCTGGAGCTCGACCCCAGGACCCTGGGATCACCACCAGAGCCAACCCCAGACCCTTCACCAACCAAGCCACAGAGGTGCCCCCGACTGAGATTTGTGCAGTTCTGACGGATTGGGTGCCGCCTCTGCAGTGCAGGGTTCTGGCCGAGGGAAACCCGGCCCTCCCCCTGACATTTGACGTTTACAGTGGGGAGAACCAGCCTGTGGCCCCCATGTGCGTGGATGAAGCCACATGTGCTTAGTGTCCCCGTTAGAAAGGTACAGAACTTTCCATTTGCTTCACCTCTTCACCATCCCTTTTTTGAGTAAAGTTCTGAGATGTTGTGAACTGGGATCTGATTCTTTCTTTGCCTTTATTTGCCATGTTTTTTTTTCCTGCATAACTTCCCCTAAACCATTTTCTGAGGGTAACGTGTAGCCAGTGGAGTAAATATAATGTTCTAGTGAATAGAGCGGCACCTCTGTGCCCAGGTGCTCAGTGTGGTCAGCACCGCGGCACATTAGATAGGTTTTGTAGCTGAATGTGACACCAGCATCCCTGTACGGGAGCAACTCCAAGCACACCGGCAGGGGGGTCCCGAGTACACCCACGGAGTGGGGGAGCTGGCACCTACCTGCGCTGGGCACTCAGACTCGGAGCACAATTTGTCAGGGGAGGGTTCTGTAGCGGAAGACTGTCATGAGGTGGGTGTTTCCAGGCTGCTTCCTCACGATATGGAACTTCCCACAAGTATTTTAAAGAATGGATTTAGGGGGGGCGGGGGCTCAGTGGTTGAGCATCTGTCTTTGGCTCAGGTCGTGATCTCAGGGTCCTGGGATCGAGTTCCAGGTCGGGCTTTCTACTCAGCAGGGTATCTGCTTCTCCCTCTGCCCCTCCCACTGTTCGTGCTCTCTCAAATAAATATATTTTTAAAAACAGCTCTGGCAGCTGTGTTGACGGGGAGCCCCCTCCCCGGGGCCTATCCTGGCCCTCTCATAGCAGCACCCTTGTGTGCCTCTCTTCCCCTGTCCCTCTGGGCAGATCTCATGGAGTAAAGTTCTTACGAGAGGCTACCTGCTGTCCCAGCACCCTCTGCTGCTCACTGCCACCGAATGGCTGGTGGCCAGGAGCCCTGGGTTGGCAGGGTGGGGGGGCAGTTAGTAACCCACTGCGTCTGCACGTGGCGGAGACAAGGAGATAAAGTGGGGCCTGTGGGTTTATTTTTTATTTTTTTTTTAAGATTTTATTTATTTATTCATGAGAATACACAGAGAGGAGAGAGAGAAGCAGAGACACAGGCAGAGGGAGAAGCAGGCTCCATGCAGGGAGCCCAATGTGGGACTCGATCCCAGGTCTCCAGGATCACACCCAGGGCTGCAGACAGCACCAAACCACTGAACCACCAGGGCTGCCCGGCCTGTGGGTTTAAATCTGGCAGCCCTGGAAACATGGTTTCCGCCCCATGTGTAAGTGCAACTGTAGCAGCGCCGCCTCTGCTGGACAGAGCCACAGCCCTGACCTCTCTTCCACTGGCAGGATCACCGTCACTTTCAACATCAACAACAGCATCCCGCCGACGTTTGAGGGGGAGGAGGAGCCGGCCCAGGGGCAGAAGGCGGATGAGCAGGAGGTGAGTAGGCACTGGCCCAGGCCTTAGAGAAGCTGCAGTGTCCTCATGCCTCTGCCATCAGAGGGTGTGGACAGCCAGGGACCACCGTCCTTGGCCCTACTTACCGAGCGCTGTTTCCGCCGGCTTTGGCACCAGAACCTTGGCCCCCGAGGCTTGGGCCTTACACCTGGGCCTGCGTTCGCAGTGGAGGGAACCGAGCCCGTCTTAGGCCTTTCTGTGACTGGGAGAGGTTTGGTTTCAGGAGTCTCACCTGAAGTGTTTCCACATGTCCCACGTGGGCAGGGGGCCACAGCGGGGGCTTCAGAGACTAACGTCCGAGTCCTTGGCAGGGTTGGGCTGCTGGCCATCCTGGCTGCACATGTGTCAGGAGGCCGTGTGCCCGGTGCTGAGTCCAGGTTGAGGCCGAGCTCGGAGAGGTCAGCTCAGTGTTGGAGGGAGGGCTGCTCTGATCCTTTAGCCTGTAGGATGGCCAGGTAGGAGGTGCACTGGCCTGGGTCCCAGGCTGTGACAGGAAGAGCCCGAAATGGCCAGTGGGAGACAGGTTGGAGGTCAGGGCCGGCTTTGCAGTGTGGACAGGAAAATGGGCCCCAGGGGAGAGGAAGTCCTTTAGCCTGGCTGGGTCCAGAGTTCACGTTTCCTCACTGTAAACCTAGCACGTTCTGTGAACAAGTAGGGGCCAGGAGAAGTGAAACCCTGGGGTGTGTGGTCTCCGCTGTCAGACCTAGTTCAGGACCTGGGAAGGGCTAGCTGGAAGTGAGCCCAGTCTCCCCGACGTGTGGGTATGTGCTGTTAACGCTGGGGAAGATTCTAGACTCCTGGTGGAGGAGCATTATCATCTAAGAGTTTATTTATTTTTAAAGGTTTTATTTATTTATTCATGAGAGAACAGAGAGAGGCAGAGACACAGGCAGAGGGAGAAGCAGGCTCCATGCAGGGTCTCCAGGATCACGCCCTGGGCTGAAGTCAGTGCTAAACCGCTGAGCCACCCGGGCTGCCCTCATCTAAGAGTTTAGAAGTGGTAATGACCATCCTGGCGGTGGTGTTGTTGGGCCCCTGAACCGTGAGCCCGCTGGCGGGTCCTGATGCGTCCTTGCTTTTCCCCAGCCTGAACTGACATCCACTCCCAACTTCGTGGTGGAAGTCATCAAGGATGGTGGCAAGAGGGCTCTGGTACTGGACTGTCACTACCCGGAAGACGAGGTACGTGGGAAGGGCGGCGCCCCTGGGGACAAGGAGGCCAGTGGGGCTGACATCTGCATGTCAAGCTGTAGGACCTGTCTTGTCTTCGGCAATGCCTCACTCCCCGCAAATCCTCTCCTTAGGTGGGGCAAGAGGAGGAGGATGAGAGTGACATCTTCTCCATCAGGGAGGTGAGCTTCCAGGCCGTGGGCGAGTCGGAGTGGAAGGACACGAATTACACGCTCAACACCGACTCCCTGGACTGGGTGAGTGGCGGGGAGGAGAAGGAGGGCGGGCTCCTGCCTGGCAGGGACACCCCAGGACCAGGAGGACGTGCTTTCTGTCCCCAGGCCCTGTATGACCACCTGATGGACTTCCTGGCCGACCGGGGGGTGGATAACACCTTTGCGGATGAGCTGGTGGAGCTCAGCACAGCCCTGGAGCACCAAGAATACATCACTTTCCTTGAGGATCTCAAAGGTTTTGTCAAGAGCCAGTAGAGCAGCCTGACGCTGAGCGGGGACAGATGGCGGGCCCTGGCCAGGGAAGGAGCCCGCAGTGAAGCAGGACGTGTCCCTGGAGATGGCTTTCTTCCTGATATCATGCAGAATAATTCAGATTTAAATTATTTCCTTTGCCCTCTTAACTACTCTTCATTTACTGCTTCTGTACGACTCTCCCACTCCTAGATTTTTGTATAACACAATAACGGACAATAAAACTGGTTTATCTTCTCCCAAGTGCTTGGACTTCCCTGTTCCTTCTGTTTCCACCTGACAACAGCACACTCAGAGCACAGAAAGACGTTTGACACATTTTAATACAAAATAAGTTACAAATGAGAGGCTGGTATTTACAAGGCAGTCACCCCAGCACTGCAGAGTCTGGCTCTAGTGGATTACCGCCCACGTGTCACAAGCCTGGATGGAAACAGAAGAGTTCAGGCTGCACACATCATCTCCAAGGTTCGAGTATGCAGTCCGCAGTGACCTGTATGTCGCGTTCAGGCATCATCACTGCCAACCTCCCTCCCGCAGCCCCAGACAGCGGCCTGGGCCCAGCAGCTGCGTGTGCGCCTCGGGCAAAGATGGGAGGGGCGGGATCCTGACAAGGGACTCCTTGGGCCCAGGGCGGGCAGCCAGGAGGATGCAAGCTTATGATGGCTGATGGCTCTCTTGGCCCCGCATGGACGTGAGGCTCCTTCAGCTGAGACCAGGATGTGGCCTGTGCCCCAGGGGCGTCCACACCACTCCTGCCCCTGCAGCAGACTCAGAACTCATGGCCCCTCCCAGCACGCCTAGGATGACAACCTTGGTCTTCCCAAGCTCCTGCCTCAGCTCTGCTGCTGCCCCCTCCCACAGCGGTCTCCCGGATCCCCTGGAGCCAGCGCTGCCAATCACAGTGCCTCCACAGGGCTTCCCTCTGCTAGGCCCAGGGGCCCAGACCCCAGAAACCCCATGGGCTTCCACTCCCTGCGGCAGCCAGCTTGTCCCTCAACCATGAGGCAGAGGCCATAGCTGCCTGTCCTGGGCTCTTCAACAGCCCGACCTCCACTCACATCTCCAACCTCCAATACACGACGGACCTGCTCATGTGCCAGGGCCAGGAGGACGAAGCTGTGAGCTTGCCCTTGAGGACAAAAGGCACGGCAGGTCACTTGGCGGTGTCACAGGGACGGCATCAGGCACGGCAGGGGCCCAAGCAGGCGTGAGGAGTCAGGCTTCAGCGTCTAGGGCACAACTGCACTCAAGCATTTGTGCAAACTGACCCCGAGCCATGTGGATGGAGCCGAAGGCTCAAGCGGCCCAGAATGGAGGTGGCGTAGACACCTGCCCACAGAGGGTCCACTGGGGGTACCGGGTGGTGGGAGCACAGGAGCACCAGCCTGTCACGTAACCTTCACCCACCACCTCCTTGCACCCTGGGGGAAGGCAGGGTCCTCCACTGAGGCACATGGTCCAGCAGCAGATGGCAGAGGGCACCACCCCTGCCCCACGGGAGTGGGCTGTGTCCCCAGCAGTGGGGCCCACATCCTGAGCCACCTCAGGCCGCCACCTGGGAGCCCGCGGCACTCGGGTGACCCTGCTGCCTCCCGCCCCACCACCCACCCTTGGGGAGCTGTGGGCCCGGCGTCCTCAGTGACCTGATGCTGTCCTGCATCCTCCTGCCAAACTGGCTCCAGGACGGCCCATCTGGGTCTCGGGGGTGTGACACCCGAGTCGGAGCACAGCCCTGCCCCCAGGGGTCCCCATGTCCTGCCCTCCAGGTGACGGCCACCTCTGAGCTCAAGCACATTACCTCCACATCCCTAAGCAAAACTCCTTAGAGAATAAACTGCATTTTTAAATCTCTGCCTGTTTCTGAGCATGATTTCCGCCAACGTGGGAATGAAGCCACGACTGAGTGGCCCCTACACTGGATCCCAGGGGGACTCACCACGCAGCTCATGAGGAGACTGGAATTTTCTTCTGTCCCATCTGTGACCAAAAACTCAGGCGTGTGGGGACAGTGTGTGCTGTGCTCATTCACGCTGCGCTCCAAGCAGCCACGAAGCGTCTGCTCAGTCAGTTCTGGAGACTGCAAGAGAAGCATGAGACGGCCACCTGATCCCAGTCGCCTCCCAGGTACAGCCTGAGAACCCCGATTCCCCACACCCCTGTGGGGGACCAGGAGGGCACGGGGCCACCGGGCTTGCTGACGCCCTGGCACCTCTGCCTCTGGGAGCTGGCAACCTGGGCCATTCCATATATGTTCTGGGCCCCAATCAAGGAAGAGGGAAAAAAAACAGTGTTTTTGTTTTTTTGTTTTTTTTTAAACAATAGGAAATGGAATGTTTAGGAAACACTCAAAAAGAGAAACTGTATAAAAAAAAAAGCTGTTGAGTTACATGAAAGATAGAGAGGGCAAAATCCTGGATGTGCACTTAGCTTCCGGGCACACTTTCCAGAAACAGCCCTGGGAACACAGGCCAGGCCTTCTCAGAGGAGCTGGTGGGAAGGACTCCGTGCTCCTGGGGCCTGGCAGACATCGGCACGTCTGAGCCCTGCTGTGAGCGGTTCCTTTTCCCCACTTTCCACCTGAAGCCAGCCAGCAAACCTCCAGCCCCATCATGGCGGTGAAGAGGCACCTTCCGTATTTCACGGCCCCTGAAGCCTACTCTCTGAACACGGTTGTGTCCTCAGGTGCACAGAACGCTTGCAAAAGGCCCGGTACCATGTTCCTGGGGCTCACGGGCCCCGGCACACCCATCAGTGGGGGGCCAAGGGCCAGGCCAGCGGGGATGTGGGCACCACAGCCGGTTCCAGCTCCCCGGGGGCCTGACTGTGCTGCCAGGAGGAGCACCATTGGCTCCAGCAGGGTGGCAAGGGTTCAGGAAAGCAGATTCGTGCGGAAGGAGGGGAACACTCACCTGGGAAGAGAGGTAGAGGCCACACGGACACATGGCCACGCCACCTGATACCCTCAGATTGTACCTGGAAGCAGAGTGGGGATCACAGAGCACTGGGGCCAGCATACCAGACCCCAAACCTTTCCAAATGACCCATTTTCCGGGGGAGGTGCCACTCACCTTGGAGTGTGTGTGTGTGTGTGGGGGGTCCCAGAATGCCCAAGGGTTTAAGAACTCACTTTGTACACACGGGACACACGAGAGCGTTTGCCTCCCACTCGGCCAGCATGACACGCAGACACTCTTCATCGAACTGCAGGCTCTGCTCGTACTCAGTGAGGATGGACCGTTCTGTGGGGAAAGTGCAGCTGTGGCACTCATGGCACTCTCCCCGGCCACCCGCCTCCCCGCCAAGCCTCACCTACACCCGACAACGCTTCGGATCATGCCACCCACCGCACACTATTTACCATGCAGCCAGCCTCCCTCCCCCTGCCTGTCCTGCGTGTGAGCACAAGCTGCAGGTGCAGCGCTGGGGGACAAGGTAACAAGGCCCAGGAGCATCCCCAGAGGCTGCAGGAGCAGAGCCGTAGGTAAGAGAGCAGATGCTGGCTGGGCACTAACTTCCAGCCTCCAACGTCCACATTCTCAGTCTGCACTGTTCACAATCTGTGTTCGTCCACACGGCAAACACACCACAACGCCAAGTATGCAGCAGGAAGGAGCCCAATGAGCTCACAGTCCATACATCCCAACAGAGTGAGCCAGGCACAGGCTGCAGCCCACACTAGTCCTCCTTCGGTCTTTCAAATAAAGTCCTATTGGGACCCAGCTATGCTTATCAGGTCCATGGCTGTTTTCACAGCATCCAAGGACTGAATCATTGCTGCAGGGACCGCGTGGACCACAAGGCCTCAGATATTTACTCTCTGGAGCATCACAGAAAGTCTGCCGGTCCCTGCTCTAGAGTGTTCCTAATGACCGCCGAGTACGTACATCATCACCACTGCACACTTGTTAGCTAAAGGCTCCGCAGAAGAACCTAGAGTCCTAAATTCCGCTGCAAGATTGGAATTACAGGGAACAGGTAGGGGAGATCAAAAAACAAACAAACAAAAAAACCCACAAAACCATGTTGGAGAGAAGGCACTTGAATGACGTGACATGAGCGCTCCGGTCACGACTGCGTCTTGTAAGGCGACAGGACAAGTATTCATCTATCGGTAGAGACTAACGGGAGGACCGAACACACACAGGACCTGGCCTCGCCACACCCAGCCCCCACCACTAGCTGCACAGTGGAACGAGGAGTCTGGGCACCAGGCCAGAAGCCAGCCAGCCACGGTGTCAGAGTAAAAGCAGACTTCTGACAGCAGCCTGATGTCACAAGTGGAGGCAGGGCTGTGGAGAACTAATTCTGCTCTGAAAGCGGTCAGCACTCAGGTAGCTAGACACAGGTAGAAGGACTCTCCCAGAGGTCACCTTGGTCAGCCAGCTCCTGCTGGATCTCCTCGAGCACAGCCAGGTCCATCAGCTCCTCCAGCTGCAAGAGAAAGCGGGCTGATCCGAGGTTTCCAGTCATGACCAGGCAGCAAGCCCCATGATGACTCATGCCTGGGAGGCTGGCTTGAGGAATTGGGATTCAATCCAGACAATCAGTCCACCCTTCAGTAGGATATGCTGACCATGTGGTAACGGGATCCTGCTGAGAAGCCATCAACAAACCACCAAGGAACAAAAGGCCCAAATTCGGGGGAGCTATGGCTCTGCTGGGCAGTGTTCCTGGCCCCCAGGAACCTCACTTTGGCCTCTGCAAAGTGGGAGGAAAGCTGGATGGGCTCCTGTGAGCACTGTGATCATGTGACTCAGACGTGTGGCACATCCGAGGACACCTGGGGACACCTGATAACACATACTCATGAGACACTCCGATGTTTTCAGGGCAGTTTGCTGATGTTTTCTTAGACTGTCCTCACAACGCTGACAACGTTCTCTTCACTGCCTTACAGACATGAAAGCAAAGCTCAGAGGCTCAGGACAGTTAAAGAGTCCAGAGCGAAACCAGGGTCAGAATTCCACAACTACGGACTTCCAAGCTGGTGCTTTTCCTGGCGCATGGTAAACGGTTTCCTATCCACACCCAGCCCCCGACGCTGGCTGAGGTTAGAATCAGAAAGCTGCTGGGCTCCCTCAAGAGACTGTTAGCCCATGCCTGTGGAATCAAAACTTTCAGAGTGGGGAGCCTAGGAGTGGGCAAAACGTCTTTATTTTTGGTTTCATGAGACATGGTGATGCAGCAGGTTGGTAGTCTGGTGTGGACGAACCCTGAATCTAGAAGAGTGTAACTTTATTTTTTTTAATTTTTAAAAATTTATTTATTCATGAGTGACAGAGAGAGAGAGGCAGAGACACAGGCAGAGGGAGAAGCAGGCCCCATGCAGGGAGCTTGACGTGGGACTCGATCCTGGGTCTCCAGGATCACACCCTGGGCTGAAGGCAGGCGCTAAACTGCTGAGCCACCCGGGCTGCCCCTAGAAGAGTGTAACTTTAAAGGTTGAAGAGCCTGCATCAAAGGTGGTTGGAATCCTGACTGGACGCTGGAGGGTGGGTGGGTTCGGAGGACTTGAGGAGAGAGGTACAGAGAGGACCCTGGGCACTGCTGGTGCTGTAGCACCCTCCCTGAAACACGGATCCCAGCCTGACCTGACTCAAGGCTTCTGGGCAGCGCTCCATGGACTGCAGAGCATGCCACTCTTCTTCCATCACTTCTTGCACCAGAAGGGTGCTCTGAGCTCTCCTCGGCACACTGCCTCCAGCCTGGCGGTATCTGTTCAGCAGCCTGTCCCGACTGTTTCTCATTCTCTCCAGGCATCCCTGGGAAGGAGAAAGACGGAAGTGAGTTGGCTAAAAAATAATAATAATAATAATAAAAATTCTTAGAGTGCCTGGGTGGCTCTGTCGGTGAAGCATCTGCCTTCGGCTCAGGTCATGATCTGGTACTGGGACGCTGGGGGGGCAGGGGGCAGAAAGAGACAGCATTTCCTCTGTGGAAGCCCAGCGTCGTCCCCCCAGCACCGCCCCCCGTACACTCCCCCCAACGCCCCGCCCTGCGCCCCTCCCTCAACCCCGCCCCCCAGGAGGTGGCGCGGGGGGCGCGCAGGTGCACTCGCGGCGTGTGGGGCCCCGCACGCAGAGCCCAGAGGTTCCGGGGCGCCCGGCCCGGTGCAGGTCCAGCCTAGCTCATCCCGGTCCCCGCCCGGTCCCGCTCCCGGTCCACTGGGCCCGGCGCTCCGGCACCTGCCTCTCCGGCCCGCGGCACGGCGGTTGCCCGGGCGGATCAGGGCAGTGACGGCAGCCCAGCCAAGGCTCCCCGGAGCCCACGCCCACCTGCCGGAAGGCGTCCTTCCACCGCGGCGAGCCCACCGCCTTGTACAGCGAGCGGCGCCCGGAGCCCGGCGCCTCGGCCATCTCTCTGCAAGCGTCGCCGCCAGGAAGCCGCGCCCCCCGAGGGCGCGCAGGACCCTGGGAATTGTAGTTTGCGGGCTCTCCTCGCGCGCGCCCGCGGGGCGTTCTGGGAACGGCCGTCCCATCTGCCAGCCCCGCACGGAGACGGACTGGGGCGACCCCGAGGATGCGTGGCCGCGGTGGCATTTGTGAGGTCAACCCAACCTGGACTAAGGGAGGTGCGTCTAGGCTTAGACTAGTGTCCGAGCGGCAATCAGAGACGCAGGTCTCCGGCTGCGCTCCGAGGGCTGGCCTTCCCGCAGCGCCGCCCCCGCCTGATTGGCGGCCCTCCCCTCCGCGGGCCGCGTGCGTCCGGGCGTTCCGCTCGCTGATTGGCCGGAGCGCGGCCCGCCGGCCGCCGATTGGCTGTGCCCCGCGGCGCGCGTTGTCACTGGGGGGACGCGCGCAGTGGGGCCAAGATGGCAGCCGCCGAAGGGCCCACGGGTGATGGGGAGCCGTGGCAGTCCTGGCTTCCCAACCACGTCGTGTTCCTGCGGCTCCGCGAGGGGCTGAAGACCCACGGCCCGGCCGAGGCTGAGAAGCCGGCGTCTTCGCCGTCGCCCTCGTCGCCGCCGCCGCTGACGAGGAACCTTGTCTTGGGCCTGGGCGGCGATCTCTTCCTGTGGGACGGCGACGGCAGCGCTTTCCTGGTGGTCCGCCTGCGAGGCCTGGGCGGCGCGGGCGACGAGCCCTCCTTGTCCCAGTACCAGGTAGGGCCTCACCGGGGGCCGGCAGCGGAGGGCGCGGGTGTGCCCAGCACGGGTGCCCCGCAGGTGTGCGACGCCGGTGTCAGCGCTCGTCCTCTGGGGCGGCCGGTTCGGGCGGAAGTTGCCTCTTGTCCTCTTGCTTCCGTCCTCCTCATGGCCACTTTGGCAGCCTCTCCCGGGTTTCGTTCCTTCGTCAGAGGTTTGCCGCCTCCCGCACGCTCTCGGGGTGCTGCGGTTCTTGGGGGGCCCGGGGGAGGGGAGGGACCGTGGGAAAGCCAGCAGTGCGGGTACTTGGAAGGAAAACAGGTGAGCGGAGACAGACCGTAGGAGGTGGGTTCTGAGAAACCCGCGGATCGCAGGGACAGTCCTGACTCTCCTGGGGTTGGTGTGAGCAGCAGTCAGGTGGGAGATCTGAAAGCGACCAGTCTCCAGTTTTGTGCCTGACGTGGACCAGGAATCCCTGGTAATTCTTTCTTTTCCTTTCTGGAAAATGAGCCCATTCCCAAAATTGGGAGACAATCTTTGTTTTTCTTTTTAAAGAATTTATTTATTTACTTACTTACTTATTTACTTATTTACTTATTTATTTATTTATTTATGAGAGAGAGAGAGAGAGAGAGAGAGAGAGATGGAGAAGCAGGCTCCCTGCGGGGAGCTAGATGTGGGGCTCAATCCCAGGACCTCGGGTCACGTCCTGAACCCGAGGCAGATGCTCAACCACTGAGCCACCCGGGTGCCCCCAGGTTTGTTTTTGTTTTTTAAAGATTTTATTTATTTACTTATTTATTTATTCATTCATTCATTCATTCATGAGAGACAGGGGGAGAGAGAGAAAGAGAGAGAGAGACAGAGAAATAGGCCCCATGCAGGGAGCCCAATGTGGGACTCGATCCCGGGACTCTGGGATCATGCTCTGAGCTGAAGGCAGTGTTTTGTGTGTGTCTGTGTGTGTGTGTAGGTTTTATTTATCAGGTGCCCCCAGTTTTGCTTGTTTTTGATTAGCTGCTAGCATCTGAAAGCGGTGTAGACAGAAAGCATTCCAGACTTGCTGCAGCGGAACGTTGTTCTAAGGAAATGTGTACTTGTAAGGAAATGTGTACTTGTAATAAATGGATTCTGGCCTTTTAAAGGACTAAAAGATAAAAAGGTGCCCCCACCCCCCATCCTAATGCAGGGCGTCTGTTGTGAGCCACTTGCCGAATCTTGTAAATGAGAAATGATCGGCTTTTGCTAGCTGTGTTTCTGCAGTTTTGAAAACAGGTCACAAGTCAACAATCTACTTTCTGTCAAATTGTGGCTTAGGAGAGTAATTCTCATGTTCAGCACACCCTGTTAGCAGCATTTGGAGCAGGCAAGACTAAATTGATTCATACTTGTCTTCTTTTCTACCCTGTAACCATGGCGGGGGGCAGGGGCTGTCTTTCTTTGTTATTTTTGTATTCCCCCTCCTTCACTGGGTGCTCTCAGGAAATCCTAAAGGACTGTCAGGTGGGAAAGTGCTTAGCAGGAGTTGCAATTTTAAATAATAACAAAAGAATAGTGACTTTAGAAACAAAACCACCTAAGCCCTGTAATTACCACACTTGATCTCAGCTGTTTGGGTTGTAAATAAAGCAGGAGAGGATGGGGATTGAGAAGCCAGGGGAAAAAAAGAACCTCTTATGGGAGAACAACCTTTTGGTTGGAATGGGTGAAGGGACAGTCACCTGAGTGGCTCAACAGTTGAGCATCTGTCTTTGGCTCAGGTTGTGATCCCGCGGTCCTGGGATCGAGTCCCAGATTGGGCTCCCTGCATGGAGCCTGCTTCTCCCTCTGCCTGTGTCTCTGCCTCTCTCTCTCTGTCTCTCATGAATAAATAAACTCTTAAAAAAACAAAAAAAAGGAACAGGTGAAGGGTAGGCTTACAGAGCTCGGTGACAAGCAGCAGAGATCTCAGGGTGTTCAGAATGGTCTTATCTAAAAAGATCCTGGCTGAGGGTGAGGATGAGATACGTTGGCTGTCTTGTGGTGTGTTGGGGAAAGTGGAAAAGACAGAAGATGGTGATGTGGTGGTCAGGAGAGAAGCAGGACAAGCCTGTGAGAAGTACGTTGTTCCGAGGGCTGGTAACGCTGAGAAAGCGGCTTATCAGAACCCCTGAAAACGCCACCACTCCATGGAGCAGCTACGTGGGTACAGCAGCGTTTCACTGGCCGCAGAAGCTCTTGAGGCTGTTCCCTGTCCTGCTGGGCTGTTTCTTTTTTCCTTTTTTTTTTTTTCCAAGATTTTATTTATTTACTCATGAGAGACACAGGCAGAGACACAGGCAGAGGGAGAAGCAGGTTCCATGCAGGGAGCCCGATGCGGAACTCAATCCTGGGACTCCAGGATCACACTCTGGGCCGAAGGCAGGTGCCAAACTGCTGAGCCACCCAGGGATCCCCAACTGAGCTGTTTCTAATGTAGCATCTCAGCTGCCATTTATGAACACTTCTGAGTTCTTCACTACTCGCTTCACTAAAACTTATTGAGAGTCAGCAGGATGCTACATACTATGCTGAGGGTGAGAGAGGAAGACGCATCACAGTTGTGCAGGATGGTCAACTGAAGGGATGACCAGAATGCAAGGTGGTAAGAACCATGATAGAATGATCCAGAGTGTACAGAAGATGCACGCACACCTGGCTGGAAGATCTGGGTGATTGCTTAGGCCGTCTCCCGGACCATGACAGCCAGCCACAAAAGGAGAAGGAAGAGCTGTCGAGAGACACAGGCTCACAGAGTGTGATGGCTTTGTGGAGACACAGCTGGCCTGGTGGTGTGTGGAGGCTGTCGGGGGCGGACTGGAGTTCAGTCATGGAAAGGGAAATTATGCGTACTATTTATTTTTAAGGTAGGGAAATCTAAAAAGGGGGGGGGATCTGATGTGTTTTCTGTTACATTTCAGTCAGTGGTTAAAAATGCCCCATCGGTGAATAGCCACAGCGTTAGCACATAATTACCCAAAAGGCTTCATTGCTTTGCAGTTACGGGCACAGATGGGCAAGTAAAGCCGGGCCTGCTTCAGTTACTGTACAAACTGCACTGTAATGCTAGGGCCTTCAAGTGCCTGCCACATATATTTACATTGAAATGAACCATCTTGACCAGTTTGCTTTCATTTCCAGAGATTGCTCTGCATAAATCCGCCCCTGTTTGAAATCTATCAAGTCCTGTTAAGTCCGACACAGCATCATGTAGCACTTATAGGAATAAAAGGCCTCATGGTGTTAGAACTACCTAAAAGATGGGGGAAGAATTCAGAATTTGAAGGTGGAAAATTAGCAGTGAACTGTAGGTAAGTTGTGTTTCCACTGAGTGTTGGTCTAGTTTGTGATACATATGGAAGTTGTTCCAGACCCATGGTTCTCATGCTGCATTTTCTGTGCTGCTGCTCCAATACCACGGGTCCCCAACTGGTCTACACGTGGGCTTTTGGCTGTCCCGTGTATAGACCCATGTGATTCTGCCCATTGCTGTCTCACCGCAGTTTCAGCTCGTCCACGTGGGCAGAGATATGATAACTTTTGAAAAGTGGTTACCCTGTGAGGCAGATGATCTGTTTAACTAAGTTAGATTTTTTTTATCTTTTTCAACAAATCCCGAAAAGTGAGAGTCTGAAAGATCTGTTGGAAAGAGTATAAGGTTGAAACCACCTTTAGCTCCACAACGTTCCCTTTCCCATATCTGTTTCCTCATTTGCACAATCAGAGGGGTAATATTTACCCTGTCATTCTTTTACCAGGTCACTAAAGGGATCAAGTCAGTTAGGAAATCTGAGTCACTTGTAAAGTATAATACACTCTGTGACTTAGAAAATGTTTTTATTTTGATCCTCACTGATATCGATGCAACAGATGCTCTGAGTGCTCTTCTCTTTTTTTTTTTTTAATTTTTATTTATTTATGATAGTCACACAGAGAGAGAGAGTGAGAGAGGCAGAGACACAGGCAGAGGGAGAAGCAGGCTCCATGCACCGGGAGCCCGACGTGGGATTCGATCCCGGGTCTCCAGGATCGCGCCCTGGGCCAAAGGCAGGCGCCAAACCGCTGCGCCACCCAGGGATCCCCTGCGCCACCCAGGGATCCCCCTGAGTGCTCTTCTCAGCAAGATTTGAGAGAAAGAAATTTGAAGAGCAAAGAATGTTAAAATAGATTTTCCCTTAGAAGGTTTTTCATCCACATTCTACAAAATGTTTTGGAAAAACTGTTATTTTTATTTTAGTACCACTCCCATCGCTGAGAGATTTTTCACCAGTTCTACTTCTCTGACTCTGAAGCATGCGGCCTGGTACCCAAGTGAGCTGCTGGATCCCCACGTTGTGCTCTTAACATCAGACAATGTAATAAGGTAAAGCAGTTTTTAACTCTTGTAGCTTTGTGCAGGGAAGTCTGTGGTCCTGTTTGCTGGCTGCCAGCCCAGGGCACCCCTGGACGGGTCACCAGGTGTCAGCTTACTGTGTCTCAGGGCTGTTGTAACCACTGAGGCAGAGCTGCCCATATGACTGGCCTCAGATGCCTTCGTTACTGCTCATCCCCTCAGCCAGGCCTCCTACCCCTCCTTCCCTGACCTTCCTGAGAGAGCCCCTCTCATCCTGTTGCTCTTCTGGAGGCGATGCACCATAAGAAGGTGAAAGTATAACTGGGAGTTCAGGTGAGAATTCTTGTCCCAGTGCCCCTTCTGTCCTGGGGATCTTAAACTTTAGGGGGCCTCAGTTTCCAATTTTGTAAAATGAGCCAGTTTAATCTGACAGGTTTTGGACTCTATGATTAAGTGTCCTCAATCTGCAGAGATTTCTGTAATATAATTAGTTATCGTCCTGGATCTGCCATACATTTATTGGGGAGACTCGGCAGAGGTAAAGATCATTTTATTTTTCCTAATCACTGCTTTTAACTGTGCTCTACTAGATTCTCCTCCTCTGCTGAGCACTTTGCCCTTCCTGGCCTTTTACATAATCTCATAGCTGTCTGCTGACTTGTAGTTATTAAAATTTGGTGTGTCCAGTTTAAAACGCTGATGTCCAGTCCGTCCCAGCTCTGAGTCCCGGCTGGTCACACAGACCGGACGCTGATGGGCGTGATGCAAGTGGAGAGGGCACGATCTGCTCTGGCTCTTGTTTCTGTACGGCACCTTGAGAGCCCTGGGCCCTTGTCGGGATGGAGTATCCTCGCACTTGCGATGCAGCCATTGTGGTCTTTCCTGTGGAGTCGTGATGATTCCAGCGTCCTCTCCTCTGCCCTCTGAGGGTCACGGGGACCTGGGTATCTGTTCCATGGTCCTTTCTTTCTTTTTTTTTTTTTAATTATTTATTTATTTATGAGAGACACAGAGAGGCAGAGGGAGAAGCAGGCTCCCTGCAGGGAGCCCGATGTGGGACTCAATCCCAGGTCTCCAGGATCACACCCCAGGCTGTAGGCGGTGCTAAACCGCTGCACCACCGGGGCTGCCCTCCATGGTCCTTTCTTACACCATTCCAGCCCACCTCCATTAGAAGTTTCCTATGAGGGATGCCTGGGTGGCTCAGTGGTTTAGCGCCTGCCTTCAGCCCAGGGCATGATCCTGGAGACCCGGGATCAAGTCCCGTGTCGGGCTCCCTGCATGGAGCCTGTTTCTCCCTCTTCCTGTGTCTCTGCCTCTCTCTCTGTGTGTCTCTCATGAATAAATAAATAAAATCTTAAAAATAAATAAAAAGAAGTTTCCTATGAGAAGCAGATACAGTGTAGCATATTCACATGCTCCCAACCCTTGGGTGTGGCTCATCAGGTTCACTCAAGAGCTCCCTTCCCTTGGGTGCCTCTGGTTTCCTGCACTATGGCTGGCATTCGCCAGGACGCCTCTAAATCTCCTTGAGTGTCTCCCCACCCATTTGGCTTTGGACTTGGGGCCAAAGAAGGAAAGGGATGCTCTCCCGCCACAGAGGCTATGCTGTACATGGAAGAACTCCTGATGCCTGCCCCTCCTGGTCTTAGGTTTTTGGGTTTAAGATTATATTTATTTGAGAGAGAATGTGTGCTCAGAAGGAGCGGAGGGAGAGGGAGAAGCAGACTCCCCACTGAGCAGGAAGCCTGATGCAGGACTCGATCCCGGGATCTGGACCTGAGGTGAAGGTAGATGCTTCACTAAGTCCCCCAGGCGCCCCTCCCACAGGCTGAGATCTTACACCTGAAAAGAGGTATCTGGTCTCAAGTGTTGAAGGTTCTTTTTTAAAAATGGGGTATTTGGGACCCCTGGGTGGCTCAGTTGGTTAAGCCCCCGACTCTTAATTTCAGATCAGGTTGTGATCTCAGTGTTGTGGGATCAAGCCCCGTGGTCTGGATGCTGGGTGTGGAGTCTGCTCAAAATTCTCTCCCTCTGCCCTGCCCCCCCTGCCCCGCCTCCACCCCCTGTTCTCTAAAAAAAAAACGTAAAAAATAAATATAGGGTATTTGTCACTTCTCTTCTCCGAAGCTCTGGACCCTGTTGACAATTACAATGCATCCTGTCCGGTTCTTACATGAGGTTTAAAGTCAGTAGTGCTTGCAGGCAGCCAGGAAGACCACAGTGTGTGTGTATATGTGTTCAGTTGGATCATGTTTTCTTTCTTTCTTTTTTTTTTTAAAGATTTATTTATTTATTTATGATAGAGAGAAAGAGGGGCAGAGACACAGGCCAAGGGAGAAGCAGGCTCCATGCTGGGAGCCCGATGCGGGACTCGATCCCGGGACTCCAGGATCGCGCCCTGGGCCAAAGGCAGGCCCCAAACCACTGAGCCACCCAGGGATCCCCTGGATCACGTTTTCATTAAAAACATGTATTAAATGGCATTTTACTGGTAATGGAACAAAGTTTAAAACTGAGGGTAGTCAAAGTAAGTGATTAATGATTGATGAGGACTTTATAACTGTTATATAACTATATAACTTTATAACTGATGTTGGATTGCTAATATTATTGGCCTTTTGAAAACTGTTTAACTGTAGGCACATGTACTGTGAAATTTTATTTTTATTTTTTTTAATTTTATTTATTTGTTTTTTTTTTTTGTTTTGTTTTTTTATTTATGATAGTCACAGAAAGAGAGAGAGAGAGAGAGAGAGAGGCAGAGACATAGGCAGAGGGACAAGCAGGCTCCGTGCACTGGGAGCCTGATGTGGGATTCGATCCCGGGTCTCCAGGATCGTGCCCTGGGCCAAAGGCAGGCGCCAAACCACTGCGCCACCCAGGGATCCCCGTGAAATTTTATTTTAAATGATTTTGGTAAAAACAAAAAACTGCAGTTTGGGAAAGTAGGGGTGACATGATGTTGTGTCTTTGTGTAACAGCAGCATGTGTAGACTAGAGGCTGAATGATCTACTCTCTGTGGCCAGTGGATGTATAAAGCGTTGAGATGTGCTCCTCTCTGATGAGGTTCAGTGGGCAGGGGCAGAGACAGGCAGTTGGGTGGCGCCTGGATGGCACATGGGTGCCCAGGGGCCTAGGAAGGGAGAGACGGGGGCACAATGTGCAGCAGGCCAGTGAGGACGTTGGAAACGATAGAGAGTGTTTCTGGATGTCACACAGACACCCTGCTTGGTTGTTGTGAGAGAACAGATGTAGTGGGCTACTCAGCAAACAAATGGATGTGAAACCCGTAGGCAGTGGCTCAAGCCATGATTACACAGAGAGAAGGGCAGTTGCAAAATGAAGGAAACCTAAGTGCGGTCTCTCCTCTTGCTTGCTAGGATTTACTCTCTGCGTGAGCCTCAGACACCCACCAGGGTCATCGTGCTTTCAGAAGCGGAAGAGGAAAGCCTGATACTCAATAAAGGGTAAGTTGTTATTTGTGTCCTGAAGAGTTTTTCTCATTAGTTTATTCATCGCCGACCAGCAAGCTCTCCATGGTGTGAGCAGTGAGCGAAAGCAGGCGATGTGCTGAAGTCACTGTAATGAGTAGCATGAAACAGACACCCTGTGGGACTGTGGATAAGGGACTAAGTTAGGACATTTCAGAGGTTCAGGGTGAGCGTTGGGCAGACCGTGCACATCCCAGGCTGTCCATCTGCAGAGCCCGCCACGGCACAGAGACAGCCCTGCTGCTCCTCCCGGGCCCAGCTCCCTTTATGGTTTCTTACCCTCCTCAGTGAGGCCCTGGCTCCTCTTACCACTGACAGAATCACCCTTGGAACTCTCCAGCCCCGTCCTCAGGCCTCCTGATGGGCCTCGTCCAGCCTGTGTCTGGATGTCAATGTCCTAGCACCCCACATGGGGAGTGGCCACTGCTAGAGCTGCCCAGGAGCCGAGCCGTGTGTCTGGAGTCAGGGCCCCTCCCCTGCGGTATGTTTGCGAAGCTCCTGGTCCCCACGACAGACATGGGGTATGGGTGGGCCGCAGTGGAGCAGGCGGCTTGTTCAGCCGGATCTGGCCTCTGCTCCGGTGTGGCAGCCGTGTCTGGGCAGCAGAGCCTCGTTTCCATGACTGCGCCTTTCGAGAATACGAAATAGGGCCCAGGAGCGTGTATGTAGGGGGCTCCTAGGTCACTGAAGTCTGACCTCTGCCTGTTGACCCACCCAGGCAGTCCTTTGATTCTGATTCACCTTCCCACATGATCAATAAGCTGAGCTGTGTTCCTGACACAGTGGGACTTGCTGACTCTCAGCAGCTGTAGAACATTGTATCTTAGCCGTGTTTATTGTTAGCCTTATATTGAACTGGAATCTTTTTGGATAACTAGTTATACTAAACTGCAAAATACAAAGACGGATTGTTGTATCAGTTGATTTTCTTGATTAAAAGATAGTATGTATTTATTACAGAAAATTAGGAATATCTGCAGAAAAACATTGAGGAGAAAATGAGATCTTTTGTGATCTCTAGTCTCTCCTCCCACTTTGGGTGTAAAGCAGGTCGTTCTGTATCCCTGCTGCCCCAACCCCACTGATTGTTGGGAGTCTCTACCACCCCCCAGAACGCCCCACCCGGGACTGCCCTGCCCGCCCCTAGGCGGCCCCTCCTGCCACCGTCTGTGCCCTGGCTTCGAGCTCGGCCACCTCGGCCTCCTCATTCTTCAACTTATGACAGCACCCACCTGGGTGCACACGCAGAGACTTTGCACGTTGGCTTTCCTGCGTGAGCACGGGCACACTCTCGTCTTCCTGGGATCTGTGCTCAGACCTCACCGTGGCAGTGTCCTTTCCAGGCTACCCGGTTGGCATGCGTGCCTTGACATGCTCCCAAACATGCTTTATTTGTCTTCCCCACATCCTTCACTCACGTGGTCAGGCCCACGTGGACCTCACCATGTTCACAGGTCCTGTGGCAGTGCCCAGCAAGGGCAGGTGCTCAGTGACTGCTTGTGCGAGGACCATGTCCTCCACTCAACAGGGTTTCGTGTTTCCTTCCCCCCTTTTTTTGGCAAAGATGTTATTTATTTTTTCATGAGAGACACAGGGAGAGAGGCAGAGATACAGGCAGAGGGAGAAGCAGGCTCCCTGTGGGGAACCCAATGCAGGACTTGATCCCAGGACCCTGGGGTCACACCCTGAGCTGAAGGCAGATGCTCAACCACTGAGCCTCCCAGGTGCCCCTCCTTCCCTTTTGTTTTCTTGCATCTCTGTGTTACTACTGTGTGTGTGAATTTAAGCTGCTCAAGGTTGAAGCCGCGCTGTGTGGTTCCATCCCCACTCCCTGTTATTGGACCTTTTGTTTTCATTCTTGTTTTCAACCAGCTGATTTTTAAATGTCTTTCCAGAAGGGCGTATACTGCATCGCTGGGGGAGACAGCAGTTGCGTTTGACTTTGGGCCACTGTCAGCAGTCTCGAAGAGCATGTTTGGGCAGAAAGGCAAAGGGGATGTCGTGGCGCACCCATTGTACATCTTGTATGAGAACGGGGAGACCTTCCTCACGTACCTTAGTCTGGCACACAGGTGAGTGGAGGGGCGGCCCGCCGCACACCATCACGGGTCCGGATCTGGGGTCCGTGGTTGCGGTGTACGGATATGTGGCCACCTGGCAGTGCTCGGTGTGTGTATTTTGGAGAAAGCCTGGCACCGATCATTTGACCTATGATTTCCTCGTAGAAGCACAGAACTGTCGTGCATCTGACGTGAATGGGGCACAAGGGTACAGTCACACCCGGTAGTCTGGTGTTGTAAGTCCCAGTTGTGTAGAAAAGACGTGTGTACACGTGAAGGGACACATTTAGTGGCACAGAGATCATAGGAGCTCCGAGGAAGGAGAGCTAGATCCCCATAAAAAAGGCAGGGCGTTTTTGGAGAGACAGACTTGTGTCTCACACAGGATTGCAGGGTTGAGGGCCAGGGAGGGGCAAGCACACCAGCCCCAGGGCGTGTCCTGGGGTGTCGGCTCAGTGAGGAGACTCCCAGGGCAGGAACAGCAGCCTCAGGTACTGCGTCAGACGATGAAGGTGGAAGGCGCTTCTGGGGAAGATCTGGTGGCGTTAAACCCACAGTTGCAGGCAGGAGGACACGGTGATGGCTTCTGATGGGTGGGGGTTGCGTTAGGGCGGGGCTGGGGGAATGATGAAAGCTGCTCCTGCCCGCATGGGGCCGTTGGCAGCAGAGGTGCTGCCCGCAGGGTGGGGTCCGAACCCCGGCACAGACCCAGGGTGGTTGCGGGGGGTCAGTGTGGGGCAGGAGGGGGCATGCGGGCCCGGGGTGGAGGTGGACGGTGAAGTGAGGACCAGGAAGCTCACCTGTTGCGGTGAGAGGCGGGAGGGTAAGAATCAGGGCAGGTTTGACCAGACCAAGGCTGAACACTGCCGTTCACTCCCGAGCCATGTGGATGGGTGGTAACTTGGGCCGGCCTGTGGCTCCTGTCCCCCTCCGCAGTCTTGCAGTGGGTGGGGGCAGCAGGGGGGCGAGGGCAGCAGGGTGGGAGGGACGGGCGGGGGGGAGCGGGTGGCGGAACGCTGGCCTGGCTGGGAACATGGAAGCTTGGACCCAAGGACCCGCGGCTGCATCCAGGGAGGAAGTGGCTCCAGAGGGACTGGAGGGTGTGCAGGGTCGTGAGGACCTCTCCTGTTGGACTCTCCTTGGCCCAGGTGTTCTCACTGTCCACACATGACCCCCCTGGGGGCGGTGTGTGTCCATGCTGACACTGTCAGCCTCTCCTTGCCCTGTCGCCTTAGCCCAGAACCTGAAACTCATCATCTGCATTCTCTTACATCCAGCCCTATCCCAGATTTATGGGTCTTAGCCTGAAAATTCCTTGAATGCAAGCCCCCTCATTCCCCGGCCCCTTATCCTTGCTTCACACCCTTGTCATCTTCTGCCTAGACCCTGCCTCTCTCCACCAGCGGCCCTGGCCCCCTGTCGTCCCCCCCCCTTGGCTGCCCTTGCTCTGTCACACTCATCCTGATGACACGATCACCCAGCGGGGGGGTGGGGGGGAGTCTGAGCACCTGACTGTGGCTCTTGAGATGGCCGCTCCCACTGCCAGTCCTGGACTCCTGGACTGTGTGCATTGCCTCCCATTGACAGAGCTGGGTTTCCTTCCTGTTGGTCCCTATCTTCATGCTTCCAGAACTTTTTTTAGAGCTTGCAGCATTGAGAACCTCCTCCCAGAATGTACCCTTTCCCATTGATCTTACTTATTTTTGGTACCTTTCTTAGCTCACTTTCTTTTAAGATTTATTTGTTTATTTTAGAGAGGGCACATGAGCAGGAGGGGGAGAGGGAAAGTCTCTGACTGTGCTGAGCATGGAGCCCGATGTGGGGCTCAATCTCACAACCCTCAGATCATGACCTGAACTGAAACCAAGAGTCGGACCCTGAGCTGACTGTGCCCCAGGCGCCCCCTTGCCTCACTTTGTGCCTGTGAGTTTTCCTTTGTGTGTTGTAAAGCCCTGCGTTATCGTGTTCAGCACACACCTGCTTTCCCAGCTGAATCTCTGTCCCTTGGGGGTCACCCAGCACTCAGTGTTTGCCCACTAAACATTGGGTCTGAAGCCCCAAACAAATGCTACGTTTCCCAAGAAAACACAGAGTCTGGGCAGTGGTTGAAGCGGGCCTAGTCCAGCGTGTTCTATCCGCATGCAGTGGTGGGGGGGATGGGGCCTGCGACAGGATCCTGGGGCGCACCGGACTCCTGAGACAGAAGGCAAGAGAGGTGTGCTCGGGGAGCCAGAGCCGCGGGGGTTGCGGGGTGGGAAGAGTTGCCACTACCCCAAGGGACAGGCAGCGGCAGGGCCGCTACGCGGCTGTGGGTGTAGCTGCATGGGGCCCGCTGGGACCTAGTTGGCAGATAGCTTTGGCAGTGATGACGGACAAACTGGTATCTCAGCCTCCAGGCTAGTGAGGTTTTGAGCTGAGGAGTCCGGGTTGGGGGCTGTGCTGTGGGGAGAGTTCAGGCCCTGCGCACTAGTGAGCACTAGTAAGCATCCTCCCATCACCATCACAACAACCAAGAATGTTGTTAGATGTTGTCCGTGTCCCTTCGAGGTTACGTGCAATTGAGAAGCACTGGAGGGGAGAGCTGAGCGGGAAGGTGCGCAGACGTCAGGGCATCAGGCTTTGGGATCACGGTCGAGGCGGGTCACCCACAGAACGCGCGCAGGCTGGGGCGATGGCCTGCTCTCCTCCAGCTGTGCCCACCACAGTGTCCCTGTCTCCCTCAGCCCAGGGACAGTCGGAAAGCTGCTGGGCCCGTTGCCTATGCACCCTGCAGCTGAGGACAACTATGGCTATGACGCGTGCGCCATCCTCTGCCTGCCTTGCGTCCCCAACATCTTGGTGATCGCCACTGAGTCGGGAATGCTGTATCACTGCGTCGTGCTGGAGGGGGAGGAAGAGGACGACCAAGTGGTGAGCCTGGCTCCTAGCCGTGAAGCCCCCAGGGATCCTGGGGACACAGAGGGGCCCTGCAGTCATGGAGTTGGCTCTGGTGAGCCACTGACGTGCCAGGAGGAAGGGAGGCCTCGCCCCTCCTCCAGGAACACCAAGAATGGGTAGGCTGGGCTGGGGGTGTGAGGGCTGAGGTGGCCGTGCTCCTTCCACAGTCAGAGAAGTCCTGGGACTCCAGGGCTGACATCATCCCTTCCCTGTACGTGTTCGAGTGCGTGGAGCTGGAGCTCGCCCTGACTCTGGCGGCCGGAGACGACGAGCCCTGTGACTCTGACTTCTCTTGTCCAATCAAACTTCACAGAGGTAACGTTCCTGCGCTGACGTGGTCACATGCCCTTCCCGGCACTTTGCCCTGCGGTTCCAGGCTCTGTGGCCAGATCCGCCCCCATGGAGAACAGGGAATGTTCCCGGTCCAGTCCTGAGCCAATTTCATGACCCAAGTACCTAAATGTACACGAACTGTAACAAACTTTAAAAGGAACTTTGAAAATCAAATGATAATACGCTTCAAGATAATCACTTTAAAGCCTTTTTCTTCACTTTAGAAACATCATAGTCTCTTATTACTCCCAGACTGGGTTTGAATGCTGTCATTTTAATCTTTTTTTTCTTTTAACTTACTTGGGTTGGAACTGGGTCTTTCCAGCACCTTCTGTGTTCATCTGGGGAGCTTTTGGGTAGAATGCCGAGCCCCTGGTAGCCTGTGCCATTGGGACACCGAGGGGCTCAGTGCAGGGGGTCTACCGCCCCCTGAACTGGGGGTATGGTTCTGACATCAGTCAGTGTGGGGTCAACCTGTGGAAATGGCCGGGATGACATGAGATGATCTCTGCAGTCCCTCTGACATAGAGCCCCTCGATCCCACTGCCCTTGCACCGCTTCTTGCCGTTTCCTCTCGGTTTCCTGGGCCCGGTGCCAAGACAGGCACTCAGTCTGTGGCTGCCTGGCCTCTGCTCGCCGCACCTGGGCCAGCCTGCAGGAGGAGGATCTGGCTCAGCTCTGCAGAGCGTGCATCTTAGGAGGAGGGCTCTTATGCAGGGAGCATGACAGCGGTGCTCGCGGGGCACGTCTGGAGTCGAGAGGGAGTCGGAGTGTAAGTGTCAGAACTTTACAGCCTAGGATACTGAGACCAGAGGGTAAGGTCTCCTGAGAAAGAGAACAGGTCTTTGGGAAATCTTTTTTTTTTTCCCCAAGATTTTATTTCTTCATGAGAGAGGCAGAGACACAGGCAGAGGGAGAAGCTGACTCCCTGCGGGGAGCCTGATGCAGGACTCGATCCTAGGACCCCAGGGTCACAACCTGGGCCACCTGGCTCAACCGTGGAGCCACCCAAGTGCCTCCCAAAAATTTTTTTAAGATTTTATTTTGAAGTCATCTCTGCACCCAACAGGGGGCTCGAACTCACAACCCCAGTATGCTGCTCCCTTGGAGTCAGCTGGGCTCCCTGAGGGTTGCATCTTAAGTCAGCTTTAGCATGTAAATTGTTTCTGTATCTGTTTAGTTGTGTGGTGTATTGAAACTACTGAATCATAGCAGTGAATATTCAGTCCCAGGGAGTCTTACTGGTGCTAGATCTCGGAAGAAGTTTTCACTGAAATTATTTAATGGTTCCTCATATTTCTGAGTATAAAGATAGAGGATCCTCTGGATGCTGGGGTGGCTCAGTCAATTGAACATCTGACTCTTGGTTTCAGCTCAGGTCATGATCTCTGGGTCCTGGGATTGAGCCCTGCGTCAGGCTCCCTGCTTGGCAGGGGGTCAGCTTGGGATTCTCTCCCTCCTCCCACCCCCTAACTTTCCCTTGCACGTGTGCACCTGTGCTCTCTAAAATAGATAAGTAAACATAAAGGATTGTCAAACAAGAATTGTATTTAAAAACCCACCAACATTTACTTGGGGCGCCCGGCTGGCTCATTTGAAGGACATACGACTCAACCTCAGGGTTGTGAGGTCAGGCCCCATGCTGGGAGTAAAGCTTACTTAAGAGGAAAAAAAATAATTCAAATCTAAAACTAAAGGTAAAGTTCCACCTGTGCCCAGATGCAGCGACGGGACTGTCCGCTCAGTGCTTGTCCTCAGGACCTTTGACTTACTTGAGCAGGCTCTCAGGAGGGATGTGTGTGCATCTATGTGTCTCCAGACCTGGAACCTTTCTTAGGCACTGTTTTATTTTGAAGAACTGTAAATAAATGCACCGAGATGGACAGAAAGGCACAAGTATTTCTGTCTTGGTGAACTCTTCTCTTACCGTTGGGAAGTAACGTTTGAGTTGTGTTTATTACTTTTAAAAATAGTTACAATAGATTTGAAAATCAAATTCAGATTTTAAAGTTTCAAAACCCCCGACACAGGCCCACAGCACGAAGGTCCCATAGACCTTCTATTGCTTCTGTCGCAGATGTTTGTGGGCTGCTGGGGCAGATGTCCGTCTTCTGACTGTGACCTGGGTATTGTGCGTGATTCCGTTTGCAGATCCCAAGTGTCCCTCAAGATACCACTGTACTCATGAAGCTGGTGTACACAGTGTCGGGCTTACTTGGATTCATAAACTTCACAAGTTCCTTGGGTCAGGTGAGTTGAGCTTTTCCATATGTTTCACCGATTCTCCCAAAATGTAGTTTGGAATTGGGGAACCAGGCTGGCTCAGTCCGTTAAGCGTCAGATTCTTATTTCAGCCCAGGTTGTGATCTCAGGGTCGTGGGATTGAGCCCTGGATCAGGCTCTGTGCTGGGTGTGGGTTCTGCTCAAGATTCTTTCTCTGCCCCACCCTGTCCCCCCAGCACATGCACACATAGTCTCTCTTTCTCCCTCTCAAATAAAAGTTTGGAACAAAAATAATAGAGAAAAACCAATGAAATCAAAAGATGGTTCTTTGAAAAAATTGAGAAAATTGAAAGACCTTAGGCCAGACTGACCAAGAACTGAAAGAGACGACTCAGCCACCTCCTGTTGAGGCTGGCAGAGGAAGCACCGCCGCCGCCCTCCCCGGAGTGGGACTCAGGACCGAGGTGTCCGTGACCACCTGGCACCAGGATGATGGGGACAGACTCCTAGAGACGCAAATTCCCTATGCTGATTGAGGAGGAAGCTGTGTCGGACTAGCCCTATAACCAGTGGAGAGATCGAAATAGTGATGATGGGCAGCCCGGGTGGCTTAGCGATTTAGTGCCACCTTCGGCCCAGGGCCTGATCCTGGAGACCTGGGATCAAGTCCCGTGTTGGGCTCCCTGCATGGAGCCTGCTTCTTCCTCTGCCTGTGTCTCTGCCTCTCTTTCATGAATAAATAAAGTCTTTAAAAAAAAAAAAAAAACACATCGAAATAGTGATGATAAATGACCCGAAAAGAAAAGCTCAGGATGAGGTAGTTGTGCAATTAACGAATACCAGTTCTTCACAAGCTCTTCCAAAAAACAGAAGGAGAAAGCACTTCCCAGCTCCTCCGGGAGGTGGTTGTGACCCTGGCGCCAGGACTAGGTGAGGACATGTGCCTCCTATGAGCACAGATGCACGGAGTCCTCGGCAGAAACCAGTGACCCCATCCAGCCACTAGGAACGGGGGGAGCGCTTGGCCAGGAGGGATGTACCCAGGAATGCGAGGCCGCTGCATAGGCGCACACGCCTGGAAGGAAGGCTTCTGGCCGTGGGGTCACCTCAGTAGACACGGAGGAGGCATCTAAGAAAATGCGACCTTGCCTGCTAAAAATATTCAAACTGATAATAAAAACTAATTTCCTCATCCTGAAGAAAGGCATCTTTGGGGAGCCATACTCAGGGAGACCCGGTGTCTCCGTAGCTCCCCGCTGCTGCAGCAAATCCTGGAATGCTGCCCACCTCGGGCACAGTGGGCCCTTTCCGGAGACTTCAGCTCCCCCGCCTGCCCTGTTATAGCCCTGCCCCTGGCAAAGCCAGCGGCTGGGGGCAAGCGGGGCCCTCACCTGGCATCACCAGCTGCTCCTCTCCTCCAGGCTGGAGAAAGGTGGTTGGAGCCTCAGGCCCCCAGACAGCGCAGACTACCCATGTCGGCCCTGTGAGGAGCAGCTCTGATTCTGTGTCCCCTTTCCTGTCTTGGAGCTTTGCATAAGCATGGATTCTGGCACCGCGGCCTCCAAAGACTTGCCTCTGACCCATGGGCCGGAGCATCGTCGCAGCAGCAGGGAGTCAGGCCCTCACCTCCATGTCATCCTAAATCCTCCACGTTAGAGAGGGCAAGGCTGAGCAGAGTCCACGCAGGGCAGCCTCCTCTCTGGACTCATGAAACCAGGAAACACACTCCCTGTTCCCAGAACGCAGCGCTGAGGACTGGCATGGGGATCTCATAGACTTCAGTCAAAAGGAGAAAAAGTGGACAAAACCACAGGTCCTAGGTGAGTTCATAGGTCAGACTCTGCTGGGTCTCGAGGCTTGGGGATGATCATCTGGGCTGTGCCACCTCCTGAATAAATGTTTGTGTTTTCCAGGAAGGTAGCAGGTGTGTGCAGCTCCGTGATTTTACCACCCACTTTTCTACCTGTTGGATTTGGGGGCAGAACAGCTTTTTCTTATTCCTCTGACCCTTTCAGCCCAAGGCTGTGGTGTCTGGGGCAATAGGCTTCTCCGGAACCATTTGGATCTCCCGTGTATTCCAAGCAGGTTCACCCACAGATCCTTCCTGGGCGTCCCCTCCCTGTTTGAGGTTCTGCTCAGGTGACGGGGGACCCAGTTCACACTCTCATCTCTTTAGAGAGCCTTTGTGTGACTGTGTCTTCGGACCTTCCTGAGGTGTTACCAACAGGCTAAACGGCCACACTGGTGGCTTCTTCCTCTAAAATCTGATTTTCCTGACAGCGAATATCTTCATTTTAAGCATCTTTTGCCATCCAGATGGGTTGACAATTTCCAAAATCATCCTTACGATTTTTGTAAAAATCCAGTTACATTTTTTTTCCTCATTTTTGGCTGTAATCAGGGAGAGGACACCCAGCCACAGAACCATTGCTTTGCCTGGAAGTCTCAGCAGGATGTCCAGTTCATTCACAGGTTCTGCCTTCCACACCTTCCCCTGAAGATCTGAGCACAGGGACATCTGCTCTTGCCTCCTGTGTTCAGCATTGTCATGGAGGACACAGGGGAGGAGCCCAGAAAATGAGATAAAAGGCATCAAGATTAGAAAAGAACTAAAACTCTCTTTCCTGACAGGATGATGTTTAGGTAGTAAATCCTAGGGGACCCGTTACAGGAGTGTTTTTGCTAATGAATGTAGCGACATCGCTGGACATGAGAGCAGTGTACAGGATCAGTTCTGCTCTCTCACTAGTAACGAGTAATCCAAAAGGAAAAAAGAAAACAATCCCACTTATAGTAGTTTCAGACCAACTGCTTAAGAATAAGTTTGACAAAAGTGTAAAATGTACACTTGAAACTGTAAAATGTTACTGAAAGAAATGAGGCCTAAATAAATAAAACACGTGCCACAGTCTGGATCCGGTAACTTAATATTGTTAAACGGCAGCACTCGCCGAGTTGACGTGCAGGTCCCGTGCCACCCTTGTGAGAATCTGCAGAAATTGGCACACTGATTCTCAAATTCATTTGGAATTCTAAGGCCCGGGGGCACCCGGAACAGCCTTGAGGAACAAAAACAATGTGGGACGGCCCCACTTGCTGATTTCCCAACTTCTTAGGAAAGGTCCATCACCCAGACAGTGCGATGCGGACGCAGGAGATCCGTGCAGGTCAATGGAGTGGGGTCGAGGGTCGGTGGTTTGCCCAAGGCGCCAGCACAGGGGAGCGGGGGAAGCACAGTGGTTAGAGCCTGCGAGGCTGGGACATGCTTGCCAGCTGGTGAACTTGAACTCTGTCCTCACACATAACATGAGGACGATGCAGAACAAGTCAGAGACCCCACGGACGTCTCTGAGGAGGACGGTGCTGGGAAAGTGAAAGGAATCCACAGGATGGCAATCGACATCTGTAAATCTCGTACCTGACAGTGGACTTAGAGCTAGAGCACGGAGGGCACCTGCAGAACTCAGATATGTGAACACAGAACCCCGTTTAAAAACTGGACAAAGATTTGAGTAGACATTGTTTCTTTGAGGAGGTTCAAACAGCTAGTAAGCACATGCCAGCATGTTCCGTGTCATCAGTCACGGAAGGGAGACATCACAGAACTGCCCAATACGTGCCTGTTTACGTGGAAGAAACGAGAACCGACAGGACGGTGTCATCAGGACAGGGCTCGCAGACATGGAAAGCAGCGCCATGCTGAGGGCCGGCCCTCAGGTGACCCACGTCGGGTTACGAGACCCATGAGCAGGTGCCAAGCAGCCGGGCTCCGTCCCCCGTAATCAGGCAGTCATCCATCTGACCGTGTCACCTCCAGCAGTGGAAAGGGACAATGTGGGGCTCAGGCTGCAGCACGGGAGGCTCACCCCACAGCTCCCTGTCACCACTCCCTGTCCCCACTCCCTGTCGGGTGACTGCAGACCTGAGCTGCCCAGGAGGGAGCTGGGGGGTTGGGGATGGGCCAGGGGCCAGGGCCGGGCCACTGGTGGAGCTCAGGTGATTGCTCATGGGCGTGGGGCTTTCCTGTGGGTAATGGAAAGACTTTGTTTTAAAGATTTTTAATGTAATTGAGAGAGTGAACAGAGCGAGCCAGAGAGAGGACGAGGGGCAGAGTGGCTGAAGGAGAGGGAGAAGCAGACCCCTATGGAGCAGGGAGCCCAACTGCGGGTAGAGCCCCCAGGATCATGACCTGAGCCGAAGGCAGACACTCAACCCCTGAGCCCCTGGGCGCCCCAAATAAAAAGCCTGAGGTTTCTGTGGTGGCGGTGCCATCAAGTCCCGTGATCCAGTAAGCGCCTTGCACCACACACCCTGAGGCTGGGTTGTGTGTACCCAGAGTCACATTTCAGGAGCTGGCCCAACACCGCCAGGTGTGTGCGGGCATGAGGCTGGCCAGGAGCCGGGCTGGGACTGTATCCTGCATGGGGGAGCCCCGTTATTGGATGCTGAGCGGGGCAGGGAGGCCGGAGTGTCACACGCCTGGCCAGGCCAGCTGCAGGGGACTGGACGGGGACTGTCGTCTGCGCACTCACCTGCGCCCCTGCCCCTTTCCCTACAGACGAGGAAGATAAGGACAGTCTGCAGGAGCTCGCTGCCGAGCAGAAGTGCTTCGTGGAGCACATCCTCTGTACCAAGCCGCTGCCCTGCAGGTGAGGTCTCAGGTCCTGCACCCCTGCCTCACCGTCACCCTGCCAGCTCCCGGTCTTTTTGGTGACTCTGAGTTTGCGCTAGGGCTCCCCCAAGTCCCGTCTGATGGAAGGCTCTCCTGCTCTGGGTCACATGGGGTTCCTGGGTTGTCCATGTTTCTGATGGAGACTAACAGTTGGTGCACATTCAGTGACTAAAGGGAAACATCTAGAATGACTGCCAGCTTTGTAGGCGGGGTGACTGCCTGACTGTGACACCCTTCGGACAAATGGGCCCAGGGGCAAGGGCAGACTCCGGCCTGTGGGTGTGGGTGTGGGAGTGGGAGCCAGGACTACAGGGAGCGCATGTGGGGAGGGCGCAGGATGGGGACAGGTGGGGTCTGGAGCAGCCCTTTGGGGAGCAGTGCAGGACAGGGAGCACGACCCCTGGGGGCGGGTGTTTCAGAGGCTGGACCGGCCTCAGAGCCCGAAGAGTCAGGGTAGAGTCTGGTTCCGGGGCGGGGAGGAATGGGAATAGTAGGTAACAAATCCTATTTGGATACGTTTCTCAAACAGGTAAAGTTACATGTGTCTCCTAGGAGTGAGGGCACGGATCGCCACCCAAGGACTGCAGCTGCCCCAGGGTTGGGGTGGGGGTGGGAGTAGGGGTGGGGAGCGGGTGAGCAGGGAGGTCACCCTGGAGGAGCCTGGTGGGTCATGGAGTGTGTGCCCCTCCGTGTGCAGATTTCATGCTGAGAACAGGAGGTTTTCCTGCCCCCAGGCTCCCCTCGCCGCAGCTCCCCCCCAGGAGTGTGGTGGCAGCTGGAAGGGTGGGGGAGAGGAGCAGGAAGAAGGGGGGATCTAGGGGGGCCGTGGGGCAGCGGCAAGCTGTCGGTGCGCGGTCCCCTCGTGGGGCGGAACCAATACCTCAGCAAAGCCCGGGGACCCTCGGGTGTGGTGTGCATTCCTGAGCCCTGGTGGCCGCCTGGACCTGACGTGGAGCAGCTGCTGGTTCCCGGGAGACAGGGCTGTGCCCTTTGTGGCTCCCACCTTGATGCCGCTGGGAGACCTGGACACCCAGTGCGACCCCTGCGCTCCTGCAGGGAGCGTCCCCAGGCAGCATCAGCCCTGCGGTCGTGTCGTTGCAGGCAGCCGGCGCCCATCCGCGGCTTCTGGATTGTGCCTGACATCCTGGGGCCCACGATGGTGTGCATCACCAGCACCTACGAGTGCCTCATCAGGCCCTTACTGTGAGTCCCCTCCTGGCCCCCACGCTCCTGACCCTTCCGCTGCCGCCGCGAGCTCCTGGGAGACGTGGGGGCTTGTGCTGCAAATGGCTGCGCTGCCTTTGTCGATTCGGGTTCTTTTTGGAAAAGACCACGTCCAAGATGTGTCGACAAACAGCAGCATCAGTAGAACAGGGGTGGCTTTCCCGCGGAAGAGTGCGTGTGGTCTTGTCCTGCGCGGGGCACACCTGATGCTTCCATGTGTTTTCATGGCTCTGCGTGGACGGGGCATCGCAGCGCGCTCGGCCTGACCCCCTAACGGGGTTTGAGTCACGTCTGTTTTGCAGAAGCACAGTCCACCCGGTGTCCCCGCCCCTGCTCTGTACCCGGGAAGACGCGGCAGCGGCGGAGTCTCCCCTCCGCATTCTAGCCGAAACCGCAGATTCCTTCGAAAAGCACATCAGGAGCATTTTACAACGCAGCGTCGCGAACCCAGCCTTCCTGAAGTACGAGGTTGGGGGCATCCGGGTTTTAACGGGTTCCCTCCGTTTCCATAAACCCCGCCCCGGGGGAGAGGGGCCGCAGGATGGTGTGATGGCGGGGAGGAGTACTGGGACTTGACACCGTCCTTGCAGATCCGCGGACAGAGACATGGCCCCGCCCCCCGAGGAGTGCCTGCAACTCATCAGCAGAGCCACGCAGGTGTTCCGGGAGCAGTATATCCTCAAGCAGGACCTGGCCAAGGAGGAGATCCAGCGCAGGTAGGACGGCGGCGGTGGGGACAGTGGCGGCGATGCACACTGGCAGGGCTGGCGGCGGCTGAATGCTCTCTGTTCCCAAGGGTCAAGTTACTCTGTGACCAGAAGAAGAAACAACTGGAAGACCTCAGTTACTGCCGAGAGGAGAGGTGAGAGCTGGGGCGAGGGGGGAACGGGGGTCGCCTGGGCCTCGCTGTCGGGTGGACCCCGAGAGCCCCTTGCTTTTTACCACCAGGAAAAGTCTCCGGGAAATGGCGGAGCGCTTGGCTGACAAATACGAGGAAGCCAAGGAAAAACAGGAGGATCTCATGAACAGGTAGGAGCGGGGCGGTGAGGCACACAGGCCTCGGTGGGGCTGCCCCACGGACCCTGGGCTGAGACGCCCCCTTCCCGCCACAGGATGAAGGCCGTGCTGCACCGCTTCCACACGCAGCTCCCGGTTCTTTCTGACAGTGAGCGGGACATGAAGAAGGAGCTGCAGCTGATCCCCGAGCAGCTGCGCCACCTGGGTAATGCCATCAAGCAGGTAGGCCAGGTGCCGGGGTGGAGCATGCGGTGCCTCAGGGTGTGGGGCATGCGGTGTCCGGGGGTGCAGGGCTCTGCGCAGCACACTGCAGCCCTGCGCGTGTGTTCTGACACCCGAGGTCACCATGAAGAAGGATTACCAGCAGCGCAAGATGCAGAAGGTGCTGAGCCCTCAGAAACCCGCCATCACCCTGAGCGCCTACCAGCGCAAGTGCATCCAGTCCGTCCTGAAGGAGGAGTAAGGGTCACCGTCCACGGGTCCCAGAGCCCTGGGGTGGGGCCACCTCAAGCAGGGATCAGGGCAGAGAACAGCGGGAGGAGCCGACGCGGGACAGGGTGGCGGGGTGGAGGGGTTCCTGGGCAGCACGTGCACAGCTTCCAGCAGGGGCGCCACCTTGGAGCGTTTGAGACACGTGGAGGTCCTTGGGCGTCAGTGAAAGGGCTCATCCGTGGTCTGCGTTCCCGAGTGAGGGACTCTGTGGCCTTACAGGGGCGAGCACATAAGAGAGATGGTGAAGCAGATTAATGACATCCGAAACCACATCAACTTCTGATCTGCGGGGAGCTGGTGCCCGTGGAGTGGACGCAGGGAGGGGCCGACGGGCGCCATCGATGAACTTGGCCCTGGTGATCTCTCCTACTTGTCTTACAAGGATTGAATAAATGTTTTTACTCATAAGTTGGAACATGCTTGTAATCAAGCTGAGGGCAGGGCTGCGTGCACAAGGCCCCAGGACCTGGTAAAACTCCTGAGCCTTCAGCCGCGCACCGCCTGTCCCTGCCCATCCGTGCCGCGTCTCCATGCTCCAGCAACAGCGACCACTGCATTTCCCAGGGGCAGCGCCAGGCGTGGGGCTGCAGCAGACCGACCCTAGGAGTGAAAGGTGGCCCCGCAGCAAGGGAGGCGGCAACCGCTTAACACATGCTTAGTGTCACGTCTGTTTTCCGTCACCGTCTTCCAGCCCCGGCACCGTCGCAGGGAGAGGATGGGGTGTGGGGTGTTGTGTGGGTATAGCATCCCCGGGAGCTCCACCCAGAATGCGAGCACTCACCCTGGATGTGCTGGCACTATGGTGGCCTGAAGCGCCTGGGGCTAGTCGTCCCGAAAGGTATCATTTGTTGGAATACAAATCCCAGTGACATGGTGACCGGATCCTCTCCCTAAACCAAGTAACACTTTATCTGGTTTAAAACCCCTCTGTGTGCTTCTCGCACGGTGGGCCTAGAGCACCGGTTCTGTGGTTAGCATCTGCTCTTCGTGCTCCTGTATGAAAACTACGACAGGCCCCACGGAGTGACTCACAGCCGTGCTCATGTCCCGGGGCAGCTGGCGGGGGTGTCTGCAGGCCAGCCCCTCCCATGGGGCCGCGAGGCCTGGACTGAGGTGCCAAGGCTGAGCCAGAGGCTACTTCCTGCATGTGGCTCCTCCTCGCAGCCCGCAGTGCGGCCCTGGGGCCACCTGCGCAAGGAGCTCCCGTATCCGCTCTGCGGACAACCCTGTGAGGTGGCGGGTGAGCACCAGCCATGTCCCTGGGCTTCCCAACACAGGGGAGCTTGCAGCCGGCATCCCTGCTCAGGTCGTGGGAACAGGGAGGGGCCTGAGCTCACAGCTCCGCAGCCTGGTGCCAACCCTGACAGGGTTGCCCCAGGGCCCGCACAGGGCAGTACCCACCCCACGCCCAGGTCCCAGCCTCCCAGGCCTCATCCTCCCCGTTACTGCCCTGGACCCTTCGGAAACAAGGCACCCAGGCCCACAGACCAGAGGTGGAAATGAGCAGGTCTGTGAGTTTATTCTAGATGTCAGACATAGCTTGTTTTATTAATACTATCTTTTCCACTGATCCAATAACTAAACTGAAACAGTTTTCAAAAGAGTAGACGTGCCCGTTCAGCTTCACCCTGGTACGTGTGGGCCACAGAACACCTCTGGGGGTGGGGGAGGGGGCAGAAAAAGTGCTTCCATGCAGTCTCTTGTGCTTGTCCTGTAACCTCTGCTTCCACCAAAGCCCCCCCCACCCCACCCCCGTCTCACAATTCATTCAGCTCCTGGACAGGTGAGTCTAGGCGTAAGGAAGGGCCTCCAACCCGACGGAAAACGGTAAGACAGATGCACTGAGCCGAGCACCAGGGTCCCTAGCCAGCTGCCTGCTCTCAGACTTCATATTTTAATATAAAATACTCGTACAGCACACGACACCTTCTGCTGGCCCAACACGGTCACCGCTGACTCCAGACAACAGAAAGGGAAAGGCTCTCTCCCAACATCTAGGAACAGAAACTGTCATTCCAAACACGATTGGGCTGTTGCTCGAAAGGCAGGAAAACATTGGATAAAGCAGCACTTTGTCCGTTACCCGGCAGACCCCACCTCAGCGGAGTCCAGCATGGGCCATCAGTGTCCCCGTGGGAAAGTCCTTCCGCGCACGTCCCCCTGGCTGGGCTGCCCCGCACTACACGTGCTTCTCCCACCAGAAGCAAGCATCGCTCCAGGCTTCCTCTGTGACGTCTTCAGTTAAGAGTTAAATAATAATTAATGTTGCTCTAAGAGGAGTTAAAAACCCAGAGTGCAGGCCAGCGTCCTGCACGGGGTCATGTCTCAGGGAGCTGGTTGATGTCCGTCAGCTTGGTGTCATTCAGGATGGCCCGCACCCGCTCCAGGGAGCCCGCCTGCCGGATCCGCTCCAGCTGCACCTAGGGAGCAACACCGAGTCATGGCCTGTGCCCCCGACCTGGGGTCCCCGACTTGACTCTGGTTTCACGGGGATGGGGCCCGTGAGCCACCCCCCACCCCCACCCCAGACCAGGCACCTCCCAGGGCTGCTGTGCTGCAGGCCCAGGGTCAGGGCTGGGACCCTGGGTGGATGACCCCTGACCCCCAACCCCACAGCTAAGTCAGGAAACCACCCCAAGCATCAGAGTTCAGCGCCTCATCCTGACCCCATTGACGTCCATCGAGTGCACCCAGGTGGCAGGCCCAGGAGCACCACAGCCAGACTCAGGGACCCAGGGGAGGCTCCATGGGGAGGACAGCCTGGATGGCAGGGGTGAGGTGTGAGGAGCAGGGACACAGAGGGAATGGGGTTCCAGGACACAGAGGAACCCCTGTAAGTGTTGCCTGGCCAGCCAGGGCCTCACATCGACAGCCGGGACTTGCCTTCCCTCATCGATGGCCTGGGGGGGCGGGGTAGACGGGCCGGCCATGAGGCTGCAGCAGGCCCAGGTGCCCGGTCTCACCTGAAGGGTCTGAGAGAGCTTGACAAAGTCTCTCTGGACTTGCTCGCTGACGTCCAGCTCTGTCTGCAGCCTCTGCGCTTTGTTCTTCTCTTCAAACATCAGCTGTTCCACACTCACCTACGATACAAGTTTTGAAAGAGGATCAATACCAAGGAGCCGTACATCTGTATCACTTTGGGGATCGGGGAACCTGAGGTCTGCCTCTCCAGGAGGAGAGCCGCAGGGAACCCAGCAGCCCCCGGGGCTGACTGCGCAGTCTGAGGTCCTCCTAAAATGGCCGAAGTGCCAAAGCTGCCCCAGTGTCCTCCTCCCCCCAGTAGCCTAGGGACCACTGTTAGCAAAAGGCAGCTGCTGGGATCAGAGGTTGCACAGTAATAGGGACGCACACTTTGGGAACCAGCACCATCTAGCATCTGTGGGGAAAGGGGCACACATGCATGCCCCAGGTGACCCCCATGACCTCCAGTCTGCCCTGCAGATAAGCATGTCAATGGGACCACGCGGGAGCCTTAAGAGACAGTACGCAGTGTTTCCATCTTTCGGGGTCGGAGCCTCAACCTAGGACCCCCACCCCACAGTTGGCCTCGCGCACTTGGAGCCTAGCTGGACTGATCTCCGGCAGTGTGTCCCTGGGAGATGGTCACATGGACGGGCCTGGGAGGATGGTGCCAAGTGTGCCCATAAGCCTGGAGGGCCAGGCCCCGGAGCCAGCGACCCGAATCACAAGGTCCTTTTCCCTCTGCAAGCGGCCAGCCCAGTCAGCCCTCAGGGCACAGCTCCAAGCTGCCACCGTCAACAAGCAACAGGTGACCCCAGGTTTGTGGCACTACATCATGAAATCACCAACACAAACACCACCTTAGCAGCAGCCTCCTTCTTTAACTGTTCTTCCAAAGTGATTCTCATCTCCTGGAGGCCCTCGAGCTGCTGAGACTTCTCTCGGAGTGTGGTCTCCAGCTGTGGAAGGGAAGCCAAGCTGAGCCGGTGCCTGTGGCCTGGAGAAGAAGTAGCCCCGCCCTTGGGCAGCCCAGGCCCTGGCCATGCTCTCCCCACCCTTTCACCAAGCCTGCTGTTTACGCTTCAAGACCTCCTCTTCCTTCCATCAGACATCAGGTCCTCTAGGTCCTAAGGCCTGACGGGGAAGGCAGAACATAAACGTGTGCATAACTGACAGCATGTGAATGTGGAGAAGCAGCATTTAATTCTTCCAGAAAAGCTGCCATGACATTGATCCTGAACAGAAACATTTTCCAGGGGAAGGAGGAGGGTGATAAGGGGAGAGGGTGGGAAGAACCCTCAGGAGGGGAGCGGGGGGAGGGGGTGGGAAAACGTACTCAGAACCGGGGTGAATCCCACTGCGCCAGGCCCTGCAGGACCAGGCAGGAGAGCCCTGAGCGGGCTGGGAACACAGGCTCCACCCTGGAAGCAGTGGGGACCGTGGGGGGTGAGGAGGATGTGGGGGACCAGCAGACAGCAACACAGTCACATTGGCAGCCCTATAATGCTGAGAGAACCAGGCATGCTTCAGAGGCAGAGAAAGACGTTAGGCTGGGGCAGGGAGTGGGGTGAGCACTGAGGTCTGAGCCCACACAGCATCGTGTGCACAAGATGGGACACGCTCCAAAGCTGATTTCTGCCCATGCAGCCCCAACAGCACAGGAGCCAGACCGCACTGGGCTGCAGAGGGCCCACACAGTTCCCAGAGCCCCTGCCGGGAAGGGAGGATGTGCTGTCCAACGGGGGACAACAAGTGTGTTTGCAGAAAAGAGATCAGGAGGTAAGGGTTCCAGGCCCGAGACTGTGAGGGAAAAACCAAGGATGCCTGGAGAAGATGGAGGGATCGGCGACGGAAGACCCTTCTGTGAAGAAGCATGAGTGGGCCAGGAGCGAAGGTGAGAGGGCCATTGAGGGGCCGGGACACTGAAGGTGGTAGGGCAGATGGTGGGCACAAGGCTGTCACAGCGGAGGGCAAGGGGCAGGTGGAAGGGAGAGCAGGTGGACAGCACCCGAGGCCATCGGGCACACAGAGGGACACACAGTGCTGCTCAGCCAGGCCTGTTGGCAGCCTGGGACAGGCTGAGACAGGCAGGGAGTGGGGGCTGCAGCTGTCGGTGGAGACCATGGACACTGAGAAAGGCAGGTGTGAACGAGGCGCTCGGGCGGCTAAGCCTATGGGACAAGGTCTGGGAGGATGGTGGGCTGTGGGCAGGTGCGGGCTGAGGTGTGGCCACGAGCCTGGGAAGGAAGGGAGCGTGGGGGGCGGGGGGTGTCACGGGCTCGGTGAATTGAATGGGGTCTGCTACCAGAGGTGTGCGTGTGAAGACGACCGGCAGCTACAAATGCCCCCTCCCATTGGTCAGGGACTGTGCTCTGCTCTGGTCGTGTGAGCACCTACATGCCGTGACCCTGCTTGCCTGTCCCGTGGCCTCAGTGTCCCCCAGCATGGGCTTCCCTGTGCATGGAGCAGGCCCAGCAAACGCGCTGCCCTGGTACTGGGCAGAAGCTCTCGAAGGGCGGGACACTCACCTGCACCCATCACCACGGATGCAATGAATGTGAACGTCGTAGGACTCACCTGTCCTTTTTCTACTTTTATTCTCTCTAGTTCCGCTTTTAGACTAGAAATGGAAGCTAGAAGGAAAAGAGAAGTGTCAGCACTTACTGATTATTTTGCACCTGTTTTGTTTATGCCCCTTTCTACCACAAGCCCCACCTCAAACTGTGAAAGCACTGAGCTCAGTGAGGCACAGCGGGACATGCACCTCCTCAGGAACCCCTCCCCTTACCCCTAGGGCACGGTGCCCCAGGGAAGTGTCTGCACCCTCTCTGACCCTGGGGTGGGGAACCAGCAAGGCTCTGGTGACACTGCAGGGCTCTGCCAGGAAGGCTGCTCTCCCTGAAATAGGGGATTTTTGTGGTTTTTGAGTCTCAATTAAATCAATTTACTCTGGATGTATCAGAACACCTGAACACCCCTCACTGTTTTCTGTACCTCCTCTACCCATTTTCTGTCTTCCACATTCTCAGCCCTGGCAGCACTGTTTCCCATCCGAGCCTGCCCACCTTCTGGCCCCGCATACCCCCACGTACCCCTGTCCCCCGCACCCACCCCCCGCCTGGCTCCCCACCACCGCCCCCCAGCAGGGCCCGTGTCCTCACCCAGCTCCTCCTTGCAGTTCTCTATCTCCAGCTGCAGGGTCTCTTCAAGGTTCTCTTTTAAGCACTGTTCTGCCTGGATCTGCTCTTTGAGGAACAGTATCTCTGCCTTCAGCTTCTCCTCCGTGTGCTCCGCCGCCGTCCGCACATGCACGATGCTCTCTCGGTACTTGAGGACCAGCTCCCGCAGTGCCTGCAGCCGAGGAACAAGTGCTCGCTCAGTGTGTGATGGGGAGAGACCATGGAAGCCCCCAGATTCGCACCTGTTGTTTTACACGGTTCAGAAACCAACACGGTGCCAACTCCCTTGGGGGTCCCTGCCCTAGTGTTCAGCACGGTGTAGAAATAAGACATCTGAGGCCAAAAATGTGCACTGTGGACAGCAGGTCTCTCCGCCAAAACTGGCTCATAAGCAGAAAAATAAAAACGTTAAGTAACTTGCAGGGAGGGAATCACCATGGATGGCTTCCAGGCCCCAGGATTAGCTGGGTACATCTGGGGGGAACTAGGGGTAAGGACCCAGAAGACTGGAAGGCAGAAGAAGGTGTGGAACGTGAGGACCAAGTGCATTTGCTCACTCATGGACTCAAACACACGCACTTGCTGAACGTCAGCCACAACCTGCTAGAGGCAGTGAGGCAAAGAACTTTCCACCATGACCACCTGTTTTTCTAGAATAAATTCAGTTTAAGCCTTATTTTATTATTTCCCTAAATTTTAGCTATATTCTTTAAAACAATCCAATTATATCCTAAAGCAATTCTAAGGTAAACGCTGGGATTCTTAGATAACTACCAGATGTATGTAAAATCAGGAATAGCAGAAAAGAGAATAATGAAAAAACTGTGGTAAGAAAAGCCTAAGATGTACTCCTAGAGTGGGTCTAAGAGCCAGGCCTCACAGGCTAGACGGGTGACATTCCTCAAGCATTCCACAAAGTGTGGAAAAGTCTAGAGAGCATGGAAAAGAATCCTCCGCCCAAAAAGAACCACTCATCAGAGGGGGATGGTACTGGGAGTGCAAGGAGACAGGGCCCCAAACTCTGCCAAGATCAGCCAGAGAAAGTGCCAGCAACCTCCATGGACACAGAGGGTTAGGGCAGGGATAGGGTGCTGTGGCTAGGTTGGCAAGGTGGCCCCATGAGTACATCAAAACAAAACCAATAGCAATGTTGATACATATACAGGAAAAAAAAAAAAAATGAGTTCCAAATTGTAAAGGTTGAATCTGCAGAGTAGGATCAAGGAAACACTGTACTGTTTCATAAAACAATTTCTATAATGTCAATTTTAAAATATTATTTCTTTTTAAAAAAACCCTGAAACTAAAGATTTCACCAGTAACATCTTTCTATTTTGTTTTGAAAACTGCCCTAAGAAGCATCTTCCTTGCCTATACTGTTAACAGTTTACTTGGCTTTAGCCTAAGATACGGTTTGCTGATGAAGGACTTGACAATGGAGCAGCCTGAGTGTCGGGAGGGTCAAGGAGAGATGTGTACAGCCCGTCTGAACTCAGGCCCAGTTAGTACCTGGATGGAGATGGTTGTGAACGTCTCAGGGAAGCGTGTGGTTTCACAGCCCAGACTCACCCAACAAGAAAGGAACAGAAGTAACCCAAAGTGTCATAAAAGTTAAGGGACTGCCATTTACCCTTTCAAGCGTGACCCAGAAAAACAAGTATCGCAAGCAATCAGCCTGGCAACTCCTTCACACATTTCACTTCCAGCATGTTCTCAGTCTGCTCCTGCAAGAGTAATTTATAGACCGATCCACCAAAGGATTCTCGGGACACTGAACACATGAGCTACAGGAGGAAAAACAAACTGGACTCTCAAAGCTCAGAGCTTTTGTGCTTCCAAAGGCACCACCAAGGAAATGAACAAGATAATCCATGGAATGGAGCAAAGGATCTGCAAAATGTCTGCTGAGGGACTTAGATCTAGACTATATACAGAGCCACAGAATTCCACAATAAAAAATAATCCAATTTAGAGCTGAACAAAAGATGTGACTAGACACCTCTCGAGGAACACAGATAGATGGGCAATAAACACATGGGAAGACGCTCAGTATCATCAGCTGAGTGCCCAGCAGAGTGCGAATGAGAACCACGAGATGTTGCTTCACACCCACTAGGACGTCTGGAATAGAACAGTAGGGACAGGAGAAATCCTCCCATAATCACCATGGCATTCTCACAGGACCCCACGATCCACTCCGAGGTTATTCCTCTAGAGAAATAAACCAAAAAGCGTACAGGAATGTTTGCAGCACATTATTCACAGCAGGCCACACATGGAGACAGCCCGAATGCCTAACAACAGACAAATGGATACACAAAACGTCCATGCCGTGAAGTGTAGGTGGTCACAAGAAGGAACGGGTGCCCTGATGCCTGCTTGACAGCACAGATGAACCCTGACAACAGTATGCCGTGTGGAAGAAGCCAGACACAAAAAACCACAAATTGTGGATTCTAGTCCCACAGAAGTCCATAGTATGGAAAGTCCATCTATGGAAAAAAATAGGTTAAGCAGCTGCTTAGGGCTGGGGGTAGTGGGGAGAATGACAGGGAAGGGGCTTCCTGCTGAGGTGATAAACAGTGTCCTGAAATTGACTGTGGTCACATCAGAGAATATCTAAAAAACACTGAATTGTACACTTTAAAAGGGCGAATTAGAGCGGCCTGGGTGGCTCAGCGGTTTAGTGCTGCCTTCGGCCCAGGGCCTGATCCTGGAGACCCAGGATCGAGTCCCACATCGGGCTCCCTTCATGGAGTCTGCTTCTCCGTCTGCCTGTGTCTCTGCCACACTCTCTCTCTCATGAATAAATAAATAAAATCTTTAAAAATAAATAAAAAATAAATAAAAGAGTGAATTATTTGGTATGTGAATTATATCTCAATAAAGCCTGTTTCAAAAAAGAACTGGTTGGCAGCCATTTCAGAAAACATATTTGTTTGCATTTTCGATCATGTGGAAGCCCAGTTACCTCCACAGTGTCTGGGAGGATGAAGTCTTCTGCTTGCTGTAATGACACGTGCAAGCTGTGCTTTCCCTGCAGACTGTCATTATCTTTCTGTAACCTTGCCAGCTCTTCTGAAACCTGCTCCCGGGACTGCATCAGCACTGCCTGAAATAGAAACAGATATACTCATCACAGCCAGAAAGGTAAATCCTATCTGCTGAGAAAAATAAGGTCAAACCAAATGAGGGCTGAGGATGGAGGATATGTCATAAAGCTCTGTAAGACCTACAAGAAGCTGCCAGAGATATTCCTATTTGCAGTCTTCTACTCGAACAGACAGGCAAGCAGCAGCCTTGGAGCCCATCTTCCATGGTTTCCACCAACGATATCCCTGCACTAGCAATGGACCAGTATCTCCAGTGGCTACACAGCCAGGACTTAAATCAAATGGAGCACATGTTACCTCCTCATAGCATGCATTCAACAGAAGCAGGGAGAACAAAAGAGCATGGTCTTCCTCCTTCATTACACAAATGTGTGTGTATGTGGACTATGTATATACAACCAGCTGAAGATCACTGAATGGCCTGTGGACCCCAAATACTGGAAGTCATCAGGAGGACCTATGCTTAGGAAGTACAGGACACTTGAGCAGCTCACTCTGAAGATGGGACAGGCTCCTACCGCTGCAGGCTGATGTGCAATGTAATTTTAGGTATTTAATGAGAATTTTAATCAATATAAAAGTTATTCTGGCTAATCTGAGTATAATGATAAAATTCTACGAAAGTATTTGATTTCTGCTAATTTCTAACACTCATTTAACTTAAATGTATATGTAAGTGTAGATTATTCACTCCTCCAATGTTTATTTAACAGCTGCTACTCTATAGGAGGCATTTTGCTGCATACGAGGATACAGAGATATAGGACTGAGATCTGCCCTTGAGACGCTCACAGTGCAGAGGAGGGAGAGCTCAGTAAACCCATAACTGCCCAGCGGAAGTGCAGGTGCTAGGACAGAGAATGGGTACAGCAGGGTAAAAGGACAGAGGCTCCGAGGGGAGAGGCTCAAGGACATTTCCTAGAGAAGGTGATCACTGCATTCTTTTTTTTTTTTTTTTTTAATTTATGATAGTCACAGAGAGAGAGAGAGAGGCAGAGACATAGGCAGAGGGAGAAGCAGGCTCCATGCACCGGGAGCCCAACGTGGGATTCGATCCCAGGTCTCCAGGGTGATCACTGCATTCTAAAGGACAAATAGGCTACTGGCAGGCACACAAGGTCACATGTAAAGTTTGGCCAATTTTGTTGGCTCTTACTTATCTTCTGGCCAGAATCAATTGTTTTATGCTCACTTTTAACCCATTTACAACAAAAGATCAGCATCCCACTTCTCTAAGACATGAAAAAGGGGAAAAATAAAATGTATATAGTTACTTACTTTTGCAACGAGAAAAACAGAAGGATAAATCAAAAATAAAACCACCATATACAGGAGGGGCTAGGAAGAGGGTGAAACGTATAGGGAATGGAAGAAATCTGAACATTTACACATTTTTACAGTTTTGACTTATGAACCATGTTGCATGTTCAAAAAAAAAAAAAAAAGTAAATCAAAGAAGAAAAAGGAAAACCCGAAAATGTAATACAAACAGAACAAATGGAGCAAACAGATAACATAACCACAAAGGAAACAGTTAATTGAAGTAACTTTTGAACACTGTGCAGACTGTGAATCTTTAGCTGGGATACATTCTAAGAGCAAAAAGAGCTACAAAGAAACGCTGAACCTCACTTAACAGTTTTGCCATTGGTAGCAATACTAACATGGTCACTCTGTAACTCTTGTTCCCACCTTGACCAAGGGACCATACTGAAGACCACCAACAGTGGACCCACCCCTCACAACATGCCCCTACTGTCCTAAACTCCCACTGACTCATCATCTCCATGATGTTCTTGGCCCATTCATCTAACCTGAATCTAATCACATTCATCTAACCTGAATCTAATCAGACAAGATTCTATGAGGCAGTTGGTCGGGGCTCTTCAAAAATGCTAATGTCACAGAAGACAAAAAAAAAAGGGGGGGGGGGCAACTGTTCTAGATTAAAAGAAACTAAGTGACTAGACAGAAAAAACAATGTGTGACCTTTCATGGGTTCCTCCATCAAAAAATCAGAATAAAAACCTGAAACCACCTATAAAAATAATCATGGGCTTTGGGAACCATGGTCACATTTTAGGGATGTGGTAACTGCACTGTGGTAGGGTATAGAACCACCTCTGTTCTCAGCAGACACATGCTGAAATATTTAGGAGCATCACAATGTCTGCAACGTATTTCTAAATGGCTAGGAAAACACACACACACACACACACACACACACACACACACACACACACACACACAAAGGCACAGAGATGGAGAAACCACAGCAGCCATGTGTGAAAATGTGGCAAAGTACTGACAACTAGTAAATCTAGAAGATTTAGGAAGATTTTAGGAATGCTTACTCTATAACCTCTCAAAATCAAAATTTTCCAAATAAAATATTAGAAGGATACTAAGACCCCAGGCACTGTCACAGCTGCTCTTGTCTGAGGGGCAAAGAAGAATCTCTCTTCCTCAGTATGAGAACCTCTGAAGGTCATGTCAAGAAGGACCCCAACAGGACCCCAACATTACTCTGAATACTTCTACGTCACTCACAATACACAGGTTTTAAGGGGAGTCCACTTGGAACGTGTTTGTACAGGCAGGTGGGGCTGAGAAAACAAGCAGGGAAGAGATAAGAGAGGACAGTGGAGTGAAGGCAGCTAAATACTGGTTCTGTCAACATTTAGCAGTGATTTTTACACTGATGGTTACCATTTTGTATTCTCTGTCAATAGGTATGGAAAAGGTATGGAACTCTCTAGTCAATGATTAGAATGAGATGCTCCTCGAGAGACCATGACTATTATTTAGGATCAGCTCAAAAGGCACTCAGATACTGACCTGATGCATATCAAAACCCACCATTCCTTTTCCCACACATCCACCCCTGGCAGAGCTGGACCAGGGGCGGCTTGTAGGATCATCCCAGCAGGACCATCATCTACAAAGATCATCAGTGCCTGGGAGCATGTGTCACCCTAATTCCTGTGACATTGATTAGGCTACTCTCAATAATTAACTGCTCAGGAAAGTACAAGGATAGTTCAAACACTCCATCTGCTGGAGCTCTGAGAGATTTCAATAGTCACCTTGTATTTGGGACCAACAATTAGTGCAAAGTTTATTCTGTTCAAGTTTCTCAAATTGGAAAAGTAAAGGTAAAGGTGAGAGTGTTTTTTTGTTCAGGAGGCAGGCTTAAAAAGCCTGTCCTTTACAAATGTTGCTTCGGCCCCAGAGAGCAGAACAGTGTGACCACTGGGCCAGGGAGACATGGTCATAGCAAAGAGGGTGAGACCCAACAGAACAAAGGGGACTCTATCAACCCAGTCAATGCTGATTTAAATGTTAACTTACCATCTGCTCCTGAACATCCCTTTTCGCCTGGGAAAACCCCTGTTGTAACTCTTCAAGTAAGATCTCAGATGCCTGGGCTCTGAGGACGAGTGCAGAGATCTTAAAAGAAAAAAAAAAAGGACACACAGACAATATAGTTAGGAAGCTGGTGATTCTTATGCGAACCCTTCCACCCCTGCTTATGTGATGTCCAGACCTAACCAGCTCATCACTCATTCAACGGATATGCATGCATCTACGGGGTCTTGGCCCCTTGTGTCACACAGGGCAGCACCAAACATCCCTGGGGCTGCGCACTGCTATACATGAACAGATAGCACTTTGTGGATCTCAAGACAGAGATGTTAACCCACGAGGCCTACTTATATTATCCTTAAAGAAGCTTTTAAAAAAAAAAAAAAAAGAAAGAAGCTTAAAAAAAATCAATAAAAATTTTGAAACTCTTGTCCACAAAACAAAAGCACACAGTGTAAAGCATAAATGGACCTTCTGTGAACTAATGTCAGTCTTCCAAGATGATTTACTCAAAAGCAAGCAGTGCACGACTAACACCATTGAACTGTAAACTCCCTTAGTTTGAATGTTTCTTTTTTTTTTTTTAAGATTTTATTTATTTATTCATGACAGACAGACAGAGAGAGAGAGAGAGAGGCAGAGACAAAGGGAGAGGGAGAAGCAGGCTCCATGCCGATAGCCTGATGCGGAACTCGATCCCGGGACTCCAGGATCACGCCCTGGGCTGAAAGCAGGCGCAAAACCACTGAGCCACCCAGGGATCCCCAGTTTGAATGTTTCTGAGAGAGGTCCTGTGAAAGTTGGGGATTCGTACATAACAATTATAATATAAATCAAAATATATTTGTTCAGACATTAAAAAAATTATTGCCAGCATTCTGCTTCCAGTAGTGGCAGATTAGGTCATGTGACTCAAACTTCCTATTGAGAATTAAGAAAACCAGACAAAAATATGAAAGATATCTACTTGAAGGCACCGGAGAACAGGGCAAAAAAAGATTTACAGAGCCAAGGGTCAGAAGGAGGACATGCCAGCTCCAAGAGAAACCTATGTGACACCATGAAGCCCAGCATCCAGGACAGGGTGGCAGAGATGAGAGTCCAGAAGCCATGATGCAAAGGCACCCTGTGAAACTCGCTGCATGGTGTGGATTGGGTCCCCACAGGGTGACAGCCTAGGGTAAGGGAAGGCTTTAAAGTAACCCGAACTTCACAACTTTATATAATCTCAATGCCTGTGAGGGACTGTCACTAGCATTTCAACATTTTAATATACAATGTCCAGCACTCACATAAAAATGCACAAAAGAAAGAACAGGATAAAACCAAAAGGAAATAATAAAAACAAAACAATACAAACAGATCTAAAGTGAATCCAGATTTGTGAATTATTAGAGACAGACTTTAAAATTAACTATATTTGACCTGTCCAGAGATCTATTTAAAAGAGAATTGAGAGATGCCTGGGTGGCTCAGCGGTTTAGCACCCTCTAGGGCATGATCCTGGAGTCCAAGGATTGAGTCCCACATCGGGCTCCCTGCATGGAGCCTGCTTCTCCCTCTGCCTGTATCTCTGCCTCTCTCTCTCTCTCTCTCTCTGTCTCTCATGAATAAATAAATAAAATCTCTAAAATATATATATATAATTTTTTTTTAAAATAATACAAGGGAATTGAGACCTACCAGAGAACTGGAAACAATGGAAAGTAACCAAATGGAAATGATAAATAGAAAAAATAAATTAGGGCAGCCCCAGTGGTGCAGCGGTTTAGCGCCGCCTATAGCCTGGGGTGTGATCCTGGAGACCTGGGATCGAGTCCCACGTCGGGCTCCCTGCATGGAGTCTGCTTCTCCCTCGGCCTGTGTCTCTGCCTCTCTCTCTCTCTCTATGTCTCTATGAATAAATAAATAAAAAATCTTAAAAAAAATAAATTATCTAAATTAAAAATTTCAATGGATAAGTCTTAACAGATTAGACCTATTTGAAGAGAAAGTGAGTATAAAACAGATCTGAAGGAAACATACAATTCGGGAAATACAGAAGAGGCTTAAAAAAATGTGTAAATACAACATGGTGTAATATATACAAATATCTGAAGCAATGTGCCCAATGGAAACCGAGCTAGCAGAGCTAAAAATAAGCCTATGCAGAAACCCTGTCATCTCATTCCTAGGGATGCTCCAGAGAAATGAGACCATATGTCCACCAAAGACACATACAAGGGTGTTTTTAGAAAACGTATTGGTTAAAAAAAAAAAAAAAAGAAAAGAAAACGTATTGGTTCACAAAAGCCAAAAACTAGAAACAACCCAAATATCTTTCAACTGCAGAATGGATAAATTACACCACATCCGTGTACCAGAATATATACAGCATTCACATCTAACCACGGAAGCAGGAACAATGTGCAGGAGCCTCAGACGTAATAAGCAAACAGACTGGCTGTGCATGGCTCTGAACAATAGGATTCCATTTGCATGAAGTTCAAGAATGAGCAATACTAAACAGTGTTCAAGTCAGAACCCTGCCTACCCTCTGTGCAGGCAGCTCTGGTGTTTAGTTAGTATGAAGGAGCACAAGTATATTAGAAAGCTTTGTATCTTGATCCAGATGATGATCACCTAGTAAACTTTCCATGTGTTAAAATTCACCAAGCTCTACACTTGAGATTTATGCACTTGGCTATATGTAATATCTCAATAAAAGCAAGTTTTTACAAGATACACATAACAGCTGAGATTATGCCAATTATGATGTAATTCATCAATTCAGAAATCCAAGAAACCCTGTGAGAACCTCAAACAGGAAAAATATGAATAAAAAATACACCTAGGTACAGCACAGTAAAACTGCTGAAAACAAAAGCAAAAAAAAAAAAAAAATTCCTTAAAATAACCAGGGAAAAAATAATATTTTACCTTCAAAGGAGCAACAGTAGGACCTACAGCTAACTTCTTACTAGTAGAAATACAGACCCAACAGTAACTTCCAAGCCTGGGGGAAAACAGCATAAGTGTTCAGGACACCACAGCTGGTCAAGAATCCTTTTTGGATGAAGGTGGAAATAAAAAGATCTGTCTAAAAAAAATATGAGAGAGTAGAGACTTCCAAGAAGGATGAGGCCCATAATGGCCTTTCTCTACCCTGATTACAACTAACAACTACCCAAGGACTTTGAAAAACAAGCAAAAGCAGACAGTTGAAAGAAGGAAGTCAAAATGGGAGAAGCAACTCATCCAGGAGTGAATTCACTGCTCACGTGGGGTTTTTCTCACTTCTGTGGCAGCGTTCTTCTGAGATGACCAGCGGCAGAACCATAATAGCTGCAGGGGGGAGGGGGGTACAAGGGACCAGACTCTGTGTGATCCCAGTGCAAGGGCAAGGTCCCTGGAAGAAGAGCAGAGGGGTGTCCTTGGGGAGGGGACTGAGGGAGGGAGGGCTTAATTCTGTGTATCAACCAACACAAGTCCCACACCCACCACAAGTGAACACATCCAAAAGCTCTTCAAAAGCTTTAAAAAGGGAACTGATGGGATGCCTGGGTGGCTCAGTGGTTTAGCGCCTGCCTTCGGCTCAGGGTGTGATCCTGGAGTCCTGGGCTCAAGTCCCGCATCGAGCTCCCCGCAGGGAGCCTGCTTCTTCCTCTGCCTGTGTCTCTGCCTCCCTCTCTGTGTCTCTCATGAATAAATAAATAAAATCTTAAAAAAAAAATAAAAAAGGAACTGACATCAGAAGCATCTCCACACAAGGCAAGATGAGGCCTGCTAACAGAACCTAATCAGATAAACAAAGTGCTGAGTCTCACAGTAACATATTCATAGTTCCCAGGGTACAACCTAAAAGTACTCGACATGGGAAAAATCAGGAAAATGTAACTGATTTCTCAGGGGGGAAAGAAACTCACACCTGCCAACCCCATGAAGACCCAGGAGAATTATCAAAGACTCTAAAGTAAGTATTAAAACTATGCACGAAAAAAAGGTGAATACTTTTGGAATGAGGGAAAACACAGACCTCAGCAGAGAACTAAAAACTATTTTTTAAAAAATCAAATGAAAATTTTACTATGAATTACAGCAGAGAATTTTGCACAGAAATAGACAAACAGACCAACTGAAGAGAACAGTCTTGAAAATGACTCCCCTCCTACCACCATACATAATCACTTGATGAATGACACAGATGACCTTGTAGAGCAGAAGAAAAAAGGGGATCTTTTCACTAAATGGTCCGAACAGCTATCCAAATGGAAGAAATAAAACTACCCTCATCTATACAGCATACACATCAAAATTAATTCTAGATGGATTTTTAGATATAAATGTGACTATAAACAATAAAGCTTCCACAAAAATATATGAAAATACCTTTATAACACATATTCTTTTTTATTTTAATTTTTTAAGATTTTATTTATTTATTCATGAGACACACAGAGAGAGAGGCAGAAATACAGGCAGAGGGAGAAGCAGGCTCCATGCAGGAAGCCTGACACGGGATTCGATCCCGGGTCTCCAGGATCAGGCCCTGGGCTGAAGGTGATGCTAAACCACTGAGCCATCCGGGCTGCCCAATATTCTTTTTTTTTTTTTTTTTTTTAATTTATTCATGAGAGACACACAGAGAGAGAGGCAGAGACATAGACAGAGGGAGAAGCAGGCTCCACACAGGGAGCCCGACATGGGATTCGATCCCGGGTCTCCAGAATCACGCCCTGGGCTGAAGGCAGGCGCTAAACCGCTGAGCCACCCGAGCTGCCCCCAATATTCTTTTTAAAAAGGGATTCTTATTATTTATTTGAGAGAGAGAGCACCTGAGCAGTGGGAAGAACAGAGGGGGAGGAAGAGGGAAGGGGAAAGAATCTTGAGCAGACTCCTCACTGAACAAAGCCCAACATAGGCTCGATCCCACGACCCTGAGATCATGACCTGCGCTGAGATCAAGAGTCATATGTTCAAATGACTGAGCCACCCAGGCACCCCCAAAAAATATTCTTTTAAAAAACAAAAAAATAAAAAAAATAAAAAATAAAAATAAAAAAAAATCACAAATCATTAAAAAAATTCAATCAGCTTGACTACATGAAAATTATGAACTTTTCATCAAAAGACACCATTAAAATAATGAAAACGTCAAGTACTGATGAGCAGAAATGCACCACACAAGTCACCAAAAGGCTCTAGTATGATTGTATAAAGAGCTTCTAACAAATCAGAAAAATAACAAAAACAGATAAACAGAACTAGACAACAATAGACAATTAGCATAAGACTTGAGGGGAATCTCACACACACACACACACACACACACACACACCCCAGTGGCCACTATGTAGGACACATGCTACATAACCTGGGTGGTCATCAGAGAAATGCAGACTAAGCCACCGTGGAACCCCATAATCAGCTACCGCAATGATGGGCCCACAGGGATGCCCTCTGCATTGCTGCTCGGAGTATAAATGTGTGCGACCACTGTAGAAGATTGTTTGGCTTTGTTATCCGCTGAAGTTGAGTGCATTCTGACCATCTGACCAGGGCCCGGCACTCCTAGTGGATTCCCAGCAGAAGCATGCACAACAAGCCCCGTATGGAAATTTCAGAGTAGAAGTACTCCTAACAGCCCAGAACTGGAAACCACCCAAACACTAGTCCCAAAGGAGACACTTACAGATCCGCACACAGTACAAGTGTGCGACGACCACAAGGAAGCTGCCACTGCTCCAGTGTCGGGTAAGAGCCTCACAATGCCACACAGGGGAAGACGAGATGATGCACACCATCTACCTCATTTGTTCCAACAGAGAGACAACACCCTCTGCTAGTGTCACAAGTCAGGGAAGGAGCGGGCTTCTGTTCTGTTATTCTGTCCCAACCAGGGGAATATAGAACTGAGTTCTGGCATGTGGGTCTATCTGTGCATGTTTGAGTTTTTTCTATTTGTTATACATTTAAAAAGTCAAAAGGAATTTAATTAGTATTATTCCTGTCAGAAAGTTTATGTGCAGCAGAAAAACCTACTACTAAAAAATAAAACTGAGCATCTGCTGATAGTTAACCAGTTATTTCCACAGTTATCCTTCAAAGGTCTGTAAGACCTACAGCAGAAAGAGATCAGGAAGAGATCTTTATTCTCTGAGGGAAAACAGAATGGCCCCAGGCCAAGAAAGAAACAGGGCTGTTTCCAAGCCACAGCAGGCAACCAGGCAGCGTCCCAGTGGGTGGTGGTGGCACGATAGGTCGTCAGGCCCTGGTACCTGGTGGCCAGTGTCCTGGGTGCTGCGCTGCAGGGCGTCCTCCAGCTCCTGCCTCTCCCTGGCCGTCCTCTCCAACTGCTCGTTCGCCTGCCTCAGCATGGCCTGCAGTTTCTTCACCTGTGCAATTTGAAATGCACATCAGGACAAAGTTCCCAAGGATTCTTTTATTAATTAAAAAAAAAAAAAAAGCCCTAACTCCAGAAATTTAAAAAGCCTCATCTTCTGTCTTCCTGAGACACAGCACAGATCTGTCAATTCAGAATGACTGACCTCATCTGACGTCACTGTCAGGCTTCCACAAATCCTTTCTCACATTCGGTATCTCCTTCGCAAAGGTCTGCTCTCCCTCCACACCTGAGTCCTGCAGGCCGTGGCAGCACCCCTTTACTCTGGTCTACCCTCCGCCTGCCTCCAATCTGCAACCCACACTAACACTATGAATGTTTCCTAAAACAAAAGTCTAATCATATCATTTCCCTACTTAGAATTTCTACATGCGCCTCTCCCTCAATGACCTCATGGTGGTCTTCCTTTCGGAGGAGCGGAGCGTCCTCTCCCTTCCTGCACCCCCCACAGCCCATGAGCTGTTCGTGCTTCCTAGAACACAGCCTTCCCCTTCCTGAGAGTTCCTTCACACACCTTTCCTGTCCTAGATTTGTATTCCAGCTCAAAAACAAACTTAGCTCAAGGGTTCCTTTCCCTGAGCGCACAGTGAGGCCACATGCCCCTGTGCGCCTCTAGAAATTGAGGTCTCCATCATCCAGGAAAATTGGTACACATGGGAGGAAACTAATGCAAATGGCATTTGAAAATATTAAACCATCATTCTAATCACTTCAACTTATTGTGAAGACTAAGAGAACAACCTTTACAATAAAAAAATAACAATCTGGAAATAGAAGAAAAATCATCTTTTCCTTCTCTATACTTTCACAACCCCACTCTCCTGAAATTCTACATTTCCTAAATGTTCTCAAGGAATCAATCTATTAGACAATGTATCTGGAAAAGTACTTGTCAATCTCTGCATACGAAATCTACCAAATCTTAATTTCTGTGCTCCTGTAAACTAACTGTAATCAGTTTAACAAATTTATGAAAGAAGGTAATAAGCTTTGATGAAGATTCTAAATAAGGCTTAAGATAATATTCAGCTAAGCTTTATTCAGTGAGTAGCACAGTAACCGCCCCCTCAAGCCCTGTATGGAGAAGCACCATGCCCAGCGCACATTCCTGGCAGCACGGCCGCCCTCGGGGCAGGAGGAAAAGGCGATGAGAGGAGATGTGCCCCTGCCCCTGCAAGAGCTGAGCTGGCCCGCGTGTTGCTGGGCCAGCTGAGTCGCAGACAAAAGCGAAGGCTCCAGAGTGCCCCACTGGGAACGTAGCTGACGCTGCAAGAACCAGGTTATTTCGTATTTCACGTGGATATATTTCACAAAGCAAGTGGGAGGGGAAACACCAGTGAGGAGGACAGCAGTGCAGTGAGGAGGACAGCATTAGCAATTTGGCATACCAAAAAGAAACTCACCTGGTCTCTGGTCTCAGCCTCCTGAATCTGAATCCCTTGTAACTGTTTTTCATAATTGGAGCACATATCGCAACGTCTACCAAGTTTATTTCCCGCATTATGTACCTGAAGGGCATCAAAGTTACCTCTTATCAGCAGAACAAAATGTATGTCGCACATCTGAATACATGCACAGTCTTATCTATGCTCCTCAGAGAACACGTGGTAGACAATTTCTTCAGAGTTATGGCCCTATAGGGTTGGGTTCTTTTTTTTATTTTTTAAAGATACCACTAATGTTATTCTTTTTTTTTTTTTTAAGATTTTATTTGTTTATTCATGAGAGACACAGAGAAAGAGAGAGGCAGAGACGCAGGCAGAGGGAGAAGCAGGCTCCATGCAGGGAGCCTAACATGGGACTTAACGCCAGGTCTCCAGGATCATGCCCCGGGCTGAAGGCGGTGCTAAACCGCTGAGCCACCCAGGCTGCCCTAGGGTTGGATTCTAAGATGCTGTAAGCACCAATACACGAAGGACAGGCAAACAAGGGCCCCAGCTATGTAACCAGGAGGCTAAGGGCCACAAAACACCACCTTTGAGGAAAACATGAAGCAAAAGTATGAGGCCAAGACCCACACAATGCAGATGAGCATGCCACCTGGAGCAGGGGCAGGACGGAACCAGTGCCCATTGGCTGCTCCCCCAGCTCAGGCCACAAACAGCCCGAGAGCTGCTAAGGAGCGTCTCCTCACACATGTCCTACGTGAGATTGGGGGGGGGGGGTGGCTGCCATCAGGCTTCACGGCTCAACCAGTCCTTTAAGAGACAGGGGCCCTGTGAAAGAAAGCACTAAAAGTCAGAAACCTGGCCTCTGACCACATTGTCCTGCTCAGTTACCGGGAAAAGTGGCATGAGTCCTGTGGCCTGAGATGAGGCCCCGCCTATAACCTGGGGACCATCTGATTATTACCCTGAAGCTGGAACCCAGGGCCACACAATCCTGTGAGGCACTGTGCAAAGGCCTGAAGTTGTAACTCTTACTTCTGAGTTTGCAAATACTCTTAGGAGGAAAATGAACCTCCTTCTGCGCTACCTTCTCTTCTCTCTCTCCCATGGTTCCTACCCCTCCTTACATACACTCGAGTGCCTGCTGACAAGCATCTGCGTTCGGATCTCAAGGAGAGGGGACAGAAGGAATCTGGGAGTACACCAAGACTGGAAAGGGTGCGGGGCAAACCAAATTCAGGCTACTCCAACATAAGGGTGCCTAAGCTCCGATTAGGTGAGACTCCGGGGGTGGAGAGTGGGGGAGCTCACACCCAGTTCCCTTCCAGCCACAGCCACCTGGAATGGCAGTCACTGGACCGTGTGGCGATGTGTGCACGTAGGGATTCCAGGGGCATCCTGTAAATGTACAATACATCCCAGAGCCACCCAACGTGAGCAACAGAGAGAAAGTCAGGAAGACAGCTCACCTCCTTCTGCAGCAGATTCCACTCTGTCTCACTGACCAAGCGGTAACCACTGGGGGACACATAAGCACTTTCCATACCCTGGGTGACACTGGAGAGGAGAGACGCCGTCTCTTCTTGCTCTGGCGTCATGGCCTTGATCGCTCTCTCCTGATCTTTGGTTAACATAAACCCACTTGGCATTTGTAGTGACCCAAGGGAGGCAGTATCAAAGTTCTCAGACACTGAATCTGCTCCTACCAACGGTCCAAAATCCGATTCATCCAAGTTTCCAGCAGATTTTGCTTTGTAGTTATAGCCTAAAGCTTTGGATTGCAGTGAGCCTGAGGTTCCCAAGCTGTCTGTAGACTGTGCTCTCCTGAGTCCATCTTTAAACATGTCAGTGTCTGATTTACTGAACGAGTCTCCAGACGGCAAGAGTAAGTCTGCATCCAGGGAGTGGACTGAGCCGTGGGTGCTATCTAAGTGCTCCTGAAATGTGAAAACACACATTGCCAAGTTAGACGATTCTCTATACTTGAGACAAAAACTACCGGATGGTCAGAGTGTTTCGCCACACGTTCCACATGATGATCCTTAGCACACTACCTTCACATAGTCACTGAACAAAATTTACTGAGTGTCTTCTATTGGATCTAAACCAGGTACTCAGGACACAGCGGTAAGCAAACCATGACCTTATGATGTTTGCAGTTTCGTGAAAACAATAAGCAAGCAAGCAGTCTGTTAGAACGCTGTATGTGATAAAATGAGCAGCACTGTACTGAGTGCCCGGGGTGCTCAAGGTGGGGCTTTTAGCTCAGACACGGGGGTCAGGGAAGGTCTCCTAAAGCTCAGCGCCAGGTACACTGAATGTGAGGTGCTACTCGTATGTCCACATGGGCATACTCACCTGACAGAGGGACATACAAGTCTTTAGACAGAGAGGCCAGAGGGTAAACACTACATAATGATCATTCAAGTCACAGCAGCAAATGAGAACATCTACAGTGGTTCTGTAGGATGAAAAGGCTGAGGGCAGAACCCTGAGAAACACCAACTGTGTCTGTTTGGGGATGGACAAAGGAAGGAGCAGCCTAAGTGGAAGGGAGATGGGAACAGTATTGCATGCCTGAAGGTGTAGTCAGCATGAGATATGGGGTACATAAGTGAAAGAAGCAAGACACAGAAGGTAACACACTCTGAGTTCATCCACAAGAAACGTCCAGAACAGGTAAATCCATGAAGACGGAAGACAAATCAGTGGTTGCCAAAGGCTGAGGGGAAAGGAAACTGGGGAGTGACTCCTTGGAGGACGTGGGGTCTCCTGGGATGAAGCTGGGGGGACCACAGAGATGTGATGGCTGCACACTGTGTGCACTAAATGCCTCTGAGTCAGGGTGCCCGACTCAGCTGGTGAAGTGTCTGCCTTTGGCTCAGGTCATGATTCCAGGGTCCTGGGATTGAGCCCTGTCGGACTCCCTGCTCAGCTGAGGAGTCTGCTTCTCCCTCTGCCTCTGCCTCTGCTCATGCATATGCTCTGTCAAATGAGTAAATAAAATCTTTAAATGCCTCTGAGTCGCATACTTTAAGTGGTTAATTCTATGATGTGTGCATTTCATCTCAGAGTAACATGTGGTGCGACACATTCTCAAAGTGACAGCAGCACAGCAGTGCCACTCCACGAGGCTGCACACGGTGACCGGAAAACCAGAAAAGAAAAGGGTAGCAAGTGTTTCTTGAAATTCAACATATTCGATTTAAAAGACTAGCCTTTTATTTCAAGATAATACTGTCTGCTTTTTGTTGTCAAAAGCCCTTTCATTCATAAACTGGAAAAGCCTGTGAAAAACACAACTTTTAAATGTTTCTTTTTTTTAAGATTTTATTTATTCATTCATGAAAGACACAGAGAGAGAGAGAGAGAGGCAAAGACAAAGGCAGAGCGAGAAGCAGGCTCCTTGCGGGGAGCCTGACGTGGGACTCGATTCCGGGTCTCCAGGATCACGCCCTGGGCAGAAGGTGGCGCTAAACCGCTGAGTCACCCGGACACGCAAAACTTTTAAATGTTTTAAAAATATTCTTACTTGGTAAAAACTGGACAACTTTTATGTTAATTCCTCCATTTTGTTCTGGTTTTTTTTTTTAAGATTCTTTTTTTTTTAAGATTTTTATTTATTTATTCATGAGAGACAGAGAGAGAGAGAGAGAGAGAGAGAGAGAGAGAGAGAGGCAGAGACACAGGCAGAGGGAGAAGCAGGCTCCATGCAGGGAGCCCGACATGGGACTCGATCCCAGGACTCCAGGATCACGCCTTGGGCCGAAGGCAGCACTAAGCCGCTGAGCCACCCAGGCTGCCCCCATTTTGTTCTGTTGAACACATATCTAAGTTGAGTTAATGTAGCTGTGGTGGAGGTCGTGAGCGAGTACCCAGTACAAAGCTGATACACACCGGGATGAGAATCCCTTCTGGGAGTTACACAGAAGCCACCCTCGGTCCCATGCAGTGCTGCTGAGACACAAAGGACAGGAGGGGACAGCGGCAGGAAATGGGCCGGAATGCAGGGCTGGTGACAGAGAGTGCATACACCCAGGGGAAAGCGTGAACCAAATGGCGTTTCTGGAAGATGACTCAACAATATTTCCCGATGCCCTAAACATGTCTACACCCTTAATGGGCAGTTGTTCCCAGCAGCCCATGCTATGGGAGTGAGCAGAACCCAGGGAGGAAGTGCACCAACAGCACTACGGTTCCTCATAGTGGTGAAAACTCCTACGTTGGTAAAGATGGAACCAACTTGACTATTGCTTTGCTAGTACTGTTTCTTATTTTCTATGTTTTACGATGTTTTCCCCATTCTGAGGACCCTGCCAGCCAGGGAAAGACCACCACTCCAAGCCACCGGATTCCTCCGATTAATACACAAGTCGCCTATGAAGAGGCCTCTCACATATACCCAACCCATCCTTCCTGTGGCCCCCAACCACCTCCTTGACCGCCCTCATGACCCCATGCCAGTACCCCACCTCGCCCTAAATCAGCCCACGGCTAGGCACCAGGAAACTGAGAACAGACTCTCTACACCAAAGCCTACTGGGATTACTGAAAGCAGCCAGCCTTGTGCTGTTTGACCCGTGCTGCCTCCCTGCTCCTGCTTCTGCCTCGTGACCCAACTCTGCTGCATCTGCACATGGCTCTACATGGTGCACGGGACTTGCTTCTGGACAGACTGTGAGGAACATTCCACTTTTCTTCCAATGGCACGGACCTACAGACCTGGGCACAAATCCATCAGGATGGAATTCTTGGGCGTTTGCATGCCGAAATGCTGTCAGCTATTAAATTCCACTTGTGCGAAAACATTTACTGATAAGCCAAAACCTCTAAGATAGGCTCAAGTGAAAAAAAATTTACATAAAAGATTATGTAGAATTACAATATGGGCTAGGTTTAAAAGCAAAAATAGAAATATACACATGTTAACTCGGGAAATGGAGAAAAGAAACAGAAAGGAGAGACGTGCTCTAGAAAGCAGCGGCAGTCATCTCCGGGCAGGAGACTCAGGTACCAGCTCTCCTGTTCCCTAGGACCTCTTTGTACTCTCCACATTTCCCACAATGAACACACTTGATTTTTGTACCAAGAAAAGGACACTGCACCAGGCTAAAGAAAGTATCAGGTCCTACACATTTTCATTGTCTTTAGCCATAAAGTCTGAGTCTCTGAAGTGGCCACTATTAACTTTACAACAACAGGCAAAAGTAAATCATCATGACTCTCAATATAAAACATTCAAACTGTAAAAGATCAAATCTAAAATATATTTAGAATGTCAGAAAATAATGTTATGCACAATATATACTACAGACCAACAAAGATAGAATCAAAAAATTTTAAAAACACTTCACTGTAAATTCAACAAAGCTCCATTTCCTGTTTTCCTGCTAAAATATTTTTTGAAGTCTGAAACTTTTTCAAACATTCCTGCACACAGAAACCACATAATAATCGGCAGTACCCAAAAACTGAGACTCTCTTGGGAGTCTGACTATTAAAAAAATGCACAGCAGAATCAGGGCAAGTGGTTCTCAGTGTACGACCCAAAACAAAGAATGTAGAAAAACACTTACATCATCCCCTTCAGTGTTCACTAGGATATTTTTAAAGCTTTAATGTCAAACAATCCACAAACATGGAAACATAAGCCACCAGGAAGTAGACCACACGGGACTGAGCAGAAACCTACCCACTACACAGACACATGGATGAAGACCCCAATCCCATCTATCCAGGACTAGTTCCTAAAGCCAGGGGACGAGGCGGGGCAGGGCACAGGATGCAAGAGGCATGTGAGCTGGGCCAGCATGGGGACAGGCCTGGCTGTGAAGATGTGGGGAACGTGGAAGCCACAGAGGGTCACTCAGCGGTGAGGCCCTTCTGTGCCATGTTGAGGGCCTTCATCTTTATCCTCGAGGCAGTAACAGAAGCACTTCCTTCCTGTAGAGGGGATCAGCCTGAGTCCTGAAGATGCCTAGAGGGTCTCAACACTCAGCAAGGCAGGGAAGATAGCCCTCCAGGAGAAGGAACCATGTGCCAGCACAACAGGGTGGCAAATGTGCTGGAATGGTGTGAGCAGAACTGGAACGTCATCGTGCACGTCATGGGAGCCTGTGTGGATGCCGAGGAGAGGAGTGGCCTGGCTGCAACTCCCCTCACCACAAGGGAATGCTCAGTAATGCCCAGGGTGCAGCTGCCAACAGGGTGGAGACAGGGTGGAGACGAGAACCCCCCTGAGGCGGCCCCTGAAGCCATGGGGAGGGAGGCAAGAGGCCCCCAGGCCAGGGGAGCACCACTCTCTACCTCCAGGGCTGCCCCCTCCACCTGACTCTCCCCACCACCCCTACTCCCATCCCCCACCAACCTCACCCCCATCCTCACAGCCTGTTAATGAGCAAACATGTGCTATAGGGAGTTCAGTTCTTCAACACTTCAACTAACCTTCTAAAGAAAAAGCTAAAGTATTGGCAACACTTATTATTCATTCCAAAAAAGATTTAAGTTCTCCTCTACAGCTTTAATATCGGAAGCCCTGGGGAAGCACTTTAGGGGCAGTGAGAGGCCCACACATGTCCTGGAGATCATAAATATAGGAGACACACAGACCATCACTGTGTCAGCGGCTCCGCATGTCCTGCGTGAACCACGGGGGACAAAGGACAAGCTGCATATGAAAACATCATGTACACAGGGACTTGAATGACAGATTCGCCCTACCTCTTCATTTGACAACTGGGCGCAAGCTTCCTCATGCGTGAGAGCGCAGGCCGCCGAGGCTTTCGCCTCCTCCTCGACATCTGTTCTGTTGTGCTCCTTCTTCTTATGAAACCTCTGTTGCTCATCTTCCTCCTGCAGGTGAAAGGAAATACAGACACACATCACTCAGGTGATCCATACTTCACGTTCAGTCAGTTTTTTAACCACTCAAAACAAATGAAAGAGAACAATGCTTTACAAGAAAACTGGACACTGAGGTTTATTTGCTTTGTAATTATGTCAGGATGTCTGATCCTAACAAATGTCTCAACACCACAAGCACCAAGGATGAAGCCATCACAAAGGAGAAATCAGGAAGCAGCTTCCCAGATGAGTAAATTGGGAGAAAGATGACATAAAACACACCCCGTCCTCTTCCTGGGACCCGAGGGAGAATTCACATGGACATCCCTGCAGGTGACCACAGAAAAGGGCAGGTAGGGCACGGCCACCAGACATAGTACAAACTCATGTGAGACACAACAAGACTGGTTCAAGTGATGTCAGAGTCCCTCGGGGCTCCCAGAGCAGCCCCACGGGGGACACAGCCATGGCAGCACACAGGTGTGCACAAGCTTCTGCAGGGGGCAGCGAGGAAAGGGATCACAGGAGCAGCATCAAGGGGAGTCCACCACCTGGGGCACAGGAGGGGTAGGCAGATGCACAGGGGAAGCCCCAATAACCCACCATGCCTGAGAGGAGGGCGGGCACATGGGCTTCGAACCAGCAGACCCCCTCACCTGGGGAGTCCTAGTGCATGTCTGTCCTGATGACTACAGGAACAGAGCTTTATATGTGAGCCGCAGCACAATTCAGACATGCAGAGAAACCTCAGGGAATGTGAATAAAAAGCCCTAACTGACCAATCAGAGCATTCAGACCATTTTGATGGACAGCAGTACTTTATTTATTTTTTTTAAGATTTTATTTATTTATTCATAGAGATGCAGAGAGAGAGGCAGAGACACAGGCAGAGGGAGAAGCAGGCTCCACGCAGAGAGCCCGACGTGGGACTGGTCCAGGGCCTCCAAGATCATGCCCTGGGCTGCAGGCGGCGCTAAACCGCTGCACCACCGAGGCTGCCCAGACAGCAGTACTTTAGAATCTAAATCCTTAAACTGGCTTTGTCTATACAGAAGAAGAATGAGTCACAATTAAAACAAATTTTAGGGATCCCTGCGTGGCGCAGCGGTTTAGCACCTGCCTTTGGCCCAGGGCGTGATCCTGGAGATCCGGGATCGAATCCCACGTCAGGCTCCCGGTGCATGAAGCCTGCTTCTCCCTCTGTCTGTCTCTGCCTCTCTCTCTCTCTCTCTCTCTCTCTCTCTCTCTCTGTGACTATCATAAATAAATAAAAATTTAAAAATTTTATAAAGGATGAAACTTTTGAAAGCCAAAATCTAACCTAAGTCATACAAGGAAATTGAAACCATTTTTACAGTACCTAGAACAGCTTCTATGCAGCTATGCTAGGGAAATAGCTGCGCCGATGCACAAGAAGGGGCAGGAGATTAGCCACGCCACTGTCTGAAATGAAGCAAACAGAACAGTCTAGGTGCCACTACAGGGACAGGGATGGGGCCCATTATGGTGTGTCTACCACAGCAGTGAGCAGAGTGGCAGCTCTCTGGTGCGGACACTCACTGCAGACAACACTGGGGAGAGTAAGTTATGGACTATGCATCCTGACCCAACTGTATGAAACAAATCAACCTAAAGATGCACTTATGAACACAAAGAAGCACCCTGGAGGGGCTGTCCTCTATACGAAGACTTCTGACGACAAAAGTGGCTGCTCCTGAAAGGGAGGTGACCGAGGAGATCCTCCCTTCATCATTTTGTCCTTCATCACTTTGTATTTACAACAAAGTATTCTTATTTATTTATTTAATTTTTAATTATTTAATTTATTTATTCATGAGAGACACACAGAGAGAGAGGCAGAGACAAAGGCAGAGGGAGAAACAGGCTCCCTGCAGGGAGCCCAATGCAGGCCTCAATCCCAGATCCTGGGATCACACTCTGAGCCACAGGCAGACGCTCTACTGCTGAGCCACCCAGGCATCCCATTCAGCAAAGCATTTTTAACCTGAGATTATTTGTATATTATTTGTGTAATTTAGAGCATTTTTTAAAAGGCAAAGAGAAAACAAGATCTCGGGTGAGCAGCTCTGTGGACTCCTGCCCTTCCGGATCACTCAGCCTCACCCTCCCCATGCCGTCACTTCCAATGAGGCTTCCAGAGCAATGTCACCAATGACTCAACCTGGGCAAACACAATCCACGAGATTCTCTGTCGGAGAACTGGACAGAGGGTGGACAAGGGCTGTCTCAGAAATATACACTGTTGCATCCTACACAGTGTCTACACAGGAGCGCTGTTAAATCAGCTCTTTCTCTCAGACAAGGCCATTTCTAAAGCAAAGCCCTCCAACGCAGCTCTCGTGTATTCTGAAAGGGCGTGGATGTCCCCTGGCTCCGGCCTTTGGTCAAATCCCACAAAACATAAGCCCTGCGATGGCCTGTGTGGGGACAAGCAGGGCGTGGTGCCAGCGCTGCGAGTCCCCCAGAACTATCGCTCACCTGATCTCTCTTCTTCAGCTCTTCCACCTGCCGGAGCTGTTCCGACGTGAGCACGATCTCCATGCGCTGCATGTCCCTCATGAGCAAACGCTGAGACTCCAGAAACTGGTCATTGGCCTTCTGCCACGTGTGTTTCAACTGGTTGTGTTGTTGTCGCTCTTGCTCCAAGAGATGGCAAACTGTTTAGGCACCCCCCCCCCCAATGAAAAACACTGAATTTTTTTTTTAAAGATTTATTTATTTATTTATTCAGAGAGAGCGAGAGAGAGGCAGAGACACAGGCAGAGGGAGAAGCAGGCTCCATGCAGGAAGCCCAACGTGGGACTTGATCCCGGATCTCCAGGATCACACCCCGGGCTTCAGGTGGCGCCAAACCGCTGCGCCACCGGGGCTGCCCAAAACACTGAATTTTAATGGTAGGCAATTCCTTTAACATAGGACCATTAGACTAGGTCTGGCCAATGGTCCATCCTGTGTGGGACTTGCCTCGGACAAGAACCAAGGGGCAGCCTGCTGTAGGACACATGGCACCTGTCCTCACATCTCTCCTCATGCACAGTCTCCCAGAGCCTGCTCCCGGTAACAGTGACAAGTGAAAAGAGGATTTCTGTGCTAATTGAGGGTTAGAAAACCCAGCTAAATGAAATTTTATAGGTTCCTTCACTGCAGGACTTTGAGCTCAAGATCTTAAGTATACCTATGTTCTCTTGGAGGAGGATAGAGAACACAGTATGTCCCCACTTCCTTTGATCAAAACATCCTTCCCACAGTGCCACTCACTGAACAAGTGTTCTAGGGAATACAATTTGGGAAATGCTGCTCTACGTGTGGAAGGCATGGCAACCACTACTCACTGTCTTTATATACTTTCTGACAAATGTGCTACCCAGAAACGCTTCCTGAGCTCATGCAGTTCTGACTTTTCAGGAAGTCAATGGTTCTCCTAAATGGCAGGTACTGCTGACACTCGCCAGCTCAGCCGTCCTGTACTAAAAAATGAGTGGGTGGCATCACCCAGCCACTCCAGCCAGAAACCAGAGACACAACCTTACTGCTGTCTTGCCTCCCCCCACTACTGCTCCCTCCTGGGCTGTGTGACATGGCCACTTTCAGCCACCTGCCTCAGATCCGCTCTCACAACCCCAACAACTGGTATGCTTCCTACCATTGGTCTTGCCTCGCTGGCTTACTATCCACACTACTGCTAACTGAACTGAACTTCCTAAAATGCAAAATTTACATGATCACTCTTGAGTTTAAAGCTCTTCAGAAAAGTCAAACCCAAGGCCACATACTGTATAATGCCATTTATACAGAAAACCAGTAGAGGCCAATCTGAACAGACGGGAAGGAGACCAGGGCTGCCCAGGGCTGGGAGGAAGGCGGAAAAGGAAGTGACCAGTGATGAGCACAGAATTTTTCTTGGTAGTTAAACTGTTGGGGAATTAGTCAGTGATAACAATGCACAGCTTTCTGAGTAGGAGATTTTGAAGGAGTGAACTTCATGCCATGTGAATTATGTTTCCATAAAGCTGTTATTTAAGAAAAACATTTTAAAAGCCCTTCAGAAGCTCCTTCCTGCCTATATGATAAAATCCAAATCTGGGCTTCAGCATAAGGTGTCCACAATCTGGCTCACATTTTGCCCCTGTCTCCCACATCCTAACTTTGCTGAACCTATTTCTTCCATTCCTTTATCTGTTGCACCATGTGCCAATGGCTTTGAACATCAGTCACCTCTGGCCACCTGACAAAATAATCTCCCTGTCCTTCAAAGCCCCACTTAGCTTCTCCCAAGAAGCTCGTATGTGGCTCTGCTGCCTCCCTGGTGCACTTGCAAGTGGCCCCTGCAAGAGGCAGGAGCACTATCGTGGCTGCACGGCTAAGTCTCCCAGCGCAGGTGGTAAGTTACAATGCTGTTCAACTTTCACCTTTTTCTCTTTCTGGTATGGAAATTATCCCCTTACTCATTCTAACGAAACTTCTCAGATACTTTTCCAGACATGTTAGGAAGGCTTGGAGGTCAAAAACAAACAAACAAAGGAAAGGAAAGGAAAGCTTGAAGGTCTTAACACTTTCTGGAAGGGTTGGAGTACATTGTTTAAACAGAAATTCCTACTTCTTTTGGACACTTTCTGAGTTGTGTGTCTTTTTGACAGCAGCACATCTGAAAAGTGTTTCCAGAAAGCCAAAGACTTGCTCAAACTTTGAGGTGATTTTCATAACATTTTATGAAATAATTCTGTAGGCTTATTAATTTCAGCTTTCCATTATTTGAGAAAATAAATATGAAAGCCTAAATTATTGATGGAAGAGCTGTACTTCCCACAGTACTTGATATACTACCTGGAAGTATTCACTGTATAGGACTCTATCACCACAGCCCTAACTTGCATGTGAAAATATGTTATTAGTATAACCTACAACACGTACAAGATTTCAAGGTATCCATGCATCTAGATTATGAAAAAAGTCAGATCTGCACTTTTACTAACCTCTAACTGAAATTTACCATTTCCTTTAGTTACCCACAATCTGGGCAACCCAGCACAGTTAAGGAAGACACCGCCCATGACTTCATCGCCAACAGAAGCTGTAGCCATTGCTGTGTCTTGGCACAGTGGCACTGCTTCAGGACTACAGTCCTTACCAGACCTGCTACCAAACCTCTGTAATTAATGCATCCATAAAATAACACATTTCTTTCTGTATAATAAGTTTGCAGTTATTTATATTTTGTATCGTAAGTGATTTCTTTTGTATTTTATATTGTAGGGATTGATTGATTTTTAATACTGTAGGGATTAAAAACAGCATCCTAGGATCCCTGGGTGGCGCGGCGGTTTAGCGCCTGCCTTTGGCCCAGGGCGCGATCCTGGAGACCCGGGATCGAATCCTACATCGGGCTCCCGGTGCATGGAGCCTACTTCTCCCTCTGCCTATGTCTCTGCTTCTCTCTCTCTCTCTGTGACTATCATAAATAAATTTTAAAAAATTAAAAATAAAAACTGAGCTGCTTAAAAAAAAAAAAAAAAAACAGCATCCTAAGAGTTTTCACAAGATTGCCAAGAGTCCACGAAACAAAAAGGTTAAGAACCCCAGATAATTAAGACTCACTAGCAGAACTGAAGACAAAAGTCTATCTTTATGTTAATGGGGAAAAGATAAGCCTTCTCCCCCAGGCCAGGGAAAATGAAATCAATTTCTGTACAAATCTGCTACCAGCCTAGTGAAATCAAAACAGACCCTTATAAACAGGGATGCTACTTGAGGCCACCAGAATATACTATCTGTCCTCTGTCCTATTTTCACTCTTGCTAATCTACCTCCATTAAAAGGATTCTGGGGGCAAACACAGTTTCCCCAGCACTTCCCAGCCCTCTGGTCTTTCTGCCCACCTCTCATGCCTTGTCAAGTTACTCCTGGGGTCCCTGAGGAGAGAGGAACTGTCTACAACCCATATCTCTTCAGGAGATCTCATAGCTCCAGCCTTTCACTAGAACACCTGAACCCACTGCAAAGCTTCACAGTGAATCATTAACAAGTTAGAGTCTAAGACTTGTTACTGTTTTTAATCAGTATCAATTGAGACTGAGACTAAAAATACACAGAATATATATTTACCTTCATGCAATTCCTTCCGAAGTTTCTCAGCATCCTCCTGTAAAACAGATTTCTGAGTATTCAGAACAGCTACGTACATCTCCAGGTCAGTTCTGCAAGACTTCTCAGCTTCCAGGTAATGGTTCAGTTCTTTAACCTGAAACAAAATGCAATTCTGTGAAACTGAAACTTACAACAGTTTCAGCTTTAGGCATACTGGTCAGTTCTGGATGTGCCTTGAAAATAATTTACATTCATATTTACATTTTACATAAAATTTTAAAAGTTAACACAGTTTTTAATTATAGAACACATACTTGCTATAGAAAATAAGGAAAATAACATGACTAATAGTAGGAATCATCCATAATAATATCTCCAGAATAAACACACAACGGAGATCACATGTAACCTTGCCCTCAAAAAGCTAGCTCTAATTTGTATTCCCAGAAGAACATGTACTTGGGCTTATTTTATCACATTCTCAGTAACCCTGAGTTGTTGTGGGGGTTTTCTAAAAGTAATTAATTTCTAAAGATAAAAGTAGTGCCATACCCTTGTAAATTTGCTTTTCTTTTATTTCTGGTAACTGTAAATGCCTTAAGTTTATAAAAAGGACCCATTTTCACAGATACATATATATATTCAAAGGAAAAAAGAGGAAGTCACAATGGGAAAAATAACTAGCCTCATACTGTAATAAACACAAACTGGAAGGCAAGTGTGGAATGTTTTTTAAAAACATTTTGTAAATGCCTTATTTCTGTTTAACATTAATAATAGTCAAATATTAACAAGATAGTCTAATATCTGAAAGAGTTATAACCAAAATAAAATGCAATCTTGCCCCAGAGAGTGAATATATAATCACTTGCTTTACCTTGTCTTATACATTATCTGTCCTAAATCTTGGCCATTTATTTCATTTATTTATTTATTTTTAGATTTTATTTATTCATGAGAGACAAGAGAGAGTCAGAGACACAGGCAGAGGGAGAAACAGGCTCCCTGTAGGGAGCCCCATGAGGGACTCCATCCTGCTTTGGATGGAAGGATCATGCTCTGGACAGAAGGCGGGTGCTAAACCGCTGAGCCACCCAGGCATCTCCATTTTGGCCATTTATTAACGTCAACTTTTTCAAATGGTTATGTTTAACTTCACTTTCAAAGTTAATTTCATGACTTTTAACTTCCTACTTCTTCAAATTTGCAAATGAGGGCTAATCTGTTTTCAGTGGTCTTTATTTCCTAGACCATTAACACAAGACGTTAGTACTGGGCACAGGCTACAATGACCATGGAAGCGCCATGTGATGCCGCAATGGAGGTTGTGAGCCAACCAAAGAGACTAACCAAGTGTGACATGGTGCTGGCCGCTGTGACGCATGTTCCCTGCCGCTGGGAATTCAGCTGATGACAACCAGAGTCCATACAGCAGACATAAAATGGTGGTACACAACCACTAACTCCATCCACTACCACTTCTTAGCATAAATATCTGACTCAAAAATCAGTGAGTTTCTTACATTCAAAAGCTATTGAGCAGAACTCTGGGAAAATAGTAGCAGTGGTGGCACAGTCTGTGAATTTCCTTGAATTCCATTTACATTAACAACAAAGCTACTAAAATAATAAAACTAAAGAAACAAAGTGATAGTTGGGAGTGTGGGGCCAAACTCTGAAAGCAGCCTCCATGGACATCCGTGGTATCAGCATCAACACAGGACAAAGTAAAGGGAGGGAAAGATGACCCTAAGAATCCCCAAATTGTCAACTGAGTCTCCAACCTGACAACAGCAGCTGAAAGTGGAAGAGTTTCAGGGTACATTGCTTCTCTGTATGAATCTTGAGATCTACTTACCAAGTTCCTTATTAAACCCTATTGGATTTGAGTGGAATTCTAAATTTATAGATTAATCATAGATTAATTTGGGGATATACATTATAATACATTATCTTTTTTTTTTAAGATTTTATTTATTTATTTGAGAGACATACAAAGTGAGGCCGAGACACAACACAGGCAGACGGAGAAGCAGGCTCCATGCAAGGAGTCTGATGTGGGATTTGATCCTGGGTCCCCAGGATCAGGCCCTAGGCTGAAGGCAGCACTAAACCACTGAGCCACCCGGGCTGTCTAATACATTATCTTCTCATTCAGGAACACACAAGCTCAGACCTTCATCATAATGTATTCCATAATGATCTTACCCATTTTTGTTTAGATACATTTTCAGGTAACACAGAGTTGATTTTAGGTTTTTTGTGGGATTTTTTTGATTTTGCTACTATAAATGGGATTTTCCCCCATTATATTCTTTACTTGGATAGATTACTGGAGAATGTTATTTTTGTATGTTGATCTTGTCAGAACAACTTTCTTGAATTGTTGCTCAGTCTAACAAGATGTTGGTACATTCTCTGGCTTTTCTACATGAACGATCATCAGTTTCCCTGTTTCCATTCAGTGCTTACACTCCGTCTCTGCATCTCATCTTGCTGCATTGTCCAGGACCACAACCACCCCCTGCACAAAATCACAGAGTACAGGTCTCCTCAGTGCTCCTGTCACTAGTAGTAAGGCTGCTAAACACTCATTGATTATGATGTTTGCTACTGATAAATAGCTCTTAAGTTACTGTTTAAATTCATTGAATGCCTTTCTAAATCCAAGCTGAATAGATTACTCCTTTATCATCTTCTCCTGTGGTACTATACTACATTTTCTGGTGACATGCCCTTGACATGCCCTCCTTAAATTCCTGTGAACATAGCCTATTTGGTTATGATGTCTTTTTTTTTAACTACACTGTTGAAAATTTTTATTTCTGTATTCCTAAATGAGACAGATCTAGAATTCCTTTCCTTCTACCACGTGTGTGTGTGTGTGTGTGTGTGTGTGTGGTTTTTTTCAAGATTTTATTTATTTATTCATGAGAGACACAGAGAGATAGGCAGAGACACAGGCAGAGGGAGAAGCAAGCTTCCTGTGGGGAGCCTGATGCAGAACTCGATCCCAGGACCCCAGGATCATGCCCTGAGCCGAAGGCAGACGCTCAACCACTGAACCACCCAAGTGCTCAACTCTCTGTGTTTGTAATGAAATTATGCAAATCTCATAATTTCCCTCTTTTCTGTTCTTTTTTTTTTTTTTTTTTAAGATTTTATTTATTCATTAGAGACACAAAGAAAGAGAGACACAGGTGGAGAAAGAAGCAGGCTCCATGCAGGGAGCCCACTGTGTGACTCCATCTCGGGACTCCAGGATCACGCCCTGGGCTGAAGGCAGGCGCTAAACCACTGAGCCACCCAGGGATCCCCTCTTTTCTGTTCTCTAACAGAGTTTGTAGAGTGTAAGGAGTATCTCTTTCCAGGTTTGGAAAACTTTACCTGCAAAACCAGTGGAGTCTAATGTCTTTTGGAGGAGAGGAAACAGGAGAAAGGAAGATTGGATATAAATTTACTTTCTCTAGCAGTTCCTACTTTCACTCCTAGTTTTGAGACAATTCTCGCTAATTATCTTTCATCAGAAATGTTTTCACTTCATCAAATTTATTTCATTTCAAATTTATTAGTGTGACACTGTTCACAGTATGTATTACTTATAAGTCTCTCTGGATTTGTAGTCATGTCCCCTTCTCATTTCTAATGGTTTGAGTCTTCCTGATTATTTTTTAAAGATTTTATCTATTTATTTTAGAGAGAAAGAGCAGGGGAAGGAGCAGAGGGAGAAGGAGAGAGAATCTCAAGAGGACTCCATGACCAGGGCAGGGCCCAACCTACAGCTCCATCTCATGACCTAGGCTGAAACCAGGGGCCAGATGCTCAACCAACAGAGCCCTCCTGATTAGTTTTAATGTAGGTTTGTCTATCTTACTAGGCTTCCCATTTTTTCGCATTATATTGGCATTCTCAATTTTTCTTTTGCTTTTCTATTTTACTAATTTCTTCTCTTAGGCATATTATTTCCTTGTATTCATATTGTCTGTACTATTGTTTGCTTTTTAGATTTGAGTAAAATATTCAAAATACTAAATATTTTTTAATTCCTTTTTCATGAGTTTTTCTTTCATTCCAAGCATTTTATTTTAGCTACCATTTTACTATAAATAATTTAATAACCTGTGGTCAGAGATTTGAGTCTGCATAACAATTCTTCAAATTTTTTTGGCACTTCCTTTGTGACACTATGAAAAGCATAATGTACCTAAAACTAACAATTATTTTATCCCATTCACTATCCTAAGTGCTTTAAACGTGTGGACTTATATAATCCTATTAATAGCCTTATGAGGAAGGTACTATTATCCTCATTTTACAGTTAAGAAAACCAAAGCACAGTAAGATTAAGTCATTTGTTCAAGGTCTCCAGCTAATAAATGCTGAGGTCTGAAATTCTATGCCCTACTATGTAAGATGCAGTCTCTCTTTCTCAGGTTCAGGTTTCTGTAGGTCTATTATATCTAAATTATTAATCAGATTGCTCAAAACCCCTACATTCCTGCTAATATTTTTCTCTGCTTACACTATCACTTGCTAAAGATCAATCTCCTACTGTAACTGTGAACATGAATTTCCCCTTGTGACCGTCCCTTTTAGTTCACATATTTCAAAGTATATATGATACATTCAATCACGACTGTCACATCCTATTGATGGATTATTAGATAAGGACCCTCCATTGGTATTCTTTTTTCCCTACATCCTAAATGCTTCATATCACAATTACTATATCAACTTTCTTTGTGTTAGAGTTTAGATAGCATATCTTTAAACATTCTTTATTTTCAACTTTATATTATAGTTTTATTTCAGGTGTATCTATTATAAGCAATATAAATTTAGATTTTTTTTTTTAAAATCCCATCTATTTTAGTAGGTAATTATCAGTTTACATTTATTAGGATCATGGACATATTTCCCCGTTCTACATTCCTATGCCCTCAGTGACTCTAACTTTTCTCATAGGGTTAGGTCAGGGCCCTGGGGTGAAGGAACAGGCTACATCTCCCGACCTTTGAGGCTTCCAGCTCTTTCACTTTGTCTTCAGTCTCTGTCAGCTTGTCTTTCAGAGCTGCAATTTCCTTCTCCATGGGCATCACAACAGACCGAAGCTTTTCAGCATCCTCTTGGGCCTACGGTTAAAAAGAATGAAATGCTACAACTTACTGGATCATTGTTTTTCTAAGAAACATTGGCTTGTACATGTTAGACTTGGCACAAGTAAGCCTACTGGGTGCTGTATTACCTGAACCACGTCGGATTCTCAAATGTTGCAAGACTCTAAATTTTAGTCAAGTCTTCATCACAATTTTCTCAAATATTACACTTAAAAATTGGGAGTAAGTAGGAAAATGGATTCACGGGGATCCCTGGGTGGCTCAGCGGTTTAGCGCCTGCCTTTGGCCCAGGGCACGATCCTGGAATCCGGGGATCGAGTCCCACGTCGGGCTCCCAGCATGGAGCCTGCTTCTCCCTCCTCCTGTGTCTCTGCCTCGCTCTCTCTATCATAAATAAATAAATCTTTTAAAAAAAATGGATTCACTGTGCCAAATTTGATTTTTTATATCAATTAATTAAATTGGAAAAGACCATATATATAAAAGGAAACACACATACTTTAATTTTCATAATTCTGGTCACTAAATTCATGAAACCATAATTTCTTATGAAATGGCTGGATGAAAGGACTGGTTAGTTTTTGTTTTTGTTTTTTTTTTTTTACAAACTTTTTTAAATTTTTATTTATTTATGATAGTCAGAGAGAGAGAGAGAGAGAGAGGCAGAGACACAGGCAGAGGGAGAAGCAGGCTCCATGCACCGGGAGCCCGACATGGGACTCGATCCCGGGTCTCCAGGATCGCGCCCTGGGCCAAAGGCAGGCGCCAAACCGCTGCGCCACCCAGGGATCCCCAGGACTGGTTAGTTTTTAAACATAAATAGAACAGTGTATTTTCTAAAATTTTAGAAAACTATATTGCTATAAAAAAGCTTCCATCTCAGTTATTTTCAAGAGTAATTTACATATTATTTTACTTTTGATATCTAATTGAAACAACACCAAAGAATGACCCCTAAAACTATTATATTGCTTTCTATCTTTCATTCTCAAAAACACGGATTAAAAGTAATATCCATAAATGAGTAAACTCATGATACTAGATTTTCATTATTTATACTGTATATACAATACATACATATATGTACACATGTATGTGCAATGTGTATATAATGTATATACGTATGTGTATATATTAGTATATATACATGTGTGTAAATGTGTGTATATAACATATATATGTGCATACATATATGTATGTATATACTATATACATACTACATAGTGTGTACTATATACACACACACAGAAACAAAGGTAGACTCACAAAATTAGCTCTTTCCCTGCTAGTTAAAATGAAAATCAAGCTTATTCACTGAATTTAAAAGAGTTCAAGTTCATCCTTAGTGTTCATGGTGGGGAAAATATCATATATGTCCAACTATGAGTGGAGTGGAGATTTCCCCAAAAACCATCTCTCTCACCTTTCTGAGGGAGAAAAGAGGACTCACTTTGTTTTCCAGTTCTTAAAGAATCATTTTGTCATTTATTTTATTTTTAACTAAGTCCTGTTTGGAAAAGACCTCGGAGCTTAAAATACCCTCAGTTCAGGCTAATTTGGGATACTTACAGAGGCCTGCTGATAAAAATCAGGAGGAAAATAAAAGGAGGGAAGCAAAGAATTTAACACAGATGGAGCTACTTACTGATGCAAAGATGACTCCACAAGTGTTGCACATCATTATAAACAAAACTTGTAAAGATGATTTTTTTAAATGTCAGAAAGGTCAATAAAGACAAGGAAAACTTACTAAGGAGTCATTTGTGGTGATGAGCATAGGGTGGTGCCTGGAAGTGCTGAATTACTATACTGTTCACCTGAAATTAACACAACACTGTGAACTATGCTGGAATTAAAAGTCTAAAAAATTTAGAAAAAAAAAATACAAAAACAAAAAAGAAAGTATAATCCACATATAATGATTTTATGGATTAAAAGTTGATCCTTAGGACTTTTTCTTTCTTTCCTACTACTTTATTGCCAAGCCTATACCTTCAGTGTAATACTGAACAGAAGACATAAAAGCTGGCATCCTCTGTGCTTCATCTTCCAGGGAAACAGCTTTCAAGAATTCCGTATCAGTTACAATATTTATTGTAGGTTCGTTTCTGATAAACAAAGAGGAAATGGCCTTCCTTTATGAATTTTCTCAGAATTGTTTTCATGCCTGGGTGTTGCATTTTATTAATCACCTTCTTAGATTTTTTTTTTTTTAAACAACAACAATAAGGAATATTTAAAAACCTGCCAGGGTCGAGAGGAACCTAAAGATACATGCGGCATCATGCAATGTAGTATGGTGCCAGAGATCTCAGAACAGTAAAAAAGGACATTAGGTAAAAACTAATGAAGTCAGAATAAAAAGCATAGACTTTAGTTAATAATAATGAGTCAACACTGGTTTAATAGTTGTGACGAATGTACCACTAACAACAGATACTACCAATAGGGAAAATTGAGTGTGGCATATATGGGAACTCTGTATGATCTTCACAGTGGTTCTATAAATCAAAAAACATCCAAAAAAACAAAATTTATTTTAAAAATAAATTTTGAGGGGGATCCCTGGGTGGCTCAGAAGTTTGGCACCTGCCTTCGGCCCAGGGCATAATAATCCTGGGGTCCTTGGGTCGGGTCCCGCATCGGGCTCCCTGCATGGAGCCTGCTTCTCCCTCTGCCTGTGTCTCTGCCCCCCCCCCCGTCTCTCATGAATGAATAAATAAAATCTTTTTTAAAAAATTAAAAATAAAATAAAAATAAATTTTGAGAATGACAAAAAGTTTCAGGTTGAGAAAATCATGGATACAAATGTATCAGAAAAATGAAGAAAACAGGGGGATCCCTGGTGGCCCAGCGGTTTGGCGCCTGCCTTTGGCCCAGGGCGCGATCCTGGAGACCCGGGATCGAATCCCACGTCGGGCTCCTGGCGCATGGAGCCTGCTTCTCCCTCTGCCTGTGTCTCTGCCTCTCTCTCTCTCTCTCTCTCTCTCTCTGTGTGTGACTATCATAAATGGAAGAAAGAAAAAAAGAAAGAAAAGAAAAGAAAAGAAAAAAGAAAAAAGAAAAGAAAAGAAAAGAAAAGAAAGAAAGCAATCTCCTGTTAAGATTCAGGATAAAATTCCCAGTGGCAGCATCAACCATGAGCCATGTCCAACACCTGGAGGGGGTGATGGCGGCTTGCTATGGACCACACCGTCAGATGACTAAGTAACTCTATGGTCAAGAAGACACTGTAAGGTTCTCATGGACATGCTCAGTTAGTCTTGTCCTGGAACAGGGTAAAACAAAAAAAACAATTTGTGTTTAAAGCTTCTATTTGGAGTACTGGGTTCTCAAATGATTTTTGTGTTATTATAAACATTAATCTTCTAAATACACAAAAGTAGTTCTTGTATGGACCAAGAGTTAGGAGCCAAAGAAAATAATCCAAATGAAATTTAAAAATCAAATTCCACTTATTAATTTTATAGAATATGTAACTTAAAGTATATGAATGTACCTACATTAGTAAAGGAAAAGTTCATATAATCACACTGACGGGAAAGCTTTTTAAATTTTCTCAATGATAAAATACTGCACCTTCTATTCAGCCGCTCTGTTCAGGCATCTACGGTAATGTGTTCAAGCACAGCATGCGGTACATTTATCCCACAGGAACCACAATATACTGAGACAGACAGAAAATCATCTGTTTTAAAGCTGTGGTTTAGACACATTCACCTGGCAACAACACTCATTCGATAAACATGCAGCACCACTGTGCTAGACACTATTGTAGGTAGGTATACGATACTCCAATAAACAAGACTCCTGCCCTTGGGGGGCTCCCGTTCCAGCGAGCAAACAACAAATATAACAAACAAGGGAACACTGTGTGTGCTCTAAGGAAATCTGTGCTACAGAAAAAGAGAAATGACAACAGGATAAGGTGATCAGAGCTATGGCAAGTGTGGGGGGAAGTGGTCAGGACAGGCCTCATGCAGCCAAGACATTCGGTCAGAGACATGAAGATGAGGAGGGAGTCAGCCACGTGGATGTGAGGGGTCAGTGAGTCAGGCCACGTAGCACTGCATTTAGGGGTGCGTCCACAGAATCCATCCAACAGGAAACAAGAACGTCGGCCTACTGCCACAGTAACATCAGAAGAGGCATCCTGCATCCGGGTGTCAATACTCCTACAGACAAGTGTATTCCTTCATACCTTTTTCATCTCATTTTCTAAATTCTCCTCCTCTTGGCCTTCGGACAGCCTCCTCCTCAGATCGGCTATCTCCCTCTCTGCGGACTCCCGGTACTGCGCCCACTGGCTCCGCTCCTGCTCCAGCCGCAGGTGGAACTGGTGTTCGTAGTCACGGACTGTTTCTACAAAACATCACCACAGATGGCAAGTCTGAGCGCTCTAAGGAAGAATGTTCCGGCGCAATGAAATTTTAAAAGGAGTTACATAAGGAGATCATGCCTAGTTTCTGGAAATCTTCTAATTTATGTGAAACAACTTAAAGTTAAGATTTCTGGTACTTGGGATGCCTGGGTGGCTCAGTGGTTGAGCATCTGCCTTCGTCGTGACCCTGGGGTCCTGGGATTGAGTTCTGCATCATGCTCCCCGCAGGGAGCCTGCTTCTCCCTCGGCCTCTGTCTCTGCCTCATTCTCTCTATCTCTCATGAATAAGTAAATAAAATCTTAAAAAAAAAAAAAAAAGAATTGTGGTTCTTATTCTGTGCAGTTTTGCTAAGGGCTTTAAACCATCTCTAATCTTCATGGCAGGCAGGTGCCATGTGTCTCTCACAGATGGGGAAAGCTCAGGGGAGGTGAGACACTCTAGCCAGAGAATGTTTCACAAGTAGGGAGCAGCAGAGCTGGAATTCAGAGCTGGGACCAACCTCCCGACACTACACTTCAGCTCCTGAGACAAATGGACTGTCACTCCAATCCAACTATCTGAAGGAGGGAGAAAAGGGATATGCTTCTGGAATAGTTTACTATAACTGAGGATTCTAAACTGAGACAAATTCTATACAGTCGCTAGTAAATGGCTTTATCTTTAATCTTAAGGCATTATGGGATAAACACTGCTGACTGCCCCTAACTACCTCCCCCCTCAACAAAATCCCACTTTTGTTTTGGAAGCCAGTGGCCCAACTTAAAAACTAGATTTTCCAGCTGCCTTTGTAGTTATGGGTAACCACACACCTGACTAAATGAGAGGGGGTGTATGTGCTGGAGATTTCTACAAAATGTTTGCTGCTTCTCTGAGGGTAACTGGAGGAGGAGTAGCCACTTTCCAGCCATAAGGAGAATGGAGTTGAAACCATACAATAAGGGATGGAAGAAGTGAAGAAACCTGGGACGTTGGTGATGTCGTGGAAGCACTGTAACCAGCCTACAGTCCCTCCCTCCAGACTGCTGCTTCTGTGGGAAAAATGGACTCCTGTGTGGGTAAGCCATGGTTATCGGGTACCATGAAGCTTACAGCCACCCCAAGGTGATGGCCACCAACCTGGAAATACAGGCTCTTCTTTCAGAAAGCACAAAAAGCAAAAATGACACCTAAGTGCCTAGATGGGGAGAAAGCCACCACTATTTCACATTTTTAATATTAATTAAACGAAGGACGCCCAGGTGGCTCTACTGTTGAGCATCTGCCTTCGGCTCAGGGCACATTCCCAGAGTCCTGGGATCAAGTCCCACATTGGGCTCCCTGCAGGGAGCCTGCTTCTCCCTCTGCCTGTGTCTTTGCCTCTGTGTCTCTCTCATGAATAAATAAAACCTTAATATATTCCAGGAACCCAAAGCTTAGTGGCAACATCTTTCATTTCATTGGCGTCTGGTCAGAAACACAGGCAGTGACTGGGGCCCCAGTGCCAACAGCAGACAGGCTCAACTGCTACTCTTCCTCCAGTCCCAGGTCACAGGCCTGCAGCCGAGACAGCCTGTCTATTCTAGCCCATGCCTTTCTACCACGGAAAAGAGTCTTCCCTGCAATTCTCTGACATCATGGCCACACAGGACTGGGGGGTGGTCAGGAAGCATGAGTGGGGACAGGACTCAGCCCGGTGCCCCTGCCCACCCCCTGCACCCAAGCGCCCAGCCGGGCCCCCAAAGCAGGGGAACGCAGCCATGGCTCAGCGCTGCAGCCCCATCCACACTCCTAGTAGGCCTCCTCTACTCGGCTCGGGGCAGAGGCAAACGGCAGCCCCACCAATGCCACTGACTTCTCCTGTCTCAGAGAGCACAGTGCACCCTGACGACACTCCTGCATACAGCCACACGTCAACTCAGGCCACAGCTGAAGACCCTCTGAAAACGCTGTCCACCATTAGCAGCAGCGATCTTGGGAAATCGCAGCACAAATCGAACGTTCTTCGTCTTTACCTTTCATCACAGCCTGGAGCGAGGCCACCTCTTCTCTCCACTGTCTTTTCACTTCATCGATTGCTTCCTGCTTGGTGTTCTCAGAGACCGTGGCGATGGCCTTAATGTTCTCCACCTCCGCCTGGGCTTCCCACAGCTGCGTGCGCAGGTGCCCCAGGTCGTCCTGCGCCGCCTGCAACACTGCATTTTGCCTCTTCAGGTCCTCTGGGGAGAAAGTAAGAGGCTTTCCATTAACCAAGGGTTTGCCTGTACCAGGCTGACCTTCCAAAGAAGAGGTAAAGCATTACATTTATGATGTTAACATCCTAAAGAAGAAATTAAGCATTAAATTTTAACATGCTATCTTAGAAAACGAAATTTTTAAAAAATTTATTTTAGAGAGAGAGCATGCAGGTGGGAGGAGGGGCAGAGGGCAAGGGAGCCTGCCTCAGGGCTTGATCCCAAGACTGCTAGATCATGACCCGAGCCAAAACCAAGAGCCGGACACTCAACTGACTGAGTCATCCATGCGCCCCCCAAAATGAAATTATTTTAATAAAGATAAAATTTAAGGTATGCACTGTATCACAAATCCATTGCTTATTAATTATCCAACCAGACAGCAATTAAGTACATAGCTTTACAGTTAAAATGAGGCTCTTTCACTCACTGGCTAATGAACTTATTTGACCTCTTTTGCTGCCTCGGTTTCCACATCTATGAGATGGGCCTTAAGAACAGCCACCTCAGAAGGTTGCTTTAATGCTAAAACAACTTGCTGAAAATGCTTATTAGTAGTAGTACGATACTGGCACAAAGTAAACATTCAAGAAATGGTTAGCAGAGGAGAAAAGCAAGCCAGAGTCCACAGCAGCTACCAGGTCAAGGATTCTTTAATGTCAGGTTAATTTTCTCCGTGCCCCTTTACCACCTCTTAAAGTTTCTCAGACATGCCAGCTGCAGGATTTAAGCCTGGGCAGGACATGTGTTTAGCCAGATGGACTCTCATACAAGGTGAATCTACCGACAGTATGTGGCAGAGTGCCTGTTCCCCACCACACTCACTATTCTCCACTTTTCAAAACCCTTGCCAATGTCATGGGGAGAAGCTGGTGACACCTGTCATCCGTATTTCCCAATCAGTAGTGAGGCTAATGCCCATGTTTCTTCTTTGGTGATAGTCTTTACCTGTGTTTCCAATGAACCCGTCTTTTCCTCTGGTTTGGAAGAGTATTTTACATACACTGAATACTGACTCTTTTCTTAGAAAACTTGCCCAGTCTGCTACTGTTTGTGTCTCAACTTTTCCATATCTTTCACCATCTAAAAGTTATGAGACATTCATGCAGAAGAATCATCCATCTTTATATAAAGTCATCAATTCCCTTCACAGAACGCAGTAACTAAGCTAGCTGGCCAGGAGAACAGCCTGACTTAGGGCCTAATTCTGTCGCTGGCTGGCTGCAGGACCTGAAGGAGCCACAAAGCCCTCAAGCCAGGATAGTGGCAATGCCTCTCTACGAGAACTTCTAAGCACTTGAAAAAAAATCAAATAGATAATATTAAAGAACTTTTAAAAGTTGTGAAGACAGGGACACCTGGGTGGCTCAGTGGTTGACCATCTGCCTTCAGCTCAGGGTGTGATCCCGGGGTCCTGGGATCAAGTCTCACATTGGGCTCCCTGCAGGGAGCCTGCTTCTCCCTCTGCCTGTGTCTCTGCCTCTCTGTGTGCATCTCTCATGAATAAATAACAAAATCTTAAAAAAAAAAAAAAAAGTTGTGAAGACACTGATCATTATCACATACACACAAAGAGGAATCCAGTTTGGCAGTCTGAGTAACAGGGGAAACGTCAGTCATGCTAATTGTAAGTAAAGGTGTTCAAGAGAGCTTGACTCTCTCAACATGTTTCACATTGCCTCGTCACCACTATTAAAACACCACTATTAAAACCCAGGGGCACCTGAGTGGCTCCATCAGTTAAGCATCCGACTCTTGGTTTCGGCTCGGGTCATGATCTCACAGTTGTGGGATCAAACACCCACAGGCTCTATGCTCAGTGGGGTGTCTGCTGGAGATTTTCTCCCCTCCCTCTACCTTCACCCCTGTTCAGTAACCTCCCTCTCTTTCTCAAATAAATAAATATTCTGAAACACAAGTCAGAGAAAGTGATAAGAATGTTAACTGCAGGAAGCAATTATCTATCTGGAAATAAAGACAGACATCTAGGAAACGGTGGCAGGTATGTGGGAGTGACCCCGACACTAAACACGTGAGGCCACAGAAGGAAAACTGTGTGTGTCAGCTTCATGTTCTGCGTGTAAAAGTGTTTTTGTAAAACGTGAACTAAAAGAAAAAAGCATTATCTTTGGGATACTTTGTTATTTCTGAGAACTACAATTTTGTCAAGACTCAAGTCTATACACACACACCTGCTCATGCTCCTTTTTACTGGAAATTACCCCGAGCTATAGCTATCATGTTGTCACTAGGAAAGAAAAACTGCACATACCAAACCTAAATACTAATTTGTGGCCTGTTTCCACAGAGTTAAGAGAGCAGTACAGAGTGCCCCAAAGAAGACTAGGTCAAATTTTGTTTATGACTTACTTGGTGTGTAATATCTACTTTATGTGCTACATATTAAATATATTTAAATGAGACAAATAGTTAAAAGTTAGAAAAACCTAAACTTTCTGTACTGAAACAGTTCAAATCTGTTTGCCCATGGTACAGGTTATTATTAAGGAATAGTTATGTTACTATTTTGGTTTTGTATACATAATGATAAAGATTTTCAAACATGCTCTAAAACTGAGAATCTATGAAAAAAAAAACTGAGAATCTAGTACAACAATCTTTGATACACCTATCACCAAGATTTGGCCACATTTATTTCAAGCATCCTTTTTCTATGAAATATTTTAAAAATAAGCCCCAGAAACAATATTACATTTTCTAACATATGACACATGCACCTCTAAAAACATGAACATTTTCTTATGCAAACACGGTGCCATTGTCACACTTAACATGTTTGATATAATCTAATAGCCAAACTGTAGTAAAATTTCTCCAATTACCACAAAAATGTCTTTTGGAAGACCTGTTTGAATTAGGATTGAATGAAGACACTTCATTTGGTTATACTAACACTTCATAGAATACTTCAGAGACAAATATACAGAATTCTGTAATGGAAACTTATTACCTATTATGTAGTTTCATCTTCTTCTTTTTTTTTTTTTTTTTAAGGATTTTATTTTTAAGTAATCTCTACACCAAACGTGGGGCTTGAACTTGCAACCATGAGATCAAGAGCCACACGTGCCACTGAATGAGCCAGCCGGGTGCCCGAGCTTCATCAATTTTTAATATTACTGTTATATCCGCCTCAATTTCTTTTTAAGAAATAAAACATTACAAAAGCTCTACCTCCCTCAGAAGTAACAACTCTCAGGAATTTGAAGGTTTCCATCAACAGGCATATTTTTACACCTTTACTCTGACACAGGCTCTTTTTTTTTTTTTTTTTTTCTGACACAGGCTCTTAAACCTTAATGCTCTCAACAGCGCGGTGTTCTTCTGCAATTATCTCTAACCCTCAACACTGCTTGTGAGATGGTTAATACACGTAAACTACTTCGTTTGGTAACTGCAGTGCCACAGTGCCAAAGCATGAGCTATCACGCTCATGGGCACACAGATATGGAGCAGGAATCTACCTTTTCTATACAGATGTTCCCAATTTTCTACACCACTCTCCCAGGTTTTTTCTATTTTTGTAAAACCATCTATGCCATATGTCACATTTCTCTTTATGTGAGAACCCGATTATGGAACTCCTACCCTATAAAAATGCTCTATTCTCATGCTAGTACTACCCTACCAAAATACAGCAGTATTTTTACTATTTTGTCTATTCTTGCTTGTACACATTTAAAGTTTTGATAGTTTAATAAAAGCACCATAGTAGTTCTGGATGAAATAGGAAGACTTTACCTACCAGATTCAAAAGTTATTATTATAAGCTTTATGTACCCACTACCCAACTCCAGCAATCAAAACCTATGGGCAGCCTTGCCCCATCCACCCATGTGCACTCCACAACATACTATTAGGAGGTAAGTCCCAGACATTTTTTTTTAAGCTAATAAACTTTATTTTCTTAGAGCAATGTCAGGCTCACAGCAAAACCGAGCAGGAAGTAGAGTTCCCATCGCTCTGGCCCTACGCCCACACAAGCTCCCCTACTGTCCACACCCCTCACCACAGCAGTACATTTGTTATCATCACTAAGCCTACAATGACACATTATCAAAGTCCACAGTCTACACTAGGACAATGTGTAATAACGTGTATCTGCCATTGTGTATCATACAGAATAATGCCTAAAAAATCCTCTCTGCACTGCCTATTCATTCCCTTTTCCCTCCTAACCCATGGCAACCAATCATCATTTTACTGCCTCAGCAGTTTTCCCCTTTTCCAGGACGTTCTATCATTAGAATCCTACAGTATGTAGTCTTTTCAGATTCGCTTCTTCCACTTGATGACTTTCTTTTTATGCTGAATATTCTACTGTCTGGATGTACCAGTTTATCTGTTTATCTACTAAAGGACATCTTGATTGCTTCCAAGTTTTGGCAATTATTAATAAAGTTGCTATACACATCCACGTGGTTTTTGCATGGACAGGAATTTTCAATTCATTCAGGTATGCAGTAAGGAGGAAAACTTTTAAATGATATTAGCTAAGAGTATGCTTAGTTTTGTAAGAAACTGCACAACTACCTCCCAAAGTGACTGACTGTATTATCTTGTATTCCCATCAGCAATGCATGAAAGTTCCAACTGCTCCACATCATCAGCAGCACTTGGTACGGTGTTTTAGATTTGGGGCATTACAATATGTGTAGTTATTTCTCATTTTTCAACATATTCACAGATTTATGCAGCCATTACCACAATCAATTTTGGAACATTCTAATCTCCCCAGAAAGAAACCCAGTGCTCTTTATGACCTCCCAACTCTCTAGCCCTTTCCCACCCTCCCCACCCCCCAGTATCAAGCAACCACTAATCTACTTTCTATCCCTATTGACCATCTATCTACCTATTCTGGATATTTCAAAGAAATGTAATCCTACAATACATGATCCTCTGTGACTCACTTGTCACTTAGCATAATGCTTTCAAAGTTCATCCCTGCTGTAGTGAGTGCCAGCACTTCATTCCTTTTTATGCAGGAATAATAAAAATCTATCCATTCATCAGGTGACATTTGGGTTGCCCCTCACATTTTGGCTATTATGAATATTGCTGCTACAGCTGTTTATGTGCAGGTTTATATATGGACACATTTTCTTTTGTGTCAGGAGTGAAATTCTGGATCAAATGTTAACTCCGTTTAACCATTTTAAGAGCTGAAAGGCTATTTTCCAAACCTATGGACCATTTAACCGTCCTGCTAGTAGTGTGTGAGGGTACTTACTTCTCTCCATCTTGCCATACCTGTTATTAACTGACATCTTGATACAGGCATCCTAGTGGGTGTGAAGTGGAATCTCACTATAACTCTGATTTGTGATTCTGATAGTGACATTGACATCTTATGTGTTTACTGGCCACTTGTGTATCTTCTTTGAAGCAATGTCTATTCAGTCTGTTGACCATTTTTAACTGAGCTGTCTTTGTATTAGTTATAAGTTTCTGATATATATAGATAAAAGTCCCTTATCTGATATAATATTTGCGGAAATTTGTCCCATTCAGTGGGCTGTCTTTTCACTACCTTGACAGTGTCCCTGGAAACACAAAAACATTTAATTTTGATGAAGTCTACTCTGTCTACTTCTTCACTGGTTGCTTCTGCTTATAATGTCCTATCTAAGACATCACTGCCTAATTCCGAGGTTGCAAAGATTTCTCCCAAGGTTTTCTTCTAAGAGTTTTATAGTCTATCTTTTAAACCTAGGTCTTTGAGACATTCCAAGTGAATCTGTATAAATGCTGGGGATCCAAGTAATTCTTGTGCATGTGGATATCCAGATGTCTCAGCACAATGTGTTGAAAAGGTGTTTTTTTTCCCAGCTGAATTGTTTTGACATCTTGTAGAAAATCAATTGATCATATATACAAGGTTTACTCCTGGATTCTAAACTCTATTTCATGGAACTACTACCTATACTTATGCTAGCACTACACTGTCTTGATTACTGTTGCTTTGTAGTAAGTTTTAAAGTCAGGAGATATGAGTCCTCTGACTTGGTTCTTGTTTTCCAAAAATGTTTTGGGCCTGCATCCCTAACGTGTTGTATAAATTTTAGGATCAGCCTCTCCACTTCTACAAAAAAGGCAACTAAGACAATGAAAGACACTGCACTAAATATGTAAACCAGGGGGTATTGTCAAGTATTAAGTCTTCTGATATATGAACATAGAATTTTTTCCAATTATTTAGATTATTTTAAGTTTTTTAACACCATTTTAAAGTTTTCAATGTACAAGTTTTACACTTAATTTTCTTAATTTTATTGTTTCTTCCTAAATACATCATTAATTTTGATGCTACTGTAAACAGAATTGTTTCCTTAGTTCCATTTTCAGACTATTCATTGCAAGTATATAGAAGTACAAATGGTTTGAACCCATAGGTCAATTAATATCTGACAAAGCAGGAAAGAACACCCAATGGGAAAAGAATCTCTCTTCAAAAAATAGTGTTAGGAAAACTGGACAGCAACATGCAGAAGAATGAAACTGGACCACTTTCTTACACCATAACAAAATACAGACCTAAATGTGAGATATGAAATCATAAAAATCATAGAGAACATAAGCAGCAGATTCTTTGACATTGACTATAGCAAATTCTAGATAGGTCTCCTACGGCATAGGGAAACAAAAGCAAAAATAAACTATTGGGATTTCAAAAAATAAATAGCTTCTGCACAGCAAAGGAAACAATCAACAATCTTAACAACCTTAAGAAACAATCAACAAGCCTACTGAATGGGAGAAGATATTTGCCAATGACATACCTGATAAAAGGCTAGTACCCGAAATCCATAAAGAATTGATTGGGGGCAGCCTGGGTGGTTCAGCGGTTTAGTGCTGCCTTCAGCCCAGGGCCTGATCTTGGGGACCTGGGATCGAGTCCCGCGTCGGGCTCCCTGCATGGAGCCTGCTTCTCCCTCTGCCTGTGTCTCTGCCCCTTTCTCTCTCTCTCTCTCTATATATATATATATATATATAGTGTGTCTCTCATGAATGAATAAATAAAATCTTTAAAAATAAAAAAATAAAAATAAAAAAAGAATTGATTGGGACGCCTGGGTGGCCCAGTGGTTGGGTGTGGCATAAAAAAATAAAAATAAAAATAAAAAAAGAATTGATTGGGACGCCTGGGTGGCCCAGTGGTTGGGTGTGGCTTCGGCTCAGGACATGAAGCATGTAGCATGGAGTCCCGGGATCGAGTCCTGCATTGGGCTCCCTGCATGGAACCTACCTCTCTGTGTCTCCCTCATGAATAAATAAATAAAATCTTTAAAAAAAGAAATACAGGGATCCCTGGGTGGCGCAGCGGTTTGGCGCCTGCCTTTGACCCAGGGCGCGATCCTGGAGATCCGGGATCAAATCCCACATCGGGCTCCCGGTGCATGGAGCCTGCTTCTCTCTCTGACTGTGTCTCTGCCTCTCTCTCTCTCTCTCTCTCTCTCTCTGTGTGACTATCATAAGTAAATAAAAATTAAAAAAAAAAAAGAAATACAGAAATGTTACTCTTCTTTAGCTCTTTTCTTTTCCCATGTCTATGCTGTTATTATTATAGACATTATGATCTATATATGCTAAAAACCCAATGATACATTGCTATAACTATTGCTTCGTGTAGTTTTCTCTTAAAGAAACTGAGAGGAGAAAGGAGACCAAGTATATCTTTATAGCATGTGTTATACTAACCTTATTTACCATTTCTGGCTTTCTTCAATTGATCCTTTGGATTGGAATTACCATCTGGTGTCAGTTCCTTACTCTAATATAGCTTTCCTCCCACACAACTCCTTTGTGCTGACATTGGCAAATATATTACATTTCCATATGTTACAGGGCCAATAAAACAGAAATATACATATTGCCTTATATCATTGCCTTTTAAAAAGATTTTGAGAAAGAAAAAGTGTGGGAGAGGGATCCCTGGGTGGCGCAGCGGTTTGGCGCCTGCCTTTGGCCCAGGGCGTGATCCTGGAGACCCGGGATCGAATCCCACGTCGGGCTCCCGGTGCATGGAGCCCGCTTCTCCCTCTGCCTGTGTCTCTGCCTCTCTCTCTCTCTCTCTCTCTGTGACTATCATGAATAAATAAATAAAATCTTTAAAAAAAAAAAAAAAAAAAAAAAAAAAAAAAGAAAAAGTGTGGGAGAGAGAGCACAAGAGGGTGGGGGGCAAAGGGAGAGGGAGAAGCAGGATCCTCACAGCAGGAAGCCTGATGTAGGGCTCAACCCCAGGACCCAGGGATCATGACCTGAGCTGAGGGGAAACACTTAACTTACTGAGCCATCCAGGCACCCTTTATATCAACGCTTTCTGAAATCCATTAAGAAATAATTATACTGTTATAATTGCACAATTATCTTACCAAGGACTTTTTTTTCATGTAAGTTCAAATTACTGTCTGTATTTATTTGTTTTCAGTTGAAGAATTTCCTTCAGTATATCTTGAAAAGCAATTTTCTAGGAAAAAATTTTCTCAGTTTTTGTCTGAGATAATGTCTTTCATCTTTTTTGAAAGACGCTTTTGCTGGAAAAAGGATTCTTGGGGTTCCCCCCTCTTTTGGGCATTTAAAATGCATCCTACTGCCTCCTGGCCACCATCGTTTATAATGAGAAGTCATCAGTTAATCTCATTGAAGTTCCTTATAGGTGACAAGTTGTCTTTCTCTGGCTCCTTTCTAAGGTTTTCTGTGTCTCTGGGTTTCAACATTTTTACTATGATGTGTCTGTGTGTGGATATCTTTGCATATCTTTAGCCTACTTTGACTTCAATGAGCTTCTTAGATATCTTAGATACTTTTAATCAAATGTGGGAAATTTTCAGCCATTCTCTCTCTTCAAATATTTTTTTCTTTCTCTCTCACCTCTCCTTCTGAACGTCCCATTATACCTATGTTGGCAAATTTAATAATGCCCCACATTTCTATTAGGCTCTGTTCGTGCTTCTATTTTCTTTCAGTTCTTCAAACTAGACAATCTTAAGCGATCTATCTTCAAGTCCACTAATTCTTTCTTCTGCCAATTCAAACCTACTGCTGAGCCCCTACACTGAATTTTTCATTTTAGTTGTACTTTTCAACTTCAGAATTTCCACTGGGTTGTTATAATTTCTTTACTGATAGTTCTCCATTTGATGAAACACTGTCACACTTTACTTCATTAAGTACGTTATTCTCTGGTTCTTTTAACATGTATGGCCACTTTGAAGTGTCCATTAAATCTGTTATCTGGTCAGTCTCACAGGCATTGCACGTTTTCCTTGGTATGGATCAGAGTTTCCTAAGTTTTCTGTTGTTATTGTTGAAAGTGACTTTTTTTTTTTAAATAATATATTGCAGCAATTCTGGTACTGATCCACCCAATCCTCTTCCCAGCTTCTTGTCATCTATTTGTCTAGTAGTTAGCTGGATTTAAATATAAGTTCATTTCTTCTCCTCTACCCCTGCAGTGTGAAGCTGCTGCTGTTGCTCCTGAAAAAGTATGCCTTGGGCATGTGCAGAGTCACTGTGGAATGAAAGCTTTTGCAGGGCTACCTTTTGAGTGTCTCTTTCCCTGACCATATCCATCAAACTCCACACTTTACTGCTGGTACTCTTCTAAGTAATATATCTGCTTTAGGAAAGGGTACTGAGTTGGGGAGATGGAAGTGGTAGCCTCTGGTCTTCTTCGCTTGTTTCTCCCATCATGGAGCCTCCATCCAGTACACCATACCCAAGGTACAGCTTCTACCTTGACTGGGGTTTGGCAGAAGAAAGGAGCTCAACTTCTCAGCCACATTCAACTGCAACTTCACCTCTATAACAGGTAGCTAGGTGGGGGTGGAGAGGAAGGTTCCATAGTCCTCAACTGTGAGCTGGGGAGAGCGCAGATCCTGTGTTCTTGACGTCATCCACCTGGAGTTGAGTTTCTGTAATACCAGGCTGGGAGGGGAGGGAAAGGTAGCAGTTCATGGATCAAATGCCAGAGACTCTATTTTTGCCAAGATTTAGTAGATTTTCTTGAACTAATGTTTCATTTGCTAAAGGACCACTTCTAGAGACTTAAGTTTTTTAAAGAATAATTTTCATCAGTTTTGCTGGGGAATGTGTCTGCAGTTCATGTTACAAGAAATGGGACTCCCAAACTTATCATTTACCCATAAATACTTCAGCATGTATCTCTAGGAGATAATGACCATTTTTTAAAATACACATAAAACTTAGCATCTTAACCACTTTTAAAGGTACAATTCAATGGTGTTAAAAGTATTCACTTTGTGCAATCAATCTCTACAACCTTTTTTTTTTTTTTTTTTTTTTAATCTCTACAACTTTTCATCTTAAAAAACTGACTTGGGACACTTGGGTTCCTCAGTGGTTGAGGTCTGCCTTTAGCTCAGGTTATGATCCTGGGGTCCTGGGATCTACTTCCGTATCAGGCTCCCCGCAGGAAACTTGCTTCTCCCTCTGCCTATGTCTCTGACTCTCTGTGTTTCTCATGAATAAATAAAAATCTTTAAAAAAAAAAAAACTGAACTACACCCATTAAACATTAAACAACAACTCTTTCACCTTCAAGCCCCTGGCAACCACATTCTACATTGTTTCTGTAAGTTTAATTATTCAAGATATCTCACATAACTGGACTCATACATTATTTGTCTTTTTTCTGGCTAATTTCACTTTATAAGGATATTTTCATAGTTGAAAATATTTGACAATGTCTGAATACCATCAAACTTCCAGTCAGTATTGAAAAGTCCAGTTGTCTTAATATTTTTAAATAGTTCAGCCCTTTGAGTCAAAATTCAAATAAGGTCCATACATTAGTCAATATGTACTTTAAGTTTCTTTTAATCTATAAGTTTCTCCTTTGCCTCTTTTTCCTTGAACTTTATAGAGTAAACTACAGGTTGTGCTAGGTGCCTCTAGCAGTCTGGATTTTGCTAACTGCATACAGGTAACACAGCTGAACTTGTTCTTTCATTCATGGGATTTCCTATAATACAGTGGTTCAATATAGTACGCCAGCATCTTCTTGATCCTATTCTTCCTTATAAAACCAAAGATAGTCTGAAGATCCATGAAGGAAAAAACTGAGACTTTAATTGGAATTTCTCTGGATTTACAGACTGAGAAGAGAATTAGCTTCTTTATGACATAGTCTTTCCACCTATGAACACGGCATCACATTCCATTTATTTGGGGTTTCTTTCAGGTACATCAGCACTGTTTTATAACTCTCCTTTATAAAGGTTTTACACAACCATGGTTAGACTTATTCCCAAGTGACTAAAAATTATGATTTTTTTTCTATTTGTCTTTTTTTTTTTTTTCAGAATTTATTTTTCTTCTATTACTTCTCTAATTAGTTACTGGTACAGAGAATCATTACTGATTTAGTTAACACTACTGATTATAGATAAGATCTATATTGATCTTCATTCCAACAGTGTTGGTAACTCTCTTTAGTTCTAATTGTGTAGATCTCTTGGTTACTGTATGTTGATAATCATATGGACTCTATATAGAGATAAAACTATCCTTAACTTTCCAAATTTTATGACTCATTTCTTTTTATTTTATTGTATTGGCTAGGAGGACCTCCGGTATAAAAATAAAGTACTGATAATAGGCTTTCTTATCTCATTTCACTATTAAATATGATACAGGCTATTGGTTTCTTTCTATTAAAAATATTTTCAAAAAAAATATATTTTCACAGGCTAAGCCAGGCCCTCCTGCATACTAATTCGCTAAGAACTAGTACGAACTCATTACTAGAGGGTGTTAAATTTTATTCAATGTCTTTTCTGGTTTATCCTAATTTGTTAATGTAGTTAGTTACATCAACAGATGTTCTAATGTTAAACTATCCTTGCATTCCTAGTATGCATAGTCATAGTGTAATATTTTTGAACATTCTATTGAAGTCGGTTTTATTTAGGATTTTAAACTCTAGTCATAAATGAGATTAATTTATTTGTATGCTAGTATTAGTGCTGCTTGTTTAGGTATCAAGGTTAGACTAATTCCACAAAATGAAATGGATGGCTCTCTTTTTGTTTCTGACATAGCATATAAAAGAAACATATTTTCCTTGTAGATTTAACAAAATTTGCCTATGCCTGTGGCATCTTTCATAGTAAGAATTCTGTTTATTGACTTAGTTTTCTTTATGGTTATGGTTTATTCAGGTTTTCTACTGGAGGTAATTTTGGTAATTCATACTTCCTGGGATACTATTCAACTGAATACCCAAGATTTTTGGCACAGACATACACAGTATCCATAGTTCTACCGTATCAGTAGTTGTTTTGTTTTACCCCAAAGACGTGCTTTTTATTGAGTGTAACTGTTAACTTTGCTTTCCATTTCATTAATTTCTATTTTTTCTTCTACATTCTTTGTTTTCACCCCTTTTATAGCTTCTGGAGCTGAACACTTAGATCATTTATTTTTCAATCTCTCATCTTTTAATAATTTAATTTTAATAAATGCTTTTAAAAGCTTATTCTCCAAGTACTGTTTTAGCTGCTTCTCCTAAGTATCTTCACCGTATTCTCAGATTTTGCGACCTCCACTGATTTGCTCTTTAACTCAAGAGCAACAGGACTGCACTCTTAGTTTTTAAACTTTTATTATTTATTTTTTAAAGCTTTTGTTTGTTTGTTTGTTTATTCATGAGAGACAGAGAAAGAGAGAGAGAGAGAGAGAGAGAGAGGCAGAGACAGGCAGAGGGAGAAGCAGGCTCCATGCAAAGAGCCTGATGCAGGACCCAATCCTGGGACTCCAGAATCACACCCTGGGATGAAGGCAGGTGCTAAACCACTGAGACACCCCGGGATCCCCAGTTTTTAAACTTTTAAAAAACATTGTTGTTTAAAATCTTTAACATTAGGTAAGAAAACGTAAGTACCTTGATTTATTTTAATTATGTTGAGTCTTTGAGATATATGTACATAGACAATTTGTTAAGTTTTTTTATGAATATAAAAGGAATAAACGTTTTTGGTTCCTTGGGTATAAAATTGGTTCCTTGGGTATAAAAATGAAACTTTTTAAAATTCTGTTGCTCACAGGTATTATATTCTTACCTACTGCTTAATCTAGAACTTGACACAATATTAAACATCTCCTTTGTGTGCATCTGTTCATTTCTTCTTTCAATTCTTTCACCTTTTGTTCTATACGGCACATCATGGTGATTTCCTTAGGTATATACAAGTTCATGATTCTCATATTTTCTTGGTAGATTGTTTCTTTCCTTATAAGATAGCTTTCTATATTCCTTCAATGCTTTTTGCCTTAAGCCCTAATCTTGTTATCATTGCATTTGTTTTACTTTCTTCTTCAACCTAACATAAGCTATGAAGTTTTGGTTTTGTTCTTTATCCTCAAACTTATCAGTTTCTATGACTGGTATTGTTTCTTCCATTCTATGTATTCCCTCTGTTTACTCTTCTTGCAAATGTCATCTTTACTAGTTCTTCTGGTGATTTATGTGGGTGATTAATGCTCCTAGTTTTTATATGCCTGGAGTACTTATTTTGCTCTCATTGTTAAATAATGTAACTACATATAAAATTTTAGGTTGACAATTACTTTTCTCTGCCCTTTGAAGATCTTTCATTTTCTCCTGTCATCGATTTTGCTTATATGGCATCTCCCAACAACAATTGTTTCTTGCAGCTTTCAATGTTTTCTTTTCATTCTTGGTGTTCTATAGCTTAAGATACGTCAAAATAAGAATTTACTATTACTTACCTACTTGGTGCTTGGTATTTATGTTAAGGACTTTTTTTTTTTAAGATTTTTTTTAATTTTTTTAAAGATTTATTTATTTACTAGAGAGAGAGAAAGAGAGAGAGAACACAAGCTGGCGGAGGGGCAGATGAAGAGAGAGAAGCAGAATGCCCACTGAGCAAGAAGCCCAACATGGGGCTAGATCCCAGGACCCCAAGATCATGACCTGAGCTGAAAGCAGATGCTTAATCAACTGAGCCATCAAGGTGCCCCAAGGACTCACTTTTTTCTTAATCTCTGAAAAACTTCAGTTACTATCTCCTCAAATATTTTACCCTCCACTCTCTTCTGCAAGTTTTTTTTTAGGAATGTGTTAGAGACTCACCGCAGCCTCTATGTCAACTGCTCTTTAATGCTTCTCTCACTGGGAGGAAGAACTCCCAAATACCATTTTCTAATTTACTAAAATCTCTATGCTTTATCTATAGTTTAAAATATCTATTTATCTTATTTCAATTTATTTGTTGTTTCTAAGATATTTAATGGCTTTTAATTTTGTTTAATATACCCTAGTTTTATTTCCATATCTAAGTGCAAGGTTATGGCAACTGAACCACAAATATCTTCCTTAACCTAGATTTTAAACTACTGAAACTATTGAAACGCTGGGGACTCCTGGATGGCTCAGTGGTTGAGTGTCTGCCTTTGACTCAGGGTCGTAGTCCCAGGTCCTGGGATCAGGTCCCTCACTGGGCTCCTGGCAGGGAGCCTGCTTCTCTCTCTGCCTATGTCTCTGCCTCTCTCTGTGTGTGTCTCTCATGAATAAATTAAAAAATCTTAAAGAAACAAACAAACAAATTCTGGCTAGTTAGCATCCAAACTTTATATAAATTATGACCACACACAAAATCCTTTGAACACCGCTAGAAAATTTCATGGTCTTCTGGTGTGCTATATTTCATGGTCTTAACGTGTGCTATATTTCTATTATTTTCCTTCAAGTTCAGAACTCTATGGTCTTTTATTTGCTGCTTCATGTAACAGGCTTTCTCTTATTGACTAAGACTGAGGATTTCCAAAACACAAGCCCTATTGTCGTGCCAAGCTTTGTACTGAAGTCGGCTAAAAAAAAACCCAATCAAATACTTTTTTAAAAAGCTAAATACTTTTTCTTCAAGTTCAGTGGAAAAGCAACATAGCTTTCAGAAATACTTGTAACATTCCCAGTTGAAGCTGACAGAGAAAAGTGTGGGTACTAAGGCAGGAAGAGGCAGTTAAGAGGAGTCCAAAGGTAATAATCTCTTTTATTAGCATTCCTCCTTACTGTTTGCACTTGTACTTCAGCTGTTCTCTAAATACGAGAGCACAGCTATTATAACACCAAAGCAAAAGCTGATCCTACTGGGAAAAATATGGATGTTTGGACTCTCAGAGTTACCTTGACCTGGTTTGCTGAAAGATAAAACAAAGACTGGTGCACGTGTCAAAACCATGACTTACACTGCTACCATCTGTGACAACCATAAAAGACTCGGTTTATACTTCCTAGCAGATGCCATAATATAAGCTGCTGCTTTAGAGGACATCTGTAAATTTTATTTTCATTATAATGTAGACAAACAGCCAAGACAGAAACTGAATCAACATTTTTTATATACTATGCATTTTCTTTAGAAAAACTCTCAAAAAGGATCACATTTTTCCTTTTGAAATTTTGTAAAAAGTTATCTCAACTCAATGACCAGCTGAAGTTCACCAAAAACTCCAGATAGTAAACATACATATAGATTATTTAACAGATCTAGAAGTCCTTTAAGCAATTTTAATATACAAACTATGTTCTCTGAACAAATCCACACCACACGCTGTCTGGATCAGAAATAGAAAACTGCAACTGGTCATGTATTTCAGAAATGAGAAGTGCTTGGTCATTTTCATTTCTTCAGAATCTTACAGTAAAGTCCATTTTATAATTTAAAGGAAGAAAATTAGAAAATAAAGGAAACCCTAACGGCTTTATTTCGGAACAGAGGAAAATAGAAAACAAAATGAACAAACTCGGGGCAAGATTAGCTTGAGTTTATTGAATAAGCCAAGACTGAAAGAAAAAGCTATAAAAAGGATGGTCAGCCTACAGGACCGCTGGTGTGAGAGGAGGGAAAATAGGATGTCCCCAGCCAGTAAGGCAGTGAGCTCTAAGTGGTCATCAGAGGCAGGCCTCCATGACATTATGCATATACACTAAAGGTATCACTGGTCGTCTTGACAAGGACACACCATTGCACAAAGTCGGAAAATAGTGCCCCAACACTTAATTGTCAAAATAAGTTTTATATGGGGAAATTAACAAAGTCACATAAACACACTAATGAAATGGACAGAACTCCTTTCTCATGACATTCAACATATATTCAAATGATGATACTGTGCAAAATGTATTATCTACTCCAGAAGACTTTACTTTTTTGAAGATAAAAACTGTATCTCGGTCATCCCAACCTCCCCAGTAACTTGCAGAGTGCTACCATGCCTAGATAGGAACGCCAGCTTTCCCATCTCCAGGGCAGCCTACAGAGGAACCACATGAAACAGGGAAATAGCCACAAGAGCGTGGAGCCCCATCCCATACGACAGGCAGCAAGCCTTTCAAGTCTGGGCTGCCTTTGGTGAGGCCTATGAATGCTGCATCCTATGGAATACTGGCTTTCAAACTTCTCTGACCAGAGAATGAATTCACAGCAAAACACGTATTTTTGTGCCACAACTCTACACATACATACATATAAACATGTCGCTGACACAAAACAGTCTGTGTGACTCAACTGAACCTTACCAAGTATATTGTGCTGTTATTTTCCATTTTATTTCCCTTTTTAAAAACTGCTGGTCACAACCCATGTAATTTTTTTTAATCCATCAAAGGGTTACAACTTGTAGTCTAAAGAACACCACTGCAGGGCAGTGATCTTCAAAGGGGGTAATATCCCCTGGGGTTCACAAAGATGTTTCAAGGATTCATAGACCATATTGTTTTAATGGAATCAACTTAATCCTCAATGTTCATAAACATTCTTTCCCAAAACAGAGCAGGATTTGAATGCAGATTCTCCATACCCATCTAACTTTCCTCAACAGCCTTTCTCCCACTTAACAGGAGACAGGCCCTCTGCCCATCCTGAACTGGACTATGGGTCACTCCCCTATTGTGTAAAAATTCATCTTCTGTATCAAGCCAGAGGGACAATTTAAAATACCAGTGTCAGAGATCCCAGGGTGGCTCAGCGGTTTAGTGCCTGCCTTCAGCCCAAGGTGTGATCCTGGAGTCCCAGGATCAAGTCCCACACTGGGCTCCCTGCATGGAGCCTGCTTCTCCCTCTGTGTCTCTGCCTCTGTGTGTCTGTGAGTGTGTGTGAGTGTGTGTGTGTGTGTGTGTGTGTGTGTGTGTGTGTCTCATGAATAAATAAAATTTTTTTTAATAAAATCTTTTTAAAAATTAAAAAATAAAATAAAATACCAGTGTCGGGGCACCTGGGTGGCTCAGTTAAACATCTGCTTTCAGCTCAGGTCATGATCCGGGATTGAGCCTTATGTTGGGCTCCCTGCTCAGTGGAGAGCCTGCTTCTCCCTCCCTCTCTGCTCGCTCCCCCTGCTTACACTCTTATGGTCAAATAAATAAAATCTTTAAAATAAAATATCAAGGTAATAAAAAAGTGAACAACTAATAACTGGGTAACAAATTTCTGGCAGGTCAGGTGATTACAAAGTCTGTTTTTAACAAAACTGAAAGAAGCCTAATTGAATTGCCAGTCAATAGAATAGAAATATTTTTTGAAGCTGCAGACTACGTGAGTTAACATATAATTCAGAGAGAGTTTAAGAGAACGAAATAATCATCACAATAAAATAAACCTTCTATTTCCATCTACTTACTTATAAGACTAAAAGTTCTCAGCACTTCTATTAAACAAAACAAAACAAAAAACAACTGGGGGTGCCTGAGTGGCTCAGTTAGGCATCTGCCTTAGGCTCAGGTTATGATCCCAGGGTCCTGGGATCGAGCCCCGTGTCAAGCTCCAAACTCAGCAGGGAGTCTGCTTCTCCCTCTACCTCTACCCCCTTCCCACAACTCATGCTCTATCTCTCTCTTCCAAATAACTAAATAAAATCTTTAAAAAACAAAAACCCTGAAACTTATCCTTTTTTATAAGTAAATGTTATTCACGCAGAGGTTATAACTTGAGAGGAAACCCAATTATATCTCATAAGACCTGTGTTCCAATAATTTTTACTCTTTATTATTTTTTATATGTGTAAAATATTTATAGTGTGATCAACCATGCACTTATTAACAATCGTAGTGGTAACTCAGTACAGAAGATATGTGCAAGTATATTTCTGCCGCAGAGAAGTCTGACCAAATTTTCTTTAAAAAAGGCTTTTGAGCATCAGCAACATCTGCTAACTTACTAGAAGCAGACTTCACAGACCTAGTGAGTCAGAAACTCTGGGGGCGGAAACCCACAATCCCTGCTCTCACAAACCCTACAAGTAAAATTCTGATGCACACTCAAGCTTGTGTTCCTAAAAAAAGAAAAAAGAAACAACTTTTTAGAATAAAATTCTGAGGGAGATGTAAAACTGAAAACCCAATACATGGTGGGAAAAAAATATAAAATTTCTGCTAAAGAGCTTATTCATGTATTTTTTTAAATGAATGGTGATAGATGATTCTGCTGTATATGTTTAAGAGCGTGAAGTTTTAATTTAAATTCTTAGTGTTAACAATAGGATAGTTTACATCTTTTGCGCCTTTTTAAAATTTAAAATAAAAATTTTTAAACATCAACTTCAAAAGGGTGTGAGAGGTATATATAATTACTTTATTTAATGCATAAACTTAAAAATTGGATGATCACCAGTCTAGAGCAGCAGTTCTCTAAACTGTGGTCCTTGGATGAGCAGGACTGCAAGTTCCTATAAGCTCATCAGAAACGCACATTCTCAGGCCCCACCCCAACATACCATGTCCTATAGAGCTCTCTGGGTGATTTTTATCCACGTCAAAGTTTGGAAGCCACTGGTCTAAACTACAGCAGTGGTTTTCAAAATTTGTCGTGTATCTGAATCACCTGAAGAGCTTCTCAAAACACCAGCTGCTGGACCTTCACCCCAGAGTTGCTGACTCAGTCAAGTCTGAGACAGGACCCAAAACTGTACACTTCTGACAAGTTTCCCAGGTGACAGTGATGCTGAAGCTACTGTTCTGCAACCAGACTCTGGGAACCACTGGTCAGGAGGGCTGTGAAGCCACCGCCGTATTTCCCTCGGTCAATGGCCAACAGGTAATCCTGTCCCAGTATCTTCAGGGCCGGACCCTCTCAACATGTTCCCATGTTATCTGCCTTGTATACCTTCCTTCCTTCCTCACTCAAGTTCAAGTTCTAGGAGTTAAAGATCCATCTGATCCTTGCTCCTTGTTCATACCCAGCACCCAGGCACAATGTTTGCCTCACAGTGGGTACTAGGTCTTTACTGATAAACTGAGCAACTGCTGGATCTACCCCATGAAGTATCAGTGTTGGACAGCCTGACGTGGCTGAGGCTCTCACTAGAACAGCCTCAACCTCTTCACCTGGGCTCTCTCTCAAGTATGAAGAGCACTGAGAGCTCTGTGTCCCTGGGTGATGTAGCCTACCTACATATGTTACATATTACCATGAAGCTCAAAGACAAGGAAAATCCTAAATACTATATGTTTCAATGGGTTCTAACAGCTTCATTCTTAACCCTAGCCTCTAAATAGGCTTTTAAAGTGTAAATACAAATAAATTCAAGGTTTGTTCAATGATAAAATTAACATTGTACTACCAAGAAACTCAACATTTTAAGGCAGTCTTAGTATGGGGGGTTAGAGAGAGACTTAGGAACTTACCCTCTTTAGCCAAATATAACTCTTTAAATTTTGCTCTCTTTTGATTAAATTCTTGCTCAAGCTGCTGCTGTGCACGTAAAAATTCTGCATTAATTTTTTCCAATTCTGCTACCCGTTGCTGAAGAGAAACTGGAAAAAAAAATACTAGTTAACAAGTAATAACTTTTATTTATAAGTTACAAGAATAAATTAGTTTTCCAGCTACACATTTCTATAATGAAACAAGTACTCAAGCTTCTTCCAAAGATCTAATATATTCTAGAAAATTCTAATTTTCACTTCTATTAAACTTAATACACACAATGCATCAATCATATAAAGTGCAACAGCATATATATAGAGAAACACATAAGGCAAATTTCCCAAAAGAGAGCTTTTAAAGTTCCTTTATATAACTGACAGAATATCAATCTACTTCTGAAGTTATTAAATATTTGAGCATTTGGGCTATTTATCCCACAAATAAACCCACTGCCAATCTTGGTAGCTCTGCTTTATCTTAAGCATTATGAGCAAAATTTAACAGGTTCTCTGGTTAGGAAAGCCATACTAGCCTAAACTATTCTCCCAATTTCAAGATGACTCATTACCATTACACTGAAATCAAAATCAAAAACCTTTTCATATAGAAATGATACATAACTGTACATTACATATGAACTCTCAGTTACTGGGAAATTATCCATTTTGTAGATTCATGGTAACTGGGATGTGGCAGGGACTAGGACACATTTTGACTTGAGAGGCTACAATTTGGCCACAGCAGATTAAATAAATGCCTATTTTGTACAAACCCAGAGGTTCTTCTGGTTCAAGCAAGAGGTGGGAGATCCAGAAGTCCAAACTGCACCTCCTCCTCTGACTCAACAGCAACCCAGCCACAAAGCAATGACCCTAATTCCTCTGGAGGATACCTACTGGTACTAATGCCACCAGTGTCTAAACACTGAGGCCAGCGGAGGTCCCAGGTGTCTACTACAAACCAATCCAGATAATGATGATTTGCTTAAAATTTTAACATTTAAAATTTACAAATAAATTTGTTTATTGCTTGCAATAAAATTTAAAATAACGAAATTAACAATGTTAATTTTAACATTTAAACTTAATGATCTGAAATTATCTCTGACGGTCCTACCGTCCCTTAACCCAGTCTGCAATTACAGTACACAGAAAAAGACTGGAAACAATGCACCAACAATTTATCTATGAGTAATGGATTTAGGCTCATTAATTTCTTCTGTGGTTTTCAAAGTTCTCTATAACTCCTCTGATAAAACTAACGAACTAAAATCAGGATCTAAAACCATGTTCAGGGACGCCTACATGGCTCAGGGATTGAGTGTCTGCCTTTGGCTCAGATCACAATCCCAGGGTTCTGGGATCAAGTCCCACATCGAGCCTGTTTCTCTTTCTGCCTATGCCTCTGCCTTTCTCTGTCTCTCATGAATAAATGAATGAAGGAAGGAAGGGAAGGAAGGGGAGGAAGGGGAGGAAGGGGAGGAAAGGGAGGAAGGGAGGAAGGGGAGGAGGTGGTCATGAGGAAGTGGGAAGGAGAGTTAAAGAAGCGAGAGACTCGATAGTCTCATCCGCCCGCCCTCCCTCCCGCAGCCTCCCACCGCACGCCCTCCTCCATCCCTCCCGCCAGCCCTCCCGCCACCTAACGCACCTCCCTCCATCCCCAGCACTCCAGCCCGCCCTCCACCTCCCTCCCTCACAGAAACCAAAAGGGGAGGGACTGCTCCTTTGAGCTTCACTATGTGCTATTAAAGGTAAGGGGTCAAAAAAAAAAAAAAAAAAAAGGTAAGGGGTCATTTTGAGGACAAAGTAACCAGGATCTTTAGGTCAAAGCAAAGAATGACTTCCGGTCATGTAAACATTTGATAACTTTTGGAAAAAAAGAAGCATGGAGAATCCACTGGGGGAATCTGTTGTTATCTCATACTTACTATCTGAAATCACAAAGGAAACTTGTTTATCTGTGCTATTTATTTGTCTTGGTGTTTTTATCGTCCAAATCCCAACTGTTAAATAAACAAGCTTTTCACTTAACATTTTAACACTGCTGGTATTACTGCATGAGGTCAGAAAGGACTCTGGTGAATCAAGAAAAAAGAAAAAGCAAGATCTCTCTGTCCTTCCTTTTTCCCTAACAAATATAATCCCAACTCCACTCCTACCATCCATCAAAACATGCACAAAAATGGCCATACCTTTCAACGTTATATTTAGGAACTGAAGCTAATGAATCAATAAAAACTAAAATGCAGCCAAGGGATGCCTGGCTGGCTCAGTCGGTTAAGTGTCTGACTTTTGATTTCGGCTCAGGTCATGATCTCAGCGTCCTGGGATTGAGCCCACATCTAGCTCTCTGCTCAGTGGGGAGTCTGCTAGTCTCCTTCTCCCTTTGCCTTTCCCCCTGCCCTCATGCACTCTCTTAAATAAATCAATCTTAAAAACAAAACAAAACTGCAGCCAAAATTAAGTGTGCTCTCACCACTCCCAACAGCCGTCCTGGCCAGAGCCAGCCTGTCCAGATACAGTCCACACCCACATGTCTTGCTGTCAGAGTCTCTAGCTTTGCGACAGCTTTCAATTCCAGAAATCATGATCCCCTTGAGGATATACCAACTCCCTTATTCTCATTTGTTTTTTTTTAATTAAAAAAATTTAAATCCATCGCAAGTACTTCTAACATAGTGCAATTCTACAACAAAGAAAAAGGCTAAATGACTTAAAAAAAAAAAAAAAGAATGCCTCTACTGCTATTTCTGGAAAAATCAATTCACCTTGCATAAGACAGCAGGAAGTTTACAAATGGGCATATCCTAACACACTAGCATCCAACCACAAATTAAACCAAAAACAGCTCTCATCACACTAAATATTTTACTATTTTTCTAACATGGTCACCAAGTTCACAATTAGCTCATGTTGGAAGTTCTTAGCCTGTCATTTAGAAAAAAAAAAAAAAAAACTGATAAATGTTAGCTGTCATTATTAAATTAGTGGTGTTTATTTAACAAATAAAGGGAAAAGGCAGAGTGATCAGGTGACTTTGTATGTAGCCACAGAAGACCAGAAGTCACTCTAGCCTCATGATCCTGACTCAGTTCCCATGCTTAGACTTCCAGCTCAGACTCTTCCCTATCTTCACAGCACCATGAACAAAAAAAATTCAGTGCTAATGCCGGCCTTCAACAATATTAAGCCTTCTGTCAACTCAGCAGTTGAGAGCTATCAGTATCTCAGCCTTCCTTAACCACTGCACACATTCTGCACATTGTTACTTTCATCTGGATATTAAGAAAACGTGGGCACCTAACTAGCTTGATCGAAACTATGTGAGACTTGATCTCAGGGCTGTGAGTTCAAGTCCCACATTGGATTTAGAGGTTACTAAAAATAAAATCTTGGGGCATCCAGGTGGCTCAGTCAGTTGAGCATCTAACTCTTGATTTCAGCTCAGGTTGTGATCTCAGGGGTTGTGAGACTGAGTCCTGCATTGGGCTACATGCTCAGCCAGAGCCTGCTTGAGATTCCCTCTCTGCCTCTGCATACTCCTGTCCACACATTCATACTCTCTCTTTAAAAACATTAAAAAAACAAAACAAAAAGAAAGGGGAAAATCTTATGCAATGGCTACTTTTAATGCTTGATACCCAAAGGGAAAAATTATTACATTAATTACTCAAAATATATGAAATAAGCAACTACATAGAAAGGAAAAAGAAAAAAAAGGAAAAAGAAAAAGTAATACAGTAAATAAATGAAGGAAAGACTCAGTAATTCTTAGATATATCTCCTTCCCTAATCCTGATATGAATGAGAATGTGTAATAACTTAACATTTTTAAGTCCCTTGGGACCCCTGGGTGGCACAGCAGTTTGGCGCCTGCCTTTGGCCCAGGGCGCGATCCTGGAGACCCAGGATCGAATCCCACATCAGGCTCCCGGTGCATGGAGCCTGCTTCTCCCTCTACCTGTGTCTCTGCCTCTCTCTCTCTCTCTATCATAAATAAAAAAATAAAAATAAAAAAAAATAAAAAAGTCCCAAGCCGTGACCCACTATTACATTCCTCTAACACTGTATTAAGCTTGATGCAACAGAGGAACAACAGAGGAACATACCCAACAGAGGAAAAATAGTCTAAGTCAAATACTACTATAATCAGAATCTTTTGTTTAAAGTTGTTCAAGATCCAAGAAAACACCAAAAAAAAAAAAAAAAAAAAGACACAACTTCAGTAGAACAAAAGAATCTGAACACTTTCTGTAACACAAAAGTCTTAATTCCTATATCATTGGGTAAAATGAACCCATTAAATATGGTAGGAATATCCATCCAATGGAATAATATCAAGCCAAAAAAAATTATATCAAATAAAAAAGAACAAGATACAAAATTACACAACACAATCTGAGCTATGCAAAGACACATAAAAAAAGACTGGAAAGAATATGCCAAATTACATTTAGAGTGGTTGTCTCTCTGAACCAAAGGGTAATTACAATAATAAACTACATTGATTACACGGATTTACATTTTAAAAGTAATGAAGTGCTTCATCTTTTTAATCATTATAACTGTATCTTATACTGTATGTCTCAATCTCTCTGTTCATGAAAAGTGCACATAATTTTTCTTCAGTGGTCTCAAAATGTTTTAAACACATTAAATCATCGTTTTTTTAATAAGCTACAATTAATTTTCCCAGGACAAACAATTTGCTAAAATTCATAAATTTCCTTAAAAAAAAAAAAAAAAAAAAAAAAACCTCTTAGGGCAGCCCCGGTGGCGCAGCGGTTTAGCGCCGCCTGCAGCCCAGGGCGTGATCCTGAAGACCCTGGATCAAGTCCCACATTGGGCTCCCTGCATGGAGCCTGCTTCTCCCTCTGCCTGTGTCTTTGCCTCTCTCTGTCTCTATGAATAAATAAATAAAATCTTTAAAAAATAAAAAATAAAAAAATAATAAAAAAAAACCTCAACTTCTGTTTCAGAAGTGGCCTTCCAGGGATGCCTGAGAAGCTCAGTGCTTGAGCATCTGCCTTTGGCTCAGGGCATGATCCTGAAGTTACAGGATTGAGTCCCGCATTGGGCTCCTTGCATGGAGCCTGCTTCTCCTCTGTCTGCCTATGTCTCTGCCTCTCTGTCTCTCATGAATAAATAAATAAAATCTTAAAAAAAAAAAAAAAGTGGCCTACCAGCTAGCAAATTGCCTTCTCTTGGTGCTTTAAAAACTCATGCACAACTTTTAGGAATTACTAAAAGTGAGTATTATCATACTCAATGTCTCCACTAAGCTGTGCTTCATTTAAGCTAATACTTAAGTAAATCAACAAGTACTTAGAGCAAGCCTCGCAGAGAGAGGGGAGAAGAATAGCAGAGCAGGTGGGGCTAGCCAGGATGACCCATCCCAGACAAGCAATTCACAAGCAGGTACCTGGGTACCGGTTACCAATGGTTTCACAGCATTAGAGAAAACAGATGTGGCAACTGGGAATCACTCTGTCCATATGACTGAAGAATCATAATTCTTTAGTACAACAGAAAGCGGTCATTTCACTTCACATAATCTCATTTCACTTTATATGATCTCCCAAACCTCTGACTTCAGCAACTTTAAAAAATGGCATCCTTAAACCTTGCCTGGATAAACCAGTTATGAAACAGAATAACATCTGGTTAATAAGTCTACACAGAAAAAAAAAAGTCTACACAGAACAGCTTCTTAGCCCTTCCTTATGTGAATCAAAGTGAAAAACCTGACTTTGTCTTACCTTTTTTTTCTTTTTTTCCAACTCTTAAAGCAATTAGGTATCAAAATACTTCAAATAAAAGAACACTTTTAAGATCAAGAGTTTCAAATAAGAAAGCCAACTGTTTCCTACATAAAGGTTAGTGGGTATTTGTGTAAACCACTTGCAGACGTTTTTAAGAATCCGAGGAAGATACTATGTGAGAGGGAAAACAAGATAATGAAACAGTATTAAGGAAGAGATTCTTCAAAAAAATAGAAATGAATTAAAGAAAAGAAACTAGAGAAAACCTGATTTGGGGGTGAGGAGTAGAGGTAAGAGGAATCAAGACATAAGAATATGTTCTCATTTTCATCCTCCCTAAAGATACTGATGATCAAAATTAATTAACAGCCACCAGGCACCTGCAGTGTGGATAGAATCTTGTGGGGTCTAATGTTTAATTCTAGGTTACTGAGTAGAACAATCACAGGATCATAGTTTTGCAAAGATTTTAGATTATTCTAGTCCAGTGTATTTTGGACTGAGCCTCAATCCACTAATGAGCTGTTAAATTTAGTGATTAGCAACCAGCTTTTTAAAACTAGTGAAAGAGGGATCCCTGGGTGGCTCAGCGGTTTGGCACCTGCCTTTGGCCCAGGGTGCGATCCTGGAGTCCTGGGATCGAGTCCCACATCGGGCTCCCGGCATGGAGCCTGCTTCTCCCTCCTCCTGTGTGTCTGCCCCCCCCCCCCTCTCGCTCTCTATGTCTATCATAAATAAATCTTTATTTTTTTTAATTTTTATTTATTTATGATGGTCACACAGAGAGAGAGAGAAAGGCAGAGACATAGGCAGAGGGAGAAGCAGGCTCCATGCACCGGGAGCCCGACGTGGGATTCGATCCCGGGTCTCCAGGATCGCGCCCTGGGCCAAAGACAGGCGCTAAACCGCTGCGCCACCCAGGGATCCCATAAATCTTTAAAATAAATAAATAAAACTAGTGAAATATAATAAAAAATATCAGCAACATACTTAATTTGGGTATATGTTATTTCATGAAATCTTTATTTCAGATGTTCACACATTTATACTGGATTATAACAGGAAATCTGTTTCTTACTATAAACGGGTCAAGATAGTCTGAGACTCCTCTCCTATTCCTAACTCATACAGGACTCCACTCCTACAACACATGTGACAAGTGGTCACATGGCTTCCACATGAACCTAAAGCTAGTAACACATTCCATTGCTGCCAGCAGCCAGTTCCACTGTTGACAGATACTAGATTATCCTCCCTCCTACTTTGGATAACTGGTTATCTGTGAGAAACACCTCTTTTTTAGGAATATACACCCAAATTAGCTTCCTTAGAGATCTTAGTTCTGCCCTACAATTAGGAACGTGTCTAATATCTGCTATCTCACACCTGTCCTCTCCTTTTCCTCCAGGTGAAATACCTCTGGACCCTTTAATAATGTCTAAATTCTTCACTATCTCAGTTGCTCTCCCTGTATACTACAGTCAGTCAGAATTCCACATAAACTAGGACACTCTGACCCTAACACATTACCAACACAGAGTTTAGCAGAAACACTGTATCTGGAGGCAATTCCCTTAAGAACATACTACAAACTGGCCCTAGTGTTAATTTGGCCACAACCCAAACTTTCATTCTTAACCCACAAGATTAACATAATCTAACACTGTCTTTAAACCCTTTTTGGTTGAACTTCAATTAAGCCAACTCTCCCTCCAACCAAGTTTTTAAGTTAGAATGAGAGAGAGAGAGCAGTTGAACATCTCACTTGAGATCTGGGTAGAGGTTGATGCCGATTTATCAGATTGCTCTATTAGCTACATATTCATTCCAACTATCATTAGTAATCACATTTTTTCATCTTATCCATGACTTGGTAACAGTGTAGTCAAATACTTCATTAAAAGTCAAAGATAAACTATCTACAATTTTGGAGTCAGAGAACTGTGCTTCAACCCAAAGCCGAGCTTTCATTTTATGAAGTGGGGCAAAAGTTCAACCATTCCAAGATGTCATTAAAATAAAGATGACACCAACCACTTCAAAGAGTATCACATGCTCTGAGGATTAGAAATGCCATTGTACAAAAGCAACTCACATATAACAAGCACTCAAATGACAGTTACTGTTAACTTCAGAATTTAATAGTTGTAAGTTCAAAATTCTGCTAAAAACAAAATAGAGGAGATACCTGGGTGGTTCAGTCAGTTAAGTATCTGACTTAAATTCAGCTCAGGACGTGATCTCAGGGTTGTGAGATTCAGCCCAGCACTGGGCTCCCCGCTCAGCAGAGTCGGCTGGAGACTCTCTTTCCCTCTTCTTCTGTCCCTCCCCCACACCCTCTCTCTAATAAATAAATAAATAAATCTTTTTTTTTTAAATAGATATGTTCATTTGGCTCAACTTGTTCTAGAGATTCTTCCTAGTGATAACCACAAAATCACTTTATTTCCTAAAATTCTCATAAACCACTTGTTAAATAATGTATTCTTTTTTAAATGTTACAGAAATTATATTTAAGCAAAATTTTCAATTGAGACAAATATGTAAACAAAGCTTTCACAAAAAGTAAAAAGTACAGAAGTAACTATGAACACAAAACAATGGGGATTTCAGTGAATATTCAGAAGGGAAACAATGAAGTATAAACCATATTCCAGGCTCTATTCCTACATTACTCTAAGCCCATAAAGTTATGTTCCACCATGTGTTCCCATTTGACATTATACAATCTATACCATGAAAAAAGTCTCAAAAAGTTGTCAAACAAGGATAACTTCAGAAATAAGCCAATCATATGGGTGAAATAAACTCTAAACATTTCTGAATACTAGTCAAGATATATGATACAGTTCAGACACCATTATGTAAGTTTTACCAGGTAATCTTTAAATCACCTTAATCTCCAATTACATTTAGTCCAATTAGTGTAACCGTCAAATGCTGATGTTCAACAGTGGATTTAAGTATGCATGGATAAAGATGGACTCAGGCTGTACTGTTTCCCAACTGTTGCACACATCACAGAATGCCAAGCCAGGTGAAAAAGCACAACTACCACTAGACTGATTAGCAGATATATTTCCTAACTCTGCATATTTAAATATTTTAGCTACTACTTACAAGACAAAAGTCACTCAAAACTTAGTATCAGGCTTACTTAACAAAATGGCAAAAAGAATTCAGCTTTCTGCCTATAAACTCTAGTGGCATTCATAAGTAGAGCTGTATCACGTCACTTCACAACTTGGATTGGGACTCTAAAAATTCACTGTCAGTGAAGTTAAATCCAATCCTTATTTTGGGTTTGAATTTACCAAGTGTTGGTAAGGCTGCTGGTGGGAGTGCAGAACAGTACACATCACTTTGGAAAAGCTTGGCTGTGTCTCATAAATGCACACTTACCATATGATCCAGCAATCCTACAAATAAAAACACATTTCCACACAAAGATTTGGATACAAATGCTCTTGGCAGCTTTACTCACAAAAGCCAAAAACTTGGAAATAATCCAAACACCCACTATAAATGGACAAATAATGATGTTTCCACACAATGAAAGGCAACTACAGGAATGCCTACTCACACACTGAACAGGCATGAATCTCAAGCGCGTCATGCCAAGTGAAAGACACCAAACACAAAAAGTATGATCCCCCTTACATGAAATTCTAGATAGTGACAGCAGACCAGTGCTTCCCCAGAAGCAGAGGTAGCAGCTAAACTGCAAAGGGCATCAACATAATTTTGGCAGGTAAAATGTTCTAGAACATGATTATGGTGATGGTTACAGAACTGCCTATGTTTGTGAAAACTCATGGATCTACACAAAGTGACTAAATTTCAGTGTATGCAAACTATTTTAAAATCAACTTTAGGGATCCCTGGGTGGCGCAGCGGTTTGGCGCCTGCCTTTGGCCCAGGGCGCGATCCTGGAGACCCGGGATCGAATCCCACGTCGGGCTCCCAGTGCATGGAGCCTGCTTCTCCCTCTGCCTGTGTCTCTGCCTCTCTCTCTCTCTGTGACTATCATGAATAAATAAATAAAATCTTTAAAAAAAAAAAAAAAAAAAAAATCAACTTTACTGGGATCCCTGGGTGGCGCAGCGGTTTGGCGCCTGCCTTTGGCCCAGGGCGCGATCCTGGAGACGCGGGATCGAATCCCACGTCAGGCTCCCGGTGCATGGAGCCTGCTTCTCCCTCTGCCTGTGTCTCTGCCTCTCTCTCTCTCTCTCTCTGTGACTATCATAAATAAATAAAATCTTTAAAAAAAAAAATCAACTTTACTGAGGCAGGATTTAAAAATCACAAGAATAAATTAGTGCTTGGCAACACATGTGATCTCGTCAGGCCAATTTTATTATCCTCATAGCACTTATCACTCACTATCTGAAGTTATTTCTCTGGATATTTAAATATTGTTCCTTACCAGAAACAGTGAAACATACTTTTTATATCGTGCTCACTGCTACCTTTCCAACACCTAGAACTGCAGCTGGCACACAGAAGGAGTCCACCTAAGCACTTACTAGATAGAAACATGTATGAAGAAGTAGGCTGCTATGGCTAAAATCCACCCATGCAGGACATTAGCCACGACTGGGAAAGACAGCAAGGACTTGGAGAAGCAAAGGAGAAAAGAGCATTCCCCTGGGAATAATCCAAGACAGAGGGAGCAAGGCCCTAAGCATTTGTATGTAGGAGGGAATGAACAAACATCTCTGATTTGCAGAAAACAGTCACTTCCTCCACACAGCACAGGAGTCCCCTTGGGCTCCTTCTTGGGTTGTGCTTTCCACTTCAAAGTCCACTAGCCCCACAAGGCTACTGAAAACCCGAGAAGTGACTGGGTTAGGTATGTTAGATTATGAAATAAATATGGAATTTTGAAATCTTTGAAAAATATGCCTCAATTCTTATAGGGATCACATGTAAAAATAACATCTCAAATATGCTGCAGTAAATAAAATACATTATTAAAATTAATGTCCATGGAAAGTTGTACATGAATGTTCATAGCATTAATCATATAGCCAAAAAAGGAAACCCAATGTTGATCAACTAACGTCTAGACCAACAAACTGTGATATTCGTGCAATAGAATATTATTTATCCATAAAAAGGCACAAAGGACAGGGCGCTGGCTGGCTCAGTCAGAAGAGCATGCAACTCTTGATTTCAGGATTGTGAGTTCGAGCCCCATGATGGGTGCAGAGATAACTTAGAAAAGTAAATAAGCAGGACACCTGGGTGGCTCAGCGGTTAAGCACCTGCCTTTGGCTCAGGGCGTGATACTGGAGTCCCGGGATCAAGTCCTACATCGAGCTCCCTGAATGGAGCCTGCTTCTCCTCCCTCTGCCTATGTCTCTGCCTCTCTCTCTCTGTCTCTTGTGAATAAAATAAAATCTTTAAAAAAAAGGGGTAGGGGATCCCTGGATGGCTCAGCGGTTTGGTGCCTGCCTTTGGCCCAGAGCGTGGTCCTGGAGTCCTGGGGTCAAGTTCCGTGTCGGGCTCCCTGTGTGGAGCCTGCTTCTCCTTCTCTTTGTCTCTGCCCCCCGCCCCCATGTCTGTTTGTCATGAGTAAATAAAATTTTTTTTAAAAAAAGGAAAAAATGAAAAAAAAAAAGTAAATAAGCCTAAAATAAAAAGAACAAAGTACTGATACACACTGTAAGAGAGAGGACCCCTGAAAACAGTGTACTGAGAGATACCAGACACCCACAGCTACACAAAGTAGGATTCTGTTTATAAGCAATGCCTGAAAACAAGGAGATCCAGAGAGACTAAGGCTAGGAAAGCAGGTGCCAGGGGCTGCAGGAAGTGTGGGGATTCTTTCTGGGATGGGAAATTGTTCTAGAGTTAGTGGTAATGGGTGCATGGCTTTGTGGAAATTTTAAAAACTGGCAAACTGCATACTTTAAATGGGTGAACTTGATGGCATGTGAAGAGAATCTCAATAAAACTATTGTTTTAAGAAGTTAATGTCACCTGCTCTTCCGTTTGGAGGTTTTGTTCAGTTTTCTACTCTCTGAACGTGGCTACTAGAAACAGCTGTCACAGTCTTTGGCTCATGTTACGTCTCAGTGGGCCGGCATTGCTCCAGAGGGTTTGCTGGCACCCTGCATATTCCAAGCGTGCGTCTTGACCACCAATTCTCCTACCCTCTTCAGTTCTCCCAACCTGCCAGCCTGCTTCTAATATCCCCATCCTCTGCAGCTGACTTGGACCCTCAGGTCAGTTATCCTAAAACCCTAGATTCCCTTCTTCTGTGCTCTTACAGGAGCTCGGTGCTACTGAGTGGCACACAGACTGCTGCTGCTCTAGTGAGGTTCAAAGTCTGTGCCAGAATATAAGACTGGCTAAAGCCACGGAGCACACTGCTCAAGCCAGCAGGCACTGTTTGATGATGGACGCCATGCATGAACCTATGTTGTGGTATAAGCTCTTGATCTCCTCGCAGACACCGCTGTAGTAGACAACTGCCACATCCATGGCTGCCCATCATCTTTTCCATGGTCTTTCGACATTTAAAGACCATTCCGTTTTATGAGTTGCAGCTCCCCCAAACAGAAATCAAACACAAATGCCCAATCTCCCTTGAAACAATGCTGGCATGTCACCTAAGCTCCTCCAACCAGACACACATGAACACTCAGAACCGAGCAGTGGAAAGAGAGGTTTCATTCTCGCTCCTGAGAGGCTCTCAGCAGCTTCCCAGGGTGACAGGTTCAGTTCCTGGAGCAGAAACAGCATCAGTGTGAACAGCAATAGCACCTGTATGAAAGTGGGGCTCCAGATGCTCAGCAGCAACAGAGAAAAAAACTTTTATCAGGCCACTTTTGTGGCAGCTTCTGGCTGTTCCTTCAAACTTAGTCAAGAGCAATGATTCTCAAAGTGTGGTTCTAAGACCAGAGTCACTCTCACCTGGGAAATTGTTAGAAGTGCAAATTCTCAGATCCCACCCCAGGCCCTCTTGAATCAGAAATTCTGGGTGTGGGGCCCAGAAATGTGTTTTAACAAGCCCTTCAGATTCATGCTGATGTCTGAGAAACAATGGCCTAGAATTTATTTCTCCCTGCCCTCACAATGACCTTGCAAACTACCCTCTTATCTTCTCAAAAAGCTCCTTGTATCCTTTTTCTTTTTTATTTATTTATTTATTTATTTATTTATTTATTTATTTATTTATTTGACAGAGAGAGAGAGAGAGAGAGCCTACAAGTGGGGAGAAGGGCAGAGAGAAGTGGACTCCCCACCGGGCAGGGAGCCCCACATGGGACTCCATCCCACGACCCCGAGATCATGGTCTGAGCTGAAGGCAGATGCCTAAACAACTGAGCCACCCAGGGGCCCTTAGTTCCTTGTATCCTTAAAACAAACTGGTTTGCAACAAAGAACACTGAGTGAAACACACTACACTCACTCCCACCATCATGCTTCTAGAGACGGCTCATAGGGTGCTAGGTACTGATTTTTTTTAATCCACAAGGAATTAACATTGGTTAGAAAACCGGAAACACTCCGGAAAAATCTGTATATAATCAACCACACTATGTAGAGGGCACATAAGGACTTCCTTCCAAAGAGTACAATCTGGAAAGGCACCACAAAGAGATGAAGAGGAAGACAGAGAAGGTGGAAGAGGGGAGGCAGGGAGAGAAACTTCAGTTTCTTGAAACTAATAAACATGACCCTCAGCAGGGTAGTCAAGGCTAGCATGAGCAGCACTAACACCAACAGATCCCAGTGAGAGTGTGCCCCTGTGATACAGCGCGAAGGACATGGCACTTTACCTGTGTGGTGGCCTCCCCAAAACCCACAATGGTCGTGTAATCATGAGAAAAATGAAGGTTCCAATGGAGGGTCATTCTATAAAATACCTGACAGTACTCAACACTGGCAAGCTCATAAAAAAGAAAAACAGTCAGTCTAGAGGAGCCTGGAATCCAAGGAGACACAGTGACTAATTGACGTGGTCACCAGACAGGACGGAGGCACTCTAAAAGGACACTGAGAAAATACTAAGGCACTCTGAATAAACTATGGACTTCAGTTAGGAAGAATGTATCACTATTAAGTTCATTACTTCTGATAAATGGACCATACTAAAACACCTTAGTAACAAAGAAAATTGGACATGCACCATGAACTGCTCTGTACTGTCCAACTCTTTAAGTCCAAAACTATCCTGAAATAGACTTTATTTTTTTTAAATGCTATTGATTAACTTTGGTTTTCTTTTTTTTTTTTTTTTAATTTTTATTTATTTATGATAGTCACACAGAGAGAGAGAGAGAGAGGCAGAGACACAAGCAGAGGGAGAAGCAGGCTCCATGCACCGGGAGCCCGATGTGGGATTCGATCCCGGGTCTCCAGGATCGTGCCCTGGGCCAAAGGCAGGCGCCAAACCGCTGCGCCACCCAGGGATCCCTTAACTTTGGTTTTCAAATTCAAAAACATGAACTCCTTTAGTAGAGCTGTAGAGGCCTGGCCACGCTGACCACCCAGCAAAGAGCAAACACCCCTCTACACACCATCACCACCATGCCCTCCACCGCAAGTCTTCAGGTTCCATAGGAACGAAAACTCATGCATTTCAATGCTTCGCTCAGAAGTAGGCTCCTCTCTCCATCCAACTCAATACAAGACTCTGCAAGATCCGATTTTATCTCCCAATAACCCTTCGTTTACTTGGAGTCAGACAGAGAACACAGGATATGGGAAAAGCAGCATTCAGGCAGGAATGCAGAGTACAGCCGTGTAGGTGAGAAATAGATACACTGACAGGGAGGAGGACAGAGAACAGTAACTAGAACTGAAATTTTGTACCATTTAGTAGAAAAAAAACAAATCCTACATTAAAATTCAGCAGCACTGAAAAAGTCACCAGGTTACAGCTCAGCCTTAAAATTGATGTTCAAAAAAAAAAAAATTATGTTCATAATAATAAATCACTGATGAAAGATTTAATGATAGGAGTGCCTGGGGAGCTCATAACCTGAGCCAAAGGCAGACACTTAACCCACCTAGATGCGCTGAGATGGTCTTCAAATATCAAAACAAAACCACCACACACACACCAAAAACCACAGAACCAAAAAAAAACCCTCAATCTCAGTATAACTTTAGACCAAACTTCCAATTTAGAGGAAACACAGAAGACAGAAGAACATGAAGAACGCCAAAATATGGATGTAATGAGGAAGTTACAGGGGTGAGTGTGCCACAGGAGGGACTTTTTCAACAAAGAAACTATAAGGGGGAAAAAAGAGACAAGACAGATCAAATTTAATGGCTCTTATTTTGGATCTTGATTTGAACAAACTCAATTTCATAAATTGAGACAACTGAGGAACTGTCCACCCTGACTGGGTATTTTGTGATAAAGAATGACTTGGAAAAAAAAAAAAGAAAAAAGAAAAAAAAAAAAAAGAATGACTTGGGACAGCCCCGGTGGCCCAGTGGTTTAGTGCCGCCTTCAGTCCAGGGCGTGATCCTGGAGACCTGGGATCGAATCCCACATCAGGCTCCCTGCATGGGGCCTGCTTCTCCCTCTGCCTGTGTCTCTACCTCTCTCTCTCTGAGTCTCTCATGAATAAATAAAATCTTAAAAAAAAAAAAAAAAGAAAAAAAAGAATGTTAACTGTTCTTAAAGTGAGATAATAGTATTGTGGCTATGTTTACATAGATACTGAAATGTTTCCAAATGAAACCAGAGATGTCTGAGATTTGCTATTTAAAAATCCAGGAAAGGAGGGATCCCTGGGTGGCGCAGCGGTTTGGCGCCTGCCTTTGGCTCAGGCCGCGATCCTGGAGACCCGGGATCGAATCCCACGTCGGGCTCCCGGTGCATGGAGCCTGCTTCTCTCTCTGCCTGTGTCTCTGCCTCTCTCTCTCTCTCTGAGTGTGACTATCGTAAATAAATAAATTAAAAAAAAAATGTTAAAAAAAAAATCCAGGAAAGGAGAATAGAGAGGGGATTATAGATGAAACAAGACTGGCTACACATTGACAGCCATGACACATGGAGGGCAGTAGGTCTACCTATTAATCTTTTTACTTTTTAAGTGTTTAAAATGTTCCACATAAAGGACTCTACGGTTAATTTATTATTATTTTTTTAAGTCTCGCCTCTTCTGTGTTTGAAGGCTTACCACCTCTAAGTTAGCTGAAAAATAATATGCCCATAAAACATCATTCCAGGGAGCGTGGGTGCCTCAGTTGGTTGAGCATCCAACTCTTGATTTCAGCTCAAGTCATGATCTCAGGGTTGTAAGACTGAGCCCTGCTTCGGGCTCTGTGCTGAGTGGGGAATCAGCTTGAGATTCTCTCTCTCCCTCTCCCTCTGCCACTCCCTCCTCTTGCACTCCTCTCTCTCTTAAAAAATCATCCCTCCACCATTCCAGATAATGGGACATTATACATATTCACACATGTAATTCACAATGGAGAACTATTTAATAAAAAATTTGTTTCTGATTACCAATTCCTTTAGTATAAAATGGTCATTGGTTTAGAATATATGTATTTTTTTAATTTGACAGAAAGTGAGCAAACATAAGCAGGGGGAGGGGCAGGGAGGGAGAAGGGGGAGGGAAAGGAGAAGCAGACTCCTCACCAAGCAGGGAGCCCAATGTGGGACTCGATCCCAGGACCCTGGGGTCATGACCTGAACCAATGGCAGCCACTTAACCAACTGAGCCACCCTGGCATCCTGGTTTACAATATTCTTAAGATTTATCATTGATAGGGGAAAAGTCAAACCTGTCTTAGAATCATGTTTTATTATACTGTACATTCAAATTCCCTATGTACACATTGTCCTTCATTATAAGACAGAAAATCTAAAATGTAGATGTCATTTCCTATCTTCCTATACTTCTGTTGTAAAAAGGCTACATATAGCTACAAAATTGACGTCAGAGTTATTTATTAGAAAAAAGTTCTCCATAAATATATAATAAAAACACAAGGGTTTATAGTTTATTTATAAGGAAAGTTGAATGCATTATTTATGAGCTTTTCAGAAACATCAAGGTCATACATAAGAGGGATCAAATTTTTGATAAATAGCTATCCTTGCCTACAAGTAGATAAAGAAAATTAATGATATGTCCCAAAAAGGGAACATGAAAAACCTACAGGTTAAACATTTCAAGGAGAAAGCAATGATGTTAAAATTAGCAGGGGTAGGGGAAGTCCAAATACCCTCCAAGGCCTAGAGAGATCTCCCTGTCACTATAGGTAATTAACAGGGGAGATTAACATAGGAGACTCATGCATCACATAAGTGGGAATTACAAACAGGTGTAATTGTAACCTCTTGGGGTGTTCTCTCACTTAGTCACACTGTTTATTTACGTGTTGAAATTCATTACTTAATTATAAATTATTTTCCTTTACACTAAGGGCCTTACACTGCTAGGTTTTTTTAATCATGTGTATAATTTTATGGCAGAATGGTAAAGAGGCATTCTAGAGCATTTTTTTTTATAAACCTGTGGTTCTCAACTGGAGATGACTCTGACTCCCCAAAGAACACGTGGCAATGTGGGAAACGTTTCTGGTTGTCACAACCTGAGGGGAGGGGTACTGATATCTACTAGGTAGAGGCCAGAGATGCTGCTCCACATCCTACAATATCAGGATGGCCCTCCACAACAAAGCACTTTCCAGCCCAAGAGGTCAACAGTGACAAAGGTGAGAGAACTTCTATAAACTCACAGGACTGAGACCTTCAGACCCAGAATGATGGTCAAGACAAGTGAAGAGTCCCTCCCATCCTAAAGTTCTGAGGTTCATCCAGCCCAAATCTACAATGAGTCCCTAAAGTTCTGCCAATTTCCTCCCATGCTCACTTAGCATTTGCACAGGTGCTTCTGAACACTCTCAATCTCACAAGAAAATGAAGTAAGGGGCGCCTGGATGGCTCAGTCAGTGAAGCATCTGCTTTCAGCTCAGATCATGATCTCAGGGTCCTGGGATGGTGCAACAGGCTCCTTGCTCAGCAGGGAATCTCCTTCTCCCTCTCCCTCTGCTATTCCCCCTGCTTGTGTGTGCACACATGCTTTCTCTCTCTCTGTCAAATAAATAAAATCTTAAAAAAAAAAAAAAGAAAGAAAGAAAATGAAGTTTGATTTAAATACTGGAGAAATCCAGGAAAGACACAACAATCCTATCAAAACTATGCAAACACTGCATATAAAATATTCACGGGTGTTTTTCAGAGTTTAAAGAACTTTTTTTTTTTTTAAGCAGGAAGACAGTGCAAAAAGAAGTAATTAGATTTCTTGTTCCAAATTCAACAAGATCACTCAGTAACAGTCAAACAAAAAGGTTTTCACATTCATATCACTAAACAAGAAATACTCTGGTGATAGGAATAAGAAGGCTTCATCCATTAAAACTCTTCTTTTTTTTTTTTTTTTTTTTTAATTTTTATTTATTCATGATAGGCACACAGTGAGAGAGAGAGAGGCAGAGACACAGGCAGAGGGAGAAGCAGGCTCCATGCACCGGGAGCCTGACACGGGATTCAATCCCGGATCTCCAGGATCGCGCCCTGGGCCAAAGGCAGGCGCCAAACTGCTGCGCCACCCAGGGATCCCCATTAAAACTCTTCTTAAAAAAAAAAAAGGCGGCTGCATCCAAGAGTGTCTTCTGTACAACTTTTAGGATCTTGAAAGAGTAAACATGGTCTACAGGTATGTGATGTTTCTTTCCATCAACATCACAGTCCAATCAGGTACCAGCACCACCCACCCCAATTCCATCATTCGTTCTTCTTTGCTCACTTTGTGAAACTAATTCAAATTTATGGCAACAAAGTTTCATGCACACACACAAAAAATATCTAGACTTGTTAGATAAGCTGAGCTGAGACCAAGAGCGGACACTTAACCAACTGAGCTACTACCCAGGTGTCCCTGTGGATTTTTTTTTTTTTTTTTTTTAATGAAAGAAACCACCACCTAGTGTTGGCATGCTCCTGTACTGCTGGTGGAAACACAAAGAACTACAACATTAAAGGATGCTAATTAATGTTTATTTTCCATACATTATAATGCTTTGACATCATGGGGCCCTGCTGGCCAGGAAAAGTCTGCCGCTCCCAGGGTTAGCCAGTCCCTAGAGATAATAAACAACTCACCTATGAACATGCCTATCACATGCAAACCAACTAAACCCAAGTCCACACTACAACCACCTCATTTATCTAACTCTTAACATACCAAGCCAGTACTTCCCCTGCCCTAAAATCACCCCATGGCCAGGATCAGAAAACCAGAGCCCACTACATTATTCAAACTATGCAAGCCTAACCTTATTCAATCTCGGGTCCTCTGCCCCACCTATTCCGTACCAGGGGAACCACTATAGAGGCTCTAGGCCATGCCTTCCCCGGGCTCCTTCTGCCCTCTAACCAACCCTGCTAGTCTCCCATGTGACCCTGTGTGGCATGGCATGTCCACCCACACTGAAAACTGTAAGTAATAAACTCTTCTTTCAAAGGCATTTGTCTATGTATCTGTCACCTTACCATACCTGATTAAAACAAATCTAGGGTATATTTCAAGACAGGTGGACTATGTGGCAGTCAACAGCAAAAGTCTTAAAAGTTTGTATATTCTTTAACCAGGCAATGTCACTGCCAAGACTTTATCCTAAAGAAGGAATCATACATACGGGTAGACTTAATTATAAGGATGCTGACTATACATACCATCAATTAAAATTCCAAAACATCAAAAATAAGTCAATATCTAACAATAGAAAAATGACAAAAAATTATGAAAGAGCTTTACAAGTTTCAAGATGAAACTTCAAAGAGAACATAAATTCTATCAGATCTACAGGAAATAAACATTTCCTACACTATTTAAACTTCCCCAGTATAGTAAAAGAATGTTTCCCAATTTATTTTACCAGACTAGTATAATCAAGATAGCAAAACCCAAGGTAGTTCCAAAATGGAAATACAGGCCAACTGCACCTATGAATAGAATTGCAAAAAAATTAAACCAAATCTAGCTACATACTAGAAAAACAGTCCATCACAACCAATTGGGTTTATCCCAAATATACAAAAATCCGTCCAACATTAGGAAATACATTAATCAATTTTGTTAAAGAAACCAAAAAGACCTACAGTCTCAGTGAATACAACAAAAAGAAAAAAAGTAAAGCAACTGAAGAATAAATAACTATGGGAAACAGAGAATGCCCAATATAAGGATGATCCACGTGCCTAAGGTAGAGAATACAACAAATGGAACAAAGAAAATACTGAAAGACTTAAAGGAATAAATATTCCCAAAAGGTAATCAAAACTGCATCGGCAAGAAAGAAAATAATTACGATGTGAGCAAACCGGCTCAGGTAGGAGGAAAGTGGAGAAGAAAAGAAATTGGGCCCTTGGCCATCCCTGGGCAGTGGAACCAGCCCTGGACTGCTTTACTTCTGACCTGGTTATGCAAAAACAATGAATCCTGTACTTGCTTAAGCCACTAGGGACTGGATTTCCAACTGCTCTAAGAAATATTCAGAATGCATAAGAATACATCAAAATGTAAATGTATCAGTTATACCAAACTTGAAATATACAAAACTTTTGAAACAACAGAGATTTACTGAGGGAAGTATCTGCATAAATCTCTAGAGATCTATGTGTCAGGATGTTTACTACAGTGCTATCTGTAATAGGAAAAAATTTTAAACTTAAATATTCACTGAGATAATTAAATATATTATGAAATCCATACAATACTATGCAATCATTAAAAATAACACTATTTAGGGGATCCCTGGGTGGCGCAGCGGTTTAGCACCTGCCTTTGGCCCCAGGTGCGGCCCTGGAGACCTGGGATCAAATCCCACATTGGGCTCCCGGTGCATGGAGCCTGCTTCTCCCTCTGCCTGTCTCTGCCTCTCTCTCTCTCTCTTTCTGTGTGACGATCATAAAAAAATAAAATAATAAAATAAAATTTAAAAAAAAACACTATTTAATAGTACATCATGAACATCTCTTCATGTAAATGGGAAGAGCAGCCTATAAAAGTACAGTTTTTTATTAAATTGTAAAGAGTTGGGACGCCTGGGTGGCTCAGCAGTTTAGCACCTGCCTTCAGCCCAGGGCGTGATCCTGGGGTCCCGGGATTAAGTCCTGCATTGGGCTCCCTGCATGGAGCCTGTCTCTCCCTCTGCCTGTGTCTCTGCCTCTCTCTCTCTCTCTCTCTCTCTCTCTGTCTCTCTCATGAATAAATAAAATCTTTAAGAAAAAAATTTTTAAGAGTTTTTTCATATGTTTTACTATGCCTATGAAAATTCTGGAAAGATTATACACCAAAATGTTAATGGAAATTATCTTAAGCAATCATTATTTTATTCTTAATGCTTTTCTGCATTTTCTGAATTGTTTGCAATAAGCAGCATAAATTTTGTCTAAAATTATAAAATAATTATTTGCAAAAAGCAAATTAATGACTTAAATACAAGATATAAAAGACCTAACTTGACAAACAGCTCATATAAGAAAGAACTTAGGAATTCAAATGACATTGGAAAAAAAACTGGCCAACTATTTAGGCAGAAAACACAAAGTATAAGTGGATATCTAACTGACATAGAGTAGGTCTTTGAAATTATCAAAGCATTATCAAGTTTGTTCAAACGTAATCTTAAGACTGCTCTATATCATAAATTACCAAAAAGTTAAAATAAGACTAAGGTTTGCCTATGCAATTGGTAAGAAAATTTTAAGTCTATACTTAATGCTAGCCAGGGTGAGATGACACTTATGGTAGAAACGTGAACTAGAACTAGATTTCTGGAAAGTAGTTTGGTATGTATATGTCAAAATCTCATGCTTCTTGATCCAGAATTCTCCAGGAAATAACCAAAGGTTACCATCCAAAGATGCCTCCTGTAGAATTCCTTATTAATAGCAAGATCTTACATATAATCAAATAAGAGCAACAGAAAAATAATTAAGTTATGATACATTCATATTGTAAATTACTTTTAAAACCAGTATGTTTTTGAAAAATAACTTAGAACACAAGGCAATTCCACATTATAAAATAAAAATAGAATAAAAAACTACACATGTGATACAATCAACAGTTTAAACATTTCTTTATATGAAGAAACTTCTTTTAAAAGATTTTATTTATTTACTTGAAAGAGAGAGTGAAGAGAGTACGCAAGTAGGGACTGGCAAAGGGAGGAGGAGAGAATCCCTTCTGGGGCTCAATCCCAGGACCGATGATATGACCTGGGCCAAAATCAAGAGTCAAATGCCCACTGACCAAGCCACCTGGGCGCCTCAACTGTTTAAACATTTTTTATTTGTAGACATAAAACATGACCAGAAATAGACTAGAATGAAATACTCTGAAGGATATAATTATGGGTAAGCCCACCTTTCTTGTGCTTTATGATCAAAAAAGAAACTCGGGATTCTGTTATAATTTTGCCCCCCCTTTTTTTATAATGTCCTAAGAGTTTACTTAACTAAAACTGACCTGACAGAGAGTGGGTAGAATGAAAATAGCCATGGGAACTTGAATCCTGGGCAAGTTACTCAAGTTTTATTTCCTCAATTGTGAAATACAGATAATACTACCCTTTAAGAATCTGAAGAAATAAATAATATAGTTAATGCATTTAAAGTGTCATAAGGCACTGTAATTATAAAGATTTTTGGTTAAAAGATACATGTTCTCCTAAGCTTATGAAATCAGTCAATGAGGTTCTCTCTAAAGGCCTTTGGGAGGTGGGTGGAGAGGGGAGGATGGTGAGCAGACTTAATGTGATCATTCTAAATTTTACCTGAATTAATAAATACCAAATAATGATTGGGGGAAAACTTGAGAAAATGAATAATGAGTGGTTCCGGGCTCTCAAAATATGAAAACATTAGAAAGTATCAGTACAGGAACGCCTGGCTGGCTCAGCAGTTGAGCCCTGTCTTTGGCTCACGGTGTGATCCCTGAGTCCTGGGATCAAGTCCCACATCGGGCTTCCTGCATGGAGCCTGCTTCTCTCTATGCCTCTGTCTCTCATGAATAAATAAATAAAATCTTAAAAAAAAAAAAAAAAGTATCAGTATAGCAATTGTTATTACATGGTATTACACCAGAATAGGTAAATTAATAGAACAAAACACAATCTGGAAATGGACTCAAGTATCCCTGCATAGTTAGCATATAATAAATAGTGGTATTTCAAAATCAATGGAGAGAAATGTATAAATGACTATGTGGTATAAGAACGTCTGGCTAGGGATCCCTGGGTGGCGCAGCGGTTTGGCGCCTGCCTTTGCCCCAGGGCGTGATCCTGGAGACCCGGGATCGAATCCCACATCGGGCTCCCGGTGCATGGAGCCTGCTTCTCCCTCTGCCTGTGTCTCTGCCTCTCTCTCTCTCTGTATCTGTCATAAATAAATAAAATATTTAAAAAAAAAAAAAAAAAAAAAAAGAACGTCTGGCTAGCCATTTGAAAATAAATTTTAAGAGCTGGACTCCCATCTCGGTCCTTGCATCAAAATAAATCCCAATGTGGGATGCCTGGGTAGCTCAGTGGTTGGATGTCTGCCTTCGGCTCAGGGCGTGATCACAGAGTCCTGGGATCGAGTCCCACACCAGGCTTTTTGCATGATGCCTGCTTCTCCCTCTGCCTGTGTCTCTGTCTCTGTCTCTCTCTCTCTCTGTCATGAATAAATAAATAAAATATTTAAATAAATAAATAATTAAAAATAAATTCCAATGTTATCAAATATTTAAAAGTACATACTAGAAGATAACACGAGGAGGCAGAAGTAAATCCAGAAGCCATAAAGGAAAAAAAACTATTAAGTCACATAAAATTTAAAATATTTCCATATGCTAAAACATTTCAAAGTCAAAAAACAAACTGGGGGCAATTTCTGCTACACCTGCCACACAGGGTAAAGAAGTTAATTTCCCCATATGCAAAAAAATGAATCTGTTAAGGACCATAAATTCTCTCATATTCTGATGGTAAGCCTGTAAACTATTAAACCTTTCTGAAATAGAATTTGGCATTTGCCATTAATTTTTTAAACCTGCACCTTTGACTCAGTAATTCCAGTTCAAGGAATTCATACCACAAAAAACATTCACAAGAGTGTGCAAAGACAGGTACAAGGAGGGGATCCCTGGGTGGCTCAGCGGTTTGGCACCTGCCTTTGGCCCAGTGTGTGATTCTAGAGTCTCAGGATCGAGTCCCGCTCAGTCTCCCTACATGGAGCCTGCTCCTCCCTTTCCTGTGTCTGCCTCTCTTTCTCTGTGTGTCTCATGAATAAAAAAAATAAAAAAAAAAAATAGGTACAAAGATAGTTACTGCTGCACTATTGCAATGGCATAAATATTCATCAATGGGGACTTTTAAAAATTATAGTGTGTTTATAATTGCACAAAAATGAATGACCTACTTCAAAATTGGTGATAAAATCTATCAAAACAAAGTTAAGAAAAGGACGCTTGAGAATAGCATAAGCAGCTGTTCCACTTTTAAATCATCAGGATACATACATTTTTAAGAACTGGAAAAATGAGCAGCCCGGGTGGCTCAGCGGTATAGCGCTATCTTCGACCCAGGGCCTGATCCTGGAGACCCGGGATCGAGTCCCACATCGGGCTCCCTGCATGGAACCTGCTTCTCCCTCTGCCTGTGTCTTTGCCTCCCTCCCTCTCCCTCTCTCTCTCGAATAAACAAAATCTTTAAAAAATTTTTTTGATTAAATAAAAAATAAATAAAAACCAGAAAAAACATATACCAGGCCTGAATGATGAGCTTACGGACTTTTTCTCTCTTTTTAGAGATTTACAAACTCTTTTACCATAAGCATTTATTATTTTAGATGCAAAAATTCTTAATTAAGAAATGTAATATCACGTAGCATGAAAGAGTAAACAAACACATGAATGGAACAGAGCAGAGCACCCAGAAACAGAATCACAGAGTCAACTGAAGTGTGACAAGGAAGGAAAGGATGATCTTTTCAACAAACGATGGTGCTGGAACAGCTGGATTGCACATGAAAAAAGAAGAATCTAGTTGCACACCTTAGACCCTTCACAAAAATTAACTCAGAATGACTCACAGACCTAAATGTAAAATGCAAAACCATAAAACTCCTAGAGCAAAACACAGGAGAAAATCTAGATAACCTTGGGTATGGCAATGACTTTTTTAGATACAACACCAAAGGCACAACCCATGAAAGAAATAACTGATAAGCTGGACTTCATTAAAAACTTCTGGAGTGGGCAGCCCCGGTGGCTTAGCGGTTTAGCGCTGCCTTCGGCCCAGGACGTGATCCTGGAGACCTGGGATCGAGTCCCACATCAGGCTCCCTGCATGGAGCCTGCTTCTCCTTCTGCCTGTGTCTCTGTCTCTGCCTCTCTCTCTCTCTCTGTCTCTAATAAATAAATAAAATCTTTAAAAAAAAAAAAACCTTCTGGAGTACCTAGGTGGTTTAGTCAGCTCAGGTCTGCCTTCGGCTCAGGTCACGATCCCAGGGTCCTGGGATCAAGCCTCACTTCGGCTCCCTGCTCAGCATGGTGTCTGCTTCTCCCTCTCCCTCAGCCCCTCCCCACCGCTTGTGCTCTGTCTCAAATAAATAAAATCCTTAAAAAAAAAAAAAAAAACGCTCTGCAAGAGACACTGTCAGGAGAATGAGAAGACAAGCCACAGGCTCAGAGAAAATATGTGCAAAAGATCTGTCTGATAAATGACAGTTGCCCAAAATATACAAAGAACCCTTAAAACACAACAGTGAAGAAAATGAACCACCTGATTAAAAGATGGGCCAAATTCTGAACAGATGTCCCACAACGGAAGATATACAGATAGCAAACAAGCATATGAAAAGCTGTTCCACATCATCTGTCATTAGGGAACTGCAAATTAAGACGACAAGGTAACACTGCACACCTACCAGAATGGAGAAAACCCCAGATACAGACAACAAACATCACATGCTGGTGAGGAAATGGAGCAGTAGGAATTCTCATTCCCTGCTGGTAGGAATGCAAAACAGTGTAGCCACTTTTACTCTTACCATATGATCCAGCAATCACACTCCTTGGTCTTACCCACCAACACAGAAATCTGCATGATAGCAGCTTTACTCATGATCACCAAACCTTGGAAGCAATTATGATGTCCTTCAGTAGGCGAAGGGAAAATTGGACATCCATGCAATGAAATATAATCAGTGCTGAAAATCCACAAAGACATGGAGGAAACTTAAATGCATATTGCTAAGTGAAAAAAGCCAATCTGTGGGATTCCAATTATATGACATTCTGGAAAAGGCAAAACTATGGAAACAGTGAAAGAACCAGTGGTTGCCAAAACTTTAGGGAAGGAAGAGTGATGAACAGGTGGGATACAGAGCACTCTTAAGGCAGCGAAACTTCTGTCTGATACTATAATAGTCAATGAATACACGTCATTGTACCTTCGTCCAAACTCACAGATTTTACAACACCAAGAGTGAACCCTAATGCAAGTGATGGACTTGGATAATGGTGTGATGATGAGGGTGATGATGAGGTACAGCGTGCTGGTTCACCAACTGTAACAAATGTACCTACCACACTGATGTGGAATGTGATGGTGGGGAAGGAGGCATAAGGAAACTGTACTTTCTGTTCAATTTTCCTGTGAATCTGTAACTTCCCTAAAGGGGCACCTGGCTGGCTCAGTCAACAGAGCATGCGACTCTTGATCTTGAGTCTTGATCTCGGGTTGTAGGTTCAAGCTCCATGTTGGTGTAAAGATTACTTGAAAATGAAATCTTTAAAAAAAAGTATTTAAAAAAAATCAAAAGATAAAACTTCTCTAAAAGTTATCTTAAAAAGTCTGTTTCTTTAACTGTAACTGTATCCCCAGTGCCTAGTATACAGTAAATATTCAAATAAAACACTGCACAGGGCAAGTCATGTAGCTTCTCAATAAATCACAGTTGTGATTTTATATGAACTAATATGATACAGTAAATAAAAACATAAACTGAGGGAATGTTAGCATACATTTAAAAGAGAGTTGAGGGCAGCCCCGGTGGCACAGGGTTTAGCGCCGCCTGCAGCCTAGGGCGTGATCCTGGAGACCTGGGATCGAGTCCCACGTCAGGCTCCCTGCATGGAGCCTGCTTCTCCCTCTGCCTGTGTCTCTGCCTCTCTCTCTCTCTCTCTCTCTCTCTCTCTCTCTGTGTCTCTATGAATAAATAAATAAATAATCTTAAAAAAATAAAATAAAAGAGAGTTGAAGGTCACAATCAAAAAGAACGTTTCTGATGTACTAACCCAAAGTCACATAGCCTCTATGTCTGGAGTATCTTCGCCAACTTCAGGTGTGCATTTTAAGAAAAGCACTGACAAACTACATGGCATTACAACATGTGGTACCCTAGCAGAGGAAGCCATAAGAAGAGTGAGGGTAAGAGACGTTATATGAGGAACCACCAAGATGGAAGCAGCTCTCTAAATATCTCAAGGCCTTCTGTGTGGAAGAGAAAATAGCCTAATTCTGACTTGCCTGAAAGGCCAAAACCAAGGTGCATAGGCTGTAGGGAACTTATTTGGACCCAATAAAATTAAAATTTTCCTAATTTAGTTACCAGAGAAAATGGAAGTGTTCTAGAAAGACTAAATTTCCACCTGTTAGGAATAAATGCATAACAAATTTTTGCAGTACAGATGGCTGTAAATTGTTAATGTCCCTCCCATAACTGTCTATAGAAGCTCACAAGGTTCACAATAAAATGAAAGAAAGTAATTTTAAACCCTGTTCTGGAGTAGGTAAGAAAGTCAGGGACATAAGATCTAGATGGGATGAAAGGCCACAGCAATCAGTTATTTATAGACAATAAATGTAGCAGGAACTTAGAAAAAGTAGATGTCAATTGGGGATTAAGTGGTAAATAATCGTATCTGTCGTATCTGATTTGGTAAAAACCATATCTGATTTTTAATAATAGCCTTAACCAAAGGAATGTTACCCCACATCAGGGTTTGCTTCCCGCACCCCATCAGATTTTCCACAATAAGGACCCAATCATATCCTGTACTTATTACTCAACCTAAGTTTCATTACAGAATAAAGCACCAGTGCCCAAGGTCTCCACAGCGTATAATGAATCAACTTCTCTCCTATGCATCTAGAATGGTACTGGCTATACTGTCTTTAGGGCAACTGGGAAAATCACCAAACTATTTTGTGTTCTGTGGTTAACACGAGGAACCCAAGGGACTCCAAATGAGATAATCTACTTGGCTGCAACAAGGTCTCAAAACTACACCCTCCTCGAGGGCAGGTCCCTTTTTATCTTGTTCACAAGTGACAGCCAGATCATGTGTGCTGAATAAATGAGGAAAAGAATGGAGGCTACATGTACATTTAGTCCATTTCTCCTCTAGCTCAGAGTCTTCTCTACTGTTCTTTTCCCTTCTGTTTTGTAGGATGAGAGCCATCTCACCTCATGACACTCCAGTTCCCAATCCATCTAATCTGCTCTCAATTCCTCAGAGACTTAGTCCTACTTATTTTCTCCTGATATTCTCAGGCTCCCCCTGTCTACTTGCAGTTCCAACAGCACTTACAATTAATCTCCATTTTTTTTAAAGGTTTCTTTATTTATCTGAGAAAGAGAGAGCACACACATGACCAGGGGGAGGGGTAGAGGAAGAGGGAGAAGCAGACTCCTCGCAGACCAGGACTTGATCCCAAGACCCTGAGATCATGACTTGACCCAAAGACAGATGCCTAACCAACGAAGGCTCCCAAGCACCCCCTTAATTTCTATTTTTAAAACATACACATTATATCACACCTCTATGACCCTTTTCAAGTGACTACCCTGACTGTATGTGTTATCACCACAATCTTATCTGTTGGTCTATCCATGCTGCCTCTACTACTTCTTTGCTGAAACTCTTCCCTCAGAGGTCCTGAGGGTCAGTGCTGATTTTGATGACCACTCAGGTTCTCACCTGACTTCTCTACAGCGTTTACTACTGGTGACCACTGCCATCCAATACTGACTCTTAATGATACTAATCTTCCCCTAACTCTCCTTTTATACAATTCCTTATTGGCTTCATCATCTCCATCTAACCCGCCAGTTTCATCTGTGCCCCTGCGCACAGCCTGTCCCCAACACAGGACCTATCCTGCAACAAGCACAAGCAAATGAGCAGTGCTTACTCTGAGAGACTTCCAAGCATCTGACTACCAAAAATTCATGCACACCCTGCTCTCTTCCTGAAGCTCCAGGCTACCATCCTGCTATCTACTGGGTACTTCCAGCCGGCTGTCCCACTACCTCTCCACGCCAACATACTAAAAACCAAATCCGGGGGTGCCTGGGGAGCTCAGTGACTGAGCTTCTGCCTTTAGCTCAGGGCATGATCTTGGGGTCCTGGGATCGAGTCCTACATTGGGCTCCCCACAGGGAGCTGCTTCTCTCTCTGCCTGTGTCTCTGCCTCTCTGTCTCTCATGAATAAAATCTTAAAAAAAAATCTGTACTTTCTCCTTTTAAACCCACCCTCCCGCTGGTCACCCAGATTGGTAATCAGCAGCTACATTCTCAGAATCCTCCTTCATTTCTCTCCTGCCTGCACCCCAGACCAAGTGTTCAGCAAGCGCTGCTTGCCCACCACAGTATTTCTAGCATCTATTGATTATTTCCTTTTCTCCCCTCTCAACAATATAAGATATAACCCCCTCATCTCTCTTGGACCACAGTAACAGCCTAACCAATCTCCTTAACCAACTCCCTGCCAATCTACCCCCTGTATAATTTCCAGAGCAAGCTTCCTACAGCACAGGTTGGGTCACACTATGACTCTATCAAAACACACAGGCCTACCCACATCACCTAGAAAAACCCAAACTCCTCAAGTGGAAGCAAAGCTTCCCACCATTCAGGCTCAATCTCCTTTCTCAAGTCTGTCTCTAAACAAGACTCAGGCTCCCACAACACCAGATTATTCACTCACCTCACCCTCACACGCTCCAACTGTACCCTGCAAGGACTCTCCCTCTCCTCTAACATCTTTCTCTAAGATGCCATTTGCATCTGTCAGAAATTCTACACAATTCTCAAGGCTCTATTCAAATGCCACTTTCTCCCATAACTTGGGGCGCAGGGAGGGTCCAATGGAGGGAAAGAACTATATTAACTAAACTTTCTGGATGATTTAAGATGCTCCATACTATGTGTTGTCAAAATACTGTAAATAATAAAAAGTTACCACATTATTCTAACAGCACAATGATCCTCTGACTTTGTTTCAACAAATACCTATAGCTCATATGTACCCTATGACAAACATGGTGCTGGGGACATTACTGCCAGCCAGACAAAATGCCCTTTCCTCATGAAGTCTATCTGTATTCACCACTAAACTTTAAATTCCATAATGAAAGGAATATTTGTATTTTGTTGTAATATCTACAACACCATGCCCACCATGCATTAGGCATAAGCAGTAAAGATTTAAAAATTAAAGTATTAAAGAATAAAGAATGATATTCAACAAGTTTTGTGCATTTAGACTATAATCGAGTTACATCAATTCTATGATTCTGTTCAGGCAACATCATAATGAGGCATCTAGACAAAGTTCATTCCACATAAACAGAAGCAGTAACCAGAAGAGAAATGACAGCCCCACTCTCCTCCTAAATTCTAGTATTGTCTTTGCTATAATACAAGTCACTTCCAGTTCTTTAGTCCTTAATTTCTGATCTGTAAAATCAAGGGAGATAACTACTCTTTAGGACTCCTTTCAGTAACATGTCTCTATACTACTACTCTTTATAGGTAAAACACACCTAGAGATCATCGGGTACCAACAGACATCATTAACAACTGACATCTGGCTCAGTGATCATCAAATGAATGTTAAGTACTACAAGTGCACCAAAAAGAATAAAATACCTAGGAATAAATTTAATGAAAGAGATGAAAGACCACTATAAACTATAAAACTATAAAACACTGATGAAAGAAATTGAAGATGACACAAATGGAAAGATATTCCATGCTCATGGATTAGAAGAGTTAATAGTTAAAATGTCTATCCTACCCAATACAATCTACAAACTGAATGCTATCCTTATCAAAATGCCAAGAGATTTTTTCAAAGAACTAGAATACTACTAAAATTTGTATGGAATCATAAAAGACCCCGAATAGCCAAAGCAATCTTGAGAAAGAACAAAGCTGGAGATATCACAATTCCAAATTTCACACTATACTGGAAAGTTGTAGTCATCAAAACAACATGGTACTGGGGGATCCCTGGGTGGCGCAGCAGTTTGGCGCCTGCCTTTGGCCCAGGGCACGATCCTGGAGACCCGGGATCGAATCCCACGTCGGGCTCCCGGTGCATGGAGCCTGCTTCTCCCTCTGCCTGTGTCTCTGCTCTGCCTCTCTCTCTCTCTCTCTGTGACTATCATAAATTAAAAAAAAAAAAAAAAACAACAACAACATGGTACTGCCTCAAAAGCAGACACAACAGAACAGAATGGAGAGCCCAAAAATAAACCCACAATTAATCTATGATAAAGGAGGCAAAATTATCGAATGGGAAAAAGACAGTCTATAAATGATAATAAATGATGTTGGAAAAACTGGATAGCTCATGAAGAATGAAACTGGACCACTTTCTCACACCATACAAACATAAACTCAAAATGGATTCAAGGTCTCAAGAGAGGCTTGAAACAATGAAAATCCTAAGAGAATACAAGCAGTTAAGTCTCTGACAGCAGCCACAGCAACATCTTTCTAGATGTCTCCTAAGGCAAGGGAAGCAAAAGCAAAAACTACCGGGACTACGTCAAAATAAAAAGCTTTTGCAAAACAAAGGAAACATCAACAAAACAAAAAGGCAACTCAGTGAAAGGGAGGAGCGTTGCAAATGACAGATCCAATAAGAGATTACTATCTAAAAAAACATGAAGAACTTCTACAACTCAACACCAAAAGAAGAATTCAATTTAAAAATGGGCAGAAGAGCTGAACAGTCATTTCTCCAAAGATGACATCCAGATGGCCAACAGACACTTGAAACGATGTTCAACATCACTCATCATCAGGGAAATGCAAATCAGAACCACAAAATTTTTTTCAGGCTCACATAGAGAAGATGCCTTGGATTTCCTCTGGGTGGGTCCAGGGCAGAGAACTAAAACCAGCCGGTAGACGTACGTCGAGGCAAGCTTCCGCTTAATTAAAGCGCACACAAAACACTGTAACTGGCCAAAAACAGGAGGTAGTGAGTTCCCTCGCTCTCCAGAGGCATCCAAACAGAAATCAGTCTAAACTGAATCTCAGAAGAGATTCAGGCTATCTAATGAGAAAAATGAACAAAGATACCCTCCTTCATGGCTCTTCCTGTTCTCTGACTGGCAGTAGCAGCTTCCTCTGGGATCCGCCAGAGGGAAGCAACACTGGATCACCTCCACAGTTCCCGGTCAGTGTACCCGGGGCCCATTCCTTCACTGGGCCCATTCCTTCACTGGATGCAGATTACTGAAAGGAGAACCGCATCTCTCTCATTCTACATCCTGCCCGCCTCCCCGCCCCGCAACCCGCTCCCCCGCCCTTGCCACAACTGTATCACACAAAAATGTTTACTAAATACTCCTCTGAAGACTAAACTCAATTTAGTGATTATACAAGAAAAGCACATCCAATTTCACCGCATAGTCACGAGATTTCAGAAACCAGAGCCCTTCAGATTCAAAGGCAGTTCTATGCCCAGGGACCCAGCCAGGTGAGGCATACAAATTCAAGAATATCACACGATCCTGGGCAACTCTGGAGTACTTAAGACTCCAGTAGTAAGACTGCAGGGCAAACTCAGGGCTTTTTCGTTTTGGATCAACTGTCTCTGCAAAGTTTAGGAGTAGGGAGATTTATCAAGTTATTATAAAGGAACCAAATATATGAATTACTGAATAATGGTGTTAAAACAATTGGCTATCCATTTGGAAGAAAAATAAAATCAGATCCCTATGTCATGTCAAAAATAAATTCCAGATGCAGGTGGCTTCTCCCAGCAAGCCAGAAAGTGGCCTCCCCAGGGCCCACAGAGTCTGGATCTTAGTACTGGGAGTGGCCTCTTAAAGATTTAGTTCTTCCCTCAGCACTCTGCCTCAGCCCTAGAGGCAGTGGCTGCCCCCATACCTGCTATTCCTGTATTCTTTAGCATTTTCATTTTTTCTGAGGTAATCTCCTGTTCAGTTAATAATGCTTTATACTGAACATTCTTTGTTAAGATTAGAAAATAAGGGAACCCTGGGTGGCGCAGCGGTTTGGCGCCTGCCTTTGGCCCAGGGCGCGGTCCTGGATATCCGGGATCGAATCCCACGTCGGGCTCCCGGTGCATGGAGCCTGCTTCTCCCTCTGCCTGTGCCTCTGCCTCTCTCTCTCTCTCTCTCACTGTGTGCCTATCATGAATAAATAAAAGTTTAAAAAAAAAAAAAAGATTAGAAAATAAATTCTACATGGTTTAATGTACTAAATATAAAAAACAAAACCATGAAAGTGTTGAAAATGAAGGTGTTCGGTTTTTCCTAAATAAACATGGGAGCTGGGGAGGTCTTCCTAAGCAAGAGTGGTAACCATAAATTTTAAAAATGGCCAGATCTTAATAAAAATTAAAGCTCTCTGCACAACAAAAGAAAACCCAAGTATATATAATCATTATCTGGGAAGTACAAACTTAAAAGCCATGGTGTCACCTACTTACTTAAACCCCTTCAGTGGCTTCACCTTCAGCTCAGAGGCCGAAAGCCCACTCAGGCCAGCCCACACTGGCCTTTCTCCAGTTCTCTCACCACCCTGCTTCTTCCAAAACAGGGACTCCTTCAGATCTCACCTCCAGCACTCAGAAACCTTTCCTGGACTCCCCAAATGGGTCAAATTCTTCAATTATAGGCACTCATAGCACTGCATACCTCTCAGCTGCTCAAGCCAAAAACTTCTGAGTGATCCTTCTTCACTCCTCCCTCTCCTTCCATATCTAATCCAAATCCTATTGGCCATATCTTCAAAATATAACCTCCATCAATACACCTAGTCCAAGCCTCACCATCTTCTTCCTAGATTAATTTATGCTATTGTCAATCTAACAGCCGGAGTGATTTTTTAAAACATAGGTCATGGCGATGCCTGGATGGCTCAGTCAGTTAGGCGGCTGCCTTGGGCTCAGGTCATCTCAAGGTCCTGGGTCAGAGTCAGGCTCCCTGCTCAGCAGGGAATCTGCTTCGGCCTCTCTCTCTAATAAATAAATAAAATATTAAAAAAAAAAAACACTTTTTCTAATCCAGTAAAACATAAGTCATATCACATCACTCTTCTCAAAACTTTTTCAGTGGTTCTCACTGTGAAAGCCAATCGGCTGTACAACATTTGCCCCTACACCATGACCTGTTTTTTTGTTTGTTTTTAAGATTTTATTTATTTATTCTTGAGAGACACAGAGAGAGAGAGAGGCAGAGACACAGGCAGAGGGAGAAGCAGGCTCCATGCAGGGAGCTCGACGTGGGGTTCGACGTGGGACTCGATCCCGGGTCTCCATGATCACGCCCTGGGCTGAAGGCAGCACTAAACTGCTGAGCCACCAGGGCTGCCCCAAGCCATGACCTCTCACCTCTTATCCTACTGCTCTTCTCTCCCTCCCCTATCCCACCTCTCCCACCACACCCCTCCTCCCCCCCCCCCCCCCCCCCCCCCCCCCCGCTCCCTTCCCCCCACAACTTCATTCTGGCCATACTGACTGCCATGCCCTTCCCCAAACATGCCAGACACACCTTTCTTTAAAGCATTTGCAAAAACTGACCCAACCCCTGTCTGGAATACTCCTCCTTCAGAGAGCCTCATAGCTGAAACCTCTACCTCCTTCATGTCATCTTCTCAAGAAGGCTCTGACCACCCTGTTTACAACCAGCCCATCCCCCTTCCTTTTACCCTGCTATATTTTTTTTTCCCACAGCATCTGTCACCTGACAATCTATACTATTTGCTTATATTTGTTGCTTAGTATCTGTTTCTCCCACACAAGAGAAGGACTATTCATCATCTGTGTTACCACTGATGTATCCCAAATACCTACAGCTATGCCAGACAAGTAGTTCATCATGGATTTCCTAGAACCTAGCATAGGGCTTGGCAAAGACTAGGTACACAAACATTTGCTAGCTGAAGAATATCATTTTATCATTTCAATCTATCAGAAGATATAAATTCAAAACAGCTGACACTATTCAGGCTGGTAAGAGTGCAAAGGAAACCCACCCTCTCACATACTGTTGGCAGGTATGTAAATCGATACCTTTTCTGAGAGTAAGCTAACAATCGCTATTAAAATTTAAACCACTCAGAGCTCATGTCCTTTTAGAGTCAGTAGTCTTAAAAAAGTAACAGCAAAACTAACTGAAAAATAGATACAAGGATATCTAGGGCAGCACTGCTTAGACAATAATGAAAAACTTGTCCAATAATAAAAACAGCTGTCCACCAATGGGGAAACAGGCAAATAAATCATGCGCAGTACATGCATGTGAGGCAATGAAGTAGATCTCTAACACTGACCTGGAAAGTCATCTGTAATCTGGTAAACAGACCAGAGTGCCCTGACAGGAGGTGGGCTGGATGTGAACCTGGGCTGCCCCCCCCCCCACCTCCTCTAGGCGGAACTCGACAGACACGTCTACCTTGTCTGCACTTCAGTTTCCTCATCAGTGAAACGGTAGCACCCACCCGAGGATCCCGAGCCAAGGCGTGCAGCGCTGACAGCACATGACATGGCCACAGGACCACTCACAGGCGCAGTAATTACAGCCAACGTGTACTAAATGGAATAGACAAGTCATAGACCTATCTACAGAAACCATAGTCAGCACGTCTATGTAACTACAAGAAAAAAGTCAAGAAGGACAGAAAAGGTACTAGTGGTGACCTCCAAGAGAAGAGGGAAGATACATTTCTTACTACATGCATTTTTAATGGAGGAACTTTACAAGGCAGTGTTTTTAAATAAAAAAATCACAGCAAATGTTTCTACTATACAGTTTCACTAGGATTTTAAAATATTAAAATTTTAAAATCGTTCTATAGGGATCCCTGGGTGGCGCAGCGGTTTAGCGCCTGCCTTTGGCCCAGGGCGCGATCCTGGAGACCCTGGATCGAATCCCATATCGGGCTCCCGGTGCGTGGAGCCTGCTTCTCCCTCTGCCTGTGTCTCTGCCTCTCTCTCTCTCTGTGTGTGACTATCATAATAAAATAAAATAAAATAAATAAAAAAATAAAATCGTTCTATATACTCTTCGAATTCTCAAGGTGAAATGGAATAATTAGATGAAATTTCTATGGCTATTAAAATTACCCTGATTCTAAATGAATAAGATGCACTAGCAAAACAAAACAAAACAAACAAAAAAAGTCCAACACTAAAATAAATTCACAAAAGCAGAAATTAAAAAGAACAAAAAGAAAATTACATTTCATTCTATCAATTTACACACAAATCAATTCTTAATCTACCATATTTCCACAGAAAACAAAGATATGTCAAGAAAGGAAAACAATTATCAACACAAATGACAAGCTGCTTCTAAAATGAGAAAAGCAGGATGCAGGATTAAAGTGAAAAACTGTCAGTACGACTCAAGAGTTCTGCACGTATGTTTAAGGCTCTGCGGATAAGGACATGGGAGCTGCCTGAGGCTAAGGTGTTAAGAAGCGGCCTATATTAAGTTCGGCCAGTGCGCAGAATTAAATTCCCCGCAGCAAACTTCTAAGAAGGCGCCGACACAAAGCAGTCGGATTTACCGCACTCTCCTCGTGTACACGGTAGCTGCGGCTGCTCATTTACTACGATAATTGAAAATAAATACTGCAAGCTAGGCAAACTGAATCCCACCATCCCAGAGTCACAGGATTTGGAAAACAGGGAACAAACGTGTACTAAGAATAGCAAAAGAACACAAGATTTCCTAAAGTTCATTTTTCCCATCCTCTTTCAAGTGCTTAGTCATTTCTGGCTATCTCCAAGGAGGACTATTTCGCATCTCACAGGGGGAGAGAGCTCTCGTTCCAGACTGCCGGGTCACCTGAGCCGCCCCAGACGTGTGTGCACGCAGCCAGCTGAGCACACCTCCCACTCAGGCTCGGGGCCGGCAGCCCCTGGGGCTCTCAGAGCTCTGCCTCTGTCAGCAGCAACAAAGAGGGGTTTGTGCCAAGGCAGTGTTGTTCCCCGACACCCAGTGCGAAAGGTGCGGACGGCAGGCAGCCGGACTCCCGGAGCCCACCCGGACGCACACGTCCAGGGACGGCTACTCCCCCATCTGTCCGCGGCCAACCCGCGAAACCGAAAACTGGTCGCCCGCTGGCTCTGGAGCCTGCTTCCAGGAGAGCCGCTAGCTCTAGAATCTGATAACATTGTTTCAGGCTCCCAGAAGGCCAGGACACAGGCGACGTTTTTCATGAAAGGCTATTTTAAGGCCCAAGCATAGGAAGCACCTACTGTGTGCCCAACTCGGGCCTAGAGTGGCCGGGGGCACCTGCAAGAATTTTGTCACCCAGACACCCTGCAGGCAGCCGGCGCACTAGCACACTGTGCCCCCCCCCCCCACGCCAAGTCCAGCCGGTAAAACCTGGAACCAGGTGGTCCACCTCTGGAGTGTGCAGCTCAGCCCGCATCCCAGAAGGTCACCAAGGACTCCGACACTCCACTTGGAGGACTTGGGATGCGGCTGTCTTTCCTTCCACCCAGGCAAGTGCGACACAAGACACGTTTCCTCGACTTCCACATCACACAGCATTGTCCTTCTTCCCCCGGGGCCCCCGCGCCCCCCCCCCCACGGCGACAGACCGCGCCTGACCACACGCAGGGGGCCGTGTTCACCCACAAAGTACAAAGGCTTGCAGGGGCCCGTCTCTGCGAGCGTGCCGGAGGGGCTGCCCACCGCCCGTCCGCGGGGGGGCCGCGGCCTCCAGGCCCCCCCACCCGCGCCGCCCCCGCCCGGGCCGCCCGCGAGCGCGACCCGGTCCTGCTGCCCCGCGGGGTGCCCCGCGCTCGCGGCGGGCAGGGCCCGGGCAGGGCCCCCGAGGGCCGCAGCCTCCCCGCCGCACGGCCCACGTGCCCGGCCCTCCCTCCCTCCCCGCCGCCCCCCCGACCGCCCGGCCGCGCCCCACGGAGGCCCCGGTCCTCGCCCCCGCCGCCCGCCGCCCGCCGCCGTGCCCCCCGCCCCTCCCCGCCGCCCGGGGCAGGCAGGCCGCGCCCGCCGCGCCGGCCTTGGTGGGCGCCTCACCGTCGGGCTGAGGAGCCGGGCCCGGCTGCGCCATGGCCGGGCGGCGGCCTCGCGGAGCGGAGCGGGGCGGGCGGCCGGCGTCCCGGGCTCCCGCGGACTCAGCTGGCGGAGGAGGCGTCGACCGAGCCGCCGCGGCCGCCGCCCAGGGAAGAACCGCTATGGCTGGAGCCGCCGGCGCCGCCACAGCCGCGGGCAGAGACGGACCCGAGCGCCGACCTCCGCCTCCTCATCCTGACAGCGGGAAATAAGCAGCGCGCAGGCGCGGGGCGACGGGCGGCACGTGACGGCGCCCGAGGGGGGCGGGGCCTCGCGCGGCCGAGCGAGCGGCGCTGGAGGAGGGGACGCGGGGGGCGGTGGAGGGCCGGCTGCGGGGGCGCGGGGGCGCGGGGGCGCGGGGGCTGCCGGGGCCCCGGGGGGCCGCTCCGAGTCCTCTGCCCCAGTACCCACGAAAAGAAGAACCCGGTAAAACCCGAGGGCGGGGCGGGCGAGGAGGCCGGGGGTGAAGGGGGCGCAGGTGCAGCCGCCACCCCCTCTGGCCGTGTGACCTTGCGCCAGTCACTTCACCTCCTGGAACCTCACACAGGTTCCTCCGCATGGAGGCTGAGAAAGTACAAGCGGAGCCGCTTCTGGCGGTCTGGATACGGAGCACCCGTATGCCCTGTGTGACTTCCAGGTGCCAGGGGCTGCGATAGATGCTGGGGATACAGCCCAACACGGTCCCCGCGGCACTCCTCGTGGGAGGTGTGGAGGGATGACAGGTGCACAGTGCTGCCCCTCTACCTGGGCGAGAGAGCCTGCCCTAGGCCCCTACCTTCTATAGCGGCTCCTGTCTAGCCCCATCTGGCCACAGAGTGCAGGGAACATGCCCACCTGGAACCTGTGCCCCTCCTTCAAGACCAAGCTCTGGGAAACTGTGACCCCAGAATCTCACACACACAGATTCATGCACGTGCACACACCATGGCTGGAGGCCCTGCCTCTTCCCCAGATCATCCTCTGCAGGGCACCATCGGGCCATCCCTTAAAAGTGGCTAAGACGCAACTGTGTTTGTGGGAGGTGGCACATCACTTGGACCTTTGAGTTGCCGTGTGCACAGAAACCAGCCATTAGGCCACCAGCCAACAGTCCAGCCTGGCCAGGGCTCCCCTTACCTCCCCTTACCACTCAGTCAAGTGCATACATCTCAGGAGTTCAGGAATTCTGAATCTGAGCCTGGTCTTCTGCATCATCAAAGATGTGCATTGGTCAAGATAGAATGGAACATATGAAGGTCAACTGTTAGATGAAATGATTTATAATCTTCAATAATTTAGGTAGATGTATGGCATCCATTTGTACTTTTGCCCTAAATCCTGCTAACATTAGGGCTTGACTGTTTTAGGCAGTTAATATCCTCAGATGTCTGGTGTACCTTTGAGAAAGCAAGCAGGGTCATTTTTCCTACTTGCCCCCTCCCACAAATGTCTCTTGTCCAGGATAGGGCAGCCAGTGCATCTTCTATCTTGTGATGACTAACATGAGGCAGGAGCCATAAAGATAGCAGATACTGATGCCCTCTATAGAAGGGACTCTTCCAATGAGTAAGAAGCATGTTTATTGCTATTGATAATTTGGGGCTTTAGGCAGGTCCTCAAGATCAAGGTCGCTCAGAAATGGTCAGACTGCTGGCTTGCACATCCGGCCCCCATGCTAGACACGTGTTTTAAAAAAGCAATTTCTAAATCAAATAAGGAGCATGCAAGCGTTGTGTACATTTTCCTAGTTTTATGTAAATCCTAAGACTCAGCAATTCTACCCCAAAGTATATATTCTAGAGAAAACTAGTGTGCACTCAAAGCCTTTATGAGATGTAAAAGCCAGGATTCCTTCATTCTGAAAGAAATTGAGAGACAAGGGGCGCCAGGGAGGCTCAGTGGCTGACCTTTGGCTCAGGGCATGACCCCGGGGTCCTGGGATCAAGTCCCGCATTGGGCTCCCTGCAAGGAGCCTGCTTCTCCCTCTGCCTGTGTCTCCGCCTCTCTCTCTCTGTGTCTCTCAGGAATAAATAAAATCTTTTTTAAAAAACTGAGAGACAAGATTTAAATGCATAAAATAACCACTTATCAATTATATTGCACATGTCTCCCAGAGACACATACAAGAATATCTGAGATGGCACAGTTTATACAATAAACAAATAACCTGAATGTTCACCAACAGTAGAATAAATCAATTGTAATGTATTCATTCATACAATGGAATACTCTATAGTAATAATATGAAAAACTACTCCTGCATATTCAACGTAGATGGATCTCACAAACATAGTTTCGGGGAAAAGAAGCAAATTGTAAAGTAATACATATGGCATGATTCCATTTATAGAAAGTTCCCAAACAGGCAAAACTAAACCTGATGGACAGGAATCTAAAGACGGGAAGAGAATGAGTATCAGAGAGGTCATGACAGTAATCCCTGAACCAGGGAGGGAGGGTCATAAAATTAAGAAGAGCATTTTGAGGGGCCATTTAAACTGATTATAAATATGGGACGTGGATATAGTTTAGGTAAGAAAGAGTGCAGGATATTTGCTTAAAATGCAAGCTTAACAAGAACAAATGTGATGCCACTGCCGGAAAGCACTTGTTTTTGTGCAGCATTAATAGTCACAGGGTATATATTATAGGAGGTGATGCCTGTGTCGCACTTTGCTCTGCTCGGGTCACGTTGGCAGTGTTGGCTGTGTTTGCTCTGAGCACCATTATTTGCAGGGGGATAGTGACCAGCTGGAGTGGGTGGAGCTCTGGGGAATGAAGAATCTGCAAAGTATTCTGTGCAAAGTACACAAAGATATTGAAGAAAGGTACTCTGGCGGGGGGTGGTGCACAGCAGGCAAAGATGACCTGAGACCTGACTTTGTCCTTAAATCCAGGAGGACAGTGGGTACAAATGTGCCATCTGCCCAGGGAGTACGGCGAGACAGACCTCAACTCAAGCCAAGGAAATTTTTCTCAGTGAGAGCTAACTGGGGCTACTTTTGGAGGAGTGAGCTCCTTGTCGCTCCAAGGGCGCAGGCGGAGCTGGTTGGCAGTTGGTCAGAGGTGCTGGCCAAGGCCTCCCGCCGCATCTGGGGTATTAGATGAGACCATCTCTGCAATCCTCTTTGGCCTCAAGATGCTACAGTAACAAGGACAATAACACACCTGCCGCCTTTTGAACTTTACTAGGTGCTGTCCCGCATGTTACATCATTCTACGCCTCTCAACTCAAAAGGTAGACAACAGGCACAGAGGAGATCAACCACATCTTCCCGGATGCATTCCATTTCAAAATTATATCCTATGCAGATGGCTATCAAACCGGGTTCCCAACCTGGGATTCAGCTAACAGCACTCAGTAGTGTTCTCTCCCTCTCACTCTCTCTCTCTGCGACCCAGATTCTCAAGGACAGAAAGGGATCAGGGAGTAAGGTCAAGGCACCATTCTTCTCTAGCCTTGGTCAAGGTTATGAAGGAGGGACGGGAATCAAGGGGACTCTCCCCCAGGAGCAATGTCTGTATCCAGGCATCTGGAGACTTGGAAGGTCCCCACCTGGGCGTTGCCTTCCTAAGAGTTCCCAGGAAGAGCCAACCAGGGACAGATACCTTTATGTCTTCAGCCATAATCCCCCAGCCTGGTCTCTCTCTCTCTCTCTCTCTCTCTCTCTCTCTCTCTGATTATCCCTCAAGCAGCTACCATCCCTTTCTGGGACCTGGAGTTGGAAGGTGGTGATCTGTAATCCTTGTTCCAATCCATTCTTGCCCCATCCCTCTCCCAAGTGAGAAGTATACGGACAGCGCCACAACACAGGGATGACTTCCCTCACATCTCCTGTGAGATGCAGGTTGCTGTCCAGAGAAGAACTCCGGGCTTGGAACCAGAAGACCTGGAGTCCTGGCACCGATGAGCACTCTTTGACCTCTCTGAACCCCTGTTTATTTAGCTAAAATGGGGATAATAGGCCAGCCTCAACACGCACTGGGACAGCTTAGGAGATAACGCACCTAACACATGGTAGTTTGTCTATAAATGTCTGCTTCCATTTCTCCTTCTTTCCTTTCATTTCCTTCCTTTTCCCTGGATTATTAGTTTCCATCTTGGTGATGAGGGATCCCCGGACCTTAGAAGAAGTCAGTCTGTGAAGATATTCCTAGAAATCCAGGGCAGAAATTTCCAATATTTTCAAAGCTAAACAGAACCATCCCATTTACCCTAAGTAAGGTTCCCAAGGCTAAAATGTCACGTTTCTTTGCTCTGGACAGAAATTATACCACATTGCTTACTTAATTCATGCTGATTAGAAGTTCTTATGCCAGTTTTCGGGATCCCTGGGTGGCGCAGCGGTTTGGCGCCTGCCTTTGGCCCAGGGCGCGATCCTGGAGACCCGGGATCGAATCCCACGTCGGGCTCCCGGTGCGTGGAGCCTGCTTCTCTCTCTGCCTGTGTCTCTGCCTCTCTCTCTCTCTGTAACTATCATAAATAAATAAAAAAAAATTAAAAAAAAAAAGAAGTTCTTATGCCAGTTTTATGTTAGCTGTTGATTAACAACATAGAGGGATCCATTATTACTTAATATATGTGGTTTGCCAGATAGACATGTGTCTTTATATCTGATGGGTGCTCCTTTCTCTCCGAATTCCCCTTTTATGACATCAACCAGACAGAAGCATAACCGCCTGGAGATAAAAGTGGCCAGCATCCACTAGGGCATACCATGTGCCAAGCACTGGGCAAAGCACTTTACCCTTGTAGTTACACATTTAATCTTTTTTTTTTAAGATTTTATTTATTTATTCATGAGAGACACAGAGAAAGAGGCAGAGACACAGGCAGAAGAAGCGGGCTCCCTGTGGGGAGCCTGATGCGGGACCCGATCCCAGGACCCCAGGGTCATGCCCTGAGCCAAAAGCAGACACTCAACCACTGAGACACCCAGGCACCCTGCATCTAATCTACTTAAGAACCTTATGGTGGGGAGTGGAGGTGGGAAATGTTGACAACTCATTTTATAGATGACTAAACCAAAGAGGTTAAATAACCAATCCAAGGTCAACTGAGCGATAGATCTGGAAAAGAGAACCAGGTTGTCTAGGTCCAATGTCCATGTGGGTAACTCCCATGTCACGTTGGCAACTGGCCATATGTCTCTTTCTCCCATGGGGCAGGTTTGTTTGTTGTTGTTGTTGCATTAAGTAGCCTCCACACCCAGCATGGAGCCCAATGCAGGGCTTGAGATCAAGATCTGAGCTGAGATCAAGAGTTGGACACTGAACCACTGAGCCCCCGGGGTGCCTGGGGACACAAACATGTTAACTTTATATGTCTAGGCCCCAGTGTAAGAAGCGCCTAGTAAATACTTATTAAATGAGTCAATGAATGAATTAATAAACAAATGAATAACACTAGGAGTATATGGAGCAAATCATAAAGAATCTCTGGTGGTGAGAAGATGTACAACCTGCAAATTAAACCCATGGGATTTGGGATCCCTGGGTGGCGCAGCAGTTTGGTGCCTGCCTTTGGCCCAGGGCGCGATCCTGGAGACCTGGGATCGAGTCCCACGTTGGGCTCCTGGTGCATGGAGCCTGCTTCTCCCTCTGCCTGTGTCTCTGCCTCTCTCTCTCTCTCTGACTATCATAAATAAATTAAAAAAAAAATAAACCCATGGGATTTGATTCGGTTTGGTCGCCATTCATTTGCTTCTAACTTCTTACTGGGTTACAAACTATCATTTTAATCATTGCTACTAATAATACCCACCCCTTAGCTGAGCACCTACTATGTACTAAAGATTTTTTTTTTTTTTTACCTAGAGATATGTTATCTCTTCAATCCTCCTAAAAGCCCTCTGCTGTAGATTCCATTTGCTATCCCAGAGCTCAGAGAAGTTAAGTGATTTGCCCAAATCACACAGTGACTGGGAGAACCAGTATTCAAATCTGGAGTCTGTGACTACAAAGCGTATGCCTTTTTGCTGTATGCCTTTTTGGCGATGGCTAACTATGTCTGTCAGGTATCAGCAAATACCCCACACCGCTATGCCATTATCAACTACATTCATTTCTAGAATTGTTAGCAATACCTCCAAAAGTTACTTTACCTTTCATTTCTTGTCTTTTTTTTCCAAATTACTCCAGTAAAATTCTAATTATACATTTTTAAAAATACAGATAAAGCAAAAGCACCCCCTCAATCTCTACTCCCTGCATCATGGGCACAATCCCACACTCCTCCCTGAGGCAAACTACTATTATGAGCTTTCTATGAATCCTTTTGGACATTTTTCTGCGCATTTATGGACATGCAGAAACATGCCTCTGTTTCATGTTATTCCCATAGATGAGATCACATTGTACATATGATTCTGAACTTGCGTCTCTCCTTATTCTTTTTAACTCTCACATAATTTTCCAGTTTGGTTAATCAGAATTTTTTCATTATGTACAAACATTGCTGCAAGGCACATGTGTGCCTATTTAGGCATTTATGTGAGTGATTTTCCTCACTCACATAAGGAGACTTACCTACCTATCTACCTACCTGGAATTACCAGATCAAAAGTCATGATGAACCCTTTTCGTCATAACAGATACTGACAAATTACCCTCAAAGTATCATGCCATTGTACTTTCCTACCGAGAGTGTGTGAACGTTGTCATTTCTGCATATCCTTGCCAATGCTGGCTTCCGTAAATCTTCATTATCTGCCAATCTTATGGGCAAAAGATTATATAATAATGTTGTTATAAGAAGCCATTTCCCTGAATGTCAGTGAGGTTAGGGATCTTTTCATATTCTTGTTGACTGTTTGTATTCATCTACTGTGAATTTTATATATCCTTTGCCCATTTGTCATTGGCTATTCACCTTTTTTTACTGATTTGGAGGAATTCTGAACATATTCTGGATATTTTTTTCATATTCTGGATATTAATCTTTTGTGTGTTAGATACAGTGTCTTTTCTCCCAGTTTATTATTTTTCTTTTAATTTGAATAATAAATTACTATTTATTCACAGGTGTTTTAAGTTTTAATCATCTGTCTTTTTACAGCTTCTGCATTTTTTTATCTTCTCCAAGAAAGGCCTTTGTCATCCCCAAATTCACTAATGTATTCTTAACAGTTTTTCCAAAATTCTCCCAATATTTTTACATTTTTGATTTCTCATGGTTCGCTTGTTAATCTAGTAGAAGTCACTTTTTGTATGGTATGAGGGAGGGATTTGAATTTATTTTTTTTCAGATAGATAGGTAATTGTTCCCAAATCATGATTCCTCCATTTTTATGGTTGATAATTTTTATAAATATACCATTTTATGGATGATAAATTCCTATATACATTACCTAGAATTATTTTTGTTGCAAAATAATTTTTTAAAAAAAGACCCTCAAATGTTTTTTTTTTAAAGATTTTTATTTATTTATCATTCATGAGAGACACACACAGAGAGAGAGGCAGAGGCACAGGCAGAGGGAGAAGCAGGCTCCATGCAGGGAGCCCGATGTGGGACTAGATCCCAGGTCTCCAGGATCACGCCCTGGACTGAAGGTGGCGCTAAACCACAGAGCCACCCGGGCTGCCCCCTCAAATGGTTTTTTAAACAAAGAGGGGTGAATTCGTTCATATAACAGAGATCTCCAGAACAGCAACTGGTTTGGGGAGAGGCCTTGAATAAAATCAACTAGAGCAGTAGAGGATGGGGCGACTTTGGCAGAGACCCAAGTGGGAAGATGTGGAGGGGAACGATAGTCATGCAAAGAAAGGAGAAATGTGTAAAAATCCCAAGAGTGTAATAAGCCTGGCATGTTCAAGAGACCAAAGAAAGCCACGAGGACCAGCTGGGTAGGGAAACTGGAGAGGTTGACAAGCGTCAACTCCCGTGAGACACGGAAGCCACACCAAGGAGCTCAATTATATGTTCTATTTGATTCCACCTGCTGTGGGAAGGATCTGATTTACACTTTTAAAGAGATCATCCTGGTCACTATTTTGAAAATGGGTTAGGGAGAAGAGAAGAGGTAAAGGCAGAAGACGGGAGGCCAATTGGGAGGTGCTGCCATCTTCAGGGAGATAAATGGTGGCAAATTGGTCTAGAGCTTTGTCAGAGGAGATACAGAAAAACAGTCAGGTGTTTGGATATAATTCATTGAGATGAAGAAGTACTCAAGGGGGAAAATAAAGAATTCTGTTTTTCCCATGATAGACAAGACTGACTATTGGGTTTTTTTAAGTGAAATATCAAGTAAGTGGTTGGATATATGAGTTTGGAGCTCAGCATGGGCATGTGATTTAGGAGTCACCAGTTTAGATGATATTTCTAGTCAACAGCCAGAATGTATCAGAGAGCGCTGTAAAAATCTAGAAGAACAAAGCCAAAAACCTGATAGAAAAACCTGAAAGAAATCACTGTAGTTCATTTTTAAAAAATCATCAAAAATTTTTCAAACATATATAAAGATACTCAATTTCATGCAAATTAAAACCCCAAATGAAAATACACTGAGATACTGTGTATCAACCACTGATTGACAAAAACTCAAAAGCTTGAAAACCTACCCTGTTAATGAAGCTGTGAGAATAGGCACTTTCTTACATTGCTGTCAAAGGTACAAAAATGGAACAGATGCTATGGAAGGAACATCTGGTAATATTTAACAAAATTATGTATTAATATGGATTTACCTCTTGATCCAATAATCTGGGGAGGAGGGTTTTTTTTTTTTAAGATTTTATTTGTAAGTCATCTCTATACCCTATGTGGGGCTCAAACTCAGAACCCTGAGATCAAGAGTCGCACGCTCCACTGACTGAGCCAGCCAGGCGCCCCAGATATAGTAATCCGTTTTATAGGAAGTTATCCTGTGGATACACCTGTAAAAAAGAAAGAAAGAAACAACAGGTTTATTAATTGTGGCACCATCTTTAATAGCAAAATATTAAAAACAACCCAGATGCCACCTACATAAGAAAATTGTTGAGTTAAAGGTAGTACAGCTACATAATCAAGTACTATGTAGCCATAAAAGACAATGAAGAGGAGTACTATGTACTGTTATGAAATGAATGCCAAGGTACATTGTTAAGTGGAAAAAAAGCAGAGGTCAAAAAAGTATACTGTGTGCTACATTTTTTTTAAAGATTTATTTATTCATGAGAGACACAGAGAGAGACAGAGGCAGAGGGAGAAGCAGGCTCCTTGCAGACAGCCCCATGTGGGACTCGATCCCAGACCCCGGGATCACATCCTGAGCCAAAGGCTCAACCACTGTGCCACCCAGGCATCCCCAGTGTGCTACATTTTATTTTAAAAATGGTGGAAGAAGCCTATATATTCTGTATTTCCTAATTTTTATTACAGTTTATTGAAATATAATCCATATAATATGAAACTCGCCATTTTATTATTTTATTTTATTTTATTTATTTTATTTTATGAGAGAGAGCACACACAAGCAGGGAGTGGGGAGGGACAGAGAGAAGAATCTGAAGCAGGCTCCATTCTCAGAGCAGAGCCCAATGTGGAGCTTGATCCCAAAACCCTGGGATCAACACCTGAGCCGAAATCAGGAGCTGGACACTTAACCAAACTGAGCCACGCAGGCACCCCAAAAGTCACTGTTTTAAAGTATACACATCAGTGATGTGTAACATATTAAAGAAGATAGGCAACTGTCACCACAATCAATTTTAGAACATTTCATCATCGCCAGAAAAAAACCCCATTCTCATTACAATCACAATCGATTCTCCTCTTCCTCCAGAACCTGGCAACCACTTCTTTATTTTCCACATAGGTAGATTTTCCCCTTCCAGACATTTCATACAAATGGAACCATAAATATGTTATCTTTTGTGTCTGGCTTCCTTCACTAAGCATAAATTTTCCAAGAGTCGTTTGTGCTGTAGCAGGTGTTGATATTTTGTCTCCTTTTGTGGCCAGATAAGATTTTCTTGTACAGATATGCCACATTTCATTTATCCATTCATCAGTTGAGGAATATTTGGGTTATTTCCATGTAAGACTGTTGTGAATATTCACGGACAAGTTGTATGGGCACATGTTTTCATTTCACTTGGGTCTAGAACCATGAGGATAATTACTGGGTCACAGAGTAATTCTGGGGTTAGCACTTTGAGGAACTACCAAACTGTTTTCTAAAGAGGTATACCATTTTACAATTCTAGGGTGTATGAGGGTTCCAAATTCCCCACACCTTTGCCAACATTTGTTATTTATTTTCTCTCTTTTTTTAAATCTTAGTCATCCTAGTATGTGTGAAGTGGTAGTGTATTGAGGCTTGCAATTGCATTTCCCCAATGTCTAATGATGTCAGACATCTTTCCACGTGCTTACTGCTATTTGCATATCTTCTTTGGAGAATGTCTGTTCAGATACTTTTGTTCATTTTTTTTTTTTAAAGATTTTATTTACCTACTCATGATAGTCACAGAGAGAGAGAGAGAGAGGCAGAGACACAGGCAGAGGGAGAAGCAGGTTCCATGCAGGGAGCCTGATGTGGGATTCGATCCTGAGTCTCCAGGATCGCGCCCTGGGCCAAAGGCAGGCGCCAAACCGCTGCGCCACCCAGGGATCCCTGTTCATTTTTTAAATAGGTATTTTTCTTTATATTGTTGAGTTGTAAGAATCCTTTTTATATTCTGGACTCAGGTCCCTTACGATACATTTGATATTTTGGAATCAAGAAGTGTGAGGGGCAGCCCGGGTGGTGGTTTAGCGCCGCCTTCAGCCCAGGGTGTGATCCTGGAGACCTGGGATCAAGTCCCACGTCGGACTCCCTGCATGGAGCCTGCTTCTCCCTCTCTCTCTCTCTCTCTCTCTCTCTGTGTGTGTATGTCTCTCATGAATAAATAAAATCTTAAAAAAAAAAAAAGTGTGAGGGGATCCCTGGGTGGCTCAGCGGTTTAGCGCCTGCCTTTGGCCCAGGGCGCGATCCTGGAGTCCCGGGATCGAGTCCCACATCGGGCTCCCGGCATGGAGCCTGCTTCTCCTTCCTCCTGTGTCTCTGCCTCTCTCTCTCTCTCTATGTCTATCATAAATAAATAAATAAATATTTTTTTTAAAAAGTGTGAGGCTTCCAGCTTTATTCTTCTTGGTTAAGATTGTTTTGACCACTCTGGATTCCTTGAATTCCTATGAGTTTTAGGATCAGCTTGTCAATTTCTTCAAAGAAATCATCTGGGATATTAAAAGACATCATATTGAATCTTAGACCCTTCTGAAGAGAATTGCCACCTTAACCATATAATATCTTCCAATCCATGAATATGGTATGTTTTTCCATTTATCTGTCTTAAATTTGTTTCAACGATGTTTTACAGTTTTCAGAGCATAGATTTTGCTCTTCTTTTGTTAAATTTATCCCTCGGCATTTCATTGTTTTTGAGCTATTGTACGTGGAATTGACTTTTTTTTTTTTTTTAGATTTTATTTATTTATTCATGAGAGACACCCAGAGAGAGGCAGAGACATAGGCAGAGGGAGAAGCAGGCTCTATGCAGGAAGCCGGATGTGGGACTCGATCCTGGTCACTCCCTGAGCCAAAGGCAGACACTCAACCACGGAGCCACACATGCATCCCATGGAATTGACTCCTTAATTTCATTTGTAGATTTTTCATTGCTAATGTATAGAAATACAACCGGGGTTTGTCTATTAGTCTTGTATCCTGCATCCTTGCTGAACTCATTTATTAGTTCCAATGGTTTTTTGGTGGATTTTCTTTTTCTTTCTTTCTTTTTTTTTTTTTTTTTTAGATTTTATTTATTTATTCATGAGATACAGAGAGAGAGAGAGAGAGAGAGAAGCAGAGACACAGGCAGAGGGAGAAGCAGACTCCATGCAGGGAGCCCAATGTGGGACTCGATCCCGGGACTCTGGGATCACACCCTGGGCGGAAGGCAGACACCCAACCACTGAGCCACCCAAGCATCCCATTTTTCTTAGGATTTTCTATATACAAGATCATGTCATCCGAGAACATAGTTGCACTTTCTTTCCAATCTGGATGTCTTTTGTTTCATTTTCTTGCCTAATTGCCCTGGATAAAAGTTCCAGTCTGATGGTGAATAGAAGTGATGAGACTGGACATCTTTGTATTACTCTTGATCTTTGAGGGAAAGCTTTCATTATTTTACAAAGTAGCACACCTACCATATACCACTAAACATAATGTCTTAGACATGTATCACTTAAGAAAGAACATGCAGTGTGAGCACTAAACACAATATCTCACACACATATATCACTGAACACAATAGCATAGACACTATATACCACTTGCCTGGTGCATGTATCACTAAACACAATAGCACACACACTATGTGTGACGAAACAGTGTTTCATGCAGTAAAACATGGATCATGCACCACTAAACACAGCATCTCATGCATACATTACTAAACACAGCAGTCTACGCACCACACACCATTAAACTCAGAGTCTCATCCATATATCATTAAAATGTAGTTTTTCATAGATCTCTTTTATCAGGTTGAGGAAGTTTGTATTCCTACTTTAACAGGCAGGTTTTTGTTTTTTTTTTCATGAGAGGGTGTTGGATTTCATCAAATGATCTCTCTATGTGTCTATTGAGATGATCCTGTGTTTTTTTTTTTAATCTAATTGATATGGTGTATAATACTAATTGATTTTCAGGTGTTTAACCAGTCTTGCATTCCTCGAATAAATGCCACTTTTTATGTTTCGCTGAATTTGGTTTGCTAGTACTTTATTGAGGATTTTTGCATCTATATTCATAGGAAAATTTGGTCTGTAGTTTTCTTTGTTGTGATATCTTCTTTTTGGTTTGGTAGCAGCCTTATTGAATGAGTGGGGCAGTACCCTCACCTATCTATTTTTTAAAAGAGCTTGTGAAGTATCAGTGTTAATTCTTCTTGAAACATTTAATAGAATTTATTAGTGGAGCTATCTGGCCCTAAGTTTTCTTTCCAGGTAGTTTTTTCTTATTAATAATTCAACCCCATTGTTTGTTATAGATCTATTCATATTTTCTATTTCTTCATGAGTCAGTTTCAGCAGTTTGTTTCTTTCTAGGAATTTGTTCATTTCATCTAAATTATCTAATTTATTGGCAAACAATTGTTCATAATATCATTTTATTATCCTAATATTTCCATAGGTTGGTAGTAATGTCCCCTGTTTATATTTTTTTAATGTATTTATTCATGAGAGACATAGAGAGAGAGGCAGAGACACAGGCAGAGGGAGAAGCAGGCTCCCTGCAGGGAGCCCAGTGCAGAACTCGATCCCAGGACCCCGGGATCCCAACCTGAGCCAAAGGCAGATGCTCAACCACTGAGCCACTCAGGTGCTCCCTTGTTTATATTTCTTTTTTTTTTAATTTTTATTTATTTATTTATTTATGATAGTCACAGAGAGAGAGAGAGACAGAGAGGCAGAGACACAGGCAGAGGGAAAAGCAGGCTCCATGCACCGGGAGCCTGATGTGGGATTCGATCCCGGGTCTCCAGGATCGCGCCCTGGGCCAAAGGCAGGCGCCAAACCGCTGCGCCACCCAGGGATCCCCTATATTTCTTAATCTCATTAAGGATTTGTCAATTTTGCTGATCTTTTCAAAGAACCAACTTTGGTTCTATTGATTTTCTCTATTGTTTTTCTATTCTCTGTTTCATTTATTTTCACTCTAATCTTCATTATTGTCTTCCTTCAAAGTGCTTTGGGTTTCATTCACTCCTATTTTTCTCATTTCCTAAGGTATAATTTTTGGTTATTGGCTTGAAATCTTTCTTTCTTTCTTTCTTTCTTTCTTTCTTTCTTTCTTTCTTTCTTTTTCTTTTTCTTTCTTTCTTTATGATAGTTACACAGAGAGAGAGAGAGAGAGGCAGAGACATAGGCAGAGGGAGAAGCAGGCTCCATGCACCGGGAGCCCGACGTGGGATTCGATCCCGGGTCTCCAGGATCGCGCCCTGGGCCAAAGGCAGGCGCCAAACCGCTGCGCCACCCAGGGATCCCCTATATTTCTTAATCTCATTAAGGATTTGTCAATTTTGCTGATCTTTTCAAAGAACCAACTTTGGTTCTATTGATTTTCTCTATTGTTTTTCTATTCTCTGTTTCATTTATTTTCACTCTAATCTTCATTATTGTCTTCCTTCAAAGTGCTTTGGGTTTCATTCACTCCTATTTTTCTCATTTCCTAAGGTATAATTTTTGGTTATTGGCTTGAAATCTTTCTTTCTTTCTTTCTTTCTTTCTTTCTTTCTTTCTTTCTTTCTTTCTTTCTTTATGATAGTCACACAGAGAGAGAGAGTGAGAGAGGCAGAGACACAGGCAGAGGGAGAAGCAGGCTCCATGCACCGGGAGCCCGACGTGGGATTCGATCCCGGGTCTCCAGGATCGCGCCCTGGGCCAAAGGCAGGCGCTAAACCGCTGCGCCACCCAGGGATCCCTCTCTCTTTTTTTAATACAGGCATCTAGAGCTATATATCCCTCTAATCACTCCTGTATCTGTAGTCCATAAATTTTGATATGTTGTATTTTCATGTTAACTCATTTCAAAGTAATTTCTAACATCCCTTGTGATTTCTTTTTTTGACCCATTGATTATTTAGAAATGTATTGATTTCTGAATTTCTGATTTTTGTGAATTTCCCAAATATCCTTATGCTAATGATGTCTAGTTTCATTCCATTGTGTCGGAGAACATACTATATGCAATTTCAATTCTTTCAAATTTACTGAGGATTATTTTATAGCCTAACACAATGTTATGGCCTAGAAAATGTTCTATGTAAACTTGAAAAGAATGTGCTTTTGTTGGGTGCTATTACATCTAATTGGTTTATGATGTTCAAGTCATATATTTCCTTGTTGATCTTTCTAGATGCTCTATAGATTACTAAACATGGGGTATTGAAGCCAACTATTATTGTTCAATTGTCTATATCTTCCTTCAATTCTGTCCATTTTTGTTTCATTGGGTCTCTTTTATTAGGTACATATATATTTGTAATTAAAATGCAATTAACCTTGGGCAGCCCCGCTGGCCCAGCGGTTTGGTGCCGCCTTCAGCCAGGGTGTGATCCTGGAGACCCAGGATCAAGTCCCACACCAGGCTCCCTGCATGCAGTCTGCTTCTCTCCCTCTGTCTCTGCCTCTCTCTCTCGTCTCTCTCTCTCTCTCTGTGTCTCTTATGAATAAATAAATAAAACATTTTTAAAAATGTAATTAGGGGATCCCTGGGTGGCTCGGTGGTTTAGCAACTGCCTTTGGCCCAGGGCGTGAGCCTGGAGTCCCTGAATCGAGTCCCACGTCGGGCTCCCCATATGGAGCCTGCTTCTCCCTCCTCCTGTGTCTCTGCCTCTCTCTCTCTCTCTCTCTCTCTATGTCTATCATGAATAGAAAAAAAATTAAAAATGTAATTAACCTTTTTATTATTATAAAATGCCCTTCTTTGTTGCTATTGGCAATTTTTGTTTTAAGGTGTATTTTATACAGTATTAACACAGTCATCCTACTTCTCATTTGAATACTATTTGTATGGACTATCTTTTCCACTCTTTGAATTTAAATGGCTCTTAAAACAGCATGCAGTTCACGATTTTTTTCTTTTATCCATTGCCAATCTTGGTCTTTTGGTTGGACTGTTTCATATATTTACATTTAATTAATTGCTCATAAAATGGAAGAGGAAATTAATACATCTATAAACACAGCTTTATAATTATTTATTCAGCTAGGATTTAAAAATTACAAACAAAAAATAAATATTTGCTGTCTTATACTTACGTAGTTACCTTTATTGGTATTCTTTATTTCTGTGTGGATTTGAGTTGCTGTATAATGTCTTTGCATTTCAGCCTGAAGGATTCCTTTTAGTATTGTCTGCAGGGAAGATATGCCAGCAACAAATGTTTTAGTTTTTGTTTATCTGAAAGTGTCTTAATTTCTCCTTCATTTTTGTGGGATTATTTTGCTGGATATGGAATTTTAACAATTTTTAAAAAAGATTTATGTATTTATTTATTCATGATAGACAGAGAGAGAGAGAGAGAGAGAGAGAGAGGCAGAAGCAGGCTCCATGTCGGGAGCCTGACGCAGGAGCAGGACTCGATCCCAAGACTCCAGGATCCCGCCCCCGGCCAAAGGCAGGCACTAAACCGCTGAGCCACTCAGGGATCCCCTTTAACGATCTTTTTGCTTCGGCACTTTGAATATGTCATCCCACTGCTTTCTGGTCTCCAGTTTCTGATGAGAAGTCAGCTGTTAACATTTTTGAGGATTTCTGGTATGTGATTTTTCTCCTGCTGCTTTTGAGATTCTTTGGCTTTTGTTTTCATAAGTTTAACTGATGCAGCTAGGTATACATCATTTGAGTTTACCATACTTGGAATTAGTTGAGCATCCTGAATGTACAAATTAATGTATTTCATCAAATTTGGGAATTATCTGGCATTATTTCTTTAAATGTTCTTCTTCTCTCTCCTTTCCTTCTGGAATTCCCATTATTCTGTGAAGTTGGCCTTACTGGTGTTCGGCTAATAATTGGACAGAGATTTCCTTAAATTTCTTGAAGCAGGGATCCCTGGGTGGCTCAGCAGTTTAGTGCCTGCCTTTGGCCCAGGGCGCGATCCTGGAGTCCCGTGATCAAGTCCCACATCGGGCTCCCTGCATGGAGCCTGCTTCTCCCTCCTCCTGTGTCTCTGCCTCTCTCTCTCTCTCTCTCTCTCTCTCTCATAAATAAATAAATAAATAAATAAATAAATAACTCTTTAAAAAAAATTTCTTGAAGCAATAAGATTCCCAGCTTTTGACATGAGGTTATGTGTGTGTGTTCCGTCATGACTTCAATGCTACAACAGGTAGTTTATGACTCTGCTTTGCCCTTAGTTTCATGCTTGTACAAAGTCTCAAGGTCAGTCAGAAGTGAGAGATTGGTGGGGTAATTGGGTGGCTCAGCAGTTGAGCGTCTGCCTTTGGCTCAGGGTGTGATCCCGGGGTCCTGGGATCGAGTCCCACATCGGGCTCCCCGCAGGGAGTCTGCTTCTCCCTCTGCCTGGTCTCTGCCTCTCTGTGTGTCTCTCATGAATAAATGAATAAAATCTTTTAAAAAAAAAGAAGTGAGAGATTGGGGCCTCTCGGGTGTTTCTTAGACATGTTCACAGCCCTGTACACGCAGGTGTCCTTCTGGAGTTCCAAGAATGAGTCAGAGAATATCAGAGCCCTCTGTGGACATCTCATTCCCTAGCTTTGCCTTTCAAGTTCTTTGGTCGGCTTCTGGTTAGCTCCAACTGGTATTACTACTTCTTGCAGCTATGATGTTGAACCATCACAACTGGTTTTTTTCTTTCAATGAATGCCCCGGGGATAGCCTGTTTGCTTAGAATAAGCTCTGAGTCAGTTCAAATAAAAACAAGCCCTAAGACTGGAGATTTTTAAGGAGCTACCAGACAGATCACATGGTGACAGTTTTCTGTGTTGGGGATTTGGGGGCAAGTTCAACCCTATTCTACCCCCTCTAATGGCTTATAGCCTGGTGGCTTTCATAGCAACTATAGTTTCAAGTCTACTACAAAGATAAAGAAGAGGAGGGGTGAGAAGAGAGTAAGCTAAAAATGCCAGAAATCCTTCGTTCTTACCTAGTTTCAGTCATTTTTCTACAATAAATCCTTTTAGCAAGACTTTGGTGAATTTCTAGAGTTCTAATACAGTTGATTTTGACCATTTATTTGCCAGTGCTTTTGATATTTTTACAGAGGAACAGATTTTCAGAGACCTTTACTCTGTCTATGGAAGTGCTTCTACCTGTATTCATTTTTCCACAAAAGGAATCAGGATAAACCAGTCTAATAAAAATCGCAACACAGAGAGCAATTCTCAAACTATCTTGGGTAGATTATAGGGTAGAGTAAGTACACAAATATGTTGATTTTGTTGGGAACTAGGATTCTCACTGCAAAGAAAGGAAGGTACAAATACAGGAGGACAAAGGTGTAGCAGTATTGGATGAAGTTGGATTGGTCATATTAATAGTAGCATATGATCTCTAAAAATATATATATTTTAAGAATTCATGATTTTTGCTCTGGTCATCAGAAGGGCTTAGAAGCGATGATACACAGCAAACACAACTGGCACTCAGTTTATCTGAAATTCAATGCTCCATTAGAAAAAAAAGAAAAAAAAAGGAATATTTGGAGACATGGTTGATCCTGGGCAGAGAGGCAGGGAAAATAGAAGGTGAGCCTGAAACACATTTTGTGCCAAAAAGCAAAGAGGAGAAGACAAAGACTTGCAATGACATGGATGGGACTAGAGAGTATGATGCTGAATGAAGTAAGCCAGTCAGAGAAAGACAAATACCATATGATCTCACTCATATGTGGAATTTAAGAAACAAAACAAATGAATAAAGAAAATAGAGACAAACCAAGAAAGAGGCTCTTCACCATAGAGAAAAAACTGATGGTCACCAGAGAGAAGGCTGGTGAGAGGATGGGGGAGACAGGTGATGGGGAGTCAGGATTGCACTTGTCCTGATGAACACCGGTGATGTAGGAAAGTGTTGAATCACTATATTGTACACCTGAAACTAATACCACACTGCATGTTAACTACAGTGGGATTAAAATAAAAAATAAGAGAGACGCCTGGATGGGTCAGTGGTTGAGCATCTGCCTTCAGCTCAGGGAGTGACCCCAGGGTCCTGGGATCGAGTCCCACATCAGGCTCCCCACAGGGAGCCTGCTTCTCCCTCTGCCTGTGTCTCTGCCTTTCTCTGTGTGTCTCTCATGAATAAATAAATAAATTTAAAAATAAATAAATAAAAATCTGATGAAAGTAATAGACACCTTCTTGAGAAAATACACATACACACATATCATTTTAAGGGGTTCATGGATGCCCCGAAATCCATTCATGCACCAAGTGTAGAGTGTCTAACTTACAGTCCAGATTGGAAAAATAAAGTTACGAAGTTAATTCAAATCATTTTGTAGATACAAATATGCTAGAAATCATTCATAGCAGCCAATTAAAAGAATAACGATTTGTTTCTTGTTTTAGCAGTCTGTGGCAAGGTTGGGATTGAAAGCCAAACAAACCTTGGATTCTAAAGCAGAGCAGCCACTACATGTTGGCAGCTTCTCTCCAATTGATCTGATCAGAAAATCTTGGGCAAATCATGAATTCTTCAGGCTAACTGCCATTTCTTCATCCACTTCAACAACTTCACCTTCCTGGATGGTAGCAGGGAAAAAAAAAACACATATTAAGAAAAGCCACTTTAATCTCAATAAAGAAAAACATGCAAAGATTTTACTAAGGAGTAACATTTCTGGAGAAAAGACTATGCCTTCTGATATGATATTCTCTTTTCTTTTTCTAAAAGATTTTATTTATTTATTCATGACAGAGAGAGAGAAGGAGAGAGAGAGAGAGAAGCAGAGACACAGGCAGAGGGAGAAGCAAGCTCCATGCAGGGAACTTGATGTGAGACTCGATCCTAGGTCTCCAGGATCACACTCCGGGTGGAAGGCCGCACTAAACCGCTGAGCCACCGGGGCTGCCTGATATTCTCTCTCTCTCTCTCTCTTTTTTTTTTTTTTTGTCTATCAGATTTTATTTATTTATAATCATTTTCTTCGGTGGCAAAGCAAAAAAAAAAAAAAAAAAAAGTCATACACAGGAGTGCCTGGGTGGCTCAGTTGGTTAAGCGGCTAACTCTTAATTTTGGCCCAGGTCATGATCACCGGGTTGTGAGTTCAAGCCCCATACTGGGGTTGCAAACTAGGTATGGAATCTACTAAGAAAAAATAATAATAACACCACACATTATACTATATATATATACACACACACCCCATACACACATATATAAAATTTGTGATAAAAGTGAGAAAGTAGGGATCCCTGGGTGGTGCAGCGGTTTAGCGCCTGCCTTTGGCCCAGGGCGCGATCCTGGAGACCCGGGATCGAATCCCACGTCGGGCTCCCAGTGCATGGAGCCTGCTTCTTCCTCTGCCTATGTCTCTGCCTCTCTCTCTCTCTCTGTGACTATCATAAATAAATAAAAATTTTAAAAAAAGTGAGAAAGTATTTGCCAATTAATAATTATGGGTTAATTTTGTGTCTGGAATGGGGATAGATGGAAAGAGAGGGTTTTGCTCTGCATTTGGCTCATTTCAACTAATCTATGTTAATAATAATATTAATAATGATGATAAAAGTGATAGGTCACATTTAAGGGGAGTCTACCATATGCCAGATCCTAAGAACCAACAAAAAATTTTTTTGAAAGAAAGAAAGCTAAAAGATTAACGGAAATGTCACAAGGAAGCAGGAGGCAGCTTGCAGTGACTCGCGCTGGCCAACCAATGGCACCGTGGGCACCAAAATAAGCAATGATGGGGGCACCTGGCAGGCTCAGTCGGTGGAACATGCAAGTCTTGGTCTCAGGGTTGTGGGTTCAAGCCCCACATTGGCTATAGAGATTACTTGCAAATAAAATCTTAAAAAAAAAATAAAACACTGAGACAAGGTGAACCTGGATCTAAATCATAAGTAAACAATTAGGTACATGTAAACGGGGATTTCTCCACCTTGGCACTGCTGATGTTTTGGGCTGGGTAATCCTTTGTTGTGGGGATGCTTCCGTGGACTGCAGGATGTTCAGAAGCCCATCTGGCCTCTCCGCATCACATGCCCAAGGTATGTGGCTACAGACTGAATACTGTGTCCCCCCAAAATCCTTATGTGGCTATCCTAATCCCCAAGCTGATGGCATCAGGAGGTGGGGGTATTTGGAGGTTATTAGGTCATGGGTGCAGTCCTCGTGAATGGGATTTTTGTCCTTTATAAAAGGGGCCCTACACAGCTCTCTTCATCTGAGTAACTATAGCAAAACGACAGGTGTCTATGCACCAGGGAGCAAGCCCTTCACAGACACTGAGCACCTGCCAGCCGCAGCCCGGAAGTCCCAGCCTCCAGGACTGTGAGAAACAAGTATCTGATCTTATGAGCCATGCAGCCCATGTTATTTTCCCGTCTCAATCCCAAAGGATTAACACGCACTCCCTCAACAGTGACATTACCAAATTTTCCCCTAGGGGGCCAAATTACACAAACTGAGAAATGCATTCTACAAGCCAGAGTGGGCTCTTCCAAAAAATCAACGTTGCGTGAGCGGGGCGGGGAAACAAAAGCAGGGGAGGAGTTTTCTGTTTTACAGCAAGGGAGACTAGAGATACTAAGGGCCAACTGTAGTTGATAAATCTTGATTAGATCTTGGATTAAAAAAAAAACTTGGGGTGCCTGGGTGCCTCAGTCAATTAAGGGTCTGGCTCTTGACTTTGGCTCAGATCATGATCTCAGGGTCTTGGGATCGTGCCCTGTAGCCTCTTCACTCAGTAGGGAGTCAGCCTGAGATTCTCCCTCTCCCTCTGCCCCTCCCCACTCTCACTCTCTCAAAATAATAAATAAAACCTTTGAAAAAACTAAAAGAAAAACTTCTATAAAAGTCAGATGGTGTGGGATCCCTGGGTGGCGTAGCAGTTTGGCGCCTGCCTTTGGCCCCGGGCGCGATCCTGGAGACCTGGGATCGAATCCCACATCAGGCTCCCGGTGCATGGAGCCTGCTTCTCCCTCTGCCTGTGTCTCTGCCTCTCTCTCTCTCTCTCTCTGTGACTATCATAAAAAAAAAAAAAAAAAAAAAAAAAGTCAGATGGTGGAGATTTGGGGAAATTTGAATATGCACTATATATATTAGTGATACTAAGTGATTATTCACTTTTTTAGATGTAATAATAGTATTGTAGTCACTCAGGAAAACCTTTATTCTGATCTTGGGACATACATGCTAAACTACTTAAGGGAGCAGTATCATGTTCATTGAAACTTGCTTCCAAATGGTTGGGCAGAAAGTAAAGTGTGTGGGGCAGGAGGACAAGTGAAGAAGAGAGAGACAGAGAGAGGGAGAGAGAAAGTCCAAATGTTGGCAAAATGCTGATGAGCTTCGTGGAAGCCCATAGGGGTGTTCATAGTTAGTATTCACCCAACTTCTTGGTAAGCTTGAAACTTTTCAAAATAAATCAAGGAAATACAATCAAAATATATAATATATGATAAAAATCATAGAGAAAAAACATTTGACAAGGAAGCTGGAAATCACTGAGGGAGAGGAGGTCGTAGAGGAGAGAAGACCCCAGGGAAGCGAAGTAGGTTGAGAAAAGTCAGGGAGTGTGAAGTTCCAGAACCTCCAGAAGAAGTTGTTTCAACAATACAAAGGGCTGCCGGGCAGCTCAGTAAGATGCCAACAGAAAATGCAACAAACATTGGCTTTGGCAAGACAGAGGTCTACGGTGACCTTGACAAAATGGGGAGGACAGGAGCCCGATTGATGTGGTTTGTGGGAAGGACAGCATTGAGCAAGGGGAGCACACAAATAGATGGTCCTAAAGAGGAGCTTTGTGTGGGGACGGGAACAGAAACGTGAGGCAAGAGCCAGAAGGGGAATGGCTAGGAGTATGTTCTTGCCCTGCTTGTGATTCTGGAGGGGAGTGATGGGAGGATGGGTCTCTGTGGTTGAGGGAAGGACTGAGTAGCGTGTGTGTGGGGGGGACAGGGTGTGGACGCCACCCCCAAGGGGCTGAGGGGCGGCGGCATCCTCAGAGCAAGTGGAAGGGTGGCCTGGGTGGAATGAGGGGCTAGACTCCTCTGGATGCACCTGTCTTCTCCAGGGATCACCACCCAAGGCACCATGGGCTGAGCGGAAGCTGCTGGAGGTCTAAGGAGGAGAGAGAGGTGAAGTCGAAGCTCAGCAGGTAGCAACCTGGGTTTGGAGGAAGGCACAGGATAGTCCGGCCATGTTGCCAGCTCAGTTGTGGACAATGAGTGGGTTCCATCAAAGTGCAAGATCATTTCCTCCTACAACAAGCTACCGTTTGGGCGCAGGTGCAGAGTGAGAGGATAGCTGGGGTCTGCCAGGGGTGTCGGATTTCTTTCATCTTTATTGACAGCCCAGGATCCAAACCTCTTTCCTCTATTTCCTATGTGTGGATCCCCTTCCCCATTGTGACAGTCTCCCTGAAGAGCACGGCCCTCCTCCCACCAGACAAGCTCCCACCGCCAGATACTTGCTTCGCAGTGTCCCATGCAGAAGGGAAGGAGCGCGTGACCCAGGGCAGCCAATCAAATGCACTGATTCGAGTTTGGGGTCAGGAGCCCAAGAAGACACAGAGTTGGGGGCTGCAGAATGGTGTCAGCGGTGGCAACCAGGCCAGTGGTCGCCTCCCGTGAGCAGTGAACCATGTCCCTGCAGCCTTTACCCTCCTGCCCCCCAGATGGTAGCAGAGACGTCTTCTCCAACGTGGGTTCTATGCCAGACCTTTGCTTGTGGTTCTCACCTCGTAACCTCCAAGCTGGTTCTCCAGCTCTCCCAGAAACTCTGTGAGCCAACCAGCGTCTACGCAGTGCAGATGGCTACATTTATACAATGATATGTCTGTGATCATAAAACCGCAAGGTTCACCGACAGATTGAGCAAGCAAGTTCAATTTCCTCTAACTAGTGTGTTTTGCGGCCTAAATGAACAAACACGGCCCGCCGTGGTAATGATGTTTTACACGTTTTATGGGTATCCGAAGCCTTGTGGTGAAAACTTACATTCCTGTGAGATTAGCCAGGAACAAAAAAACCTCTTGTACTCTAACAGATGGCTATCTCACAGAACCTCTTCGGTTCCTTCTCCTAGAATGCCAGTAAACACGCTGCGAGAAATTGCCGTCGTGATGACAAGGAAGCAGGCATGTATTGTCTAATCATAAATTAGATCTCCGCTGAACACCTGGCTGGTCCCCAAAACCCCTAACTCTTCTTCCTTCTCTAAGATGACAATAGCCGGAACAACTCTCACGTCCTCACACAATTTTGGTAAGAATGTGTTTCCTTTATAGCCTTCTCATCAAATACTCTTGTGACCAAAAGTTTCTTTTGATTTGATTTTTTTTAAAGATTTTATTTATGGGGATCCCTGGGTGGCGCAGCGGTTTAGCACCTGCCTTTGGCCCAGGGCGCGATCCTGGAGACCCAGGATCGAATCCCACATTGGGCTCCCGGTGCATGGAGCCTGCTTCTCCCTCTGCCTGTGTCTCTGCCTCTCTCTCTCTCTCTCTCTCTGTGACTATCATAAATAAATAAAAATTTAAAAAAATAAAAATAAATAAATAAAGATTTTATTTATGTATTCATGAGAGACACAGGCAGAGAAAGAAGCAGGCTCCCTGTGGAGAGCCCAATGCGGGACTCGATCCCAGTCCCCAGGATCACACCCTGAGCCAAAGGCAGATGCTCAACCACTGAGCCATCCAGGCGTCCCTTTCTTTTGATTTTAAAGGAAGCTGATTACTGAATATAAGCTGAATCTTATAATTTTGGGTCGTTACTAGCAATTGTCCCTTCTTTGCCATCTCTTCCCCCCTTCTTTCTTTCCTTCCTTATTGTCTCTTTACATTGGCTAGAACCTTCCGATCATCATTAAGTAGCAGAAGCAAGGGGCACCTAGGAGCTCAGTAGGTTGAGCATCTGACTCTCGATTTCGGCTCAGGTCATGATCTCAGGGTTATAAATAAATAAATAAATAAATAAATAAATAAATAAATAAATAAATAAATAATCTTCAAAGAAGAAGTGAGGCAAATGAAGAATGCCAGCCTCCCAAGAATTTGAAGATTGAGTCTGAGTCTGAAGCTGCACAGGTAATTCTTGAGAGCCAAGTCGGTGCTGGAGTTTTGATGCTAATCTAAAGCTTGTCTAGGGTATTCCACAGCTATTGAACTTCATGAGTTCCATTTTTGTAGTAATCTTTGAGGGTAGTAATGATATTTTTCTGTTTGTATAATGTCAATCATTTGGTCAATGAAGATGGACCTTAGATTAAATTCAACAACATAAGTTTTAGTTAAGAAAAAATGTTTTAACTGAGTTTTTAAAAACTTCAATTTAAAAATTGAAGCTTTGTAAAATAACTTTTTCTCACTTATACCAAAATTATAGTTAGCAGGGTGAGGGCAGAGAAGAGCATTCCGAATGGAGAAACCGGAGAGCCAAGGGGAGTAAGTGCCAGGTTTTTCTCTGGAGTGGTTTTCTTCCAAAGGGCATTTCTGTCCAGGGTAATGTGACTGTGCTTGCTGGGCTCCAAGTAACCCACTTTATAGGTACAGGGCAGAGGACCGGAAGGAAACTAAGTGGGAACCTTAGATCTGCCCTCGCTTGTTGGGTTACTTTGGCTAAGTCACCAAGCACCAGGAATGTTTCTTGTCATGGATCAGTCCATCCATCCATCATGCACCAATCCTTCATCCACCTGTCCTTCATCCACTCATCCATCATCCATCCATCCTTCTCTCCATCCATCCATTCTTTTCTCCTTCTATCCATCCATCGATACATCCATCCATTCATCACCCACCCATCCCTCTATCCCTCCATCCATTCATCCATCCATCGTCCATCCAATATTTAAAGAGTGATTACTACCTACATACACTATTTTAGATACTGGGAATACCCGCATAAAGAGACAATGTTCCTGCTTACTATGTAGTGGAGAAATGTAATATATAAGCAAATAAATAAATAAAAAGGCAATTTCACACTGTGATTAGTTCTATTTAACAAACCACGGGAACATGTGGCATGGTGAGGACATGGATGCAGGTGAGGATGCTCCTAGTTGAGGTGGTGGGGGAAAACTTCTCAGAGGAGGTGATGTGGGAACTCAGAATGAGCTCCCCGTGCTAATGAGAAGGAATCAGCCAGGTGAAAGGACGAAGAACAGTGTTGGGGGGACCAGAAAACCCTGAAAAGAAGAAAGGCACAGCATGGTACAGGCCAGAAGGAGGGCCAGTGCACTGGAGCTTCAATGAAGGTGTGGGGAAGCTGTAGGGCATGGCGTAGGGGAGCTTGGGGGGCATGTTTTCCAGTGGACTTTCTCCTTGGCTTTCCTGGAACTTGTCCAGTTTACACGACTGTGCGAGCCTCTTTTCTTTTCAACGGTATTTGGGTTCAGACAGCAAATTATACAGTTGCCCTCCCTTTAAGGCCACAGCAAGGGCTTTGAGTATTTCCTCAGTGCAGGGAGATGCCACTGAAGGTTTTAGGCAGGAGAATCGAGGACCTCATATGGGTGCTTCCTGTAGCTACAGCAGTTTTCTCCATGTCTGAAATAAGACATAGCTGCTGCCATGGGTCTGGCCTCTATTTCCAGGGATCTGCAAGATGATCCACATGGGTGTGATTTTGTATTAAATCTAAAATGGGGGATCCCTGGGTGGCGCAGCGGTTTGGCGCCTGCCTTTGGCCCAGGGCGCGATCCTGGAGACCCGGAATCGAATCCCACGTCGGGCTCCCGGTGCATGGAGCCTGCTTCTCCCTCTGCCTATGTCTCTGCCTCTCTCTCCCTCTCTGTGACTATCATAAATAAATAAAAATTTTTAAAAAATCTAAAATGGTTGAGGGGCACCTAGGGGGCTCAGTAGGCTAAGCAATCTGCTCTTGATTTCAGCTGCTTCTCCCTCTGCTTATGTCTCTGCCTCTCTCTCTCTGACTATCATAGATAAATAAAAATTAAAAAAAAATCTAAAATGGTTGAGGGGCACCTAGGGGGCTCAGTAGGCTAAGCAATCTGCTCTTGATTTCAGCTCAGATCATGATCTCAGGGTAATGGGATCAAGCCCCACTGTCAGGCCCTGCAGTCAATGTGGAGTCTGCTTGAGATTCTCTCTCTCTCTCCCTCTGCCCCTCCCCCCCAGCTCACTCGCTCTCTCTCTTTCAAAATAAAAATAAATAAATAAAATCTTTAAACCTACAATGGTTGAAACATGTCCCACGTGGCTGATGTATGTTCCACGGATTGGTGCTAGCGTGCGGGTGCAGAGGTCAGATCATAGCCAGTAGGGCTGGTATACCAGGTGTCCTTCCAGAAGAGGGTGGAGGCCCACCTGCAGGAGTGGGGGCACGGGGTGGGGGGGTGCACAGCGGCTGCCGTGATCTTTGCCCCCAGTATATTGTGATGTACTGCAGCTACACTGGGCCCAAGTTATATGGGTTTTCTGTTTATAGCATCCAGTATAGAGCCCAGAGCACGCGCTGGAAACCTATATCGTCTGAAAACATTTGAGTGGGGAGTATCCGTTTCCTGTCTCCACCATGAGGAGGATAATCATGTGGCCTGGGGACTGCCGGGCAGATCAAATCCCACCCCATCCGTGTCCCAGACAGTCCCTTATGAGTGTCCCGCCTAGGGGGCCTCCTTGCTGGCCTCCCACCCCCAGCTCCCTAACATCCTGTTTACTCTCCATTCCACAGCTGACAGAGTCCAACGTCGTGACCCCGTATGTTTACACATCACCAGACGATCTCCAACCTCACGGTATTACTGACCATGCTCCCTGTGCTCCACACTGCATCCCCGTGACTTGTGTATTTTCTAACTAGCAGTTTGCACCTCTTGATTCAGTCTACCACTGAACAGGTGGAGACATGGCAGGAAAAAAGGGATAAAACAATGTTTTGAATACACTGTGAGGGAGCAGGGGTGGCGGGCAGGGAGTGAAGGCAAGATGGTGGGCCAGGAGGCGTGGGTGAGGGCCCACAGTTACAGGGAGGAGGGTGAGACTATGGAAATGCATGGAATTCTCCCCTTTTTGATACCTGTGTCTGGCTGTAGGTAGCCCATTGGTTGTTTAGGGCCTATGGCTACTTTGAGGTGGGTCACCTAATGTGCATGACCGATGGGTGGCCACGGGGTCACTTTGGGCGCTTTCTGCATTTCACCCACAAGCCTGTTGGCAGACAAGTGGCCTCCGGGTCCCCTGCCCTCTGGCCCCCACCAGTTGGTCCTCTGGGGCTGTGAGTCTGTGTTGTGTTTTGTTTTGTTTGTTCACGTGGCCATGCCCCCCAGCCAGGTGTACAAGGCCATCAGGATGAGGATGCTGCCACCACACAGAGCCCAGCCTCACCTCAGTGTCCAATATCCAAACCCCTCCAGTCCCCGAAGGCCAGCCAAGCCCACGGGTCCCACCCTGCCAACCTCTCCTGGGTCTTCCTGGCCCCGGGGACTTGCGCCTGGGTGGGAATCCGCCCAGCAAACGTTCCCTGCTGCCTCCCGTCCCAGATCTGGGCTGAAGACCTCTGAGGGCCCTTGTCAAGGTATTTGTAGTTTCTGGGCAGATGTTCTGCTCTCCACGCCTAGAAAGCAGGATGTGGGTCTAAAACCAGAGCCTCGATGGCAAGTGATGCAGAGCATTTTCTCATGTGCATGTTGGCCAAGTCTATGTCTTCCTCTGTGAGATTTCTCTTCATGTCTTTTGCCCGTTTCATGATTGGATTGTTTGTTTCTTTGGTGTTGAGTTTAAGAAGTTCTTTATAGATCTTGGAAACTAGCCCTTTATCTGATATGTCATTTGCAAATATCTTCTCCCATTCTGTAGGTTGTCTTTTAGTTTTGTTGACAGTATCCTTTGCTGTGCAAAAGCTTCTCATCTTGATGAAGTCCCAATGAGTCTCACCTCACACCAGTGAGAATGGGGAAAATTAACAAGGCAGGAAACCACAAATGTGGGAGAGGATGTGGAGAAAAGGGAACCCTCCTGCACTGTTGGTGGGAATGTGAAATGGTGCAGCCACTCTGGAAAACTGTGTGGAGGTTCCTCAAAGAGTTAAAAATAGACCTGCCCTATGACCCAGCAATTGCACTGCTGGGGATTTACCCCAAAGATGCAGATGCAATGAAACGCCGGGACACCTGCACCCCGATGTTTCTAGCAGCAATGTCCACAATAGCCAAACTGTGGAAGGAGCCTCGGTGTCCATCGAAAGATGAATGGATAAAGAAGATGTGGTCTATGTATACAATGGAATATTCCTCAGCCATTAGAAACGACAAATACCCACCATTTGCTTCGACATGGATGGAACTGGAGGGTATTATGCTGAGTGAAGTAAGTCAGTCGGAGAAGGACAAACATTATATGTTCTCATTCATTTGGGGAATATAAATAATAGTGAAAGGGAATAGAAGGGAAGGGAGAAGAAATGGGTAGGAAATATCAGAAAGGGAGACAGAACATGAGAGACTCCTAACTCTGGGAAACAAACGAGCGGTGGTGGAAGGGGAGGGGGGGGGGGGTGGATGGGTGACGGGCACTGAGGGGGGCACTTGACGGGATGAGCACTGGGTGTTATTCTGTAAGTTGGCAAATTGAACACCAATAAAAAATAAATTTATTATTAAAAAAAAAAAACAGAGCCTCGATGAAGAGGCTCCAGAAATGTTTGCTGCCTGAGTGAATAAAGGGACGGAAGAGTGGAAGACTTGGCCTGGGCCAGGTCCTCAGGCCTCAGTTTATCGGGGTTAGGATGCACCTGACAGGAACTCAGCCCTTAGGGACGCTAGTCCTCTGCACAGCTCTCAGCCTCGCCTCTGGCTTGGGGTTTGGCCTCCTCTTCCTCTGGACCACTGGGCCTCCTAGTACACACACCTTCTCTCCCTCCGTCTGCCCTGGGGTGTCATCCTGTGGCCCGGGCACAGCACAGCTCTTGGTCTTTGGCCTGAGCGCACCTAGGAAGCCAGCCAGCCTGCCAGCCAGCCAGGTTATATTTAGATTTCTGCCACCACCTGACGGGGTCATCTGTGAGTCGGGGCACAGAAGTAGCTGTGGCATTTCGGGAGTAAGCCGAGGCAGGACCAGGGCAGCGAGGAAGTAGGTGGGGAAGTGGGGGCTCGTCTAAGTGAGTCACAGGGCAAGGATGAGAATGTGTGGCTTCCATGGAACCCAGGGAGAGGAGGTCAGACCCCAGGCTGCTGCTGGTTTGCAGTCTCCAGCAAAGCTGACCCGGGCACAGGCACTTGAGCTGCAGACACCGTGACTCCATCGACGGCACCGCGTGCACCCACGGGTGCTCCCACGCAAGTGCCGGCTTAACTTTTCCAGAAAGTCCCAAGCTGTTTTCCAGAGGGCTGGCTCTGGTTTCTGTGCTTGCCGGGAGGGCACGAGGGGGCTGCTCCGCTGCGTCCCCACCAGCATGTGCACAGCCAGGTACCCTCCACTCAGCCACTTGGCCACGGTGCAGATCCCTCACTGAGGGTCGCTTTGTATCCCTGTGGTCACTCAGGGTGGCGAAGGGATGCCCATGGGCGTGTTTCTGGGTTGATGATATGTCCCTTCAAATATTTTTTCCATCTTGTTTTCTTATTGTGAAGTTATTTATTTATTTATTTATTTATTTATTTATTTATTTATTTGCAAAGGAGAGCTTGAGCAGGGGTGGGGGGAAGAGGCAGATGGAGAGGAAGATGCAGACGCCCCGCTGAGCAGGGAGCCCGATGCAGGGACTCAACCCCAGGACCCCAACCCCAGCACCCCGGGATCATGGCCCAAGTGGAAGGCAGAAGCGTCACCCACTGAGCCCCCTGGGCGCCCCTTAGAGTCTTTCAAATACTGCATACACAAAGCTTTATCCAATATTTGACTTTCCAATATTCTCTTCCAATTTGTTGTCTATCTTTTCAATTCTCCTAATGGTGTCCTTGGAAGAGACGTTCTCATTCTGAGCAAGTCCAACATATGAATTTGGTTTTCTACAGATAGCACAGGAGCTAAGAAATCTTTGCTGAACCAAAAGGTCACGAAGATTTTGTGCTAAGTTCATCAGTTTCATGTCCTACGTTTTAGTTCTGTGATCCATCTCGAGTACTTTGGTTTTGTTTTGTTTGTGTGGTTCTTGACGTCCTACAGTTTCCACGCTATTTGTTGAGAAGACCGTCCTTTCCTTCTGCACTGAATCACCTTCGCTCCTTTGCTGAAAACCAACCATCCACATGCGATCCATGTCCTGGGTCACGGGCCCCCGGCTTTCAAGTACCTGCATTCAAATCCCATCACTGTCACTTATTAGCCTAACCTCCCCTAGATACAGATATGCCCCGCAGTGCCTCAGCCCTCTCATGTGTAACAGTGACTCGCTAATGATTCTTACTGGAAGCGTTGTGGGGGTGATTAAATGAGGTAATCACATTAAGCTTCTGGAATACTGAGTAGACACACAGTAAATACTAGCTGCAATTTTTATCTCCACTTTTCAGGGGATGTGAGGTGAGCTTCGAGTCATAAATAGCTCTCCTAAGTGAGCGTTCAGAAGTGGTACGGGAAATTTCCAGGTGATGCACCACAGGAGTCTGACCCCAGACCTCAGAGCCTCCATCACTCACATCATCTATCCTGTACATTTTTTAAAATATTTTTTTCAAAGATTCTACCTATTTATTCATAAGAGACACACAGAGAGAGGCAGAGACACAGGCAGAGGGAGAAGTAGGCTCCCTGCGGGGAACCCGATGTGGGACTGGATCCCAGGACCCCAGGATCACACCCTGAGCCGAAGGCAGATGCTCAACCACTGAGCCCCCCAGGCATCCCTTGATACTGTGATTATGATGGAACTTGGTGGTTTTCTTCATGTTTCTTGTGTTTTGGGTTCATTGAGCTTTTGGGGCCTGTGAGTTTGTAGTTTTTATGAAATTTGTAAACTTGCATCCATTATTTCTTGGAATTTTTTTTTTTTTTTTTTTTTTTTTTTTTTTTTTTTTGGTGCCTCTTCCATTTGGGACTCCAGCACACACATCATAGGCTTCTCAGAGTTATCTCACACTCGGCATTCATATATTTTCAGCCTTTACTTCTCTGTATTCCGCTGTGGACAGTTCCTCTTACCATGTTAAGGTCACTAATTTTAGATAATTTCTGTGTTATCTAATCGAGGGATTCCATTCAGTGTTATTTGTCATCTCTAGAGGCATGGCTTGGGTCATGGATGTGGGTTCTCCATATCTATTTAACATGCATTTGTCCCTAATTCCACCACTGCTACCATTTCTGGGCCTGTTTCTGTCATTAGTTTGTGCCTCTTTCCCATGTTGATGTAAAATTAATTTTTTTACATATTAAGGAAAATAACTCTTGTCACATAGCACAGATATTTCTCACAATTTTTTGTTTGTGTTTTCTGTTCCCTATCCCTGAAATGAAACTCACTCTTATTCTTGCTCCAATCTCCCTTTCTTGGCTCCATTTTCCTTCAATAATCCTTAGTACCACCCAACACGTTATATAAATCTGTGTTGTCTCCTCACTAAAAAACAAACTGTATAAGGGTAGAGATTTATCTGTTTTATTTACTGCAATATCCCCATGCCAAACATCAGGAGCAGAGCACATCCTAAGTGTCTCTAATAAATATATTTTGGGAGGAAAAAAAAAGTTAATCTTGTTTCCATTATTTTTGTTTTCATTAAAATCAGTCACCTTTAGAAAGTCTTGCTCATTTCAAGAATACTTGATTTAATTTTTATATTTAAATGTTAAAGCTTCTGATCCTTAAAAAAAAAAAGCCTCTGATCCTTTTGTAGCTCATAAATGTGATGATTATGTGTTCACGCCACTGTGTGACATATGCCGCCCTCAAACCTTGTTACGACCACGGCACATTACCCATTTGACGTGAAAAAAATAATAATAATAAGGGATCTCTGGGTGGCGCAGCGGTTTGGCTCCTGCCTTTGGCCCAGGGTGTGATCCTGGAGACCCAGGATCAAATCCCACGTCGGGCTCCCAGTGCATGGAGCCTGCTTCTCCCTCTGCCTATGTCTCTGCCTCTCTCTCTCTCTCTCTGTGTGACTTATCATAAATAAATAAAAATTTAAAAAATAATAATAAATAATTATTAAAGCCTCTTTGATATGGATTTTGATGTGTGAAGCATGATTCTGGTTTTATTGGTGAATCTTCTTCCTTCTGCCTTGCTCCTGGCAGCCACCATTCTCCTTCCTGTCTCAACTAATTTGATTGCTCGAGGTTCTTCATGAAAGTGAAGTCACATGATATTGTCCTCTAGTGACTGGCTTAGTTCACTCGGCATAACGTCCTCAACATTCATCCGCGTTGTAGCAGGTGTCAGAATGTCCTTCTTTTCTCAGGTGGAATAATATTCCACTCCACGGATATAGGCCACATTTTGTTTACCTGATCCTCCATCGGTGGACACTTGGGTTGTTTCCATGTCAGGGCTGGGGTAAAGAATGCTGCTATGAACACAGGTGCATGAATGTTTCTTGAGACCCTATTCTTTTTTTTTTTTAAGATTTTACTTATTTATTCATGAGAGACAGAGAGAGGCAGAGACACAGACAGAGGGACAAGCAGATACCCTGCAGGGACCCCGATGTGGGACTTGATCCCAGGACCCGGGGTCACAACCTAAGCCGAAGGGAGATGCTCAACCACGAAGCCACCCAGGTGTCCCTGAGACCCTAGTCTTAATTTTTTGGGGTATATGCCTAGAATTATAATTGCTAGATAATGTGGTGGCTCTATTTTTAATATTTGGAGGAACTGCCACACCGTTTTCCAGAGCAGCTGCATCACTGTACGTGCCCACTCTCAGGACACAAGGATTCCAATTTCCTCACATCTTTTTTGACACACCATTTTCTGGGGGTTTTGTTTCATTTTGTTTTTTAATAGTAACCATCCTAAATGGTGTGAAGGTATCTCACTGTGGTTTTTTGTTTTGTTGTTTTCTTTTTTAAAGATTTTATTTATTTATCCATGAGAGACACAGAGAGAAAGAGAGGCAGAGACACAGGCAGAGGGAGAAGCAGGCTCCATGCAGGGCGCCCAACGAGGGACTCGATCCTGGGTCTCCAGGATCACACACTGGGCTGAAGGCAGCGCTAAACCACTGAGCCACCTGGGCTGCCCCTGTTTTGTTGTTTTTTTAAGTAGGCTCCATGTGGGCATGGGGCCCAACACAGGACTCGAACTCAGGAACCCCCACCCCATCCCAAAATCAAGACTTGGATGCTCAACCGACTGACTAAGCCACCCAGGCGGCTTTGATTCTCATTTCCCTAAATGATCAATGATGTCGAGAATCCTTTATGGGCTTGTTGGCCAAGTGTGAATCTTCTTGGGAGAAATGCCTATTCAATATTCTCTCCATTTACGAATTGGGTACTTTGGTGTTTTTTGCGGTAAAACCAATGAGTTTTTAGTGGTTGGAATTTCTATTATTGTGCCAAGTGGAGTGAAACAGTGGGAAGAATAAGCACCGTGCATGGTGAGGGGGAATGGAGAAGGGACTTCTGGCCAGGACCCCTTTCCTGGTCAGGGCTTTCAGCTCCCAGCTGCACCTGCTGTCTCCTGACCCCGCCCAACCCCCCCGGACCCCCTCCCCCCTGGCCGAAGTGTCCAAGGTCCCCGCGGTTCCTGTGGGGAACCCCAGGTCAGTGGGGGGCAGGCACCTGCCACAGTCCCTCGCAGGGGTGAGGGCGCCACCTACCGGGGAGACTGAGAATTTGTCATTTTCCTGAGAATCCAGGCACCAGCTGGCCAGAGAGAGAGGAAGAGGCAGGGTTTGGCCTCCACTTGCCCCCGGCTCTATGGTTTTGAGACGATCTTCAGCTCTGTGGGCACTGAAGTGCCTCCTCCCCGCTCTCAGCTTTGGGAGTTTCAGGGCGGAGATCACGGGGGGCCAGAATGTCCCCCAGGCAAGAATTCTCTCACAGGGTCCTTTCTGGCTCCAGGTCTGGTCCACTGGCTTGGCATTCAGGGCCTCCCTGCTATGGGGACCCGAGGCAGCACCTGACTGAGAGGCCTTGCTGTCCACTCCAGCCCTGTGCCCTTGGAGGCTGCAGGGTCCAGCCTTGAATCCTGGCCTCACGTTCCCAGGCTGTCCCTGAAGCCAGCCCTGGGGTCTTCCACATCCAAGTTTCTCTGCAGAATTCAGCAGGGACTCAGGTCACGGGTAACAACTGAATCCCGAAGGCTCCAGCACCTCCTGGAAATGTGGGGGCCCTTCCTCTTGGTCTGGAACTACTCCTGATGCCCAGCCTCTCCCAGAGGCTCCATTCACCTGTTCTTCTCTCTGACCCCTTCGCCTCGGCCCTGCCTTCTCTCACGTCAAGAAAACTTTGTTTCAGGGGAAAATCATGCACTGTGGAAATCCTGGAGGCCCCCCCCCCCCCCGCCCTCTGGGTTTTCTGGTCCCAGTTCCCTGTGAAGCACAGACACTTGGTGGCAACACAAAAAGAATTCTTATCTGTAGAGATGGAAATGATGTCCTATGATGTGCAGGGTGAATTGACTCTCTTCCCTGCCTCCCTAGCTCTGGGGAAAAACCAGTCTGCTGTACATTTGTGCATTCACTGCCATATTCCTCATCGATAAGTGTGTCTGTTCCTTGGATCTGTTTCCTTTTTCTTTCTTTCTTTTTTTAAACGACAGTATTATTGACTGTATTCCCTATGCTGTACTTTTCATCTCTGTGATGGGACTTTCTTTTCAACCTGTTAAACCATCTACTTGGTTCCCTCACTGATTAGCAAGTAGAATAAAATCCTCAACAGGCAGGGCTGCTGGAGAGCTCAGTGAGGTAAGCATCCAGCTCTTGGTTTTGGCTCTGTTCATGATCTCAGGGTTATGGGATTGAGCCCCACATGGACTCTGTGCTCAGAGGGGAGTCTGCTTGAGATTCTGTCTCCCTTTCCCTCTCCCTCTGCTCTCTCTCTCTCTCTCTCTCTCTCTCAAACAAATAAATAAATCTAAAAATAAAATCTATAACAGGTGCTCATTTTTGTGTCTGCATGAGATTCATGATTTTTACCTTTTGTTGAAAATTAAACACTCAACTGGGTAGGTCCCTGCACCCAGAAAGCCCAGCCCTCCGGCACCGAGACCCCAAGGGTCACAGCTGGGGACCCGTGCCCCCCCTTTATGTGCCCCGTGGGCTCCAGGAGAGACATCCTCTCTGGTTCCTGGTCCCCACAGGCTGCAGCACACGTGGCTGGTCAATAAGACCATGAAGGCGAAGCTGGGGGCTTTCTGGATGTTGGGGGAAGGGGCTTGCCCTGAAACTGACTGTTCTGCCCTAGAAAGGCTCAAGGGCAGCTTGGCCATCCCTGCACTGGTCACGGGGTAAAATGGTTGGGTTTTCACGGTTTTGAAAATGCTTGAGCCTTTTCTAAGAAAAACGTTGCTGTGGGGGGAAGGGGAGAGTTTGTGTTTCGTGGGGACAGAGTTCTGGGGACAGTCAGTGGCAACAGTGTCAGGACGGTGGGAATGTGTCGACACTCCTAAGCCACGTGCTTGCAGGAGTAAGAAGATAGATTTTACATCACGTGCATTTTACCATGATAAAAAGAAAATGAGAGCAAAGTGCTCATTTCAATGCTTTTTTGGGTGGACTTCTGTGGAGGAAGCTGAAACGGGCAAGATTTCACAGCTTCTCAGAAATGGAGCTTCTTATGCAGGTGATGCTTAAAAATAAACCTTCCTCCTCCCTCCATTTCCCCCCACCCCCAGCTTTCTACCCAACAGCACACAAGGACGTGGCCTACTATCTAGAAGGTTCCAGGGAGCAGCATGGAGGCAATGAGAGGGAGCGCCAGGGTGAGGGGACACCAGTCTGTCCACGTGACACCTGCTGTTGTCATGAAAGGGTTGCTTCGATGACTGAGGACAGAAAACTTCATGAGCTGGCCAGCAGGCCAGGGGAAGGGAGGGCTGCGGGGTGTGGAGGGGGTGCTTAGTCTTGTTGCTGTGGTAGTTCTGGCTGTCAGAAGTCCAGAACAGGTCAGCAGGACCAGTTCCTCCTGGAGGCTCTAGGGGGGAATCAGCCGCTTCCTGCATCGTCCTGACCGCTCACTTCCCAGGTCACAGCTGCTGACTCTGACCTTCCCGCCTCCTTCTTGGGAGGGTGGGGACCCTGGCGGTCACCATGACCCCACTTAGGTCAGCCAGTACAGTCTCATGTCTCAAAGTCCTTAACATACACCTGCAAAGTCCCTTTGCCCATATAAGGTGACATTCTCACGGGCTCTGGGGTTTGGAGGGCTTCCTGTGAAATGTGGGGGTGAAGACAGGCCTGTTGGGACTCCCCATGCCCTCTCATGGGGATCTTCACCTCCAGGAATGGGGACAGTGGGTGGGGACCCCCTCATCTGCAAGAGATGGCTGCTGCCTGCCCACCCACCCCCGAATACCCGCACACCAACCTTGCCTCTGGATTGGGGTGATCTCACCTCGGTGACCCCGGGGCAGGGGGCAGGAGGGCAAGGGGCCTGCCTGGCTGTGGTTGGGGATAGCAGAGCAACTCCAGCAGGCTCAGTGAGGACCCCCAGTTCCCATGAGTGCTCTGGCCTCCCACACCCGTCAGAGCTCTTTGGAGACATGTCCTCGGGGCACTTGGGTGACTCAGCCAGGTCCTGGGATCAAGTCCCACATTGGGCTCCCTACCCATCATCCCTACTTGTCCTTCTCCCTCTGCAGCCCCCCCTGCTTGTGCTCTCTCTCTCTGCAAATAAACAAATATTGTTTAAAATAAATAAATAAAAACAAGTTCTTGTTTTTGTGATTTACAAACATGCCTGACATCCTCAGACAATTAAGAGAAAACAATTTAAGCCTCTAGAAAACCCATCAACTCAGTGGCAACCACTGTGAACATAGCCACGTACATCTTTCTTGACAGATTTAAGTATGTGAGTTTGTAACATTATTATATGTGCAGCTTTATAATCTGCTTTACTCACTCAGTAATAGGTCGCGATCATTTTTCTACAGCCATAAGTGCAGAATTGCACATCTGTTTGTATCGGCATTGTAGTGCCGTGTAGAATAACATATTTACGGGGTCACACAGTTGACTGCTGAATTTCTCTAACTTTTCACTATCATAAACAATACCTTTGTATTTGTCGGTCGAGGTATCTCCTTAGGGTAAATTTCTTGTCTTTATTCCATTTTTTTTTTTTTAATTTTCAGAGAGCCAGAGAGCCAGAGGAAGGAAGGGCAGAGGGAAAGAGAGAATCTCAAGCAGACTCTGGACTGAGCGTAGAGCCTGGCTTGGGGCTCGATCCCAGGACCCCGAGATCATGACCTGAACCAAAATCAAGAGCAGGACACCTAACCAGCTGAGCTACCCAGGCATCATCCTTACAGTAAATTTCTAAATGTGGGATTACTGAGCCAAAATATGCTCATTTTACATCTGGACATAGTACCGGTTAAATTATATGCCCCACTCCCACCCCCCCACACAAAGATAGGCTGAAGTTTCTAAGCCCTGGTACCTGTGAACGTGACTTCCTTTGGAAATATGGTCTTTTCTGATGATCAAGTTAGGGCATCCTTAGGATGGATCCCGATCCAGGAGGACCAGAGTCCTCCCATAAAGGAGAAACTTGGACACAGATTCAAACACATGGAGAGACGCGGGGACAATGTGGTGATGGTCATCACGCTGATAAAGGCACGCGTGATGCACTGCCAACCAAGGATGCCCAGATGCCCGTCCTCTCCAGAAGCTCAGAACAGGCTGGGAAGGAGTCTACCCAGAGTCACAGAGGGGGCGTGGTCCCACCCACACGTGGATTTTGTACAGCTAGACTCCAGGACTGTGAGGCAACGCATGTCTTTCGAGCCGCCCAGTTCGTGGTGATTTGTCGTAACAGCCCAAGGAGACTAGTACAGATGCTTGTGGCCAAACTGCCCTGCAGGAAAGCCTCATCATTAGGTTCTCATCAGAAGGAACCATCAGCATACACGTCCCTTCCACCATTGGTGAGATGCAATCATTTTTCATATGTTCGCCCACTGTTTGTATTTCTTCCATGGATTGCTTGTCTGTACCCTTTGTCCATTTTCTTATTTTTTTTTAAAGATATCATGCATTTATTCATGAGAGACACACAGAGAGAAGCAGAGACACAGGCAGAGGGAGAAGCAGGCTCCATGCAGGGAGCCTGACGCAGGACTCGATCCCGGGATTCCAGGACCACACCCTGGGCCGAAGGCAGGTGCCAAACCACAGAGCCACCCAGGGATCCCCTTTTGCCCATTTTCTATCAGGAAATTCCTTCTTCCTTTCTTTCCTTTCCTTCCTTTCTTTTCTTTCTTTCTCTTTTGACAGAGAGATGGCATGTGCTCCTGCATGGGGCCGAGGGCAAAAGGAGAGAGAGAATCTCAAGCAGACCCCCTGCTCAGGGAGGGGCCCAACATAGGACTCGATCCCAGGACCCCTGAGATCGTGACCTGAGTCAGATGCTTAGCCAACTGAGCCAGCCGGGCACCCTCCATTTCATTTCTTCTTAGCTCGTAAGAGATGTTTTCAAATCAGAAACACTGATGGTCTCCCCACTTTTCTTTCAATAACTGCTCCCCATCTAGACACCCATCTTCCAAAGATGCATCTGGCCTCTCATCCTTCAGAAAATTTAAAATCAAATGTTACTGATGCCTTTTCTGGTGACCTCTGGCTTTGCAGCACACCTTACAAGTCTTTCCCCCGCCCAGGGTAATTTTAATAAGAAAAAGTAGGGATCCCTGGGTGGCGCAGCGGTTTAGTGCCTGCCTTTGGCCCAGGGCGTGATCCTGGAGATCCAGGATCGAGTCCCACGTCGGGCTCCTGGTGCATGGAGCCTGCTTCTCCCTCTGCCTGTGTCTCTGCCTCTCTCTCTCTCTCTCTGTGTGACTATCATAAATAAATAAAAATTAAAAAAATTAAAAAAAAAAAAGAAAAAGTATCTGCGTTTGCTTCTGGGATTTCTCTCATTTCGCATCTTGAAGCTAGATCTTTGCTGGTCCCGGATGCGTTTTCCCAGGAGGCCGGGCTCCAGCGGGTGTTTCCTGGAAGCGGCCAGGCAGGGCTGCAAGGTGAGGAGCCCATGTCCTGTACGCTGACCTGGAGCACCACCAGGAGCACATCCTAGATCCCCAGGGCGCGACCATCTATTTCTGGGCTCTGCTGTGATCGTTATCCCACTGTTGTAATCCACTTACTTGTCCTTCTCCCCAGCCGACCGTGAGTCACTTGAAGACAGGGACTGGGTCCTACTCGGCCACCAGCACCCAGCGGGGCTCCATGTAAATGACCGACCGCACAAGAGAGCACTAACACATGGTGCCGTGAGCACCACCACAGCCCTTTCCTGGGGTCCCCCCCTCCCCGTCCAGACACACAGCTGCCTGTCACCTCCAGCTTGCCTTTCAGGCTGGGCAAGAGCACCCCCACCCCCGCCTCTGAGAAGTCCACCTGGGCACCCCCGCCGGCCCATCGGGCAAAGCCCTGGCAGGTCATCCAATCACTTCACGGATCAGACAATAATTCTAGGCCCCTGAAAAAACACCAAAATGGGAACAGTTGCGTTTGGTTTTGTTGTGGTTTTTTTCTTTCTTCCGACTTACCGTGATTTGATACTTCGAACCACAGGTGACAGAGCAACGCACCGCATGGGAAGGGGCTCAGTGTGAGGCAAGAAGCAAGGATACAACAGGAGAGTTTCCTCCCTGTTTCTGGGACCCGCAGCCTGCTGGGTGGGAAGGGATCTCAGCCCAGGCTGTGCCGCATTGAGCGAGCGCCTTCCCCCACGTCCGGTTCCCCGCTGCCCCCTGAGCGGAGCTGGGACCTGCACCCTTCAGAGGTCACGCCCGCTCAGAGGGAGCGCCCGCCCGGCTTCCAGCGCTGGGTTAGGGAGCCTCCCCCTTCCCCGCCCCCCGCCCCCCACCTCGTCAGCAATTAGGAGACTAGAAGGAGCGAATCCCGGCCCCTGGGAGCGTCGTTTCTGCCCCGGGGGCCCCACGCAGCCCTTCCTTCAATTGCTGAAGCAGCACGAGAGCAGCCCCTCGTTCTGCGCGGGACCGGGACGCCGTGTGCCACCTGGATGCTACGAGGACACGGAACCCGGGGCAGGGGGACTAGACTGCAGTCCCCCCCGGTGCCCCTCCGGTCTGACGTCTCGGGTTCTGCGGCGTCCGAGGCCAAGGTCTCCGGTGTCCAGCATCCCCGCCCCCGCCCCGCCTCCCCCCGCCCCCAGGGCGGGACCTGGGCAGGTGGAACCCTGGGAGGCAGGCACCGCACGCGGCCGGCAGAGGGCGCCCCCCTTCCTCGCCGAGCCCCGCGGCCCCGGCTCCCGCAGCCCGCCTCGCCGCCGCCGCCGCCCTCCCCGCCCCAGGCCCGAGGAAGAGTGTGGGCAGCAGGAAAACCTGCAGGTCCGCGGCCCCGGGCTGGGGCCCAGCGTTCCTCTCCGGCCTCCTGCTGCCTCCAAACACTCCAGCGGGTCTGCCCTGCTCCCGCCACGGCGTGACCTCCGGCCTACACACCCGCCAAGGCCCAGGCCAGATGCCTCGGCCACGCCTGTGCTCCCACGGGGCCAGCACTCCTTGCTTTCAACAGGAATGACCGGTGTCCTTCTGTCCTGCAAAAACTGGGCTCCACGGCCACCGGCCAGACTGCGACTTGCCGGGCTCCGAGCTCAGACTTGTGAGTGCGCGGGCACCCAGTGACGGGCGTTGAACCCGGCCTGCGTCCGGTCATGCCCTCGCCAACCTCCCACGCAGGAGAGGCTTCCCTGAGAGCAGATGCCGGGTCTCAACCTCCCCCGGGGCTCCCGCCCCTTGCTGGGACCAAGTGCGTCATTTCTCTCCGTGGATGGCTTGGCTTCCTTTCTTGGTGGGCACACACCTGGGTGCCCTGTCCCCCCAGGCCAGCTGACTGTCACAGCACAGCCTCCACGGCCTAGTCCTAGGGACACCTTAGCATCACCAGGGAGCTCACTTACTTCCCAAAAGCAAGGAAACTGAGGCTCAGGCAGGGGAGGGATGCACCCGGATCTCTGTGGGTAACTGCATGTGGGATCCTGACCCCCTGGACCCTCTCCAATGCCCCCTCCCCGGGGGCCACAGCCTGTTGTGCTGGGTTCCCCTTGGCAGGCAGCAGGTATGCTGAGAATGCTGTCACCTAGCTGGGGCCAGCCCCAAGCGCTGCTGAAACCACATGGGATGCAGACCCAGAAGTCAGGCCTGGGTAGCACAGGCTAAGCTATTCCCACAGGAGCATGTGTTTACTTCTCCAACGATCACTTTAAATTCGCTTTTAGGGAGTGTTTGGAGCAGCTCAATGCTGGCTCGATCTGAAGAAAGAGCACAGGTTCTGCATGCTCACGGGCACACAGGGGCTTGGAGTCCTTCCCTGGCCCAGGAGCTGACTCCAGCTGTAACCCCCCTGCTCAGGTGTGCTTGCCTGTACCATGGAGATGATCACCCCCCAGGCCAGGGGAGATGCGGCCAGGCAGGGCACAGAAGGCGCTGCCACGGTGGGCGCAGTGCCCGCAGGTGCTGGGGGCTGGGAGTTAGCGGCCGTAACCCCTGATGCAAACATGCCCCCCACCCCCCGGCCGGATGCAGGCCCAGCCCGCCACTGGCTCGAGATGGGCCACAGTGGCGCTGTCTGCATCGTGGAAATTTGCAAAGCCTGTCAGATCAGGAATCCTGTTTCCTGCAAGCCGGTGGGTAAGCATTTACCAGAAAGCCCAGGGCAGCATCATTACCCCGGAGACTCAAAATAACCTCTGTCCCCGGGGCAGAGGTGGTACACACCCATGTGGCTATTTTTACCGCCAGGCTGTTCCCTGAAGTCAGAACGGTCAATTCAACAAGACAAAACGACAAAACACGACAAAATGGTTCACAGACCCCCCACCCCCGCCACCATGGCCTGCGGCCCCAGGGCGCTGCTGGCGACTCTCTACCCCGTTTGGTGGAGACCCAGTCCTGCCACGATGGCCGGGGTGGGGGTGGGGGGCGGTGGATGGCTGGCCCAGTAGCCCCTAGGTGCCCAGGTTTCCTCCAGCGGCTCCCACAGGGATGCCGTGTCCCACCTGAGCCCGTGTCGTGCCCGGGTCTCTGGGTGGGAGCCAGCGTCCTCACTCTTTGGGAGCCCTATGGGGGCTGCTGCAGCCAAGGATGCCCACACAGGCTCATCTCAGGGACCCCACAGCACCCCGTCCACGCCGGTGAGCCTGTCCCCGACCCCTGGATGGCTGTCTGCCGGGCCTCGTGGAAGGAGGGTCTGGGTCCTGAGAGCCTGGGGAGGCAGCTCCCCTGGAACAAGGACGGGCTGCTGTGCAGGCGCCTGGGACTCCCCCCACTGGAGGGCTGAGCAGGAAGGGGAAGTGTGGTCTGGCTGGGCTCACTGCTCCGGGGTGGGCGGGAGGCTTGTGGGCGAGGAAGACGTCCTGCCAGCTGCGCCGGAGCCACCACACTCGGGCGCCTGCCATACCCTCAGCTGCTCACGGATGGACACCCTTGCTACCCAGGTAAGCATCCGGGCCCGAGCCACCCGAGGGGTCACCCGGGGGTTGTAGCCCAATCTCTGGGTGGCCTTGGCGAGTCCACTCTGCCACCCACCAGCTGGGTGACCTCAGAATCACTGCACCCCTCGGGGCCTCCATTCCCCAGCGTGTGTTGGGGGGAAGAAGAAATCTGCGTCTCGGGTTGAAATGACACAATGACTGGCAGCGAGCTGTGTTACCTGGAGAGGGGTGGTTCGCCCTCTCTGGACTCTGATAGTGAGAGGACCCCGATGGGTGTGCGCTGGGGGTAAGGGGGCGAGGCAGTGACAGTGCAAACTTTGGGCTGCGTCGTGGGGCCCGTGCAAAACACCCTAGGGGCCACACACTGTGGCGCCGTCATGCGTGTGCATCTGCTGCATGGGGACTGGTAAGACATCCCGTGCTCCCACGGCCCTGGGGTCTAGCTATGCCGGGCTGGCCTCAGATCCCGGTCAGCCATCTGCTGCCACCCCGGGGGGAAATCACCGCGGAGGGGGCCTGGCTCCAGCCTGATGTTTCTAGTTCCACTTTGTCGCTCATCACTGGTCCCGAGGGCCACTGCCTTTCCTGGCCCCTCTGCCAGACCAAGCTTGCCAGCATGTGAACCTCCCGGGGAGCTCTGGAGGTGGGACTCCCCGTGCCTGGTAAGGACAAGATCTGGCGGCTTCTCAGTATTTTTTAGGATCAATGAACATGAAAACTTCAGACAAACAAGGGGAAGGGATGAGCCCACATTCCACAACCTCGCAACAAACAACGCAGAGTTTGGGTTTTTGCCTCCTGGTTTTTCGGCAGAGAGCATAGCTATTTTGAGAAGGTAGCACTGTCTTGTTTTGATTAAACAAGTTCTAGAGGGGACCTACGGGCCTCAGCGGCTGTCACCAGGCATCCTCAGTGCCCCCCACCCTCGGATGATACAAGCACCGTGGCCAAAGAGCCACCCCTGGCTCCTGGCACCAGAGCCAAACAAAAAAGGCCAGCAACAGTGGGAGACAATTTGACGGGACCCGAGGAAGGATTTATGGGTTGCAGAAATCCCGGGATAACTCAGTAGGAAGCTTGAGTCATCCGTAATTCCAAAAGATTCTGAGGAGGACATAGCCAACGCCGTGGAAACACCACAAAGGCCACCTGCTCAGGAGGGGCAAGCAGAGGCTCTTTTAAGATGTGATACCTGGAGTCTTGAAACCGTGTTGGGTTCATGCTTCATAGCGAGGCTGGCGGCAGAGCGAGAGAGGGGGATGGATCGTATTCCCGCACGGTGGAAGGTCTGCGTCCTGGGCTTTCTCCCCACAGGCCCCAGCCGCGCACCCAGGTGTCAAGGGGAGACATGGCATCGCATGGGCACGGGCCCTGCTCTGCTCCCTCAGGGTCTGGGGTTCCTGGAAGGTCACTGGGTTTCTTCTCATCTTCCTGCCACCTGATTGCTGCATGCAATCCACTGAGTGGCTCTTGCGCAACTCCCCCCATCGCCCAGTCCCACGCGGCGGGTGGGATGGCTCCCTGCCTCTGTGTGCGCTCAAGTCAACACGGTTCTGCATCCAACTTTTACTTCCTTTGGATTCCTTCTCAGGCTGTTATCTCTAGAAACGATATTACGGAATCAGAGGCAATGACCGTGTGATTACTCTTTGCTTCCCCATCCCCCTGACAAAAAAAAAAAAAATTTAAGTCTATTTATTTAAGCAATCTCCACAACCGGACACGGGGTGGGGCTCAAACTCACAACCCCCTACTCAAAATCAAGAGTCGCATGCTGCACCAACTGAGCCAGCCAGTTGGTCCCAAGAATCTGAGTGTGAGCAGAGGCACAAGAGAGAATAATTTCAATTGGAAAAATTAAAAGAGATAAAAAGCTGAAATTAATTTTAATAATACATTTAACTTAACCCAATATATCCAAAGTTATCCTTCCCTCATATAGGCCATATAAACATTTATTAATGGGCTTTTTTTCCCGTTCTTCTCTCTGCACGAAGACTTAGAGACATAGCAGGTGCTGTCCCGGGCAGGGCAGGCCTCATTCAAGGGGATTTGTGTCCCAGGCCACGAAGCCCTAACGCAGAGAGCAGGTGAGGAGCGGGACCCCATCTTCTTTCCTCCCATGGAGGCTTTGTTGGAGGCCTCTTGCAACTCCCGCTAGGACACCCCAACACACCCGCATTCTCTCTGAAAATTTTGGGCCTCGCAGCTGCCTCAAATCATTAATTTCTCTCAAGGGAAAAAAAGCCAGCTGTTTCAATACCCAGGACTTCATCATTAGTGGCTCTGGAAAGAAACAGAGGGCCTCATGCTCCCTACTTTTTTTAACACACTCAGCTAGATGAGGCAGGAAAATGCTGCTGGGAAGACATGTCAGAAAGAAAGTTCATGAACTGTTTCACGTATGCCAGTGTTTATGAGTGTTTGTGTAGCCATCTGCCTACACTATACAACTTGGTTGTGTAGGGGTTTTTTGGCGTGCTTTATTTATTTTTTTAAGATTTCTTATTTATTTATTCATGAGAGACACAGAGAAAGAGGCAGAGACACAGGCAGAGGGAGAAGCAGGCTCCCTGCGGGGAGCCTGATGCGGGACTCAATCCCAGGACCTTGGGGTCATGCCCTGGGCTGAAGGCAGATGCTAAAACCCTGAGCCACCCAGAGATCCCTGGTGTGTGTGTGTGTGTGTGTGTGTGTGTGTGTGTGTGTGTTTAAAGCAAGTGCTAAATAAACCCACAGTCTCTGGAATTCCCGGTAAGGGGACAGTATGACTTCTGTCACTGACTCCCCAGAAATGCCTTTTGGGGAAGTGAGAGCCAGGGCTGGGGCTGGGTCGTGACTGTGCTCAGCCACCCACTGGCCCTGAGGCCACTCAGACTTGCAACATGCTCGCTGGGAGGGTGAGCATGTTGCTGGAGTGGAGGAGGAGAGACTTTTGGGAGGCCGGAGCTCCACCCCCAGGTTCCACAGGGCCTCTGTTTCCCTGCCGGCTGTTCAGTGCCTATAGCGGCAGCTGAGATGGTAGGTGGACGCCAGGTGGCAGGCCGGGCTGGGTCGCTCTGGAATCAGGGTGCAGACTGTAGATCTAAACTGCCTGCCAGTATCCTCAGAGGTGAAGTGCAGCCACAGGTCAGGGGAGAGGCCTGTGGGTCATTCATTTGCATAGTCCTAAATCCCTCTGGATTGCTTACTGGATCCAGGTGAGGTCTGGGCCCTGCAGACAGCGGTAGAGAGCAGCCCTGCCCAGTGGAGCTGACTGGTCCGCATGGGTGACAGTGAACCTGTGAACCACAGGACGGACAGCAAGCCCCTAGGGCAGGAGCAGGGGCAGGGGCAGGGCAGGGGCAGAGTGTGTGGGCCCAGCTGGAGGAGGAACGCGTCCCTCCCAGCAGTGACAACTTGGGTTCTGCCTCCCACTCGGCCCGCCTAGCACCCGCCAACCTGGCTCCTACTTCAGAGAGAACAGGGGTGTTGGCTCTCCCTGCTTCCCACCCCCTGGGCCCCAGCATGCCCCTCTCCATCTTCCTTCCCTTCGGGCTGGGAAGAGGTCTCTCTTCTCTGTATTGCCTTCCTATCTCCTGTCCCGACACGTTCATGGTTTAGAAGCACCTTGAAGCCCCTCGTATTCTCAGTGAACCATCTTTCCTCTGCCTTCACGTCCAACCCGCTCTCACCTCTTGGGTCTCCATCACTCTGACGGTGGAGCCCCCATCAGGATCTCATCAGCCACAGAGGTCACGGGGTGCGTGAGATCCCAAGTCTGTCCTGAGGGCCGGATGAGCACTGAGAACCCCCTGACCAGGGCTGGGCCTCTAGCGGGAGTACGAGCTACATAAGACAGTCTTTGCTCCTATGTCACATTCACTTATATCCTCTGGGGACTCTGGATACGATCCTAGGATGCTCCCCGCGCTGGCCAACACCCTAGGGAATCCAAGGAAGCAGTCCCATCCCCTGAGGAGCCAAGAAGTCATTCGCAACCTAGTACTGATCAGGTTTTCTTCCTCAGAGTCTGGCACTCTCTGGCAAATGAGTTTGAATGGACAGGAAGCAGGGGGCAGGGGTGGGTGGGGAGCATGGGACTTTTGCAGCAACTTGATGACACAATTTCAGGCATTGTGACAAGCAAACAGGAGAGGTGTTTGGTTCGAGGAGTCTTTTGGAGGGGCTTGCACTCCACCATGCCAGTGCTACGACTGCCCCTGACTGTGGGGTTGGAGGAGGCAGGGCAGGGTGTGCAGATAAGCCTCCCCTGGGCTCACCCACCCCAGCTGTGGGCTCTGCTCTCTGGCTGGACACGTTCCTCCCTGGAACTGTGCTCATTAAAAGGACTAATTGCTGGGCAGCCCCAGTGGTGCAGCGATTTGGCGCCGCCTGCAGCCTGGGGTGTGATCCTGGAGACCTGGGATCGAGTCCCACGTCGGGCTTCCTGTATGGAGCCTGCTTCTCCCTCTGCCTGTGTCTCTGCCCCCCACCCCCCTCTTTCTCTATGAATAAATAAAATCTTTTTAAAAAAATAAAAATAAAAGGACTAATTGCCGAGTCCCACCCTGGACCCACAGATAAGAACTGGGAAGGGGCCTGGGACCCTGGCATCTGCATTTTCATGCATCTCCCAAAGCCCCCGTTCGGCAGTCACACATGAAAGCTCCACTGGTTTCAGGGAGACCTGGGGTGGGGGGTTGGCTTCTGAATTTTCCACTTGCTAGCTCTGCGACCCTGGGCCACTGACTCAGACCTAAGTCTCTGCTGTCTTCTCTGTAAATGGGCTTATAACCAGAAGCCGCCGTTGTGAGACAGAGCATGCAGAGCACTTCTGGCCTGGGCTACGTCAGCGCGCAGAGCGTGTTGCTTTTCTGAGACGTATTTTCATACTGCGGTTCTTGCTGTGGGGAACGAGACGTGGCCCACGGCTGAGGCCCTGCTGGAATTGGAAGCCCTCGGGTGAGGGTTCTGCTTTCAGTTCTGTTGTGAAAAGAAAAGCATGCACCAGCTTGGTGTCCACCCCGCAGCCTAAGAGAAGCATGAACTCTGGTCCAATGGCACTGACCTGGAATCTTGGGTCGTCAACTCCCAGCTGCGCTGCCTCTAGCAAATTGCTTCACCTCCTGGCGCCCCATTTCTACTGCGGGTGACAACAGCACCTCCATCGGGGAGGTTGTAATAGGAATTCAGAGACAAAAAAAAAAAGGAATTCAGAGACAAAGCGCACATCACTCAGGGAGAATTTTATGAAAACAAACAAACAGGGAGCACCTGGGTGGCTCAGCGGTTGAACGAACATCTGCCTTTGGCTCAGGGCATGATCCCGGGGTCCTGGGATCAAGTCTTGCATTGGGTTCCCTGCGAGGAGCCTGCTTCTCCCTCTGCCTGTGTCTCTGCCTCTCTCTCTATGCTTCTTGTAAATAAATAAATAAAATCTTAAAAAAAAAAAGACAAACAAAACCACGGTGGCCAGGCACCACCCCAGATCAGTTAGAGAGTTGGATGTAGAGCAGACAAGCAGCGGTCTTTCAGGCTCCCTGAGTGATTCCAAGGTTCAAGCCGGGTGAGGGTTGGGAACCTCAATATTCTTTCAGTTTTTGCCCAGAGCCTGATACGTGCATCCAAGCTCCTCGACAACTAAAATCTGAGGGGCGCTCCCATGGTGCCTCTTCCCTTCCTTCCTCCAGGTGTGGTGTCCACCAGATGCTCCTCCAGGTGATGGCACCTGAGGTCCGGCCTGCAGCTCCTGATCTCCTCCCAGCAGCTGGGACCCTGGGTCTGCACACCTGTGCGCTTGGCCCCTCTCCTTTTGCTGTGCTCTGGGACTGCTGACCTGGGCCCACGATGATGATTCCTCTTCTGGTCTATACAGGGCCAAGGGTGCCCCTCGCCCTGGCCCCCAGGGCCCTGCCTCACCTATGAGCCCCAGTCCTGCCTCAAGAACCTCCCTGTGTCCTCAGACTCTTGACAACAAAGATATTCCCTCCCATGGGGCAGAGACACCTCCCAGAAATAGAGACCCATGTCTGACCCCAAGCCTCATGACAGGTCCCTACTGCTTCCTGATGAGGTCAGTGACCTTGGGCCCCAGGCCATGGACGTCTGTCAAAGATAGCAGAGCCCCTCCTAACTTTTCCTCCCTTTTCTTCCTGACTTTTTTTTTTTTTAAGAATTTTTTTTTAATTTTTTATTTATTTATGATAGTCACAGAGAGAGAGAGAGGCAGAGACACAGGCAGAGGGAGAAGCAGGCTCCATGCACCGGGAGCCCGATGTGGGACTCGATCCCGGATTTCCGGGATCGCGCCCTGGGCCAAAGGCAGACGCCAAACCGCTGCGCCACCCAGGGATCCCTCTTCCTGATTTTCTACTGGCAAAACACAAGCATGAGCCCATGGAAGCGCTTGTGCGGGCGTCTCGTCCTGAGGTGAGAACCCGAGGTGGTCTGTGGGGTGACCCTACACGGCCCCAGCCTGTGATGGTGTCAGGCCACAGCCAAGGGAGAAGTGATGGCGCAGGTGGAATTGAGGTGGCTGCTCAGCAGCCGGGGAGACAAGATCATCCTGGGTGGTCCGGGCAGGAAACAGAGTCCAAAGAGGAAGAGGAGGCAGACGTGGCTACAGAGGGACTGCCAGGGACATGCCACCCAGCTGGTTCCGGGCATAAGGAAGGGGCCACGGCCCAGGAACACGAGTGGTCTCTCGAAGCCAAACAGAACAGGGAGATGAATAATAAATAAATAAAATATTTTAAAAATAGTTTCTTTTGATTACTAAGCCGACTGAGTTCAGTTGGTAAAATTTGGCAATGCTCATTTTATTTTTTTTAAGAAAAAATAAAGAAAAAAATTAAAAATTAAAAAAAAATAAAAGAGGGGCAGAGAGAGAGGGAGAAACAGATCCCCCTGCTGATCTTGGAGCCCCACTCAGGGCTCAATCCCAGGACCTCGGGATCATGACCCGAGCTGAAGGCAGATCCTTAACCAACTGAGTCACCCAGGCTTCCTTATGTGGCATTTCCTTAAGTCCAGTGCCCTGTGATCTCCCTGGACCCGGCAAAACCAAATTTCATGGGGCCCTCCTGAAAGCCAAGTTCCCAGTCTCTATGCTTCTCCTTTTTCCCCTATGTTCTTCTTCCTCTATTGTTTTCGTTGGCACGTCCTGAAAAGGTGATTTACGATAAAACCTCTGCTCAGTGCCTGCATGATGGTCAGGCTACCTGGTTAACTGACAGTTCACCCCGTTAAGACTAAATCCCCAGCACACCCACAACGACCATGGATAAATGGCAAAAGAATAATGATTATTGAAAAGTTGAGCAAAAAAGCTGCAGAACGATGCGCGTACAAGACCACTAGTTACACACAATTGGTATGGCCAAAAGACGTTCTATTTGGTCAAGCCAAACCTTCACTAAAACAAACAAACAAAGTTTGGAACTGAAAACCCAAATTACAGTAGAAACAACATCAAACATCATAAATGAAGACACGATGCCGGTAATATAAACAGGTACTTAGAGAGTGAGCCAAGTCAGAAGTCTTTGTAGGAATCAGAGCTTTAGCTTACTTTACCCCCGTTCCCCTGACTGGGTCTCCGTTTATTTTATTTTTTTTAAAGATTTTATTTATTTATTCATGAAAGACACAGGGGGGAGAGAAAGAGAGAGAGAGAGAGAGAGAGAGAGAGGCAGAGACAGGCAGAGGGAGAAGCAGGCTCCATGCAGGGAGCCTGACATAGGACTCGATCCCGGGACTCCAGGATCATGCCCTGGGCCGAAGGCAGGTGCTAAACCACCGAACTACCCAGGGATTCCCTGGGTCCCCGTTTATATTGCTAATATTACTCAGAAGCATGAATTGGAAGTGGCTCTGTATGAACATGCATGAGTTTCCATTTAGCTAATACCAGGGATATGCCAGGCCTCAAGGATCATTTTTTTTTTCAAGATTGTATTTATTTATTCATGAGAGACACACAGAGAGAGGCAGAGACCCAAGCAGAGGGAGAAGCAACCTCCCTGGGGGGAGCCCGATGTGGGACTCAATCCCAGGACCCCGGGGTCATGCCCTGAGCCGAAGGCAGATGTTCAACCACTGACCCACCCAGGTGATCCAAGGATGATTTTTTTAAAATTTTAATATCCAAATAGAGTGCTCACGCCCTGGATGAGGGGTGCCCCGTCCCTCCCCCAAGAGCTCCCCGCATTCCTATTCCTAGGAATCCCACCTGCAGGCTGCTCCCCACTGGCGGGGGCCTCACGGCTGCTGTTTTACTCACACATACATTACCCCTGGTTGGAAAACCACCACCCACATGTCATTACTCCCCCGGCTCCATTCCTACAAACTTTTATTGTGCAATTTTACTGCAGATTTGATGGTGACAAAAGATTACAGCACAATATGACAGGGGCAACAGCTTCAGACTGAACATTAGTCATCACTATCCTATGAGAGCATTGGTCATCTTCCACCGCGGGGACCTTCCAACAATCCTCAAACCTTCTGCTCTCTTGTTTCCTTTTCTTATCTTTTTTCCCTCTTTTTCAGCCCAGCTTTACTGAGATATGATTGACTTCTAACATTGTGTGGGTTTAACATGTAGAGCGTCACTGGCCGGCACCGCTGCCATGTTGTAGAGGAGGACACACCGATGCTCAGAGGGGCTTCAGGACTTTGCCTGAGGTCTTCCGGCTGCGCAGGGGGAGGGTTTGCCCCAGCCAGCGCCTGCCCAGCCCCTAAGCAGAGGTAGCCCCTCCACATGGTAGACAACGGCCCCCCACCCCTCCCTGCCAGATGCTCTTGCTCCTGCATCATCCCTCTGTCTCCATTCTCCTCAGGGTCTCATTGCGATGGATTGGTGGAGGGACAATTTCTGGATCATCTTAGCTGTGGCCATCATTGTCGTCTCCACAGGCCTGGGCCTTATCCTGTACTGTGCCTGCAGGCAGCTGCTTAGACAGGGTAATGGTGGTATCCCCTGGGGCAGGTGGAGGGAGCAGATCTGGGGTGCATATCCTTGTGCATCAGGGATAAGATGATTTGTTCTGGGCCTGTATTGGCTGAATTTTGGATTAAGCATCATGTGCTCTGGGTTTGAGTCCTAGCCCTCCCACTAGCTTACATCTCTGAGCCTCGGTGTCCCCATCTGCACAGCAAAGGGAGGGAGGGTAACTCCCGTCCAGGAACTCCACAGGCCCCCGCAGGGTTTGGGTGAGGGCAGAATCTGTTTCAAGGCACAGGATGCTCCAGCGCTTTCTCTCTCTGGTGTGGCTGCTGGCTTACCTCCGGGACTTAGGAGATAGCTCAGATCCAAGGAATGTCAAAGGTTGTCTCAATTCCAAGCCCATCAAGTTGTACACATGTTAAATACATGGGAATATATACAGCTTTTTTGTAGGTCCATCATCCCTCAACAGAATGGGTTTGGTTTTTTTTAAGATTTTATTTATTTATTTATTCATAAGAGACACAGAGAGAGAGGCAGAGACACAGGCAGAGGGAGAAGCAGGCTCCCTCTCGGGGAGCCTGATGCGGGACTCAATCCCAGGACCCCGGGATCACACCTTGAGCCGAAGGCAGACGCTCAATCCCTGAGCCACCCAAGGGCCCCCAAAGCAGGTTTTTTACAAAAACACTGTCTTAATGCATGAAAAATGAGCTTAGTCCGTGACCAACACGTTGGCCATCCCGGTTGCCTTCTCTAAAGTCATACTCTGAATTTTCCAGAGTGCAAGCTGCCTTGGCCAGAGGTTGTTGGCATCCTCAGAATATAAACGAGCAGCTTCCTGAAGGCCCTACATGAACTTTAGATGACCTACGCGCAGGTTTCCACTTTGGTGTTCACGTCCCGAAACACGAAATCCTTGACTTGATTTGATGGTGTGTTTTCTTGAGATCCTACCCCTCTGTTGACCTGCAGAGGATAAAGAGAGTGAGAGGGGTGGCCAGCTCCCCTGGGGGGGCAGCCTGGACAGGCACCCCTCAGTGTCCTGGGCCTGCCCTGAAAGGTTAGAGCCACACAAGGAGTGAGACCCTGTCATCCTCCTCAACCTCTTTTTGTAGATAAGCCAGTTAAGGTTCAGAGAGAAGCCAAGCCTCGATGAGGCCACAGGAGTTGGGGGCAGAGTGGGGACCAGAGCTTGCATCCACCGGGCTGAACATTAGTCCCTTCACCCCTTGGCGGCAATTGGTTTTTTAAAGACAAAGCATATTCTGGGTCCCATGGTCCTCTGTCCACCTGCCTTCTTAAACTGTTTCCTTTTTTAGATACGGACGAAAGCATGACCCTAAAACAAAAACCTTACCCCATTCTCTTTTATCTCAACCCACTGCTCTTCACATGTAGGTTATAATTAGCAGTAACGTGTAGGTCCAGCACACCACAGTTTATGAACGGCTTTTCTCATTCTTTCTTTCATTTCCCCCCCAACCACACTCTGGGTTGCTCATTCCACCACTATTTCTGGGCACTGAGGAAGCAAGCAGGGTCCACCCTCGTGAATTAGCCAAAGGCCGGAAGACTTAAAGTCAGTCTCCATCCCTTACCTGCTCCGTGTCCCCACAGTGGTTCTTCCCAACTCCACCCCAAAACACCCTGAACACACTCAGTGTCTGAGGGCCTCTGAACTCTAAAGTCACATCTTCTGCTAATTCCTCACAAATGAAATATGCTTATTGGATTCCTCTTAGGCAAGAAGTGGGAAATTGCCAAGCCCTTGGAAGAAAAGCGAAGAGATGATGAGAAGATGTATGAGTAAGTCAGGGGAACCGGTTGGTCTTTTCTGTCTAGAGAGCCCCGCGCTCACACCCGCCCCTGCACCTGCACTTCTCCGCGGGATGCCCTTGACGCCTACTGCGCCTGAGCAGCCAGTGAGCAGTCACATGTGCCAAGTCCCCCTGCACCAAGGGGAAAAGGATTTGGGCTTTTGGGGCCTCAGGGCACCGTCTGGGGCTCCGCTCTCCAAGTCGTCCTGGGCTCGTCTCATTTCGTAGAGGTCACAGGTCAAGCTCTGTGCGCTGGGCCCACCACTTAGGGTTAGGCCTACCCTCCTGTCCTTTTCAAGATTTTATTTTTAAGTCATCTCTACCCCCAAAGTGGGGCTGGAACTCACACCCCTCCTAGGTCAAGAGTTGCAGGCTTGCTCTACTGACTGAGCCAGCCTGGTGTCCCCACCCTCCTTTTCTTTAGATGGATCACAAGTGTAGTCTGTTTAAGGCTGGGTGCTTAAGGAAAATAGGCCCCTTGTTCTACTTCTGTATTTTGTGATATATTTGGGGCTTTTATGATTGCTATGCGTTGGGCATAAACCCAGGTTCACCTTTAGGGTTGATGACTCTCTCGAGAAGGACTCACAGGACCCAGAAAAGCTACTGTAGTCACACTTACGGGATATTGTAGTAGAAGGGCGCAGAGTAAACTCATCAAAGTGGAAAGTGTGTAGGGTAGAGCCCAGGAGAAATCAGGGGCAAGCTTCCAGGAGTCCTCTCCCAGTGTGATCTCATGGAGCAGGCTTTCTCCCAACGTGGGTTTGTGGCACCATGTGCAAAGCACGGCCAGCCAGATAGGCTCACAGAGCCTTGGTTCCAGCTGTAGAGTGGATAATTCATCATAGCCTCCAAAAGGGCTGGAGATGGAGTGTATACTATCCAGTGCCGCTTGGCTTCTTTGGTGAGCTGTGTTTTGTGAGTGTCATGCCATGTGTGTGGTTGTAGACGGCCCACCCTTGCTCCTATAGTCTTCCACGGTGGGAGTGCACCATGACGAATTTATCCACTCTGTGGCCAGTGCACACCTTGGTGGTGTGCAGTGTGGGGCTGTTGTGCATGGTGCTGGGATGGATATTCGGGCACACGTCTTCTGGTGAGCACACGCAAGCCTTTCAGCAGAGTGGGCCCACAGGCGTGGACTGTGGTCACGGAGGTGGGCTGCGGTCACACATTGTGTGCACAGGTGGCTTCAGGAACTCTTGTGTCTCTGCAAATCAAAGCGCACCTGGTGCTTATTACCTCCCCTGCCTGAAACTGCCTGGGAAGGCACGCTCCATGCTAAGTCCAGCTGGTCCCCGGGCACAGAGGCATCCTCTTCTTTACAAATGGTATACAAAGGGATCCCTGGGTGGTGCAGCGGTTTGGCGCCTGCCTTTGGCCCGGGGCGCGATCCTGGAGACCCGGGGTCGAATCCCACGTCGGGCTCCCGGTGCATGGAGCCTGCTTCTCCCTCTGCCTGTGTCTCTGCCTCTCTCTCTTTCTTTGTATGACTATCGTAGATTTAAAAAAAAAAAAAAAAAAAGCTATATAGCTTTAAAAAAAAAAAGGTATACAAAACCTAGAAAAGGCGATGCCTCCTGCTTTCAGGGACCAGGGTCTGAATGTTCAGTGCTGTCCTTCTTCTCATGCTGACCACCAGCATGGTCAGAACCACACCCTGATCTCTCTCTCTCTCCAGGAATGTTAACAATGAACCGCTGGTTCAGTTGCCCCCTCTGCCACCCAGAGGTCTGCTTTTTCCAGAACACACATGTAAGTATCTGTCTCTGATCGCAGTTTCCTTCGGGGTAACAAATGTATCTGAATATCTCAGCTCAGGCTGCCCAGGACAAAGTCCCATAAACCAGGTGATTTAAGCAATAGGAATTTTCTCGTGGTCCTGGAGGCTAGAAGTCCAAGACTGAGGTGCCAGCCAGTGTGGCTGGGGATGCTGGGGTGGGTAGGGAGAGAGGGAGGGAGGGAGGGAGAGAGACAGTGAGTGAGCTGGTGTTTCTTTTTATAAGGAGACGAAGCCTATGAGATCAGGGCCCCACCCTTGTGACGTCATTTAGCCTTCATTACCTCCATAGAGGTCCCGTCTCCGACACAGCCTCACTGGGGGCTGAGGACTTCAACATATGAATGTTGTAGGGATGCAAAACTCAGTCCAGAACCCTGGAATCTGCAGACGGTAGCATCCTTTTGGAAGGGACAGACAGGTCGGAAAGGGGACGGGGTAAGCAGCAACGCTCCCAGCTGTCGCTGTGTAAATTCAAACCCCTGCTTGGAGCATGAGTCAAAAGGAACATGGGGGTGTCACTGGGCCTACTGCACTGGCCGCTGGAAAAACTCCGCCTGGTCCCCTTGACTGGAATGTTCCTCTCTAAGCTGCTTACATAGGGGCCTCACTTCATCCTTCACAAGTCAGCTCAAATGTCGGCATCTCGTGGCGCCTAGAGGGGCTGAGTCAGTTAGGTATCCAACTCTTGGTTTCGGCTTGGGTCACAATCTCAGGGTCCTGGGATCGAGTCCCACGTCTCCTGCTTCCTCTGCCTCTTCTCCTCCCCCGTTCTCTCTCTCTTTCTCAAATAAATAGATAAAATATATATTTTTAAAATGTCAGCACCTCAAAGAGGCCACTGCCGCCTACCCTCTGTAAAGCGAAGGCCATTATCCAAAATTGTCTCATTTCATTATTACTCAGTTGTTTACGACCCGTGGAACACAAAGCCCTGGGAAAACAGGAGCCTTTCTTATCTTGCTCACCATGCCTTAGCCACTGCTGAGAGCAGTGCCTGGAGCTTAGGAGCTCATAAGAACGTATTGCTCACACAGATAAATCCTAATATGAGCCCACATTCATTGAGCAGCCCTGTGCGAGGCACCTTACAGACACCATCTCATGCCATGTGCTCAACAGCATTATGAGGCAGGTTTGTGGTTATTCCCCTTTGGCAGATGAGGACATGGAGAAACAGAGATGTTCAGTGACTCACCCGGGGCCACACAGCATGTGACAGCTCGGGCCTGGGTAGGAACCGGGGGTCTGACTGCAGTGCCCTGCGGGAAATGAAGGGTGGTCCTCTCTCAGGCCTGCGTGAGGAAGACGAGATTGTGGTAGAGCCACTCTGGTCCCATCTGAGGAGAGCTGGCTGTCTTGCTTTTCTTCCCCGTGGCCACTTGGGTGCTTGTGCTACATACCTGTTCCCTAATTCCACGTTCTGCAAACACCACCATCCCCTTTCCTTCTGAACAGAGATCTGTGCCTAAGTAATTACGGGAAATTCTGAAAAACACTGTAAGTCACTGTGAGGGATGTGCCAGAGAAGAAATGTGGTTTGCATCACTTCCCCATGAGAATGAGGCTCCCACACAACTCTACTCATCTGGGTACTAGCTCAGGTCGGCGTGTTGTCTACACTTCTGTTTCATGGTTCCCATGCCATGTGTGTGGCGTGCAGGCAGAGGGACCCGGGAGCCAGGGTGTCTGACCCACATCTGCCTTTCACTCACTTGCGGGATCCCGAGGCTGGGTCATGTCTGCTCATCTACAACTCCCACAGATGGGGTCGGGTCCACCAGGGAGTGGGAAGGTCACCCAGACCCATGGAAATCACGCTGAGTCACTTAGTCAAAACCACGTAAACACACAGTAGCTTTGCCTCTAAGGATTTATTTGCATGTTCTAGTCCCACAGGAACCCCCAAGTCAGCCATCGAGCACATACTCACTGGTCAACAAAGTGAGAAACAAGAAGACGGTTTCCATCCCGAGCTACATTGAGCCTCTGGATGACTACGATGATGTTGAAATCCCCGCCAATATGGAAAAGCAGCGCTTCTGAGACAACCGTTCCTTCTTTTTTGACAAGCCCAAGGGGGTTCACCCAGCTTTTTAAACCAATCGAGAATGAGTGAACTGCCATAGGTCATGGGATCCTGAAAGCCAGTGCTCACGTAGTGGAGCTCCTTTAAAATCAACACCTCCTGAAGCTCAGAGCATCAGCATCCAGCAGAACCCACGCTGAGGATCTGCCCTGCGGACCTGGAGGGCTCAGGCCTTGAACTCCTGTCCATTGGTTCCTTCAGGAGGACCTCCGGGGCCTGTGGCTCTCCGACCCCCTGAACCTGTGAGAAACACTCCTCCCCCTTCCTCTCTTTTGTTTGGTTCTAAGTGATGCTACATTTTGGTGTCTGACTCCAGAGCCTTCAGGCTCCCACCCCCACCTTGGCCCCCCCGGGTCCTGCCCACCTCCTTGCAGCTTCTGCAAGGGTGAGTATGGCTCTTGCTTCATGTGAACCAACCTCCCAACATGCATCCCAAACCCCAGTGCCTCCCCATGACCTTGGCCAGATGGACCTCAGAGATTCAGGTTCTCACCCATCTTTTCTTGTGCTTCCCACTTGTATCAATCAACGGGGACAGATGTGATCTTGGGGGGCCAAAGCACACACGTTACATGCAGCTGTGTCATTTTGCACTATGTGCGGGGTGAGGGGGTACAGGAAAGGCAGGTTTCCCCAGGGAAAAACCATGGGGAAGAGGAAAGAAAGGGACAGTGAATGGGCAGATTCATCTGTGAGTCCCTTGGGTGACTTTCTGTGCAGACAGCAGCAAGGTCACCGCCCTGTCCTGCTGCAGCAGTGCCTGCATCCTCTGGAACCCCATCAGTCCCCTAGCGCTGACTGGCAGGGTCCCCGGGCTTGACGCATCCTCAGTGGACCCGAGGCGCTGATGGCCAAGCCTTCCCTGGGGAACCCGGCACCGAGCAGGCTCACGGGGAGAGCACTGAGGGCCTCGGGAAGGCGAGCAGGGCCCCTGGGGCCGAGCCCCTCCTCAGAGACGGACATGTGTGCCTGCCGCCGCCAGCTGCTGGGATGGCCTTGCCGCTGCCTGCTGCCCTACCAGGGGGGACGGACAGTGGCACATGCGCTTCCTCTCGCCTATATCCCAGGACGTGTGGATGTCCCGCCACCCGGGGTCACCACCGCCTTGCTGTGGGGCATGGCCCTGTGGCCCCTGAACTCATGAGCCAGAGAGGACTCCCTCCCCAAGTTACAGGGGAAAGATTAATACGCCAAAGGACAGAAGAGTTTGGCCCGCGTGCTCTCCCTCTTACAGATGTTTGGCAAACCATCCAAGTCTACGACGGGAGTTAAAAGCAAATACCAGGGACAGGTTACCTCCTACCTCCTCCCTCCTCCCTGGTGTCTGGGATGGCACCATCTCCTGTACTCCTGCCACACACACCAAAATGCCATACCCAGATGGCTGCTCTTCCGCGGGCTCTTCCCAGTCCGTGCCCCAACCCTGCTGGAAGAAGGAGCAATGGGGCCACCTCTGTGGGCTCAGGGCCCTCTGCTCATGACTCCAGCCATGCCTCATCCTGGGTCTCAGACCTGCTGCCCCAGGAACCCTCCCCCTCAAGTTCAACATATCCTGAAAGGAACCACGGCCCACCCCCAATCCCAGACTCCTTCTGCTGTGCTACCTTCTCAATCCCTGGAGTCAGAATCTGGTCCAGGGTGTGGGGTCCTCTGCTCCGGGGTCCCCACCTCCTGTGACTGTGCCTCTCCAGCAGCCCCCCGGGCAGTCTCCTGCCACTGACATCTCAGCCTCCGGTCCCCTTTCTACACAGCAGCCAGTGGTTTTTCCAAGGGGACATCTGACCACCCCATTCCCTTGCCTAAAGCTCTTCTTCACCCATTGCCCTCAGAAGAACTCCGAACTCCTTCATATAGGTTATGAGATTTGTCAAGATCGGGTCCCCAGGTGTCTCCTGCAACCTTCCTCTCCCCACTCCCTTGCAACTTCCAAATTTTTGGCTATAGTCATTTGAGATGACCTGGTCTGTAGTCCCTCTTGCCCCTATTGTTATGCGCAGCAACCTCCCACCTATCTAGAACATTCTTCCCCACCCTCTCATCCCATCTCTGCTTAGAGCCTTTCCTCTGAGGTGCTCTTCCCATAACATTAGCACCCTAGGATGATCTACTTACCCGTCCTTCTCCCCTACTACATTGACAGCAACGTGAGGACGGTGTTCTCTCCATCCATCCATCCATAGCACACTTCCCAGGCACTTCATGGATACTCAATAAACACGGCAAATGAATGATCAATTGAATGAATGTATGAACTTGGCCTTTTGGGAGCACATCTCCCTCTGTATTACAATGGCCTGATCACTTCCCCACCCTTCTTTCTAATCTGGGGCTCCTCTGGGGTGGAACTTGGCTGGCTCACTGCTAGACGCCCCATCACTAGCACAGACTCTGGCACGTGGTGGGGCCCTTAGTAAACATTTATCAGATGTTGAACATTGGCCAGAAAAAACCTACCAATCAGTTTGATCAAAGCAAACAAGCAGTTTCTCTCTGAGCCTGTATGATTTAGGGGAGATGTTATACTGGGTACCTGTAATAAAGCCTTTTTTTTTTTTTTTTAACCAGTTTGGTTAAAAAAAAGAAAGTTGTTGCCAGTTTGGTTGATATCATTATCAAGATTTGACGGGGCCTTTTTGTGGATTCTAGCCCCCTAGGGGCCCCCAGGCCCAAACTCACCAATAAATAAAGGTAGAAATAAGACGGTTCCCATTCTGAGCATATGGAATCTAGAGGTGACCATGATGATGGCAAAATCCCCACAAATATGGAAGACCGCCATTTTGAAACACCCCTGTTCTGTCATCTTAACTCTTTTGGAACAGGTGGTTCACTCATATCACAAATAAGTGGGGGTAGCCCCGGTGGCGCAGCGGTTTGGCGCCGCTTGCAGCCTGGGGCGTGATCCTGGAGACGCTGGATGGAGTCCCGCGTCGAGCTCTCTGCATGGAGCCTGCTTCTCCCTCTGCCTGTGTCTCTGCCTCTCTCTCTCTGTCTCTATGAGTAAATAAATAAAATCTTTAAAAAAAAAAACCAAATAAGTGGGCTATAGTTTTCTTTATAAACAGTTAAGTCGGGGATCCCTGGGTGGCTGAGTGGTTCAGCGCCTGCTTTCAGCCCAGGGCGTAATCCTGGAGTCTCCGGATCAAGTCCCACATCGGGCTCCCCCCACATGGAGCCTGCTTCTCCCTCTGCCTGTGTCTCTGACTCTCTCTCTCCGTGTCTCTCATGAATAAATAAATTTAAAAAAACACAAAAAAAAACCAGTTAAGTCTGATTTTTTATGATACAAGAACGATAGTTTTCAGGGAATGCTCAGGAATCACCAATCACAGATCTCACAAAGCATGTGTATCAGTCAGTACGGTGTGGACTGCAAGGAAGATGGCCCAACAACGAGGACTATTATGGCCTCACAAGACAACAAGCCTACAGGTAAACACTCCAGAATTCAAGACTCAGGAGCAGGGGCTGACTTTTCTTTGATTCTCTTAGCTGTACAATTCATGGTGCCAAGGCAGCTGCCACAGCTCTGGGCATCCATCACATCCCCCCACACGATAACATTTGAAGTTACAAAAGATCGGGGCAGTTCCTCCCAGATAGCTCTTTTAAGCAGAGAGGAAAGCTTTCCTAGAAGCCCCAGTAGCTTTCCCTGATGCATCATTGGCCTGGATTGGTTGGTGCACACGCCCAGCTGTGAGAGATGCTGGGGAGTGAACCACGGGCAATTTTCAGCCCGTTCTTGCTGGAGCTGGGCTTTGCCATGAAGGGAAAAGGGGGCAGGCGTTGCTGGATGGGTGACCTTGGGTCAGTTCACTTTCGGCAAATGACACTATTCATTATATGCTCTTGTTCCCGTTACCATGTTAGAGGCATTGGGGGTTCAGGGTTCCAGGGGTTCACCTTTTTTTAAAGATTTTATTTAATTATTCATGAGAGACGCACAGAGAAAGGCAGAGACACAGGCAGAGGGAGAAGCAGGCTTCCTGCAGGGAGCCTGATGTGGGACTTGATCCCCAGACCCCGGGGTCACGACCTGAACCTAAGGCAGACGCTCAACCACTGAGCCACCCAGGTGCCCCCAACCTAAGTACATTTAAAAAAAAAATTTTATTTAGCATGAGAGAGAGAGAGTTGAGGGAGGGACAGAGGAAAAGAGAGAGAGAGAGAGAGAATCTCAAGTAGACTCTCTGTGAGCACAGAGTCCACCATGGGGCTCAATCCCAGGTCCCCAAGATCATGACCGGGGCCGATATGAAGAGTCTGACACTCAACTGACTGAGCCCCCCAGGCACCCTTCAACCTAAGATAATTTTACCTCCAAAGAAAAACTGCCAGCAAATGCTGAGTTATGCTTCAGGATATGCACACAGCAGTATTTAGGGGAAGGAATACGGGTGTTTGTGATTCACCCGAAATGCATCCAAAGGCAGGGTGGCTGGAGAGGCCGCAGGGGAGGCCTGAAATGAACGTGGACCTTCCTCCCACCACTCCAAGTGCAGACAGATCTGGGTCCACCCCACCTGCATCCCACCTGCTCACCCACTTCCTGGGAATCGGACATGGGGGAGTAGGTGCGTGTGGGTCAGAGACTGAGGCTGTGGCCCGACTCTCTCTCCAGGCAAAATAAGTCCGCCTACATGGTCAGCAAATGTCTCAGGCCCGCCACAATCTAAACCTCTCAACCAAGGACAACCATTCCTGACCTCACCGTGTGGACCTCTCCAGAGCTACAGGGACCAGAGTCAGAGTGTGGTTCTGGGGGGTGGGGGGCCCGGCCATGCCGCCAGGGTGGAGGACTCTTGTTCGCCTCCCCAGGATGCAGTCTGCTCCTCCCAGCAGAAGCCCAGGATTTCCCTGTGGGCTCCTCTTCTTCCTCTTCTCTCAGGTGGTACCACATGTGTGGGATCTCACCCCACTCCCGCATACACACACCCCCACCTCGGGGCTCGAGCCTATGACCCAGCCTGGCCAACCAGAAGCTCTCGCTTCCTCGGCCCGGTGACTGGTTGATGCTGGGAGGACCAGGGCAGGTGTTCACTTGCTGTCAGAGTGGACTTTCTAGAACACCAATTTGATTAGGTCAAGGCCCCGCTTAAAACTTTTCAGTGGGGTGCCTGGGTAGCTCGGCCTACTGGGCTTCTGGCTCTTGATTCCAGGGGGGTGGTGACCTCAGGGTCATGAGATGAGCCCTGCATAGGGCTCCAGGGTCAGCATGGAGTCTACTTGAGGTTCTCCCTCTCCCTCTGCCCCTCCTGCTCATGCTTTCTTTCTCTCTCTCTCAAATAAATGAATATATCTTTTAAAAATTTTTTTAAAAATCTTTCAGTGGCTCCCTTGTGCCTAGACAACCTCCAGACTCCTTAACATGCCATGCAAGACCCTGATAACCTGCTTCCCGCTGGCCTCATTTCAGCCTCCAGTCCTCCTACTTGCAGCACCCCCACCCCCCGACCCTTTCCCAGCATCAAAATGATGCCAAGGCTTTGCATATTCCTTCTTTCTGCTGGGACCATCTTTCTCCTGCTTCCCTACCTGACACGGTGACTCAACCCTTAGCACCCAGCTGCAGCCGCACATTCTCGGGGAGGTGACCACCCCCCTCCACCGAGGCAGGCACACTCTTCCTCACCAGCCCTCTCACACTTCTCACAGTGCATAACTACCCCGCTCTCCACAGTTTACACAGCTTTCGTTCCCAGCACAGGCCAGGCCCCTCCAGGATGAGGGTTACATCTTCAGACGAATCTCGATTCCAGTTCGCCCAGGACGGTTTTGGCTTTTGTGGGATGTCCCCGTGGGATGAATGGTGCCCTCTCCACTCTCCACAGCGTCCTGGTTTGGATGATGACTTATATGTTCACCGTACTTAAGCAGCATCTGCAAAGGTAGTTTTCCCGGGAATGTGCGAATAAGAGATCCTTCCTAGGGCTCATTTCTTCTACCAATTAAAGAGCTGAAGTAGATGACCTCTGACTTCTCCACTGCTCACACTGAATCAAGTAAATCAGGAATCTGAAAGGCTAAATCCAGCAGTTCTGATTAAGCGCTCCCTGGAAAAGGACCCTCTACATAGAATCAGAGAATTCTGCATTGCAACAACCTATTCACGCTTGCATCAGCACCCAAGAAACCTGGGGGTACCTGGGGGGCTCAGTGGTTGAGCATCCGCCTTCATCTCAGGGTCCTGGGATCAAGTCCTGTATCAGGCTCCCTGCAGGGAGCCTGCTTCTCCCTCTGCCTGTGTCTCTGCTTCTCTCTCTCTCTCTCTCTCTCTCTGTGTTTCCCATGAATAAATCAGTAAAATCTTAAATTAAAAAAAAAAAAAGAAACCATTACCTGCTATGACCCCATAAATATGTTAGATCCTCCTCAAGACATTTCCCGCAGTGACCCCACCAGTGGCTGCATGTGCTCCCAACAGAAGAAAACCAATTTTTGTGTGTTCTCAAGATGCATGTGGCATCAGTGGCATCATTAGGGCCCAGACATGCGTCCTGAGCTGTCAGGTGTTCCCATTCCTCACCTGTACCTTCCGCCCTCCCCAAGGGCACGTGCACCTCTGCCAATGCCACATGGGGAACCAAGCCGCCCCTAGGTCAAGGCCGGGAGGCCAGAAGCCCTCCACCACTGATACACAGGCAGCAAGTGGCAGCGGCCACATTTCATGTTGGTAGAGCAAGGTGTGCCAGTTACTCTGTGCAAAACCGTGGTAAGGAGCACACGATGGATACTGTGCCATCTCGATCTTCCAACTGTAAGACTCAGTGTCTTTACCCACACCTTACTGCCAAAATTCAGTGCAGTTAGTGTTAGATCAGCCACAGTTGAAGAATTTAAATATTCCACAATCGGGAAATAATACTAAATTGCTTAAAATACCCTTGGTCACTTATTAAGTGATCCTTACACTAATAGCCCGTGAATTTTTTTTTAAAATTCGATGCCTCGGCCTTTTATTTTATTTTTTTACAATTGGGTATCAGTGGAACATGGCTTTGGTTTTAATAAAAGTTGCAGAGGGGCACCTTAGTGGCTCAGTCGGTTAAGTGCATGCCTTCAGCTGGGGTAGTGGCCTCCAGGTCCTGGGATCGAGCCCCAAGTCAGGGCTCCCTGTTTGGCAGGAAATTTGCTTCTCTCTATCTCTCCCTCGGCCCCTCCTCACCGCTCATTCTCTCTCTTGCAAATAAGTAAACAAAACCTTTTTTTAAAAAACTTGTAGGAGGTGGCATTTACCAGAAATGAAATTTCCCTAATGGTTAAAAAAAGAAAAAAAAAGCTTATTTGCATAACTTGTACACTTCTACCTCCCATGAGACACCAAACAAAAATAAATTTTCCAATACATTTCATGTTAGCTCTCTACAATGCAAATCTCAGTGACCCAAGACAAACTTCCTCTGAGGACATTAAAAATAAATAGTACCTTGCCTTTCCCGCTATTGCTTAGAAAAGATACTCAATCGACATCTCATAGATCAAATCTCTGGTGTCCAAAGTGAAAAAAAAACATCTCTGGTGTCTCACTAACCTAGTTTAAAATAATTCCACAGTGATACCTGGGGGGCTCAGTGGTTGAGCATCTGCCTTCAGCTCAAGGCGTGACCCCAAGGTCCTGGGATCGAGTCCCTAATCGGGCTCCCCATAGGGAGCCTGCTTCTCCCTCTGCCTTAGTCTCTGCCTCTCTCTCTGTGTCTTTGGCTTGATAAATAAATAAAATCTTTTTAAAAATTAGGAAACATCTTCATATCTGCTTCTGCAGTGAACCCAACATTGACATCATGTTACTACGCCAGGATCTGCCCATCCATAGGGAACCACGGGATCCACAGGTGCTGCACTACCGCTGCTTTGCTCATCACTGTATTTTCACTGACTTAGAAAGCGTGGGCACATGGTGGGCATTCAATAAATATTTGTGGAAGTGAGAGAGGCAGTGAGGGAGAAAGGGCGGAAGTATAAATAGTGTCCTGAAACTCGCTTTAAAATGTAACTTGGAAAAAAAAAAAAAAATGTAACTTGGTTTTATAGCCTTTTTTTTTTTCTCACAAGGTAGACTTTTAGGTCACAGGTGGGAAGGGCCAAGAGTCATGTGATTCTCGATATCTGGTAAGTTTATTTTCTATCGTCTGAAAAGAAAAGATTTAAGACATTTTGAGCTATTATGTCACTGCTGGCAACAAACCAGTGCCACCTAGTGGTCCACACAATTCTGGGCGAAATGGCCTCTGCTGTGAAGACAAAAATAACTGAATGTTTTGTCCGTGTTTGATTTGGGGGTTATTCAGAGAACTGAATCACTTACTAAAAGACCTTTCTAGAAGCAACATAACCATTGTTACCACTGTGATCTGATGTACATGAGAGGGTTTTCTGTGATCTGATGTACATGAGACAGTTTTGGTAAATTTGTTAACATTTCTCAGAGCAAGCGGTAAAACCAATGATTAAAACAAAGTAATAGGGATCCCTGGGTGGCGCAGCGGTTTGGCGCCTGCCTTTGGCCCAGGGCACGATCCTAGAGACCCGGGATCGAATCCCACATCGGGCTCCCTGCATGGAGCCCGCTTCTCCCTCTGCCTGTGTCTCTGCCTCTCTCTCTCTCTCTCTCTCTGTGACTATCATGAATAAATAAATAAAATCTTTAAAAAAAAAAAAAAAAGTAATAGGAGCAGCCCAGGTGGCTCAGCGGGTTAGTGCCACCTTCAGACCAGGGCCTGATCCTGGAGACCCGGGATTGAGTCCCAAGTCAGGCTCCCTGCATGGACGCTGCTTCTCCCTCTGCCTGTGTCTCTGCCTCTCTTTCTTTTTGTGTCTCTCATGAGTAAATAAATAAATAAATAACATCTTAAAAAAAATAAAACAAAGTAATAGATCATATTCTTCGTTTAAAGATCATTTTAGGGACTCCTGGGTGGCTCAGTGGTTGAGCATCTGCCTTCGACTCAGATCATGACCCTGGGGTTCTGAGATTGAGTCCTGCACTGGGCTCCCCGCAGGAAGCTGCCTGCTTCTCCCTCTGCCTGTGTCTCTGCCTCCCTCTGTGTCTCTCATGAATAAATAACATCTTTTTTAAAAAAATCTCTTTCTTTCTCTCCTCTTTCCCTGACCTTGCCTGGTCTCTGATTTACATAGCGAGAGATTTTTAAAACTGCATGCAGTATGGGGCACCTGCGTGGCTTAGTCAGTGAGGCGTCTGCCTTCAGCTCAGATCCTGATCCCGGGGTCCTGGGATCGAGTCCTGCATGAGGCTCCCTGCTCAGCAGAGAATCTGCTTCTCCCTCTGCCTCTGTGTGCACTCTCTCTCTCAAATAAATAAATAAGATCTTAAAAAAAAAAACTGCATGCAGAAAAAGACAGGTGTGCATTGGAATTGCTCAATAAATGTTTGCTGCAGGGATCCCTGGGTGGCGTAGCGGTTTAGCGCCTGCCTTTGGCCCAGGGCGCGATCCTGGAGACCCAGGATCGAATCCCACATCGGGCTCCTGGTGCATGGAGCCTGCTTCTCCCTCTGCCTGTGTCTCTGCCTCTCTCTCTCTCACTGTGTGCCTATCCTAAGTAAATAAAAATTAAAAAAAAAGAAACAAATAAATGTTTGCTGCTGATACACATACAGGAGCCCAGTAAGTCTTGTGGAAGGGAAGGAGAGAACCTAGAACATTAGGAGATGAACATTAGGAGAGATCCTAGAACATTAGAAGCCACAGTGAATCATGAAGATTTCAAAGGCCACCTAAAACCACTGCAGTAACAATGAAAATATTCGAGTGTCCTGAGCCTTCATCAGTAAGGAAACACTCCTGCCCTAAAGATGACTGTTGGGGTGGGGATGTCCTTGTTTTTTTAGATATTCATAATCTTTTTTTTTAAGGTTATATTTATTTATTCCTGAGAGACACAGAGAGAGGCAGAGACACAGGCAAAGGGAGAAGCAGGCTCCCTGCAGGGAGCCCAATGTGGGACTCGATCCCAGGACCCTGGGGTCATGCCCTGAGCCGAAGGCAGACGCTCAACCTCTGAGCCACCTGGGCATCCCCTAGATATTCATTATCTAAATCTCCACAATTATGAGTCTGGGTAGAAAAATTTCATCAAAATGTGAAAATCGTTAACCATCAACTAGCTTCCATTTAGTCTCCTTGCGAAAACTCCTTCCCACTTAACAATCACTCAGGTCTACCTCCACCTGTCACGCTGACAGCTTGTCTCTCAGGGGATGTATGATGAAGTAAAAATACTGTCAACGACAATTTATCACAAATTAAAGTGCCGCCTCTTCTGACAGAAGAAGAAATCCATCACCAAGTAGGTAAAAGTGATGGGAAAATGGCCTTAATCGTAAGTGAAGCTGTTGATGGACAGATGAGAATATGATGGAGCAAATGATGCTTCCGTTTGGAAGCATCTTTTATCACATAATCAGTTACTCCCAAATTTACTGGCTGAAAACAGCAATCACTTCGCTAGCCCCTTCACGTCTACAGTCAGGAATTCGCAGGGAGCTGGGCTGGGCAGTGCTGTCTCGGTCTCAGAGTCTCAGGATTTCAGGTGGCCACAGTGGGATACAGGCCCCCCTCCTCACACCCAGGTACTCCGCCCAGGTTAACCCCTGACAGGTGTCTGATGCCCTTGGGATAAAGCCAAAGAGCATGCACGCGCTCCACGCCGTCACCCACGCTGGCCCAGGGTGGACATCGGCCACTTTCCCTGTCCCAACAACTGTCTCAGTTTTCGGGAACCCAACACCTGCCTTGTCGTATCATCACCTGAGAGGCCTCCTAGCAATGTGGCTCCCTTCCCCATCCCCGCGGGAATCCAAGCCCCCCCATCAGAGCACCTCCTCCGTGGGATACAGGGATTGCTGGCGGCTGGACGTGTGACCCACACGGAGCCAATCAGCATCCTTTTCTGTGTAATTGCCACACACATTCTCCCACAAGCCTGAGAACTCAAATCTACCTCCGCCGAGAAAGACTGTATGAAACCAACACAGAGACAACCAAAATGAAGAGCTGGAGAGAAAGAAGTCTTTATGGCTGGTTTAAACTCCTGAATTCTGGCCTTCCCGGAAGTCAGTCTACCCCTGGACTGGACTCACTGTGTGTCCCAATGAGGTGTCTGTCCTCATCGGATGGGGGCCCCCAAATGTGGGGCGACCATCCTGTGGAGCTGGTGGTGCAGGAGGTCACAAGAACTCACCGGAGGCAGAAGAAAGGAGATAGTTTACTGAATACACTGCGAGGGAGCAGGTGCAGAACAGCAGAGGAGAGGCTGCCTGCCAGGAGGCGGCAGGCAGGGGCCGGTTTGAAAGGGAGAAGATGAGGAGTTCTGGGGACAAATGGAATTTCCTTTTTTGGTAACTGTGCCTGGTTGTAAGGAGCCCATTGGCCAGTTAGGGCTTATGGCCATTTTGAGGTGGGTCCTTTGACAGACAAGCCTGTGTTCAGCCAGGGGGTCACTGGGGGACCCTTTCTGGGTTCCATGGTTCAAGCCTGTTTGCCTAAACAGGCAAAGCCTCTACATTCCCTCCTACTGGTCGTTGATAACAAATTATCTGCAGTGGCTTCTTCCTGCTGAATGTGGGGTGTAGAGATGTCCCTCCTGAGCTTCTCAGTCCATGGGGGGGTGGTCCTGTGCAGTCATAGATCAGAGCATGGTATTACATTAACACACCACTAGGCCATTTGGGTGAAATTCCTTGGTGGTCAGGTCTATGGGTTTGGGGAGGGGACCCTCCTGGTATGGGCTGCAATCCCTGTTGAATCATCATTTGTATATGGAATTGCTGGATTCTAGAAGAGATAAGTTGCTTTTTATTATTTTATTTATTAGAGAGAGAGAGAATTTGTGCACAAGCAGGGAGAGTAGCAGGGAGAGGGAGAAGCAGGCTCTCCGCTGAGCAGGGAGCCCAACCCGGGACTTGATCCCAGGATCCTGAGCTCATGACCTAAGCCTAACGCAGATGCTTTACCTACTGAGCCACCCAGGTACCCATAGAAGAGACAAGTTAAACAAAGAGATTAAAGAAAAGGGACCCCTGACCTCAGGGGTCCTAAGAAGGGAAGAAGCCAAGAGAGCCATGAGCAGGTTTCTTTGCAGGAAATCCATCCTTGTGTTGCATGGTCTGGAAGGAGGAAGCCCAAAGCTTACTATGAGAAAGACAAACCTTGTCCCCCGAAGGGGTGATGATCGTATCGTGACAGCAGGACATTGTGGGGGGCAGGGGTGCCAGGGTGTGGGGACAGCTCCTGGTAAGGTATGATTTCTGACCAAGTACATTCAGAGAGGTCACCCTGAAGGAAAAGTTCAAGAACGAAGCCTAGGAGAAATCGTGTTTCGGGAGGAAAATATTCAGGGAGGTTTTTTTTTTTTTTCTTTTTTTAATTTATCTATGATAGTCACACACACAGAGAGGAAGAGGCAGAGACACAGGCAGAGAGAGAAGCAGGCTCCATGCACTGGGAGCCCGACATGGGATTCGATCTCAGGTCTCCAGGATCGCGCCCTGGGCCAAAGGCAGGCGCCAAACCGCTGCGCCACCCAGGGATCCCTTCAGGGAGTTTTTCTAAGATAAAACAGAATAATGGAATGTGAGAGAGTAGGGACAGGGACGGGCTGGATGTGTGGTCCCCTAGGCCCCTGGATGTGCATCACCCAAGTGTCATTTGAAGAACAGGTGTACATCTCCAACAGGCTAGCAACTGTGGCTTGGTGGAGGGCTCCTCATCTGCAGTCAGGGAGTTCTTGATTCTGGAAAGATGGCTCCAAAGGGACAAGCCGTGAAGTTTTACACCGCTGTTGGAGGGGTCAAGAGAACTTAGTATGGCCTGACCCAGACAGCTTCAAGTGGCTTTTTGTCCTGCAAAGAGTCTTGAGGTCTATGCAATCCCCAGATGTAAGCTCTGGATGTAGGTTACCTGAGAAACACGGGTCAGGTTCTGGATCGTACTGGTTTTAGTGGCCGTTAATGGTGGAGACGATTCACCCTAGGGAGAGGACATTGACAGATGACAAAATCTTCTACTCTGAGAGGTGAACCAATCATTACAGGGAAGGGAGGGATTGGCTTAAACTGTCAAAGTGAATATTCATGTTAGTTAGAAGCCCTGTCCCATTTTAATGGAAATCTGGAGTCCATACACAACACTCTTGTTTTTAGAAAGCATAGGTTCCTCTGTGAGCTGCAGTCAGGATATTAAGGGCCATTCGGTTTTGGAGGGCCACCTTTTGAATTTGTGGGTGACCTCGAGATGGGTTTTATTAAAGGTGGTTGTCATGTACTTGGCTAAAACTTCTAGTTGCTATTTTATGTCAACAGAGGTGGCTTCTAGGACAAACACAGCAAAGGGATGAAACCATCAGGAAGTTTCTTTGGGGCACCTGGTGGCTCAGTGGGTTAAGTGTCTGCCTTCAGCTCAGGTCATGATCCTGGGGTCCTGGTATCGAGCCCTATGTCAGGCTCCCTGCTCAGCAGGAGAGCCTGCTTCCCCAACTCTGCCTGTCCCGCGGCTCCCCTCCATGCTCTCTCACTTTCTCTCTCAAATAAATAAATAAACCTTAAAAAAAAAAAAAGCCCTCTTTGTTTCATGTTTAGCCATAACAATATCCTAATTACAAGGACTCGCTGGCAAGTGGGAGAAGACTTTTCTTTTTTCTCTTTTTTTTTTTTTTTAATTTTTTTGGAGAAGACTTTTCTAGGGAGCTATGGGCATCCCCAGGTGCATCAGTCAATCCAATCACGAAGACAGTGGGGTTACCCTTATTTCCACAAGTCCATAGTTAACTCCATAGAGCACGGTGCACTCTGGCTTGTAAGGAGTGATTTTGTCATCCCAGCCATACAGAATTGGTCAAGGTGCTAGCTGAATTATACAGATTGTTGGAGAATCCATCCCATTTTCTAGCTGTTCAAATAATCATATCCCCATGGGGTCCTGTTATCTCCACAGAATAACAAGCATGAAGATAGTCTATACACAAGCTCCTGCGGCAACTTCTCTGAAGTTGACCTCAAGTTGTTGAGCTTTGGCAAACAACAAGCATTTGAAGACCATGAGAACTAGAATTTAATATCTGCAAAGGTGTGTTACTGAAACATAATTTTTCTCTCTAAAATTATGGGATCCCTGGGTGGCGCAGCGGTTTGGCGCCTGCCTTTGGCCCAGGGCGCGATCCTAGAGACCCGGGATCGAATCCCACGTCGGGCTCCCGGTGCATGGAGCATGCTTCTCCCTCTGCCTACGTCTCTGCCTCTCTCTCTCTCTCTCTCTCTCTCTCTCTCTCTGTGTGTGACTATCATAAATAAATAAAAATTTTAAAAAAATTTAAAAAATAAAATAAAATAAAATAAATAAAATTAAACCATTATTGGAGGCGCCTGGGTGGTTCAGTTGGTTGGGTATCTGCCTTCAGCTCAGGTCATGATCCCAGGGACCCAGGATGGAACCTGATATCAGGTTCCCTGTCTACTTCTCCCTCTGCTCGTGCTCTCTCTCAAATAAGTAAAGTCTTTGGGACTAAAATCTACCATTATTTTCAGAGATAACCAAATCAAGACTAATTTGTCCAAAAAACAAGTACAATTTTAATAAACTTGGCCTAATTATTTGCATAGGCTCAGCAAGAACAGTGATTGCCTGTATAGATATTTTATTTTTATTTTATTTTTATTTTTTTTGTATAGATCTTTTAGAATCTCCTTTGCCGGAACATTCATTCATTCATTCATTCATTTATGATAGTCACAGAGAGAGAGAGAGAGAGAGAGGCAGAGACACAGGCAGAGGGAGAAGCAGGCTCCATGCACCGGGAGCCCAACGTGGGACTCGATCCCAGGTCTCCAGGATCGCGCCCTGGGCCAAAGGCAGGCGCTAAACCGCTGCGCCACCCAGGGATCCCCTTTGCCGGAACTTTTTTTTTTTTTTTTTAGATTTTCTTTATTTATTCATGAGAGACAGAGAGAGACAGAGAGACAGAGAGAGAGAGAGAGAGAGAGGCAGAGACATAGGCAGGGGGAGAAGCAGGCTCCACGCAGGGAGCCTGACGTGGGACTCGATCCTGGGTCTCCAGGATCAGGCCTTGGGCTGACAGCAGCGCTAAACCGCTGAGCCAGCCAGGCTGCCCTGCCGGAACTTTTTATGAGGAATCTTGATCAAACTCTTAGTAGCCTCTCTAGGCCAGAAATCAAGCCAAGTACTTGCCATCAGACATGATGCCAGCAGTACAGTACCTATAGATCTGGGTGAATTCCTCTTCCCAAGGTCCTCAAAATAACCTGAGGCTCCTCCACCTGCCAGGAAGTGACATCCTTTACTCACCTGGTGAGGCTGCTGGGAATTCTGTAACCAGGTATCAGGCCAACATTTTCAAGGGGCTTTATTGGCTTCATGTTTCATAAAGTCAACCTTACTTCCTAAAAGCTGTCTGGTCATATCTTAGTCTGTGCATGTCTCTCTCAAACAGGATATTTCAGTGAAAGCCTTGGAAAAATAATCAATATTTCCAAGGTTGTCCTGTTTATAAGATCAGATTCTTAGCAAACTTAGGCAAATGACAACTGCTAGGAAAGAACACCCCCACCCCCACCCCGGAGACTTTGTGAATTTCAGAGTGTTCAGGTAAAGAGAAAAGTAAAATGCTTCAATTTGTTCATGAAATTAATACTTTATCACATTTTTGTAAGTCATAGCTATCTTAAGAGAAAGTTTTCTTAATCTGAAAGAGCAAATACTATTAGAGAGCCACCAAAATTTCAAGCAAGAGTCACAAAAACATAATCATCTTCCTCAATTTATTTAGTCCCATGTTACTAATTCTTAATCAGTTTGAATACAATCTTTTAGTTAGTTCTGGAAATTCTTATCTATCTTAATTTTAATGGGTTTTTTAAAATATTAGTTTATTTATTTGAGACAGCGAGCACAAGAGAGCATGCAGAGGGGCAGAGGGAGAGAGAATCCCAAGCAGACTCCGTGCTGAGCAGGGAACCCAACGTGGGCTCGATCCTAGAACCCCGGGAACATGAGCTGACCTGAAGGCAGATGCCCAACAAACCAAGCCACCAAACCTTAGAAAGTTTTAAAGCACATGCCTATGTAGGATTATAGCTCATGAAGGACAAAACAGAAACTTTGGGTTTCCTGGGCAAAGAGGAGAGAAAACAACTTTGTTTACAATCAAGAGCAGACCAATCATCCAAGAAAACTGTCTTTTGAACAGAGAGAAAGCAGAATTTCAATTATACACCAGTGTACTTTTAAAATCAGCTCATTTTCAACCTTAGTCCATCTCCACCACATGTAAAATTCTTTTCCAAACACTTCCCTTCACGAACCTTCTACAAACTTTCTTCTGTAGTCTGATTTTGTCCCAAGCCATTACTCTGCAAACAACCTATCTCCTTTAGGACAAAATTACCTTCTTTTACCTTCAACAAAAACATATTCCCATTCCTCATACTTTTCTTACACATGCAGAGTTGCTTCCCTTATTCTTGTCAAAGTTAATTACATTCAGGAGAATTTTAACTTTTAGAAACCTTAGTCTCCCGTGGAAATGAAGTAGTAACCAACTGTGAGTCATTACGGCAGCACTCTTTAGATGGTACATTTATAAATCAATTAAGCCCAAAGCATGTTTTCCAATACTGACATATCCTTTTTCTCTGCAACAGGAAGCCAAAAGCACAAACCTGCGATCACTAATCGATGCTTCAGCACTCCATCCTATTTGAAAAAGACCTAAGTGTCCAACAAATTCAGTCCCAATTTTTCACTCAAGCAAGCTTTCAAGTTTCAGGTTGCCAAAGGCTCTAAAGGCTATCTTTTTTTTTTTTAAGATTTTTAAAGTTTATTCATGATAGACACAGAGAGAGAGAGAAAGAAAGAGAGGCAGAGACACAGGCAGAGGGAGAAGCAGGCTCCATGCCGGAGCCCAACGCGGGACTCCAGGATCACGCCCCGGGCCAAAGGCAGGCGCTAAACCGCTGAGCCACCCAGGGATCCCCTCTGAAGGCTATCTTAACGATGACCCATGAGAATACTGAGAAAGACAAGATTCACCGTCATTTTAAGTCCCCTTTTTTGCTGACAAATTGTAACAGAGATCATGAGCTTAACTAACCGTCAGTAAACCTTGGTAGAATAAAATGTCTCATACTTAATGCTGATAACTCTAAAGATGGGTCTTAATTAAACCCAAATTATGTTTCACCTGGGTCCGCTTAAAATGCAATCAATTTGTTCCCCATTGTGAGTTTTCACCTGGGGCCCTGGTGGGGCAATCTGATGTGGGTGGTGCAAGTCCCAGGGGATGTTCTTCGCCCTTGACTGTGATGGGAGGAGCAGCTGCCAATGGTGCTGGAAGCCCCAAGGATGCTCTAGGAGCCATGGATGCAGGTGGCATCCATGGTGGTGCAGACAGAGTGGGGGAGAGGCAGATGCTCAACCGCTGAGCCACCCAGGTGCCCCAAGGATGCCTGGTTTTAAACCTCATCAGCTCCAACAGAGGAGCAGACACCGTGTTTTCCCGCCAACAAGAGGGAATAAAACAGCGCAGGTTGGGCCGGCATAGACAGGGGACTTCCCCCAAACAAAAGGAGTTTCAGCAGCTACTCGGGAATGTTCCTTTAAGCTCCAGGCCCAAGGTAGACTAACCACAGTGGCCCCAATGATCACAGTCATGAATTAGGGAAACGAATGAGGGGGGAGCCCCTGCATCTATTAGGACGAGGAACAGCGAGCCAGCCAGTGTCCAGTATGTAAGGAGGGGGGTGCGTATTTAGCCTGGTTGGCAGCCACACATATTCTGCAAGGGGCTCCTGAGTCAGGGTCCTGATTGACGACCAGGACTGCAATGAGACACCTATGGGGCTGCCGACCATGGGGAGGTGTTTCAGCGAAAGTCCAGCCGGAGGACAGCGTGAAAAGACAGCCGGACCCGATAAAGGATCAGACCTATACAAGGCGACAGACTGTTGGGGCGTCGGCGTCCCATCCCCCAGAGGGATCATGTGATTCAAGGCGACTGACTCGTAGGGTGTCCCACAGCACTAGGGGGTCCCACAAGAAGAGGGCAGTGGCAAATGGCCTGGCGCTTCCCATGGGGGCATCCCCTGGCAGCAGTGACGGCTAGACCCCCATGAGGCCCCACCGGGTGGGAAAGAGGAGGGGGACTCACCCCTCAGCCACGGGGGATCGTGTTCGCCTGCAGACCAAGGTGGTGGCTGGAGCCAGTTGCGGGGTACTCTAGGAGCAGACCTTCTGTTGGAGTCAGAAAGCACAGGGCAGGGGCCCTTCGTGCTCTGGGGTGCAGTTAATCTGACCTGTTTACCCTCAGACCACACTGGGGGGTCCTTGGCCTTTCTGTCCTTTGGAGGGCACTAGGGTTAGCCTCCTGAAGGGCTGAGAAGAGCAAGGTCCCTCTGAAGTGAAAAGGGGACATCCCTCACCCTCCTGGACCAGGGCAGTCTGGCTGGTTCCCCCAGGGCTTTGGGTCTTCACCCAAGAGTCACCGAGGCTGGAGGCCATCAGTCCCCCAGGGAGGATCAGAGCCGGTGCACAAGGGCAAGTCCCGAGAGACTCCCAGAGGACCCACAGAGAGCCCAGGACTGGCAAAGGCTCTGCATGTGGGGTTCCCCCAAATGTCAGGGGGCTGCAGTCTCCCTGTCTAGGCCACCAAATGTGGTACCTAAATGGGGTGTCTCTCCAAGGGATGGGGGCCCCCAAATGTGGGGCAACAATCGGATGGAAGCCAGTACTTTGGGCAGGGAATGAATTCCTGGGAAGCAGAACAAAGGAGAAAGAAGTTTACTGAATACACCTCAAGGGAGCAGGTGCAGGACAGCAGAGAGGCGGCTGCCTGCCAGGAGGTGATGGGGGTGGGGGCTGCTTTTATTTTCATTTTTAAAAAAGATTTTATTTATTTATTCATGAAAGACACACACACAGAGGCAGAGACACAGGCAGAGGGAGAAGCAGGCTCCCCGTGGGGAGCCCAATGTAGGACTCGATTCTACCACCCCAGGATCACGCCCTGAGCCGAAGGCAGACGCTCAACCACTCAGCTATCCAGGTGCCCCAGATCTTGGTTCTTAACACTGAAAAAAACCCTTCAAAATCAAACCCCCCAGGACACCTGGGTGGCTCAGGGGTTGAGCGTCTGCCTTTGGCTCAGGGTATGATGCTGGAGACCCGGGATCAAGTCCCACATAGAGCTCCCTGCATGGAGCCTGCTTCTCCCTCTGCCTATGTCTCTGCCTCTCTCTCTCTGTATCTCTCATGAATAAATAAATAAATAAATCTTTTTAAAAAATCAAACCCCCCTTTATTTTGTTAACTTAAAAATAATGTAAGAAATATAAGAATATTTTCATGGTTACAATTTTTCTGGAAAAAAAAAAGGGGGAGGAGAGAGTAAACGGAGCAAGGACTGGTCCTACCAGACAGATTCTAACACACACTTAAAAGCTCCCAGTAACAGTTTATTATCAAAGAAGAAAGATGGAGATGACTGGAGCAAACCCCAAGTACATAACCAAATACACGTGTACGCTGAGTCAACGTCAAAGACGGCATTTATAGGGATCCCTGGGTGGCGCAGCGGTTTGGCGCCTGCCTTTGGCCCAGGGCGCGATCCAGGAGACCCGGGATCGAATCCCACATCGGGCTCCCGGTGCATGGAGCCTGCTTCTCCCTCTGCCTGTGTCTCTGCCTGTGTCTCTGCCTCTCTCTCTCTCTCTCTGTGACTATCATGAATAAATAAATAAAATCTTAAAAAAAAAAAAAAAAGACGGCATTTATAACTAGCGAGGAGGGCGCCTGGGAAGCTCAGCAGTTGAGCCTCGGCCTTCCGCTCAGGGCGTGACCCCGGGTCCTGGAATCGAGTCCCGCATTGGGCTCCCCAAAAGGAGCCTACTTCTCCCTCTGCCTCTCTCTTTCATGAATAAATAAAATCTTTTAAAAATATATTAGTGAGGAAAGGGGAACGACCCATCCATCAAATGGGACTCAGGTTAACCAGCTTGCCAGCGTCACACTGCCCCTAAGCAGTAGGAGACTGAGCCCGTCAGCTTTCTGCGCGTCTGGCCTTCTCACTTCAGAACCTGCCCTTTTAAACGTTACTGGTGCCTGTCCTTGTGCACCTGTGTCCCAAGCCTCTGACAGGACAATACAAACAGAAGGCATCCACGAATGAGACCACGCAGGCTTGCGGGATCGGCGGGGTGGGGGACACGACTAAAAAGAATTGGAACAAAAATGTAAAACTGCTTGCTGGGGTCGCCCACCCGGACCCACGGGGCGAAGCCCAGCCGCCGGCAGCTCACAGATCCTGCAGGACCAGCAGGTGCACCACCCGGTGCCGCCCGAAGCCCCCCGGAGCGGAATCGCGCGAGTCCCAGCGGAGGCCGAGGGCCTGGCCCGAATCTGTGCAGAGACCCCACCCCCCCTCCAAAAGCGGACCTGGCCCGAGCCTGCGCAGAGGGGACCCACAGCTGGAGTTGGCCGAGTCTGCGCAGAGGGGACCCGCGAGCGGGCGCGAAGCGGCGAGGCGGGATCACCATAGTCTGCGCAGTGGAGGCCCCCGCCTCCCGCAGCGGGTCCGGCCGAGTCTGCGCAGAGCGGACACGGTGGCGGGGGGCGGGGCCGCGGCGGAGGGGAGACCGCTGGGTGCGTAGAGCCAGGGGTTCGGCGCCCGCCCCACGCCGGGAAGCAGGGTGCAGGGAAGACTCTCAGGGGCCGGCCAATAGGGAGAGGCTAGGGTCCCGAGGAAGGTGGGGAGGCCCCCACCCACGGCTCCCCGCGCGCACCGCCACGACCCTCAGCTGTCGCTCCCCCCCACCCCTGTGGGTTCCTGTTCCCTCCTAGGGGCCCGCGAGCTGCCTACCTCCAGCCCCTACCCCCCCACACACACCGGTGCAGACCACTCCTCTCTCTGCCCTGCTCTGTGCCTGGAGCCTTTGCAAAAACACTTGGTTCCTGGGTTCGGGGGGTTACCGAGGGCCCCGATGTGGGGGGCGGGGGGACACACGTGTTCTCACACTTGATTGAGATATTCCTGATATTCCTGCCCTTGGAGTTCAGAGGAGGGGGTAAGGCTTAGGCCAGTAGCGTCCTAGTAAAGGTCTGCACATCCTTTTAGGAGTAGCTTCCAAAGCCCTTTCCTCTGAGAAGCCTTCCAGAGTTGCCTCCGAGCTTCTCTTGTCTAGCTTGCGGGGCTAGTGCTCACTCACACTAACTTGTTTCACGCGTTTCCTCAGTGGGTGCATCTCTGGGTCCCTCTAGACATGGTTCTGTCTTTGGCATCACCCAGCACATAAACATCAATGTGACTTTAACAGGATTGAAATGGTTAGAAGGTGCCAACATTCTAGGGAGGCCTGGAACCATGGGGAGTGTCACAGGCTGAAGAAATGATGGCCCCTGGGCTGGGTAGGGCTGCAGACGTGTTTCCCCCCATTGCTCACACAGTTCATTTTTATTTGAATCCGTGGCCAGCATTTTAAAATGTGGAAATGGCTTTCACATCTACCCACACAAGGTGTAGATGTAACTGTGTCTTGGAGGCTCAGACGTATCCTCACAGAGCCCACATGTCTACAGGTGCACGTAGCAGGAATTAGAGGAGCTCTGCTTTCAGACTCCGCATCGAATTCCCAGATCCCCAGTTCCCACCAATCTCCACTGTCTGCCTGGCATGGAAGCAAAGTATCCCTTTGTCGTGTACCATCTAGCTTCCGTCACTTGTTCTGATGAAGTGCCTGGCCTCTGGCAGGCATGTGAGTCCTTGGTTCTCAGTGTAGGTGGTGGACAGCAGGTGCCTGGGTGGCTCAGGGGTTGAACATCTGCCTTTGGCTCAGGTCATGATCCCCGGGTCCTGGGATGGACTCCTGCATCGGGCTCCTCACACGGGGGCCTGCTTCTCCCTCTGCCTGTGTTTCTGCCTCTCTGTGTGTTTCTCGTGAATAAATAAATTAAATATTTTTAAAAATAGATGGTAGAGAGCTGGAGGGACATAGGGAGCAGAAGAGTCAGGGGCAAAGGGACAGCATGGGGCGAGGCCTGGCACACAGGGAAGTTAGGGGAGACGCTGGAGCACAGGTTTGCTCTTAGGTGAACTGTACACTGGGGCTATTGGTACACATTGAATTGTGCCCCGCTCCCAAACTGTGTTCCTTCCGTATATTGAAGTCCTAACCCCAGTAGCTCAGAATGTGACCCTCTAGGAAGTAGGATCATTGTAGATATAATTAGTTAAGGGGAGGAAATCCTGGAGTAGAATGGGTCGCCGATTCAGTACGACTGGTGTCCCTGTAAGAATGGGGCCATGTAAAGAGACAAAAGCAGGGAGAAGCCATGTGGACAGGGAGGCCAAGCTTGTGGTCACGTGTTTACAAAGCAAGGGGTATGAGGACTGCCCGCTGCCACCAGAGCCCACAGAGGGAAGCCACCTCCAAAACTGCGAGAGTGAATTTCTCTTGGAAGCCGCCCAATCCATGTACCTTGTTACAGCAGCCCTAGGGTACATGACACAGCTCTCAGGTCCAGAGAAGCTGTTATTTCCTTGAACAGATGACTTAAACCTCCACAGTGAGTTTTTTATCATTGTTGTCGGTGAAGGCAGGATTTGAGAAAAGTCCTCCATCCAACAGCATGGAGCCAGAAAACAGATTGATTAGATTTTCCAACAATGCATATGTGAGGTTCAAAGGTTCCAGATGAAGATGGGGATGGAGAGGGCCACAGGAGGAATCTTCAGGTTTCCCAGGTATGAATAGAGGGGGGTCTGAGATGATGAGGGCATTGCTGCAGGGCTGGGTAGGCACCGAATGCTGGGCCCCTAACGCACAGCCTTGACTCAGTGTGCCTGGGATGCTGCTTGAGAACTGGCATTTCTACTAAGCTCCTGGGTGTGACTGATGTATATGGTGTGTGTACCACATTTTAGGTGGCATATGCTCCTGTGGGTCTGGCCTAGAAACCTCTAGAACACAAGCCCCCACGAGGGCAGGGACTTTGTCTCGTGCACCAGGGTATTCCCACAGTCTAGAACGGTGCCTGAATGCCGTAGGATCGCAATTCAGTATGTGTTCCATGAAAACTGGTCAGAAATGGACGGTAAGAAAGGAGAATAGCTGTGAGATGATGAGTTCATCTTCATCCATCTGCTTCATGATCCAGCAGGACATGGGACTAGACATGTACTGTGATTACAGACTAAAGTGTGGGTGAGGAGCTGGAGTTCCAGATTCAGGATTCTGCCCAGATGAAGGTGATCACGGGAGCCAGAGGTGACGGAGTCACTGAGATGTCCCAGAAAGATGGACAAGGGGCTGAGCTTCCGTAACATTCCCAAAAAAAGAAGAAATACAAGGAGAAATGGGTAAAAAAAGTACCCATGGCCAGACCATCACACATTGTGGAAGTCAAGGGAGAAGAGAACTTCAGGGGTGATTTAGGGAAAGAAGGTCAACAGGTAACCTATTTGCTTATTCTATCATTTCTTATTGAGCACCTGCTACATCCAGGGTATGGTTCCAAAGCCAAACAAACAGACAGAGGCCCCTGGCCCCGTGGTGTTTCTTGGGAAGCTTACCCTGTGATGGTGTGCAGATTTCCATCCAGCAGGGGGCTTCATCCCCACGGTAGCCCCTTCTGTGGGACGCCTCAGGGAAGGATGGCCAAGGGAGATGAGGACGCCGGGATTCTGATCCGGTTCTACTCCCACAGCACATGCCCAGGGCTCCGAACCGTAACCCATGGTGACGCTCTTCTGCCTTAGGTACCAGTGGCATGCTCGTGATTCTGGCATCTGTGCCTTGCGTTCCAGACGCTCCTCCTGGGCTCCTGACCTGCTGACCCATCACTGGCTCCCCGGACGCTGCTCCCGGAGGCCCCACAGGTGCCTCACACATGTGTAAGGTGATGTCCCCTTTGCCCTGTCCTCACCTCCAACTGCACAAATCAGACAGTTGCCCAGGCAAGAAGCATGGATGTCACCCTGACGCCTGTCCCCTCGCCCCCTCTTTTGAGGACAGCACCGGTTCCGCCCAGTTTTGCCTCTTTAACGTTCGGACTCGATCCATCTGTGCCCACTGCCCGAAGCCCACTGGGGCTGTCACCCACTCCAGGGCACATCACTGCTGGGGTCACCTGCCCCAAAACCCTACTCGCAGCCCTGACCCACCGCCCATCCTTCAGAAAATGATCCAGATGGTCTTCTAAGCACCTCACTGTGCTTACACCATTCTGTGTTAACCCCTTCACGGGCTCCCCTTGGCCTTCAGGAGGAAGTGCAAACCTCTTGGTCCTCTTTGAGGGGACCAGCACTTCCCAGTTTCCCAGTCTGTCTTCCTGCAGCCTGGGCTTGGTCGCGGGGTGTGTGCGTGGATGCCCGTGGCTCTACTTACCTCCTGTCCATGCTCATGCCGGAGCCTCGTGGAAAGTCTGGTTGTCTCTTGGGGCCTCTGAGGCCTCAGCTTAGAAACTTTGTCACCTGGGGGCACAGGTCCAGGCACCCTGGGGCACTGGGAGGTCATTAGTGCATTTCCACTCCTCCTCCTCCTCTGTCCTTCTCTGTCCTGCTTCTGTTACTGGATCCGCACCATTTCTCCTTTACCAGCAAGCACAGGGCTTAGATTTCGTCTGTGGACAGTGCTGGAGGGACAGCGGTTGCTGTGCTGCTTCGTTTTTTTTTTCTTTTAAAAACTATGTATTTATTTGAGCAAGCATGAGCCGGGGGAGGGGCAGAGGGAGAAGCAGACTCCCCGCTGAGCAGGGAGCCAAAGCGGGACTCAACCCCAGGACCCTGAGACCATGACCTGAGCTGAGGGCAGACACTTCACCCACTGAGACCTCCAGGCACCCCGAGGCCTTTCTCCAGCCCAACAGGCTCTCACGACCCTTGAGCCAGCCAGGTGCCCCCGATAACCTCATTTTAACCTAAGTGCCTCTTTAAAGACCCGCTCTCCAAATACAGTCACGTTCTGAGGGACCAGGAGTTAGGATGAAGGCAGATGAGTTTTGGGGGGGATACAGAGCAACCTTGAGAAGTCATTCAACCTGAGTCTCAGCTTTCTCCTCTGTGCAAAGGGGCTAAATCGTACCTGCACATGGGGGTGGGGGTGACCTCCCAGTAACATGCCTCATCCATGGCGGGAGCAGGTAAGGACTTGATATCCGCCTATGTCACTGATTAGGACAGTGTCAAAAGGCAGTAGCATCTTCAATGTGACTGAATATCCCAGAATTTAAAAACCCACCCATGGGATCCCTGGGTGGCGCAGCGGTTTGGCGCCTGCATTTGGCCCAGGGCGTGATCCTGGAGACCCGGGATCGAATCCCACGTCGGGCTCCCGGTGCATGGAGCCTGCTTCTCCCTCTGCCTGTGTCTCTGCCTCTCTCTCTCTCTGTGACTATCATAAATAAATTTAAAAAAAAAATTAAAAAAAAAAAAAACCCACCCATGGAACAGGTTAAGCAGAGCAGGAAAAAATGTTTTGTAAACACCTCTATGTGCCAGGTTCTTGGTATCCTGTCCATGTGGAAGCAGAGAGAGAAAGAAGTCCTTAGCACCGGGGTTGCTGGGTGCACCTCACAGGTCCCCAAGGCTGCCTGGAGCCCCCTGACCAAATCCCCAGGGAGAGGCCAGGGGGAAGGGGTGGTGTGTTCATAGGCCTGGCCCCCTTGCTTCGGTGCCCCCCATGTCCCCAGGACAGATGCAGGCTCCTGCTGTAGCTGCTCCCAGCCAGGCCCATGGTATCTTTGCTCTCCCGGGCAGTGTTCCCCAGGGCACCCCCAAATGGACTCCCACACACGCTCCATCTCAAGGGCTGTTTCCCAGGGACTGCAAGCTAAGAAAACAAGGCATCAGAGAAGCAGAGTAAAGAGATAAAGAAATGTTAGGCATGGGAAGTGAATGAACACTATTTGTTTTAAGTCATCAATTCGTAAAGAAGCTGCAAATCCCCACCTGCAAGATCAGGTGTATGAATGATACACCTCCTTCGCCTCGTGCATCTGGATGCATCAGTATGTTCATGTTTCCCTCCATCAAATTCCACATGGAGGTGGAGGTGGAGGAGCAAGGGACACGAGGTTACGTGCTGGGGTGCGTATCCTGGCAGGACGCTGCTGTGGGGGCACAGGGAACTGGAGGTGCAGCCCAGGCTTGGGCCTCAGGATATGGGGGGTCAGCAAGGAAGAGGGGGCAGGGAGGACAGAAGAAGGAAGGTCTCCACGCAGAATGTGCAGCGTGCGGGAAGGCCAGGAAAGGTGAGGGGGACAGTCTGTGTAAGGACTTTATGAGGGGTGCCAGGGGGGCTCAATCGGTGAAGCATCTGCCCTTGGCTCAGATCATCTGCCCTTGGCTCAGATCATGACCTCAGGGTCCTGGGGTCAAGTCCCACATCGTCGGGCTCCCTGCTCAGTGGGGGGTCTGCTTCTCCCTCTGCCCCTCCCCCTGCTTGTGTGCTCTCTCAATTTCTCTCTCAAATAAATAAGTAAAATCTTAAAAAAAAAAATGTAAACTGAATTCTAGAATTAAAATTACAATGTCTGAGATGAAAAATGAGGATAGAACCTACCAAAGTGAAACAGATAAAAATACTTAGGAAAAAAAAGGATGACAGGAGCATCAGTGAGCTGTGAGACCACTTCAATCAACCAAATATATGTGTGATTACAGTCTTGGGGGAAAAAAGAGGAAAGTGGAAAAATACTTGAAGCAATCGGTACTGATGGTTTTCTGAATCCGGTGAAAACAACAGGTAGAAAACACATGAAGAAAAATACATCAACGTGCTGATCAAAACCACATTGGCTGAATCCAGTAATATGTACATGGGCAGCATAATTGGCTGCGACATGGAATTTCATTTTAGAAATGAGGACTAAGGACGCCTGGGTGGCCCAGTGGTTGAGCATCTGCCTTTGGCCCAGGTCATAATCCTAGGTTCAGGGATCGAGTCTCACATTGCGCTCCCTGCAGGGAGCCTGCTTCTCCCTCTGCCTGTGTCTCTGCCTCTCTCTGTGTCTCTCATGAATAAATAAATAAAATATTTTTTTAAAGAAGAAAGAAACAACTAAAATTTATAAGTAGAGGAAAGTATTGGATTTTCGGGAGATTGTGCAGAATAGAATCCGAGGGAAGAACTTTCTGTGATAGATCCCTGAACACATCACATTCCGCAACCTCATTGTAAACCGGCTAGTTAGACTTGACAAAGAAACAGCCTGGGAACAGTAATTAGACCCCACATCCGCTTACACTGGCTCCTTAGCAGCACTAACATATACGGAATAATAATAATAGTAATAGACGGAATAATAATAGTAATAACGTAGGCAAGAGATTTAAGATAAAACACAACCCGTAACGATCAGCGCAGAGGCTAAGACGCAATCTGTATTCTATGACGGCTCTGGAGCTTGCGAGAAAGCATCCCTAAGTCGGGGTGAATCAGAAGAAATGTAAAATGGGTGAAGAAGAAAAAGAAGCTGCACCTATTGGGTGCACCTATTGGGCGCCTACCACATACAAAGCACTTTACCGAGGAGGACACAGAAACTCAAGGAGTGACCGAGATAATCTTGAGGTCCTGGGGTCGAGTCCCACATCAGGTTCTCTGCTCAGCGGGGAGTCTGCTTCTCCCTCTCCCTCTGCACATCCCCCTCAAATAAATAAATAAAATCTTTAAATTAAAAAAAAAAAAAAAGGGATCCCTGGGTGGCACAGTGGTTTGACGCCTGCCTTTGGCCCAGGGCGTGATCCTGGAGACCCGGGATCAAATCCCACGTTGGGCTACCGGTGCATGGAGCCTGCTTCTCCCTCTGCCTGTGTCTCTGCCTCTGTGTGTGTGTGTGTGTGTGTGTGTGACTATCATAAATTAAAAAAACAGCAGCAGCAGCCCCCATTTCAGAGCTTATTTAGAGGATTCTCCTGAGCAGATGGACAAATCCATCCGAGGAGAGCACCAGCCCATGATGAGACAAAGCCGTCGCAACAAGAACATGGAGTCCCAGCAGATGTGTCTGAGACCAGCTCGCATGGAGGACAGACGTGTCCGAGAGCAGAATAATGTGTAAAAGAAGGAAGAAAAGAGATAAAGAAGCAAAGGTGGTAACAAGAGACTCTTAGGTGGTAACAAGATGGTCTCTGAGAGAGACCATCTCTCTCCTGGTGCTGAAGTGGCACGTGCCTCAGGTGCCCCACGGCAGCCCGCACCTGAGTACACGGCTGCCACTGCACAGAGACCTTTGGTTCACAGCTTCCAACTTTTCCCCATCCCCGTGTCACACAAGGGGATGCCACAGGTAACACACAACTTTCACACCACCGTCACCCTTTGGAGGTGATCAAGGATCGGCAGAGAAAAGCCAAAGGCAGCTTTCGGTTCACTGAGTGTCCAGTTCATCACTCATGGCCTCTTGCTCATGGAAACCATTTGTCTGCTAAGCTCTGAGTGGCTGACCCTGGGGTAGACGCCCTTCTACAAGGTCAGCCCCATCCCCGGGGAGCGAGACACAAGCAGGTGCCACAAAGGGTGTCTGCAGTCTCTTGACCCCGATGAGGAGGACAGAGGAAGGCTTTAGGTCACAATGAGAGTGCCTTGCGCATGGTGGATGCTGTGATGCTGGAGGGGGTGAGGCCCCTCTGGCGCCAGGTGTCTGTGGAGCCTCAACGTGGGAGTCCCACCCCAAGGTGGAATCATCACATTGGGAGGGTTGCTGCCCGGCATGAACATCTCTATGATGCAGAGTCTCTGGGCCCCGCTGAAGACCTCCAAGGTCACACGCACTGCCTCCCCTTCCCCCGAGGCTCCCCAACGTGGGAGTCAGTGGACTGGGATGTGGATTATAGTTCCACTCGGCCCAAAGCCCCTTCCTCTGCACCCTTGCCCCACAGTTTAAAGCCAGCAGGTCAAGGGTGTAGCAGTGCTCTGCTCCCTACTTGGTGATTTGTGGGGGATCTGCCCAGGAGCTGTCCCAGACTCTCCCCACTCTGAGGCATAACCAACCTCCTTCTGTGCAAAAGGCCTCAAACGGTCAAGTCACCAGGCCAGCCCTCCTACCCCGCAGCCTCAGAGGGCGTCGCCTTCCCCACCTGAGTCCATCCATTCCCACCATAACTAAGTTAGAATTCGACAGCAAAGTATTCAGCAGCTGTCTGAACCGGCCAGGATGGCAGCTGGGAATGCCTGTGGAGTGGCAGAAAGCAGCCTATCCTGGGTGTGGAAGGCAGACTCCTGAGCCTCTGGCTGGCTGTGGCCAGCCCCCCGACCCCTTCTTCCCCACAGGTCCAGGACCCCCACACCACGGGCTAGGGCCTTGCGTGGTGGGGCTCCTACCTTGTGGTCCGGAGGCAAGGCAGTGGCCGCAAGCAGGTGGCTATCTGGAGACATGGCGGGTGCCAGACGCCATAGGAGTTGGGTCCACGCTGCCTGCAAAGCGATTTACAAACAAGGACACATGAGTGTTCCAGCCGCGCCGCTGCTGACACAGGGGAGGCTGGAGTGGCTGCAGAGTCCTCTGAGCAATCCTGGGGCTGGAGACGAGGATGTGGGAGGGAGTGGGGAGGGCCTAAGCCAGGTCTGGGGCTCATGGAGAGGCTTCACCTGCCCATGGGTTACTGCCCCCAGCCCTCTTCCTCTCTCAGAGCTCTGGGAGCCTTTGGGGGCGCCGCCCACCATCAGATGCTCAGTTCCCACCAGCCTTCTGGGGCTCAGACCTGCTCCCTCCGTCCTGGGCTCCCTTGGGGCCCCCAGGGTCCGTGCACAGGTGCTAACACGTCACAGTGCTCAGCAAGTGGCAGGGCTCTGTGGATCCCCGGGCTCTCCTGGGGCTCCTCCTTCCCGGAGGCTCTTGGGTGCATGCCCAGGCAGATGGCTCCCACAGAGATTCACCCCAAATGTCGAGGCACGCCACAAGGGAGTGGTTATTGCTGCTTACCAGGTTAGTGTCTTTCCAAGGTCAAAGTTTGCTTTGAGAAGTGAGGGAGAGGACCACGGGGGTGGGGTAAGGGGGGGGGGAGTGGTTCTGAGGACAGGGTTCAGGTGGCCTATGAGTTCCCCAAGGTCACGTGCATATTTTTCTAGGCAGAGCCTTCCTGAGTCTCGGGGATCCCTCACCTAACAAGCTTAGGAACCTGCCTTGGGGAAGCACATGATGAATCTGAGGAGTAATGACAGTAAACACTAGCCCTGAAATTTCAGCAATAAGGGGGTCGGAAAAAACAAAACAAAACCGGACGTGTTAGTGCACCAGGAAAACTGGGATGAGGAAAACATGCACAGACAGAGCTGCCAAAGTTCCCGAGGGCTTTCTCAGAGTCTTGAGGGAGGCCCTTGAGAGTGTGAGGTCTGGTTTTTGTAGCTCTAGACCTACGGGAATCCATAATTCTTTTCCTCGATGGAATTCTGCTTGCACAAACATGTGACTAGTGCTCACGGTGACAGGCAGATTCTGACAGCCAGAGATGGAGGGGGGTCACGGAAGGAAAGCTCCAAGTCCCCTTGAGAAGAGTGGGTGCAAGGCGGGGGAGGGGCAGGGGACGTGGTCACAGGGGGTGTGAACTGTGTGTCCAGTAGAGAGACTGTCTGTCGTCCACCAGAGCACCAAGGGTGCATGTGGCTATCACGCATGTGAACATGGGACTGGAAGTCAGAGGGACGGGTGACACCCAAGTTTTGTGTTGCAGAGGCACAGTCGGGCAGGTGAGCTTCAAGGTCAGCAACAAGCAAAAGCACGCCCTGCACGTGTCATCACCGTATGGGCATGGGGGAACAGGGGGTTGAGAATCACCCCACCAGGGGCCTGAGTGCCAGACCAGAGCACAGATGGAAAGATGAGGCCTACCGCCAGGTGTCCACACGACGGCACTCCGCTCAGGCCCAGGCTCTGAACCCGGGTGAGCACAGCGGGCTTCAGAATAAACCCGCTGAACGGGTTTGGCCATGAGAGGTTACATTTCAGAGGCCGTTATATGAATCTATTATAGTCAAATCCACATAGTAAAAATAAAAGCTGTGTGCAGGGTACAGGTGGGGCAGCAGCGAATCTGCCTGTTGGGACCCAGCACAGGGCTGGGGCAGGCTGCAGGCCCTACCAGCTGTATGTGCACCAACAGGAGCCCCACCCACCCGGTCACCCCTACCTCCCCGCCTCACCCACATGGTCACCCCACTGCCCCACCTCGCCCATGCGGTCACCACCACCACCCTAGTGGCACACCTCTGTCAGTCAAAAATCAATCAGCTGGGCACGTCAAACAGGTGGACTTTATGGTACATAAACAGTACCCCCCTTAAGCAGCTTCTGCTCCTCGGCAAGGCTGTGAAACCTGACACGGAGACTGCATGGCCGCATGCCGGCACCTAGCACACAGGGAACGCGAGGCACTGGTGACTGGTCAGAAAGGGACTGAGAGCAGAGTGCTCCAGATGCGCCTGGCAGTCCAGGCCCACGGGGTTGCCTCAACCCCGCAGCTCATGGAGTCCAAAACCCTTCCCTTCATGGTAAGAGCAGGCAGGGGCCCCCAGGTGCCAGCCGCCACTTGGCACCTCAGACACGTGGGCACATGGAGACCCCAGGATGTTTCCTCGGAGAAGCAGCAGCTTGTGGGAGAACACAGAACACATGGTAGAGACGACGAGGACCCCTGGGCTGCGGGCAAGCCAGGTGGAGGCTCTGGGTGGCGCAGCCTGAGCCCATGGGCAAGCCAGCCCAGCACGGGGGCCCCGGAGAGAGCAGCATCACGGCTCCCCCGCTCCCCTCACCCGCCAGCCCCTCGGGGCTCTGAGGCCCCACAGAGTCCCGGCCAGGGCCTGTCTGTCTCCTCCATCCTGCACCCTCTGCAGGAGAACGAGGCAGTCTGGCAGGACGGGGTATCCCCGGGACTTCCTGCTCTTCAGCAACACCACCATCATCTAAGGAAACCCAGGAGCACGTCTGCAGGACTGTGAAGCTAGGAGGAGCCCATCGATGGATCCCAGGGCCACACAGTTAGGGAACAGGGGGCGTCGTCTCCACCTCAACCTAACACCGCAGGGGCACACGTTCACGCATCTGCTGTGTCACCCTTGGGTGGCGTTGGGATCATGTGCCTGCACGTTTCCTGGAAAGTGACGATCTGGGCTACAAGGTGGCTACTGACCCGAGCGACGGGATCCACCCGGGGGGGCAGCAGGCAGGGAGCGCCAAGGGGTACAGAGGGAATATTAAGGCCTGAAACAGCTTTTACGATTTAACCCGGTACCGAAACTTCACCGACTCCTAAAAGCATCCATCCTTTCCAGCCGCTGCATTACACACAGGGAGAAGGGGGTCTGTCCACGCATAGGATGTGCAAGCTATGGGCGCGGCAAGTCCGCACGGAGCCCCTCGCTGGCTGCCATCACTCTGCGCAGTGGACACTCTGGTGTCGGAGCAGGTGGGAGCTGCGGCTGAACGTCTTCTGGCACTGCTGACACTCGTACGGCTTCTCGCCCGTGTGGATTCGCTGGTGGAGGAGCAGCTGGGAATGCTGGCCGAATGTCTTCTCACAGTCAGTACATTCGTAAGGCTTCTCCCCAACATGGATCTTCTGGTGGAGCAGCAGCTCTGAGCTGTCCCAGAAGGTTCTCGCACATTCGCTGCACTGGTGGGGCTTCTCTCCGGTGTGGATCCTCTGGTGGACGGTGAGGTGTGAGGTCCGCCTAAACGCCTTTCCGCACTCGAAGCACTCGTAGGGTTTCTCCCCGGTATGGATCCGCTCGTGCCTCAGGAGCTCCGAGTTGCCCCGGAAGGCCTTCCCACACTCCTTACACACGTAGGGTTTCTCGCCAGTGTGAATGCGAATGTGCCTAATGATCTCAGAATTCTGGCCGAAAGTCTTGCCACACTCATTGCACTCGTAGGGTTTGTCACCGGTGTGAATCCTCTGGTGCCGGATGAGCTCAGAGCTCTGCCCGAAGCCCTTCCCGCACTCGTTACACAGATAGGGCTTCTCCCCGGTGTGGATCTTCTGGTGCCTGATGAGGCCCGAGCTGTGCTTGAAGGCTTTGCCACACTCGGTGCACTCGTGGTACCTCTCCTCGGTGTGGATGCGCTGGTGCTGGATGAGCTGCGAGCTCACCCGGAAGGTCTTTCCACACTCGTTGCACTCATAGGGCTTCTCGCCCGTGTGGATCCTCTGGTGCAGGATAAGCGCTGAGTTCTGGCTGAAGGCCTTGCCGCACTCCTCGCACTTGTATGGCCTCTCCCCCGTGTGGATCCTGTGATGGTGGATGAGGTGTGAGCTCTGGATGAAGGCCTTGCCACACTCGCTACAGGCAAAGGGCTTCTCCCCGGCATGAATCCTCAGGTGCCGTCGCAGGCTGGAGTTGGTCCCAAACGTCTTTCCACACTCTTTGCACTCGAAGGGCTTCTCTCCACTGTGAACCCTCAGGTGCTGAATCAGATGCGAGTTCTGGTTGAAGGCCTTGCCGCACTCTTTGCACCTGTGAGGCTTCTCACCCACAGGAGCTCTCTGCGTACAGGGAGACTCCACATTCTCCATGGGGTTGTGGTGGGAGGTGGCGAAGGCAGGGACGGCCTCAGCTGGGGGGTTGGCCTGAGGCGTGAGCAGGGGTGCCCCGAGGCTACAGGTGCGCTCCTGCTCCCCACGCTCCCCGTACTTCTTGCCTGGGGGTGGCCTCTGAAAGACAATGGGCCCTGGTGCAAGGCCCCTACCCCGAGGGGACAACTGCCCCGTGCTCCTGTCAGTGGACCTTCTCGAGTGCCTGTCCACCGTGTCTTCTGCGCAGGCCACTCTGAACTCCTGGCCCTGGCAAACCACCCAGGGAAGTGTCTCCAATCCTGTCGCACGTGGCTCGGGTTCCTCAGAAACTTCTTCCTTGGGGATTACCTCCGTGCTCTCGGTCCCCATGTTACAATCTGAAATGACAGAGGGCAGCGTGTGAAGTGGCTACATGGCACATGACCAGGATAGAGCTAGGGCACTCTGGAGGGCAGGTGCCCATCAGTCACCTGCCCAAGCAGTCCCGGGGTCTGGGGAGATGACAGGATGCTGCCAAAGAAGGGACCTGGGGTGATGGCGGGCACGCCAGACAAAAGGCAGACCCCGACGGGTGACAGGATCATCGGAGGAAGAGACTTTTTTTTAAAGATTTTATTTATTTATTCATGGGAGATACACAGAGTGGCATAGACACAGGCAGAGGGAGAAGCAGGCTCCCTTTGGGGAGCCTGATGTGGGACTCGATCCCAGGACCCCAGGATCACGACCTGAGCTGAAAGCAGATGCTCAACCACTAAGCCCCCTAGGCATCCCCAGAGGAAGAGACTTAAGGAGGGAGATGGGATACGGATGGGGAGAGACACTGGTGAAAGTTGCAGAATATGGGTGATGAGCTGGCAGAGGGCCTGGGGTGGTAGAAAGCATGAACAGGGTGTGCACGGCCAGGACAGGCCCGGAGAAGAGGCAACACGACAAGCAGAGCAGTACCCAGGGTGGAGCGAGGAACCCCTACTGCGCACAGCCCCGGGACGCTCACCAGGCTATGGGCCAGGGCGCCGTATCCACAGGACCGACCATCCAAAGGTCCCCACAGTGGAGCCCAAGCAGAACCACATGTCAGGCCTCTGAGCTCCCCTCTGTGTGGGTGACACAGTGCCGGCCTCAGGGTGCCCCGGGTCCGCTCTACCCCCCACAGATGGAAGGGCCCCCGCCCCGTGAGAAGCCCCAAGACTGGTCACTTTCCAGGCTCCCTTCAGTGCCGCTGACCTGCCTCCTCCTTCCCCAGGACCAACCCCTTGAAACGTCCCGTGTGGGGCTAGCTCTTGCTCTGTCTCAGTACTTCCGGTCTGCGCTCACCTTTCTCCAAGTCAGTCCCAGCATCACCTTGTGAAACGTCCAAACGTATCCTGGTGTTTTCACGCCTGTCATGTCTCTGTACGCCTTTCCTCTTGGTGACTTTTCTTACGTTTTCTAACCTGTTATTCTTATTATGTGGCAACAGGACTTATTTTTTACAGACTGGTTTTATAAACGATCTCTACAGAATTTTCTTCATCCTTTTTGGATCCCAAAGCCTACACTTTTTCTAAAATTCTGAAAGGCTGTGGCAAAAAGTCTTTTAGTTGTCACCGATGTCCTTTCTTCGACACTTCATTAGCAACAGAATAATGAATTTATTTAGTGTAACAAGGAGCCTAGCTAGAGAAATACATTCCTCAGCTTTCTCTGTGGCTGGCTTTGGCCACATGAGATGGTAAAGTGCAGATGAAAGAGCGTGGGACTTCTGGGAAGTCTCCTCAGGGGCGAGGAGATGCCTTGCTTCACTGTTTTCCACACTGTGCCCTGGGCGACAGGTGATGGGCAGGGTGCCACCTTGGACCGTGAGCACACAGGACACTCCAGACCCTACAATGGGGCCAGAGCAGGAAGGACCCTGATGACTCCACAGAGCTGCCATCCTGATCCTGGAATGCCTGCCTCTGGACACACACCCCTTTTTTTAAAGAATTTATATTTATTTATTCATGAGAGACACAGAGAGAGAAAAGCAGAGACATAAGCAGAGGGAGAAGCAGGCTCCCTGCAGGGAGCTCAATGCGGGACTCAATCCCAGGACCCCAGGTCACGGGCCTGAGCCGAAGTCAGATACTTCATCAACTGAACCACCCAGGCACCTCTGGACTTTTTTTTTTTTTTTAAGATTTTTATTTATTTATGAGAGAGTGAGAGAGACAAGCAGAGACACAGGCAGAGGGAGGAGCAGGCTCCATGCAGGGAGCCTGACGTGGGACTTGATCCTGGGTCTCCAGGATCAGGCCCTGGGCTGAAGGTGGCACTAAACCGCTGAGCCACCCAGGCTGCCCTGGCCTTTTTTTTTTTAATGTGAGAGAAATATGCTTTTGCCTTGCTTAAGCTGTTGCAGTTTTTTGTCTTGTTTTTATGAAGCCAAACCGATTCCTAACTGGTACTCTGGCCCAGGGGTGCAGTGATCCCTGTCACAGAAGTGAGGTCCCAGCACTAGGACAATGAGCCTGGCCTCTGTCCAGGGAGTCCACAGCCAATCTGAGGAGTACAATCCTCTGCCCTTCTGCCAGTAAAGGGATTACTGTGGAAGGTGATTCTCAAGCGGGAATGGGCAGCCATGGGCCTATTTATCCCCAAGACAATGCAGAGTCGTGGAATGGTTTTGAAGCCAAGGAGTGACACAGCCCACGGTCAGGCACAGGTGCACTAATGGCCACTTCGTGGAACTACCCAGTAAGCGGCAGGCCAGGACCCAGGAGGTCAGCAAGGCAAGCACAGGGCAAGGGGCATGAGCTCTAACCAGGGCGCCAACAGCAGAGGGGATGCAGAGAAGACAGCTGGAGAAAGAGTTCGGAGGTCAGATTCTGTGAGACGGGGCTGGAGGTGACCGCATGGGATACAAGGTAAGGAAGACAGAGGAGGGGTCACGACGCTACCCCGATCTCCCTGGAGATAAGACAGGCTATCAGGGGCCAGCAGTGCCAGGGGCTAGGGATGCTGGTGCAGCTAGCTGAGAGAAGAGGACCCATGAACTCTGTGTCACATGAGAGAAGTTTCGAGATACCCACACAGAGTATCAGGGAACCAGCCTAATGGTCTGAAACTTACACTGGTCAGGGCTCTGCGTGACAAGTGCCGGAGGCCAAGGACAGACACATAGGAAGCCTAAGTTAACGTGGATGAGCCCTTCTCTTATCTTCCTCCATTTCCTCCAGGTCTTCCCACCTTTCTCCACCCCACTCTGGGCCCCAGAACGCTAACCGCGGCAGACAGCACTGGACCCTTGGGCTTCCAGCTGCACTCCAGTGGTGGTGAGCCCCAGCAGCGGGAGACCAGAAGTAGGGTGAGGCCACCCTAGGCTGGTGGCATCCCTGCACCAAAGGTCATTACTCTGCTCGGGGAGTCTGTCCTACCCCTTGATTGTCTCAGGGCCTGGGGCCCAGCAGCCTCTCCTACCTCTTCCGTCTCTTCAGGCCCGAGCTGGCGACCCCTCCAGTGTCATCAGCCCCAGGTTCCTCAACACCTCGCCCACACCCAGGTCATCTACAATTAACTCCTCTGCAAACAGACCTTCCTCAATCATCCCATTTTGAGTGAGCAGTTTCCTGTCTGGATCCTAGTACAAAGGAGGGGGGTGGAGGAAGAGAAGCCCACCAATGAGAGAAGGGATGGTCAGGGAAGAAGGAAAGAACCAGGTACCCCATCCCAGGCGTCACCAGGGCCGTGGCAGACAGAATTACGAAGGGCCACCTGGAAAATGTCTACCGGGACAATCAGGTGGCCGCGGGTGACCTGTGAGAACAGGCTCCATGGCCCAGGAAGCACAGCCAGGTGGCGGCAGACTGATGAACAAATTCGCTACTTCTCTCAGAATCTGGATGAAAGGTCAAAGCCTGAACATGATCCTACAAGGGGGAATGGGGTGAGTGGAGAACCAGGTTTGGAGGGAAGGGGAAAGCAGTGATTTGGGGTGACCTCTGCCAACCTCCAGCCAACCAGAGGACGGTGGTCAGCAGCACCACCAGCCTCACCAGTCGCCCTCTCGACACCTGGAAGGAACCTGATCTCCTAGAGGAACCCCGACATCCTGGAAGCTCTGGTGCTCCCCCGAAAATGACCTGTAATCTTCAACTCCTCACCCCACCCAGCAGGTGCCCTGGCTTTCCCACAGACTCAGGGCAGGTACCCAGAAGCTGGATTTCTCCTTTTTGTTGATTCTTTTGCAAATGACAGGCGAGTATGTAGCTACACACAAGGATCCACTGCAGGGGCTTTACCTCTGTTCTTCACTCCTGGTGCCACAGGAGCCGGGAAGTGCCATCCTACAAAAAAACGTCTCCCTGATACTCAGCCCCGATCCAGATCCAGATCCAGAGCTGGTACTATTCATTCCGTGTCTACTCCCCACCCCCTCCGGCTCCCTCCTCCCCGTCTCTCCCATAGTCACTGCCTTCCATTATCCAGTGCCTCACAAAGTCATAATTCACATAACCCACATCTGTCCCCACCACGTAGAAAATCACCTGCCCACGGTACGAGAGGACACACTACCCAGAAGTCAGCATATGTCCACCCCCAACTTCGAGACCTAGTTCAAAATTCAAATCCAGAAAGTCTCCCCAACTGAATGTGACCCCCTCCAACCGCTCTTCTGCCAGGCATTCTGCCAGTGACACAATAATAATGTCACCTGTTGAATGATACTGCTTTATTCCTTCCTGGCACCTCCTCACAAGTGAATCAAAGCCAAAATCCACTGGGTAGATTTTCCCAGAGGTGCAGCTACTCATCAGACCTCATGCTCCCGGGGAAACACTCCCCTACTCACAGCCTGAATTCAAATTTCCATCCATTGTTTCCTGTCTTTGTTTCTCACTTCACTCCCCTAAACCTGGAATTGGCTGTTTCTGGAGAGAGTGAGAAGACAGAAGTGCCCACCTGAGTGGGAGGGTGACCCCTCCTGGTCCTCAGTCTGGAGGTAACATGCAGACCACTCTGGGGTCACCACAGTTCACAACAGGGTCTTCAGCTTTGCAAACCCAGATGTTTTTTTCAATGCACCCCCGAGAGCACCCCACCCACAAAGTGCTGATGCATACACCAGATGCCCACCAATTCATTAACAAAAACTAAAACTGAAAGGACCACACTGCCCAGATGAAAATCTACATGGGAAGCCACATAAACCCTGAGAACATGATGTATCATAGGCTTGCAATCAGAGCAGAAAGACGGTTTTTTGTTTTGTTTTGTTTTTTGTTTTTTAATAAAATGATTGTTAAATTTTAAGAATTCTTAGCCCAGAACGAGGCTGGATGCCCAAGAATCCACTGGGAAATGTACTGAAACTGCTAAATCCCAGGTCCCACCTCAGGCCTCCCAGAATCCCTGGGTGTGGGGCCCAGGGCGCTGTGTCCTGAACAAGTGCCCTGGGTGGTCATAATGCCCCGGCAGGTTGGGAAGCCACTGGCACCACCGCCCCACATTCAGTCCAGGGCGCTCAGCTCGACCCAAGGGCTGGCCTGCTGGGACCACACGCGTGTGAGGCAGCAGGATTGTAGGTACAGGCTCCTGCCCTCCCTCTGGAGGGCACACCCTCCCCTGAACTCAGAGTACATATAATACAACAGACCAGATCATCTTCTCGGAGTTAAAAACCACACTTCCCTTACGCTTCTCAGACTGTAGTTGCCGTGACTGGACCTGAGCTTGCCCTCAAGTGTCTAAATCAGAGTTTACAGCAGTCTCTTGAGACAGCAACCTCACCCAATCCTTTGAGCTTATCTGCCAAAAACCCTGATGTGATCTGTAGCAAAGAACTATTAATCCATTAGCTGACAGTCTGGTTAGATCTAACAATACTGTTGAATGTGAAGGCTGGAACTGGAGGGACAAAAGGCCCAAGAATCACTTCCTTCCTCAACAGAGTCTCGCTGAGGCCACACGCCAGAGGTTTTTCCAGCCCAGAATGATACACGGTAGTAAAACAACGGAGGGCCTGCGTGGGAGGCAGCTCTCTCCCTCCCGTAAAGAAGGACGAGAACCAGGTGAAGGAGCCTGGAAGGGAAAGCTGCAGGCCATGGGGCCACGAGGCCACAGTTAGGCAGGCCCGATGGTGGAGGGAAAGGCAACCGCAGGCCCCATGCCCACAGATGTTATAGTTGCTGTTTTTGCACTACTCCACACGCCATGCCCCAGCGCTCAGGGCAGAGGACGAGGGAAGCAAGGCCTCAGAGGCCAGGAAGCACCGGGGTAAAGAGAAAGGGAACAGAAGGAACCTTCTGGCTTCCATGGGGCACATGGAAAAGGAAGAAGAGAAGAAAGAGAGAGCACACTGGCATTCTGACGTGGGGTACGGAGGAGCGCTTACTGCGTGCTGGGCACTACCTTGTGAAGCCCTCACAACCTCCCTGTGAGACAGGCATGCCCCAGAGGGTCACTGTGAGGAGGAGGAGCCCGTCGGCATGCTTTCCGGACTCTCTCCAGCCCCAGAGCAGCTGGGAATCCGGGGACACAGGTGGTGGAAGAATGAGGGAGTGACCTGAGGATGCCAGTGGAGACACACTTGAGATGGGTGAGCAGGACGGACGCAGATGGAGTTGGGGCAGGGAGGGAAGTGTGGGGCACTACGAGACTAGATGGGTTACAGAGAGGGCAGAGAATGTGGCGAGCACACGAAAGCTTGGGCAGGGATCCCAGAACGCCGCATGAGGTTTAATGTCGAAATGCCAAAGCTTATAATACATGCAAAACATCCTTTGCAACTACTCAGATTTATGATGAAACACTTTGGAAGTTGACTGACAAGTAGATACGAGGATACAAAGCTTCTCCAATTATTTTGTGGTGCATCTGACCAAAGAAGTGGGAAGTGGCCTTGCACGCTCTGCAGGAGATGAGACCTCCTCTAAGTGTTCCAGGACCCAGAGCGACCAAATCCCTCGCAAGCAACTGTTCACAACAGCAGGGACTGCCTCGGGAATGGATATGCCTTCATGTGGGTCAATGATATTCTAAGCAGGTTTGCTGGGAGCCTCTGGGAATAAAGCCAACCATCCTGAGAGCAGCACAAGAAAAGACTTGGAGATGTCGTTGCCTGGAACTGCTGCTGCTGCCGTTCCTCCCCCAGCTTGGATGAGGCAGAGAGAGCTAAAAACCGAGGCACAGTGGAGCCACCACGTTTGTCCTGACAGCACTTCACCACCTGACTTCCAATCATGAGAGCTTGCACACATGCACAAAGCCAGGCTGAGTTGCATCATGTTACTTGCAGACAAAAGCATCTTAAAGCTGACAGACTTCCCAGTAATGTCTGAAAGGCCAGGTCCCACCAAATATTCAGTATCTGGTACCAGGATCCCCTCCTACCCATCATCTGCACTCACACGTGCAGGAAGCAGGCACTCTCATGCTCCTCTTCTTTTTTATTTTTTTTAATTTTTTATTTATTCATGAGAGACACAGACAGAGAGGCAGAGACATAGAGGGAGAAGCAGGCTCCCTGTGGGGAGCCCGATGCAGGATTTGATCCCAGAACCCCAGGGTCATGCCCTGAGCCAAAGGTAGACGCTCAACCAATGAGCCACTCAGGCGTCCCTCTCATGCTCCTTTCAACTGTACTGCCCTGACTTGTGCCATGTGGCTTCCCGATCACAGGTTCCCAAGGCCTACAGAATACAAACTCGTGCAGGTGGCTCAGGATGCCCCCCTGGTCAGGCCCTTTCCCGGGCTCCCCGCGGTCCCCAGGGAGGGTACTGCAGCACCCTCCCCTTTGGGAACAGTTTATACCCACTTGCTGGGATACTCCCGCCCACTGCTAGCACTTCAGGCACAGAGTCCTCTCCTGTGTGTGCCCCTGAGGTCCCTCACCTAGGAGCAGCCGCTGCAGTGTATGGTCCGTGTCTGGCCAGCCTGTTCCCACCCAGCCTTCTTCGGCCCCTGGAGCAAGGATGGAGCTCCCTTCACCTTGCTGCTGGGGGGGTGGGGTGGGGGGCTGCCACAGTCCGGGCACTCTTACACACCGCCTAGGTGAATCCCTCTACATAACAAGCCTGGGGGGCCAGTGAGGAATCACTGCACATGCATCCGTGTTCGGGTCCGAGGAGCCCAGCACGATGCCCGGACACCGCAGATGCCCCTCACCGTCTGCAGACCGGAGCTCCCTCCTCCCGATCCCGAGGACCTGTCGTTTCCAGTGCCCCCCCGTCCCCACCGCGGTCCCGCCGCCACGACGGCTCCATTCCCTCCGCGCTCAGAGCCGGCTACAGTCCGTGACACCCCCCCGCCCCCTCCCCAGGAGCCCGGGGTGCCGAGCTGGGGCGCCACTGCCCGCCCTGGCGTCCCCGCCGCCCACTCGGGGCTGGGGGTCCCGGGGGACCCTGCGGGGCCCGCGTCCCTGAGCAGGTGGGGAAATGGAGGCGGGGGTGGGGGGGCAGCCAGTCCAAGGTCACAGCGGGGCTCGGCGCGACCGCCCGGCCCGCGGGCCGCAGCAGCCCCGGAGCCCCGCCCCGCCCCGCCGCGCCGCCCCGGGGGAGGTCTCACCGCCGCCACTCGCTCCCCGCGTTCCCAGCGCCGCGCTCCCCGCCGCCGAGATCTCTGTCCCACGGGCGGCGGCCGCCCTGCTTCCACTTCCGGTGCGCTCGGCCAATCAGCGCGCGGCGGCCTCCGCGGAGGAACAGGTGGGCGGCCCGCCTGCGCCCCCCAGCCCGCCCCGCCTGCGCCCCCGGGCCCGCCCGGCCACCGCCCCTGGTGCCCGCCCCGCCGACCTCCCGCGGCGTCGGCTCCCGGGACGTCCGCACCCCCGCGCCCGGTGGCGCCCGCGTAACCCCCGGATCACCGACTAGCCGGGTCCTCCAGGCGGCCTAGAACGGCCCCAGGGACGCACTTCCGCCGCTGGGCCGGCCGCTCTGCCCGCCGCTGTCGCTGCCCCTCGTCCACCTGAGCCCGAGCGGACGCTGGGCGCTCCGAGCTCGGCCCTCAGCCCGTCGCCCGCTTCCCGGAGCGCCGAACCCCGGGAGCCCAGGAGCGGGGCGAGGAGAGGGAGACCGCTCGGAGGTCCGTGGGGCTTGCTGGAGGGGACGCCGCAGGGGACAGTGCGGGGCAGCGAGGACACCGCCTCCTCCGCCGGCCTTCTGATGTGTGACCAGCGCAGCTGGCTCGCCCCCGTGCTCGGGCCCTCTGCCTGGTGGCCCCTGTGCCGTCCTTTGCACCACGGGCTTCTTGGTTTCAGGTCTCCGTTCTCAGGTCACGTCCCAGAGGGGCCCCGTCCCTTCCAGCGCAGCCCCGGCCGGCAGCACTCCTCCCAAATCCCGGTTCTCGGGCAAGGGCTGTGATTGGCTCCGGTCGGCCGGTTCTCAGCGTCAGTGTATTTGTGGGGCAGGAGAGTGAGCCCGGTTATCCGGTCAGGGCCACCTGTCTGCCCCAGCTGGGGCCCGGCACTCTAAGACAGAGGTACTGTGTTTATATACAGTACACACACCGTCAGAAAGGAGAACTTTCTCTTGAGTTGGTCATTGGAATTAGGCCCAACCTTCCAGTCAAGCACCTCTGCCACCCACACCAATATCACCAATATCCTTAACTCCTTTGCCCTCCCATCTGCAACTACCCAAGATGTGTGTGAACCCTGGATCGGCTGAAATGTCCACTTCCTTTGCCTAGGCTACTAACAGCTAGTGGGAAAAATACTCTTCAAGAAGAGCCCTAAGGTTCATGTATCATTTATCCTTCCCGGAGGCCTTTCCCTGCTTCCTAGAAGTCGTGGTCTGTTTCCTAGTCAGCTGGTCTGCCGGTTCCACCACCGCTCCTGCAGCATTCTTTGGTTTACTCCAAAGAATATGTCCTGTATCCTGCTCCAAAGCCTGTATCCACTCCCACGGTCCCCCATCACAGGCATCGCTGGCAACATCCATCCCAAGGGAAGATGCCCAGACTACGAGGGTACCCGGCCTCAGAACCAAAGGTGGGAGATACTTACTTTCACTGACTTCTATCTAGGCCACCTGCATTAACAAGCATCTGCATCAAGAACCCAGATAAGGGATTCTCAACCTTGGCTGCACATTGGAATCATTGGGGTGGGGTGGGAATTCTTTAGAACTACTGACACCTGGTGCCACACGCACAGATTCTGTTGAAACTGATTTGAGACAAGGACTGGGCATTTTTTTAAAGATTTTATTTATTTGAGAGAGAGCATGAGCAGAGGGCAGAGACAGAGGGAGAAGCAGACACCCTGCTGAGCAGGGAACCCAATGTGGGACTCGATCCCAGGACCCTGAGATCATGACCTAAGCCGAAGGCAGACGCTTCACTGACTGAGCCACCCAGGTGTTCCAGTTTGGGCGTTGTGTGTGTGCACAGGCATATGTACACTCACTTTGTGGTTTTTTTAAGCTTTCCAAGTGATTCAAACAGGCAGCCAACAAAGTTGAAAAACAGCAACCTAGGTCAATGACTCAAAATGTGGTCTGAATTGGCAGGATCAGCATCTCCTGGGAACTAGTTATAAATGCACATTCTCAGGCCCCATTGACACATCTTCTGCATGAGAAATTATGGGATTAGGGAGGCACCTGGGTGGCTCAGTCACCTTCAGCTCAGGCCCAGCCCCTGTTCAGGAGAAACCAGCCGCAAAACATTCAGGTCTCACCTACACACACCAAAGCCACAGCTAAAGCAGAGTCAGGACTCGATTACATCCTCGCTGTTCCCCTCCCACATGCAGCCTTGAAGAAGCAACCGAGGGCATCAAAAGGGCAGCCTCCTGCCCTAGACCCGACAGTCACCCCCCAGGAGACCAGAGCAGCCGATTCTGAGCCTGACTTAGCAACGCCAGTTTTTCAGCATGCTGGGATAGCAAGTCCTGCTCAGGCAAGTTCTCCATGCCTAAGAGGTGCTCCGGAGTCCTGTGGGGTCCACATCTCTCTCCAGGGAAACCAGAACCCCCTTTACGTGGAGTAAAGTGCAGCAGCGTCAGGGAAATTGGGCCTCCATGCTGGGTACCAGGGGTGGGGCAGAGGAGCTGGCACCCAGGGCCCCTCGCACACACATGGTCCCTTTGTTTCCGAGGCTTCATTTAGCTGCCAACACCCACAGATTCTGTCTCTAGACCCATTCTGGGCTCCGGGACCTCCCCTCCCCTGCAACATGAGTTGCTCCCATGATGATCCTTGAGCAACAGCGTTCATGCCACGTAGGGAATGACAATGGCTAAGGCTTATCCAGGTGGGGGAAAATACAGGCTTTGAGGCAAGGTTTAAGAGAGCAAAAGCAACATGTCCGAGCCGTACAAATAGCTAACATACTTACGAAGCCCCCTCACCTACATGGGCCATGGTAAGAGCATCTGCAAGCTTCCTTAGGCTGCCTACAGTGAGTATAGACAAGGCTTCCACAGATGAGGGAGCCCAAAGAACTCACCGACTTGTCCAAATGTAATCGGGTCAGACGCAGGGAGGCGAGGATTAGCACCCACGTCCCCAGACTCCTCCTCAGGCTCTTCTCACTGCAACCTGACTGTCTCCCCAAAGGCCCACAGGACACACAATCTGCCTCCACCCCTTCTTAATGGGGTGGAGCAAGTTCTGCCACTCTGTTGACAATGAGTCAGCTCCAGAGAAGATATTTCAAATCCAACATTCACAAAATCCTCGCTTACCTGACATGCGTAAAGTATCTCCCATCTACCAAAGTAAAACCCTACACAGGGATGCCCGGGGGCTCAGTGGGTGAGCATCTGCCTTCATCTCAGGGCATAACCCCGGGGTCCTGGGATCAAGTCCCACATCGGACTCACCACAGGACCACAGGGAGCCTGCTTCTTCCTCTGCCTGTGTCTCTGCCTCTCTGTCTGTCATGAATAAATAAATAAAATCTTTAAATAAAAGAAATTAAGATTTCTACGTGTATTTTTCAAGGCTAACATTGGTACCATTACCTAATGAATATAAGGGTGTTATTATAGAAAGATTACAAAAACCATATAAAAATATTTAAAACTGTAGCAATACATTTTACCATCTTGGTAATCCTTTGCTTTAAGTAAGCTTTTATTTTTTTATTTTATTTTATTTATTGTAACTCATCTCTACACCCAACGTGGGGCTTGAATTCGTGACCCCGAGATCGAGAACCACATGCTCCTCCAACTGAGCCAGCCACATGCTCCTAAGTAAGCTTTTAATTTTAGAACGGTTTTGAATTTATAGAAAAGTTTCAAAGGCAGTACAGAGTTCCATGTCCCCACACCCAATTTCCCCCATCAGCATCTGATGTGAGTCTGAGACATGAGTCTGAGACGTTTGTTACAATTTGTGAACTAATCACACATTGTTATTAACTAAAGTCCATAACTCATCCAGATCTCTTTAGCCCTCACCAATGTCCTCTTCTTACCCCAGGATCCCATCCAGACACCACATTACGTTTGGTAATCATGTCTCTTTGGCTCCTCTCGTCTGTGACATAACCGTACATTTAAAAATAACAGCAGAATGCACACCATCACCGCAGGAGGTGCAGAAGCAAATCAAAACAGCTGCCAAGTCCACATGATACACAAGACGCCAGCATCTGTTTACCAGCTCACCGTGTGAATAATGCACAATTTCCTTCTCTCAGACTGCAATCGCCAGCTGATTCAGGTGCAGCAGGACACTGCAAAATCTAAAAGTCACCTCAACCCAAAGGAGAAAGCCTGTCAATTTAAATTCAGTATCTGCATAACACGGCCAGAGAGGATGCTGAAACTCACACTTGAGAGAATTGATTATGAATATTCCAGAAAACAGGTGCCAAGATACAGATACACAGACATCCTCAAACCTCCATGGAGGAGGTGCTCCAATAATTCCATTTTTAGGGATCCCTGGGTGGCGCAGCGGTTTGGCTCCTGCCTTTGGCCCAGTGCGCGATCCTGGAGACCCGGGATCGAATCCCACGTCGGGCTCCTGGTGCATGGAGCCTGCTTCTCCCTCTGCCTGTGTCTCTGCGCCTCTCTCTCTCTCTCTGTGACTATCATAAAAAAAAAAATTAAAAAAAATTCCATTTTTAAATTAGTTACTGAAACCTAAAGGACATTTATTGATCTTTGGAACATTGTTATGAATACTGGACAAGTTCTAATAACCCACCAAAATGTATTCAACCAATAATACCAGTGAGACAGTATACCGTTGCGGTGAGCAATATAAAACAAATGCTACATTAAGAATAATCATAGCGGGGATCCCTGGATGGCTCAGCAGTTTAGCACCTGCCCAGGGTGTGATCCTGGAGACCCGGGATCAAGCCCCGCATCGGGCTCCCTGCATGGAGCCTGCTTCTCCCTCTGCCTCTCTCTCTCATTCATAAATAAATAAATAAATAAATAAATAAATAAATAAATAAATAAAATCCTTTTTTAAAAATGGGCAGATGTTAAGAGACATTTCTCCAAAGACTTCCAGATGGCCAACAGACACACAAAAAGATGCTCAACATCACTCATCATCAGGGAAACGCAAATCAAAACCACAAAAAGATGTCCCCTCACACCTGTCAGAACAGCAAAAAATCGAAAACACAAATACCAGGTGTTGGCAAGGCAGTGGAGAAAGGGGAACCATCCTGCCCTGTTGGTGGGAACACAAACTGGTATGGCCACTCTGGAAAACAATAGGAGCTTCCCCCAAAAAAAATTTAAATAGAATTACTGTATGAGGGGGATCCCTGGGTGGCTCAGTGGTTTGGCGCCTGCCTTTGGCCCAGGGCGCGGTCCTGGAGTTCCAGGATCGAGTCCCACGTCGGGCTCCCGGCATGGAGCCTGCTTCTCCCTCCTCCTGTGTCTCTGCCTCTCTCTCTCTCTCTGTCTATCATAAATAAATAAATAATAAATCTTTAAAAACAAAAAGAATTGCCGTATGATCTGGTAATTCCGCTACTGGGTATTTATCCAAAGAAGGCAAAAACATTAATTTGAAAAGATATGTGCACCTCCCCTATGGTTATAGCAGCATTATCTACAACAGCCAACGTATGAGAGCAGCAGAAATGTCGATGTCCTGTGATACACACACACACACACACACACACACACACACACACAAAGGAATATTACTCGGCCATGAAAAATAATGAAATCTTGCCATTTGCAACAACATGCATGGAGCTCAAGAGTATCATGCTAAGAGAAATCAGCCATTTGGAGAAAGACAAATACCATGTCATTTCACTTGTGTGGAATTTAAGAAACAAAATAAATGAACAAAGAAAAAAAGAGATTCACACACAAAAAAACTCAGACTCTTAAATACAGAGAACACCCTGGTGCTTTCCAGAAAGAAGGTGGGTGGAAGATGAAGAATCCCTGTATCTTGATTAGCCCTGAGGAATGTACAAATTGTTGAATCACTGTACTGTGCACCCAAAACTAACACAGCAATGTATGTTAGTTGTACTGGAATTTACTTTTTTAAAAGATTTTATTTATTTATTCATGAGAGACACAGAGAGGGGCAAAGACATAGGTAAAAGGAGAAGCAGGCTCCCTGCAGGGAGCCCAACGCGGGACTCAATCCCAGGACCCCGGGGTCACGCCCTGGGCCGAAGGGAGGCGCTCAACCACTGACCCACTCAGGCGTCCCTGTACTGTAATTTATAAATCAATGAAAAAAATGAAGGGAAAACAAATGAGAAATATTTTATTTGGAGTGCTGACATTGTATACATAGAAGGAAATAAAAGAGAATGAGGGGCAGGTGGAGTCACCGAGGGAACGGCTGGAAGGGTACGAAGAATCCTGAGGCTTCCGCCCCAGCATCCAAGGCTGCCTTTCCACTGCGGGTTTTGTCCCCAGCTCACCAACCAGAAGTAGTAGCACACAATGTCCCCTGATTGTCACCCTAGGCACCCCTGAGATTTACCCACAGAGCTAAGAACAATTAGACGTCTATGTCCAGGAGTCGGCTAGGGCTTCCTCCGCACAGCCCAGCTGCTTCGACATTAGAAAGGTGTCTTGTCAGGATGACTGGGTGGCTCAGCGGTTAGGCATCTGCCTTTGGCTCAGGGTGTGACCCCAAGGTCCCAGGATGGAGTCCCGCATTGGGCTCCCTGCAGGGAGCCTACTTCTCCCTCTGCCTGTGTCTCTGCCTCTCTGTCTCTGCATCTCTCAGGAATAAATAAATAAAACCTAAAAAAGAAAGAAAGAAGAAAGAAAGAAAGAAAGAAAGAAAGAAAGAAAGAAAGAAAGAAAGAAAGAAAGAAAGAAAAGAAAGAAAGAAAAGGAAAGAAAGAAAAGAAGAAAGAAAGAAAGAAAGAAAGAAAGAAAGAAAGAAAGAAAGAAAGAAAGAAAGAAAGAAAGAAAGAAAAGGAAAGAAAGAAAGGTGCCTTGTCATGGTTCTGGAGGCTGGGAGTCCTCCCTGGGGCTGGATGAAGTATGGGCTGGAGGACTTGCTGCCTCAGGGTCTCCCCTCGCCTTGCAGGTGGCTGCCTCCCACGGCCCTTTCTCTATGCGGATTCATCCTTGGTGTCTCTCCTTCTAAGGACACTAGTCCTATGGTATTAGGGCCCCACTCTTCCAACCCCACTAACTAATTACCCTGCTTAAAGACTCCATCTCCCAGTGCAGTCCCACTGGAGGTTAGGACCCCAGCACATGAATTTGGGTGAGACATGATTGGGTCCCTAACACCACATCTCCCCCACCCAGATGGATTAAATCAAAATTAGGGGAGGGGGTGAGGAGCTTTCCCAGGTTGAGGATGGCCCCGCGCTCCCGCTGGGCTCCTGCCACGTACTAGCTCTGCATACCTGGCAAGTCCACCTGAGCTTTGAGCCCCGCTGTCCTCTCTTGTTAAACGGGATCCTGTCAGAACACAGGACTCTTGTGAGACTCAATAGAGATCGTGCAGGAACAGCACTTCGCACATGCCAGGGCCAGAATGTAGGCGGTGGCAGTTACCAGCAGGGAGAGGACCACTGTCCTCAAGGTACGAAGCGGGAGGTGGTAAAGCAGGGCAGGAGTGCGTGGGAAAGGTGGGAAAGGTGGTCTGAAGTGGGATGAAGTAGATGGAGATCTTGAGAGGCTGGGCGGGGATGGGGGGGGAATCTCCGCCCACAAGGATGAAGACGCAGTGTCCTCGATGGGCGTCAGGGGGCGCCACGAGCTTGTGGACCAGCGTCCCACTGTGGCCGGGAAGGTAGATGAGAAGGAAGGGAAAGGTTGAGTCTTGCAGCACTTTAAAGAGATGTTATTTATTCATGAGAGATCCAGAGAGAGAGAGGCAGAGACACAGGCACAGGGAGAAGCAGGCTCCCTGCGGGGACCCCGATGTGGGATTCGATTCCAGGACCCAGGGATCACGCCCTGAGCCCAAGGCAGACACTCAACCACTGAGCCACCCAGGCGTCCTTAAACTCAATTCTTTAAAAACAGAACTGGAGTTCTTTTTACATGGATTTGGCCATGAGTTACAAAGACCCAAAATAACGGTGGGGTGGCTTACATGTAATTCAAGTTAATTTTTCTCTCATGTGAAAGGCCTGAGGCAGACAATTCAGGATTTCAGTGGAGCCACCATTGTTTTTCAGGAAGAGGAGGAAGGCAAGTCCAGCGGAGGAGGACCAGGGGCAGGACCTGCCAGCTCCCGCCGTCCAAGGCCATCATTTTCTGAGGCAGAGAGAGTGATAAGCAGAGGTGAGGTGTAAGGTAGTAATCATGCAGTAAGTCATTGTGGAGTCACCACCGATGGGCACCTTCCTGGGAAACAGTTCACTTTCATACTCACAGAGAGCTTCTCCTGGAATACAGAACACCTCTGTATGTAGGACTAGTCTCTCCCTCCAGGAAAAGGGATACTTTGTGGGTTAAAGTACCAGGAGCCCACAACATGGGAAAGGCACAGATGGCTTCCTCCACACCAGCCAACAATGCATGGCAAGGCCCTTGGCCTCGCCTCTGGTCTGCCAACCATAATGCACGTAAGCAATGTACAGATTGAGGATGTGCCCACAAGGATCAGTGAGCAGCTTTGCGTCACAAAATAAACATGCCGCTACATTCCAATCGCTCGAGTTTCTAACATCTCTCTTTTTTTTTTTTTAAGATTTATTTATTTATTTATGATAGACATAGAGAGAGAGAAAGGCAGAGACACAGGAGGAGGGAGAAGCAGGCCCCATGCCCGGGACTCCAGGATCGCGCCCTGGGCCAAAGGCAGGCGCTAAACTGCTGAGCCACCCAGGGATCCCCTGAGCCACCCAGGGATCCCCGTTTCTAACATCTCTGCAACAAAGATGCTCAGCTGCAAGTCCAGCTGGAGATACGGTCACGTCCAGGACATTTACGGAATTCTTCCCCATGGAAGCTTCTTTGGTGCTATAAAATCTGACCGAGGCCAGAGAGCATCCCTGACCTGCACTGCTTTCAAGCAGGTCCTCTCCTGTAAGAATGATCCTCTGGGGCCAAATAAGGTGTGAAGTGTAAATGAAGGCTGCTCAGTGCCTGTGACTTCCGCAGGGCTTCTCTGCAGAACAGGTTCTTTGATATTGAATAAGACTCAGGCTTTGATTAAAGGTGTCCACACACCACCTAAATGACAGGGTTTCTCTCATGAGTAGACTCCGTGATGTGGACTGAGATGTGGGCTCTGAGGAAGGACTTTCCCCGAGTCATTACACCCCAGAGGCATCTCTTTGAGCAGGTGCCTCAAGATTTTATTATTTTTACATAATCTCTACACCCAACGTGGGGCTTAAGCTCACAACCCCAAGATCAAGAGTCTCACGCTCCCCTAACTGGGCCAGCCAGGCGCCCCAATTGTATTCATAAGTATTTTCCCCACTATGAGTTCATCAATATATTTTTAAAGATTTTTATTTATTTATTCATGAGAGATGCAGAGAGAGAGAGGCAGAGACACAGGCAGAGGGTAAAGCAGACTCCCTGTGGGGAGCCCAATGCAGGACTCGATCCTTGGTCCCCTGGGTCACACCCTGAGCCAAAGGCAGACGCTTAACCACTGAACCACCCAGGCATCCCAATAAATAAAATCTTTTAAAAAATTTTTTATAAAAGTATGTTGGGGCTGGTGGAGGGGAAATGATCAATTGCTCATTGTTGGAGGAAGACAAATTGTTACAAATCCTGAGGAGGACAAATAGTTCCAAGTGAAAAACACATTTACCTTTTGACCGTATAATTTCACTTCTAAGAATGTATCCTACAGATACACTATACTGTGTGTAAAATTATAAGCACACAAGGTTTTTTAGTGCAACATTGTTCATAATAGCAAATGGTTTGGGGCAGTCTAAATGTATCCATAGGAAGTGGTTAGGTAAATTATGATACATCTGAAAAATGAGATAGTTACCTTCATGACTAAGAATGAGGAAGCTCTTTGTATATGAATATGAAACGAGATTAAAAATAAAATCAGGGGCACCTGGGTGGCTCAGTGTTTGAGCATCTGCCTTGGGCTCAGGGCGTGATCCCGGGGTCCTAGGATTGAGTCCCACATCGGGCTCCCCACAAGGAGCCTGCTTCTCCCTCTGCCTGTGTCTCTGCCTCTCTCTGTGTGTTTCTCAAGAATAAATAATTAAATAAAAATAAAAATAAAAACTGACCATTACATTCCCTTTCAGGGGCACCTGGCTGGCTCAGTTGTGGGCATGCAACTCTTGATCTCAGCATCATGGGTTTGAGCCCACAGTGAGTGTAGAGATCATTTGAAAATAATATCTTTAAAAAAAAAAAAAAAAGAAATTCAGGGCACCTAAGTGGTACAGTTGGTTAAGCATCTGACTCTTGATTTCGGCTTGGGTCATGATCTCAGGGTTGTGTTATCGGCCTCACATCAGGGTCCATGCTGGGTGTGGAGCCTGCTTAAGATTCTCTCTCTCTGAAATCCTACTCAGCCATCAAAAAGAAAAGAAATCAAAAAAGAAAAAAAAGAAATCTTATCATTTGCAATGACAAGGATGGAAGTAGAGGGTATTATCCTGAGCAAAATAAGTCAATCAGAGAAATAATTACCATATGATCTCACTTATATGTGGAATTTAAGAGACAAAACAGGTTCACAGAGGAAGGGAGGGGAAAATAAAATAAGATGAAATCAGAGAGGGAGACAAACCATAAGAGGCTCTTAATCATAGGAAACAAACTGAGAGTCGCTGGAGGGGTAGGGGTAAGGGGATGGGGTCACTGGGGGATGGGCATGAAGGAGAGCATGTGGTGTCATGAGCACTGGGTGTTTTATGCAACCGATAATCACTGACTTCTACCTCTGAAGCCAATAATACATTATATGTTAATTAATTGAATTTAAAGTAAAAAAAGAAACTGAGAAAAAATAAACATAGAATGGCATAGTGAGTTAAAAAATAAAGCCTATAAGAAAGAGAAAAAAATTCTCTCTCTCCCTCTGTGCCTCCCCACCACCCCACTGCTCACATGCTCTCTCTAAAATAATAATAATAATAATAATAATAATAATAATAATAAATTTCCTTTCAAGTAAAATAACTGGGGGAAAAAGTAAGTGCAAGAGTGTTTTATATATACATATATATGTGTATATGCATGTGTCTGTAAAGAAAAAGTATTTTGTATGTAAATGAGTGTGTGCATAAATAGGTATGTGTTTGTATGTACATGGATATATGTGTGTATGTATATGGGTTATGTGTGTATATATATATATAGGTATGTGTGTATACATATGGATATGTGTGTGTATAGGCATGTGTGGGGGGTATATTTGCATATGTGTGTATACAGGCGTGTGTATGTGTATAAGTAAATGTGGTTATATACGGGTATGTGCATATGTATGTGGGTATATGTATGTGTATATATAGGTATGTGTGTATACATATGGATATGTGTGTATGTATATGGGCAAATGTGTGTACAGGTATATTTGTGTGTATATGTATGTATACAGGTGTGTGCATATGGGCATGTGTGTGTATATGGGTGTGTGTGTGTACATATGGGTAAATGTGTGTATATACAGGTGTGTGTGTATATGTGTGTGTATATGGGTATATGTGTGCATGTATAAAAAGGTATGCGTGTGTACGTATATGGGTGTATGAGTGTGTGTATGTGTATGTGTGTGTGTGCATATGGGCATGTGTGTGTATACAAGTGTGTGTATATATGGGCATATGTGCATATATACAGGTATGTGTGTGTATATGGGTGTGTATATGGGTACACATGTGTACGCGTAAAGAAAACAGGCGAATATGTGTATATGACCACATGTATGTGCACACACATATATTCTGCATTTATAAGAATTGATGATGGTGATGGTGACCGTCTCTGGGGGATTTATCCTGGGGTCCACCATAGTGCAGAGACCCACTTTCACTGCATATATATTTTTTTTTCAGAACAATTGTTTTAGTCTATTTCCCTTCATTTAATCTCTTCATTGATTGGACAGAGAGCATTCTCACCTCTCCATTCTTCCACCCATCTAAATAATAAAATAATAAAATAATGTCCGAACGGAGAAAAGAAAAGTCGGTGTGTATATCCATGGCCTGCGGTGGCCAGTCGGACTCCTCTGTGTGGGCAGCCGGGTTCCAACCTCTTTCCCGTTTCCCAGCGCGTGGGATAATCCTGCACCGGGTCCTGCTGTCACCTTCAGCTCCGACCCCCACTCATGTTCTGTCTTTTCATTTCTCACAGCGTTTTTAGGCGGTTTGGGTGTTTTCAAAAATTCATTTGACTTGTTATTATTCGAATTTTCAAACATACAGCAAAGTCAAGGCTAATACAAGGGACTGGGGCTGGGTATTCATCAGCCCCATCCAGCTACCATCAACTCGTGGCTTTTTTTTTTTTTTTTAAGATTTTATGTATTTATTCATGAGAGAGAGAGAGAGGCAGAGGCACAGGCAGAGGGAGAAGCAGCTCCCCGCGGGGAGCCCGATGCGGGACTCGATCCCAGGACCCCTGGGTCAGGCCCTGAGCCGAAGGCAGGCGCTCACAGGCTGAGCCCCCCGGGCACCCCTCACCGGCGGGTCTTATTTCGCTGCCAACCCAACCCCACTGGGGAGATTTTCCTGCCCGGCGAGAGCAGACTTGAAATCTGCTTTTCTTGGGGAAGGAACTTTTATTTCATAACTGTATTTAATAATTTTATTGACGTATCATCTACATCCCACAAAGTTCGCACCTTAAAATGTACAGTTCGGTGGTTTTGCCGCCATCACCGGATTTTAGAACACTGTCGTTTTCTGGAAAGGAAAAGAGCCCGTGGCAGCGCTCGCCCGCCACCCCCACCCGCCGCGGAGCGCTGCGCCTGCTCTAAACAGTCCACGTCACCCCCACCGGTCCCGACGCGGGGAGAGCTTCCTTCAGGCCCTCGGAAACCCAGTGCCGGGACCATTGAGTCAAATGTCAGAGAAGCTCGAGGCTTCAAGAAAGTCTACGCTGGGCCCTTCCTGCCGCTGTGTTCAGGAGCGGGCGCGGGGCGCTCCCCGGGTCTAGGTGACGCTCCTGCGGGTGACGGCGGGACGTGGCCAGGTTCACTTAAGGGAACTACGAACCGGGATCCGGGAGGCAGCGACGAGGTTTCCCCAGCTTCCCTTTCCCTCCTCCTCCTCGTCCTCACCAGGCTGCATGGAAGGCGAGAAGAGCCACCCCCCCCACCCCCGCTCCAAACTCCTCCTTGGGCCCCCCAGGCCTCCGCGGAAAACCTCACTCTTTGTCAGAACCTACACAAGAGCGATGCCCTTAAAAGGAGAGGACCAAGGGCGCGGGGAGGTGGGGAGGCCGGGAGGGAGGACCGTCCTCCCCAGGCCGCCTCCTCCTACCCGCCCCTGCTCGGGCCTGCACAGACGGGAGCGCACACCAGGGCCCTCGCTGGGAAAACTCCCAAGACGGGAGTCTGCCGTCTGTCCCTTCCTTGAAAGAAGGCAGGGTTTAGGGGGGCTCCCTGCCCCAGCGCACCTCCCTCGGGAGGCACCAGAGGCAGCGGCTGCATAAAGAAGCCGGAGGGTGGATTACGGACGGGAATCAGAATGGGGTCAGCGTGTCTCTTTCCGCGATAGCCCAGTCTTCCTCCGCCGCTGACCTTAATCCTCTGCTGGAAACGAACTAGGGGTAGTGGAAGGGGGAGGTGGGCGGGGGATGGGGAGACCGGGTGACGGGGATGAGCACTGGGTGTTATAGTATATGTTGGAAAATCGAACCCCAATAAAAAAATGTACAAAAAAAAAAAGAAAAAAATTTTAAAAAGAGTTAAAAAAAATCCCCTGCTCCTCCCTCAGCATCTCAACCCCTTTCAGGAAACACCTGTAGACCAAATGCCTTTGGTGCAGGAGGTGATGCTCAGAGAGGCAAAGCCCCCCCCCGGGGGGGGGGCACTCATGAGCCTGCGCTTTTCCGAAGGATGGTTATTAATAAGGCGAAGAAACACATGCTGACAGCCATAAAATGTAAGTGAAATCTGTACTTTGTGTCCTGTGCTGGGAAAACTGGATGTCTATTTGTTTCCACTTTCGAGAAGCACTTAAGATCTTTTCATTAATGTCGGATGAATTATTTTCATAATTCTAAGACCTGTGATCTTTTTTAAGACCTGTGATCTTTTAAAGATTTTTAGGGATCCCTGGGTGGCGCAGCGGTTTAGCGCCTGCCTTTGGCCCAGGGTGCGATCCTGGAGACCTGGGATCGAGTCCCATGTCGGGCTCCCAGTGCATGGAGCCTGCTTCTCCCTCTGCCTGTGTCTCTGCCTCTCTCTCTCTCTCTCTGTGACTATCATGGAATAAATAAATAAAATCTTAAAAAAAAAAAGATTTTATTTATTTATTCATGAGAGACACAGAGAGAGAGAGAGAGAGGCAGAGACACAGGCAGAGGGAGAAGCAGACTCCCTATGGGGAGCCTGATGCAGGACTCAATCTCAGGACCCTGGGGTCATGACCTGAGCCAAAGGCAGATGCTCAGCCACTGAGGCACCCAGGTGCCCCTTATTTTTATTTTTAAGTAAGCTCTACACCCAACATGGGACTTTGAACTCACCACCCCAAGATCAAGAGTTGAAGGCTCTTCCCATGGAGCCAGCCAGGGACCCCACATTTTGTTCATTTGTAACCTCCAGTCTATGAATGTTGTAGAAATTTATGTTTGTCTGAGCATCTAGTAGAGAAACCTTTGTTCATGTAGACTGTGAACTGTGATCCTAACATGATGACCATGGGGTGCCTGGGTCACTCAATTAGCTCATCGTCCGACTCTTGATTTGAGCTCAGGTCATGATCTCAGGGTCGTGGGATTGAGCCCCACATCAGGCTCCACACTCAGCACAGAGTCTGCTTAAGATTCTCTCCCTCTTCCTCTGCCCCTCACCCTGCTCTGTCTCAGATAAATAAATCTTTAAAAAAAGAAATATTAAGACGCTGACCTGATCCAGCGTCATCATCAACGCTCTACGACATCAATATACAAGCCCCTGTGACCTCTCAGGAACCGATCTAAAGGCATCCCTTCTTGGAAAAACAAACGCTAATATGTAAATCTCTAAGATTAACTAGAGAGCACAATACAGAATCTCAGTTTTCCAAACTCACCCGTAAAACCGTAGACCCAAACCAAGCAATTCACACAAATATTCGGGACAATAGAAGCTCTCTGGGAGGATTTCATGACTTAACGGTGGTTCAGTGGTTCGGTCACAGTATATATGGGGGCTGGGGAGGAAGCTGCTAAGTCAGAAAAAGAATCAGTCTTACTACCTGATGGCGTTCCATGTGACACATGTCGAAGGAGCCATGGACTGGTTGCCAGCACTTCCAGTGAGCCGGGCATGGGGCTAAATGCCCACTGACTCAACAGCCTCAGGAGGCCACGTACTATTATTATTCCCATTTACTGTTGGAGAAACCGAGGCACAGAAAGGTCACATAACTCGTCCAAAGTAACACAGCTAGTGAGTGGCTCAGCATCCACACCACTGGCCAGGACATTTTATTGATAAAGGGAACTCAGTTCTTTCACTCAACAAACACATGAGCCTCTACCATAAATTAGGTAACAAGGAAGGGGAAATTGGATGGGGGTAATTCAGGAGGAGAAAGGAGAGAAGCATGTAAGTAAATAATAAAGCAGAAGATGATTAGGTATCCCTAACGAGGTATATAAATCTTCCCTGTGTGTGTGGGGGGGGCGGGATTCAGAGGAGAGAAGAGAAAGCCTCCCCTCGCATCTGGTTGGGATGATGAGGAAGACTTTACTCGGAAAGTAGGGTTTGAGGTGCCTTTAATTTTTTAGAGAGAGAGAAAGAAAGAGGGGTACAAATCCCAAGCAGACTCTCCACTGAGTGCAGAGCCTGACTTGGGCCTCGACCCCATGACTGCGAGATCATGACCTGAGCTGAAACCAGGAGTTGGACACTCCACCATCTGAGCACCCCAGGGCACCCCTAAATATTGTGAAGTTTTTTTAAGATTTTATTTATTTATCCATGAGAGACAAAGAGAGAGAGGCAGAGACACAAGCAGGCTCAATGCAGGGAGCCTGACATGGGACTTGATCCTAGGTCTCCAGGATCACACCCTGGGCTGAAGGTGGCACTAAACCGCTGAGCCACCCAGGCTGCCGTATCGTGAGTTTCTTTTCTTTTTTTTCTTTTTTTAATATTTTATTTATTTATTCATGAGAGACACAGACTGAGAGAGAGGCAGAGACACAGGCAGAGGGAGAAGCAGGCTCCACGCAGGGAGCCCGATGTAGGACCCGATCCCGGGACTCCAGGATCACACCCTGGACTGATGGCAGGCACTAGACCGCTGAGCCACCCAGGGATCCCCGTATCGTGAGTTTCTAATGGGAGAGTACCAAGCCTCATCCATGGGGCTTATTTTCTAGAAAGTTTACTCCGCAGAGGTTATCTCTCTGGGGGAGAGGGAGTGCTGTTGACACTCACCTTAAAAGGAAGATATCCTGGCTGGCTGGCCTTGTTCTGCTCTGGGGTGAGCAGCCTGGATTGGAGACAGTCACGGGGAGGGTAACACTGTGGCCCTAAACAAGCACCTGCAGGGTGGGATCCCACACTGGGAGGGGCTGGGTTGGAGCAGAAGAATAAGATGAACCGGGTAAGGATTCAGGCCGACCAGGGTTCACCTGATGCCTGCCATCCCAGGCCAGGGTCCCTGAGACAGAGGGCAGCATAGGGTCAGGGTGCTGCTGCCGGTGCTGGAAGACACGATGACTCATCTGTGTGGGAGAAGTCTCTAGAACCAGTGAGGGTTTCTGCTAGGTGTTCAGGGTGCCCACCCCACACCCAGGCCAGACGGGAACTCACAGGCTCCGAGGATTTCATGTCCACCCTCCCACCCAAGCCAACATTAGAATTCCGATGGCATTGTAAGGTCTTCACAATAGGACCCCCAGCCGTTGTCAAGGGCTCTGGGTACTTCCTTACCAACAAGTGTACAGATGAGGGAAAGTGATAAATCACTGGACACCGGGATCCATATTGCTCTCCCCACATTCCCGGCGGGGACAGTACGGAGAGTGAGGAGCCGTCCTTCTTTGTTGACTGAGCGACGAGAACAGCCTTAGGGACCCCAAACTCCCTCGCTATTGCAGGGCTATTCCCCTAGGATGCCCATTCCCCCTGGAGCGGGCACTGGGTGTTTGCTGTAGGGTTAGGGTGGGTTGACAGGTAGGAGCAGGTAGGCAGGTAGGAGCTTTGGGGCTGTGAGCCCCACCTACTGAGAAGCAAGGGACTCTGCAGGTGGGAAGGGGAAGTCATGCCCCTGCCCCCAGCCCCTCCCAGGGCCCCCGCCCCTCTTCCTGGGGCACGTCCAAGGGTTGAGACCTTTCCAGGGGAGACCTACAGTGACCTGTCTCCCCGACTCTGCCCATCCTCTCGCCCCTGGCAGGTGTAAGTGGGATCTGGGGACACAGCAGTGAGTGTCCCCACCCCGACATTCCTCATTAAGTAAAGTGCTTCCACCTTCCGCTTGCGGGATCCACACTCACTGGGCTCCCAACCCCGCCCCACAAGAGGCCTTTATATCAACCCCCTGCGGATCACACTTGGAGCAGTAGCGCACCTGCTCCCTGACCCCCTTCTGGGGATCTCGCCCGTCTCCGGACACCGAACTCACCTCCCATCAAACTAATTCCAAGAGCGCGACCTGCGCTTCATTATTTTTCTTCCCCTTCCCTTAACGTCTAGGCTACGTTGATCCTAAGTCGTGGCGTCCCATCCACAAGCGGCAGCGGGGACAGGAGCCTCTGGCCTGGGGGTGAGGAATGGGGGCCCTAAGTTAGAACACGGACGCTCCCCGGGCCCGGATCCTGCCCCCCACCCGGAGCACAGCTCACAGCCACCCCCCTGGGCTGCTTGGAGGATGCCTCTTCTGCACCTGCTACACGGTCCAGACTCTGCCCCCAGGGCTGCAGGTGCCCCGCCAACGTCCCTTCTGTCCCTCTCTTTGGAATGCAAGAGCATCCTCGACAGGGAAGAAATGCTAACTCTGAAGGGGGCCAGGTCATCCCTTCTGGAAATCCAAGCGGAAAACTGGTGGTTGCCACAGGTGCCCCCGCGTCTGACCCCCGAGAGCCTCCATCCTCCACCTTCCCGGGTCAGCCCCGCGGGATGCGCAGGCTTCTGCGCATGCGCGCCCCGCCCCGGAGATGCTCGCGGGGCCCCGCACGGCCGCGCTCTGGAGGCTCTGTGAACGCGCCCGCGGGAGGCCCGCGAGGGAGCCGGCGCCCTGTCTCCCCCTGGCGGCCAGCGGCGGAACTTCAGGGCTGGGACGTCTTGCTGGGGGAGCAGGGACCCCCTGCGGAGGGCACAGATGGGAAAAAGAGCTTCAGCGTCACTCACCCCGGAGCTGACCTCGTGTGCGGCGCCCCCCTCCCTGCCAAGGCTTCCTTTCCAGTTCAGAACGCCAACCGCGCGCTGCCCATGTGTGCCAGGCCCTTTAAGTGTATTATTATCTCCTTAAATCTTCCCAAGGGTGTCATTGGGCTGTTGGTCCCAAGCACAGAGAAGAAACTGAGGCCCAGCACAGCTGATGATGAGAGACACGGTCGTAATCCTGGTCAGTGTGCCCTGCCTGCTGGGGACCCGGCCCTAAGTTTGGAGAGAGGGGAACTGCTTCTCTGCAGTTGAGAATCCTCTGCAAGAAGTGGAATGCTTATGCTTTCCATGCTCATTTCTTTTTTTTTCTTTTTAAGATTTATTTATTTATTTATTCATGAGACACAGAGAGATAGAGAGGCAGAGACACAGGCAGAGGGAGAAGCAGGTTCCATGCAGGGAGCCCAATGCGGGATTCAATCCTGTACCCTCAGGATCATGCCCTGGGCGGAAGGCAGATGCCCAACCACTGAGCCACCCAGGCGTCCCATCCATGCTCATTTCTTTTTTTTTTTTTTAAGATTTTATTTATTTATTTATTTATTTATTTATTTATTTATTTATGATAGACATAGAGAGAGAGAGAGGCAGAGACACAGGCAGAGGGAGAAGCAGGCTCCACGCACCGGGAGCCCGACGTGGGACTCGATCCCGGGTCTCCAGGATCGTGCCCCGGGCCAAAGGCAGGCGCTAAACCCCTGCACCACCCAGGGATCCCCCATGCTCATTTCTAAAGAACTTTTCATTCTGGTCTGTGTGCTGGGGGCACAAGCTTGGGGCTCCAGGAGCTCAGGGCAAGATGTTCTCAGATATCTGCACACATGCTCCAGGGATCCCGGGGGCGGTGGGGGCGCCAAGGTGGACCTGCTCACTGAGGAGGCATCAGGGACACTGCAGGTTAATGGCAGCTCCTGCAACCGTGGCATTGTTTTGGGATGAGAGAAGCAGTCTCTACAACACACATCTGGTGACCAGACCTTTAGAGGAGACACACTATCCAGACGATGCCAGGCTCCTCTCCCCTTCCAAGAGAGATCGAAATGGGAACTTGTTACAATAAGGCGAAACTGCTGGCCTTGGGCCTGGACAGAGGGAAACACTAAACCATCTTTAAGCAGTGGCCAGATATGTTAACGAAGCGGCTCAGAGTAGCGGGGCCATAGGGCCTGTGAGCCAGGTTAGGTTAGGTGGGATACTTAGAGCCAGCCTGCCTTTGGTGGCATCCCCTAAAAGTCTACTGTTAAGGAAAGCAGGACCCCGGAGACACCCAGGGTCTCAAAGTCTCCACATGGTGGTGCAAGCAGAGCTGGTGATACAGCAGGAACGGTGGGTCTCTGAGGACGGCAAGTAGAAGCCACCCAAGGTCTATCTGAACCAAAATGTCATCAAGTAGCTGGGGACATTAAATCTTTAAAAGGGAATAGAGCAACTTCAAACAAAGCCAAATTAGAAGCTAGGAATTACAGAAAGCTATGAAAAAGATGGTTTTTTATAAAGAAAGTTTGGGGATCCCCATATTTAAGATCTCAAAATTCCAGGTGGAAATAAAAATCCCAGAAAGTCCCAATGAATAAGCAACAAAGGAAAGAGGCCCCTCCAAGAGAGATATGAAGACGAGCAAATGGAATTTCCAAGGAAACCAGGGGTGAAATTGGAGAAATGTCCAAACTGAGTGGGAAAGAAAGCTGGCAGACTGGGTGGCTTCTCCCACGATTTGAGGGGGGCCACAAATACCAGCTCCCGTGTCTTTAGGCGGCAGCTTCGGGGGAGGCCAGAAGCAGAAGGCTGACTCAGGAAACCTGAAGTGAGAGTTTACGGTGGCTTCTAGAAGGAAAGGTGACATGTGACATCCTGGAGGCAGGAGGAGGGGGGTCTGGACTCCAGTCAAATCACCAGGGGCCAAGCCCTAACTTTGTCTCTTAGGAACTGTAGGATCGGGCAATCCATTCATCTATTTAGAGCTCAGTCCTCCCATCTGAAAAATGGGACACAAAGCAGACCGACTCTACAGGGTCATCTTAAGGATGACATGCATGTGGAGTGCGGGCACCGGCAGTGGGAAAGGTTGGGGGGCGCCTCTCTGAATAAAATCTAAAGTTCATCACATTTTGAAAGGTTGGTTTGGAAGGACAAAGTGGATCAATGAAATCGGTAGATACTACACATTTATATAAGGCAGTCTTCAGGGCAGGGTGGGGAGAGGAGTAATCCAAATATATTTTATTTTTTAAAGATTTATTTATTTATTTATTCATGAGAAACACACACACACACACACACACACACACACACAGAGGCAGAGACACAGGCAGAGAGAAGCAGGCTCCATGCAAGGAGCCCAATGTGGGACTTGATTCCGGGTCTCCAGGATCACACCCCGGGCTGCAGGCGGCACTAAACTGCTGCGCCACTGGGGCTGCCCCCAACTATATTTTAAAATGAGCTCAGGGAGCCTGGGTGGCTCAGTGGGTTGAGCGTCTGACTTTGGCTCAGGTCATGATCTCAGGGTCATGAGATGGAGCCCCACAACCAGCTCTGTGCTCAGCGGGGAGTCGGCTTGAAGGTCTCTCTCCTTCTCCCTCTGCCTCCCACCCCCCCCCCTGCTCTCATGCTCTCTTCCTCTAAAATAAATAAATAAGTCTGGGGGAGAGGGGAAGAGCTTTCCCATCCCAAGCCCCAAATTACTTGTCCATACCACTCAGCGTGCTCCCACCTACAGGGAATGCTGTATTCTATCATTTTCTTGCTCACACTTTGTCTCCTTGGCCAGATTCTAAACTGCTCAAGTAAACAGTGTCGCCAAACTATCCATTACAATCCAGATCCTGGGTCGCTGCCCACAGGTCCCTGAAGACCTGGCAGTCAGAGCTGCCAAAATATAGGTGGCCAGCATGAGGGTGTGAAACCAAGAGCAAACATATCGTACCCTCGCTCAGAGCGGTGGTTTGGCTGCAGGTTGGACAATGTCTATGGTTTCGGCTGCTAGTGACTCAACCCTAAGGAGCTGTGGGCAAACAGCTCACATTTTCAAATGGGTGGAAGTGTTTTCCCAAGGACAGGAGGAAAACAGGAGGTTTGCAGATTGGGTGAGGCGCAGGCAGGGCAAGGATACAACTCAACCTCCGAAATCTTTACAACACAGAGTGTCACTGTGGGCCCTTCCCTGCAGGTCAGAGCATCAAAGGGAAGAGGCAGCATCTTTCTTCCACAGTCTTAATACAAAATGCTACTCAGAATGCTGAACACACACCCCCGATAGATAGGCAGGGTACTGGACGGGATGGAAATGATCAGATAGATGCCATAAGCTTGACCAACTGGATTGCAGCTAAACACCAACAGAATAGAAGCCAGGGAGATTCTGGCCATGGGGGAGACCTTCCAGAAGGTGAGGTGATTGGGTGGAGCTGAAGCCCACTTGGCCCCCAAATCCTCCATGTCCTGTTAGGAAGAGCCAGATGGGGGTGGGTCTCCCTCCCTCCACATCATCTCATTCCTCCCTCTCTCCTTCGTCTGGGACCATGGGCAGGGTTGGGGGCAGAGGTGAGAGTCACGATGTGGAACGTTCAAGAAACCAAGACAAGATGGAAGCGGTCTTAGATCTCCATCTGGGTGGTTGTGAGGGTGCACACCTATATAAAAATTCACTGAGGGGCACCCGGGTGGCTCAATCGATTAAGCACCTGCCTTCCCTCAGGTCATGATCCCGGGGTCCTGAGAGAGACCTCCCACAGCAGGCTCCCTGCTCGGCAGGGAGTCTGCTTCTCGATCACCCTCTGCCCCCTGCTTGTGCTTACTCGCTCTCTCTCCCCATGAAATAAATCTTTTAAAATATGAAAGTTTCCCAAGATCTAAAAAAATAATAATGGAGCCGCATGCTTAGGATCCGTGCATTTTACTTGTATGATCTACACCTCTGTTAAAACCCAAACCAAACCACCACCAGCAACAAGCTCCCTCTGTTTGCTATCCTTTATTGAAGGGCCTCACACCCTCATGAGACCCCAGACAAACCAGAATCCAGGTAGGTCCCCCAGATACAGCAGGAGGCCTGGGAGGAGAAGGTAATGACTTGCGATGCCGCCAGCCTCACCTCTGAGAAACAGAAGCCCACCACAGACAGACAGACAGACAGGGGCCTGGAAGAGCACTCTCCTCACCCTAAGTCCTCTCCCTTGTGCCCCACTTTAAAAGAAAGTCAAACACTGGCTACGCAGCCCCCCACCCCACCCCTAGCAGCATTTGTGGGGCCCCCCACCCCCACAAGGGGCGCCCCCAAGGCAGCTCCCATCCTCTTCCTTCACTTTGGTTTGCTCCTGGCAACTCCGTGCGCGCTTCCTTCCTGCAGCCTCCGGCCCAGCTTCTCCCACGCCGTCCAGCACCTACTCGGACCTTCTCGCCCACCTGTGGCCTTCCCGACCCGGGCTCCTGGGGCAGCGGTGCCCGGCAGCTGCTCTGCCCCCGACTCAGCGCCCCCGACTCCCGGCGGGCTCGGGCTCACACAGCCGCCCCGCTCTCCTTGAGGTCAGGGGCCGAGCGCTGGCGCCTCATGCGCGGGGGAGTGGTGTACGGGGGGTAGCGGGGCCCTGGGGGCCGCTGCGCTGGGTACGGCTGGGGCTGCTGCGGGTAATAGTTGTGCTTTTTGGGCTGGAAGTGCTGGGGTTCGGGCTGCGCGGCCCCACCCCCCCGGGACCGGCCGCCTCCGTCCAGGGAGTTCCTGCGGGGCCGGTGGGACCTCCGCGGACTCGGGGGCCGGCGCGCCGGGGCAGCTGGAGGGGGCGCGACCTCCTCAGGGGGCGGGGGCGCCGCGGGGGCCTCCCCAGCCGCCGCCCCCGGCCACGACTCCCGGTGCTGGGGGTTGCTCTTGAACGGGAAGCGCAGCTTGCAGTCGTGAGGGGGCACAAAGCGGGCGGGGGGCCTGCGCAGCCCCCCGCCCCGGCCCCCCGCGCCCTGCAGCCCCTGCAGCCGCAACTGCTCCTGCTTGAGCCAGCGCAGACGGCCCCGGCGGAAGGCTGGGTCCTCCTCCATGAGCCGCGACACCCGCTCCCAGCTGGACAGGGGCGGCGACTGGGGCCGCACTGGGGCCGGGGGCGCGCGCTCGCTGGGGGCTTCCTCCTCTGCTGCCACATCCGACCCGGACGATGCAGCCCAGGCGGCCTCTGCAGCCTCTTCGTTGTCATCCTCATGATCCTGCGGGGGAGAGGGCGAGAGGGCGAGAGGGCGAGAGAGCAGGGCCGTGAGCAGAGCCAAGCGCTGAGGGGCAGGGCAAGGGGGCGCTGGGGCGTCTGAGCTGGATCCTGGTTGCTCCCTCCTGGCCCTGTGGTCTGCGGCCTGGCCTGGGGTCGTCACTGTGTCCAGGCTGCTCAGGCCAAAACACGGTACCTCTGGCACTGGGCGGGCGGAAGAATCAAGCGTTAACCGTGGAAGTGAGTAGCAGAGCCCCGCAGATAGCAGGCTCTCGGTAAACCGTCATGAGTAAGCACCGTGCCCCGGGCATGGAACAGTAAGTGCGAAGGCAAGACAAACACCTGCCATCATTTAAAGGCAGATTCACGGCCGACAGGTGAATGAGAAAAATACATAGTCCGGTACAGTACTGTGTCTCTATGAAAAGTTAAATTTGAGTGCATACTTATATTCTTTAACATGTTATTTACACCCCACAGAAGATCTGTACTGTATGACATGATGTGCATTATGGAAACATGTACATCCGGGTGAAAGGCAGAGCAGAGCAGGGGATGGGAGCCAGGGTGAAGGTGGCTGCCCTGAAGGCAAAGGGAGTGTCCACTACAGGAAACACCTGGAGGAAGAAGGGGGAGAAGCCTGGAGGCAGCAGGTGCCCCCAAGATCCAGGACCAACAAGGAAGCCAGGGCAGGATAAGGTAGGCTGTCAGGAACCTAGGCCCGGTCGTGGATGTGGCTCATCCACCAGGGAAGGGGCGGGGAATAGGCGGATGGGGGACAGACGGAACACAACACGACACAGCAGGAAGTGTCTGCTGCAGGGAACCGCGGTGGCCAGCGCACTGCCTGGCACACAGGAGGCGCTTGGATGTCTCCTTGTTCAGTGAATCCCTGCAAGCCAGAATTGGGCGGTCACAGGCCCCTCAAGGGCTGCTGTCACAGGGTGAGATGATGGGACGCAGTAGGGGTGCTCCACATGCCAGCTCTGGCAGGCAGCAGTCCCCACAGGACGGGGGGTCCTGGGGTGCACATGAAACCATGTCGAGTAGCCATTTAAGAACTGTGTGTTTCCCATGGGGCTTCTCAGGCTCTGCGGACCTTGAAACACCTGGGTACTCCTTACAAATCCTTACAAATGCAGATTGGTCCCAAGATGCAGAGACTGAGCAGGTGTAGGGTGCAGGTCAGAGATGCTGGGGACAGCGCCCTGGGGACCACCTGGCCAGGACTCAGCTCACACCCAGAAAGGAAGCAGGAAGCGGGGGAGGTCTTTGTGGGGAGGGGCCGAAGGAGGGAGGGGGATGAGGGAGCGGGCTGCAGCCCTCCTCACCTGGGTCAGCGGGATGACCCTCTCCATGCGCAGCATGCGGTCCCTGAGGGCCTGCAGCTCGCGGTCCTTGCTGCTGTTCTGCAGTTTCACCTCCTGCAGAATCCCTGTCAGCTTGTCAATGTGCGCCCGCAGGTCCTCCACCTCCGCCCCGCGGGCACCCTCCTCGCCGCCGCCTCCACTGCTGCCACCTTCCTCCTCGCCCACCGTGTCCCAGACATCCCGGGCCACGGCCCTCCAGGCGTCCCCAGGGCCCTCGGGCTTGCCGTAGGTGCGACACAGCTCTCGCATCTTGAGCGCAGCCAGGGCCTCGATCTCGGCACGGCCGTGGCGGAAGTCGGCCAGGGCCACCTCGTAGCAGATCTCCTTGACCGCCTGCATCTTCAAGTCAGCCATGGTGGCCCAGCGGGGGTCCTTGCCCTGCAGCCGCCGCCGCTGGGGGATCTGGTACACGCGCCGTGGGGCCCGGCGCTTGCCACTGCTGGGCAGGCCGCAGCGCTTGACGATGGTCTGCACCGTGGTCGGGGGCAGCTGCTCCCTCAAGGAGGAGATGAGGCGCCAGCTCTCCTCGCAGGAGCGCTTGTCTGAGTCATCCCCGCTGTCAGAGTCTGCATACTGGGGCCAGAGTGGGGGAGTGGTAAGGACATCCCGGAGCACCGGGGCCTCACTACCCCAGAGCTGCTGCCATCCACACAAGGGGAACCAACGGGTCTGTCACAACCACGCAGAGGATTCCTGGGTGCCAGGAGGCCACATAGCGGCTGGCAGAGCATGATCCACCAGCAGGAGCCACCACACTATGGGGTCTATGCAGCCCGCACCCAGATCAGTGCTCAGGACTGGATTACACATTCACAAGCAAATCCGCTTAAGAAACGATTGTAGGCAAATAATAGCACAGGTGGTACTCGGATTTGGTAAAAATCAGGGAGGTTGGATCCAGGAAGCCCTACTCAAGTGGGAGGGACTCCTGCACCCAGTTCGCTCCCCGTCACATTCCTGATGCATCTCCTCCTAAATGCCACAGCCACCCCTCAAGCCCATACCTGCTCCGCACACTGGCTCAGACAGCACGGAATCAAAGCAGTCGGGTTGAGCACTGCCAGCCCATCTCCCACCTCTACAGGCCCCGCGCCCCTCTGGTCCACATCACGCCCCTCTGCACACCCCCCCCACCTGTCCCCTTGTGTGTAACCCCCATGCCCTTCCCCCTAGTCCAGTCCCTCTGTGCCTGAGCCCCGTGGGCCCCCCAGTCCCTCTGCACCCATGCCCCCTGGGCTCCCCCCCAGTCCCCACCCCCCACCCCCGTGCCTGCACACCCCCCCCCAATGCCCTGCCCCACCCTCACCAGTCGCTGCTGCTCCAGCAGAAGGTCAGCCTCCTCCTTTTCCTTCCGGTACTGATTCTCCAGGTCCTGCAGCCTGGGGGTGGGACAAGAGGGAAGAGCTGCTTGGGGCTCTGGAGCCACTGTAGTGGGGAGGCCAACAACAGTGGCTGGGGGACAGTCGAGAGAGCACCCACACCCCTACCTCTTCTCCATCTCCAGCTTGATGTCAATGCCTTGCTGCTCCAACAGTTCCTTCTGGGCAAAGTTCCAGTCGACGGGCTCGGAGGGTGGGCCAGGGGGTGGGGGCACCCCTCGCTCCCGCTCTAGCCGTGCCTGCTCGGGGTGATTGAAGCGGAACACGTGGTTCTTGCCCATCACAATCCTGTTCCCTGGAAAACCAAGCAGAGAAAGGTGGGCTCACTCCCCCAGAGCAGCAAGCCCACCCCATGCCCAAGGGTATGGGGCCCTGCCTACAAGCTCAGGACCCTAGCACCATCTCTCTCACGACCCAAAGTCTGAGGGCAGGGTCCCCTGCTGATTCTTTTCCTGCTAGTCACAGGGAATCGGGAAGTGTGGCCCCCTCCTCCTGCTTCCCCAGGGCCGCAGGAGACACTGAGAGCTGAGTCCCTCCCTCCTGCACATCCCCATACTGTCTCCTGCTTATTTCTGGGTCCTGCCCTGGGGACTCCCCTGGCTAGGCCTGCCCGGGGCCCTTCCTCTACCTGACTTCAGCACCAAGGGCTCGGTCACCAGTCTCCCATTGACATAGGTCTCAGCGCCTTCACAGGGCTCCAGGGTGACCACCACTGTGCAGAGGAAGAGGAAAAAGGGGACCATTAGACCCTTGAGGGGGATTATGGTCACAGACACCCATCTTGCAGTACCCCTGCAACACATGCATGCACCCCGAGGCCCACCCCCAGTACCTGTCAGGGGTGCCACGGCCCCTCTGGTGGCAGGCAGCACAGAAAAGGAAGAGCAGAAGGAGGATTAGAGCCCCAGCTACAATTCCAGAAGCCTTTGCAGGAGCTCCCTGGTGCCCACCCCCGCTCCTCCCCAGCATGGGCTCAGGAAAGCAGTAACTCTAAGAGGACTGGGTCTTTCGTGTCCAGCAGTCAGCAGGCCGTCGCTTCTGCCTTCCAGACGTGCACTCCTTCCTTTCCAGAGAATGCTTTTCCTGGCCCAGCCTGGCTCCTGCCACAGGCTCCCAGCCCACTGATGTCTGATGCACCCTGCAGACTGCCACCTGACTGCCCTGCTTGAGCCACAGCCAGCAGAGCGCCGTGTTCACTAAACAAGACAAAGCCAACTCGACTCAAAACATCTATCAGGGTGCTCCTCGGTCCTCTGCTGCTCGTTGGGACCAGGGCATAAGCAGCTTCCCACCCTCAGGGAGCGGCACCCCACTGTCATGGAGGGACCGTGGTCAGCGCCTTAGCTGAGGGGCGCTGGACAAGCTGGCTGGCCTCCATGGGTTCTACAAACTGGGATGAGTAAGTCCCTCCTTACAGAATGCTTGAAAGGCTCAAATGAGGTGCTGTGTGAAGCTATTTAGACCACAAGGAATAAAGCAAGCAGGATGAGCGGTGGCGTAAGGCCAACGGGCCTGGGTGCTGTGTGAGACCAAGGCAAGCACAGAACCCCGCTGCGGGCGGAGAAGGAGGGCGCCGGGTAGTGGTAACCCCTGAGCACAAGCTCCAAGGCAGACTCAAACCCCTCACTTCATCACTGCGGATGCTGGGCAAGGGGAAAAAGACGGCACAGCAGAGGGTGGGGGGGGGCTTGTGGGGGGTACCCAGCTTGCCCCCATCTTTCCTACCAGGCCCCCAAATGCCTTCACTGGCTCCGCAAGTACTTTGCACCCTCCTGTGTGCCAGGTGCTGCTTTAGGTCCTGGAAATACCCTGGAGATAAACCCCAAAGCCCAGCTCCCAGAGCTCACTGCCAGCTGCTTAGACGGGCAGCAAATCAGTCAGATGATCGGGCAGTGGAGGGACAGGCGTTAGGGAGGGAAGGGGGCCTGGCGAGCAGAGGACTGTGCTCCCGCTGGGCTGGGCTGGCGTGGCCTTTCCCATGTCCAGGCATCCAAAGCCACCTGTGGGGGGAGCAGCACTCAGAGCCCGCCCCCCCCAGCTGGCCATGGGGCCACTGGGTCCCCCTCGTCAGCGCCCAGCTGCGTGGTCTTGGGCCAACGCCCTAAGTGCCGGGAGCCTCGGGTCCCTCACCAGTGGCAGCCCGAGCCGGCAGGGCAGAAATGAGGATCCACCACGGCCCTCTCGGCAATATGCTGCTGAGTCCCCAGTCCGAGGTAAGAACCTGCTGCAGGGGCTAAGCCTTCACGGCCCCTCCCTCTAAGGTGCACAGTCGGGCTGCTCTCACTGCTGAGTAGGTGTGGTGTGCCTGCCTGTCATCTCTCCCGAGGCTGGGCTCCCCTGCGACCCTGGATGCTTCTGGTTGTCACCTAGCACGTGGCTTGGGTGACCTCGGAACAGGAACTCGGCTGGAGCCCACTGAGCTGACCTCATAGCTCGCAGCCTGCGATGCCAGAAGCATCTGCTGCCTCTGGGGACCTGAATGACCCCAGAACCAGCGCCTCCATCTCCTGACCCTGAACTACTCCAGAACCAGCACCTTCACCCCCTGACACTGAGCCACCCCAGAACCAGCACATTCACCTCCTGACCCTGAGCTACCCCAGAACCAGTGTGTTCACCCCCTGACCTTGAACCACCCCAGAACCAGGGCATTCACCTCCTGACCCTAAGCCACTCCAAAACCAGCGCATTCGCCCCCTGACCTTGAACCACCCCAGAACCAGCGCATTTACCTCCTGACCCTGAGCCACCCCAGAACCAGCACATTCACCCCGACTCTGAGCCACCCCAGAACCAGCACATTTACCCCCTGACCCTGAACCACCCCAGAACCAGGGCCTTCACCCCCTCACCCTGAGCTACCCCAGAACCAGCGCCTTCACCCCCTCACTCTGAACCACACTGAAGCCAAATGGGCGGGCCTCCAACCTGAGCTGTAAGCCACACAACAGAGCCTTTCCTATCTTTAAAACGTGCTGACCACAGGTGCCCCATGTCCCTGTGTCCCCTGCAGACCCCTGAAGCACATGCATGGGCTTAGCTGAGGCAGCGCTCCCGTGTACCACCTCCAGCTTCCCTGCCCTCCATGTTTCCCATGGCTCCATGCAACTTGGGCCTGAGTAAACCCAAATCATTCCATTTTTTTAGAAGAATGACAGAGGTGAAGCTTGGGGTGGCTGACTCGGCATGCTCTGACAGCCTCTCAGGGGGCTGGCCCCTGCACCCGCCCACTGTGCTGCCTGCTGTCGCTTAGCATTTGGGACTCCAGACCTGGCAGGGCCCCTGGAGGCCTGCTCCACTTGGCCTCATTCCGACAGCCTCTTCCTGGACAAAGGGTCACCCACCTACACTTCCTCCAGGGAGCCCCCATCACAAGCCCCAGAACTAGGCACTTGCTGAGGATGCTCAGGGATGAAGGCCCCAGAAGGGATCCGCTCCCATGTCAATCTCAAGAAACACCTGTGTTGAACCACCGCAAAGCTTGTGTTACACACGTGTTGACTCTGGGTCAGAGACTTTCCAAACAAGTGAATCTGAGAAAAACAAAAACTGACTCGCGGGATTCTCCATCTAGGCGTGATGAACGTAAAGCACAAAACAAATACTGAATATACCGTCTTTGTGACCAAAACTATACCTCTCTAGCCCTAAAAGCCTGTGGACTTGTCAAAATAATGGAAAAAACTATTCAAAAAGATCTCAAGTTGATTAGAGAAGAGATGGGAACGTTTAGATAAGAATGCTTCAGGGACGTCTGGGTGGTTCTGTGGTTGAGTGTCTGCCTTTGGCTCAGGTCATGACCCTGGGGTCCCAGGATGGAGTCCCACATCGGGCTCCCCACAGGGAGCCTGCTTCTCCCTCTGCCTGTGTCTCTGCCTCTCTCTGTGTGTCTCTCAGGAATAAATAAATAACAATTAAAAAAAAAAAAAAAGGATGCTTCAGGCCTATCTCCCTGGTCAGTCTGTTTGCCACAAAGCAGTCACAGGGTTTCTTGGAAAACAAACCAGGGCCTGCCACGGTCTCTGCTCCCACTGTCCTACCCTCCTGAGGAGGCCAGAACCCGTGTTCGGATGCCCTCCCAGGTCCTCCCTGCCTCACAGCTCTCAGCCCAGCCAGGCTGGTTTCTTGTTCGTATGCCTAGTGCCTCAACCTTCCAGCCTTTGCACCTGCTGTCCCCTCCATACCCACATGGCACCCACCTTCTCTTCCTTTAGGCTTTCTTTTTCTTTTGAGTGAGTGAGAGCACGAGCAGGGAAGAGAAGGAGAAGTAGGCTCCCCCAGACTATGATCTGAGCCAAAGGCAGATGCTTCTGAGACCCAAAGGTGTCCCAGAACGTCTTTATTATCTGAAAGAACAGGCAGTGCTGGGGATCCCTGGGTGGCTCAGCGGTTTAGCGCCTGCCTTTGGCACAGAGCGTGATCCTGGAGTCCCAGGATCAAGTCCCACATTGGGCTCCCTGCATGGAGCCTGCTTCTCCCTCTGACTGTGTCTCTGCCTCTCTCTCTGTGTGTGTGTCTCTCATGAATAAATAAATAAAATCTTTAAAAAAAAAAAAAAAAAAGAACGGGCAGTGCTCCCTTGAGTCTTACCTCCCAAATCCCCACCTCCTCCCAAGAGCTGGGGACCAACTAATCTACCTTCTATCTTCACAGATTTGCCTATTCTAGACACTCCGTATAAATGGAGTCATAAGCTATGTAGTCCTTTGGGATGGGCCTCTTTCAGCATGTTTTCAGGGCTCCTCCATCCCGGAGTGTGTATCAGTGCCTCGTTCTTTTTATTGACAGATAAAATTTCATTGTAAACTACATAAAAAATAAATAATTAAATTTAAAGAACAACTGAACCAAGATACAATGATGACCTTAAAACAATACCCTGGGGATGGATGCCTGGGGGGCTCAGTTAGTTAAGCATCCGACTCTTGATTTTGGCTCAGGTCATGACCTCAGGGGGCCCATGTCGGGCTCCACTCTCCAGTGCACAGTCTGCTTGAGACCCCCTCCCTCAGCCCCTCTGCCCCCCACCTGTGTGGGTGCATACGTGCTCAAAAAATAATTATGCTAAAACACCCCAGAAAACAAAAACCACCTTGAACCACCCCAGTATCATTTTGTTGACAGACTATTCCCTTCACACTTAAGTCCTGTGATTCCTAAAAGCTTCTGCCTCTACGGCCCAATCAGGGCTGAAAATCTATGAGAGTTTTGGAACCAGAGGGATACACAGGCCAGAAGCCACTGCAGTCATAGCGGGATGGACAGAAGCAGGTTTCTCAGACATAAATTCAAATATCCCACTGAAACAAATACAGCTTTTCATAAAAAGTAACTGGGGTGCTCTCTTACACTAAAAAAAAAAACAAAACAAGTTAGGGGCAGGATGTCCTCCTCACTGAATCTTCCCCCACGTGTGCCACAGGGCTGCGTCGGCCTCAGGGACCTGCACTCCCCCACCACAGCAGACTGCATCTCCAGGGCAGGTGGAGACAGCCAGAGCTCGACCCAAGCTCAAAGGCCCTCGGAAGGCAGAGGCCCGTCCCCTCCTGCACTGCGCTCCCAGTGTGGGGACCCAATCCCGCGTCTCTATCCAGTGTGGGAGGAACTGCATGCCGTGGCCACTCTGTTCTCACCCCTCAAGCCTTACCTTCTCCATCCGGCTGAGGGATACTCCGGAACAGACAGTGTTGCTCCCGAATGAACTGCCCGGTCAGCTTGATGTCCACATCGACCTGGCCAACCCTGGAGAAGCAACGGTCGACATTTTCTGAGCATGCACCAGGCCTTTTATGAAGCCACTAACGAACACAGGATCACTCAACTCCGTAGGCCCAGCACAGTTATTCTCATTTCACGGATTAGGTAGGTCAAGGAATCTGCCCCAGGTCACACAGCCTGGCAGTGGTGGAGCTGGGATCTGATCCCGGACCTGCCGGATTCCAAAGCCCGGTGCCCCCACTCACGGTTAAACAACGGAAATGTGGGGAGCCTGGGGTGGGATGGGCACTCTGCAGCACGGGCCTCCCCTGTCCCCAGGGATGACCACCCTGAGGACTCACTCCTTACCCAGGATCACCACCAAGGACAGCTGTACATGCTTATGGTGGCACCCCTTTGGCTCCGGGAGGTGACCTCAGGGGCCCCGCGCACCAGGGGTTCATTGGCATTAGCCGGCAAAGCCACCTGCCATATGGGCACTCCTGAATGTGAAGCTGGGCTTCATGCCTCCAAGGGACACCCAGGCAACGCCATGGTGACTAAGAATGTGGCAGTTTTAGTTTCCCACACGTTATTTTGCACACATAAATCGGGGCGCTATCCCTACAAGCCAGGCTGGTTCCCGGCGGCATGTCATCCATCCCATTGCTGGGCAGAGGGCATAGCCGCTGAGCAGCTGGGCTCATGGCTTGTCAGGAAGCCCGGAGGGCGAGCCGGGCTGGGTGGGCAGCTGTCCTGAGCTCTGGAGTGTGTCCAGGAAGGTCATCAGAAAAGGGAGGCATCGCTGTGGCCACTTGTCTGCAGCCACACCCAAGGGGAGAGGCTGCCCCCCACCCCCAGCCACTGAGTAAACACTACCTGGTGATGCCATCCTTGATATGATAGAGCAGGCATTCGGACATCAGGGGGTCTTCATTCAGGTTCACCAGGTGGGGAGTCTGATGGTGGAGGGCAGAGATCAGGGGCGTTGCGGGAGGTGGGGGGAGCTATGCCCCCACCTCGGGGAGCTCTCCCACCCCCACTTATACAGCACCCCGGGACAGCCTGGCCCACTCTCCGCACACACAGGGGTCTCCAGACCCACTCCCCTTCCCCCCCCACGGCCCCAAGTCACCCACCCACCCAAGTCCCTGACAGTGACCCCAGGATCCCCTGCCATCGTCTCTGCTTTCCCGGACCCCTCCGTCCCACCTCATCTTTCCCTTCAGCACGCCTCTTGCTGCCTGTGGAGAGTGCAAGCGGGCGCTAGGTGCGGGGACCCGCACCTCCCACCTCTTTCCAGAGGGACTTTCTCAGGAACACAGGTGACATTAATAATTAAGAAACAGTGTCAACTTGATGCAAAAGCAACTGAAACCAATGGCCTCATTGCCCACAGCAGGCTCCCCACTCTTCCCCGGCCACTGCAGCCCCAGGCCTCCTTCACCCGGGGCCTCCCTAGCTGAACCCATCCCATCAGGGTGCTGCTCTGCACCCAAAACCCAGCTCAGGGCCCTCCCCAGAAGCACCTTTCCTGACTGCACTCCCTCTGCCCACATGCCCACCCTCTGCAGGCAGGGAAACTTGGGCAGCCCGGAGAGCTGGCCTCGTCCCTCAACAACTCCTCATGGCCCTGAGCCCAAGCCCAGAAAACCTCCCTTCCTTCCGCCCACTGCCCCCTTTTGGCCTGCCTCCTGCCCACCCACCCCACTGCCCAGGCGGGCCCTCCACTCAGACCTCTCCGCCTGGCACCCTGTGGCCACCCAACTTGAGCCTGCCCATGTTGGTACCCTCGGGCCTCCAGGGTAGGGCCTTCGGGTCAGGGCCTCCTGGTCAGAGCCACCAGGTCAGGGCCACCAGGTCAGGGCCCCCACCTGTGTGTCCGAGCCCCGTCCAACAGCCCCCTCCCCCTTCTGTGCTCCTGCCCTGTGGACTGCAGAGCGTCCGCTCCAGAAGGTGGCCTCTTGCACCCCTGACCACCCTCATGAGCTGCTCCTAGGTGCCCCGGCCTGGAACAGCCTCTCCCCACCCCCAAAATTGTTCACTTCCTGTCCCTCAAGGTCTGTCTCAAATGCCACTTCCTCCACGAAGCTTCCCCGAGCCTTCAAGCGAACACGAAATGCCCTGCCCACCTTCTATGAGGATTTACCGCGGCCTTTCCGTGTACAAGGCCCCAGGGCCCATGGACGAGCCCCGGTCATATGCTGCTGTCCCCGCAGTGGGGAAACCAGAGGCAACCTGGCTGTGGAACCCACGACAAGCGGGGGACGGATGTCCCACGGTGGTTTCTGGCCTCTTCACGCCCTCTGTTCGCTGTCCCTTCGTCCCCAGGGAGCTGAGCCACCACAGCAGGGACGCGCTCACGTGAAAGAGTGGAGACCGGAGCTCAGCGGCAGGAGGACAGCATGGTGGCCCATCCTTGAGGACGAGGACGCGGACAGTAGAGGAAGAGTCAGGACGGGAGGGCACAGGGTGGCAGGGAAACAGCCAGGGTCCGGGCCCACGGCACTCCGGGAGCGCCCTGAACAGTGAGCCCACAGCAATGTCCGTGGTGGGTACAACGGATACAACGTGTGCCCCCGTGTCTGCCCCAAGCCAGGCACCCAACAATCATGGCCGCCACCCTCCCCTAGTCCCGAGGGGTGCTCTCAGCTTCCTGGCTGCAGCATCAGGCCTGCTCTGGGAACGGCAAACCCAGATGGGTTCTGGAAGCAGAACGTGATCTGTCCCTCAGGAGAGGGAACATGATTTAAGGCAGTGCTTCCCGGTCTTCATTCAGCCTTGAAGCCCTTTGTGCGGATGAAACTGAACCTGGAAGCCTCCCCGTCACGCAGATGAGCAGGGCGATGCTGGGGGTGGCACTGGGGGGCGGGAGACCCCGGGAGGGAGGCACTGAGCCAGGCTGGAAACCAGTGATTTCAGAAGGCCGTGGGCCCAGTGGTGGGAGTCCTGGGCCAGGGCGGGGGCTTTCCCTCAGGTTCTCTCTCAGAGACCAGTTGGCTTCTCCCTAGGACCCAGTCCCCGCCAGGGTGCTCCCAGGCTGGAGCCATCCCCACCACCCTTGAGGCCCAGCTCTCTTCTCCCCCCTCAACCCGCACGCCGTTTCCCATGAGAAGGCATGCAGCCTCGCCACCCCAAGCACAAACCTCCTTCACCAGTAAGACCAGCAAGACCAACAAGAGGCAACAGGATGAAGAGGGTAAAGGAATGGGAGCTCTGCAGCTGTGCTCCGGGAGCATAAGTAGCGCTGTTAAAATCTTTGGGGGGCGCTTTAGCAAAATACATCAAAAGTTCACGTCTCCCATTTGACCCTAAATCTCCACCTCTGAGCATTTGTTCCCCAGATGATAAACCTCTAAAGCCATGGACCAGAACACGAACGCGAAACCACCTGAGCGCCCGTCAGCAGGAGGCTGGTTAAACGCAATCTCATACCTACTCGAACATTCTGACGCCATAGAACAGACGGAACCCTGATAGTGTCACCTGGAGAAGCAGGTAGAGAACCACCACTGGTCCAGAGACAGCCCTGCACACACGTGGACAAGTGTGTGTGGCACACACCAGACACACCTGTGTGGGCTCAGACCAGCCTTTGATGAACACGTCAGGGACACGTGCAGGCCCCTGGGAGAGGAAGATCCTTCCTCCAAACTGACCTCTCATGCCATGGGCATGTTCCTCTTATGGGAACAATTCAAAACCAACCCAAACCAAACCCTGTCTACTGGTCCCTGGCCTTAGGAGGCAGCATCCTTCCCCGGGGCAGCATGAAACACCCCCGGGAAGGAAACATCCACCTCCTCATGGGTACCCAGCACCCCTGTGTGGCCACAGACCTTGCAGAAAGCCATCCCTGCCCACCACTCCCCCCACTATCCCAGATGCAGACGACAGAGAGACCCCAAAGCCCTGAGTGCCCAGCGCCAGACCATGCCCCCGGGCCCCTCACCATGCCCTCTCCCTCCCTGGCCGTGCCCCAACCCAGGCAGGGCAAACCTCTCCTCCCCTGGGATCCCCATCCGATGACACCTACATGCTCCATTTCCCAGATGGCCCTGACCTAGAAGATGAGGAGGAACCTCCTTCCAGTAACCTGGCACCTCTTCCAGGCAGCCCTGCCGGCTCTGAGCACAGTGCACCCGACGGGGCCCAATCCTGCAGCCTTCATGCTGTGGACCAGACAGGCGGGGCTGGCTCCCAGCACGACTGGACACCCCGCTCTGCTCCCATGGACCCCAGGACGCCCTCCAGCCACACGCACTGCCATGAATGTGATGGTGGCCTACAGCCCACGTCCTCTGAGCAGCCTGGCCCCGCGCCACCGGTGGGGACCAAGGGCTCCCCTGAGCAGGTGTCACACGTACGGGGCACAAAATTCTACAACACAGACGGCACAAAGGGAGCACGTGGCCGCCCCAACCTGCCCCCAACCCCGCCCTCCTCCCCCACTCCCAGGGTGACCACCCAAACCCATTTCTTGTGAATCCAGAGACGAGTGCCACATGAACTCACACTCACACACATGCATGCACGTGTGGGTTCATGTTCATTAACACGTGGACTACAAACAGCCCGTGAACACCCACCCTGGGGAGCAGGGACCTGGCACCCATCTGCAGCCCCTAGAGCCCCTGCCATAGGCTGACTGTCGAATGGAGGCCAGACAACACGCAGGAGGTGACTCGTGCGGAACAAACGCACAGGTCAGAGTGGGGCTCATCCCATGCCCCCCTAACCCTCTGCCTTGACCCTTTCAGGCTCTCCCAGGCCTCAGCAGACCCTCACTCACCTTCTTCGGAGAGAAGACGCCCACAGTTCCCCCGTCCTCCCGGACAGCCACCCCCATCTCAGCCAGCAGCGCTTCTCTGGAGGTGGAGAGACGAGGGGTCTCAGGGGCCCCATGGGCTCTTCCCCTGTAGGGCCCTAATGCCCTCCAGTCCCCCACCAGGGCCCCGCCGTCAGCCCTCCCCTCACACCTCTCCATCCTCAGCGCTTCCGTCTTGCGCAGCTTCTCCTCCCACGTCTCGTTCAGCTCGGCTATGATCTTCTCTGTCTCCTAGGCGCACAGGACAGGTAGGGGGCTTGGGGCGGCCCAGACCCCGGGGGCTATGCTGCTCCTGCCACCTTTCCTTTGTCCTCAACTCTGGCCTTGTAGAACCCAACGCCCGGCAGCCCCCCACCTCCCTCCCCTTGCCCGCTCCGGCTGCCCACCTGCAGCCTCTCCATGGCCTCCTCAGGCCCAATCTGGGGCTCGGCACTGGGGGAGAACGATGGCTCCAGCTCCCCATTGTGTGCGGGGGGATGTGAAGGGGACACTGGGGCTGGGGGGGATGACGTGGCTGGCAGGGCACCTCCGGGACTCCCCTCGTCCACCTTCAGGCCTGCCGGGGAGAATGGGATCAAGGAGGCTAAGGGAAGGTGGAACTCTGAACGAGAGGCGGAGGAAGGGTGGCAGGGGGACCAGCCTATAAGGACTCCGGAGACATCTGGTCTACCCTCCCTTAGTAGGGAACTTGTTAAGGCCTACTGTGGCCTTAACAAGTGGGCACCCAGTCTCCGCTGGTTCCCCTCCAGACACGGAGAGTTCATTAGTGAGCACAAGAGCCAATTCCTTCCACCACGAGGTGACTTGCACTATCAGAAAGTGCTCAGTTGTGGCGTGCCCCATTCTGCCCCACATGACACCTATGCCTGTTTCTAGACCTGCCTCCTGGGATAAGAGAGGTTCTACTACTCTCCCGTTTGCAAGTCCACCCTCCAGATGCCAGAGGGAAACACTGTGTCTCCGTTACCCTGCTCCTCCGGAGAATGGACTCTCTTAGTCTCCCCACTGCACCCCTTGGCCCCGACTGTCCGCAGTGGGAAGAACCCTGGGGCCAGAGGCAAAACCCGTGGGTTACACAGCCTCTAACTAGGACGTCACCTGGCATTCGTGAGGCTGAGTGTTACGTGGTAGAAACCACCCATCCTTCTGCTGACTGGCGTTGAGCCTATGGCCAGCTGAGCCTGACGGTCCACGAAAGCGTCTGTGGAGGCAGGTGCCCCATGCTCATCCTATGTGAGTGGCTGCTGGAGCTATATGCGCAGGGCTTGCCCTCTCTCCCCACTCCCTCACTTCAGCAGCCTTCAAGGCTCTCAAGTCCTCGCTCCCCTGGATAATCGGTCCCCCCAGCTCTCTGGTGGCTGGAGGCGAGCGACAGCCCCCCTGCATGCCCGCGCCACTGAGCGTATGAAGAGCTCCGTGGGCGATGGGCCCTTTCCAGCCTCAAGACTGGGCGAGGGCAACTGAGGGCCGAGGCGGGAAAGGGCAGCCCTCCCTCAGAGCCCTACCTCCCAGAGCCGAGGCTGACAGCCCCTGTGCCAGCAGCAATTCTCGCAACCGGGCCACCTCCTCCTGCAGCTCTCGGATCAGCCGGGCGTTGGGGTCCTCGTTGATGATGGCATTACATCGGATCTGTTTGGTGCGGTCGGCGTACCTGGGTGGAGACGGGGAGGGGGTCGGGGTGGGTGTGGCCCAGGCACCCCCGCGTCTGTGGCCCATCTCACTCCATCCCCCAGACTGTCCACACACCAGGTCCGGCTAAGGCTCAGCCTGTCTCACGGCCAGGGTGGCGAGCTACCAGCCTGTGAGCTCCTGGGTGCCCCCCTCCACTGTCCGCTCCTGCGGGAGCCCCACCTGAGGGTGCTCAGAGTCTCCTCATAGTTGATGTCTGCGGGGCTCAGAGCTGCAATCATGGCTGTGCGTGAGTTCCCACCTGCAAGATGAGAGGGGAAGACTTCAGGCATGCTAGGCCTTGAGAAAAGTCAGACTGGGTCTCGGGGTTGGGGATGCCCCCAGAACTCCAACAGGATCACCACCTGAGATGGGGTGAAACTACGAGTTGTGGAACTACCCACAGACTCTGGTGGTCAGAGGTGGGGAGTGGTGAGGTCAGGGACACCTGAAACGTCTTGGGGACAGTCAGACACAAGGAGGAGGAGGAGGATGCAGCCAGCGGGAGCATGGGGTCAGAAAGGGCTGGCCTCAGCATCAGGACATCTTCCAAGAATGCCCCCCCAGAGTCAGGGGATGACAGGGAAGATTGAGGTTCTAGGGGCGGCAACGGGGCTCATCAGACCTATCAAAGGGGTTGGGGGGAGGGCAGAAGGATCCCTAAAGAGAGAGCGGAGCTCCTCACCCAAATTCTCCTTGAGCAGCCAGGTGAGTACAGAGTCCCTGTAAGGGATAAAATCCGACTTCCGCTTCTTTGATTGCTGGGGACGGAACGGGGAAGGGGTCAGGACACCGCTCCTCTGCCCCCTGTCCCAGAACCGCTTCTCTTCCCAGCCCCAGGTCTTACCAGATCTGCCAGGGCCGAGATCACCTTTCCAAGAGTTGTCAAGGATTTATTGATATTGGCACCTTCCTGGAAACAGACGAGGAACATAGGGAACGGGGACCCTCCCCACCTCCAATTTGCCTCCCCACACACAGAGCCCAGCAGTGCCCTCAGCCCCCACCCCCTGAGCCCCCTCACCTTCAGGCGCATACCCCGGGCCCCCGAGGAGTCAGCCCGCTCACTGCCAGCCAGGTCTACCAAGCTGATCTTACTGACCTGGGGTCAGGAGAGGGCAGGGGTTACAGGACGTGAGGGGGAACGGGGAGGGGGACAACAGGGGGACACTCAGCAGGGGAACGGGGCAGGTTATGAGGGATGAAGAACCCACCTTCTCTGAGTCCAGCCCAGTGAGCTGGTCATGGCAGCGCTGCGTGAAGACGATGGTAAAGACGGCATGTGAACGGCTGCTGGTCTCATTCATGTTGGTGGCAGCCACGGTCCTGGGGGAAGGGAGTGGTCACTGGATCCGGCCTCTCCCCTGCCCGGCCCTGGCTCCCTGTCCCTGCACTCCAGCCACCAGCCTCACCGAGCCTTATTTCCACAGTCCATGAGGTCAGCAATGTCTGCATAGGAGGTCACAGCCAACTTAGACAGGTCCTGCACGTAGGGGCCCAGGATGGGGTGCTCCCGGACTCGCAGAGAGCCCCGGCTCTTGGGGTTCAGGAGGTCTCGAACTCGCTCACAGTAGATCTCCATGTAGCTCACCTGAGCGGGAAAAACAAGGAAGAAGCAACAAATGTACCAGACATACCAAAAGCAACTGACCCTCAACTCCAAGGATGTGACACGGGGGGCAGCGCCTAGTGGACACTCGACGCCTCAGGCACGGTGCTGAGCACTTCCCACATGCAGGCTCGCTGAGCCAAAAGCCCAGGGAAGGGGGCCGCTCAGTCTCATTTCAGGGGTGAACAGACAGACCCAGAAGTGGAAAGACGAGCTCATTTCCCCAAAGCCTCTATTGACCACGGGCGAGCACACCCAAGGCTGCCTGACTCCTGAGACGGCCCGGCCGTGGCCCTGTCACTGCTGCCCCCACCCCACCTGGGGGCCACCGTGCCCTCCCCAAGCCCCACCAAGACCCACGCTCACCTCCACAGAATAAGAGAGCTGAGCACTCTCATTCTTATTAACACGAGAGAAGAGATCTTCACAGAGCTGCAAGTAGACAGAGAAGCAGCTGTTCACAACACACCTGCCAGGCCCTGGCCCCAGTGGCTCTGTCTCCCCCCAGCCCCGACCACAGCCCTGAGGGAGCAGATGTTCCCATTTTACAGAAGGGACGACCACCTCAGAGAGGTTCACACTGGCCTGGGGTCACCAACCAATATCTGGTGAGCCAGGAAGCATCCCAACATCAGAGCCCGTGGGCCAGGCCATCATGCCGCATGGTCAGGGAGAATTACAGTCAACTTCCGGTTACCCACACCCAGCTTTCCCTACAGGTGACACCCTCACTACAATACACACATCTGCAGGAGAACCACACTCACACGCTAGCATGAGACCAGATAAGACAGCAGTCAGAAGAAGAACCAGGGTTCAAACCCAGGGTTCTCTGACAAGGCTTTGGCTCTTCTCACGATGCTTTGCTGCTTCTGGGAGGCGCAAAGACCCCTCCCCGCGGGACCCTGGGGGTCCTTGTAGTGGCCCACCCCATTCCCCCACCACGGCAGCCTGAGAAACCCAGGTCTCCGGTCCACAATCCTCAGGCCTGTTCTCCCCAGAGGCAGCTGAGGATGCGCTGCCCGGCCACCTTGCCAAGTCCCAGGCATGTACCTGGGGCACGATGCCCTGCTGCCCTGGCTCCTGCCGCCCCATCATGGTGTAAGACTTCCCAGCCCCGGTCTGCCCATAGGCGAAGATGCACACATTGTAGCCCTCGAAGGCGTGGAGCAACATCTCCTCCCCGATGTCCCGGTATACCTGCTGCTGAGAGGCAAACTGAGGGTCCTCGGCCTAGGGCAGCAGGGGTGGAGAGACACGGCAGGAGCCCTACATCACTCACTCCGTCCTCAGGGTCTAGGTCCTGAGGGCCTTGACCCCATTGCTGCTGATCACCTAGAGATCTATGGGACCCCAGCCAACCCAGTTCACAGTCCTATGCAGTCTCCTGCCAGACCCAATTATCCCCTGGGACTCCTCCCCACCCTGGTCCTGGCCCTCCCATCCCAGTCCCAACCCATCCCTTGGAGGTCCTATTTCCATCAGTGCCCCCTCCCCAGGACCTGAACCCCTGTCCCTCACCGCTCAGCTCTCCCCTCACCCCAGCAACCTCACCGAAGTGTGCGACCAGTATGAGTAGTCAAAGGTGAAGCTTTTGGGAGCATCCTTGCTCTGTTTGGGATTGATGATGGCTGACAGGACAGGAGAAGGAAAGACAGGATGGCCAAGGTCAGGCACTCGCCCACGCTGCAGGAATCCAGGCAGCCCACTCCCCACCTCTGTCTTAAACATCTGACCCCTTTAATGTTCCCCACCCCCCTCCAGCCACTATGGCTAATTTTGGCTTCCCAGGACCCGCCCCCCTCCAGCAGGCTGCCTCCCTGATTGGGCAATGGAGGGCTCCAGGCCAACATTCCCCCTCCCAGGGACTGGGAACACGGAAAGGCCAGCCTGCCCCCACCCCGCCCCCACCCTTTGGACTAGCACCTGCTCACACCCAGCGCAGCCCTCCTCCCGGTGCAGCCCTCCTCCCGGTTCGGCCCAGCCAGCCAGGCCAGCCAGGCTAGTGTGGTGGGCCCGGCTGCCCCGCCTGTGCCCGGCCAGGCCCCTGGGACTCACTCACAGGTGGTGCTGCCCTGCATGCTGACCACACACTTGGCATCCTGGCTGGTCTCACGGGCGTTGAAGGGCCGAACCCTCACTGCCACTTTCACTGAGGCGCCAGCCATGGTTCCCGATCCTCTCACCCTCCTCAGCTGGAGGACAGAGAGAGAAGAGGTGGTCAGAGACCCTGGGGCGACCCAGATGCCGCCTCCCATCTTCCCCCAGGAACTAGCATCGCCACTCCCTTCCCCGGCTAGCCAGCCCCTCAAGGACCCTGCTCCTGGTCCTCTGGCCTTCCTCCCAAAAGTCATTGTCCGCAAGCCCTCCCAACGGTGTTCCTGCCTCTTTCCCCAGCTGTATCCCAGCTCTCAGGGACCTGCACCATCCTCGCAGAGTTACCTGGTGTCCTGGCCCCACACCGGGGGGGCTGTATCAGCTCTGGCTGCCACTGGCCCTCGGAGGGGGAGCCCCATCCTACCCTTGGGGCCTGGCCACACCAGCTGGGGCTGTGGGGGAAACCCTGGTTGTAGGGGAAGAGTGGTTAGGAGGCACCTGTGGCTCCAGAGGTAGGTCGGGGGTTCCACGGCCGGAGGGCAGGGGCAGAGGGTCACATTAGGAAAGGTAAGGACAGCGGTCCCTCCCGAGTGGCCAAATGCAATGTGAACCCAAGGACAGGGACCGTGATATTTTTATTCCCCGTCACTCCAAATGTACTGGACGTCCAGATACACAAGAGAGAGAGAGAGGCTGGACAGAGGGCAGCTCAGAGAGGGGGACGCAAAGGCAGAGACACTGAAGGTGGCAGCAAGAGGGGGCAGACGAGTGGCAGAAAATCACAGACACCAAGAAAAGGAAACAACAAGACAGGACGCGATATCGAGGTCACGCAACCCAGCAAATAATGGAAGGAGAAGAGAGGGAGCTGCAGAAGATGGCAAACACAGAAACATCAGGCAGGGAGGGCAGCTTTGGGGCCACAGCACTAAGTGGGGCCTGGGAGAGATAAGAGAGAAACCCCCTCATAAAACCTGCCCTAGAATTCCCCCACAGGGCCAGCCAAGAAGTAGGAACTAGCTCCCACCCAGAGCCCACAACCTCCACACAGAGAGTTACTGCCAGTGGGCAAAGTCCAAGGGCTGGGGATACAACCCCGGATGGGGATCCAGGGACGCGGGCCGGCCAGTGTTCCCCAAACTCCTCGCCCAGGCCCCAGCCCCAGCACTTCCTTCTCAGAATCCAGGACAATGAGCAGAGGAGGGTGGGGTCATCCTGTATCCATCATACCAACCCCCAGGGCTCCTCTGCTGGGGGATCCCTGAGAAATACCTGTGTCCCTACTGTGGGACCAGGAAGTACTGGGGGCTCCCAGAAAGGAAGCAGGCAGGTTCCAGCCCCAGCCTGGGGCCAGCGCTATGGCGTCCAGCGCCCTGGGGAAGGTGCCAGGCTGGAGCCCAGGAATGTGGGTGCCCCAGTGCTCACACCCTGGAAGAAGAGGCTGAGCAGCCCACGCCCATGGGCAGGAGAAGGGTGGAGGTTGGCGAGGGCAGACGGGGATGCGGGGCACTGGCTGCGGCCCCCCAGGCCCAAACCCCCTTCCTGCAGGTCTTGCCGGGGCCTCACCTCTGCAGCCTTCCTGGGCAGGGCACGGGGAGGGGGGACGGGGCTGGTGTATCCCAGGACAGGAAGGGAGGAGCTCACATCACAGAGGCCGTGCCAGGAAGCACAGCCCTGACCCCCCAGACCCCGGCCGGGGCAGGGACGACGACGGGGACTGGGCAGGGGACAGGGAGGCAGAGGGCCGGCCCCGGGGGGCACCTGCCGCAGCTCGCCCCGCAGGGCCCGGGTCCCGTCCTGTGCGGGCGGCCATGCCGACCCGGTGCTCCCCCTCGGCCCGCCGCCCGACGGCCGCCCCGGGCCTGGCACCTCCGTGCGCCTCCGCGGGACAAACAGCACATGACCCCGGCTCCAGCGGCCGCCCGGGACCCCGGCTCCCCGCCCCCAGCCCCGCACATTCCTCGGCGGGCGTCCCTTCCCCCTCCCGGCCCCCCCCCGCAGCGCTCACCTCGTCGCAGCGGGGCTCCCCGAGCGACTCGGCGGAGGGTACCGGGGCGACCTTCCCGGGGAAAGGGGTCGGGGGAGGCCGCGAGACGGCGGCCGCAGATCCGGAGCGGGCTCGGGGCTGCCCCCGCCCCTCGCCGGGTCCCGGGGCGGAGGGCGGCGGACTCGCGCCCCGGGGGCGGCAGCAGCAGCGGCGGCGCCAGCGGCCGGCGCCCGCCCGGGCAGCGCGAGCTGGGGCGGGAGCGAGGGGCGGGGGACCGGCGGGCGCGCGCACGCGGGCGGACGGACGGGCGCGCGCGCAGTCCCGACTCGGGCCTGGGAGCGCCCCGGCTGCGGTGAAAGGGGCGATGCCCCCGGGCTGGGGGGCCCACCGGGCGCGGACCGGCGCAGAGGGGCGCGCGGGACGCCCGCTAGCAGGAGGGTGATGGCGCCCGAGGAGCGGGCCCGGGGCGGCCGCAGAAGGGGGGGTGAATAGGGGGCGGGGGGGCGGGCCCTGGAGGGGACCCAGGCCCCGGACCCGCGCACGTCGCCGTCGTAGGAGGCGCGCCCAGGGGCGGAGCCGCACGTCGCGCCCCGCCCAGGAGGTGGCCCCGCCCCCAACCGCGCGGCGCGCCGGCCCTGCCCCTGGGCTCTCGTCTCCTCAGCAGCGCTCTCCTCAGCGCCCGGCCCCGCTGGCGTTCTAGAACTCGCCGCGCCGCCGCCTCAGGTGCGGAGAGCCCGGGCGCGGGCGGCGGCGCTGTCCCGGCCCCGGCCCCGGCCCCGGCCCCGGCCCCGACCCGCAGGTGGCGCAGGCACCGCAGGCCGGCCGCCGCCTCAGCCGGTACCGCCTCGGGCCCGCCTCCCCCACTCTCCGCCCCGCCTCAGGCCGGGCCTCCGCCTCCGCCTCCGCCTCCGCCTCCGCCTCCGCCTCCGCCTCCGCCTCCGCCTCCGCCTCCGCCTCGCCCGGTGCCGCCGTCCCGCTGCGGCTCCGAGCCCCGGCGCGGCCTGCACCTGCCCGGGGCCTCGGCCTGCCCCCCGCCTGCTGCCGAGTGCCGCCCCTCTCAGCCGCGCCCGCCCGAGAGCGAGGGCGCCCTGGAGCTCCTCACCGCCCGCAGACTCTCCTGACGCCCCTGGGGCGTCCTCTCCTGCCCTGCCCGCCCGGCCCGCCCGCCACCCCCCGCCCCCGAGTCTGGCTCGTTGCAGCCCACCTGCCTGCTCACCTTTACCTGTCCGCCCGCCGCCCCGGCCGCGCCCTCCCTCCTCTGAGTGGACCACTCTGCCCCCACGCGGCTTCCGGGAACCCTCACACCTGCTTTACTTAACCCCTTCGGATGTCTGGGTGCCCCCAGCCACCGATCCTGTTCCCACGACCCCAGTACCTCTGCCCCATCTAGTCTCCACCTGTCCTGCCCTGCCGTCCTCAGAGCTGTCACCTGTAGGCCTCGCTCCTGCCCTCCCGTCCTCGGAGCTGTCATCTGTAGGTCTCCCTTACTCTGTACTTTTGGCTCCAGAAAATTAATGTCCTGATTTACGTTTGAATGCCCACCGCCCCGCGCTGGGGGACATCTTTAGCCTGTGTGCCTGTCCAGCTCATAGATGTGCCCAACACTGGAGATATCTGCTGAGCTCACTTCCCTTTACCCCGAACCACAAACCCTCTTTCCAATCCCTAGATTTGAGCTGGTGGCATATCTACAGCTGTGATATGAGTGCATGTTTCATCTTCCATTATCCACCCCCCCCCCCCAGCACCAATGAGGAGACTTGGTCCAGCCACCCAGCCGGGCTCAGCTGTACAGGTACAGGAGGATGGAGACACACTCATCCCCTTTGCCAAGTGAGTCCTCCCCTCCTAGTGGGGATGGGATGGAGGGAAGACGCTTACCTGGCTTCTCCCCGCCCCTGCCATGGCCCCCTGCCCAACAGGAGTAGCAAATGGAGGAAGAAGAGGTACAATGCCTGGTCCACAGGGGACCAATGATTCATTAATCTGTTCCACGAATAGTTTTTTTTTTTTTTTTTGTCTAGAACTACAATGTTCTAGATGCTAGAGTAAGCACCAGGGATTCAATAATTAGAAAGATAGGACTTACGTTTGGGAGGGTGGACACAGAACGTCCAAATGTAAATATAATTTCAATGAGTAAGAAATAGCATGAAAAAAAAATTAAAAAGGAGTGTAATAAAATGGGAAACAGAATGTCGTGGAGGAATGCCTAAGTGGCTCAGTCGGCAGTGAAGCTGCTGTCTTCAGCTCAGGTCATGATCTCCGGGTCCTGGGATTGAGTCCTACCTGGGGCTCCCTGCTCAACAGGGAGTCTGCTTCTCCCTCTCCTTCTGCCTGCCTCTCCACCTGCTCATGTTCTCTCTCTCTCTCTCTCTCTGTCACTCTATCAAATAAATAAAATCTTTAAAAAGTATGGAGACACAAGTTTAGATACAGTGGTTGTGGAAGACTATTCTGGGAAGATGAGTTTGAATTGAGATCTGAAAGATGAGAAGCAGCCAGTCTGATAATAGTGGGGTAGGAGGGGTGAGGGGAGAAGAAGGAATAGGAGGAGGGAGAACCCCAAGAAAGAAAGAAATAGGGGCACCTGGGTGCCTCAGTCAGTTAGATATCTGCCTTTGGCTCAGGTCATGATCCCAGGGTCCTGGGTTTGAGCTCCACATCATCATCATCATCATCATCATCATCATCATCATCATCATCAGGCTTCCTTCTCAGTGGGGAGCCTGCTGCTCCCTCTCCTTCAGGTCCTCCCCCCCCCCCCACCATGCTTTGCTTTCTCAAATAGATAAATCTTTTAAAAGAAAGGAAGAGAGGAAAAGAAAGAGAAGGAAAGAAAAGAAAAGAAAAGAAAAGAAAAGAAAAGAGAAAAGAAAAAAGAAAAGAGGCTTAGTATCTTCTAGGACCAGGAAGCAGGCCCACGTGACGGAAACTTAGTGATCAAGGGGAAAGTAAAGAGTCAAGTCAGTCATGGAGAGGCCAGCTCATATAGGACCTCATAAACCATTGATAAGAATTTGGATTTAGGGCAACCCTAGTGGCTCAGTGGTTTAGAGCCACCTTTGGTCCAGGGTGTGGTTCTGGAGACCCGGGATCAAGTCCCACATGGGGCTCCCCGCAGGGAGCCTGCTTCTCCCTCTGCCTGTGTCTGTGCCTCTTTCTCTGTGTGTCTCTCATGAATGAATAGGTGGAATCTTTAAAAAAGGGGGGACAAAAAGAATTTGGATTTTATGCTAAGGACTGTAGAACATCAGTGGAAAGTTTTAGGCAGGGAAATGACATGAGCAGACTTTTTTTTTTCTCTCTCCAATTTCTTTATGGTGAAAAATTTCAAACAAATACCAAAGTGGAGAAAATAATCATCATGCAGCCAGCGTACCCTTTTCAACCAGCTTCAAAAATGATCATTCTACAGGTGATCCTTTCATCTGTACCACCACCCAGCCTCCTCCTACGAAGATTGTTTTGAAGTAAATCTCAAACTGTGTCTCATTTCACACAACCCTGTGTTTTTTTAAAGATTTTATTTATTTGTTCATGAGAGACACACAGAGAGGCAGAGGCAGAGGGAGAAGCAGGCTCCCTGCGGGGACCCTGATGTGGGACTCGATCCCAGGACCCTGGGATCACGCCCTGAGCTGAAGGCAGATGGATGGTCAACCACTGAGCCACTCAGGTGTCCCCCACATGACCCTGTTTATTTTTTATTTATTTTTTTTAATTTTTATTTTATGATAATCACACAGAGAGAAAGAGGCAGAGACACAGGCAGAGACACAGGCAGAGGGAGAAGCAGGCTCCATGCACCGGGAGCCCGACGTGGGATTCGATCCCGGGTCTCCAGGATCGTGCCCTGGGCCAAAGGCAGGCGCCAAACCGCTGCGCCACCCAGGGATCCCCTGCGCCACCCAGGGATCCCACATGACCCTGTTTAAAGGGTTAGTCACACTACTTTGGGCAGAAGAGATGATGGGGGGAAGGGGTAGAATGGAAGCAGGGAGAGCAGGAGGGGTCTATTGCAACACTCTGGGCAGGAATAGTGGCAGTGGAAGTGGAAAGGTGAGGAGTGGTCAAATCAAGTATATTTTTTGAAGCTTTAAAAATTTAAGTGAAACTTTTTTTTTTTAACTTTATTTATTTGACAGAGAGTGCATGAGCAGGGGGAGTGGCAGCCAGAGGGAGAGAGAGTGCATGAGCAGGGGGAGTGGCAGGCAGAGGGAGAGGGAAAAGCATGGAGCAGGGAGCCCAACACTCCAAGCCCAAGGCTCCATCCTAGGACCCCAAGATCATGACCTGAGCTGAAGGGAGATGCTTAACCCACTTAGCCACACAGAAGCCCCTAAGTGAAACTTCTTTTTAAATTAAAAAAAAATGTTTAATGTAGGCTCCATGCCAGGTATGGGGCTTGCACTCACAACCCCGAGATCAAGAGTCGCATGCTCCATCTATTGAGCCAGATAGGCACCACACACACCTTTTCTAAAATTTAAGTGAAACTTTTTTTTTAAAGATTTTATTTATTTATTCATGAGAAACACACAGAGAGAGAGAGAGAGAGAGAGAGAGGCAGAGACACAGGCAGAGGGAGAAGCAGGCTCCATGTGGGAAGCCCGATGCGGGACTCTATCCTGGGACTCCAGGACCATGCTCTGGGCTGAAGGCAGGTGCCAAACCATTGAGCCACCCAGGGATCCCCTAGGTGAAACTTTCTTAAGTTTTTTTATTTAAAGTAAAATCTGGGTATATCTTAGATGTACAATGACATGAGTTGCTGCTGGACTGGATGTGGGAGTTGAGGGAAAGAAAGTTGAGCAATAGCAGATTTTTTGGGGACTAGCAACTGGGCATTTGGGGCATCTTCCCTGAGGTGGGGAAGGCGAGGGAGATGTGGAGTGGGTAGTTGAACATGCCCTGGAGTCCAGGGGAGGAGCTGAGGGTGTTGCTCAACACATGGTAGTATATAAGTCAAGGGCCTGATCGAGATCACAGAAGGATAAATGGAGATGAGAAGAGAGGGCCCAGGTCCAGCCTTAGGACACTGCCCTGGGGAGCAGGAGAGCAGGTGGCATCCAGGGTAGGGCCTTTGGAAGTGCTGAGCGCTGTTCTCAAACTGCTCTGCACATCCCTTGTTACCTAAAGGACAGTAGTTTCTCTGAGTTAGGGGAGACAAAGTAGGAGTCGACAGAGGTCCTGCTTTGCTGGGTCCTTGCACTGACAGGACGGAACGTGCCCATGCCCGTCACATCAGCTGAGTGGCTGGGGCCTTCCTCTTTAATAACTGAATGTGATGTTCTCTGGGTGCGGGGCATAGAAGTGGGAGATTCGGTGAGATTTGAGGCTCAAATGACTGCCAGTCTCCCAGATCAGAGATCTCACCACCTCCTTTGCTGAAATGGTTGAGAGATCATGTGGGCCCACACAGAGGGGACCAGCTTGTCCCTGGAGGGAGAAGATACTGTGGGGGATGAGCCAGCTCCAAGCCGACTGTGTCCTCCTCTCAGGTGTTCCAGAGTCATCAGCCGATCCACATCCCCCAGCCTGCCTCCCCAGCACCTCGGGCTGATGCCCCAGCGTTACAGAGACATCTTCTGGGAGAACCTTAGCCAGAGGCCCAGGTGGGTAGAGCACAGAAAAGGAGGGGGAAGAAATGCTGGATGGTTTTACACTGAGCCTTACAGCAACAAGCCCTCGTCTGGCCCAGCTGGCCCACTGACTAATGGACGCCATAGCTCCTACTGCCAGACAGATGGGGGGATGGGAAGCGGTCAGAGACAAAGTACAGATGGGGGTGTCCTGTATACAAAGTTCCCCTATTGTGCTTTACAGCCCCACCTGGACAGAGGAACAGTATGCCCCACCCCTGCTGGTATGACCAACTTTGTGCCCTGGGGCACGTCTTGGGTAAACTGGTACCCACTGGCAGGCTATCTTTAGCTGACCTTATTACCTCCTCCCTCTGGTGTCCCCCAGCCTGTGCACTCACCACGCCTCCTTTCTTTGTATCAGTCACCCTGCTTTCACCATCTGAGCTTCCTAAGATCCCCGTGTCCCTGTTTCAGCCCAAGCCCTCCTGAGAGACCCCGTTCTGCCCTCTGACCCCTTTCACCCCATTCTGGGGCACAGAGAGTCCCTGCTTGCTCCCAGCCTGGCCTGAACCCCCCTGAGGGGCTCCCACCCCCGGAGGTGCTTTGCAGAAGAAAGAGAAGGAGGCCCCAGGTGGCAGGAATGCAGCAGGGACCTGGGTGCATCCCAGCCCGGGTGAGGGCTGTCGCGTATCACCTGGAGGATCTGAGAAGGCGACAGAGGCTCATCAATGAGTAAGGAGAGAGACACCTGCACTCTGGGAGCCACACAGGGTTTGAGGGCAGGAGGGTTTGAACTGAAGAAGGGGTGGAGGGCTTTGAAGGAGTTGGAGGCTGTACTCAGAGTAACCAGGGCAGGCCCTCCACCCTGAAGAGACTGGGAGGGAACCAAGGGTGGAGGATGAGCCACAGGAACTGCAGGGAGCCGAAGTGCATCAGGGAAGACTTGAGAGCTATCCAGGGAACTGGAGGACGGCGGACAGGAGGGTCCTTCAGTCTGGGGAGAGCAGAAAGGGGGGGCGTGGAGGGCTGGACATCCAGTGATAACACCCCTGGGTCCCGGGGAGAGTCGGGAAGCTTGGCCTCCAGGCACTGGGTTTTAACCCTCAAGTCCCCACAGAGAGAAGAAGGCCCAGTGGGGCGGTTCTGGGGCTGCCTGTGAGCCCCTGGCACTCGCTGAGGGCAGCAACAGAGTCCCCGGCACCTCCAAATATCAGGATCTGGAAGAGGAGAGGGCTGCCTATCCACAGGAAGAGGGCCACCCTCTCACCACTGGCAGGCCCCAGGTCTGGCGGAGGGACCTGGTGGGGTGTGGGGTGGGGGCGCTGAACTTGCCTGGAGAGACAGGGGAAGCTTGGAGCCAGGTTGGGGAGCTGGACTGGTGAGGGACAAAACAGGGCGGGGGGCTGGGAAACCCGGAGCGACGGCCTCTCCTGTTCTTCTCATTCTTACAGCTGGTCTGGTCACCCTGGAGCCCCCGGGGCCAGGGCGGGTCTTGCCTCCCGGGGCGGCTGGGCTCTCTGGCCTCCTGCACCGCTGTCACAGCCAGCAGGCAGCCCCTGTGCAACCCCTGGGGGACGGCAGTGCAGTCTGAGGAGTGAGGATGCCCCAGATGCCTCCGCGGCCCCCAGGCCCGCTCCCTGGCTCGGTGCTCCGCCCTGAGTTCCGGTATTAAAAAGCAAGCAAGCCGAACCCAGTGTGTCTTTCTACGGGTGTTGGAGAGGCTCGAGGGGAAGGAGGGCGCCGTCCCCTCCTCGGGGACCTGAAGTGAAGTCGGGCCGGGTCCCGCGGAGCCCAGAGTCCCCGGCGCTTGGGCCGCCGCGCCCCGCTCTCCGGACCGGGGCTCTGGGCGGCGGCCGAGCCTCCGCCCCACGACCCCAGAAGCCAGCCCCGGCCTACCCCGCGCCCCGCGCCCCCAGCCCCGCGGCCGCCGCCCGGGGCTGCCCGGCCGCGCCCCCATCCCCCTAACGGGAGGCCCCGCCCCGTGCGCAGTGACGTCGGACGCCGCTGTCAGCGGGCGCCGGGGGGGGGATTGGTGTGGGGTAGAATGGCCGCTGCCGCCGTCACCCGCGGGACCCCGGGAGGTAAGACCCGGGGCCTCTCGCCCGCTTCTCCGCCCACGGGCCAGGGGGCGCAGCTCCGGGGCCAGGCCGCCGGGCGTGGCTCGGGGACCCCTGCCCCACCACCCCCCCGGCTCTCCCCCACGCCGGCTCCCGTCCTCCTCCCCCGCGCCAGGGGGCGCCGCTCCGCGCAGGGCCCCGCGGCCGACCTGCGGCGCCGGCACCCACGGGGGACCCCGCGTCCCGGTCCCCCGCCCGGCCTTGCCGCCGCGCGCCCTTGGGCTCTGCCCCGCGGCGTCCCCGGGGCGCCCTGCGTGCAGGCGGGAGGCCGACCCTTGCACGTCGGGGCTTCTCCGGGGACCCCCGCCCCGGGCCGCTCCGCACCCTGGCAGGCTGCCTGGCCGGGACTGCGCACCTGCGCCTTGGGGCGGAGTCCTCACGCCGACCCGGCTGCCCTGCACACCGCTTGCGCGCACGGGCCTCCTCCCCTCTGCACCCCGGACACCTGGCGGAGCTCGTCGCCCGGAGCCCGCGCTGAGAGCATCCTCCAGCTCCCATCTGTTTCCTCGGGAGGGTGGGGGCTCGGGCCGGAGCCAGAGCGGCGGATGGGGTACGGGGGTGCTTGGCGTCCAGGGGAAGCAGAGGCGATGGGGGAGAGCGCTGGTGGGGGAGGGGAGGGCCGGGCCGTCGGCCTCCTAGTGGAGGATGGGTTGTCCTGAGGGTGGAAATGGGGGCCTGGGTACCTGGCCCGATCTGACGGGGTCTGCCCAACCTGGCTGAGAGAGAGGAGGTTAGGATCAGTCGTCACATCTGCCCTTGCAAATCGCAAACCGAGAAGGAACTCAGGGTGTGTCCTGTATGGCCTAGCTCTTCAGTAGACTTGGGTCTCCTGCCCTCACCCCAGCACCCAGGCTCTCATCTGCCCAACCGAGCTCCTAGGACCAGGTGCCCGGCGTCCCAGCCCCCAGGGCCCTGACCCCACCGCAGTCCCAGTGTCTATGAGAGAGCCCCTGCCGTGGGCCCTCCCCCTCCCCCACCCCACTTGTGTCTTCTGATGACTCTGTCGGTGTGTCCCGTTCCCGCCCCCCAAGCGGGTTCCTGGCACCAGGTCTGGATTTTCCCTCTCCTGCCTTCCCAGCACTACCCTCACATGTCAGTGTGGCCCCTTCTCCTCCTGTCTTTCCTGGATCTCACCACCCAGTATCCTTCTCCCAGCTCATCCTCATCCTGTGTCAATCGGGAGTGGGGGTGGGGGGGTGGAGAGGGGGCTTCTGCCATGACTCTGTTCTCTCCCTTCCCAGCACAGACTCCCCCTCCCCCCGGCCCCTCAGGCCGGGGGTGACCTTGCCCCCTGGAGCCCTCACCATGAATACCAAGGATACCACCGAGGTTGCTGGTGAGTTCTCAGCCCAGGTTCCCAGCCCTTCTTTCTCCTGGCTGTGTTGACCCTCCACTTCTCATTCAGGGTGACCTCTGTTCTCCTCCTGGTCATGGTTCCAGTTCTCCCCAGCGCTTGGGATTCACTCCCTTTGCCCCAGGCTGTCAGAGGTGTCCAAGGCGGCTCGGCTCGCTAAGCCCTCCCTTCTGATTCCCTCTAGAGAACAGCCACCACCTGAAGATCTTTCTCCCCAAGAAGCTGCTGGAGTGTCTTCCTCGCTGTCCACTGCTGCCTCCAGAGCGGCTACGGTGGAATACAAATGAGGTCTTCCATGGAGCCCTGGGAGAGTGGGGCCAGGCAGGATGGGCTGGGGGGACTGTGAATGGGGGTCTTCCTGAGTGCAGAATATTGCTCTGAGGTCTTTGGGGGTTGCAGAGGAGGTATAAGGACCTGCATCCTGTGGGAGCTCACTGCTGGGCTTATCCACCTGGATAAAAGCAACAGCAAGTGGCAGCAAACTATTTCTTACAAACTGGGCACTGTGCTAAGCACCTGACCTGAGTTGTCTCATTCCGTCCTTTAAGGACCCTGTAGAGCAAACACTTGTTCTCCTTGCACTGTGGAGGAGGAAACTGGTCTATCTTACGGAGTTTATTTAATTCCAGAGCCTCTGCCTTAACCACCACTGATGCTGTCTCCTGCTGGAGGCATCATTCTCATGTTATCCACCTTACAAGCCTCCTACATACAATGTTTCGTGTGTACCCGGTGCTCTATCATCATCAGCTCCATGATTTCATTAGACTAGAGTGGTCAGCATGAGGCTATCTGTGTGTGTTCTTGCCAGAAATGCAGTGGGGGGAGGCTAGGGCAGTGAGTGGGGCTTCGTGGAGATCTGGGAACAGATGTGGTCTCTGGGGTGACTAGGGTGTCCACACACAGAGAAATGTGTGTGTGGTATTTCAGGCCCATGGGATACTAACAATCAGGAGCTCACTGCTCAGGGCACATTCAGAGAAGAATCTGTGGCCTGGTCTGGCAGGAACAGTAGGTGGAATATAGGTAAATCATGGGAGTGGCAGTTTTATCCCTGGTCTGGGAGAACCGTGGAGTCAGGCTGAGGAATCCGGAATTCCTGGCAGCGTCAAGCCATTGAGGATTTTGGAGCCAGGAATTGGCACCAAGATGGGATTTAGAAAGTAAAATCATATGTGGCACGAAGGACAGAGGAGGAAGAGTTTGGATTTGGCCCCAGGATAAAGACTCAAGCTGACAGGGAGGGAAGGAGAGATTAGACTCATCTCTGAGATGGGACCTGGGACTCTTAGGAGGGCAGTGGTCCTTGATGGGAGCCTCCACTAGCCACCAGAGCGCAGCAGAGAGGGAGAATGAGGGACCCATGTGGGAGGCTAGGCCCAGACTCTATGAGGGGACCCCCACCTGAGTGTCCCTTCTTTCACAGGAGATTGCATCCTACTTGATCACCTTTGAGAAGCATGACGAGTGGCTATCCTGTGCCCCGAAGACAAGGTGAGCGAGTGTGTGAAGATGGGAATGGCGGGGCTCTTGGATCCTGCCCACAGAACTCAGGGCCAGCCCTCCCCCCATCAGGCCTCAGAATGGCTCCATCATCCTCTACAACCGCAAGAAGGTGAAATACCGGAAGGACGGTTACCTGTGGAAGAAGCGGAAGGATGGGAAGACCACGAGAGAGGACCATATGAAGCTGAAGGTCCAGGGCATGGAGGTGAGGCAAGCGTCCAGCTGTGTGCCCTGGCCCACCCTCCTCTGTCTCCTGCGGGGCTCCCACCCTGCTGCCCACCCTTGCCTTCTGGCTCCTGTGGGTCAGCCCGTGGGGGCCTTAGCCCATGCACCACTTCCCATGTCCCTCCACTTCCCATGTCCTTCTGTAATCCTGCTCTCCAGGACATAGGCTCCCCCGGAGGGCATCCCTCACCCCCACTGCCCCTTCCCCTCACTTGTCTCACATTCCACCAAGGGTCCACATCCTGAACTTCTGAGGTCTTTCTCCCCCGAATCACTGTTCCTCCTCTGAGACACGCTCTTGCCCTCGTCTCTGATTTCGAGACAGTCCCTCCTACACTTTGAGGCCCCAGCCCCACTCTTCCCTTCTCTCCACCCTCATCCACGGGGAACCAGGACCGGGAAGGTGGGGTGGGAGGGGGTGGGCAAGGGCTGGAGAGGACGTGGTGGAAAGACTGGGATTCCTGCAAAGGGACTGAACAGAGGAAGAGTTGGGGAGCAGACTAGCCCTCCCCCCACCCCAGCCTGTCTCCTGGCAGTGTCTCTATGGCTGCTACGTTCACTCTTCCATCGTCCCCACATTCCATCGGCGCTGCTACTGGCTGCTCCAGGTAAGGGCAGCCAGAGGCTCCCTGGCTCTCAGAGGGACATGGGGTCTGGGACGATGGCTGGAAGGACCACTAGGGTCTGCGTGGGAGCAAGGGGCATGGGGGATGGGGGAGCCGGAGTTCAGAGGTGGGGGTGCTGCCTGGGGAGAAAGGCACAAGGAGGCCGAGCCCCTGGGGACCCCACAGCCCTGTGTGTGCCCTTGTACTCTCAGAACCCTGACATCGTGCTTGTACACTACTTGAACGTCCCTGCCCTGGAGGACTGTGGAAAAGGCTGCAGCCCCATCTTTTGTCCTGTCAGCAGCGACCGTCGCGAGTGGCTGAAGTGGTCCCGGGAGGAGCTGCTGGGGCAGCTGAGGCCCATGTGTAAGGCGGCGGGGTTAGGATGGCGCCCACAGGAGGAGTGAGACAGGGCATCCTGGAGGGCCCGGGGTCTGCATCCATCAGTGTGGGGTTACTAGGTCCTTCCGGGCCTGGAGGGCACTTCCCTAAGAGGGTGCAAGGATGCCTGGGGTGTTCTGAGGTCTTGGAGTAATGGAGAAGGGGCTGAAGGACATTTGTGAGCTGCATCCTGGGGCTTGGGGGGCCATCATGGTGCCTTGGGGACTGTCCTCTGGAGGTCCCACAGCACCCCCCACCACACCATCACCACTCTTCCAGTTCATGGCATCAAGTGGAGCTGTGGGAACGGGACAGAGGAGTTCTCCGTGGAGCAGCTGGTGCAGCAGATCCTAGACACCCACCCGACCAAGCCCGCACCCCGAACCCATGCCTGCCTCTGCAGTGGGGGCCTCGGTGAGTGCCACCTGGCCCTGGAGCCCTCTTGGACCAGGGCACCTCGGTCTTGCTAGGATTTGCGTGCTGATTTGCACATCTTTTGCATATCCCAGAAAGATGGCCAGATGAACAGAGTTCTTCCTGCTTGGGGGCTTGTCTGGGGACTCCCCGACCCAGCCCAGGCCCTTGATCTGTCTGCTGCCCTCAGCAGCCCCGGGCCAGTCCAGCATGACCGTTTACACCCAGCCTTTGCTTTACTCCTAGTTCATACCCCCTGGGTTGTGTTCTTATGTCCTTTCCATATGCCTTTCCCTCTTCTCTCCAGGGTGCCCCCCAGAGCCCCTCCAGGCCTGTTTAGTTTTGGGGGAAAGGGGACCACTCCTGCCTCCCAGTGGCCACAGCCAGTAGTGCAGCGCTGTGATCTCCCTCCCCTTTTCCATGGCAGGTTCCGGGAGCCTCACCCACAAATGCAGCAGCACAAAACACCGCATCATCTCTCCCAAAGTGGAGCCCCGAGCTTTAACCCTGACCTCTGTGCCCCACCCACACCCCCCTGAGCCCCCTCCACTGATAGCCCCTCTTCCCCCAGAGCTCCCAAAGGCACATGCTTCCCCTTCCTCTTCCTCGTCCTCGTCCTCTTCTTCCTCTGGCTTTGCAGAACCCCTAGAGATTAGACCTAGCCCCCCCACCTCTCGAGGGGGTTCATCCAGAGGAGGCACCGCAATCCTCCTCCTGACGGGACTGGAGCAGCGTGCGGGGGGCTTGACGCCCACCAGGCACTTGGCTCCCCAGACTGACCCTAGGCCTTCCATGAGCTTGGCTGTGGTTGTGGGCTCTGAGACCTCTTCCCCACCTGCTCCTCCCAGCCCTGCCTTTGACCCAGATCGTTTTCTCAACAGCCCTCAGAGGGGTCAGACCTATGGAGGGGGCCAGGGGGTAAGCCCAGACTTCCCCGAGGCAGAGGCCACCCACACCCCCTGCCCTGCCCTGGAGCCCGCTGCTGCCCTGGAGCCCCAGGCGGCTGCTCGGGGGCCTCCTCCTCTGCCAGGAGCAAGTGGGAGAAGAGGAAATCGCTTCTTCATTCAAGATGATGGCAGTGGGGAGGAGCTCAAGGCCCAGGGGGCTGCCCCACCTGCACCTTCACCTCATCCCTCGCCCCCACCTTCACCTGCCCCCTTGGAGCCACCAGGCCGGGGAGGAAGAGGGGAGACCTTGTTTGGAGGAGCTGCAGGGGCCAGTGAACTGGAGCCCTTCGGTCTTGCATCATTCCCTGACCTCATGGGAGAGCTCATCAGCGACGAGGCTCCAGGAGCCCCTGTCCCAACTGCCCAGCTCTCTCCGGCTCTTAGCACCATCACAGACTTCTCCCCGGAGTGGTCCTACCCAGAGGTGAGTCTCAGGCCTGTCCCTCCTCCATCCCACTCACCCAGCGCTGCCACCCACTTGATCTCCGTCTGCATGGCTTCCCACCCTTCTCTGTACACAGAGCATCAGAGTAGGTGCATCCCTGCTTCACTCCCTCCCTTCCCCTGGGTGCACCCCCAGGTGCCCTCAAGGACTCTCAGGGTGTGATTGCAGACTTTGGGAAGCTGAGGGTCTGTCCTCCACGGTGAAGTTCTGCTCTCTAGTGCCCCAGAGGGGGAAAGGAGAAACTTCCCTGGGAGGACCGTGGGAGCCCAAGGCAAGGGCTTCCGCCCCCATGACAGCTGTCTGCAAGTGAGTGGGTAGCCTTGGGGGAACAGCGAGTTCCCCATTCCTGGCAGGAGTGTTGGGAGAAGGGACAGGCTAGCTGACCTTACCTCACTGGTCCTGCCCAACCCTTGTACCCCAGGATCTAGCACAGGGCCTGCTGGACTGCAGATGCTCCCTCAGGGTCTGAATTAATGATGAATGAGTGAGTGAATGTGAATTAATGATGAATGAGTGAGTGAATGAACAGCCAACAGAGTTCTAGTCACGTGATTCTGGGCTTTGTCTCTGCAGGGTGGGGTCAAGGTGCTCATCACAGGTCCCTGGACAGAGGCTGCGGAGCATTACTCCTGTGTTTTTGATCACATCGCTGTGCCAGCCTCTCTTGTCCAGCCTGGTGTCCTACGCTGCTACTGTCCTGGTATGGGGCAGTGGGGGAGAGGCCTGCATGTGGGCAGGTGGCTTCAGGACGTACCTGGGAACCAGTGTGTTAGGTCCTGAGGCTGAACCTGGTGTTCCCCCAACGGGCAGATGAGTCTGGGCTCTGGGGTCAGAAATCTAGTCCTTAGCTGACTGGTCACGTTAGATGAGTCTGCTTCTTTCTCAGGTCCATGGCTTCCCCTCCACTGCCCCCCCACACCTTAAGGTCAGGCCTTGACCCAGTAGGTCCCCAATGTACCTCCAGGGCCTCTGGCTTGGTTGGGGTCAGTCTCCGGATCCAATTCAGGGAGCTCTTAGGTGCATAAGAAGGAGGCGTGGGTCTCCCTCAACCAGCTTTGGACCTAAAGGACATTGCTTTCTAAACCGGTGCTGTCCAGTACAGTAGCCTCATGGGCCTCCTTAAATTAACTAGAATTAAGATGGGAAAGTTGGCTCCTCCGTCACAGTAACCACACGTCAAGTGTTGAGTAGGCACGTGTGGCTTTGTGCTACCCTGCTGGGTGGTGCAGATCCAGAACATTCCCGTCCCTGGCTTAGAGGTCATTGCCAAGGCTCGCCTCTGCTCTTCTGCCACTGGCTGTGCTCCTCATGCTGCACCCCACAGTGTGGCCCTGGGACCTCTGGGACCACCAGAATGACAGGCTGACAGACTTGTCTGTGAAGGTGCTCTTCCCCAGCTCAGCAGCTGGCCCGGTGGTGTGGGGGCGGGGGGGCACAGGGACACCCAGGAGGCTGGGTTTTGGGATTAGTTCAGCTCGTAGTCTTGGGATCAGGGCCCAGTGGTCTCCTTCTCAAGGCCATAGACACAGAGCCCGGGTGGGACACAGGTTTCACTGTAGTGAGTGGTGATTTCTCCTTCCTCGACCTTAGTACGAGGCTCATGACCTCTGCACCCTGACCTTGGGAGTTGGGCTTCTTCATAAGCACGGGTATCTGTGGACTGGGAGCGTCCAAGCTCTGGAGCTGATTTAACCATGGGGTCTGCAATCCCAGGTGTCTCAGGCCCAGTCCATTGTGGGTATTAGGCAGTTGACTGAATGGAATTGGGGGCCCCCAGGCTCCAGGAAGGGCATCAGGCAGCCAGCTGCGGAGTGGTTGTGTGTGGTTCTCACGTGGACAGAGCCCATGTCGCTGACCCTGCCCTCCCCAGCCCATGAGGTTGGGCTGGTATCTTTGCAGGTGGCGGGGCGGGAGGGCCCCCTTTCTGCCTCTGTGCTCTTTGAGTATCGAGCCCGCCGGTTCCTGTCATTGCCTAGTACTCAGCTTGACTGGTTGTCACTGGACGGTGAGTACCCTGCGTGGCGCCCAGCAGGGATATGCCTCTAGGCCCCTCAGGACTCAGGCGCCCACCACCCAGCTCCTCCTCCACAGGTCATCTGTAGAGGGGGCAGCGAGTGTCCATCACATTGTCTTCCCTGGAAGGCTTGAAGTGGGGCATCCCAGCTTTTGGCCCGTCCTCTCTGGGGAAGGGAGGGATCTAGGAGACGAGGCCAGCGGGTGGGAGCAAGGGAGGGTCTGGCGCACGTGTGTACTGATGCAAGTATGATGCATCTTCTCTACTTTCGATGATGGGTGCTTGCGGTCAGAAATTTGTCAACAACAAAGAAGCAGAAAGTAGAAAAGTACTTGGATCACTTGTTGGTGACATTCACCTTTAATACACCTGTACAACAGAGACGCAGGCACACATGTGTGTTCCTCTATGGGTTCTCCCTGCAGCAGCTCTCCTCCTCCCTCCCTCCATGGGGACTGTCTCCTCTCAGGGGCTGCCTTCCGCCTCACCCTCAGGGGCCCTCCCACAGCCTGTCTGGCTCCCTGTCAGCCTGCCCCACGGATTTTGCCCTGGGACTGTCCCGCCTGGGTCACTCTCCCCTCTTCCACCATCTTCTGTCCCTCTGCCCACTCCTTCACCTTGTGCATCTTTCCTGCTCTTTCTGCTCCCCGAGCACTGTCCTCCCCACCATTGCCCTAGGCCTTCAGCACCTTCCATCCTGGTGTCTCAGGCAGGACATGCACAGCCTCCACCCTGTTTCTCTGCCTGTTCTCCCACGGCTCTGATCCTCTCCTGCCTCCCCTCCTTGTCCTCGTGGGATCTCAGGAGGGGATGGTTATGGCTTGGGGTGTACGTGTGCATGTACATGTGTGTGAGTGTGTGTGTGTGCATGCATGCATGCGCACGTGTGAGCATTCCTGTGCCAGGGGTGGGGGAAGAGGAGGAATGCACATGGCTGTCCATCTTTGTCACCTGCCAGCCCAGCCATCCTCCCTGGGGACAGCTGCGGGGGGTGGGGGGGTGGAGGGGTTGGGCTTTCTAGATCCCAGCTCCTTAGCTCCTGGGGCAGTGGTAACAGAGAGGAGCGCCAGAGTCCCACAGCCCCGCATGGGGGACAGAGGTAGGAGGTAGCATCTGGGCCAGGAGCTGGCGAAGGGTTCACCTAGAAGGCTCGGGGCATACGCAGGATCTGGGGCAGCTTGGGGCCACAGGCTGGAATTCCTACCACATCCAGGTCTTGAAGGATGTGGTTTTGGTTCTAGATGCTGGTCCCAGGTGGCTGGGGAGTGTTAAAGACCTAGTTTAAGGACTGTGTCCTGGGCAGGCTGTATTCAGGGTGGTGATAAAGGGACTGTTTGGGGGAAGAGAGGAGAATGTAACTCTGTTGTATCGTCACCTCCTAGATGGTGGGACAGGTCCAGCTGTGGTGCCCGGGAGTCTCCCAGACCCCACCCGCCACTCAGCCTCCTGTACCTCTTCCCCCTTAGACAACCAGTTCCGGATGTCCATCCTGGAGCGGCTGGAGCAGATGGAGAAGCGCATGGCCGACATGGCAGCAGCCGGGCAGGCTCCCTGCCGCAGTCCCAATGCACCTCCAATTCAGGTACCTCCACCAAGAGGAGGGTCTCCCCGGAGAAGCAGGCTCTGCTGTGTGACTGTCCTGTTCCTCCTATTCCCAGCCTCCTCCTCCCTGGCGTCCCCCGCTCCCACTCCACCCCAAGGCAGGAGCAGTTATTCTGGGCACCTTCTTGGCATGACAGGCTTCAGAGTATTTCTGATTTGAAAGGGGTGGGGGTGAAGGCAAGTGGGGGTGGGGATCAGGAGAGCAGGGGCCCGGTACTTGTGGGCACGAGTCTCTGAGGCAGTGGACAGGGACAGGACTCTGGGCTCAGGGAGGGAGAAGCCACCTGTGGACATGGCACTGATGGGAAAGACTGGGTGAGACCTGGCTGCCTGGGCAGCTAGAGGAAGTGAGCCATGTGAGCAGGGGACACCCAGGAGCCCAAACCAGGTCTGGGTGTTGGGAGCCTGGGGTGGTCAGGGCTGTCCCAAGCCAGGGCCCAGATGCTCAGGTCCCTGTGTAAGAGTGTCTGTTCCCCAGGATGAAGGCCAGGGGCCGGGGTTTGAGGCCCGAGTGGTGGTCTTGGTGGAAAACATGATCCCACGCTCGACCTGGAGGGGTCCTGAACGTCTGGCGCATGGAAGCCCTTTCCGGGGCATGAGCCTTCTGCACCTGGCCGCTGCCCAGGGCTACGCCCGCCTCATCGACACCCTGAGCCAGTGGCGGTGAGCGGGTCAGCGGGGAGGGGGGCAGAAGTGCCAGAGGATGAGGAGGAAGAAGAGGACCTGCAGCCCTGGTCACTGTGGGAGGAAGGGTTGGGAGAGGACTTGTGACACTGATCTCCTGACCCTAGTGCTTCCAGATGGCTTGCTCCCCAGTCCCTTTATTTCTGAGGCTCCCGCTTGGCCTGTTTTTACCCTGACTGGGCTCTGATGTCCCCATCCCAAACCCTCCAGGAGCATGGGGACAGTGAGCTTGGACTTAGAGCAAGAGGCTGACCCGCTCAACGTGGACCACTTCTCTTGCACCCCACTGGTGAGTGTGTGGTACAGTGCAGGGAAGAAGCGGACAGTGCATGGTGGGGCCCCAGGCCTCACCTCCCCCCTCCCCACTGTCTCAGATGTGGGCTTGTGCCCTGGGGCACCTGGAGGCCGCTGTGCTCCTCTTCCGCTGGAACAGACAGGCGCTGAGCATTCCTGACTCTCTGGGCCGGCTGCCCCTGTCGGTGGCGCAGTCCCGGGGTCACGTGCGCCTGGCCCGCTGCCTCGAGGAACTGCAGAGACAGGAGGCTGCAGCCGAGCTTCCACTTGCCCTGTCACCACCCTCCTCCAGCCCAGACACAGGTGAGGGCTGTCCCCCATCTTTGCAAGGGGAGGCTGTGGTGGGGAGAGGAGGGGTGGCCAGAGCTCCGCTACCCTCACCCACCCCCCTCGCAGGACTGAGCAGCGTCTCCTCACCCTCGGAGCTGTCGGATGGTACTTTCTCCGTCACGTCAGCCTACTCCAGCGCCCCAGATGGCAGTCCTCCCCCCGCCCCTGTGCTGGCCTCCGAGATGGCTATGGAAGAGACCATGCCAGGCCAGCTCTCCTCCGGTGCCCCTGAGGGCCCCCTATTTCTCATGGACTGTGAAGCCACCAACCCCCAAGAGCCGGTACCCTCACGGCCTCCTTTCCCCCCAGCCCCAGAGGGTGGGGCTGCCTCAGAGGAAGCAGACAGCCCCCCGGCTGTGGATGTGATCCCGGTAGGGCACCCTACACTGCTCTTGTGCATGGAGCTGAGGGCCAGAGTGGGGGTGCGGGTGGGCAGAGACACCTATCATCCCACAAAACCAGAACCAGGCTCTGGCTTCGCTTTGCGAAGAAGGGACCATTTACCCTCCTCTGGGGACAGGCAAAGTAACCTTTTGCTTACCTCCTGTCAGAGCTTGTGACTCCAAAATCAGGAGGCATCCAAGGTTAAGCATTCTGGGGCACAGCCTCAGGCAGAGCTGGGTCTAGGGGTTACCATGGATCCCTGCAGACACAGAGCTCTTGGGGAGCCAGCGTGATGCAGGGAAGCAGGTGGAGCAAATTGCAGAGAGGCTGGCAGTGAGGAGGGCAGGGCGGAAGCATGCACGGGGCAATAGCAAAGACTCAGGCCGGGAGGCAGTCTTTGAGGGTAGCAGCACGCTGCCCTGCTAAAACCTGGGGTGAGCATGCCTTAGAGAGGCGCCCCAGGGTGACTGGGTAGTTTATGTACAGCTTGGAGAACAGGGTGCTGCACGTGGCCGGCTAGGGGTGCTGTGTAAGCAGCAGGTGACAGACTGGTTCCTGAGGAGCTCGAGGGGCCAGGGCTGTGAGCACGGCTGAGCCCATGGGGAGAACGTGCTGGCGGCTGGCATGGGGCAGGCCCCAGGGGGGCAGCGGGCAGTTAGCCTAGGAGGGCAAGTGCTCAGTTCCTCCATGCCCACTTGGAGCAGGTCTGTCCTGTTCTGCTTTCCACCTCTCAACACAGAGAGCTGTACGTCCAAGTAGGAGCCCAGGGGCTATAAGTGCGAGACTCTGAGACGGTGGCCGAGGACAGGGACAGCCATCCCTGAGGCCTCATCGTCTGGTGGTGAGGGGAGTGATGGGACAGGAGGGGGACTCTGGCTACAGCTCTGGCAGGGACACCAGCTCAGGGCTCACCCAGCTTCTCCTTCACCCAGGTGGACATGATCTCACTCGCCAGGCAGATCATCGAAGCCACACCAGAGCGGATTAAACGAGAGGACTTTGTGGGGCTGCCTGATGCTGGAGCACCAATGAGGGAGCGGACAGGGGCCCTGGGGCTCAGCGAGACCATGTCCTGGCTGGCCAGCTACCTGGAGAATGTGGACCATTTCCCCAGCTCAGCCCCTCCCAGGTGAGCAGCTCAGGACGAAGCATCAGACCTATCAAAGCAAGATGGGATCGAGAAGAGGCCTTTCCTACAGCCAAACTCCACTGCGGCTCAGGCCCTGGGGCCTTTGAGGAAAGGACTGGAATTGGCTGGGGACCCCTGAAGTCCCTCATCACACTCCGTTGCTGGAGGTCTGCCTTCACAGAGGTCCCCAGGTGAAAGAGGGGGACTTCAGATGCCCTGTGACCTCTCCTCCCTGTCCCCTACAGCGAACTACCCTTGGAGCGTGGGCGCCTGTCTGTCCCTCCAGCACCCTCCTGGGCAGAGTTTCTGTCCGCCTCTGCCAGCGGCAAGATGGAGAGTGACTTTGCCCTGCTGACGCTATCGGATCATGAGCAGCGGGAACTGTACGAGGCAGCTCGAGTCATCCAGACAGCCTTCCGAAAGTACAAGGTTCGATGGCTGGGGGGCCCAGAGCATGAATCACAGCAGCTCAGGCCAGGGGAGATGGTGGGCTCCTGGCAAACCGAGGGACAGGTCAGATGGTGGAGGTTGGCAGTGTCCCAGTGGTGTGGGCCTCTGGGTGTTGACTTCCTTCTCTTGCCTCAGGGCCGGAGGCTGAAGGAACAGCAGGAGGTGGCAGCCGCTGTGATCCAGCGCTGCTACCGGAAGTACAAGCAGGTGAGCACTTTCTCCCTGGGAGGCACACCCACCAGTGTGTGCACACACTCACATCCACTGTGCCCAGCATCCAGAATGCTGCTGACGCCCTAACTCCCCTTCTCTCTCCACAAGCTGACCTGGATTGCACTGAAGGTATTAGGGCATGAGGTCTGGGTGCAAGGTTGTCTGTGAGGATTCAGCCTTTCCATGAGCCAAGAGCATGTGGATTACAGACTGGCACCAGCTGACTCAGGGGTGACCTGCAGGGTTCCGGGTCTCTGTTCCTCCACTTCAGCCCCTGTCCCTCCCCCTGTCTCCAGTTTGCACTCTACAAGAAGATGACCCAGGCGGCCATCCTGATCCAGAGCAAGTTCCGGAGCTACTACGAGCAGAAGCGGTTCCAGCAGAGCCGCCGCGCGGCGGTGCTCATCCAGCAGCACTACCGCTCCTATCGCCGCCGACCAGCGGGCACCCTGCAGGCCCGCAGCAAGTAGGCGGCCTGCAGTCCTCCGTGCCCGTGCCCCCCTGTCCGCAGAGACCAGCCCCAGCCCAGCTCCTGCCCCAGCCTGTCCCTGCAGGGCCCCAGGGGCTGAGGGCAGGGGTTGCTGTGCCAGGGCCTCTCATCTTTTCTTCTTCCAGCAGAGGCTCCTTTCTCACCAAGAAGCAGGACCAGGCAGCCCGGAAGATCATGCGCTTCCTGCGGCGCTGCCGACACAGGTACTCCCTTCTCCGGCTGGGTCCCCGCCCCGCCCCCCCACACCCTCCCCCACTGCGGGCACCTGCGCCCCCCCCCACACACACTCCGCGGCACATGGGCAGGGCACTGACTCCCTCCCGGTCTCTCCACAGGATGAGGGAACTGAAGCAGAACCAGGAGCTGGAAGGGCTCCCGCAGCCCGGCCTGGCCACCTGACCTACGCCCCACCTTCCTCACCGCCCTGGGGGCCGCTTCTGGCAGTCTTAACCGGGAGAGGGCTCTCCGGGGGAGGGGAGACCCTGTCGGCAGCTGTTCCCCCCCCACGCCCCCGCTCTTCGGCCCCCCCAGACCCGCCCTCCTCCTTGCATCTTCAGCCGTGACCTGCGGAGCCGTGCCTGCGCCCGCCTCAGCCCCCTCCTGACTTGCCTTATTTATTTGTTGGACGCGTCTCTGAATGTATCCGCCTCGGCCCCCACCCGACTCCGCATGTTGGCGTGTGTCCCCCCACCCCCGCGGCCCGCCTCCCCGACGCCCGCGGGCGGCCCCGGGCCGGGGAGGGGGTGCGGCGTGGGCGGGGTGGTCCCCGCGATGGGGGGGCCTGTACATACTGTAACATACAGATTATAGTGAAGAATCTATTTACGGCGCCGCGGGGAGGGCCACGGCGCGGCGGGGGCCCCCGGCCGGCTCCACGAGCACTTTCTACTTGTGCATGGGCTTGGTTTCTACGAGTTGCCATTAAACATCGCTGCACCAGCCAGCCTCCGGCCTCTGTCTGCGCGGGGCGGGGCGCCGGGGCGGGGTGCTGGGTGGGGTGAGGTGGGGCGGGGCGGTCGCGGAGCTCCGCGCCTCCGACGTGTTTCCGGCCTTAAAGGCATTTCGCCCTTCCCTTTAAGACGCACCGCCCCTTCTCAGTCACTCCCAAGATGGCGGACCTACTGGGCTCCATCCTGAGCTCCATGGAGAAGCCACCCAGCTTCGGGGACCAGGAGTCTCGGCGCAAGGCCCGAGGTGAGGACCCTAAATTCACAACCGCCTTTCTTCGCCCGGTTCTCAGGACCGCACGCTTCCCTCCTTCGGACGGTGCCGCCGCCTCAACCTTGAAAGACCCCCTCACAGGCCCCTACAGAGACCCCCAGAGTCCCTAAAAGGGCTGTCGGCCCGCCTGCTGTCCTGAGCGGCTTCTGATTGGCTGCCTGGAGCCCAGCGCCAGCCTCCCGCCTCTTTCCTACTGGCCTTCCGCAGTCCTTGCTTCCAGTTCGCCGGGGGGCCCGCCCGTCCGCCGCCGTCGTGCTCTGATTGGCTGGCTGCCTCCGTCCGCTCAGCTTTCCTCGCCTCCCCTCCGCCTGGGGCCGGCCTGCGGGTCGGAGAGGGGCGTATCCGCCTCGCGAGTCCCCGCCCTCGTCCTCATTCCGATTGGGTGCGGGGCACGCCCGTCCGCTGATCCCTTCGCCCCTATTGGCTTCCTCCGCCTAGGGATCTGCCCACGAAGTCTGGTCCGACCTTCCCCGGGCCCGCCCCACCCTCGGTGCCTCCGATTGGTGGCGGGGCCATCTGGGTGCTCGCGCTCCTCCTACTTTAACCCGGTCCCTTCCGTGTCCCCACCGTCCTTCCTCTTGGGCAACCCTGTCCCCGGCGGCCGATGGGAGGGACTGAGGGCGCCCTGGCCGCCCGATTGGTCGTCGGCCCCCCGCCCGGCTTCCCGAGCGGCCCCGGTGGGGTCAGGTCCCTGCGCGAACCGGGGCGCGCCGGGGCGGGGGGCGCGGAGCCCTCAGTCTGCGGCTTGCCTGCGCTGGTCACCCCAGGTTTGCGGGCCCTCTTAATGACGTGCCCCGGGAGGAGTTGTCAAGGGTCCTGGCCGGCCCCGCGCGGGGCTGGCAGCCGACGAGGGACCAGTCAGAGGGACCAGTCAGCGAGGAGGCAGCCGCCGGCCCCCTAGGGCGCGGATGTGTGTTCGCCACCGCCCGGGATGGGGCACATGGACCAGGCCGTTGGAGACCACAGTTTCCTACCCGCCGCGGCAGAGGCTGGCCCGGGAAGCCGAGGTGCAGAGTTCAGGCACCTGCCCGAGGTCACGGTCTTACCAAGGGGGAGGGCTTTAAACCTGCCTGCGATTTTTCCATTTTTTGGCCTGCGTTCTTAACCTTCATCTTAAGGCACCTCCTCAGATACAGAGGGAAGACCCAGACCAGTTAGAGAGCAGCCAGTGGTCAGGACGGTCAGGCCAATCAGGTCTCTGGTGGAAAAGCCCCTGAGGTTAGAGAGGGGAGGCTGGCCAGTTGTCAGGCCCTGGAAGCTTAGAGTAACTGGGTGGGAGGTGAACAGGGGCCCTTGCTGCAAGAAGCCCAGTCTCGCCACGGTGGAGAAATTACACTCTGGTTCTCAGCACACACTAGAATGAGTACTTGAGCAACTCTGACTCATGATGAGGCTTGATGTGCAAGAGGAGGAAAAGCACTCCAGGCAGAAGGAACCACAGGTGCAAAGACGCTGAGTGGTTAGGGGAACAGGAAGTGGTCCAGGGCAGTTGGAGGGACTCTCACCTGTGGATAAGAGCAATTTGAGGTGGCAGGGGAGAGGGGACGGGGCATGAAGACCAGAGCTGGAGGAGCACTGTCCCAGCTCACCTTGGACACCTGTACTCCCAACGGGGCAGGTGCCAGACTCAGCACTTCAGCTTTGTCCTCTCTGCAGAAGTGAGAAGTGGGGGTGTTACCAAATATAGGAAGTTAAATAGTTTCCCCTTTCCTGTGTAGACAGCCTGATGGTAAGCTCTTGGAGGCCAGGGCTGACTACTCCCAGCTCGCCAGCTGTCTCAGGTCTCAGACCACCACCACCCCCGGGGGGGGGGGGGGGAGGAGGGCCCAGCGTGATTCTCCTCATTGCTTCCAGTAAAGACTGAGGTCTTTTTTTTTTTTTTTTTTTTTTTTTTATTTATTTATGATAGTCACAGAGAGAGAAAGAGAGAGAGGCAGAGACACAGGCAGAGGGAGAAGCAGGCTCCATGCACCGGGAGCCCGATGTGGGATTCGATCCCGGGTCTCCAGGATCGCGCCCTGGGCCAAAGGCAGGCGCCAAACCGCTGCGCCACCCAGGGATCCCAAGACTGAGGTCTTGATGGGCAAAACTTCGCGTCAGAGTTTGTGCCGCAGGGCCTGGCACTGCATGGGGCCCAGCCGCTCACCCTGCTCTCCTGTGGAGACAACCCCCAGAGGATGCGGGACCTCAACCCCTGTGACCCCGGCCTCATGCCACCTTCTCTCCCCCCAGAGCAGGCTGCGCGCCTGAAGAAACTACAGGAGCAAGAGAAACAGCAGAAAGTGGAGTTTCGTAAACGGGTGAGCCCACGGGATGTGGCAGAGGGCAGCCTCACCACGGACTCCCAGTGATTTAGAAGTGGAAGGTTGAGGACTCGGCTTGTCCCAAGTGTCTCCAGGGAGAAGCCTGGATGCCAGAGAAGGCGTGGGGGGCAAGGCCCGGTGCCCCAGGCTTGGGAGCTGGTGCAGTCACCTCATGTGTTCCTCTTCTGTCTCCCAAGATGGAGAAAGAGGTGTCAGATTTCATCCAAGACAGTGGGCAGATCAAGAAAAAGTTTCAGCCGATGAACAAGATAGAGAGGAGCATCCTGTGAGTGTCTCCGGGCTCCGGGAGGCGTGAGAGGGCCGGTGGCAGGGGACCTGGACCAGGGGGTGCTGGGCCCCCGGCGGCCCTACAGCCTCTCTCCTCCACCTCCCTTCCCAGACACGATGTTGTGGAAGTGGCCGGCCTAACGTCCTTCTCCTTCGGGGAAGATGATGAGTGTCGCTATGTAATGATCTTCAAAAAGGTGAAAGGCTCAAGCCCCCCCCCCCACCCCCGTCCCCACCCCCCCCCCTCTCTCCTTGCAGCCTGCGCCTCCCATCCCTGGATGGGGGGAGAGGCCTGGATGGGGGGGCATGCATGTGGAGCTTCCACCCCAAAGTGCCTTTATATGCAGGAGTTTGCGCCATCAGACGAGGAGCTGGACTCCTACCGCCGAGGTGAGGAGTGGGACCCCCAGAAGGCTGAGGAAAAACGGAAGCTGAAGGTGAGCTCTGTAGGCAGCCCCACAGCCCCCCTCAGAGAGGTGGGGGCAGGCCCCCGAGCCCTGTGCCCCCACTCTGCACCCCCAGGAGCTGGCCCAGCGGCAGGAGGAGGAGGTGGCACAGCAGGGTCCGGTGGTGGTGAGCCCTGCTAGTGACTACAAAGACAAGTACAGCCACCTCATCGGCAAGGGGGCAGCCAAGGATGCCGCCCACATGTTGCAGGCCAACAAGACCTATGGCTGTGGTGAGGCACGGGTGAGGCGTGGGCGGGGGAGGGGGTAGGGGGAGGCTGTGATCTAGGCTTCTAGCCCCCCCATGCTCCTCTCCCCCTGCTTGCCACCCCCAGTGCCCGTGGCCAACAAGAGGGATACGCGCTCCATCGAAGAGGCCATGAACGAGATCCGGGCCAAGAAGCGCCTGCGGCAGAGTGGGGAAGAGTTGCCACCCACATCCTAGGCACCACGGCCCCCAGGGGCAGGGCGGGGGGTGGGGGGACTGGCTGCTGCTACTAGAACCCATCCTGGAGCCCCAGCTCCACACCGCCCCGGACAGCCGTGTCTCTGGCTTGGGGGGTCCAGTGTGCGACGTGTCACTGCTGGAGCTTGGACGAGTGTGCGGCATGTGTGAGTGCAAGTGTGTGAGTGTGCGAGTGTGCAGGTGGGTATTTAACGTGTATTATTCTTTTTCCTTGGACTGTCTTCCCCATGAAAGGGGGCTGGGATGACTTCACATTCAATAAACACTGTTGGACCTGATGTCGGGGTTTGTGAGCAGACGGGTGGGCCCCGGGGAGGAAGAATGTGTTAGGCCGGACGGCGTAAGGTGGTTCTGGCACAGCCCAGGGATGGCCAGCTGCCACCCTGTCCCCGGGGTTATGGGAGGAGGCATTCGCTGAGCACGATCGCTGGACGCCCAGCTTTGGCTCCGGGCTCCAGCACTTCTCCACTGTCACCTGAGGCACGGGGAACTTTCTGTGCCTCAGTTTCCTCACATGTAAGGTGGAGAGGAAGAGTAACTGACGACGTGGTTTCAAAGATTACATGGGTCCACACATCAGACATCTACAGGGGTTCCAGATCCCAAAAGCTCTGCAGCGGTGTGGGTGGCTCTGGTTCCCCGTCCTCCCCCACGGGCAGCTTCCTGAGCAGGAGCACACAGCCTTAGACCTGCAGCACTCACAGATGCATGGAGCTGATGCGGCCACCCCTCAAGAGGTGTGCACACCACTGGTCCCTGCCCTCCAGAGTGAACCCCACTTCCTCTGTGACCGGCCCACCCCTTCCTCTGTGTCCCAGCAGGTTACTGTGTGTTCCCCTCCTGCCCCCACCTCTCCACCTCCTGTCTGGCCTGGCAGCCCGCACCCCCTCCATCCCACCAAGGAGCACACCAGCACACCGCTGCCTCAGTAGCCACCACTGTTTTATTTCCCAGGGAAGGGCTTGAGGGCCCAGATGGGTCCCATGGGGTCTTGGGGCGTCCAGCTTCTCACTTGGCCTTCGGGTTACGGAACTTGCGTCCGGCAAAGACAGCCTTGTCCCCGAGAGCCTCTTCAATCCTAGAAGGTGGACAGAGTCAGCTGTGCCTTCCAACCCACTAGTCCCGGGCTCTCCACCTCCAGGCCCACCGCATGCCCCATACCTCATGAGCTGGTTGTACTTGGCCAGCCGCTCCGAGCGGCAGGGAGCACCAGTCTTGATCTGGGGAGGATAGGGAGTTGTCAGGGTTGCCTGGGGCTGGTGGTGGGGGCGGCCTGGCCCTGAGGGAGCCTGCATGTGGTGGTGTCCCCCTTGGGGCCTCAAGCAGACTTGGTCAGGCCCTTGGAGCCCAGAGTACCTGCCCTGTGCAGAGCCCCACGACGAGGTCGGCGATAAATGTGTCCTCCGTCTCCCCGGAGCGGTGGCTCACCATCACCCCCCAGCCGTTAGACTGAGCCAGTTTGCAGCTGGGAACGGAGGACACTCGATAAGGCCTCAGAGGGAGCACGGGGGTGGGGGTGGGGCTTCTCCCTTGGGTTTGGGGCAAGAGGTCACATGGGAGGGGGGATGCCTAAGTCTTCCAGGAGGTGGGACAGAAGGGGAGAGCCTTGATTTTGGATGTGGGCTCCTGAGATGCCCACTAGAGGAGAACACAATCAAGGAGAGAGCAACTGTGGGGGAGGGTAGACGTGGGGTACAGCAGAGTCAAGGGGGCAAGGCCAGGGGGTTGGGGAGGGTGGTGAGGCTGAGCTGAGGAGGGGGGCACTCACGCCTGGATGGACTCAGTCACGGAGCCGATCTGGTTGACCTTCAGCAGCAGGCAGTTGCAGGCCTTCTTCTCCACGGCCTGGGCAATCCTCTTGGGGTTGGTGACTGTGAGGTCGTCCCCCACAATCTGGATGTTAACCCCCGAGAGGAATGAGGTCCAGGTGGCCCAGTCGTCCTGGTCAAATGGGTCCTCGATGGAGACCACTGGAGTGGGCGGCAGAGGAGTCAGGTTAGAGGGCTAAGGTGGGGGCCGAGTCAGTGGCTGTGGAGGCATCACGTGTGGAACGGCCACCAGGGTCTGGGGCAAAAGACTGGGACACCCGGGGGGCTCACCAGGGTAGTTCTTGATGAAGCTCTTATACAGCTCGCCCAGCTTCTCCCCAGTGATGTGCCGAGCAGGGTCATCAGGTGACTTGAAGTCCAGGTCGTACTTCCCGTTGCGATAGAACTCAGATGCTGCCACGTCCATGCCAATCACCACCTTGTCTGGGTAGCCGGCGGCCTGGATGGCCGTCTTCAGCAGCTCCAGGGCTGGGAGGGACAAGAGGGCACCTGAGGCTCTAGGGCACACGGTCCCTGCAGCCCTGCCTCCACAGGGACCCGGGCCCCCATGCTGCCCCACTTGCTCACACTGACCCTCATTGTTCTCCAGGATGTTGGGTGCGAAGCCGCCTTCGTCCCCCACGTTGGTGGCATCCTTCCCATACTTGGCCTTGATGACACCCTTGAGGTGGTGGTAGACCTCAGCGCCGATACGCATGGCTTCCCTGAAGGAGCTGGCTCCCACGGGCAAGATCATGAACTCCTGCATGGCCAGCTTGTTCCCGGCGTGGGAGCCCCCATTGATGACATTGAAGGCCTGGCAAGGGGAGAGGGAGTGGGCTCAGACCCCCAGACCCCAGGCCTGGGCCAGCGGGGAGGGTTCGGGTGGAACTCTGGCTTCCCAGATTGCCCACCGGACAGTCTAGGGTGAGTCCTCTTAGTCCCCAGAGTCTCTTTTCCCCATTTCTGTAAGACTGGGACACCGCCTACTTATTCGCAGGCTCTCCTGTGGAGAATCTGAGGAACGGACAGGACAGTCTGGGCCTTAGCATGGCCTGGTCTGTGACAGCTGGTGACACTGCCCTAGCCCCACTCTGAGGGGCTTCCACGTGGTCTGTGGGCTTCCTCCCTGCTCCCTGCAACCCTGTTCCCTGGGGACGGTGACCATACCCGTTTTACAGACAAGGAAATGGAGACACAGGGCAGTTATGTAGTCCCCTGAGGTTGGACAGGAGCAAACACGCAGGGCCAGCCACTCTCCAGAGCCCCTGCTCTCATCCCACCCACCCAGTCAGGAGATATGCACTAACGTGACAGCTGACCGAAGAGTCCAAGGGTCTCCATGAACAAGGCCCGGGTTGGGCAAGGACCGAAGAGGACACTAAAGACGTGCCCAGCCCCCGGCACAAAGCAGTGCCCAACCTGACTCAGGAGCTGGGGCCCAGGCAGGACCAGCAACTCGGTGATGCCTGAGTCTGGCCCTGGAATGTGATGGGCCGGGCTTATGTCAAGGGGAGCTCGGATTGTGGGAAGGAGGGAGGGGCCAGAACTGCAGGAGAGGTTCCATCTCAAGAAACCCTGTTTTTGGAGCTGGGTCTGAAGTGTAGACCTTCCTGGGGTTGCTCCACTGGCTCCCAGGAGGGGCACTCACAGGGACGGGCAGGACTAAGTCAGGGTTCCCGGCGAGGTCCGCGATGTGCCGGTAGAGTGGGACCCCTTTCTCTGCCGCTCCAGCCTTGCACACAGCCAGGGACACACCCAAGATGGCATTTGCCCCGAACTTGGCTAGGGGACACAAGCACAGAGAAAGGGTGAGGGCTTCTCCCCCAGGGCCTGGGGTCACCCCACAGAGGACCCGGAACACCACTGCCCTGAGCATGAGGGGGGCGCTGACGGGTCTCTCCCCAGCAGCCAGAGGGGCTCTGGGAGCCCCCAGCCCGGGGAAGGTGCCAGCTTCGCATCTGTGGCCACAGCCAGGCCTGGACAGCAGGCACCAGGAAATGCCTGTGCAATGAATAAAAAACCCAGCCAGCCACCGTGTGCCCCAAAGCGCGGGCCAGGGAAATAATCCCGGGGTCACTCCCACCCCTGCCACGGCCCATCCCTTCCCCCCCGCCCCAGCCCCAACTCACACTTATTCTCTGTCCCATCCAGCTCAATCATGAATTTGTCAACTTTCTCTTGATCCACCACGCTGAGTTTCTGGAAAGAGAGGTTGGAGGGGGAGGGAAGAGCAGAGGTCACGTTGCTCAGGACTCAGGGCATGTGCCAGAGGAGGCACAGGTGCCTGGTGGGGGGACGGGATGGCTGGGCAGCAGGGCTGCAGGGCAGGGAGGCAGGCTCCCTCTTGCCTTTTCCAGCAGAGCAGGGCCTAGGGTCTTGTTGATGTGTTCCACAGCCTTGAGGACACCTAGAGGGGCGGGGGGCGGGGGGTTGGCGGTCAGAAATCGGAGTCCATCAGGCATCTTCCCGGGGCCCCTGCTCCTTGAGGGCTCTGGCTGGGAACACAGATCCCGACGCCACCCATGTGCATAGGCTCCTCCGGCGGTGGTCCTCCCTCACCTTTCCCTAGGTAGCGGGACTTGTCTCCATCTCTCAGTTCCAGGGCTTCGTAGATACCAGTGGAGGCTCCGCTGGGCACAGCTGCTCGAAATCGGCCTGGGCGGGTAGAACAGGAACGTCACCCAGGGCCCCCGGTAGCCCCACAGGCCGAGGTGGGCTCTCTGCGCCCAGGGGCAGGGGGTCTCCTTGTCCTGGCCCAGGAGCCAGGCCTGAGGAGCAAGGCCTGGGGAGGACTCTGGCGAAGGGGACCCCAGAGAAAGGAGAGGGCATGGGGCCTGTGGGCTGGGGTTTCGCAGGGCAGAGCAATGCTGGGAGCCATGGTACCCTTGGCCGTGTGCAGGTCCACTTCTACCGTGGGGTTGCCCCTGGAGTCCAGGATCTCCCGGGCGAAGATTTTCTGCATGGCCATGGCTGCAGGAGGAGAGGTGTGACTGAGTGTGGATAGTTGATCCCTCAAGGAACCCGAAATCCCTTGCCCTTTAAGAGTCTTCCCCACCCCAAGAAGGCAGGTGCTGGAGCTAAAAATATCCCACAAAAAGGTCACAGCCCAAAGAGGCAGGCGCAGCCCCCTCCCCCACTCACAGCAGCTCCAGTTCCACCTCCATCCTCAGGGTCCGCAGCCTCTCCCCTAACTGGTCCCCACAGGTCTCCCTGGACCCCCATCACCCACAGAGTGCACTTAGGCCTCCTCCCTTCCAGTGGAGCACTCGGCTCTCCGTAGCTTGCCAGCCCCAGACCCTCTTCTCTCTTCTGGTTGTCATCTTCCTCCAAATCCACGGGGACCCCAAATCCCCCACCTGGCCCCAACTCCCTCCCCTCCTCCACCCACCTCTGCCTATGGCTCCTCATGGTCTTACAGTCTCCTTCCCTGTCCTGGGTACCCCCATGCTGCTCGCTCCCACCCTTCCAAGTCTCTCAAGCACCCTGGTCCTGGAAGGTAGAAAAAGCTGACACCTCTCCCAACTTTGTCCAAACCAGCACCCACCCTCACCCTTCACCACCCCATCCTCTGGGACTGGAGAACTCAGCAGACCTGGGATGTCTCCGCTGGGGGGAGTCGAGGTGAGCTCTGAGCCTAGGTGGCAGCTGGGACAGTGTCAGCTCACCCCCTCAGGCCGGGCATTTATCTCCTAGCCACCCGACGCCCTGGCCAGCCCCGCCTCTCCCTCTCCATCCTCCCCCTCCACACTGGGCTGGCAGCCAAGTGCCCACTGCAGCCTAAAGCGGGAGCCTTTGGCCCCGACACCTGCCCCCTTCCCAAAGGTCAATGACGACCCCTCCTTCCTCTCTGCTCCCCAATAAAAGCCCCCACATTCAATTCCAGCTCTGGGGAGGGGCCTGGGAGGGCCTTCGGATTGGGGGTCTCTCCCCTGGCCAGGATTATACGCCCCCTTTGCAAAGGTTAAAGAGGAACTTGTGCCCTTTAGCAAAGGCCAGCGGTAACCCGAGCCGGGCAGGGCTGGGGAGGGGGCCTGGAAGAGGGGCTGCAGGATTGATGTCCATACATGCTTGGCTCCCTGGGCAGGCGCCCCCAGGAGGAGGAGGGCGGGGGAGGGGGGCGGTGTGTGTGTCTGGGCAAGCGCTGAGGTCCACCTCGAATTCCCCATGCAGGGAGGCGAGAGGGTCTCACCTCTCAGGGTCCTCATGATGGCCTCTCGGGCCGCCCGCTCTCCCCAGCGCCCCGGGCCAGCAGGGGGTGGGGGAGGGGGCGGGGAGCCCGATTTAGACGGGCGCTCAGCCTCGGCGCGGCGCCCTGCCCGGGGCGCTGGGACAGCACTTGTCGCCCCGCTCATGGAGCGGCGGTCGGGAGCCCCTCTCCCAGCCGAGCCGGGGATTTGGCGACCCCGGCCCTACCCGTGGACGGTGCTCCTAGACCAGGGCTCAGAATGAATGGCGGGGCGGGACGGGACCGGACCGGAGGGGGTGGCCCCTGCGGTCTGAGCGTCGGGTCTGGGGGCGGCGCGGGGTGCGCCCCGGCCCGGGGAGCGTGGGCACCTCGGGGCTCCGGCCCTGACCCTCCACGCCCGCCGGCTCCGGCCGCGCCCTCCCGGACTTTTCCACCCCGGGGTCGGGGGTGCGGCGGGCAGAGGTCAGCAGCCAGCGGGCGGGGAGCGCCGCCACGTGCCCGAGCGCGCCCCGCCCGAGCGGCCGGGTGACTCAGCGGCGCGGCTGTCGAGGAACGGGCTCGGGGGGCGTGGGGGCCCGGAAGCGGCCCAGACCCTCGGCAGCCCCACCTGGGCGGCCGCGGGGCCCTGCCCTTCCCTCCCTTGCCCGCGGGGCGCCCGGCGAGAGCCGCGCGCAAAGCTTCCCAGCACAAGTTTCCCCGAAAAGAAGAAGAAAGAGCCCGAGGGGCCCGAGCGGGAGGGGACTTTCCCCCTCTTGGAAAAGTTGCAAATCTGGCCACCTCCCCGTGTCCTTCCGCCCCGAGAAGTAGTCCCGCCCCTGCCTCCCGCGCCCAGTGACCTCGGCCGCGCCGGGCCAAGGGGCACGGCCGGTGACCCAAAGTGCTGGCAGCGGGGGGCGGGGACGTGGGGCTTGGGCCTGCCTGGGGGGGGGGCTGCTCCTGCACGTGTCTGTCGGGCAGATACTGGAGACACTCGTGCCCCCCCTTCCCGGTGGACGCCTTGGACTCTTGAGGGCGGCCGGGCCCATCTGTCCTCGCGACCCGGGGCTCCCGCAAGTCGTGACTGAATAAAATAGAGAGCGAGCCGCGTGCCCGCCCCTTCCGCCCCGCGGGAGACACGTCCCCGGCCCGCCCGCCTCTGGGGGGTGGGGTGCCGCCGCGCGCACCCCGCTCCCGCGCCGCGGGCCGCCGGCCCCAACCGCCCCGCGCCCTCCCGCCCTCCTGCCCGGCCCGGCGCAGGCGCGGACGCACGCGCCGCCGCCGCCGCTCCTGCCCTCCGGCAGGGGTGGGGGAGGGGCAGCCGTTCCATTTAACCCTGAGCGCCCCGCACCCCCCGCCGGCCCCGCGCGCGGCTCGCCCGTCCGCCGGCTTTCGCATCCTTTCCTCCCTCGGGCTCGCTCCCTTCCCCGGCACCACAGTCCCGTTTGTATTCAAGGCGAAGCGGAGCGGGCCCTGACCCGAACTTCCCCCTGCCACCCGCACTCCCCCCAACCACCATCACCCCACCCTCCATCCTTTTACAGAGCTTTCCACCCAACTCTGCAAATTTTGCAATAGGGGGAGGGATTTTTAAAATCGTCTTTTGCAAAGTTCGGTATCTGGGCAGGCGAGGGGGGAGGGAGGAAAGGGAGCAGGCCCCGCCCCTGCCGCCCTTTGCAAATAAAAATCTAGGGGGGGGGGAGGAGCAGGAAGTGGCGGTGCGAGGGCTGCTGCACAGCGAGCAGAGCCGCGGTCCGGACGGCAGCGCGTGCCCCGAGCTCTCCGCCGCCCCCCGCCCGCCAGCCCGAGGCCCCGAGCCCAGTCCGTGGCCCCCGCAGCAGCCCCGCAGCAGCCCCGCAGCAGCCATGGCCGGCTGGAACGCCTACATCGACAACCTCATGGCGGACGGGACCTGTCAGGACGCGGCCATCGTGGGCTATAAGGACTCGCCCTCCGTGTGGGCCGCCGTCCCCGGGAAGACCTTCGTCAACATCACGGTAGTACGGGGCCCGCGCGCCCCCGGGGCACCGGCCGGCTCGGGGCGGGGCGGGGGCGGTCGGGGCAGGGCGGCCGAGGGCCGCGACCGGGTCCTCGCCCGGAGGCGGCGGACGGCGAGCGCACTTGAACAGGCCCCCCCGAGGTCCCCGGCCCTCGCTCCGGGCGGCGGCGGCGCCCATCCCTCCCGCCGCCCCGCTCTCCGCGCCGGGGCGTTACATCCGGGGCACAGGGCGGGGAGGGGCGCGCCGCCCGGTGCGGAGGCCCACTTCCGCCTGGTCCAGGGCGGGGCGGGCAGGCGCGGCGGGTTGCGCCGGGGCCGGGCACCAGGCGGGAGCGGGGACCCCGGCCCCGCCACCATTGTTCCTCTTCGGTCTCTTCTCCCCGCCCCTCCCCGCGGGAGGCCGCCCGGCCGCCCCGGCCCCCGCCCCGCCCGGCCCCGTTACGGAGGGCGAGGCCGCCCCACGCCCCCCCAAGTCGGCGCGCCGCGCTCCCTGAGCCCCGGCCCGGAAGTCCCCTTGCCCTCCCTTCCCGCCATCCGGCAGGGCCCGGCGCGGGGGAACTTCGGGAGAAGTTGCAGGGCCGCGCGACTTGTGGAAGGAGGGATGCCTGCCGCCGTCCCCATCACCACCTCCCCTGTCCGCGCTGCCCGGAAGTGGGGAGGGGGAGCGGAAGTGCGGGAGGGGGGGAAGGGGATTTCCGGGCGGGAGGGGACCGGATGTGGGGGTTTGGGGTGTTCGGGGGAGGGGAGAGGTTCCCTGGGGTCCGTGGACCCGGGTCTGGCCGGCCGCAGTCCCGCACCGCCGTGCCAACTTGGCCAACTTTCCCGGAGGGCCCCCGGGGTCGGCTCGCTGGTCTGGGGACCGCGCCCCTGCCCTGGACTCGGCGCCCGGAGACCCAGGCGTCCGGGCCCCTCGCGGCTCCTGCAGAACCTTTGACCAAATAAGGACAAAGTTGCCTCCTGCTCCGCCCGCCCCCTCCCTTCCCCTCCACGCTTCTGCTTTTCCTGGAGGAGCGTGGTGCGCGTCCATGGGCTACCCGGCTCTGCCATGCCACTGTCCGCTCCGGCTTCGCCCCCGCCCCGTTCCCTGGGTGTGTGTTCCCCGTGGGATGACACCAACCTGGGATATGGTCTCCCCGTGTCTCAGCAGTCTCTTAGGAGTTTGTCGGTTTCCACACGTGTGCACAAAGCAGACGGCATACACCCCATGTGGGGCGCGGTGCAGGGCAGGGGGAAACCGGGGGATCCTGACGCTGACGGCCGCTGCCTTCCCCTTGCAGCCAGCTGAGGTCGGTGTCCTGGTTGGCAAAGACCGGTCGAGTTTTTTCGTGAACGGGCTGACACTGGGAGGCCAGAAGTGTTCTGTGATCCGGGACTCGCTGCTGCAGGATGGGGAGTTTACTATGGACCTTCGTACCAAGAGCAGCGGTGGAGCGCCCACTTTCAACATCACTGTCACCATGACTGCCAAGAGTGAGTTTCTGTGACCCCTGACTGCCTCCCGGCCTCCGATGTCCCCTCATGAACCTGTTAGCCTCTGGGGTTTCCTTTGTGGCTCCCCAGTACTAGGAGATCACAGGCCGCTGGGTGCTTCCTCCACTCCTCAGTTCCTCATCTCCTAATAGAACTTGAACTGCATTACCTCTTCTGTTCCTTCCTGGCCTGAGCCTTCTAGGGGGCAGAAACCCTGATTTCTGGGAAAGGGTAGACTGATGGCCAAAAGACTGGGTGTCTTCTGAACTCTGTTAGGCCTTGGGGTAATAAGCCCCACTGTGCTTATTACTCCGAGCCTGAATCCCTGGTCCCTAAATTAGTTTCACCCGTTTCACCCTCTGGAGCCCTAAGCTTGATTCCCTCTCCTGAAAAGCCCCATTGTTTCAAAGTGACTGACAGCCTGCCTGTGTGTTGGGGGGGTTGGGAGAGAGGAGGTTGGGTTACAGCCCCCAGGGCTGGACAGCTGCTCAACAGCTGGCAGGGGGTGGGTTGTGACACCTGGGTCCTAGCCTCCATTCTCTTTCCTCCAGCGCTAGTCCTGCTGATGGGCAAAGAAGGTGTCCACGGTGGTATGATCAACAAGAAATGTTATGAAATGGCTTCCCACCTGCGGCGTTCCCAGTACTGACCTCGTCTGTCCCCGCCCCCTACCACTCCCCACTGCTTTTGCACCCCTCTCCTCCCCATACACACACGTACACCATTTTTATTTTTTGGGCCATTACCCCACACCCCTTATTGCTGCCAAAACCACATGGGCTGGGGGCTGGGGCTGGATGGACAGACACCTCCCCCTACCCAAACCCCTCCTGTGTGTGGTTGGAAAACTTTTTTGTTTTTTGGTTTTTTTTTTTTTTTTTTTTTCTGAATAAAAAAGATTCTACTAACAAGGTGCTGTGTGGTTTGGCCTGGGTGTCGGGGTGGACAGTTCCCATGACCTGTCACCTCTATCTTGGCTGCGGGTTAGGGAGTCAAGGGCACTCCAAAGTCTAGGCATTTGGGCTTCTTGAGTCCTGCCCAGGGGGTAAAGCAGCACCTGCCAGAGGCCCACCTGGTCAGGTGGCACAGCCCTAGGTCTTGGTAGATAATGGAAAAGAGCTGGACCAGAGAATGGGTCCAGGCCTGCGGGCAAGGCAGGACCAGTTGAGTCATCCCTGTGTGGGTGGGGCTCCCCCTCTCTGAGTCACAGTATATGCCTGCTAGGGCTGTCCCCATGGCTACAGGTTCTCTCCCAGAAATCCCCTGCCCCTTTGTGGCAAAAAGCGGGAGGGGGGGTGCACATTCCCCAAAAGGATAAGGAGTTCACCTGCCTGAAAATGATCTCACCCTTCCTTAGTTCACAAAAACAGTTTTATTTACTGAGTAAGTGAAGACCTCAGGCCCTTTACACCCCCAGCCCCCTCAAAAGGATGGGGCTGGAAAAAGGAGCAACCTGGGGCAGAAGATCCCCTGTCCCTCAACACAAGACGAGAGAGGCTCAGGGGCTGTGCAAATAGGTCACAGGAGGTGTGGGGAGGGGATGAGGGGGGACATTAGACCAGGATGGCAGCTGAAGAAGATGGAGGGGAGGAAGGGGGATCTGTTGAAGACCCTGGGAAAACAAGAGGGGTAGGAGCTAGGGAGCCAAAGGTACTCGGAAGTGGGGGGCTAGAGCCCAGAAGTGGGGTCCGTTCTGAAGCAGGCTGGTCCCTCAGCTCCCCTTCCTCATCACCCTCTGGCCCCTGTGTCTCTTCCTCCTCTTCCTCATCCCCCGGGCCCCGATGGACAGGCTGCTTGCAGATGGGACAGGTCTTCCGGGTCTGGGTGAGCCAGGGGTCCACACAGCGGCTGTGGTAGGCTGCAAGAGGCACACGGTGAAGCACCTGGCACCTGTGGAGGGGTGGGGGTGGTGGTGGTGGTAGCAGGAAGTGAGGGCCTCACCGTGAGAACAGGGCAGTACTCGCAGCTTGTCCCCATCCTCATACTCATCCAGGCAGATGGCACACACATCATACTGGTCTCCTGGGGCAGGAAAAAAAGCCCTTCACTGAGCCGTCCCGGACCCCAAATCACTCTGGGAGAGCTGAACCCTACCAGGTACCCCCTCCCCTGCCCCTACAGAGCCCACGGAAGAGCTAAGAATGGGCAGGGTGAGGCCAGAATAGGACATGAAGAATCTGGGGTTAGAGGGGACCAGCAAAGGTAAGAAGGGAAGTGGGTTTCTTGTGGGGAGAAAGGGAGTGGGAGGAGCGGAAGTGGGGGGCAGGGTTTCTACTGTGGCCTTATATGGGCACTGAGGCTCCAGGGCCTGGACACCCCTCCCCTCCTCACCTGCTGCTTCCTTCTCACACCACCTCCTCCCCACCTTCCATGTGTCTGCTCTCTTCACCCCCTCCCTCAGGGGCAAGGTCAGTTCTCCAGTTCCCCACCCCCTCACTATTCTGTTACTCATCCGTGCTTTCCTCACCCTGTTCTGTTCCTGTCCTGTCCTCAAGTGTGTGAGTGAAGAGGAGGGAAGCTGGCACCCCAGGCTGACACCTTGTGCCATCCTCACCCCTGGTCCCCTGAGCTCAAAACTCCCTCAGAACCAGGCAAGCTGTGGGAAGGGCCCTGCCTCTCCCCACGCCTCTCACCCTTCTGATAGTCATGTGTAGGAATCTGTTTCAGTTGCTCTTTGGACAGTCGATTCCGCTGGAGCCGCTTCCGGTGCTGGATACAACGAACTACCTGGGTAAAGGAAGTGTGGACAGATCTGATTTAGGGAACAAAACTGGGCAAACCCAGTATGGAGCCCTGCCCCCCTCCACCTCCCATGCATGGATTCAGTCTGGCTTTAAAAGGCCTCAGCTCTTCCCATCACTCTCTGAGCTACTCACCATCACCGCTCCCATGGCCAGAACGAGCAGTCCCACAATCCCTGTGAAGGGGATGAGGTAATACCCCAGTGGGAAGCTATTGTCTGGAACCAGAAGCACCCGAGCCCTGGGAAAAGAAGGCCAGGATCAGAGGAGCAGGAAAGGCAAAGGGACAGGGTGACCGGTGCTGGATGAGGCCCACGGGCAGGGGGTGGGGTGGGAGGAAAGTCTAGAGGCAGAGGATGAAGGCCTGGGGCTGGGTGGCCAGGGCTCCAGGCTGGCTGGGAAGGACTGAAGAAGGAAGAGTGGGAAGGAGGGTCCCGTCCTACCCCTTCTCGTAGACAAACAGGGCACGCAGGTACTCAGAGCTCCTCTCCCCGATAAACACAGACGGGATCCAGATCTGCTGCTGGATTTCCTCTGCGGGGATCAGGGCATGACGCTGTGGACCTGACCCCCCTACTCAACTCCTTCGCTAAGCCTGGCACTAGCTCTTTGGCTCCATCTCACCCAAAGGACTGACTTGTTTTCCCCAAGCTCTCAGCCACACCTCCATCCCCGGCCCCATCCCAGCCTGAGCTCTACGGGAATCCCAGCTGTCCGGAGGCCCGCCCCCCCCACACCTTACCACTATTCCACACCATGTTCAGAAGCTCGTTGGAGTTCACGTTGTGGACCACAGCTGCGCCATACCCGGCCTTCTGAGCATTCAGGACCTAGGGAGACGAGGCCGGGGATGAGCGGCCATTGTGGCCCTGGCCTTCCTGCATCCCAGTGCCTCAGGTCACCCTCAGCTTCCCAGCTCCCCCTCCACAGTCAGCAACCTTGAGGTCAAAGTTGCAGTCGAATCTTCGAAGCAGTGCAATAAACACTGACCCATTGACCGGGGCTGGGGGTGGAGGGGCAATAGGGCTGCAGGCATTGGCTGGGTGAGCCTCCACAAGGAAGCCCTAGGGAAGAGAAACAAACAGCAGTTGGATTCCATGTCAGCAGGTTCCACTCCCCACAGGGGCCCACCTAACATACTGGCTCCCCCCCACTGCACATACTCTGCCCCTCACTCCTTCACCCTGGAGCATCCCGCCCCACTCAGAAGTCCACCTCCTGAAGATGCAAGTGCCTCAAACGATAGCCCTTGGCCAAACCCCCCATCACCCCTCTCCCTGTCCCACACTCCAAGCTAATTCAGATTCTTCGGCCTTCAGTTTCCCATGTTGTAAGCCAATCCTCCGCTCAGCCGGGTTGCTCCCTGGCAGGCTCTGTTCCCCGGGCCCTTCCCCAGCACACACTCCTACAGGACACACTCCCCTCTGTTAGGAATACAGCAAGAACCCCAAAACAGAGTCACTTGCGCTAAGCCCCACAGCACCAAACTGAGACTTAAAAACCTAACTGAAGTACAGATTCGGCCTCCCCCAAGAACAGAATTGTAAACCAGCCCATCTGGAATCACCCGCTCAGATCTCGCGAGGTCAGCTGCCCAACAGATCCTTGCCATCCCTCTCAGAAAGACCATCTCGCCACGGTCAGTTCTACCACTAGCATAAACTTACTTGTCCTGCCACCTCGTGCCTACAAAAGTCTGTCATTTCCGTACAGCTCTTCGAAGCTCCTTTCTATCTGTTAGACAGGATGCTGCCCGATTCATGAACTGTTGACTAAAGCCAATAAGACCTTGAAAATCCCCACACTGGCAGTGTTCCTTTGTTTCTTTCTTTCCTACCACGTTCAATTGCTCAATCATCCAACCACCCTTCTTGCTACCAACTACACTGACACCTATGGCCCAACTGAATTTTTGCTTTAACACAACAGACTTAATGCTGAAGTATTACAAAACCACTAAAATCACTTCTTACAATAACCTCGAGAAAACCTCCCTCAACCCTATTTACAGTAACACATACCAGGCTGCAGAGAGATCATACAACCATATAACCCTAGAGCTGGCTCCAGAGACCCTGCTGACCCCATGCCCACCTGTCATCGTAGTCAATTTCCAGCGCCCCTCCACCAGGCTCAAGGTTCCGGGGGCAGACTGTCTTCTCCCTCCAGATTCCGAATTCCATCCTACCTGCGCTCCTGCACCTGTACTTCCTACACTGCGAGGGCAAAGGGCTGCCCTAATCCCCTTCCCCGCCCACAAGAGAGGATGTAGGGAAAAGGGTCAAAGGGAAAGCAATCACCTGAAGTCCCTCCTGGCTCAGGGCAGCCCCAAAGAGAGCTGGCAGGTCTGCAAAGTCCATGCTGGCATTGTGGTCGGAGGTCTGCGGACAGGAGAGCCCGTGTTCCCCCAGGAGCCTGCAGCCCCGCCCTCCGGCGCCCCCTCCCCGCGCGGGGGACGACACCCCTGCAGCCCCGCCCCCGGCGTCCCCTCGCGCACAGGTCCCCAGACTCACCGCTCTGATGAGCGCCCGCGCGGGGGACGCTCCCCACAGCACGGCGGCCACGACCACAGGAAGCGGGAAGGCCGCGGGGCGCATGGCAGCGACGGGGGGATCCCGAGGACGCCGCGTCCCGGCAGCAGCGGCACAAGCGGGGTTCCGCGCCCTCTCCGTCCCCCTTCAGAATCCCAGGGGTCCGACCACCCCCAGGCCCCGCTTCCCAGCTACATGGGGGCGCGGGGGTCGAACCCTGGGTCCGGGAGCGGGGTCCCCAGCCCGGCCCGTGGAGCAGGGAGGGAGACACCAAACAGATCCTCCGCGGGCGCAGGGACAAACCCGGGAAGGGGGCCCGGAAGCCGGCACAGGTGACAGGAGAACTTCTGGCAGGGTGGGGACGCCCCGAGAGGCGGGACTTCCGGGCAGGTGAACTGTCTTCCTCGCGGCTGGAAAAGGGCTTCCGGGAAAGAAAGTCAGGCCGCCTCCGGCATTGGGCGCTCAAGAGGAAGGACTTCCGGTCCTGAAAGGCCTGTCAAAGGAAAGGTTGGGAGTGGAGGGAGGGTGGGTGGAGGGCGTGCCTCTGCAGATGCAGCGAGCGCCCAAGCCCCAGCAGACGACCTAGTCGTTCCCCCTCTGACGCCCGGGATCTCGGAGCGGTCCGATTTACGAACCTCTCCACCATCCCGGGCCCGCCGCCGCCGCCGCGGCCGCGGTACCTTCCAGTCTCGCGAGAGTCCTCGCCACACTTTCCCTCCCACCCTCCGAATGCTCGCTGCGTGCTATCGCGAGAGACACCCTCTTTCCCCACCCCATACCCAGGCCAACCTCCACACCTCGCTCTGGCTTCCCAGGCGCACTCTGTCTCGCGAGATCTCCATACCCTCTTATTTTCCCGCGAGTCCAATCTCGTGAAAACTGCGTCTAAGCTATGGCTTCCTGAGCCGGCCACACCCCTTCCCGCTCCCCTCCTGGAGGCCCCGCCTTCGGCTCCGCCTTTCTCCCGGCCGCCTTTGCGCCGCGCGCCTGCGCCTGCGCCGGCTTCCAGCTGGAGCTGGACCCGAGAGCCGGAGGGGCGTGCGCGCGCCCTCGGCCCTGTTGCGCGCGCGGTGTCACCTTGGGCGCGAGTGGGACCGCGCGCGCACAGGACCCGGCGCCGAGGGCCACTGAGCGGCGATGGCGGCGACGGCGAGTCCTGGGGCCGGCGGGGTGGACGGGAAGCCCCGCACCTCCCCTAAGTCCGTCAAGTTCCTATTTGGGGGCCTGGCAGGGTAAGCTCGGGCCCCGGGGCCGGGAAGGGAGGAGGAAGGGCCGGTTGCAAGGAGTCGGGCCCGCTTGGGATTCGGGTGTGCGGCACGGGGTCAGCGCGGTCCCCAGCGCGTTGCCGAGGTTCTTGATGGCTGCCAGGACTTCTCACCCAATGCACGGCCCCCGCTGGGCTGCGTGCACCCTCCTTGCTCGCAGCCTCCTTGCTTGGCCCCCCGGCCTTCTCTGGAGTTTCGCACCCACTGCTTGGCTCTCCCGGATCGTGTGCGGTTCCAGGTCATTGCATGGTACCTGTCGGACTGGGCGAAGCCGCAGGTCATGAGTGCCCCCTCTCCTCTCTCTGGGTGGGACTGCAGGCAGTTTCAGGTCACCACTTGACCCCCTTGGAACTCCGTGGAACACTTTCACTGTATGGCCCTCGCTGGACTGCTGGACTTTTCAGACCTGTGGCTGTTGGTCCACGCAGAGACTTACACACATAGCCACTAGCCTCCTGAACACTTAATTAATCACGTGGCAGGCCCTGTACCTTGTGACATCTCGTTGCTAGGTTCCAGTGGGCATAGGACGGTAGTCAAGGGACACCTGGCTTTTGACCCTGCTTCTGTCTTCTTCCAGGATGGGAGCTACGGTGTTTGTGCAACCGCTGGATCTGGTGAAGAACCGGATGCAGCTGAGCGGAGAGGGAGCCAAGACACGAGAGTACAAAACTAGCTTCCATGCCCTCACCAGCATCCTGAGGGCAGAAGGGCTGAGGGGCATTTACACTGGGTACTGGGGCCACAAGATGGGGGCGTAGGGTATGGGTTGGCAACTCCAGACCTGGGCCTGATGCACTGACCCCTTCGCTCCCCAGGCTGTCAGCTGGCCTGCTGCGCCAGGCCACCTACACCACCACCCGCCTTGGCATCTATACGGTGCTGTTTGAGCGCCTGACGGGGGCTGATGGTACACCCCCTGGCTTTCTGCTGAAGGCCCTGATTGGCATGACGGCAGGTGCAACTGGTGCCTTTGTGGGAACGCCAGCTGAGGTGGCACTCATCCGCATGACTGCCGACGGCCGGTGAGTTCCAGGTCTGAGCCTGCCCTAGCTCTGTTCCCTGGAATCTAGACTCAGAATGGATTTCTTGGTCTGGAGCAGAGCACTAATGTGTCCTGGCCTCCCTTTCTTTGCTCCTGTGGGGCAGAGTGGTGTATCCTGAGCTTGGCCTCTCCCCACCTTCCCACTAGGCTTCCACCTGACCAGCGCCGTGGCTACAAAAATGTGTTTAATGCCCTGATCCGAATCGCCCGGGAGGAGGGAGTCCCCACATTATGGAGGGTGAGTGAAGGGGATGGAGACTGGGGATCAGGAGGGGGCAGGTTTCAGCCATTTCTGACACCACAACCTCACCCCCGTCCCCGCTCCCCACAGGGCTGCATCCCTACCATGGCTCGTGCTGTTGTGGTCAATGCAGCTCAGCTCGCCTCCTACTCCCAATCCAAGCAGTTCTTACTGGACTCAGGTGAGACCCAGAGCTGGGCCCTCAGCCCCCGGCCTTGCCCCGGGCCAGCTCCGCACTGACTGTCACCCCTGCCTCGCCTCCCCCAGGCTACTTCTCTGACAACATCCTGTGCCACTTCTGTGCCAGCATGATCAGTGGCTTGGTCACCACTGCTGCCTCCATGCCCGTGGACATTGTCAAGACCCGGTGAGTTGTGCAGGCTTGGTCCTGGAGCAGAATGGGAGGACCTGCTTTATGTTTCTCATACCTCTGTGTCCTCTTCTCTAGGATCCAGAATATGAGAATGATTGACGGGAAACCAGAATACAAGAATGGGCTGGTGAGGAGGCAGAGGCGGGGCCGGGGGCTGGGGCAGGAGGGTGGGGAGGGCCATGGGTATAGGGATACAGCCCTAGAAGCCAGATCCTGGTTCCAGCGCCCTGCCTGCCTGCCTGTTTAGGACGTGCTGGTGAAGGTTGTCCGCTATGAGGGCTTCTTCAGCCTGTGGAAGGGCTTTACACCGTACTATGCCCGCCTGGGCCCTCACACCGTCCTCACCTTCATCTTCCTGGAACAGATGAACAAGGCCTACAAGCGTCTCTTCCTCAGCGGCTGAGGCGGGCAAGGGGCCTGGAGCCGGTGTGCTGGGGCTTCTGCTTACCCGCTACTCTCACCCGGGGGCCTGGACTCTGCCACCCTGGGCCCCTCTATTTATTTTCCCTCCACAGTGTGGTTCTGTCCTCTGCCGTAAAGGACTTGGTCTGTCCTATCCCTGCTCCGCCTTGCTCTCCTGGTCCTGATCCTCATGACCTCTCTGCCCCTGGCTGTGCCTTGGGTGGGGGAAAGTTGGGAAACTCTGCAGGTTTCCAGGCCTCCTCTGGGGTGTTAGTTTCAGGGCATGTAGGATGGCAGAGACCCCCCCCCTTCTTGGTAAACCAAGGCAGGGCCAAGGGACAGGAGACAGTAGAAGCCGTCAGGATGGTCAAGGTCTGCAGTGGAAGGACGTGACCCTTCCTCCACCTCACCGAGGACATGATCAATAAATTGGATTGATGACACCACCCCCCAGATCTGGATAGTTGTGGGGGTGGGAGGGGAGGAGGCTGCACGGAGCGGCTGAGGTGTCCAGAGAACAGGTACCACAGTCTTAAGAGGTGTTTGCTGGGTGTGTGCGAAGGCTACGTAAGTGGTAGTGGCACAGCACCTGCACACAGGTAAGGAAAATCCACACTCGGCCCCGCGTGGAGCTTCCCGGCTACTTGCCCAAGAACGTCAGAGGCGTGGGTCATCTCACAAGGTGCCCAGGAAAGCCTGAAGAGGAGAGGAAGGCTGACCTCTGACCTGTGGGGGCTTAGGGGTGGTGGCCAGAGATTGGATTTGAGCCCCACCTCATGGAAAGTGAGTGCCCTATCCGTTTCTTTAGTAGAAGATGTGTGATTCCCGGGCCCTGCCTCAAGGAGCCTAAATAATCTGGGGCGTAAAAGGGCACAAGAAGGTCAGTTGGAAGGAGGGCCAGACAACGTGAGGCCCAGAGTTTTCTGAGCCAGGCCAGGGGACAGGCAGGCAGCAGGTGGAAACTCTCCCCTTGGCAGAGCCTCCTCAGGAGAAGACGAGCTGGGCAGCCAGGCGCCCCTGCTGGGCCCTCCCGCTTCTGCCTCTCTTACCCACTCTCGGTGCGTGCTAGCCTGGGCCAGGGTGGCCTCTCAGACACTGGGAGCCCTGGCCATGTCCCTAAGAGGTTCAAGTCCAGAGGGGAAGATGCCCCAGGGCAGGTGGCATGGGGAGTGGAGCAGGAGACCCAAGGGGAAACACACCAGGTGTGTGTGGAGGGGGTGGCAGGTGATCTGGAAGCTTGTAACAGCTGCAGCTCCGATAGTGGACCACCTGTTGCTAGAGGTCAGCTGGGGGCATAGAAGTCACGGAAGCCCTTGGTTGCCAAGCTCAGGACTTGTCCCAAGTCCAGGACGGTTCAGAGCAGGAGAGGTGCCCTCGAGTTGCCAGGTTCATGCCACCTGGAGAAGGGAGCCTCAAGCCAGGTGGGTTCAGCTTCCATCCCCGTTCTCTGGGCCCTAAATGTTGGTTCGGGCAGGAGACAGCCCCACTCGGAGTTGTGAGGAATGGGGGAACCTAGGGGATCAGGAGAGACGTGGCTTCCCATTAGCTGTGTTCCAGCATGTGAGCAGGACGCTCTACTGAGGCTGCTTGGTAACCCCTGCCAGGGCCACACCTGGCTGTATCGCTGCCTGGGCAGGGCAGGAGGCTGCAGGTGTCAGCAGGTGCCCACCTTGGCTCCCACCAGGGCTACAGGCAGGTATAATATCAGCAGTCACCGCTCCAGGGAGACGCAGTGGGTTCTGAGCTGGAATTAGTGCCTGTGAGGGGACTGGTGTGTGGGCGCCACTGGAGGAGAGGAGGTGCCCCAGGCCGATAGATTCTGTGGCTCCCACTCCTGACCACAGGGGCCCTGGTCACTTTTCATCTCCAAAGGAAACTAAGCTTGCTTTTTTAAGTTACTTTTTTTTTTTTTTAATTATTATACAAGTAACATACGATGGTGGAAAATGCTAAACGGGAAGAGGAAGAAAACCCCTAGGCTTGGGCTCCCCAGGGATGACGAGGGCTCTCGTCTTGGTGCATCTCTTCCCCAGTTCCCTTAGGTACCTGCACGTGAGAATCACGCTCTGTTCCATTTGCTTTTCCCTCAAGCACCCCCCCCAAGGTGATGGTGATGTCCGAGTGGTCTGTGAACCCCTCCTGCAGCATAAGGAGCTCTGTTGGGTGGCCCGTCCGGCTCCCCTGCCCATGCTGCTTCACTGAGGTTGCACATGCAATGCGGAGAGGAGGCTTCTGACCCAGAAAAGGTGCTTAAGGCCTCCCCCCAATCCTGTGCTCCCTGCCCACCCACCCCCAGCAAGATCCTGATAGGAGGGCCCATCACAGCCTCTCAAGGTCCCCAAACTGCCCACCGTCGCCTCAGAGGCTGTGGCTGGAGTACCTAACGCCCACCGTACCTAGCAGGTCCTGCCCACGACCCAGGCTCAGGGCAGAGGGCCGCCGTCCTGCCATCAGAGGCCCCACGTAGCTGTTAGCTCGGACCCACAGGAAGAGGCTGGAGCGGAAAGTGGGGAATGACCCTTGAAGAAAGAGCAGCCAGGCCCAGGGCACAGTCACCTGCTTTCCCCACTGCAGCTCCAGATGGGTGGTGTACGTGGCCATGGCCAGAGCTTGGGGCTTCACGTGCTGGGCCCAGGTCAGCAGCAGGATGAGGACCACAGAGGCAAACAGAAGCCAGAGGAGACCCAAAATATAGAAGCCCAGGGGGAGGAGGCAGCAGAGGTCAGGGTTGAACAAACGATGGTTTCTGGAGCTATCTGAAGTTCCTCGAGCCACCTCATGGGCCTCTGGGAGGTGGACAAGGGAGGGGACTATTGGGTATTCTGAAGTAGTACAAGGTGAAGTTAATTCTGGGATGCCTAAGAAGGTGTTTGATTCGGAGAGAATTAGGGTTGTGGTGGGGCTGGTTGGAGTTGTGGTGGGCTCCAAGGTGGTGGGAGGCATGGTGGGCTCCGGGGTGGTTGGGGGCGTTGGGAGCTCCGGGATGGTTGGGGTTGTGGTGGGCTGCGGGGTGGTGGGGGTTGTGGCGGGCTGCGGGGTGGTGGGGGTTGTGGCGGGCTGCGGGGTGGTGGGGGTTGTGGCGGGCTGCGGGGTGGTGGGGGTTGTGGAGGGTGTGGTGGGCTCTGGGGTGATTGGGGTTGTGGTGGGTTCCAGGGTAGTGGGGGGCATGGTGGGCTCTGGGGTGATTGGGGTTGTGGTGGGCTCCAGGGTGGTGGGGGGTGTGGTGGGCTCTGGGGTGGTTGGGGTTGTGGTGGGCTCCAGGGTGGTGGGGGGTGTGGTGGGCTCTGGGGTGGTGGTGGGCATAATGGGCCCCAGGGTACTCGGGAACATGGTCTGTTTCTCAGTGAGCTCCAGGGTGGAAGACAAGTAGGCCATTTGGTGGTCTGGATAAGCAAATGTTGGGTAGAGCAGGCCCCAGTGGGTTGTGTGGGCTTTGGTGTGGGTAGAGAAGCTGACCACAGCCCGTGTGGCAGGCGCCTCAACCCCCGGGAGTTTCTCATCCTCATCGTCATAGTTGTCGTAGTCCATGTCACCCCCGTCCATGGGGCTGGGGCAGTCCTTCCCCTGGTAGGTGTGCACGGGCACATTTTTCCAGTTGACACATCGCACGCTGTCCACGTTAGGCGTCGTGGCTTTGGCTTCCACACCCTCCTTCCACAAGTAGACATTATTGCTGTTGTCCCGCAGCCAGCGAGCCAAGTAGAGGATCTCGCAGTCACAAGACCAGGGGTTGCCATGGAGGAAAGTGAACGGCAGGAGGAGGTCCCCAAAGAAGCCTTTAGGTACGGTGCGCAGCCAGTTCCCTTGGAGGTAGAGGGTGTCCAGTTCCCCGAGCCCCTCCAGGAACCCCGGGGGCAGCTCAGTCAACCTATTGTCGGCCAGATTGAGCTTCCTCAGCTGGGCCGTGGGCGCTAGGAGCCTCGGGGGTAGCGTCTTCAGCTTGTTGCCGCGCAGGTAGAGCTCATGGAGGTGGCTCAGGCCATCGAGTGTGCCAGGGGACAGTGCCACCAGCTCATTGAAGGACGCGTCCAGGGTAGTGAGTGCTGGCAGGGCCCGTCCCAGCGACGGCAGGCTTTTCAGCCTGTTGTGGGACACGTCCAGGGTCTCCAGCCGCGGCAGCATCCCATCCACCTGCAGCTGGGTCAGCTGGCTTTGACGCAGGTGCAGCTGGGCCAGCCGGGTCAGAGGTCCCAGCAGGGCCGTGGAGAAGGCACCCAGGGGGTTCTCGGCCAGATGAAGGATGGCCGTGTCCCCTGGCAGGCCCGGGGGCAGTGCCTTCAGCCCCTTGTTGTCACAGTTCACCTCCACCTGGCTGGTCACCTTGGAGACCTCGCAGATGAACTCAGGGCGGCAGAGGCGGGCCAGCAGAAGCAACCACAGGAGCAGATGCATGAGGACCTGGGGAGGGGAGCTTGAGTGGGCACCTTGTGGGTCCTGGCTGCTAGCCCTTGCCCACACTGACCCCCCCCCCCCAGCCTTAGTGGCCAGCACCACTGCCTGTGTGCCGGCACACCCCCCCACCCGCCCCACCTCTGCTTACCGGCAAACAGAAAGACCTCTGAGGGTGCAGAGCTTCCCGCAGGCTGTGACTGTCCTCTCCTCCAGCTCCAGGGAGGGCCTGGTCGGGGGCAGGAAGGGAACGGGGATGGGGAGGAAATGCCAGCCTGATAGGGACTCCTGTGACCCGGGAGCAGCGTCCCTGCCGGACACAGGCCCTTATCGCCTCCATCCACTGCTGCCCCCAGCCCTCCCTGTGGCTCTTGTCCTGCTGTCCGGCTGCACAGGGCAGATCGGGAGTGGACTCCTCCGACCACCACCGGCCCCAGCTTCTCAGCTTCTCTGGCTGCCACTTGCTTCCCCTCTCTGCCCTTTGCCCTCTCTGCCGTGGTTCCCTCCAACCCACTGGCTGCATTCCGGCCAAGATCACTGGTTCTCCCCTCCCCCGCTGCCCAGCATCCACTGGATTCGTCTCCATTATAACTTCGCTTGTTTTGTGCAGCACGCGTACCTGTGGCCTCTCCCACCTTGGGCCCTGTGCCCCTTATTTTCTTCTTACTTCTCTGGCTGGTTATTTCTCAGTGTTTGTTGATTCCTCTTCCTCTGCCTTTCGTGAAAAGCAAGCCTGCCCCCAGAGTTTGGTCTCTGGCCCTCTCCTTTCTTTTGTGCTACACAAAACCCAACGTGATCCTCATTTGTTTCCATCTTTCAACCACCATCCACGCACCCCAGAGACTCAAATCTACCTCTAGGCCAGACCCCTCTCCAGACACCCGAACATCTGGGTCCCCTGCCCTTTGGATTCCTTGCGTGTTCCACAGGCATTAAGACAATATGTCTAAAGCTAAGCTCGTCATCTCTCCAAATAGCTAACCTTCCTGTGTCATCCAGCCAGCCAGCCACTCAGTGCAAACAATCCCTATCCATGACTGCCATCCTTAACATCCTTAACATCCTTCATCCCCCATCCAACCTGTTGCCAAGTCCTGCTGATTTTACCTCCTAATCTCTCCGGAATCCACTTCTTTCCATCCCTGCTGCCACCATTCCCAGTCCAGGACACCAGTTCTCTAGGGCCTCCCCACCATAGCCTCCTGGCCGGTCTCCTAACTCTGCAACCTCCCATCTCCCCATTTCATGTGGGAGTGGTCTTCTAGAACCACAGATCTGTTCATATCCTTCCACTGCTTAGAACTCATCAGTGGCTCCTGACAGCTCTGAGATCCCTTACGTGGCCTGCAGGGTCCTGCATGGTCTGTTCCTTGCCTACCTGTCCAGCCCTATCTCTTACCACACCACCTTTCATTTTAGATCATACTCTTTCTGCCTGGTCTGTCTTCTCACCCTCTTATCCCCTTATACGCAGTCCTTACTTATCTGGAAAGTCCCAGCCCACAAATTTCTTCCTTGTCGGAGAGGCTTTTAAGACTTCCCAAGACTTGGGGCGCCTGGCTGGCTCAGTTGGTGGAGTGTGGAATGCTTGACTCTTGATCTTGGGGCATGAATTCAAGCCCCACGTTGGGTGTAGAGATTACTTTGAAACCAAACTTCCCAAGACTGACAAGTTGGGTGCCTATTTCAGACAGCCTGTCACCATGACTGTTGGTCCACTGGCCCTTCGAATGACTAATGTCCTAGCAGGGGTGTCACACAGCCACACCAGTCTGCCCCCGTCTGCTCGCCTCACCACCATTAACACTTTGGCCAGAGGCAGTTAATCCATAGATTTGCCATTTATATTTATGTAATATGTGATATGCCCACTGCAAAAAGTACTTGGAAGCATGGGGGGTCGGGGGACTGAGGAATCAAGCTGCAAGAAGTGTGGGGAGAAGTTGCAGAGAGTGATGTGGAGTGGAGCCCCTGGAGCTGTTGACGATTGCTGTATTCATATCACAGGTTTTAGTCGTGAGCAACAGAAAATGTTCCGGCTAATTGAGGATGAAAAGGGATTTGCTGGATGTACATTGGCCACTCCACACACTTCCCAGTAAGGGCTGGAGAACCAGACCTGGAGCTACCCAGAGCAGACCCAGACTGCAGAACCAGTGTGGTGAGCCAAGCTCTGCTCCTGCTCCAACACCAGGTCCCACTGGTCTTGCACAGCCCCAGCTGCTGAGCTGGAGACCAGTGTCAACCACAACCGCCCCGCACACAGACACAATCCTGCACCGCCTCTGCTCCCTTGGGCTACCAGCTCCCAATTCCAATTCTGGGTGTGTCGGTTTGATCATCGGCCTGTGACCTAGCTGTCAGGGAGTGTGGGAAAACAGGTCCGGCGGTTTCAGCTTCTGTAATAGGAGGCTTCTTCAAACATTCCTAAACTGAAGGCCTTTGCAGACATGGAAAAGAGATCCACATGCTTTGGAACCCACTGAAACGATCCTACATTTTACTCTCTCCCTATGTTCATGCGCTGAACTTTTGTTCTAATTTCACATCTTTGAATGCTTGGGGTTAACCCTACTTGACTGTTATGAATTCTTTTAATATGATTCTAGATTGGTTTGCTCACATTGTATGTAGAACTTTTTATCTCTAAGAAAGTAGAAGTGGCCCATAGATTTCTTCTGAGGGACATGGTCTTTTTCTGTGTGTTTTATTTTGTTATCAAAGTTGTACAGGCCTCATAAGTCAAGTTGGAAAATTTTATATTCTCTAGAAAAGTTTGAGATCACAGGAATTTTCCATTCCATGCAGGGTTGGTGGAAATCACCTATAAAACCGTCTGGACTAGATGCCATTTGGACGTTAGCTTCTGGAATATCTTTCCTGTTTCTACTATAATTTCAGGTCTGTTGAGAGGTTCCTTGAGTCAATTTTGGTAATTGACAGCTCCTCATAAAATATCTATCTCATGTGGCTATTCAAATTTATTATTGCAGGTTTGAACACTTTAACACTTCTATTATTTATTAAAATCTCCATACCTGGAAGTATAACACTAATGTTTGTTTGTATCTCACTCTTTGTCTTTTCTCTCTCTCTTTTTCTCCCTAGTCTCTCCTGTTTTCATTGGACTTGCCAAAGATTGTCTATTTTATTGGATTTGTCAAAGAACCAGATTTTTTAGTTTTACTAGTCAATTGCTGGTTTTTTTTCTCTTTGATGATGAATGTCTGCTTCCACTTTTAATAACTTCATGCTTTGAGTTTATTTTCATGTTCTCTTCCTATCTTTAAAAAAATTTTTTTAAGACTTAATCATTTGAGAGAGAGAGAGAGAGATAATGAGCAGGAGGGGGAGGAGGGGGAGAGGCAGAGGGAGAAGCAGACTCCCTGCTGAGCCGGGAGCCCAATGCGGGACTCGATCCCAGGACCCCGGGGTCATGCCCTGAGCCCAAAGGCAGACGCTTTATCTACTGAGCCACCCAGGTACCCCTCTTCCTACCTTCTTGACTTGAAATCTTAGTTTACTTCAATCTTTCTTGCTTTTCAGGTAAATCCACTTTTAATTCACACTTTTCATCTGAGTACTGCCTTGTGCTATTTCATATGTATTATCATGTAATATCTAAGGATAATATGTGAACTAAAAAAAATCCAACATCCATTCCTCTCGGATAAGAGGACCCCGGTTCCCTTTTGGGAGATTACATCTCCTCAGACAAGTACAGATTTGATAGGAGTCAAGAAGTAGGCACACTGCCCTCTCACTTCGGAGACCCAAATGTCTCTGGAAGTTCCTTCCATCGGATCCTTCCTGTCATGGCCTGAGTTTAGCCCAGGGGTGTAACCTAATCACGGGCAACTATTCTTGTCCTAGGATTTCAAATGGTGAATGTGTTGACAAGAAAGGAGAAAATAGACCTGGACAGCATTCACTTTGAGAAAGTGCTCAGGAAAAGCCATAGAGTGGTTCCTCCTACAAAGGCCACCAGAGCCACCTGATTCCCAAGCAGTCCTGGGTTGTCCATGTTCATTTGTACCCAGTGAGTCCAATATCTTTCCAGCAAGTCTCTGTTTTTTTTTGTTTTTGTTTTTTTTTAATTTTTATTTATTTATGATAGTCACAGAGAGAGAGAGAGAGAGAGGGAGAGGCAGAGACACAGGCAGAGGGAGAAGCAGGCTCCATGCACTGGTAGCCCGATGTGGGATTCGATCCCGGGTCTCCAGGATCGCGCCCTAGGCCGAAGGCAGGCGCCAAACCGCTGCGCCACCTAGGGATCCCCCAGCAAGTCTCTGTTGCATTAAATTAGGCAGAATTGATCTCATCCAAAGAGCCCAATTCAGTGCGTTAGCTGTGGTTCCTTTTCAAAGAGTTCGTACAGGAGACATTAGTTGGTGGTCTACTCAAAATCCACTCAATTTTTTAAAAAGATTTTATATATTTATTCATGAGAGACACACAGAGAGAGGCAGAAACATAGGCAGAGGCACCCTCATTTCTCTCTTTTTTTTAAGTGGAGTTGATGGCAAAGGTATTTTTAAAATTTCGGGTGGGGGAATCCCTGGGTGGCGCAGCGGTTTAGCGCCTGCCTTTGGCCCAGGGCGCGATCCTGGAGACCCGGGATCGAATCCCACGTCGGTTCCCGGTGCATGGAGCCTGCTTCTCCCTCTGCCTATGTCTCTGCCTCTCTCTCTCTCTCTGTGTGTGACTATCATAAATAAATAAAAATTTAAAAAAATACTAAAAAAAATAAATAAAATAAAATTTCGGGTGGATTTTTAAACATTAAGCTTTTTTTGAGATCATTACAGACCCACATGCAGTTGTAAGAAATAAGAGACCCTGGTACCCTTTATCCAGTTCCCCCCATTAGTAACATCTTGCAAACCTACCACGCAATATCACAACCTGGATATGGACTCTGTGCTCCCGGTAAGGATCCCTTATGTGGCTCCTTTAGACCCACGCTCCTTTCCTACCCCCGACAACCACCGCTCTGTTCATTTCTGCTGTCTTGTCATGCCGAGAAGGTCTCCTATGCATGATCACACAGTATAGGACCTTTCTGAGTTGGCTTTGTTCGCTTTGCACACTTCTGTGCAGTTTCGTAGTTTGTAGGGTGCACAGGTAGCTCATTTATTTTTATTGCTGGGCGGTGTTCCACCGTGTGGATGTAGCACGGTTTAACCATTCACCAAGTGAAGGCCATCCAGGCTGATTCCAGTTGTTGGCCGTTATAAATAAATCTGTCATAAACGTTAGCGTACAGACTTTTCTGTGAACACCAGTCTCCATTTTCCCAGGGAAATGCCTAGGACTGCGATATCTGGGTCATATTTCTGGGTTGTTGTGTGTTTATATGAGGGAGTTTATCTTTGGGTTATTTTTTTTTAAAGATTTATTTATTTGAAAGAGTGTGAGCATGCATGAGCGTGGGGAAGGGTAGAAAGAGACTCTCCAGCAGACTCCCCACTGTGCGGAGCCCACTGCAGGGCTCAATCCCAGGACCCTGAGATCCTGACCTCAGCTGAAATCAAGAGTCTGATGCTTAACTCACTGAGCTACCCTGACGCCATCAACCACCCCCCCCCCCCCAAGCCTGTTTTCTGTCTGTTGTTCGGAATGGGTGATTTCTGTACTTGTATCTTCCAGCTCACTGGTTCTTTTCTCTGTTGTCTCCATTGTGTTGCGCAGCTCACTCCCTGAGCTTTCATTTCAGCCGTCCTGTCTTTCAGCTTTACACTCTCCCTTCAGTGCTTCCTTAGATCCTCTGCGCCCTTGCTGACATTGAGTCTGCATGGGTTTCATGCATACCTGTAATTTCTTGTTAAAGCATTATTATCATGGCTGCCTTAAAATAATTACCCAGGCATCCTCAATGAACCTCTGTCCTTTGGACGAGCTGTTGGTTACCCTTGTCATTCATTCTGAGCTCTTTGCAGTTCTTGGTATGATGAATGATTCTTTTGTGTGTGTGTGGAAACATGGCCACTATTGTATTATTTTACAGGAGTCTGGTGGGGTTTTTTTTTAAAGATTTTATTTATTTATTCATGAGAGATGTAGAGAGAGAGGCAGAGACACAGGCAGAGGGAGAAGCAGGCTCCCTGCAGGGATCCCAATGCAGGACTCGATCCCAGGACCCCGGGATCACACCCTGAGCAGAAGGCAGATGCTCCACCATTGAGCCCCCCCAGGCATCCCTATGAGAGTCTGTTTTAGCTGGCATTTTTTGACACCACTCTGTTGAGGAAAGAAAGGTGTTGCCAGGTAGAGGTACAAGTTTGAGCACCCCCTTCAGCTTCTGTTGACATCTGCAAGGGACTTCTTACTGTGTGTGGGGGTCCCCGCAGCCTCCCAAGTGCTGAAATGAGCGACAGTCCTGACCCTCCTGGCCTCCCTGACGCCCTGCAGTGGGGAGGGGAAGCGGTGCCTCATGACTGCCTGGGTTGGAAGTCCAGGCTCCCCTGTGGTTACCAGCTGGCTAGGGTGAAAGTTCTTGCTCCCCTACTCAGCCTTCCCAGGGGGACCCCACCCTGGCAGGGATGTTGGGGTTCCTAATTGCAAGCCCGGGGAGGGTGGAAATCCAGGCTCACCCTTTGGCCTTTGCAAGTATGGGTGCAGCCACAGTGTGTCTGTGGGATTTGTCTGGAACAGAGGGGTGATTTCCCAGGTTCTGCCATGGTAGGCTACCCTCCCCTGGTCCTTTGGCTAGAGAGGGCAGGCTTTTGTTGGAGCTTTATTATTATTATTAAGATTTTATTTATTTCAGACAGAGAGAGAGAGATTGAGAGCATGAGCAGGGGGAGGGCCAGAGGGAGAAGGAGAAGCAGATGCCCCGCTGAGCAGGGAGCCTGATTTGGGACTTGATCCCAGGACCCCAGGATCATGACCTGAGCCGAAGGCAGATACCCAACTGACTGAACCACCCAGGCACTATTATTATTATTATTATTATTATTATTATTATTTTATTTTCTGTGCCTATTTCCAGGTTCGTGTTTATATGGAATATTCTAGGGTTTCATTGGACTTATGGGCTGAACAAGGGAAAAAGCACATCCACTCCATCTTCCCAGAAGCGGAAATCTCCCTGGTGGATTTTGCTATCTCTCTATTGCAAACTTCTCAGTGTCGCACAGTGGACGATAAACGTACCGCAGGAGGGTGGATTTTATGTATTAACTTGGTCCAGATGCACCATTTGTTAACATTTTGTCTCATTTGCTTTATCACCCTTTCTCAAGTGTGTTTTCCTGAACTGACACGAAACTGGAGACACCATGTCCCTTTGCCGCTAGCATTTCCATGTGTGTCTCCTAACAACAAAGACATTTTTCTTACCTCACTGCAGTGGGATCATTGATTTTGGGAAACTCAACACTGGTGCCCTACTGCCATCCAGTCTGGCGTTTGTATTCCCATTCAGCCAATTGTCTAAAAAAAGTCCCTTATGGCTACCCCCTCTGCCTGGGACCACAGCTCTTTGTTTTCCTATAGTTTCTTTTTTTTAAATTTATTTTTATTTATTTATGATAGACATAGAGAGAGAGAGAGAGAGGCAGAGACACAGGCAGAGGGAGAAGCAGGCTCCATGCAGGGAGCCTGACGTGGAACTCGATCCAGGGACTCGATCCCGGGACTCCAGGATTGCGCCCTGGGCCAAAGGCAGGCGTGAAACCGCTGAGCCACCCAGGGAGCCCCTGCTTTCCTATAGTTTCTTAAACTGTCTTTATTTTTCGGACTTTGACATTTTTGAAAAACCACAGTCCAGTGATTACATAGAATGTCCCTCAATTATGTAGAATTTCCCTCCGTCTGCCTGATGTTTCCCGTGATTGGATATTGGGTGTGTTTCTCTGGCACAACTGTCACCGAAGTGATGTGGCTTTCTTGGGGCAATCGTATCAGGAAATACCTCGTGTCCATTTGACCTGTTTCTTTTTTTTTTTTTTTTTTAATTTATTTATTTATGATAGTCACACACACAGAGAGAGAGAGGCAGAGACACAGGCAGAGGGAGGAGCAGGCTCCATGCACCGGGAGCCCGATGTGGGATTCGATCCCGGGTCTCCAGGATCGCGCCCTGGGCCAAAGACAGGCGCTAAACCGCTGCACCACCCAGGGATCCCCGTTTGACCTGTTTCTGATGATGTTGACTTTGATACGCAGTTAAGGTGGAATCCACCGAGCTTTTCCACTATCGAGTTCCTGTTTTTCCTTTGGTCACTCAGGAGGGCTTTCGTGGGGACGTATTTGATGCTATGTCAATACCCTGTTCCTTATTAAACTTTGGCCTGTAAACTGCAGCACCCAATTGCCTGAATTGATTATTGCCAGGAAGGTTAAAAAAAAAAAACAAACCACTTTTTTTTAGGTGATTTAAATTTGTTCCTTTTCCTTGTAAGCAGAGGAACCAGACTAAAACATAACATTAGGATCGGAGACAGGGTTTCATGGGGCCGGTGCCGAGTGCCATCGGATGGAATGGAATGTCTGTGCCCAGTGTTTGCACAGCAAGGCCTCTCACGGAGCCGTCTCCTGGGGTCGCTTGGGCTCTACCCCTGGGCCTCCGTCAGCCCCACCGCAGCAGATTCGGTGGCTGCAGCTCCTCTGGGACCCCCAGGAGGGACACCGGTCTTCAAGCTCTAGACGGGGCAGGTCCCTGCACCCTAAGTTCCCCAGCCCTGCCGCCAGGGCTGCTGTGGTGCTGCACGTGGCCATGTCTCCACCCCGCAGCGAGCAGACCTTGGGACGCCGTTCGGCTGCGGGCCTCAGGGGACACCTGCTCAGTGGGGGGAGAGGAGCCAGCACACCAAACGGCAGCTGTCCCGTGGTTCCGGTCTGCGGCCACCCCACGCTCACGGCTCCTGCTTCCAGCCTCTCCGGAAGGCTGCCCACACCCCGTGGCCTGGGCATGTCGTTCACCGGGACAGCCCGGCCTGCGGGCCACTCGAGCCACGCAGAAATTCTCCCGTGTTATGGTTTGTGGTCATGGTATCTTGTTTAAGAAAATCCCACCCAGGGACACCTGAGTGGCTCAGCGGTGAAGGCACTCAAGTGTCTGCCTTCAGCCCAGGTCATGATCCCGGGGTCCTGGGATCGAGCCCTACATTGGGGTCCCCGCAGGGAGCCTGCTTCTCCCTCTGCCTGTGTCTCTGTCTCTTTCTGTGTCTGTCATGAATAGATAAATAAAAATCTTTTTAAAAATCTTTAATCCACCTGGAGTTTACTTTTGCATACCATGTGAAACAGGGATATAACTTTCCTTCTTTCCTTTTTGTTTTCTCCCACACACAGTGAGGCAACCACCTACCCTGTCCGCTGGTCTAACCTGTCCTTCCTGATGTCACTGCACTGTTAGCCCACACCACGCTTCCGTGTGCACACGGGCAGCTCCTCTGCTCTTAGCCGGTTCTCTTCTTCTATTTATCAGCAGCTATGCAGTGGCAGTTGTTTGTTTGTTTGTTTTTTTAAGATTTTTCTTTTCTTTTTTTTTTTCTTTTTTTCAAGATTTTATTTATTTATTCATGAGAGACACAGAGAGAGAGAGAGACAGGCAGAGACACAGGCAGAGGGAGAAGCAGGCTCCATGCAGGGAGCCCAACCTGGGACTCGATCCAGGGTCCCCAGGATCAGGCCCTGGGCTGAAGGCAGCGCTAAACCACTGAGCCACCCGGGCGGCAGTTGGTTTTTGTGTATTTGTTTGTTGTTATTGCTTGCTATAACTTCTGTGGTATGTTTTAATATCTGGTAGGGTGACTCCCTCCCCTTTTCTTTTTCACACCTGATGTGGCTATTCATGGACCATTAAACTGTCATAAACATTTTATCTTTTTTTTAAAGATTTTATTTATTTATTCATGAGAGACAGAGAGACAGAGACATAGGCAGAGGGAGGAGAAGCCCGATGCGAGATTCTGTCCCAGGACCCCGGGATTATGACCTGAGCCAAAGGCAAACACTCAACCACTGAGCCACCCAGTTGCCTCGCATTTTCCTATTTCTAATTGTATAAGCATGGGATCTGTCTCCATGAGTCCACTAGTGCAGTTAATAATATTGGTAGATTTTTCTGTGATAAACCATTTGAATTGGTTAAAAAAAAATGGTCTCAGCAGCACGTAATAGAAAACCAGCAATGCGGGATCCCCGGGTGGTGCAGCGGTTTAGCGCCTGCCTTTGGCCCAGGGCGCGATCCTGGAGACCTGGGATCGAATCCCACGTCGGGCTCCCGGTGCATGGAGCCTGCTTCTCCCTCTGCCTGTGTCTCTGCCTCTCTCTCTCTCTCTGTGACTATCATAAATAAATAAAAATTAAAAAAAAAAAGAAAACCAGCAATGCGTTCTTAAAATCTTTTTTTAATTAATTAATTAATTAATTGAGAGAGAGGCAGAGACACAGGAGGAGGGAGAAGCAGTCTCCATGCCGGGAGTCTGACGTGGGACTTGATCCCGGGACTCCAGGATCGCGCCCTGGGCCAAAGGCAGGCACCAAAGTGCTGAGCCACCCAGGGATCCCCTGCTTTCTTAAAATCTAAGGGCATTATTATTTTTTTTTAATTTATTTATTTAAGTAATCGCTATACTCAATGCGGGGCTCAAACTCACAACCCCAAGGTCAAGAGTGGCAGACACGCTGCTCCACGGATTCAACCAGCCAGTTAACTCCCCAGCCAGCAGTCTGGAGATGGGCCCCTCTCAGGTTGGCCTAGCAGCTTGATAGCGTCATTCAGTAGCAAGGAGCTCATCCTTCTAGCATACCATCTTTGTCCTCTGTCACGGTCACCTCATGGTCACAACATGGCTGCCACCCTCAAATGCATAAATCTGGTGGTGGAAGGGAAGGGGTGAGAGCAGAAGCACAAAACTGCTTTACCATACGTGACTCTCCTTTTACCAGCCGAGGACAACCTTTCCCAGCAGCCCTGTCCCCTGGCTGACTTCTAGTGACATTGGTCAGAGGTGGGTCATGGTGCTTCTGACTGCAAGAGAGGGTTGCCTTCTGAGCGTCTGGAGAAGATAGGCTTCAGTGACTAATCGTGGCCCATCCATTGGGGCTGGGCACAGGCGGCTGCTCTCAGCAAGATGGAGCTCTGTCCAGAGGAAAGAAGAGCAAATCATCCTGGCATTTGTGGGACGGACTTGACTTAATCAGGTTGGATGGTGTCCTTTTCAATAAACCTTTGGATGTGGTTGGCCCATGTTTTATGTAGGATTTTCACATTTATGTTCCTAAGTGAATGAGGCTGGTGTTTTAATTTTCTTGTGGTGTCTTTAGCTGAAGTCAGAACTTCTAAAATGAGATGGCTTGCCTTCTTTTTCTTTTTTATTTATTTGAGAGACAGAGTGCATGAGCAGGGGGAGCGGCAGAGGGAGAGGGAGAAGCAGACTCCCTGCTGAGCAGGGAGCGCAATTCGAGAGGCTCCATCCCAGGACCCCGGGACCATGACCTGAGCTGAAGGCAGACGCTTAACCAACTGAGCCGCCCGGAGTACTTTGCCTTCTTTATCTATTTTGGGGAAGAACTTGTGTAAAATCAGATGATCCATTCCTTGAAAGTTTGATAGATCTCACCTATAAAGTCACTAGGGCGTCCCGGGGTGTTTGTTACCTGGCCATCACTAGCTGATCTTTGTAGCTGCTTCTTTCTGCTTTTACTGATACCGCTTGCTGCTTTTACATATGAAGTGGCACTTATTTTTAGTGATGAACAAATCAAACGAATAAAAAAACCCAGCCTTGGGCTAAAATGAAGAGAATTTCCTGTTTCAGATTCTTGCCCAACAAATCCTCTCCCCGTGTTGATAGGTTGTGGGCTGAAAAAGTCACAAATACTCTGCTCTTAGAACCCACAGAGAAAATCCATTTATTTTTTTTTTAAGATTTTATTTATTTATTCATTCATGAGAGACACAGAGAGAGAGGCAGAGACACAGGTAGAGGGAGAAGCAGGCTTGATGCAGGGAGCCTGATATGGGACTCAATCCTGGGACCCAGGGATCATACCCTGAGCCGAAGGCAGACGCTCAACAGCTGGGCCACCCAGGCATCCCGAGAAAATCAATTTAACTTCGATCATCTCTTCCCTTTAAAAATCAGTTTTACATACGATTACATAGAAAGGGTCAAATGAGGGGGCAGCTGGCTGGCTCAGGCAGTGGAGCAAGTCACTCTTGATCTTGTGGTTATGAGTTCAAGCCCGTGTTGGGTATGGAGATTATTTAAAAATAAAACCCGGGATCCCTGGGTGGCGCAGTGGTTTAGCGCCTGCCTTTGGCCCAGGGCGCGATCCTGGAGACCCGGGATCGAGTTCCATGTTGGGCTCCCGGTGCATGGAGCCTGCTTCTCCCTCTGCCTATGTCTCTGCCTCTTTCTCTCTCTCTCTCTCTCTCTCTCTGTGTGTGTGACTATCATAAAAAAAAAAAAAACCTTAGGGGTGTGTGGGTGGCTCAGTCAGTTAAGTGTCTGACTCTTGATTTCAGTTCAGATCATGATCTGGGGGTCATGGGATCAAGGCCTGCATTGGACTTGGCACCTAGCATGAAGCCTGCTTAAGATTCTCACTCCTTCTCCTATCTCTCTCTCTTAAAAAAAAAAAAAAAAAAAAACTTATAAAAAGAAAGGATCAAATGATCAGAAAAATAATTTTTTTAAAGATTTTATTTGGGATCCCTGGGTGGCGCAGCGGTTTGGCGCCTGCCTTTGGCCCAGGGCGCGATCCTGGAGACCCGAGATCGAATCCCACATCGGGCTCCCGGTGCATGGAGCCTGCTTCTCTCTCTGCCTGTGTCTCTGCCTCTCTCTCTCTCTGTCTGTGACTTAAATAAATAAATAATAAATAAAATATTAAAAAAAATAAAGATTTTATTTATTTATTCATGAGAGACACACAGAGACACAGGCAGAGGGAGAAGCAGGCTCCCTCTGGGGAGCTCGAGGTGGGACTCGATCCCAGGGTCCCAGGGTCACACCTTAAGCCGAAGGCAGACGCTCAACCACTGAGCCACCCAGGCACCCGTGATCAGAAAAACAAACATCTTCTGTAAAAATTGGTGACATTTAATCAAAATGTGACCTGTCATATAATGTAATTACTATGAGGACGGCTTTCCAGGGCGTGACAGCGTTGTCAGCCCTGACAGGCGTGACTGTATCTGCCTTTGCATTGCTTTGGCTCAAAAGACTAGAAATCAGGGACAGTAAACTGCACACCTGCATGTTGCCATCATCAACGCGGGATGGGGTGTCGGCATTCATGACGAATAGTTCTCTTCTGACGAAGAATATCCAAGGAAAGGTGTTTTTCATGAACTCATCATGGGACTAAGGGGACTTTGGGAAGGAAAATGCGGAGGGGCAGGAGGGTCACGGCAGTTTCACAGAGCATGACCCGTGTTAAAAAGTGTGTCTCCGTGATTATGAGGAAGAGAGGTCAAGGATGCTAACGTGGAAGGAAAGTGGGAATTGTGTTTTGTATTTTATGAATGTCATACTTTAGGAAAATGGACCTGACCATGGAAACATGACCCAGCACATCTGAAAGCAAAGTCTCCTTGGGATTATTTGAAAGGGCCTCTTGAGTGTTAGAACTCCAGGGTCTGGGCTCTGGGTGTGCTCATCAGTGGCACATTGAAACAGAGGGCTTATTTTTATTATTATTATTTTTTAAAGTTTTAGAAATTGAGTAATAGGGCAGCCCTGGTGGCGCAGCGGTTTAGCGCCGCCTGCAGCGCAGGGTGTGATCCTGGAGACCCTGGATCGAGTCCCACATCAGGCTCTCTGTTTGATGCCTGCTTCTCTGCCTCTCTCTCTCTGTCTCTATGAATAAATACAAAAAATCTAAAAAAAAAAAAAAAAAGAATTGAGTAATAATTTATACACAGAGAATTACTCCCAACTTAGGTGTGCTGCCCCATGAGTTCTGACAAACATATCTCCGGTGGAATCACCAAGATGATGGAGATTGAGAACCTTTTTGGGGAGCCTGGGAGCTCCATTGGTGAAACATCAGACTTTGGCTCAGGGCATGACCCCGGGGTTCCTGGGATGGAGTCCCACATCAGGCTCCCTGCAGGGAGCCTGCTTCTCCCTCTGCCTGCGTCTCTGCCTCTCTCTGTGTCTCTCATGAATAAATAAATAAAATCTTAAAAAAAAAAAAAGTTGAGTTCCACTTACTTGCACTATGAAGGGTACATATACTGTGTGTTAACAGGATGAGGCTCACCAGGCGAGGCGAGCTGCCTCTAACCTGTCTCCTTTGAGGATGGCTCCCTCTCAGGGCTGTTGAGGAACTGGAGTTCCCAGTCCTGGTGTCTCTCTGGCTCTGAATCCTCTTCTCCTGGGTTTCCAGAATCATCGGTGGAATCTGTGCGGTAGCACAGAGGCCTTCTCTCTCCGGACCCAGCCCCCAGCGTCCCTGGGATGCGCTGTGTGCTGGGGTGATGCTGGGACCTGCCTCCCTGCGTCTCCTCTGTTCTCAAAGGAGAAGGAGGTTCCAGAGCTCCTTTAAGCAGGTGGCCAGACTGGACTTCCATCTGTCTGTCCTGCATGGGGAAGTCCCAAGGACTTCAGTTTCCTTTTGCAGGCAGGTGAGTGAAGAGGTCCCCTCCTGCGGAGGGTGCCTGCATCCTCCCAGGCCCAGGGGCACCCCTGGCTGTGTCTACAGCCCCAGATCCCCCCTTCCCTTCCCTCTCACCTCTCCCTCTCCTATCTCGGTCCCTCTCATTTCTACTCCTCCCCATTGAGCATTTTTGTTATGAGTCTTTTCATATCTTTCCTGGGGAACCGGCGGCCCTCCTGCTCTGGTCCGTGTTCGCCTCCAACACCAGGACCGCCAGTCCACCCCGTGGTCTCCTCCTGCTCCCCGGCGGTGCTGTGACACGTGGGGAGGCGCCCACCCCCTCCTCAGCCTTGGGTGGCTTTCAGCCAGCTCCTTGGTCAGAGGAGATAAGTGGCGGCTGCAGGCACTTTTACCCCATTTGTCACTTGCTTGCCTTTGGGTTTATGTGTTGTTGTTTTTTTTTTTTTTTTAAAGATTTTATGTATTTGGGTGGGGGGGAGCACACAGAGGGTGAGGCAGAAGCAGGCTCCCTGCTGAGCCGGGAGCCCAATGCAGGGCTCCATCCCAGGACCCTGAGATCACGACCTGAGCCAAAACCAAGAGTGGGAAGCTTAACCAACTGAGCCATGCAGGCGTCCCTGGATTTATGTTTTGGATCCTACAGAAATGTCTTGCATTTTTTGTCTTTTTATGGTCCTGGCCTGGAGCTGCAGGGGAGGGAGGCAAGGCCTTCTCCCCCCGAGATAAGGAAGGCCCTGGTGCTGGCTTTACTCCAGGACTTCCTTGCTTTCATTTCACATTCAGAGTATCCGGCTCACTGAGCGGCAGTTGGGAGCTGAGGGGCTGGTGGTTGGTTATTTCAATGATGAGTTTTCTGGGTGCCCTACCGGGATCCATCTGCTTAAGTCATATTTTCTACATTGACATGCTAGGTTATCTTCTTTTTTTTTTTTTTTTTAAGATTTTATTTATTTATTCATGAGACACAGAGAGAGAGAGAGAGAGAGAGAGAGAGGAAGAGACACCGGCAGAGGGAGAAGCAGGCTCTCGCTGGAGTCTGATGTGGGACTCAATCCCGGGTCTCCAGGATCACCACCTGAGCCAAAGGCAGATGCTCAACCGCTAAGCCACCCAGGCGTTCCAACGTGCTAGGTTATTTTTTTTTTTCGTGCTAGGTTATTTTTGCTGTATGAAGGCTTCTCTCCTATGGGGATGAAGACAGCCCGAGCTTCCTTGTCAGCACATCACAGTGATGGGACAGCAGCTGTCACCTGTTAGTTTGGCAAAAATTTTCAAGCTTGATGCTCTTCTGTCCTTGGGAGGGCGTGAGCAAGACACGCACTCTCGGACTCTGCTGGTGTGATTGGTGTACGCGGTACATGCTTTTTTTTGGAGAAAGGTTTGGCAAAAGGCATCAATGGTTTTGTTTTGGTTTTTGTGTGTATGTTTTTTAAGATTTTATTTATTCATGAGAGACACAGAGAGAGGCAGAGACACAGGCAGGGGGAGAAGCAGGCTCCCTCTGGGGAGCCGGATGTGGGACTGATCCTGGGACCCCGGGGTCACTCCCTGAGCTGAAGGCAGATCTCAACCACTGAGCCACCCAGGTGCCTTCCCCCCTTTTTTAAAAAAGATTTTATTTGGTTGGCATGTTAAATATCTACCCGTCAGGACTGGATCTGTGCACCGGGAGCAGCTCTGGAGAACGAGAGGCCCGGGGGGTGTGGCCAGGCCCCACGACAGACCAGGCCAGATGTTGCAGAAAGTAAACACGGATGCTTCTGTATGCATTAATACTTATGCACATACACACATGTGCTGGACTTTGGTCTAGAAAGATGTACCTTGAACAGAAGATATTGATCTCTGAGGGGAGGGATTGGGAAGAAAGAGAAATGATGTTATTTTATTTATATATTTTTTGGGGGGTTAGACCCCAATGTTACATTAGTTTCAAGAGTACCATCTAGTGATTTAACAAGAAAGGCTTGAGTTTCATTATATCTCTCTGGACTTTTCACTGTTTCTAGGAATAGCATGTGTTACTTTTGTGTTTTTTTTTGTTGTTTGTTTTTTTGAACAGATACATTATTCTTTCGTGACCAAATGTTCAAACACAGGGACAAGTAGGCCATGATGACTGGAAGGGAAACAGAACAACTGCATTTTCAGGATAAGGGTGGTGGTGGGATTCATGTAGGGCAGAGTGGGGGCACGCCAAGGGGCTTCCAGGGACAGGAAGAGGCTGTTTCTTGGCCTGGGCAGTGGGCACCTGAGTGTTTATTTATTTTATTATTGCTTTTTTAGCTGTACGGACGTTCCTATACCTACTCATATGTAAGATACACTTCATGATTTTAACAATAGACACGTGTGGGACGCCTGGGTGGCCCAGAGATTGAGCATCTGCCTTTGGCTTAGGGCGTGACCCTGGGGTCCTGGGATCGAGTCCCACATCGGGCTCCCCACAGGGAGCCTGCTTCTCCCTCTGCCTGTGTCTCTGCCTCTCTCTGTGCGTCTCTCATGAATAAATAAATAAAAATCTTTAAAAAAAGAAAACAATAGGCACGTGTTAGGTGAGGCAGTGGGTCCCCTATGGTTTTAGGTCGGCTTCATCTGAACTTGATGACGTGAATTTGCTCTTCTATTTCAGACCTTCCCTCTCCACTCTTTATGCCTCTTTCTGTTTCTGGATTCCACGGTTTCCTTGCCTCTTCATGACAAGGCCACCCACCTAACAGTTGCCGCCCCTCCCCGGTCCTGCAGGGCAGGAAAACGCCATAGTCTGTGGGCAGAGGGCTCATACCCAGGCAATTACGGAATTAGGAATTAATGCATTGCCTAAGCTCATTCTTATCAAAGTCATGCCTAAGCTGCCTGCTAAGTTCTGGCAGCCAGGCCACTGCTGCCTGGAATAGTCTGGCCAGTGGTGATCAGGGGACAGTGGGTGTCAGGCAAGCGGGGCTACCTGGGGGGGGTTCTCGGTTGGTGGTGGGGCAACAGGTAGAGTGGGTGTTGTGCATTTGTCATCTCTACTTCAGAAGGACAGCATGCATTGATTTTTTATGGTCAGAAGGATTTTTCTGGGTATTGTGTTCGGGGCATTTTTGTTTTCTTTATAACAGTTTACTTTTTTTTTCATGCTACTATTTTTTAAGTATTTTTAAGTCAAAGGGGGATTTATTGAAAAGATGCAGAGGTGCCTCAGTTGAAGGACGTGCTGGGCGCCAGCCTGCAGGAGGCAGTGAGCACAGCCAGCGGGGGCAGGGATGGCCCAGGCCTGCTGTGGTCTCCGCATGTCCTTATGTGGCCCGGGTGGCATCCGGGCTTCTCTGCGTGACCAACAGGCTGCCCCCGGCCCTGTCCTGTGGCAGCTGGGTTCCTATGGGACATTCTCAGGGAGGGCATCCTCCCCTGCGCCCATCAACCCTGGCCCGAGGCCGGGCGTCTCTAAGTACCTGGTGGTCCTCTGGGGTCCCAGGCTGGAGAAGAGAAGGGACGGGCACTGAGAAGACGACCCTTCATCTGCGCTTACTCGGCTCTGTCCTTACCGGGCGCCTCTCGTGCAGGGGCCTGGGCTTCATGCCTTGAACATGTGACACCAGCAAGACCAGAGACTAGAGAACATGGGCTCTCAGAACCACCCGCCAGGGCCACGCTCCCCGTGGGCAGAAGGAAGGGGAGCTTTCTGCGGCGGGCAGAAGGTGCCTTCCTCACACTCCACAGAGGGCTTGGGGTGTCGCCCACTGGGAGGGGACTCATGGCTAAGAAGCCAGACCTGGAGCCCGGGGGCTGCCACTGCTGGAATTGCCGGTTGCCTGGTAGGCTGGGATTTGGGGGTCCAGCCTGGAAGTCAAGGTGTCTGCTGGGACAAAACGGTCGGGTTTATAGGGTGTTATTGTAGAAACACAAAGCCCAGGCCTGAGTCTGGTGCCTGGCCCCACACATGGGGCAGGAAGCTGTGTCCTGGCACCTGCTCTGTCACCAGCATCAGGCACCTGTCCTGTTCTGGGAACCAGCAGAGAGACTGCCCAGGGCTGGGGCGGGAGAGGGAGGGGCCCCTCCTGCTAGAGGCCTGTGTGTGAGCCTCAAGGGCCTGAGCACAACCTCCCCCCCGCCCAGTCACCCCGGGAGCGGCTGGGGTCTCCCAAGCAAAGTGCTCTCCCGGAGAATGCCGGCCATTCGGAGCCAGCGACCGCAGCTGCGCCGCGAGGGCTTGGGCGTCGAGGGGGTATTGGCACTGGCTCCCTCCACCCGCACTCGGCTCTCCATGTGGGCGGGTGTCCCCAGGCGGCTTGGTCCGACACTGCTTCTACCTCTACGGTTTGGGGTTTGGGGCGTGCCTGTGTGTAACATTCCTGCACCATGTGGCGGTGAGGGTCTGTCCCCCCCCCCCCAACACTGTGTGCAGAACGGGTGGAAATCCCAGCTGGGCCCTGGGCCCTGGGGCAGAGCCAGTTCCAGGGGCCCCTACCCCAACCACTGTCATCAAGGCTCAGTCCTGCGGGGAAAGGTACCATTTCTCAGCTGTAGCCGAGGAATGGGAAGTGGGCTGGGTGGGTAGGGGGTGGAAGGCTCTGGACGTGTGGTGGCACCCACCACCCATGGGCAGTCATGGGCCAGTCCCCTGCCCCTTCTGCGCCCACACCCACCCTCTGCCTCGGGGCATCAGATAGGGGTGGGGTGAGGGGGTACATAGGAGAGAACAGGCAGGCTGGTTGGGGCCAGAGAATCGGAGAGCAGAGCAGTGGGATGGAAGGAGGGAGCGGTGGGTCCCTGGGTCCCTCTGGGCCTCTGACACAGTCACTCTGTCCCCGTCCATGTGGGTGCCCACAGGACACCTGGGTTGTGGAGCTGATTCTGGTCACATAGGGAAGCTGGTGACAGGGTGCCCTCCCTCCCTCCCCTCGGACCTCAATGCTGTTGCTGTTTGTAGGCCACTCCCTCCTCCTTGCGGCTAGGGTGGTGGCAGCTGGGCCAGTGCAGGGGACCTCGTTCCAAATAAAGCTCTGCATTTGTCAGAATCCCTGGCCCAGGCCCTGAGCAGGGGCCATGGGGTGTAGGCAGCTGCATGAAGCAGGTGAGCTTGGCCCAACAGATCCCAATAGATCCCCTCTGCGGGGCTGCAGCTGAGAACCTGGAACAACAGCCTGTTGGTGGTGGAAGGAGCGGCCTCCAGGACATGTGGGAAATGGACCAGCTACATGGACCCTCTGGTCTTTGGTGTCCTTGAGTGTGACATGGGGGCGAGGAGGAGGGACCTTCTGGGCAGAGTAAGGACCCCCCAAAATGACGGACCCCAAAGTGTTTTGTGAAGTGTACAAGGAACACAGGGGCACAGGATCAGTAAAGCAGACTGTAGAATCTCTGGCTTTCCTCAGTCTCTCTGTGTGAGTGTGCACCTGAGTCCTCTCTCGTCCCTTTGGGACAATGCTAATCGCTTCCCCAGGGTGGACTGAGCCCCAACCCAGTGAGCACACACGGGGAGCTTCTTCCAAGAAAACCCAGATTCCTGGCACCCCATCTCTGGCATCCTCCTAACCCAGGGTTCTTTTTTTTTTTTTTTCTAATTTTATTTATTTATTTATGATAGTCACACAGAGAGAGAGAGAGAGAGGCAGACATAGGCAGAGGGAGAAGCAGGCTCCATGCACCGGGAGCCCGATGTGGGATTCGATCCCGGGTCTCCAGGATCGTGCCCTGGGCCAAAGGCAGGCGCCAAACCGCTGCGCCACCCAGGGATCCCTAACCCAGGGTTCTTTAGGGGTGGAACCTAGGAACACAAATCTTCAGTAGGCACCTCAGATGGTCAAGGCGGGTGGCCCAAGAAGACTTTATTTTTAAAGATTTTATTTTTTCATGAGAGAGACAGAGACACAGGCAGAGGGAGAAGCAGGCTCCCCGCGGGGAGCCCGATGCGGGACTTGATGCCAGGACCCCGGGGTCGCTCTTTGAGCCCAAGGCAGGCGTTCAGCCGCTGAGCCACCCAGGCATCCCTCAAGGAGACTAGTGTTAAAACTTGAACCACCAGTTCGAGGGCGCTCAGCTCGAAGGCAGCATCACCACGTTTGGCCACAAGGTGGCAGCAGAGAGGCCAGGAGAACCGGGCGTGGGCGGCAGGTGCGGGAGGTGAGCTCACCTGGGCTCGGCCTGTGGAAGGGGGCGGCCCCCACGCCGCACGGCCTCCTTTGCTAGGTGCCAGTTGTGCCCTGCAGCCGCCTCTCTCAGCCGCAGGCCTTCGTGGAGGAGACTGCCGAAGTCTGTGGGCAGCAGCCGCAGGCCGTGACCTTAGCTGGGCTGGGAGTGGTGATGAGTTCCACGTGAGTGACAGAAGACAAGGGACGTCACTTGCGTGGGGCAGCTCACGCAAAGGAAAACAGCGCAGGTTGGCAGCAGGGGTACCCCACCCGCCCGACAAGCTGGTAGGTCCAGGTGCTCATAAAGGACCCGCACCTGCAGGGTTGGCTCCAGTCCCCAGAGGGTCAGGCCGGGCCGGGGCGACGGCCAGCAGGAGGCAGAGGATGCTGGGACGGGGCAGCTGCCTCCGGGAGCAGCCAGGACGTCTCTGGCTGACACTGCAGGGGGAAGAGGATTAGATGACAGTCCCCTAACCCGGCCCGGAACTAACACCGCCCCCCCCCCCAGCCTGTCCCCCTAAAGCTGCCAGAGCTCAGAATAACCCCGAGGACCAGACAGTGGGATGGCAGGGGCTCTGCTTGGTGCCCTGCTCCTCCTGCAGCTCCTGGGTACGCGCGTGCTCGGCCTCCTGCGGGAGGGACACTGACACGCAAGGGATGGGGCAGAGCCAGCAGGACGCAGGGTCTGGCTAGGGGCAGACACACGGAGCAGCGGGAGTCGCCCCCAGCCCCTCCTGGGCAGCGAGCCCACCGCCTCACCCATCAGCAGGTGGAGCTGAGGCCAAGAACGAGGAGCTGCATCTGTACCACCATCTCTTCGACAACTATGACCCAGGAAGCCGGCCCGTGAAGGAGCCTGAAGACACGGTCACCATCACCCTCAAGGTCACCCTGACCAACCTTATCTCCCTGGTAAGATGCCCCCACCCGCACCCACCGTCCTGGGGGCTAGTTCCGACCTCCACCACCCTGACTCCGGCTCGTCTCCAGAACGAGAAGGAGGAGACCCTGACCACCAGCGTCTGGATTGGAATCGTGAGTGAGAGCCGGGGAGCCGAGTGGGGGTCCTGCCCAGGTCTCCCCAACTCCTGCGGGCGCCAGGTGGAGACGCAGGGCACTGCCGGCCATCCCCACCCCTAGGACTGGCAGGATTACCGACTCAACTACAGCAAGGACGACTTCGGGGGCGTGGAGACCTTGCGGGTCCCTTCGGAGCTCGTATGGCTCCCGGAGATTGTGCTGGAGAACAAGTGAGGCCGCGGCCCTGCACCTGGCGGGCGGGGCCGGGGTTGGGCCCGGGCAGACGCCGGCTCTCTCGCGGCGCCCACAGCATTGACGGCCAGTTCGGCGTGGCCTACGACGCCAACGTGCTGATCTACGAGGGCGGCTACGTGAGCTGGCTGCCCCCCGCCATCTACCGCAGCACCTGCGCCGTGGAGGTCACCTACTTCCCCTTCGACTGGCAGAACTGCTCGCTGGTCTTCCGGTGGGACAAGCTGCTCAGGGGCGGGGGGCAGGGAAGGGGCTGGGGGGCGGTGGGCAGGAGGGCAGGGGGCAGGGGGCGGGGCGGGGCCGCCCGGGAATGGGATGTGGGGGTCCCGCCTCCGAGCTCCTGGGGGGGGGCGCCGGGCCCTGGCTCCGCAGCTCGCAGACGTACAATGCCGAGGAGGTGGACTTCGTCTTCGCCGTGGACGACGACGGCGAGACCATCAGCAAAATCGACATCGACACCGAGGCCTACACGGGTGAGGCCCCCTCTGCTCCGAAAACCCGCCCCTGCACGGGCCCGGGGTGGGGGTGGGGTACTGGCCAGCTGGGGCGACCGCAGACCGTGGAGAGCAGGGTGGACGCGGCCGCCGCCCTGCTCGAAAGCACTCCCGACCGTCCCGGGCCCCGTCCCTCCCACCCCTTCCCGCCCCGCAGAGAACGGCGAGTGGGCCATCGACTTCTGCCCCGGGCTGATCCGTCGCCCCAACGGAGCCTCCGCTGGGGACCCGGGGGTCGTCGACGTCATCTACACGCTCATCATCCGCCGGAAGCCGCTCTTCTACGTCATCAACATCATCGTGCCCTGCGTGCTCATCTCGGGCCTGGTGCTGCTCGCCTACTTCCTGCCCGCGCAGGGTAAGGGGCCGCGGGACCCTGAGCCCGGCTCGCTGCTGGCGGGGCGGCTCTCACCGGGCGCTCCCTCCAGCCGGCGGCCAGAAGTGCACCGTTTCCATCAACGTCCTACTCGCCCAGACCGTCTTCCTGTTCCTGATCGCTCAGAAAATCCCCGAGACGTCGCTGAGCGTGCCGATGCTGGGCAGGTGACGGCAGAGGGTCCCGGGGCAACCCGGGGAGGGCGCGGGGGCGGGGGCGGGGCCAGGCAAACATGGAGGCGGAGTCAGGAGCACGCGAGGGGAGCCGGGCAGGCGACACCGGGAGCAGCTCGGGGGGGTCCGCGCCCTCCTGGGCTTTATTTGAGCGTGGGGCGGGACTGGGGCGGCGGTGGGTGCTCGGGTCCCCCGTCCTCCGCGCTGCAGCTGGACGCCACCTCGAGGCCTCCTGAGTATCTCTGTTGGGGATGGGCCGGCTCAACCCCTTCCCGCGAGCCCCGCCACCACCCCAGCCCCCCACTCCCCTCCCCCGGCCTCGAACTCCCCGGTGCCCGTGCCCCCATCCCGAACTCACCGGTCCTCCCTCGGTCGCGAGGCCCAGCGGGCGCCGCCGGTGCTGCAGGAAGGAGGAGGACCCCCGCAGGCCCCGCCCGCACAGGCACAGCCACGCCCCCTGCAGCACCAGCCGGGCGCTGGCGCCCACCGCGGCCCCCGCCTGCCGCACCCGGTGCCCCGCGGCCTGGGCTAGCCGGCTCAGCGCTGCGCCCGGGTCCCCCGCGCCCGGGGCTGGGCCCGGACTGCCGGCGCCGCCGTCCAGTCGCCGCGCCTCCTGCTGCAGCCACAGGGCTGAGATCTGCCGTGGGGGGTGCAGGGGTTGGGGGGTGTGGGGGCCTGTGCCCCCGTGCCCCCTCCTTCCGCAGCCCCCCAGCCCCACCTCACACAAGGTGGCGCCGAAGCTCACGACGCTGGCCGCGGCCTCTCTGAGCACCAGCCTCAGGGTGGGCGTCGGGGCGGGCGGCCCCTGCGGCTCCCGGTGGGAATCAAGCTCTTGGAACCTCTGCTCCAGATACTCGTGGGCTGAGGCCACGGCGAGCTCCAGGGAGGACAGCAGCGGGGGCTGCAGGGCCACCTGGACACGGAGCAGGGGGAGCGGGGACAGCGGGGCCGTCGGGGCCGGGGACAGTGCGCGGGGAGCGCGGGGCCGCGGGCGCAGCCTCACCTCCGTAGAGCTGTGGAAGTGGTACACCCACAGCAGGGTTTCCAGGGAGCTGGGGGTCCCCTTCATGGTTGCCGGCGGAAGAGGGAGCACCGAGCCGCGGGCGTCTGGCCCCGCTGGGGAGGAGCAGACTCGCCAGCGAGGCCGGTCGTTTGTGAGGTCACACGCCGCGGGCTCTGCAGGTACCTCATCTTCGTCATGGTGGTTGCCACGATCATCGTCATGAACTGTGTCATCGTGCTCAACGTGTCTCTGCGGACGCCCACCACACACGCCATGTCCCCGCGGCTGCGCCACGTGAGAGCGGCGAGGGGGACGGCTCCGGGGGCGGGGCGATGACCCGGATGGGGCGGGGCCTCGAGCTCGCTTCGCCCCGCCCCCAGGTCCTGCTGGAGCAGCTGCCCAGCCTCCTGGGCTCCAGCGCACCCCCCGAGGCTCCCCGGGCCGCCCCGCCGCCCAGGCGCGCGTCCTCGGTGGGCCTGCTGCTCCGTGCGGAGGAGCTGATCCTGAAAAAGCCGCGGAGCGAGCTCGTATTCGAGGGGCAGAGGCACCGGCACGGGGCCTGGACTGGTGAGCCGAGGGGCGCGGGCGGGCCGGCGGGGGCGCGGGCGGCAGGGGCGTCCCGCAGTGACACTCCCCTCCCTCTCTCCCTCGCTCCTCGGCGCCCCAGCAGCTGCCCTCTGCCAGAGCCTGGGCGCCGCCGCCCCCGAGATCCGCTGCTGCGTGGAGGCTGTGAACTTCGTGGCCGAGAGCACACGGAGCCAGGAGGCCTCCGTCGAGGTGGGGCAGCCGGCGGGGGGGGGGGGGGGCGCCTGGAGGCTGCCAGTCTCTGGCTCCGCGGGACACGCAGCTTTGTGTCCGCCCCTCCCCTCCCCAGGAGGTGTCCGACTGGGTGCGCATGGGGAAGGCCCTGGATCACCTCTGCTTCTGGGCCGCCTTGGTGCTGTTCGGCGTGGGGTCCAGCGTCATTTTCCTTGGGGGCTACTTCAACCAAGTGCCTGAGCTGCCCTACCCACCGTGCATGTAGCCGGCTTCCCCACCCGGTTCCCGGGGCGGGGTGGGGTGGGGGGCTGCTGTACGGTGATCCTTTACCGACCTCACTTTTATCGACCGCCCGACCGCCCCTAATAAATCGGAGCTTTGCCAACCTCACAAGAGGAGTTGCGTGTGCGTGCGGCATGTAGGTCTGGCCACCGCGGGGTCCGGAGCCGAGGGTTCTCGGATGCCGGCCCTCCGGAAACCACTCGGTATCCCTCCTCAAGCCCTGCTGACCCCTCTAGCCCCAGGAGCTGTTATCGTCATCAGCGGATCGCCAAACTTAAAGGTCCCCTCCAGCCCACAGGGTAAGGCTGAAGGCACCCCTCCCCCTCCAGTCTTTCTTCCGGGTTTCTGGACCCAGCACCACCCCCTCCCTCCCAGTTCTGCTGGCTTACCCTGGCTGGTATCCAAGACTGGGAAAGAAAATGGAAAAAAACAGGGCGAGCTGGTGGGAGCTGGTTGAATTGTCTTTATTAACAAACGGAAGATCCAAGGCCACTACATTGGGAGGGGGCGGGGCTACTTGCTGCTCACACTATATACAGAGGCAAGCAAGGGGGTGGGGGTGGGGGTGGGGGGACAGAGCTCCCTGTTCCCTCCCTCCACCAGGGAAGGTCCGAGGCTAGAAAGAACTGGGGCTGGAAAGGGGGAAATGTTTTGGCTGGCGGGGTCCCCCCTCCATTCCCTGGGGTTTGGGGAGAGGGGAATCATTAAAGTGCTTTCAGAAAATGAGGAAATGGTCCCTGCCCCTGGAGTGGCAGGCGACACCCCCCCCCTGACACCTAGGGCCCAGTGACCCCCCCCAGGGTCTGGTACATTCAAGGGGGGAGCCGGCTCCCCTGACGTGCAAATGAAGGGGCCCAGGGCCCTGCCCGGTCAGCAGCAGTGGGGTACGGGGTGCATGCCCCGAGCACTCTCCTCAAGTGGAGAAAAGGGAGTGGGGCTCAGTCCACTTGGTTCCTGTAAGGGGAAGCTGTGCCTCTCCCCAGAACCGGGACAGGCACAGTTTTGGGGGGAGAAGTATTGGGGGGAGGGAAATAGGATGGTCACGTGATCACAAAAGCATCAGGGGTCAGAGGTCACGTTCCCAGCAGGCTCCAGTGAATCAAACCAGTCGAAAGCAAAAGCCCAGGGAGGGGAAAGGAGGGCGGCCTGGGGAGTCTGGCTGTGGGGCGAGCTGGCCCTGTCACCAGTTCATGATGCAGTTTCGGTTCAGCGTCATGAAGTAAACTTGGCTGCTGCCCCCAGAGCGGACGGAGGCGAAAAACACCTGGGCGGGGAGGAGAAGGGATTGGGGAAAGAGTCTCAGTTAACTGGAGAGAGAGAAGCTCCAGGATTTAGTCTCTTAGGGCACCCCCCACCCTGGAGGCAGAGGTAAGGGGAGAGTGCGGCATGTAGGTCTGGCCACCGCGGGGAGAGAGCAGCTGGCAGACACTACATGAAGGAGTCAGAAACTGCAGGTGACAAAAGGCAGGCAGGGACCCCAGGACCCCTTCCCAGGAAGACCCCACGGCCATCCCCTCTGCCAGGGGGCTGAGGGGCATAGGGGAAGGGGACCCCACCTTGTCATTCCGCTCGCACAGGAACTTGAGCCTCTGGGCTCGTTTGTGCATGAAGACACCGTCCAGGTGGCCTGTCTCCACGGAGCGGATCTCAATGGCTTTCTCACCCCAGCCCATGATCTGGTTGGAGCAGATGTAGGCTGAGGGGAAGGGGAGGAGGGGCTGTGAGTGGGGGCCAGGCAGGTAGCTGGGGGCAGGGGGCGCTCCAGGTGGGCCCCTCACTCACCTACAGAGGTGGGCATCTCTCCCCACTGCAGCACCACGTCCTTAATGATCCGCCCATATGTGTTGACGTAGACGCCTTCGTCCTCGTAGCACAGCAGCATCTCCATGCCGTCAGTGTTGGGGAGGAAGATGATGGCATGGGGCGTGATCTGGCTCTGGATCTGGGGATGAGAGGATGGACTGCAGGCAGTGCACCCTGAGCCGGGGCTTGTGGCTGCGCTCTACCCAAAGCCCTGCCGAGCTTACATGCACAGGGATGTAGATGTCATAGCTGTTCCCCGAGTCCACGTCCACAGCATGGAAGCCGGCACTGGAGCCATAGATGACCTTGAGCCGCTGACCCTCCTCCACAGTCAGGTCAACCAGCAGAGGACGGTGAGGGAGATCTGCGAAGGACTGAGGAGGGGAGGGGACTCAGGGGGGATGGCCAGGGACTCAGGGGGGGGGTGCAGAGGGGAGAAGGGGCTCAGGGGGCATGTCTAGGGCAGTGGGGGGTACGGGGGCAGAGGGGGGCCCCTGAGGCTACCTTGAAGGCCATGAACTTGTGGTAGGGTTTGGGGGCCCAGGCGTACACCTCCACGGAGCTCTTCAGCGCGATGACCAGGAACTTAATGCGCTCGTACTTCACTGGGGGGCAGGCAAGCAAGGGGAGGGGTGTCATCCAGGAAGCCCAGACCCCGATCCCTCTTCTTGGAAACATGCCCCTGGCACCCCACGGTGCCCTCCTCACCCACGCGGTAGTGCCCGCAGCCCTCCATGTCGCCCACGGTGGTCCAGCCCTGCTTCTTCTCCACGTCCGGGTCATTGTGCAGAATCTTGTTCCGGAGCCAGGACAGGTAGTACACCCGCAGTTTATTCCTTTTCCCTAAGGAGGACATGTGGCCCCTCACCAGAGGTCAGCGGGGCAGAGTGGGGCGGGGTGGGGTGCACCCCACAGGGGTTGGGGACGCGAGGCCACCCTCTTGGCCCTCCTCCCAGGCTACAGGCAGCGGACGGAGCATCTGGGGTCCCCAGCCTGTGCCCCGCGCACCTGAGATGGTGATGAGCAAGTTGAGCCCTTCTAGGACATCCATTTGCTGGAAGCGCCGCCGCCCGATGAGCCCATACACCTTGCCCTGCCCGCTCCGGTCCAGTAGCATCAGGCCATTCTCTGTGCCCACCAGCAGGTTGACACCTGCAGCGGGAGCCCCTGGGCGGGTCACTGGTGGCCAGCCCTCGCCCGACTGGGGGCCCAGGGGTGCCAGCAGACCCTGCTCTCCCTCCCTGGCCCTGGCTCACCCCAAAGAGCTGCACAGAGGATCTCTGAATTAAACCGCTTCTTGTACTTGCGAATCTCGGGGGTCTCGCTGTGGGCGCGGGTGTTGGTAGGGTTCACGTTGACCACGGAGCCTTTACGCACGTCGTACTGGAGCTGATCTAGCCGGCCGCCCTCTCCCCCCACCAAGGCTGCCAGAAAGAGGAGAGGGAGAAGGGGAGGAGGGCTGCAGCCCCCCTCCCCTCACCCCTGCACTGGGCAGGGGGTGAGGGGGTGGGGAGGGTGGGCAGGCCTCCTCTTAATCCTCAGGGGGACAGGGGAAAGGTGGAGAAAGGAGAAGGTGCAGGGGGCATGGAAATGGGGCGCAAGGCCTGGCAAAATCCTCCTGTCACTCAAGGGCCTCAGGGCCGGTCTCAGGCCCAAGAAGAGGCCGCGACCCTTGGTAAGGCTGTGTCCCAGAGACCCCCTGTGCCCTTCCCCAGGCCCCATGGCACCCTGTCCTCCTGTCCTCACCTGTGATGGGGATGGTATCCCCACTGCCTCCAGGCTGGTAGATCCCTAGGTCCACAAACATCGTGAATGAGCTCTTGCCAGGGGCCTTTACCAGCCCACGAGACTGGTACTGTGGGGGTGGGGCAGCAGTCAGGCAAACCCCGAGACCCAGCCGCGGGCTGCCCACTCCTCCCCAAACCCTGGCCGTCTCGACCCTGCTGTGCGCCCCCCAGCGCCCCTGCCCGCTGCCCCACACATCAGGGTCTGCACTGTCTACTTACATCACTACCTCCATCCTTAGATGGGGGGCTTTGACCTTTGCCGCTCTCGGTGGGTGAGTGGCTGGGCTGGACGACATCTGGCAGGTTTGTGTAGCCATTGCTGTCTGCATGCAGCAGGCTGCGCTCCTCTTCAGGAGTCTAAGGGAACAGAGGGAGGGGAGCCAGTGCCGGGCAAGGAGGGGGCACAGCAGGTGCTTGGAAGAAGGTGGGGGCACTCACGCGCTGGACTACCATGGTGCCACCCCCATAGGGGGTCTGGGTCCCAGCTATCTCTTCCACGTCGTGGACCACCATGGTGCTGACGCTGTCCGTGTCCCCGTCGCTGCCACGGGAGAGGGGGGGGGCCGTCAGTCTCAAGCCCTGCTTGTCAGCCCTTGGCAGACACAGGGAGGACCAGTGCTCTCCCCTCCACTCGGCACAGGCCCCTCTAGCTGACAAGGCCGTGGGAGACAGATGGGGCCACCAGCCCAGACCCCCTTCTCTAAAGAAGGGGAAGGGAAACCGACCAACAGCAATAGCCAAGGACCCCAGCCTAGAAGAGGGGGAGCCCTGCCCATCCCCAGGCACCCCCATACCGGGCCCCAGGGGGGTCTCTGCTCCCCTCTGAGGGCTCGCCGTTGCTTTCATCCTCATCTTCACTGCTCTCCACCTCCTCACTGGAGGACGAGTAATCCATGGCCTTCTTGGGTGGCCGTGGGGCATCGTCCAGGGCTCGCTCCTTCAACAGCACGAAATCCTGTGGGGAGGGGGTGGGGAGGGAGGCGTGAGAAAGGGGGAAGGGAAGGAGGAGCAAGTATGATGGGTGCCAGAGGAGAAAGGGCAAGCGACAGGGGGCTCCCAGGCAGGCCTTCTCACTGACCTCACCGATGGCACGCTTATAGCTCTGGGAGGGGCCGCAAGGGTGGAAGGGCAGCCAAGAGAAGCAGGAAAGAGGTGAAGAAAGGTCAGTAGCCCAAAAGTGCAGCCCGCAACCCCTTCGCACAAGGATGGAGGGGGCCCTCCCAGCACCGCCCTGGGCTCCTGGGGGCTCTGAGGCCCCAAGCCCCCACCCAGGGGCAGGCAGGGCCAAAGCTGCCACCGATGACTTACTGCGGGCCGGCCTGGCCGTGAGCGGTGGTCATCAGGCTTGGCTTTGTTCCCAGGGGAGAGCACTGGGGAACTATCCAGTTTGGAGGAGGCTGGATCGGGGAGGGTGGGAGAAGGGGGGTCATTGAGTCCCAGTCACCACTGTGAGCCCCAGCCAGCTGCCCCCAGGGAAGGGTCCATCGACTGGGATAGGGCTGGAGACCAGCTGAGCAGTCTGTGGCATACCTCCTACACGGTTCCGCTCCAGCGAGCCAGCCTGGGGCAGGTGCCCGTGAGCGGGGAGGGCACCTTCCGGCCGCTCCCAGCTGGGGTCGCTCCTCCTGAGATCCGGGTTGCTGCAGGAGAGCAGAGGCAGGTCAGAACAGGGGCTCCTGTCGGGGCCTGAGCCGCACTGCAGAGGGGGACACCACCAGGGGCAGCAGGTGGCAGTAGTGAGGGTGGGCGTGAGTGGTGGGCAACTCCATTACCTACAGGCGTTGGGCGGGCCAGGGGGCTGAGCGGGGGGCCCTGGAGACTTGGGGGTGCCCCGCTCTGCCCGCCTTTGCAGATAGATTTGCCAGGCGGAGTTGCTGCGAGGTCTGTGGAGGGAGCACAGGGGTGCCGGGGGGGCGGGGCAGGGGGCACTGAGGTGATGGGTGTGGGGCTGGCCCACCCCTAAGCGGGTATACCTGGCGACCTCCCCTGTGCACCCCCGCCCCCCACCCCAGGGCCACCGTGCAGCTCCACCCGGGCACTACCTGGCGCGGACAGCCTGAGTGGGCCGGGCCCCTCCGGCCCCACTGGTGTTGAGCGCGGCAGCAATGGAGGAGGTCCTCTGAGGCACCTGTGGGGGGAGGAGGGGTCAGCGCCGCCCTCCCTGGGCGCTCCTCACATGTGCGCATCCTGGCCTCCACCCTGGCAAGTATTTTCCTGGCTCTCTCAGACAAGCAGACTGAAGTTAGGGGAGCTCACGAGTTTTCCAGAGTCATGAAGCTGGGATGCCAACCCAACAAGTCTGGGGCTTCCAACACCTGGCCGCATCTGCTCCCTCCCTTGCCCCCAACAGCAGGGACAAGGTCCCAGGGCAGGCAGCCCACCCTCCCGCCCTCCCACCAGAGTGGAGGCAGAACAGGGCCCAGGGCAGAACAGGGCCTCCCCCCCCATCTCCACCTTTTCCTTCCCACTTCTCACCTCTCTCCTGGTTCTGCACAGGGCCCTTACCTTGGGGGGGGCCTCAGTATCCGGCCGGACCCAGGCTGGGGGGTTTGGGCCGGGGCCAGGCCCTTCGGAGGTGGGATCTGAATTCTGGCGGATGACGGCTCCTCGGGCGCTGGGCGTGGTGGTGGGCGTGGGGACAGCAGGGTCAGGCTCATGGGAGGCTGGGAAGGCAGCCAGGTTTCGGGTGGGCTGGTCCTGCAGGGACTGGGATCGGGGTACAGGCGCTGCATATGGCTTCAGTGGGACCCGGTGTGCCACCAGGCTCTGCAGGGAAAGACCAGGGAGGGTGGGCTGCCTGCTTTGTGGCACATCCCCACCCGCGAGCGGGGGCCTGGCTGGGAGGAAGGGGCAAGGGAGGCCTCTGGCTTCCAACTGTCTATCAGGAAGGGGCTCTGGCAGCCTGAGTACAGGTGAGACCTCACCAGATACATGCAGCAGCCGGCAGGTGCTATCTGCCCCCGTACCCCGAGATCCACGATTCCCAGCTAAGAGATGCACGTGCGCGCGTATATACAGCCATGCTGCAGCCATGCAGAGAGAAGCTCCCGCATCAGTGTGTTAACACGGGAACGGGGAGAGGCTCACCTTGTGCGGTCCCTCCTGGGGCTCCACCGGCCTCTGCATAGGCGGAGTTTGGGAAAGGGGGCCCGGAGGCCCGGGGGCGGCCTGGGGAAGGGGGGGCTCAGGCCCTGTGCTGCTTGGCTTGGTCTTGGCCAAGGGGGAGTTCTGCTGCTTGTTCATCCTCGTCCTCTCCTCAACCTGTGGCATGACAGGGTGCCCAACAGGCCAGCTGTGCTTCCCCATGCTCAGAGCATGCCTCCCCCATCCTGCACGCTCTGCCCATGGCCCATGCCAGGTCCCCCCTTCCCGGGTCTGCCAGGGCTCCATGCCCCCCCATCCTGCACGCTCTGCCCTCAGGCCCATGGCCCATGCCAGGTTCCCCCTTCCTGGTCCTGGTCCCGAGAGGAAGGGAGGAGCCAGGGAGGAGCCAACCTACCTCTCGTGCCCAAGCAGGCTTGTCAGCGGGACTGCTGCCCCGGCCGTAGTGGTATAGCGGCTTCCTATCGGTGGGCAAGCCCGGTTGCTGCTGCTTCTGCTGCTGCTGCTGCTGCTGCTGCTGCTGCAGGGACTTGAGGTAGGCGTGCTCCTGCTGCAGCTGCCTCTGGAGCCGCTCGGACTGCCGCTGCTCCTCCAGCTGCTTCCGCTTGTACTCCTGGGCCCAAGGGTAGGGAGAGCGGGCTCAGCGGAGCCCAGAGCCGGAGCAGGAGGGCCCTCTGTCCAGCTGCCCGTGGCATAGGGCTCTGCCCCAGACGCCTGGCCGGACCCCCTTCCCACTCCAGCACAGAGGCTCTGAATCCGCTTCTTCCCAGAGGAGGTCGGGGACCCCGTTACCAGCAGCAGGGCCTGTTCCTGGAGCAGCTGTTGCTGGAGGATCTCGAGCTGCCGCTGCTCCTCCTCTAGCCTGTGACGAATATACTCCTGGGGGGCAGGGGGGGGCAGAGGGCAGGGGGAGAGGCGGGCAGGGGGGGATGCGGCGGCATGGGCAGGACAGGAGCAGTTGGGCGAGGATGAAGAGGAGAGCGGGGAGAATCAGAGAGGACAGGTGGGGTGGGATGAGCCCCCAGAGGGCAAGTGATGAGGGGGCCAAGGTGCAGGGCCCGAGAGGGAAGGGGCGGGCAGAGGAGTCAAGGCCAGGCAGAGAGATGGGGAATGAAGGCACAGAGACAGGAGGGTAGGAGCCAGGGTGGGGGTGAGGGTGGGAAAAAACAGAGAGAGAGTGAAGCTGGAAAGATAGGAGGAATCTCGGGGAAGGGAAGACGGGGAAGGGCGTGGGGTGCAGGAGAGGCAGGCGGCAGGAGCAGAGGGGAGGCGGGCTGGGAAGGGGTGAGCCCGGTGAGTGCTGGGGGCGCTGTACCTGCTCCCGCTCGGCCTGCCGCCTCTCCTCCTCCCGCCGCAGGGCCTGCCGGTCCTCCAGGCGCTGCTGCTCCTTCTCCTGCAGCTTCCGCTGCTCCCGCTCCCGCCGCTGTTGCTGTCGGGGAGAAGACCGCTCCCTCTCAGCGCCAACGCCAGCACAGCCGGCCTCTGGCGCCAGCGGTGAGGGGAGCCCTACTGGACAGCGCGGGCGGCCCCTCCCACTACAGCGGCTCTCCCTGACCCGCGGCAGCTGTGCACGGGACCCCCGCCTGGGGCCCCTGCTGCCCCTGGGGGGCCACCTCGAAGCCTCCCGTCCATCAGCTCCTCCACCAAGCAAGCGACCCAGGCCGCCACGGGGCGCACAGCGGGCCGCAGGGACGCCGTCCGGCCACAAGAGGGCAGCAGGCGCCCGCATAGAAGCCATCCAGGCCGGGCCTGGTCAGAGTGTACCGACCGAGACGGGTAGAGAGGGGTGAAGGGCGATAGGGACAGGGGGCTGGCTCACGGAGCCCTGCCTGTCCCCGCGAGGAGGGCAGGGCAGGCCTGCTCCCCGGGACACGGTGGCACATGGCCTCTGTGCCTGGCTCTTGGGCAGGGCAGCCTCGGCTCTGCAGGGAGTACGGGGCTGCCTGGAGGGCAGCACACCGGGATCTCCAGTGCCTGAGCCAATTTTCTTTACCTTTTTAAGATTTTATTCACTCATGAGAGACACTGAGAGAGAGGCAGAGACACAGGCAGAGGGAGAAGCAGGCTCCTTGCAAGGAGTCCGACGGGGACTCCATCATCACGCCCTGAGCTGAAGGCAGATGCTCAACTGCTGAGCCACTCTGGCATCCCTGAGCAATTTGAAGTCTGGCTCTCCTTGAACTTTGAAATCATGTCATTGTTTCAACAAAAGCCCCAACATTTAAGGCCATTTTCATACCCTCTCCTCCCTCACCATGTCCCTCCTGAGGAACAAATGCATCTCAGTACCTATGGATACAGATGCATGCTTTCTACAGTGGTGATTTAGTTAACAACCCTGGTATTTAAAAGATTCTCTATTATTTGAAAGGTACTTCTCCCACCCACCTCTAATTGGGCCAGGGACCAGACTATTTTCCAGCTAATCTATGCCCAAACCACTGGAAATAAAAGCAGGATCTTTAGAAGGAGCTTCCCGATGGGACCAGACTGCTGCTGGGAGCAAAAGCATGGGGCTCTGGAGTGTGTGCGGAGCCCTAGCTCCCTGACCCCTGAGGTAACTGCCTACAGGACAGACAGGAGTGGGGGGCTCCGTGCAGGGCAGGGACCATCCTCTATGTGGGGAAGGCGGCCCCTGTGTGGAGGGCTGACACCACCCACACAAGGTTGGCCAGAGGTCTGAGAGGCTGGGGAGCCTGCGCATGCTCCCTCTGTTTGGGCGGCCAAGGGAACCAATGACAGAGCCAGGACAGGGTGGTGAGAGGGCGAGTGGCCCAGGCCCCCCCCAAGGCGACCCCACCTCCTCCACGCGCCGCCGCTCCTCCTTCTGCTCCTCAATGCGGCGCTGGCGCTGGTGCAGGAGATGCTTGATGTGTGCCTCAGGGTCTCGTTGCTGCTGCTGCTGCAGCTGCTGCTGCTGCTTCAAAGCCTCAGAGTTGCTCTTGTTCTCCTGCTGCAGCCGCAGGAACTCCCGGCGCAGTGTGGATTCCCCCGGCACGTTCATGATAGAGCTGTGCCCAGTGGGCAGCACAACACAGGGCGGGTCGAGGCCTGGTCCACCCCTGCAGGTCTGCCCCACCACCACCACCGGGCACTCGGGGGTGGTTCTGCACAGCCCTGTGCCCACCACCCAGCCCCAGGGCCCACCTGGGCTCGCCCTCCTCTCCATGGCTGTCATCCTCCTCCTCACTGCCGCTGTACTCGTACTCCGTCTCCTCTGTAGGGGGAGGTCACTGCTGTTCCTCCCCCAGTGCACCAGAGCCCACCCGGGCTAGGGAAGCTTCCATGTGGATAAACCACCCAGCCTGGCCCCTCCACCCTTGGAACATGGGCTGAGACAACCAGGGGCCAGACCCCACAGCGGGCAAGGCGTGGCAGACCACGCACAAGCACTACACCGGGCCCCCGGCTCACCATGGAGCTTGTCAGGAGGGAAGGGGGGGACCTTCACTGGACAGGCTGCCTGGGATGGTGGGGGAGTGGAGGGGAAGCAGCCCCGGAGCCAAGGCAGGTGGGGGGTGGGGGAAGGAGCCGGGCAGAGGTACCACCTCAGAGCCCTGCCACCTTGCTCTGGCTCCTGCTTCTGCTCCGCACCAACCTTTCTCGCCTCGCTTCTTGCGGGAGCGGTCGATGTGGTCCTTGAGCTGGATGCGGACCTGCCGCTCTGTGGGCTGGTCCCGGATGAAGGGGAACTTGAGCAGCTGCTCTGTAGGTGGGCGGCTCAAGTAGGTCTTGATAAGACACGTGTCAATGAAGTCAGTGAACTTCTTAGACCTGGAAGTGAAGGGGGCTCACGCTGGGAGGGTCCGGGGGGGGGGGGGCAGGGTCACAGGCGCTAGACAGGGATCACCCATCTGAGAGCCATCTCCACGTCCCACCACCGGCCAGCCCCCACCCCTCGGTGGCACAGACCGTTGGACACAGGGGTTAAGGTGGGAGGCCTGGTCCGAAGACCTTCCTTTCTAGACATGAAACCCCCAGAGACCTACCATTTCTTGGACTTGAGTCTGGGGGGTGGGTTCCGTGGGATGAGGAAGAGGGCTCGCATGGGGTGCATGTCACACAGAGCTGGCACACGGGAGGGACACCATGAGTCCCTCTCACAGCCACAGAGTCTGAAGGAGCCCTGCCCACTGTGACCTCCCCAGACCCATGCCCGCCCCCCACAGCCCCTCTGGGGCTCCCTCCATGCCCAGACTCCTCACTTACGGGGGGCCCCCTCTGCCATCTCGATGGCTGTGATTCCTAGAGACCAAATGTCACTCTGCAGAGGGGGGGGGGGAGGAGGGACAGGGGCATGTTCATGACAGCCCTCCTCACCCCACCCCCTGGGCTTCTTCAGGGATGCCCCCCCACCCCACCCCACCCCATCCCTCACTCCGTACCCTGTAGTCATAGGTGGCATCGGGGTTCTCATCACAGGCGATGACCTCTGGGGCCATCCAGTAGGGGGTCCCGATGAAAGTGTTCCGCCTGCCCACAGTGCGGTCCAGCTGAGCACTCACCCCAAAGTCCACTGGGAAGACACAGAGGGAGGGGTCCTAACAGAGGGCCGCATCTGTTCTATCCTGGCCCCCACCTGCATGTGCCCCAAGGGCAGCACCCAGACTTTCCCTGGCACCCCTTCCACCCCATCAGCATCCCGAAGAGCCTCACCTAATCTCCCTGTGTCTTGGGGGAAAACCAATGGGCGAGGGCCAAGGGACAGGCAGGAGGAGCCGAAACGTCCCACCTCCCCAGAGGTATCTGGGTCATGCAGGGAGCAAAGGAAACTTCTGGAGTGATTTCCAGCAAGGGGCAAGGCCTCTCAGGGCAGGAGCAAGACTCCCAGCCTCCAGGCAGGTGACATGAGCCAGCAGGGGGAATGAGGGGCCTCACACTCAGTCCTGGAGGTCAGAGGCCCCACGTGCGTACCTAGCTTGACCTCGGCGTTCTCTGTCAGCAGCACGTTCTGCCCTTTGATGTCTCGATGGATCACCTTGTGGGCATGGAGATGGGCCAGACCCTGGGGCAGGAGGGCACGGGAGTGTGTGGACGTGAGCCGCGAAGAGGGGCCGACCAGGCTGGGCCGAAGAGGCGGCCCCTCCCCATCCAGGAGCCCAGGCACAGGCTGCATCCAAGGGGACTGTCCTGAGAGCAGCAGTCCCTGGAGGTCTCCTTGTGCCGGCAGGGCAGCTGTGAGGCAGCGGAGGCGCCATGATGGTTCTCCAGAGCTGGGACTCCGTGTCTACCCTACCCGCCCAGCGCCGCTGATGCCTGCGAAGACGACACGGCTGCGGCCTCCCTCCGCGGCCTCCCTCCCGCAGGCAGGCCTGGCCTGGAGCAGGGGGAAGTGGGCGCTCACCCGGAGAATCTCCCTGCAAATGTAGGCGATACAGTCCTCCTTCAGGGCATTCCCCTTTGTGTTCTTCACTAGGTCTGTCACGGAGCCAGCCCCACAGAACTCCATCACCAGCTACGGCACCAGGGAAAGAAAGGGGAGCATCCATCAGGCAGGGCCTTCCGCCCCTGCCAGCCACCCCACCCCCCCAGAGGAGGGCACAAATGGTGTGCAGACCAGGGGACACTCCTTGTGGAAGCCAAGGAGCTCCCTGAGCCAGGGAGAGGAGGCCATGCAGCGGCAACAGGGCAGGCAGGGCCGACGGATCCCAAGAAGGCGCCCTGGGAACCCTGGAAACTGTAGCCAGAATGATGGGCATGCACGCATTTCCCTCGGGGGGGGGGACATGCTTTTGTCAGGTCCCCCTGGGCACCCTTCACCCTGAAACAAGAACTGCTGCCCTGGAGTGTGGGTTGGCAAACTTTGGCCAGGGAACTAATAAATGTGTTTTTTACATTTTTAAATGGTTGAAAAAAATCAAAATATGGATCATAAAAATTTCAAGTCTCAGAGTCCTAAACAAAGGCTTCTGGGACACAGTGACATTCCTATCTCCGTTCATGTATGCAGGGCGTATATGGCTGCTCTCATGGCTCAGCAGCCAGGGTGAGGAGCTGTGGCAGAGACTATAGGGTCTACAGACCCCCGACACCTACCACCAGGCCCTTCACAGCAAAGAAGTTGGCCAAGGCCTAGCCCAGAGGCAAGAAAGAGACTAAGAACCTGCAACTCTCCAGGCCTGCTGTAGGCAAAGCAGCGCGCCTGGCCAGGGGGCTACAGGAGGGAACCTGTGGAGATCCCAGTGGGACCTGCAGAGGCCGTGGCCACGTCAGCGCCCCGGGGATTGGGAGGCCCGTCCAGGTGTTTCACTGCACAAAAGCCACATCTGATGCAGAAAAAGGCTGGAGGGGATGTGTGTACATTCAACAAGTGATATGGAGACTGCCTGTTGTGCATCTATGCCCAGGGCTCTCCCTCCAACAAGCCCAGGAGAGGGGGTGGAGGGAAGGACAGGTGCCCAGTCAAGCAGCTAGCCTCTGGTCCCCGTGATCGCCCACTCACACACAGCTGGCAGGTAGACCCCAGTGGAGTGTTGCCCCCCTTGCTTTGGGTATAGTGTGTTTGAATGCCTTGGAAGCAGGGTACACAGAAGGCACTCAGTAAGTACCTGTCTGGCAACTGGTAGGAGGGAAGACCTAGAATGAGCCCCAAGCCCACCACCACGGCCACCACGCACCCTAAGCTCTCTTCCTGGGGGCTGGGGGCTGGGCCGTGTAGCAGAAGGGGCGAGGCTGGGAACGAGCCCAGGCCTGGGAGGGCAAGGTCTCTCAGGAATGTTCTGGGCCAGGAGAGAATCTGGTGGAGGCCCAAAGGAGCCACAGCGAGTTTGGGTTAGACAGATTATCTGGAAGGGTGTGCACTCCACCAGGAGCCTCCGAGCCCTGCCACACCATGCACAGGGATTTGGGGACATGGCTCCCCCGCGGTTTTGCGTGAAGGCAGGACCAACGGGCTCACTACCTTTCCCAGCACGTGCGAGGGTTATGCTGTCACTCACTGTGTGTCACGCACAGTGTAAGCTCCTGGTCAGGACAGAGGCGTAGGCAAAGCCCAGGCCACCTTGGCCACCCAAACAGAGGCCACAGCATGTGGGCACTCCACGTGAGTCACGAGGCGCTGTGCATCCAGAGGCAGGGGACTTGTGAGGGAGCCTGGACACAGGGAAGTGGGGACCACTCACCCAGAGCTGGTCGTCATTCCCGGGGGGGCTCTTCTTTATGAAGGCCCCATAGTAGGTGGCGATGTTACGGTGGTGAGAATATTTCTTCAACATGTTGATCTCCTGTTTGATCTCTTCCTCCTCATCCTGGGGACATGGGAGGAGTGAGCCCAAGAGCCCCCAGCCCTCCTCAGGGCCCTGCCCCGCCCTCTGCCCTCATTGCTCCCTACCTCCGTGACATCCATGACCTTGATGGCAGCCAGCTGCCCAGTCTTGACGTGCCGACCCTGCAAGACAGAGAGCCAGGTGTGGAGGGTCTGAGTCTACAACCAGGGACGGCTTGATTCTGAGGCAGGACACACCTTCTGGCTCTTCTCTGTCTTAGAAAGTGTCCCTGTGGCGACTGGACACTTCACTTATGGGTCAGGCACAGGGACGGGCACAGGCTTCCAAGAACAACTATAGAGCCTGGAGTCCAAGTGCTAAGCTGAATAAAGATGAAGGGTTTCTGGGATGCCTGGGTGGCTCAGTAGTTGAGCATCTGCCTTCAGCTCAGGGCGTGACCCCAGGATCCTGGGATAGAGTCCTGCATTGGGTTCCCCGCAGGAAGCCTGCTTCTCTCTCTGCCTGTATCTCTGTCTCTCATGAATAAATAAATAAAATACTAAAAAAAAAAAAAAAAAAAAAAGATGAAGGGTCTCCTCCCCTAAAACAGCTTAGGGACACACGGCAGAGTCACTTCTGTTCTGGACTTCCCACAGTTTGGAAGCTGAGAAGGAAGTAAAGGAGATCCTTCCCCACTGGAGGGAGCTGGGAGCAGCTGGAGGAGGGGCTCTGCCTCTCTGGCACCTTCTATGCCAGACAAACTGCCTCCTGCATTCCGGCCCCGGCCTGCCCCAGTCAGGAAGCCTTTCCCAGAACTGTCCCCCTCCAAGGCTTGCTTGCTTGCTTTCTTTCTTTCTTTTTTTTTTTATTATTTTTTTATTTTTTTATTTTTTATTTTTTATTTTTAATTTTTATTTATTTATGATAGTCACAGAGAGAGAGAGAGAGAGAGGCAGAGACACAGGCAGAGGGAGAAGCAGGCTCCATGCACCAGGAGCCTGACGTGGGATTTGATCCCGGGTCTCCAGGATCGCGCCCTGGGCCAAAGGCAGGCGCTAAACCACTGCGCCACCCAGGGATCCCTCTTTTTTTTTTTTTTTAATTTATGATAGTCACACAGAGAGAGAGAGAGAGGCAGAGACATAGACAGAGGGAGAAGCAGGCTCCATGCACTGGGAGCCCGACGTGGGATTCGATCCGGGGTCTCCAGGATCGCGCCCTGGGCCAAAGGCAAGCGCTAAACCGCTGCACCACCCAGGGATCCCCCTCCAAGGCTTTCTATTATCATTGGCAGGACAGAATAAAGATAGAGTTGGGATTTTAGGGACCTCTGGGAAACACAGAAGGCTGACTGGCCTGGCAATGCCCCATCCCCGGTGCTAACGGGAAGTAACTTCTAGGGTACATCCCTGGCATCCCTCATCCACCCCCTATCCTTCTGACATTCCTCCAGGAACCATCCCAGCCCTGGTCAAGGAAGTCCAGGCTTCCTGGGGGAGAGGGAAGCAGAGAAGGGGAGCAGAGATCCCAGATCATTATCCTCAGCAGTCACTTGAGACCCCAAGCCCAGAGAAACAGGAGAACAGAGCTACTATTTCCATGGCAACGACCAGGCTGGTGATGGGTGAATGGGGGAGGGGATGCCTGTCCCCCAGAGCTTACATGGGGGTCCCAGTGACCCAGGAAGCAGCCCCTGAGATTGCAGAGACTTATGGAAAACCTTAGCATCAAGTTGGGAGACCAAGAGGGCAGGTGTGCCCTGGGGCCCTCCAGCTCTGGGGCAGCATGTACTTGGAACATCTCTCTGCCCCCTCTCTGCCCAGCTGCCTCCCTCTCCACATGTGACCTGTGGTCGGGCTGGGCTGGCCAGGGTACAGAGACAAGCATTGGGGAAGTGCTCCTGTGGGGAGGAGAGGGGTAGCCCCCAGAGCAAGGCCTGCTGGAGGCCAGCAGTGGGAGTTCTAGAAAACCACTTCCCTTCTGCAAGAGGTCCTGGGACTCCACCAACCTGAGGCTGGGTCTCACTGTGGTCTTGGAAGGAGCCAAAGCTGAACCGGGGCCTGAGCTCTGCTCTGAACTCTCAGGTGAGCCCCAACACATGCACATAAACATGCATACACACACACACACACACACACACACACACACACCACCGCCCCCTGCGCTCCTCCCCACATCCACCAGGCCCCAGGCCTACACCTGCTGCACTCAGGACTCATTGAGACTCAGCACACAGGCCAGCAAGAACACCCCACTTCTTGGGCCTTCTTCCTGCATTGCTTTTACCCTCCCTCCTCCTCTCCCAGCACCCCTCAAAGTCCCCAGACCTAGGGCCCACTACCCGCCACCCATGTCCTAAGGGACCCCATGGAGGAGCGCCACGCTCCTGCACCATTAGCGCCTCACCTTGTACACCTGTCCGTAAGTTCCATTGCCGACCACTTCCACCAGCTCGAAGATTCCAGCAGGGTCCTGCGGGGAGGGAAGGGGCAGGAGGTAGAAAGAACAAGGTGTCAGGGCTGGAGAACAGGACAATGTGACCAGGGAGCGGAGAGAGGGATTCAGTCAGATGAGTGAGCACAGGTGTATCACAAGGGGGCTGCAGGGAACCAGACGGCCAGCTGTGCTTCTGGAGAAGTCAGAAGAAGGGGAAGAGATGACAGCGGCCAGAGCCTAGCTGGCCTTCCACACTTGCCCCTGATCCCATATGCCGAACCCTGAGCAGCTGCACCCTCATCTGCAAAATGTGGGTGTCCAGTGCATGCCTCTGGAGCTGGGGTCAACTGTAAATGACGCGATAGCCATAATGAGCTCCAGGCGGTGCCTGGCATAGAGAGTGTGTAATAAAAGATAATCATCACTGTGATGGTTTTTTAAAAGCACGGGTGAGGAAAGCTAGCAGGAGGTTAGAAATCCAGAAGCGCCCTCCACCTGGCCCTTTCCTGCTTCTTCCCCAATCCTCCTGAGACCCAGGGCAGGAGAGCAGGGGACAGAGAGAGGGCCTCTGGGGGTGGGGGTGGAGCCCTTGTAAGTGCCTGCTCTCTGGAGCCAGGAGGTGCCAGGAAGAGACTTGAAGGAGCAGACAAAGCCTCCACAGAGGCTCACTGCCTGCTGGACCGAGGGCAGGGCAGCAGGTGCAGCTGCGGGAGGCCACCCACACTCTCTGGGCAGGCCTTCCTTCAGCCACCTGCAGGCTGGACATGTGGGACCCATAGTGAGGACGTCACCAAAAACAATTCTGGGCCAATCATCTGAGAAGTACCTAAACTGAAACTCCTTTCTCCCCGGTTCTGAAAACCAGGATAGGATTTCTGGAAAACAGAAGAACCCTTCTCCACTCCTCGGCCACCACCAGCGAAGGGAAGCTGCCGTGAACGTGGTGGATGGTGGGGAGACAGTGGCGAGGCCTCTGAAGACGGTATCTATGCCCACTTCTCAGCAAGGGAAATGAAGGCCGGACCACACCCCGCTCCCTGCACAGCCCCCTGGGCACGTGTTACTGCGAACCCCAACTGGGCACTTGGGTGGGTGTCAGCTCCCAGAGGGACGGGGCCGAGCCTCCTGGTGCTGGGCTCGCTCACTCAGTTCCGGCTGAGGCTGCCCCCAAACCGAAACATGATGACATAACCACCTTACCCGGGGGCTGAGAACACAGCAGGCCCCACGGGAAAGGGAGAAACTGTCACTGCAGGGGGACGGCATGACCAGGGGCCTGCACAGGCTCTCATCTGCCCCCTGCAGAAGGGCTCATCTGCTTGGGGAGCCTCTGAACTCAGCCTGTTGGGAAGTCCCTCCTTATATCTACTGAGCTTTCCCAGGGGGTCGGAGACAGAACGGGACTCATGGCGGGGATTTCTGCCCAAATGGGGAAGCAGGATGGACTGGAGAGGCCTAACCTCGCACATGGGCGGGCCTAGTTCTGTGACCTCACACCCAATCGATCAGGCCTCTTCCTCAGAGGCTAGGGGAGAGCCTCGAGGAGTGCCGGGCAAAGCAGGCCTCGGGTCAGACTCCATTTCCGGGGCAGCTCTGTGGTGGCGCCAAGCCGGTTTCCTGACCCACAAACCAGTGCCTCCGGGGAAGGGCCTCCAGGGAAGGGCGATGGGGGGGACAAAGCCGCAAACCCTCAGGCAAACCTGTGACGGCATCGTGGGGCTCAGCCCCTGGCACAGAGCAGCTCCAGAGGGCTCCCCACCCTGGGCCAATGCAGGACCTGCTCCCCACCTATCGCTACCCCTCCTCCCCTCCAAACATCCCCGTTCCTGCTATCTTCCTCTAAATGCTGGGCAGCCCCTCCTCAGTCCTCACCCCTCTTCAGTCCTCACCACTCTTCCTTCTCACTCCTCCTCGTTGTCCTCATCCCTCCTCATCCTCACCCCCCCTAGATCCTCGCCCCTCCTCTGTCTGTGGCCCAGGTTCACCCTCCTGCCCTTCCTCCTGTGTGCAAGCCGGCAGGGCCCTGTGGCTCTCAGAAGAGACCCAACACCTCAGTGTCTGGTATTCAAAGTTGCCTCATCATTAACCACCCAATAAATACTTTCTGAGTGAGTGTCTACACCCACCCAGGGCCAGCCTAGGCCCTAATCAGGGGAGATCTGTCAGGCAACTTTCTCTTCCTTCATTAACTGTTAAACATTTATTGAGCACCAGCTGGGTGACAACTCCCCAATTAGGCGCAAAGGGAGCTCAGTGACACACGAGAAACACGGAAGGTCCGGGATAGACCTTGAGACTTACAGGCCAAGTACCCCAATGAGGACAGGCAGCCGTCAAGGATTTTGTGCCAGAGCAGGCAAGCACCAGGAGGCTGCCCGGCAGAGCCTAGGGGGTCTTGGGCATCAGCTGTGTCCTGAGTGAACAGCTAACTGCCTGGGGCCTTTTTGGTGCACAGAGCGGGGGCTGCACTGGGTGAGGGGTCCCTTGCACAGCTTCAGGGACAGAACTAAAACCGGGCAGGGCACGTAAGGCCAGCTCCTGGAGAAGACAGTGCAGGATGGAGGGGCGCTCTGGAGGCTGCGTCCAAGGTCAGCTGGCCACAGGAAAGTGAGAGCTTGTGTGTGTGTGTTGCGGGGGGGAGCGATAAGCTGGGTGGGGCTAGGCCAGGGACAACACTGTGGTCTGGTCGCTGACTTTGCAATGTTGGGAGACATCAGGAGGTTAGAAACGAGAGTCTAGAGACAAAGACAGAGAGTGGACAACCAGGCTGAGCTATAGGGACGGATAAACAGAAGAGCCCAGTGCTCAACAATGGATGGCAGGACAGATGGGCACACAGGCCCGAGGAAAGCCCTGCCGGCCCCCAGCTTGGGGCAGCACTGGGAACCGATGTGGGAACCACAGCTGGGGGCCAGGGGGCAGAAGGCCAGCGACTAGGGTGGGCAGGGGGGGGTACAGGCGAGGAGGAAGGGGAGCCTATGGGCACAGTACCCTGTGCCGAAGCCTGGCCAGGTGCAACGGGAAACAGATGACATGGCAGCAGGGTCGGACAAAGGGTTTTCAAAACGGGAAGCTCTCTCATGCCTGTGGAAGGGAAGAAGAGACGACAAGGACCGGGGAAGCTTGCCGGATGGATTTCTTGGCCTCAAGTGTACACATGTGCATACGTCCCCCGCGGGGTTTCCAGCCGTGCTGCTGCTGCTACGGTCCCGGTTGGGTTTCTCCCCTACAGGCCTGAGCATTCACAGGGCCTGATTCAGGTGGGATTTGTGCACGGATCTGGCTTCACATGTCCGTGAGCTCGGCCATTCTCTTACCAGGGGTGTGCAGGCGCCTCTGGAGGCAGTCCTGGCTCCCCTGACCCACCCTGCATGCAGGCCCAGCTCCTTGATCATGCTGCAGAAGTGGTCTCCAGCTCTTCCTCTGGGTGCTCAAACTCTGTTGTCAGCAGCTCGGTTCTTGTCCAGCCAGATGCTGGGAGGTGGGGAGGGCCAGGGACAAGGGTACAGATAACTAACAAGAGGAGGGAAAGAGGAAAGGAGGGGTTGAACATGAACACTGTTGGAATAAGTTAAAGACCCAAGTAAACAAAGATTTCCCATGTTCATGGATCAGAAGGCTTAATACTGCTAAAAGCTACAGATTTGCACTTCTATCAAAATCCCAGCATTTTTACAGAAGTTAACAAGTTTATCCTAATGTCATATGGAAATGCAAGGGATCCCACAGAGACAGTCTTGAAAAAGAAGAACAAAGTTGGAGGATTCACACTTTCTGACGTCAAACTTACAACAAAGCTACAGTCATCAAGATAGATACAGCGTAATGACAGACACACAGATCAATGGACTAAAATTGAGAATCTAAAATTTAACTCTTAAACTTGTGGTCAAGTGATTTTCAACAAGACTATCAAGGCACTCAATAATCTTTTCTTTTCTTCTTTATTTTTTTAAGACTTTATTTATTTGAAAGAGAGAGAGAGAGAAGAGAGAACATGAGCAGGGTGAGAGAGAAACATACTACCTGCCAAGCAGGGAGTCCCATGTGGGGCTCAATCCCAGGACCCTGAGATCATGACCTGAGCCCAAGGCAGACACTTCACTGACTGAGCCACCAACATGCCCTGCAATAGTCTTTTCAACAAATGGTGCTGGGACAACTTGAGCATCCACATGCAAAAGAATGAAGCTGGATTCCTACCTGATACCATAAAAATTTTAACTTAAAATGAATCACAGACCTAAAAATGTAAGCTCTAAAATCATAGAAATATTTTTTCTCCTGCCCCCTAAAGCCATGGAAATCTTAAAACACAGGAGTAAATCTTCACTACCTTGGATCAGGCAGGCAATGGTTTCTTTCTTTCTTTTTTTTTTAAGATTTTACCCATTTATTCATGACAGACACAGATTGAGAGAGAGAGAGAGGCAGAGACACAGGCAGAGGGAGAAGCAGGCTCCATGCAGGGACCCGATGATGTGGATCTTGATCCCGGGTCTCCAGGGTCACGCCCCAGGCTGAAGGCGGCGCTAAACCACTGGGCCACCAGTGCTGCCCCAGGCAATGGTTTCTTAACAAATAACACCAAAAGCATACACCAAAAAAGAAAAAAAACACATAAGTTGGATTTCCTAAAAATTTAAAACTTTTGTGCTTCGGAGGACACCAGCAGGAAAGTGAAAAGGTCACATAATGAGAAAAAATATTTTATGTTATATCAGATAAGGGAGTTATATCTGGAAAGGGACTTGTATCCAGAATATAAAAAGGACTCCCTAAGAATAACGATAAAAGGACAAATAAGCCAATTAAAAAATGGGCAAAGGATCTGAATAGACATTTCTCCAAGGATATATAGTGCCCAAGAAGCACACGAAAAGACTGACTTCAGTCACAAGAGACATTCGAACCCAAACCACACAAGATAGCACTTCACAGCTGCTGAGACGGCTATGATCACAAGGACAGACAACAACAGGTACTGGCAGGGACATGGAACCCTCATACGCTGCTGGTGGGAATGTAAAATGGTGCAGCCACTCTGGGAAACAGCGTGGCAGTTCCTCAAAATGTAAACAAAGAGTTATCACACGACCCCACAAGTACACGACCGGAAGGACTGAAAGCACATGTGCACAAAAGAAATCCGTACATGCAGCATTCACAGCAGCTTTACTCACGACAGCTGGAGTAGCAGTAACCCCAACGTCCACCAACTGATGGACGGATAAATGTGATGTATCCATATGACAGTATTATTTGGCAATGAAAGAATAGGGAGCACTGATACTCACTACAACACGGATGAACCTGGAAAACATGGGAAGTGAAAGAAGCTGATCAAAAGGCCACATGGGGATGCCTGGGTGGCTCTGCGGGTGACTGTGCGCCTTGGGCTCAGGTCGTGATCCTGGAATCGAGTATCGCACTGGGATCCCTGCAGGGAGCCTGCTTCTCCCTCTGCCTGTGTCTCTGCCTCTCTGTGTGTGTCTCATGAATAAACAAAATCTTTCAAATAAATAAATAAATTTTAAAAATTTAAAATCCAGAAAAATGTAAAAAAGAAAAATAAGCCTAAGAGAACTTCCCACAGCACTTAATAAATTACTCTGATTAGTGACAGTCTCCGTGCTAGGCAAGCGACCCTAGGAACATGGAAGGGAACCCTCAGAGTGCTTTCGGTCTATTAACACATTTGAAAGAGTCCTGAACCAAACACAGAAAATTATAAAATATAACACTTGAGTGATTAAGAGTTAGGGAACTTGGATTCCATCTCCTGGCTCTGTGGTTAACAGGCTGTGTGTTTGGGAACGAGTCACTTAATTTCTCCGGATTCCCTTTCAACAAGGTAAGAAAACCTCCCCAGCACTCACCCCATGCCTGCAAATGCTGCAGGCCACGCCCTAGGCAGCTGCCACCTAAGGGCCGTGTGCTCCCACCCCACGTTATGCCAGGGGCCGTGAAGCTCAGGACACGGCAGTGAATCACAGTGTAGGAATGCAGCCGCCCCTCTGCTTGTGCTCCGGGGGTGTGCAGTCAGTGGCTGCTGCAGCTAGGCTCTCTGGGAGGAGTTGCCTGCAGGCTTCTGACCGGGTGGGGCACGCGTGCCCCCAACACCGTGGTGGTTAAGGGTCAACTGTACTTTTGTGGTGCAGGGAAAGGGACAGTCCGTACTGCTGTGTCACTCCCGAGAGCCTCTGTACCTAAGCACTTCTCACGCCCCCATTCCCCATACATTCCAACCTCAGAGTTTTCAGTGCACAGGGAAGCAGCGGAGGGCGTCATACAAGCGCTAGAATCTGTGACTGATGCACAGGATGGGAGATAGGCACCCGAAGCCTTGGGGAGGTCGCTGCCTCAGGGAGGTCACTGTGGCACAGCCAGGGTATGGGGTGCTGTGCCCCGCCCCCGCCACTTCATGGGGGCTGCACGCAGGCACTGCTGCCACCTGCACACTCGGGACACCACTCCCCAGGGACCACAGCCCCTTGACCTGTTTCCTTCCAGCACCAGGCCCACGTGAGTGCATGGGAGAGACTTGGATGCTGGTGACCTAACGCGTGACCGGCAGGCCAGATGCAGCAAGGGAAGCTTCATGCCAGAGGCCCAGGGATAAAGGGCTGGAGGCAGAAGAGGCAGCAGCCCGGCCAGGAGGCACCCAAGGGCACAGAACTGAGGGAGCAGTCCCATCACACTCTCTTCCTCTGTCTTAAAACCTGGCTTTTCTTTTTTTTTTTTTCCTTGAAAGAGAGAGCACCTACAGCAGGGGTGTAGGGGGCAGAGGGAGAGAGAGAGATTCTCCAGCAGAGTACCCACTGAGTGTGGAGCAGGACCCAAGGCTCCATCCAGGACCTTGACATCATGACCTGAGCCGAAATCAAGAGTCCAATGCTCAAATGACAGAGCCACCCAGGTGTCCCTTACATCCCCCTTTAAAGAGGTCACCGGAGTCAGTGACCCCAGCAAGGCCCCACATGCCCTGGAAGCACTGCCTTTGGCTCTAGGACCCTCCCACCTTCACCCCCCCGCCGCCCAGCACTGGGCACAGGCCGGGGGCCCGACAAACATCAGTAAGCTACAGTGGAGCCCGGTGCCTGGATCCTTCTCAGGGTACCCACTCATCCCTTTGTACCCACTCAGTTGGCCAGGACAGACCTGGGTGCACACTGGCCTTGGCTCCTTGTCCCCTGCGCTGTGGGCTCTCCAGGCGCACCCCAGGCTCGCCCAAGCTCCTAAATCGGGACCGAATGGAACTCTGATAACCAGCAAGGCCACCAGTCGGGGCCTGGGGGCCCAGCGCCAGCTGGCACTTTCCTTCCTGTCCCCCAGAACCTAGAGCCGTTTCATGCAGCGGTGGGACAAACGTTAGGTTCTGTACGTATGAAGGCTGGGACCACCTCCCAAAAGAAACACACTGGCGGGGTTCACCATCCGGCCCAGAGACTGCGGTGTGGTAGGGGGCAGGGGCAGTCACGGAAGACTGGGTTCAAGGAACAGAGGGCCAGGGTGGGGGTAAGTGACAGGGGCAGGGACCTACAAACAGACAGGAGGGCTCCAGAGTCCCAGAGTGGTCTAGGGGAAGAGGGGCAGGTGACCGAACAGGCAAAGGGCTGCCAGCACCCTAGGGTGGGAGTGACAATTCTTGTAAGAGGCCCAGACCTGGCACGGTTGATGCTGGTGTCCGGGCCTGTCCTCCAGTGGCCTTCAGATCGCCGTGCCCACAGGTGGACGCCACTTCCTCGGCATCCACTCTGCCTGCAGATAAAACCCGCGAGCCGTAGGGGGTCCATGAAGGGCTTTAAGGACACACAGTTGCTAACAATATTAGCCACAGCTGTTTTAAGTGCCTGTCAAACAATGCCTCTCTAAACCTGGCTCTGCCTTCTAGGAGCTTCTAAGTTAGACACCAACACGGAGAGGAGAGAACGAACATGTGGACGAGTCACCTGTGCTGCAACGTGAGGCATCAGTGAGGCATCAGGCCGCGGCGGGACAAGAAGGCAGGACGGGACAACACACCCCCTCCTCTTCTGCTGACCCGTGGGTCTTTTTTAAGATTTTACTTTTTAAAAGTAAGCTCTATGCCCAACATGAGGCTTCAACTCATAACCTCAGATCAAGAGCCACATGCTCCTCCAACTGAGCCAAAGCAGGAAGGGTCCATCCACTCAGAATTCCCAAGCAACTCTAGGAGGCTTTCCAGCGGCAGAAATAAAGAGAACAGTAAGGCCTGGCGAAGGGCCGCAAGTCCCTGGGAAAGAGATGGGGGAGGGCTGGTCTGTCCTGCGCGGCAGGCCCAGCCCTGATTATTCACTGGGATGTGTCCTGGCAGGTCCCTCGGCCATAACCTGGGCTCAGATGTGCCCTCCAGCCCTGGACAGGAGGCGGGGCCTTGGGGGTGAGGGGGCCACGTCCCCACTGCCAGGAGACAGGTTCACCAGGGAACCTGTGGGAGACACACAGACAGGGAAGGGGCTCTAGGCGCAGAGGGAGGACCTCTGGTCCACAGAGGGACCCAATGAGAGCTGCACACCTCTCGGGCCAGGAAGAGCAGGCTGCCAGGGCCCAGGGAGCCTCTGTTCACCTGGGGCTGAGACTGGGCCAGGTCCTGCGGCCTCCCAGAGAAAGACAAGAGGCCTGTTAGCCCGAGCTCATCCTGTGACTCCACAGGCCCACCCAGAGAGGAAGAGGGGCAAAGGCCCTGTGGCACCAGGACCCAGGCTGGGGAGGAGCCCTCACTCCCAGGAACTGGGCAATGGTCACAGAGCCACCCCCACAGCCCTGGCACCTAAGTGCTAAAACAGAGGCACGTGCAGCTTCAGATCTGCCCTCAGCCCCAGTGCCAACCCCAGGACTACAGGGAGACCAGAGCAGTGGAAAGGGCTGTGGGGTGGGGCTGCCCACAGGGACACAGGGCACCTTGGTGCCAGCAGAGCCATGGAGAGGGCAGTCCTCCGACAGAGGCATGCCACCCCATCCTCCACTGAGCTGGGAGCAGGAGCAGGCCAACGCCATGTGCATGTGCAAGCACAAGAGAAGCATGGGGGTGGGGTGGGGGTGGGGTATCTGTGGGAAAGAGTGAGTGTGCGTGAGGAAGATGGGAGTGCATGTGGGCTGGTGGGTGGCAGGAGTCTCCACACATCACCTCCTCCTCCCAGCCCAGCAGAGACTAGATGCCCTCCCAGGGAAGCCAGTCTGGGGGGAGGCATCTCTAGTTCCTATCCCAGGAAGCAGGCTCAAAGCCAAAGCCCATAACAGAGAGACAGGGGACAGGCTCCCAGTGGGGAAGGAAGCCCACCCAGGAGAGGAGTCAGCAAAACCTGAGGGAGAAGGAAGGAAAAGAGGTGAGGCCCTCACCACCCCCTGGGCTGCCCCACCCAGTAGTAAACAAAACCTGCACAAACTCCCTCCTCATATTCACCACCCTCCAAGACCAACCCTCCATCCCTAGTCTCTGTTCCCCAGGGAGGCTGAGCCCTCAGTTCTCTGAACCGGACAACCAGGATGGTTTCTGTGGTGGGGGGCGGGAGCTTCGAGTCCCTCCTCCTGGGTCTCTGCTACAGAAGCATGCTCACGTGACCTGGACCTGCACGCATACCGAGGCAGACACAGGTCCTGACACGACGCATGCACAAGCACAGACACCACTACTGGGGAGGCAGCGAGGGAAGCAAGGAGGTGGAAGCAGCTCCCTGCCGCCTGCATGCCCAGCTCCCATGGACACAGGGTAGCCTCGGTGGTGGCCTCGAGGGAGCAGAGGGGAGGCCCCCAGGAGCTGGAGGGCAGTGCAGGGGAAGTCAGGGAGGGCGGGAGGGGTCAGAATGCCAGCAGTGATGCCAGTTCTAAAATGGCCACAGGCAAGGCAGGGGACAGATGGTCCCTTTCTGCCGTGGCACTGGAGAAGAGGGGAAAGGGAAAAGAAAAAATAAATATCATCACAGTCAGAAATTTAAAAATAGACCCCAAACCCTAAACGATGAACAGCTTGCTTCTGAGGTTCCACCTGCCTCCAGAGCATTCTGGGGAGAGGGAGGGGTGAGGCCTGGAGGGCACCCCCTGCCCAGAGCCGCCTCCCCAGCCTTCCCTCTGGGCCCCCGCTACCGGGGCACCTTGACCTTGGCCCTGCCACAGAAGCGCTTTTGTCCGTGACCAGCAGAACCCCTTCTGTCACCTCATACCCGGGGGCAGCGCAGCCACCACCCCAACCTCTGGCACCCCACAGTCACCATGTCAGGTACACCTCAGACCTGCAGGGGGCCAGGCACGACTATCACCCCATTTCACAGACGAGAAAACCAAGGGTCCAAGGACTTTCATATTTGCTGCAGTGCAGCTGGTGGCAAATCCAAGGGGGCATCTTGCGGCCAAGTTGCACTACCCCGGTCCCCAGGGATCTGTCAGCCCCCCAGATGACACACGCCGTGGGCGGGCCAAAGAGGCTCTTCCTCAGGCTCAGATCTGACCGCCTAAGGCCAATCTCCCAGGCATGGCTCATCTGGAGCCTCGCCAACCCCACTTCAACTCCACCTTGGGGTCACTGTTTCCTGCTGGTGTGGGGGCAAGGCAGAGGGGCAGGCACCCTGCACACCTCAGGACTTCTCTGGGTTCTTCTATACCGCCGCGCCCTTGTTCACTGCTCACTCCCTTAAGCACAGCACTTCGCCCTGCCCTGCAGCTGCGTGCCCTGCCCATCCTCCAGGATGCTTCCCACTGACCACCTGCTTCCACGGGGCCCTGTGGTGCCACCAATTATATTCTTGTGATTACGTTTCTGTCTGTCTCCTGTGCTAGGCCCTTCTTAGGAGTCAGGGCCACATTCAAAACCTGCCTGTTAAATGAATATAGAAATAAAAGAAAGCTGGTGTTCCCTAGAAAGGCCTTCCTTCCTCCTTAGAGCAATGGTTTCTAACACTAGTGTTGGGTTTATCTCCATTCTTCCAAAACTAATCCATGAATATTCACTTAAAAGCAATGCACTAGGACAGCTGCTAAAAGCAAATCTCTTTTTGTCATGGGGATCAGCACCCTATAATTTATATGAATAAAGACGTGTCACTAGAAAGTAGACTTTCTTAAAACAACAAACTCCTATATAGCTGGCAAAACCCAAACAAGAACATGATTCTTTTTTTTTTAAGTAGGCTCTGTCCCCAACATGGGGCTTGAACGCGTCATCTTGACATTAAGAGCTGCACGCTCGCTCTAGCGACTGACCCAGCCAGGCACCCCTGAACAAGAACATGAGTAAGGATCCAAAGACTGTGTATGGCCACTAGGCAAGGAGAGTTCAAGGGGAAGCATCCTGGAGGAGAAAGAGGCAGGCAGAGGCTGGGTTGGGTGAGAGGGGCCAAGGTCCTCCCCACCCAGAAGACAGCTCCTGGATCCAGGGAGGGTCAGAGGTGCAGGAGGGTGGGGGGTGGGGGGCCGCAGCCCCAGGGAGTAGCACAGCAGGCAAAGGAGTAAGCACAGCAGGCAGTGTGTAAACCAGAGGCCTGGCCCGGGTTCTGATGCCACCATGAAACAGGGCGTCCAGGAACTCACCTCCAAGAGCCTCTCCTTGTCTACCTAGTTCTAACACACAAGAATTTTTGGATGTGAGGACATTCTGAAATCCACCAAGCGCTACACATTTGCACAGAACCGTTCTGAAGAGACTGCGCCCAGAGAACCAGGGGAAACTGGGTCAAAAGTAACACTGTCGGTGGCCCCAGGATATAGGGTGAAGAGCAGCAGCGCAGAATAGAACCCTGATAAAAAGCAGAACTGAGCCTAGGACAGTTAAGGGGGGGGGGGGGAGGCAGATCCATGACCCTGGAGGGAGGGCTGACCAGGTGGGCCAACAGGAGGAGGGTCATCTCTATGGAGGGGGGAGGGGAAGGAAGAAGAAGAGGAGGGGGAGGGGAGATGGGGAAGAAGGGGGAGGAAGAAGAAAGGGGAGGAGAAGGGGGAGGGGAAGAAGAAGGAAAGGAGGGAAAGGAGAATGGGGGAGAGGAGGAGGAGGGGGAGGAGGCGATGGCAGAGGGCTGGCAGGGGCGGGAGGGGACCACACGCCCATTCCCCATTCCCAGTGGGAGCCAAGTGGTGGAGGGGGGCTGACAGAGAAGGACCTCAGCAACCTGGCCGGGGTAATAAGGCTTCTCACTGTAGCACAAACAAATCATTATCCTTCACTGCCAACCTCCTCCTGAGGGAATCAGGTGTCTGCATGCCTCTGAGGGAAGGGACAAGGAAACCTGCGGCCTATCTGGGGGGGAGGGGGGGTGCTGGCTGGCTGAGCAGCAGGGCCACTCTTGAATCTCAGGGTCGTGAGTTCGGGCCCCAGGTGCGCAGAGATGACTTTAAAACATAATAAATAAATAAGTAAGTAAGTAAGTAAATAAAAATGGTTGTAGACAGGAGGCCAACCAGGTGTGGTGAGGGCCCTGGGGATAGAACCACCAGGACTCAGGAGGAAGGGCAGGAAGGGTGGGAAGAGCAGGAAGGGAGGGAAGGGCAGAGGATGGGATGCTGAGTCAGGTAGCACAGCAGGTGCAGGGTGAGGTAGGCAGGGAGGGGAGGAGGGTGGCCTGAATCAGCCCAGGAGGACCAGGGCTATCCTACCAAGGGTGGAGACCAGCCTCTCCCCGGCCCCACCAAGGGCCAGCTCACAGTGGATTACAGCCCAGGGACATGGAGAAGGCAGCAGGACTTCCTGACCAGCAGGATGGAGCCCACATGTCCCTACCTCTCCCACCTGCTCAGCACCTTCCCTGGCCAACTTCCCACCAGGCCAGGCATTCCTGGGCCTAGACAACCCAGACAACCAGAGACCAAAGCCCCACGGTGAATGGACCAGAGTGCTGCCCTCCTTGGTGGGACGTGCCTGCACAGTACCCCTGCAGGCACCGAGCCGAAGCCCCGGTGGCCTGGAGCAGGGAGACCCTCTGTCTCCAGGCCCTGGGAACCTAGCAGCCCCAGCCCCCAGCCTGCAATCTACAGACGAGCCTTTCAATAAGCACTTTGCTCCCTTCTGTACTGGGGGCCTGGGTCTCAGACCCTAACAGAGCCAAGCATCCCCCTCAGGGCACCCGGGTGACACCTAGGCTCCCCCCACATGCCCAGTGCTTCTTCTAGGTGGCCAGGAGCTTCTGTGCAGAGGGCAGAGGGCAGGCCTTTGGCTCAGGGGAAGGACAGACAGGAGTTTCAAGTTCAGATCGTGGATCCTGAAGCTGTTCTGTCTTCCAGGGGAGCGGGAGGACTCTCGGGGCTTGGTGGAGGGCTCCAGGGCAGGGAAAAGGCAGCCAGCTGCGCTCCCACCTGGGGGGCCCGGTGACTCAGCCACCCACAGCTAAGGACAACAGGCATGTCCACAGACCCCAGGAGATATCCTTGCTGAGCCTTTCTTTCATAAGAGTGACCAGGTGGCTCCAACCTCCAGCGAACAGTCACCCACACGTCAGCCACACTTCTGTTTCACCATCATAGCGGCCCCATGAGGGGGTCTGGCCACCCTCATGTGACAGATGACAAAAATGAGGCAAAGGAGTAAAGACGGCCTTGACAACAGTCACCCCGTCAGTGATGAAGCAGGGTGTGAATTCAACTCTGTCTCCAGGGCCCGGGCTCTAGTCCAGACCCTTCCCGTGCCCCAGGTCAGTCCTCACTGGTGTGGCCGCTCTGCCCTGGGTGCCAGCAGGCTCGAGGACTAGTCCCTAGAGTGTGTGGGCCCTGAGGTCTGCTTCGGACAGGCCTGGAGACCTGCTGAACCCTCCTCTAGCATCTGCTGTGTCCTTCCCAGATATGCAGCCCAAGCCCACACCCCAACCTCACCCCCAGGGGTCTCTGCAGTAGGTGCTGGTATCCCCCAGACGAGCTGGGCTGTCATCCTGGGCTATCCCACCCTGGCCTCTCTCTCAGCTCCCTCTTACCCAGCTTCACACACACAACAGCGTGGGGTGAGCATGCCTTGCGTGTTTACAGTGCCGAGAACAAAGAGCACACCACCTAGGCAGCACTCCCAGACTTCCAGGAAGAAAGAGGGAAGTAGGGAGGGGGAGCCCAGATCTGGAGGACCCCGGGGAACACCTGGTCCAGCAGGCCTGGGAGCCCACTTGCATCAGATTACCTGGGTGAACACACCCGGGCTCTGTGGGGTGCAGGGGCTGCCCCAGGGGCAGGGCCTGGGCACTTGAAGGATAAAAACATTTCCCAGGTGACTCTGACCACCTGATTAGACCCCCTGCTCTCATCCTCTCGTTCTGTGAGCAAGGAAACCATATCCCAAAGAGATGACACTCACCCTGGAAACGAGAAACAGACCTGAAACCAGAACCAGGGCTCCTGGCTCCTGAGGCCGCTTTCACTCTGGGTGTCATGCTGCCCATGGCCTTGCAGGGCAGCTCTCTGGAGACGTCAGCTCGGCCCCATCTGAGAAGGTCGTGAGGCCAGGGCAGGGGCTGGGATGGCAGCAGGAATGTCATTGCCCCCTTGTGAGACACACGTGACCTGCTCAGAACATACCCTCGACCCTAGGCTGCCCAAACACCCAGGAGCCTGTAGGTCCTCCTGCGGCCATGCCGCACAGCAGGGTGCTGGGCATGCGAGTCCTGGCAGTCGGGTTGGACAGGCTCCACAGCGGACCTCCACCGGCACCTTGGAGATGTACCCAGCCCTCACAAGCTCACTCCACACAGGCACCACAGCCGTGTCCCCCTTTCCTTAGGGAGCAGTGGCGCTGACCACACCCAGGCAGTAGGTGAGGCCCCCAGGGACAGCGCGAGGCCCCCCCCCCCCCCCCCCCCCCCCGAGGACAGCAGGGCTCCTAGGGCTGAGTGAGCACCAGCCAAGGAGAACCACAGTTCCTGATTCACACCTGGCTCAATGTGAGGAAAAAGCAGAGATGGCCCTGAGCAGGGCTGAGGGGAGAAGAGCCTGGAAGCCCCAGCGAATATGTGCAGCCCCCTCCAGGCTGTGCACACGAGGCAGAGGAAAAGTCCTCGGGTTTGGGAGCCAGCACACAGACTGGTGACCCAGGGACAAAGCCTCAAGAGCGTACTCTAAGTCCCAGTGCCCACGCCACGAGCTGTGGCCCTGAGGCCTAGACTCTGACCTGTAAGGCAGGCCCCCTGCAGCGCCAGCTCTCCTGCCCTCTCCTCTTTCCCCTTGAAGGTCAATGAAGAAACTGCAAATGGGGTGGACAGAGGAGAGCCAAGAGGCGGGACAGGCCACTGCACCAGCCACCTCTAGTCTAAGAAACCCAACACGACTGTGGGTCATGCTGGGGATCTGCCCGGGGCTTGGGCCCCAGGGAGGGACGCAGCCTGACCAGCTCCAAACCACACAGGCCTGGAGGTAAGAGGGGCATGAGAGGGGCCTGCAGGGCTATGCAATTGCCCCAAAACACCTTCAGCAGGGAGCCACCCCTCCCCCAAGTATGTCACCCCCAGGAGAGCTGCAGCGCCCTGCATGACCCAACCCTAAACATCTCCCTCCTGCACAGGATGTTATCCAGGTCTGAGTTTCCAGCACCCAGAAGGGTTCCCATCAAAACACAAGCGTGCACTAATGGAGCACAGCTTCCAGCCAGAGATGTGCCCCGCACCCTTGGGGAAAGGTGGGACCAGGAGGGACAGAGCTCTGGACCGGTCCACGGCACTCATCACAGGTGGTTTCCTTCCCTTCCTGGACAAACTCCCATCGACGTGGGTGCCCCTCACATGCAAGTGCAGACAGGCTGCTGCACTTGGTTACCCTCGCCCCTCAAGTGACCTTTCCAACCCCCTCCAGCGGACCCCTGGACCCCCAGGATGAGACGTCAGAGCGGAGACAAGCATGGTGTTGCAAGCAGGCACAAGAGAACCAGAGACAGGAGGGGGCTGGAGGTCCTGACCATGGAAGAGAAGCCCCAACTTCTTCTGCTGCAGGGTCTGCTTGTGGTTCCCGCAGCCATAGCCCCTTCATTTAACCCTCCTTGGGCTGCAGGCTCTGGGGCAGGGGCGGCTTGGGGGCTGGCTGAAGACATGCCAACATCTGGGAACTCCCAGGAACCTCTGCAACGATGTCACCTCAGCCCACTCCACAGGTGTTAAGCACCTGCTGTGTCAGGCCCTCCCCTCAACTCCATGGGGAGTGGGCTAGGGCTGGGAGGGAGGACGGGCGTGCAGCCTCATCCACGGAGCTGCAGCTGGAATGACAAACAGGCTGTGGGCTGGGTCATGCACCGGCATGAGGGTTTTCAGTGCCTCCACATCGCACTCTTAACGTGGCTAAGACCCTCAGATTTTAGGTATCTATAACTGCAGTAAAAAACGCTGTTTCCAAGGGAGGAAGGAGACTGTCTTCCTTTCTTCCTGCTGAAGAATAGGCCTCTTTTCTGCATCATTCAGCTCTTGCTTCTAAACTAAATCTTCCAGATTCTTTTTAACATTGATAGAAAGAGAGAGAGAGCATGTGCACACAAACAGGGCACAGAGGAAGGGCAGAGGCAGAGAGGGAACCCCAAGCAGACTCCAAGCTCACTGTGGAGTCCGACCTGGGGTTCCATCTCATGACCCCGAGATCACAACCTGAACTGAATGAAACCAAGAGTCGATGCCTGACCACCCGAGCCACCCAGGGGCTCCAGCCTCCTAGATACTTGTGTGCAGCTTTCCCTCCTGTCACAGTGCCCAGTCGGCAGCCCATCACCACAACATCTTTTAGTCCCAGGCTGGCCCCCTGAGCTTCTGTGTTCCTGGCATGTGCCCACCACCGCAACCCACCTGCAGTCCCCAGAGAATCAGGCTAATGTCTCACACCCGCTTCCCAAACATGTTCCATGTTTGTGAACAAAGTCTGTCCCCTACCCAGGCAGATTGGGACAGCGGGCTCCTCGAGGGCAGCAGCCTCCGTCATACAGGCTGTGTCAGTCCATAAGACAGGCCTCAGTCCTGAAGGCCCTAGACAATGTGACCATGGGAACATGGACAGTGCTCCATCCCCACACAAGCCCACAAGGCCTGCCCACCACGGGCACACATGTGCAACGAAAGCAAGGGGCGGACGGCACTGCTCACAGCCCATGGTGTAGGATGGGGGGCCCGCGGTGCCGTCTCCTCACAGGCGCCCGCGCACGCCTTGCCCCTGGGAGTAGGCCGGCCATACAGGCGCCAACACGCTCAGGCTCTGCACTGAGTCACACCTGAGTCTGACTCAGGCGCTGCCACTTGCTGGCTGTCCAACCCTCCATGAGGGCCTAGGGCTCCCCAAGTGCTGGGGGCCTTGGTGTCTCCACCCTGAACATGAAGAGACCGCTCACTCTGCAGGGCTGGCAGGAGGGCTGGCGGGAGGACATGAGGACAGAACCTATCACATGGTTGTGACCTCAGGACCCCTTGTGCGGTGAAGCCACATGAAATCAAAAATAACCCGGGTCAGAGCAATCTTTGCTCTGGACCGAAAGGAGACAAAGGGGTCACCGGGAGTCTCACAGCAGAAGAACTGATAAACAGCAGAGCCACATGCTGCCTGTCCCCCAGCTGGGTACTGTTGCCCCTGCTCCACCCTGTTCCAAGGTGCTTTCCAGAGGGAAGAGGGGCCTTGTTCAGGCAGACTCTGAGCCCTGGCAAGCCGAGACCAGGAGCCCGCCCAGCTCTGTGCTCCTCAGCCAGGTTCAGGGGCATGGCAAGTGGACAGCAGCACCATCTCTGGGCCCCACCCACCTGTCCCCACTGTGGCCCTGACCCCCGCCCCTCGCCACCCCTAGAGCGCACCCTAGGCAGGATGCCTGCCTCTCCATGCAATCTGAGTCATGCTGCCCGCTCGCCACACCTGTCTCCCAGGGGACACCCTGACAGTGAAAAGCCTAGGAGCAGCAGAGCGCACTCACCTCATCCTGGGTGCGCCCTCCACTCCTGCCTGTTTTCCCAAAGACTCTTACCCGAGCCACTCCAAGCTAAGGACCAAGTACTACACGCTTCAGCCACCTTCTCAAAAATGTGCCTTGAAAGAAAGAGTGGGTGGGTGGTAAAGAGGGAACATGAAAATTTCCTTCCCTCCAGCCTGGCTTGGAGTCAGCCCATTGCACCTTCCGAGGTGTGCCGGCAACGCATGAAAGCTGTTGGGAAAGACAGGAGCTGCGCAGAGTCACTTCCGGCCCACATTCCTCTGCGCACCCAGAGAGCAGTAACAGGGGACTTCATGGGCAATCCTGCCCCAGCCTTCCCCCGGCCTCCCCAAGTTGACACTGAGTTCGCAACAGGCACCGCTGGCATCCCAGGTGGAAAAACAATTCTTCGACCAGCTGCCAACACTTGGAGCGGGTAACAACCCTGGTCCCCACATACTGAAAGCCATCAGTGCTTCCCAGACACAGGACACCTAGGGCTTCCTCCCCAGCATCTCCAGACGCCCCAGGAGTGCCCCTGGAGTGCCGTGTCGCCGGGCTGAGGACCACCGGGTAGGAACGTGTGCTGGGCTGCACCGCTCAGGGCCCAGGACATGTGAGGAGTGCTTTGCTGCTTGTGGATCAAACAGAGGGAAAGGACAAGTTACGGGAATAGTGGAGCAGAGTCTCCAAAAGTGAGTGATTACTGAACCCCAACTCTGAGCTCAGCTTTCTCATGGGCACCATGAGGGGTCAGCAGGATGTGAGGATCACAGTCCCTGGACAGGAGAACACGGTGGGGAAAATGAGGCCATAAAGCGACATACGGTACAGAGTTATAAGTGTTCAAGGACTGAATTATGGGGTCTGTGAGGAGGAGGAGGTGACCGGCAAGGGCGGGTGTGGTCAGGAGAGGCTTCAGGGGCAGATCACAAGTGGAGGTGGCTTGGAGAAGGAGCCCTTCCTGCCTCAGCCCTGCTGGTCCTCCATCTGTCCCTGCAAGGCCCGCTGGTCAGGGAAACTTCTCCAAACCTGGCTTCCAGGAGCAGTCAGCAAGGCAAGCCCTTCCAATCTTCTCCTCAAACGGTTCCTGGAGAAAAAGGGTGCGAAGATCCCCTCTCTCCCCAAGAACACCAGCTCGGCCCAGGCCTGCGTTGAGGAGGCCTTCTCAGCCCACAGGCCAGGAGGTACAGCTGCTCCCCTGCAGTCCAGACTCCAGGATACTGGGTGCTCTGGGTGCTCCAGGGTGCTGGGTGCTCTGGGTGCTGGGGCTTTGGATGAGGGGGCTCTGGGTGCTTTGGGTGCTGGGGCTCTGGGTGCTCCAGAGTGCTGGGTGCTCCAGGTTGCTGGAGGCTCTGGATAATGGGGCTCTGGGTACTCTAGGGTGCTGGTGCTCTGGGTGCTGGGACTTTGGGTGCTGGGGCTCTGGGTGCTAGGTGATCTGAATGCTGGGGCTCTGGGTGTTCCCAGGTGTTGGGTGTTCCAGGGTGCTGGCGGCTCTGGGGTAGGCCTGCAGACTCTCCTGCTGGGGGAACGCCCTTTCCAGCTGAGTCTGAGGTTTAACCACCTCCACTGTCCAAGGCCTCTGGCTTCCTCCCTGCCCCCCCAACCCCAGCCACCCCCTACTTCCTCAGAGAGTCCCCTCCTTGTCCCTCCTCATTCATCCCTCTGGGGCCACTATTGGTTCCTCCCACAGGCTGTGCCACCAACAGCTCTATAGCCTTCTACCAGCTTCTGTGCTGCCACCCTCCCGAACCAAAGCTTTTCCTGGAGTCTGGCTCCTCCAAGAAGCCCAAGACTGTGGCTTCCCCAGCCCTGCTTCATTTCAAACATGCAAAATCAGGAGCAGTCCCCCTGCACACCCCACTCATCCCTTACTGGCACACAACATAAATTGAGACTCTCATTTATTTATACACGGCATCTACCTAAACGTTGGTTAGAATCCCACTTTGCACAGACCGTGCGAACAGGCACAAGGCCCAGGGCTGGGCCCACTTGTGCTTATTTCTGGGAGACTTATCTACCTTCCAACCCCAGGCACCACTCAGGCACACAGCACCCCCACCACCACCCACACACAGGTGCCTACGTGAGCAGATGGGAATGTGCATTTGCTGGACCATAGCGATCACTGCGCTGTGTACACGGACATCCAAACGTCGTGTCATACACCTTCCATACACACGCCTTTCTTACAAATCTAAAATAACACATCAAGTGATGAACTTCTCCCTCATATACCTGCTCTCGACGAGAAGCACAGTCACCCACCCTCTGCAGGGCGACACGTAGTTCATGCAGACCCAGTACCGAGACCCTCCCCCCAACAAGCAAAAATGAGGGTCCTTGGAGTCACACGCCCTTCCCACATACACATGCCCTACCCTCCAACACAAACTTTTTTTTTCCTCCCACAGGAAGGTTCAGAAGACATCATTCTGGACCGTTAAGCCTGGGGCTTCCACCCAATCCCCAGGCCTTGGTTGTTGACCTAATGTTCCACCTAAGAATGGCCCCATTCTAGGGTCTCCCAGTTGCAGCCATCACCAGAGTCTCCCTGCTGGTTTGCCTCTCCTGCTCTTTCTGTGCCAATGACAGCTTGGGTTTCCGGCCTGTAAGCTGTTTCTCTCTATCGATCAAGCAAATATTTTTGTCTTATAAAAAGTAAGAAGGATCCTTTTTACACACTCTCATGGCACACTGAGGGCTGCCGTGGTCTGTACCTGGCCTGCGGTTACGTGTGTACCTATAGGATTATTTTGCCAGCGTCCCTCTGCAGTCCGGGCTACAGGAACACCAAGTCTATCTTGTTCATCAATGTGCCCCTCGGTGCCTAGTTCCAGAACTTTCCTCAAACAAACAGGAAGCCTAGCCACAATTAACAAGTACTTCCTCAGGCCATCTGGCCACTCGAATGGAATCTCAAGGGCTCCTGGGTCATTGTAGTTCCATCCCCTTCTTCTCCCCTCCTTGTACCATCCCCTCCCCTGAGAAAGAACAAAAAGCCTCAAGCACCTTCTCAACTAGCCTCTAGAGGAGCTTCCTGTGGATGGAAGAACCCCAGACTCCAGTCAAGGCCTGGCTGGTGAGGAGACTGGCAGGAAGAACAGGAGCAGGGAGAAGGAACGTGGGTGTGGCCCCAGCCCACATCTGCTAGCAAGTAAGGGCTATATCTCCCTCTCTTCTGTGGGCACTCAGGAAACATTCTGAAAGTTGACTTATTAACCTGATTACTTTTTGTTCTATTTCCAACCCAGGAAAGACAGAGGATGCTCGGGGAGGAGAAAGGACTGGGCATCAGATTTCGAGATGACTGAAGACAGGGCAATAGAAAACCAGTATTATTCATGGGAATCAGACTGAATGAAACCTTCCCAACCCTGAGGAGCCCAGGGGATTGAGGAGAGCGGCAACAGTTAGGGAAGGGGGAGCCGGAGCAGTGGAAGCATGTCTTAGGTGAATGCCCCCAGGTCCTGGTTCCAGCCTAGTGCAGGACTGAGCCCAACGTGACACCCAGAGCCTGCCCACAGCCCACAGCCCCCAGGGCCTGGTTCCACGAACCACAGCCCCCAGGGCCTGGTTCCAGCCTAGTGCAAGACCAAGTCCGACATGATACCCCGGGCCTACCCATGGCCCACAGCCCCCAAGGGCCTGGTATGCACACAGCCGCCTGCCCGTGCCTGGCGCTGATGCAGGAAGGGATGTCTCTGAAAACCTCGTCTGGCACTGATGCAGGAAGGGATGTCTCTGAAAACCTCGTCCAGTAGGACTTGTCTAGAGCCAGCAAGGTCTATGGGGCTGACTCCTGGACGGCTTCTGGAGACGCTGCCTGGCCCCAGGACTATCTCTAGGTTGAGAGGCTACCTCCACAGTCCTCATGTCTAGACCGAGGCCCGAGTTCGAGCTTGTAAAGAGCAGCCACGCACTTCCTGCCATCCTGTCCCCACACCAGTAGGAGGGGACGCTACGTGTCCAAGCCGTGTCAGCTGCCCTGTCGGAGGCACCAGGAGGCACCAGAGCCAAAACCAAGAGGAACGGAGGCCAGGCCTGAAATGGGGAAATCTGCAGGGCACAGTGGTAACAGCTCTGCGGGCAAGTGTGACAGGTGGGCCAGCTGGCTCCCTTGCTGACCCTTCTTCCTGTCATCTTAACTGTCAAAACTTCATCTTCCCACAGACCTTCCCCTCCACGAATCACCAAGGGCCATGGCAATCTGTCCTGCCCGGCGGTGGCCAGGACGGCATCATCGCTCCCCTCGTTTGGCAGGGAATGGCTGAACACCTGGCTCTGGGGAAGTTCTCTAGCACCTTCCTTCCATCATTGTGCTGGAGCAGGCCTGCACTTCACTGCCCCCAGTGCCCCAAACAGCCCCAGCTTCCCTCTGCAGCTGTCTAGGGGAAAGTCACTTCCAGGCACCGCTCCTCCTGCAGCAGGAGACCCGGCTTCCCACCGCCCTGCCTGAAGCATCTGCCACCAGTATCTGGACAGCTAGCGCACCAGAACCTGATGTTCGGCAGCCCAGAACCACCAGCTTTCCGGGGGATGCTGGGCCCGTAGCCTCGTGCAGAGAGAAGAAGGGGGAAGAGGTTTCTCTAAAGCAGACACAACAACACAAATTCATTTGACAAGGAGCACCTGTCAGTACCACCGCCTAGCAACAAGTCCCTCCTGCTTGGGCACCACGGTACGACTTGAACATAGTGACACTGAGCCTCTAGCTCCACAGTTTCAAGGACACTGCAGTCTGAAACTTCCAACTGCTCAGACAGTAGGGAGAAGCGGTTTGATCTATGAAGTGGGTCAACCAAAAAGGAGCGACGCAAAAGGAAAGAGGTCAGCCTGGGGTCTGCTCCCACCTCATCCCATCCATTTTGCTGATCCTTATTCCTTTGTGGGAAGCCAAGAGCCACAAGCCAGAAGACTCTTCTGGAACATCACCAAGCTTGGACGCAGAGAAGGTCTGAAACAAGAGGCCCTATTTTCTCTTGGATGACCCTAAGTTTACTTCAAGTGCATCACACTCAGATGAAGGTTTCCAGAACTCTGTTTACCACCAGACGAGGTCAGATTCCAAAAACAACTCAGAAAAGATATTCTTAATTGTGTGTCCGTAAAAGAGGGGCAAAAGCAAGCCCAACAAACATGACATTTACTGAGTGCCTTCTCTGAGCAAGCATTGTGCTGAGAGCTCTCCCTTGTTCTGATATGCATTTATTCAACAAACACTCCCCATAATGTGCAAAACACTGATGAAGGCACTGGTGTGCAGAACAGTCAGAGCCCTAGCTTCCCCAGACCTTACATTTTAGTCGAGGTGGCTAAAAACAAAAACCTCTGTCGGATGGTGATAAATACCATGAAGTAAAATAAAGCAGACTAAGGGAATGCTATATAAAAGTGACATAAAAATAACGCAGGGGAAGCAGCACTTTTTCAGATACAGCTGTGCTGGAAGGCTTCTCTGATTGCCATCCAATGACAGGAGCAGCAATAAGCCTCTACATGCCAGGCCCGGGGCTGAGGACTCAACAGGCAAGACTTGGGGAGTCCATGGCAGCTCTGAGTTGGGCACCACTGCTCTCCCCACACCGAGCTGGGAGGAAAGGCTCTCGGTAGCATCTGGCAAGGCTGCACGGTGACAGAGCCAGGACTTGAACTCAGGAAGACAGCCCCGTCCCCATGCCACTCTGCGGGGGGAAACAGAGTCTCAGGGGTCAAGTGTGCCCCTGGTGGCAAAGCGGCAGGTCCACCGGCCTTGCCACGCAGGGCTGGGGTTCAGTGCCATTCAATCTGGCCCCTGTCAGACTGTTCCTCTCATCACTGGCTGAAAACCAAACCTTATCTTGAAACAAGAGGAGAAAGACAATGTAGGCTCTCCCAGGCCGGCTACTAAGTGAACATGTTCCCCGCTCTCTGCCCCCAGCACAAAACACGGACGAAAGGGAAACGGGCTTCGCTGCTAATTCTGTAGGCTGCCGTTTCCAACTGAAAGACAGGGACAAAAGAGATGAGCCAGCCTGCTGCTCACAGGACCACAGCAGCTCCGGAGGTAGAGCAAGGGGACAGGCACTAAGGAAAGGTCAGCAGCAAGGAGGAAGGAGCCCTCTCTCCCTTTGGCCCTCCAGGAGTGGGGTGGCGGTAGAGGCAGTGGTGGCAGGATGAGGAGCAGGGGGGATAGAAACCCTGGGGTCAGGTCCAAGGCCTCTCCTGAGGGGAATGAGAGGAAAAGGAGGCAGGAGGCTAACAGTGCTTCTGGCTTAGAAGTCCAGAAAGGAAATGCCACAGCCAAGGTCAGAGGGCATTTGCAGGATGGCTGCAAACCCCAGGTAGCGGGGGTCAGGGCAAAAGTGGAGGTTTATAGGAACAGAGAAGCCCTAGCAGAGTTCCACAGGGTTTCAACCACAGGTCATAGTTTAGACGCTCCCGTTTATTGTATGTAACCCTGTAGCCAGAGTTAATCAACAACCAAGATGGGAAGGGAAGATGGGGTTCATCCCAGAGCACATTAAGGGCAGCTGGGAATTCCATCGTATGATACCCCAACAGGCCCTGCCCTGCAACACACGCGAGCACACACGGAATGAAAGCCAATGCTTAGTCTCCCTCCTCAGCAACTTATCACCTTGTCTCCAGCAAGGCAGGTCTCCTGGCCCAACACTGCACCAAACAAATTGTGACCTGAATGGCAAGAAAAACTGTGTCACCTAGAGAAACCCAATTAACAACATGACTCTGCTCTCCTCAATTCCCCTCTCCCCTCCAGGCATATCCGGGGCACCTGCGTGGCTGACCGCCTTTTCCCACCACTGGCCACGTTCCCTGGCTAACAACAGCCAGACGGGTTTGAACGAGGGGCCTCCAGAGAAGCCAACCCTGACTCGACTGGGGAAATTCTGCTGCCCCCTACACCGTGGCCTGGTAGAGGAAGGACGAAGGACACAGGATAAACGCAGCCCCTGCGTGGACAGTCTGGAGTGTTCACCTTGAAACCACGTTGCTTCTTAAGTGCGCGCTTCTGGCTGAAGAGGGACACAAATGCTCCTGAGAGCTCCCAAATGGGGGCGTGCACGTGCCCCCAAAGGGACAATAAACAGGTATTTCTAAGAAATTCCTGCTGTGGTTGACTCCTGTAATCCCTTTCCACCAGAGGCCCTGCCCTGCGACGCCCCCATCATCTTCCCGCTGCCTGCCCACCGACCCCATGCAGCACGTCCACACACATAAACATCCTCCCGCCGGCCCTGCCTGCCACTGCCACGAGCCAGGGCTTCTGGAGAGAAGCAGCGCCCCCCCCACCTCCCCCCCCAGCACTGGTCTCGGCTCCGGCGCGGGGCCGTAGCTGCAGAGTTGGTAATGCAATAGGCAGGGACCCCGAGACCGGATATGCCTGGTTCTGGACTGCTGTACTTGAAACAGGAGAGGAGGCAGAGGGAGCGAGCACACGAGGACCAGGGGGACGAGGGCGTCTGCGGGGTGCAGACGGGAAGGCCGAAATTCCGGCCGGGAGGGAGAGCTAGGCCATCCAGGGGGTGGGCGAGGCGGCGGTGTGTGGGGGGGGTGCTGCTGTCAAGGCAGTGACAAAGTCAAAATTCGAGGCGCCGAGCGAGGGTTGGAGGAAAAGGAGGAGGTGGAGGAGGAGGAAGGAGACACAAGTAAGGGCACGGCTGGAAAGAGGCCAGGGAGGGGGCCGGCCGGCAGGACCGTGCAGGTGACAGGGCTGGGGCTGCGGGAAGCGCGGGGGTGGGGCGGGGGACGGGGGTCAGCGGCGCCGGCAGAGGGGGCAGGGGTGTGGGGGCGGGGCAGCGCAGGGCGGGGACCGACCTGGCTCCGGGAAGCTGCAGCGCGTGCCCCGAGAAGGGGAGCCGAGGGCGAGGGTGAGGGCGAGGGCGAGGGGCCCACAGCGGGTGGCAGGGGGCACCCGGGGGACAGCGGGCACGTGAGGCGGGCGGCCGCGCCGCTGCCCCGCGGCGGCGGCGGGGCAGGAGCCGGGGCGAGGCTGGGGGCGGCGCGCTCACCCGCAGGGCGGACAGGTCGATGTCGTCCAGGCTGCGGGCGGGGGCTGGGTCGCCCATGGCCTCCGCGGGCAGCCGGGCCCCGGGGCCGCTCACGCTCCGGCTCGGTTATTCCGCTGCCGCCGTCGCCGCTTCTCCCCCATCGGGGGATCCCGGGGGCGGACTCCGCCGCGCCTCCCCCGGAGGAGCGCGGAGGGGGAGGGCCGGCGGGAGGACCGACCCACCGACTGACAGGAGCAGGCGCCCGGAGCCCGCACCCCGAGTCTCCCGCCTCTCCTGCGCAGGCGCCGAGTGACCGCGCGCCGGGAGGGAGGGCGAGGAACGTGACGCGAGCGCGCCGGGCGCCCCTCCCCCTAGGCGCCGACACCTGCGCGCAGGCGCAGGAGAGAGCGCGAGCGCGAACAGCGCGCGCTAGGACCCACAGAAGTGGGCGGTGGCCGGGCGGCTGCGGAGCGCGCCCACCGGCCGGCGCGCCTGCGCACTCGCGCTTCCTCCCCTCCGCCTGCGTTTTGCCCTCTCTCTCCCCCATTTCCTTCTCCGCTCAGCTTTGACGCTTTTCCTTCCCTTTCCCTCCCCCTCTTTCGTGTGCCCAGATGCCAATCAAGCCACCCACATCTATTTGCGGGGGAAGGGGGCGGGGCCCAGCCCCCCTATTACTAGGGGGTTGTTATGGTAACACCCCACGCGAGGGCTGGGTGGCCTCTAGATAGGATGGGCTGTCCACCCACCTCATTGCCATGGCAACAGTGGAGCCGCCGAGGGAGGGGCCTGGGGTGAGAATGTGGCTCGAGAACCCACGTGGGAGGGAGGCTGGGGGCTCAGGGGGTGCCCTGCACGCCCCACCTTGGCCGGAGTCGGGGGTGTTGAGGAGGGGACCCGCGACCGCAGGACGGGGAAATCCTCCCGGACACCTTGCCCTGCACGAGGAAGCTGCTTCAACAATTATTCGCTGACCAATCCCTGGAGCCGAGTGTAGTGGAAGGTGGGGCAGGGAGACGCTGAGGACCCTCCGTCCAACCTCTTCGGATCGTGCTTGGGTCACTTAGGTCTGGGGTTGGCACAGCAGCCCCAGCCATTACCCCACTGGAGGCTGGATGATGCTATGACAAGAACCAGGAGTCATGTTCTGCCTTTGCTGTGCTGTGCGACCTTAAGCCCATTGCTTTGCTTCTCTGGGCTTTTCTTTGCCTGCGAAGTTGAAGAAGAAGGCTGTTTGCTCCCTGAGGTCACTTCCAGCGGTGACAGTGTCTCTGATCAGGAGACCCCACCACCAGTCTCCATGCACACACCACTTAGGAGAGTTTGCACGGAAAGTCCTTGAAAGGGGTGGACACCCCCCTTTCTGAGTTCTTCTCTTTGGCGCATTTGGATGCACGTCCACTTTTGCCTCCACCCCTCCTGTTCATTATGACATTGTCCTTGTCCGGGGCACAATCGCCGCTTGACCTCCATTGCTCTTTATCAGCCACCTGCCTGGTCTGCCTTCCAGGACTCCCTTAAGCCAGTTCTCCGTGCCCACAGAGGTTTTTAAAATTCAGACCTGGTGTCACCCCTGTTTGAGAGCTTCCACTGCGACCCCAGTTTTGAATAAAGTATGGCGTCGAAGACCCTTCAAGATTCCACCTGCTTCTCCTGCCTTGTTTTTCAACACCGTGCGGTTCAATCTCACATGTTCCAGGCATCCTGAAATTGTCTCCTCACTGTGGCCAGAACCCCAGAAACCCTCCCCCAGCCTGTGCATCTGCTATGTCCTCTCCCTGGAATATTCTGACCATGCCCACTCTGACTGCCCCTTGCTTTGTCCTACAGGTCTGAATCAACTCCTCCACGAAGCCTTCCTTGACTCACTAAAGCTGAATATTGTTTTAACCACCTGGCCTAAACTGATGAGAACACTCACTTTGAATTGTAAATGTCTGCCGCATCCCCATAAAGGCAGGAATCAAGACAGCCTTGTTCAGTGCAGGTCTTGGCACCCATTAGAGGTTCAGTAACACACTAAGTGAACGAAGGACTCTGTTATCTGGGCAGGCCCTGTGATATATGCTAACACAAGATCAACACCATGGGATGGGGGCACCTGGGGGGCTCAGCGGTTGAGCGTCTGCCTTCGGCTCAGAGTGTCACCCCAGGGTCCTGGGATCGGGTCCCGCATCCGGCTCCCCACAGGGAGCCTACTTCTCCCTCTGCCTGTGTCTCTCATGAGTAAATAAATAAAATATTTTTTTTAAAAAAACATGGAATTGTACGAAAAAACACAGAATTTGAACTTAGTCCTTCGGGCAAGTCATTAATCAGGTTCAATTCTATCATTGATAAAATAGAGATAATAGAAAGATTAGGATATAATAAAACTAGATATGTAGATTGGCATAGTAGATCCTTAACAAATTTGCTTATTACTGACTCACAGTCAATGTTTAATAAAGAGATACAGAAACAGTGAGTGAGCAGGTGAGGATTACAGAGGTAGGCTGGCCAAGAGGCTGCAATCCAGAAAGTAGGAAGAGCAGAGAAACCAGCCTGACCTCATGTTCGTAATTATCAAAGTTGGACTATGGACACTTGGATACATGACAGTTCATACTGTCTTTTATGTTTGTATATATGAAATTGTCCGTAATAAAAACTTAGAATTGATGTGGTAGGGCAGCCCGGGGTGGCTCAGCGGTTTAGCGCCACCTTCAGCCCAGTTTGTGATCCTGGAGACCCAGGATCGACTCCCACATCAGGCTCCCTGCATGGAGCCTGCTTCTCCCTCTGCCTGTGTCTCTGCCTCTCTCTCCGGTCTCTCATGAATAAATAAATAAAAATATTAAAAAAAAAAAAAAGAATTGATGTGGTAGAGAAAGTCCCAGATTGGGCATCAAGGAAAGTTGAAATATATATTTTTCATTTATTGTTTAAAATATATTTTAAAATACATTGTTTAAAAACATTTTTATTATTTGAAAATTTTTTTTTAAATTTCTTGTTTAGAAGTCAGAGGAGGAGCAGAGGGAGAGGGAGAGAATCTCAAGCAGACTGTCCGCTGAGCACAGAGCCTAACGGGGCTCAATGTCATGACCCTGAGATGATAACCTGAGCCGGTATCCAGAGTCGGATGCTCAACCGACTCAGCCACCCAGGCGCCCCGAGGAAAGTTAAAATATTAAAAATAAGACAAATTTATGATCCCCAGGGTCCTGGAATCGAGTCCCACATCGGGCTCCCCACAGGGAGCCTGCTTCTCCCTCTGCCTGTGTCTCTGCCTCTTTCCTTGTGTCTCTCATGAATAAATAAATAAAACCTTGAAAGAAGAAAGAAAAGGAAAGAAAGAAAGAAAGAAAGAAAGAAAGAAAGAAAGAAAGAGAGAAAGAAAGAAGAAAGAAAGAAGGAAAGAAAGAAGAAAGAAAGAAAGAAAGAAAGAAAGAAAGAAAGAAAGAAAGAAAGAAAGAAAGAAAAGAAAGAAAAGAAAAGAAAAGAAAAGTAAAGTCTAGGATTAATCGGGGTGGGGGGTGCAGATAGATCAAGAGACAGTGTGAAGCAGAGGCCCACCTAGCCGGCTCCAGAGGGCTGCCACCTCCACCTCCTCCCCAACCTCCACCCCCTACCCCCTACCACCCCCCCCCCCCCCCCCGCAGTTAATGAGGAACCGGTCCCTTAGGGAAAGAGGCACTTACTGCTGACAATGAGGCTAATTAGCAGGATGCCAATTAGTACCAGGGGACCACTGTATGTGGGAGGGGAGGATTTCTTGTGTGCAAGTGGCTTCTTCAGAGGGAAGGAGGGATGGACTCGTGGGATGGCAGCAAGACCAACTGCATCCCCCCTCTCCACACTGCCACCCGCCTGCACACCCAGCTTCCAGAAAGTCCTCCTCAGCTCCTCCATCTGTTCCTCTCCCTTTCTTCCTGCTCCTGGGGTCAATTCTCAGCCTGGGAAGCAAGGCTGAGGGAATGATGGGCAAAGGCAGGACCTATGCTGAGCTTTTTTCTGATTGCAAAATATTTCAGATACATAGAAAGATATCTACCCACTGCTCAGCTTAAGAAATAAATGCCTCTGGGCCACCTGGGTGGCTCAGTTGGTTAGGCACCTGCCTTTAGCTCAGGTCAGATCTCAGGGTCTGGGGTTCAAGCCCCATGTGCTGTGGGGCTCCCTGCTTAGTGGGGACTCTGCTTCTCCCTCTCCCTTTGCTCCTCCCCCCGCTTGTCCCTCCCCTTGCTCTTTCTCAAATAAATAAAATCTAAAAAAAAAAAAAAAGAGAAAGAAAGAAATGCCACCAATTTCCGTGAAGAGCCCTCTCTGTATACCCCTCTGTTATGCCCTTCACTCCACCTGCTCCAGGAGGTCACCCTCCTGAATCCAGTGTGTGTAATGCTCTCTTCCAATCCATATCGTTTACAGGTACACCTAGCTGTATTGTATTTTTTACAAATGGAGGGTTTGTGGCAACCCAGTGTCAGGCGAGTCTGTGGGTGCTGTTTTTCCAACAGTATCTGCCCACTTCGTGTCTCTCTGCCACATTTTGGTAATTCTCCCAATATTTCAGAATTTTTCATTATTATTATATGTGCTGTGGGGATCTGTGGTCAGTGATTATGACTCACCGAAAGCTCAAATGATGTTTAGCATTTTTAAACAATATTTATTTTTTAAAGTTTATTTATTTAAGTGATCTCTGCACCCAGCGTGGGGCTCGAACCCACAACCTTGAGATCAAGAGTCACAGGCTCCTCTGACTGAACCAGCCAGGTGCTCCAGCAATATTTTTAAATGAAGGTATATACATTTTTTTAAACATAATGTTATTGCACACTAAATAGAGTGTGGTATCTTGTAACAATTTTGAAAATGATGTTAGTATGTCATGGCATGTATGTGTCTTTATTTTTTAGATTTTTAAATTTTTTAAATGTTTTGTTTATTTTAGAGAGAGAGTGTGTGTGAATAGGGGCAGAGGAGGAGCAGAGAGAGAAAGAGAGAGAGAGAGAGAGAGAGAGAGAGAGAGAACCTCAAGCTGACCCCATGCTGGACATGGAACCCAATGCGAGCTCAATCTCCTGACCTGATGAAGATCATGACCTGAGCTGAAACCAAATCAGTCCTTAACCCACTGAGCCACCCAGGAGCTCCTGTATGTCTGTTTTATTATTTTTTAAAAGATTTTATTTATTTATTCATGAGAGACAGAGAGAGAGGCAGAGACACAGGCATCAGGAGAAGTCCTGATGCAGGACTCAATCTCAGGATCTTGGGGTCACACTCTGAGCCTCAGGCAGATGCTCAACCCCTGAGCCGCCCAGGTGCCCCTCCCGTGGGTCTATTTTAATACCGAGCCAGACAACATCATGGGTGCAGCAATGTTTACCTAATGGAAAACCGCTTCTTAGCACATGAAAGTAAAATTGATGAAGAGTGTGAACACAACAGGCCCTGGGAAGCCAAGAACTTTCACATGACTCACTTTGCTGCTGGGCTGGCTTCCCAGCGGTGGTCTTGAACCCGACCCGCAGTGTCTCCTCCCCCTGGAGTGGCCCTGGCCAGCAGAACTTCGTGTGGTCACGGGAAGCGCCTCTGTCGGCACTGTTCCATTCGCTAACCCCTAGCTGCAAGTGGCTACAGAGCACTTGCCCGTGTTGGGCAATAGTAGATGCTCAATAAATACTTAAATCAGGGACTACATGTTCACAGCAAGCCATTTATGTGAAATACTATTCCCATTTTCCTGGTAGGACCCCTGAGCCTGGGAGATGATATGACTTGACAAGGTCAGCTAGGTCACACATGACAAGCCCAAGATACGGGGCCCAGTCCTTCCTGCCCTCAAGCCATTCCCAAAGGGTCCTCCCTGAGCCTCTTCCCAGCTGCCACTGGAGGACCAAGACCCAGCCCCTCCAGCCCCTCTCTGTGCATCCTCATCTTCCCCCTGTGCAGGTGAGCACCAGCTCCCAGGTCCCAGCAGCTGGGGGGGCCAAGCTCCTGAAACTACGGACACAAGTACAGGGGAGACAAAGCAGCAGAGGAAGAGACAAGAGCTGGACAGGAGAGAAGGTGCGCAGCTGCAGGGCTCCAGGTGCGTGGGAGGTGGGAGGTAAACCCTCACTTCCCAGTTTGGCTGAGGGAGAGGCGGGGGACCTGTTCTATGCCTTTATTTCTGAAATGTTTATCGAATGGATACAAAGCTAGTGATCTGTCAGGTGGAGGGGCAGGGAGTTAGTGTGTGCCCCACCCCACCCTCCCCACCCATGGGGCTGAAGCCAGGAGAGGCTCCATGCTTCCCTCCACCCCTGGAGCTGTGGGTGTGGCAGGGAGGGGTTTGAGGGAAGGGGAGGAAGGGACAGACGGGGAGGCCCAGGCCCCAGCCTGCTGCCCCTACAGTGACAGGCTCCCCAGGCATGCAGCCTGGGCAGGAGGTTGGCTTCTCCTCCAGGACCATGGTTTCAATGGGGCAGCAGCAGGATGGACTTCCCTAGGACTCTCTCCTGCCTCTCCGGCCCAGGCTAGGGAGTGTCCTCTTCCGGCTGCTTCTCAAGGGAGGGTCCGCTGTGACTTCTCCGGTCCCCTTCAGGCATGCCTGCCCGCCCCGGGTGTCAAAGGACACGGCCCTCAGTCCTGAGGGTTGGAGGCAGGGAGCCACCTCGGGGGAGCGCAGCCGCTGGTGAGCTGTCTCCGGCTGGAGCCTCAGCTATGTCCACACTTCCAGGGGCATCACACCTTCCTTGCTCCCCAGTGGGGGCAGCAAAGACTCATCCTCCAGGAACTTGAGGGGAAAGTGCACCAGGTGGCCCTGGACCTGGGTGAGCTCTGACGTGGCCAGAGGTGGGCTGACCGTGGCCAGGGACTCCACGGCCACATACTCGCGGAGTGCCCTCAGGGAGCGGGTGGCATTGGATGGCAGGCAGCGGAAGATCTGGGGGTCAGTGGGGCACAGAAGCCAATGAGGCCTGGAGAGACCCTGCCAAGGGTCCAAGCCCGCCTGGGCCGGATGCCCCCAGTCCCCACACCACATACCCTGACCTGAGCCACTGAATCCTGTGACATGACCCCCGCCCGCAAGCCCTCATCCCCTTCCTGAGACTGGCTGGGGACGGGGCTCTCTCCATTCCACTCTGAACACGATAATTCCTGGATTTCTGCTCAGCCAGCCCCCTCCCCCCCCAGTGCCCACCTGCTCATAGATGTTGGCATTGCTCTCAGCTGTGTCTTGCCACAGCTGGAAGAAGTCATCACACACAGGGTCTCGTAGATCCAGGTCTGGCCGGGCATCTGCCCCCAGAATCACACTACGGGAAAGGGTCCCCACAAGGTCAAAGGAAGACCCTTGGAGAGCCTGGATGCTAGAAAAGTTCTGTGGTGCCCGCCCAGGTGATTCGAAATAAACACACTGTTAAACAATAAAATAAGTGTAAACGAGTCCAGTAGAACTTTTTAGTCTCTGGCCATTACTTTGACACTTAAAAAAAATTATCTTCTCTCTCTCTCTCTTTTTTTTAGACCTACTTTGCTGGTACCCTAAACCAGCGGGGGGGCCTCCATACTACCTGTAAGCCATCCTCATACCTACTCAGAAGGCAGACCGCCCCCTCCCGGCTTGCACCGCCCACAGCACCACATGCCCACAGCACCACATGACGTTCTACCTGAAGCAATGCTTCCGCAAGCTCAAGGCAAACCTGCCGGCCTGATATTCTGCACCGTCCATGAGAGAAGGCTCCATCTCCGTGTCCTCGATCAGCACGGCCAGTTCACTGTCCCGCTTCCCCAGCAAGCTCCGATCATTGATGTTGGCAGAGCCTGGGATGGGCACAGGACACACTGCGTCTGCCTGAGCCCAGGGCGGCCCCTGCCCCATCACCTCTACCAGAGGACTAGCCAGTCTCCATCGCCCCTTTACCCCGGAGGGCCCTGCTCCACCTCTCCCCACCCTCCTCTAGTCCCTGTCAGGGGTCCAGATGCAGGACTGACCAATGATGACGGTCCGGTCATCCGCGATGAGCATCTTGCTGTGGATGTAGATAAGCTCCGAGACTGGGTGCCCGCCCAGCTCTCCATGTGTGCGAAGCCCACAGATGGACATGTAGTCCCGCCACGCTGTCCCCACTGTGAGAAAGATGGGGGGATGCTGAGACGTCCCCTCATGCGCAGGTGGAACCCCGTCCCAGCTACCTCCCCGTTTCTCCCTACAAGTCAAATGCTACCTGTGGTCTCAGAGCAGCAGCCCCAGAACCTTGCAAGAACAGGAGGCCCCTCCCCGCCCAGGGGTCCAGGGCTTGAACCCCCCGCCCCGCCGCCCCCCAGCACTCACTGGCTGCTTTGAGGCGATGGAGGATCGAATATTCCCCACGGCATAGGGTCCTGAGGGAAAAGAGAGGGTGAGAGAGGTGGAGGCTGCGGGGGGTGGGGGGGCGGCGAGGGCGCGGTGGTGGATGGGTTATGTCGGAGAAGGGTGGACCTCAACAGTCCAGCAGAAAGGGATCGGGGCAGAGTCGGGGCAGGGCGCACGGCCACGGAGAGGCAGAGTCACCTGTAAGTGAAGTGCAGAATGGCCTGGATGGAGTTCCCACCACCTGTAGTGATGTCACCTTCAAACCCCGGCAGCAGCGGCAGAAGCACGTAGACACGAAAGCACTGCCCCAGTCTGTGGGAGGGGGCGGGGTCAGAGGCGGGACCAGACCAAGCCACGCCCACAGCCCATCCTCCCTCAGAGTCCACCTTACTTGTGGGCCTTCAGGATTCTGTCCACAATCTCATCGCCCACTTTGTTCAGAACTGTCCGCCCATCGGAGCAGCTGATGAAGAACTGATTCTGGGGCAGGGAGCAAAAACAGGCGTCCGCTGTGGGGCCACTGCCCCAGCCCCAGGCTCCCGCCACACCAGCTACTCCCCCACAACTCCCCTCGCCTCCCAGGGCTGACTCCACAGCTAGCCTCGTCCCTCTCCTCGGACACCCCCTTCCTTCTCTGCCCCCCACCCCACCCCCGTCACACCTCGATGTACAGAAAGTGCTGGCTCTCCCTGATGGTGTGTAGGTAGGCATTGAGGATAGAACTCTCCAAAGTCCCCGCTGACCAGCGGTCCACTGACCGCAAGACCTGGGGGGACAGAGAATATGATGTGGCTCCCGACCCCGGGGGGGCACTCAGGTCCCGGAGAATGGGTGGGGGCACTGGGCTGAAGGGGAGGGAGGGATGAGGACCGGTTGAAACAGGGAGCCTCACCTGCACGGTGGCGCACTGCCCCCCTGGGAGCGTGAAGGGGAGCTGGTCTGCAGTGCTGGTGGATTTGGGCAGCAGGTAGGGATACATGGGTATCTTGTACTTGGCCTTGGTAGTCTTGGGTGGAGGGATGGCAGTCAGTGGGGGCGTGAGTCTTTCCCAGAACCAGCCCCCCAGGAGGGAGAGAGCACCTTGGTGAAGTTCCAGCGCTGGATGAAGTGCCGGGCCAGGTCCCGGGCAGGCAGACCATGGACAGCCACCCCAACGTCCCGCCATGGCATCCGGGGGGTAGTCTCCCTGTCAATGAAATCTGGGGGTCCCGGAAGAATCAGGGGCAAGGTCGGAGATGGTCTCTTGGAGACCATCAGGAAAGGGAGGATGAGGAGCCTTGACCCAGCTCATCCTGTTCAGTCCCAGCCCCAACGTCTACCCCTAGTCCCAGCTCTTGGGAGCTTTGGAGGAGGGGACCCTCACCCTCAAAAGGCCGATCCAGTTGCACCCAGTCTTTAACGATAAGATTGCTGTAGTCTTTGCCCAGCCAGAAGAATCGGTTTTGCGAGAGGTCTGGGGTGCCAGGACAGTCCAAGCCCAGGGTGGGAGGCTGTAGGGGGACATACCCATGCCAGAGGCAAGGAGAGATCATGGGGGCCACACAGAGCCCGGGCCAGAGAGAAGGGAGGAGCACCAAGAGACAGAGAGACAGAGAGAGTGGGACCGGGCCCCCCTTCAGCTGCATTCACTACCCTAGAGGAGCTTGGAGGGGTCATGGGGGTCAGGTGGGACTGGGTCTACTTCGAATCACCTTCCTGGAGTCCCAGGAAGAGCAACCCAACATGGGCAGCACTTGGAATGACTGGAGGGGGACGAGGTGTGCATCAATGCAAGGCTGTGTTTGGTAGGGGTGAGGTGCATAGGAAGGCCTAGAGGGTTACCTGTGTGGCAGCAGGTTCAGAGGGGTCCCCGAGGTCAGTGAGTCGGTAGTGTAGGTCATCCCAGCGGCCGTAGGCGAGGTCCAGCCCCCCCAAGAAGGCCACTACTTGGTCCACGACCAGGAGCTTTTCATGATGGGCCCACAGTGTCACCTGGTCCGGGTGGCGCATTACCTGGAGCAGATGTGCAGGAGTTCATGAGGGTGGGCCAAGATGAGAGGAGACAGGAGGTGTCAGGAGGGAGAACAGGATGATGGAAGGATGGGATGTTCAAGGAAAGGAAAGGCTGAGGGGACACAGGAGCCTGACAAGGAGGGCTGTACTTTGGGGGGGTTCTCTGAGCCCCGAAGGTCACCTTTATGTTAGGGTGGAGCAGCATCAGAGCCCTCTTGCTATAGCCACTGTTAATGCCCAAGGCCAGTTCCACTTCCTTAAACAGCAGGACGGACACACGGACACCCTCCTCCTGGTGGCAAGTGGAAGGGGGGATCAGATCCTAATGCCTCCCTCACAATGGCCCCTTTCCATCCTCACAAGCCCTGCCCTGTGCTCGGGGTTCCCATATGTCCCTCCCTGCTCATACCCTGCTTTGACGCTCACAGCAAACTTAGCAATGGGGGCTGAGCGACCCGCTGACCCCCTGACCTGCTCACCCATCCATACAGCTCCTCACCTGCCTCTCATGATCTCACCACCCATCTTCCCAACCATCTACTCACCGGTTTGTGTACCGCCCATCATCCATCTACCCGCCCCGGTCCTGTTGACCGCCTCCTCCCTGAACAACCTCTCATCCTTCCATCCATCTCCCCTTCATCATCCATCCATCCATCCCCCGGCCCCCACTCGCTATCCTCCTTCTGTCCGGCCATTAACATCCACGGATGTCCCCCAAATGGCAGACATCGTGCCTTGGACTGAATCTAGTGATATTAGTGCAGTGAGGAAGGCAGATATGAACACCCCTAGCTAATGCAACAGAGTGTAATACGTCCTGGGAGAGAAGTCTACACCAGGTAGAGGAAGAAGGTGAAGAGGGAGGCGTACGTGCTCCTCAGGGAGGAAAAAGAGGTGATATGTGCCAGACACCGAGCCAGGAGAGACATGTTTCCTCCCGCAAAGCCTCAGACTCCCGACCTTCTCCCACGCTGCAGTCCCTTCTAACCCACCTCCACCCAAGGGCACCCCCCGCACGCCTCCTCTCCAGCCTGACTCCTCTCCTCACCGCCTTCTTCTTGAGCATAATGTCCAGTCTCCAGTCATCAGAATGGGCAGGACGCTTCAGGTAAATCTCAGGACTCAACCTGGGATCCAGAGCAGAGGGCAAGGGGCAGGCTAAGCCCCAGCAAGCAGCCACTCCGCCCGGTCCCCTCCCTTTGCAGGCCCTATCCTGCCCCCTTCCTGTTGGAGCTTTTCCCTTACTCACCACCAATCTGTGATGAAAATCTCCTCTTGAGCTTGCAAGATGGCATCTGCCACAGCAGCAAAGTAACCTGCCCCATTCACAAACCTGGGGGGAGGCCAAGCCAAGGAGGTCAGGGGAGTCAGAAGCCAGAATGCTCTGGATAGTGAAGACCAGAAGACAGCCATGGATCAGAGGTGACAGCAGGGTCAAAGACCAAGAGTGATCGGAGAAGTAAGGTGGTATTGGATGTATCAAGGTACAACAGATTTGCCAGAATAAGCTAAATGAAGTTAAAAATTACAAAAGACACAATAAGCTGAAGAATATGACTAAAGATTGGAAGGGTTCATACATCATACATAAAGAGTTCCAACCAGTCAATAAGGAAAAGACATCCGAGCAAACTGAAAAGTGAGCAAAGAATACGAATTGTCGGTTCACAGAGGAAATTAAAATGGTCAGCCATAGGAAAAGATGTTCAATCTCGTTAGTAAGGAAGGAAATTGATAATAAGAGGAAATAAGATGTCTCTAGTCCACAAGATTAGCACAGAGTTCAATATTAGCATGTGGAATAGTGAGTGTTCTCATAGACTATGGGAATATACCTTGGTTATAGCCTTTTTAGAGGACCCTTTGGCGGTCTCTCAGAATATCAAACACACATACCCTTTAATACCATTGCACACAGTCGTTCTATTTCTGGGAATGCATCCTAATAAATGCTTAGACAAAGATTGTGTTCACTGCAGCATTGTTTAAAATGAGAAATAAGGGACGCCTGGGGGCTCAAGGGTTGAGCATCTGCCTTCTGCTCAGGGCATGATCCTGGGATCTTGGGATCAGGTACCACATTGGGCTCCCCAAAGGGAGCCTGCTTCTCCCTCTACTTGTGTTTCTGCCTCTGTGTCTATGTGTCTCTCACAAATAAATAAAATCTTAAAAAAAATAAAAATAAAATGATAAATAACCAGGCTGCCTGGGTGGCTGAGTCAGTGACGCATCTGCCTTCAGCTCAGGTCCTGGGATCAAGTCCTGTGTGGAGGACCTCTGCCCAACGGAGAGTCTGCTTTTCCCTCTGCCTCTGTTCTTGCCCCACTCATGCTCACTCTCTCTCGAATAAAAAAATAATAATTAAAAAAATCTTCAAAATAAAATGAGAAATAACCTAAATGCCTAACCTCTAACACACAAATGGAAAAAAAAGAAAAAAAAGCTCCACATAAGCAAGTGCGTGATCTTATTTACAGTAAAACAAAAAGTAACATGCATGGATAAGCCCATGCAGGCAAAGAGCTGAGAAGATAAATACGAGACTACTGTGAGGATTACTTCTGGGGAGAGAAATGGGTTGTTGGGGACGCGTAGGGAGAAGTGGCTGGGCCGTATCAGTTGTTCAATCAACAGGAACTTAAATGTTTTAATTAATATGCTTCCGTGTTGTTTGACTTTTTATTTCATTTTTGTATTTTTTTTCATTTTTGTATTTTTTAAGGATTTTCTCTTTTGAAGCAATCTCTACACCCAACATGGGGCTCGAACTCTCGACTATGAGAGCAGGAGTCACACGCTCCACCAACTGAGCCAGCCGGGTGCCCCCTGTTTGGTTTTTTAAGAACTAGTAGTCTAGTGTGATGGTGACAAGCAGGGTCGTGGCTGGGACTGCCTGGATTTGAACCCCAGTTCCACAGTTCACGAGGTGAAGTTCCTTAAGGGCAAGCTCCTGAACTTCTCCTTGCCTCCATGTTCCCATCTGTAGAATGGAGGTAACAATTGTACGTGCCTCACTCACGGGGTTCACATGAGGATTTAATAATACACGTAAAACACCCAAACACTTCCCAGCACATGGTAAGGGCATCATAAATTAAGTATCCGCTGTTAGTTCTTGTGTTAAAAAATAAATGTCAGAAAAAATAAAAATAAAAATAATGTCAGGGGGGCGTCTGGGGGGCTCAGTGCCGTTACACGTCTGCCTTTGGCTCAGGTCATGATCCTGGAGTCCTGGAATTGAGTCTCGCATCATTGGGCACCCTGCTCGGTGGGGAGTCTGCTTCTTCCTCTCCCTCTCCCCCCGCTCGTGCTCTTGCTCTCTTTTACTCGCTCTCAAATAAATAAATCTAACTAAATGTCAATACCACGTCCAGGAGAAAATGCTTCCCTGCCTCCCTTCTGCTCGTGAGGAAGCTCAGTCACCTCTGCTCAGCAACCCCTGCCCCAGCTCCACTCTCCCCCTGTGGGAATAGGGGTTCCCCTCTATGCTCAGTGTCCCGCATCTACCTCCAGAATGGCAACTTTCCAGTGTTTCATGTTGAATCACCTAGTGGGGAGTCTTATTCCTGCCACCAGGCCTGGCACATAGTAGGTGCTTAGAAAATGTTTATTGAATGAATGAATGAGTTTTGGAGGGATCATAAGGCACAGAGAGAGACTGTGGCACAAAGGTGGTAAAAAAAGTTCACAGGAGGGATGCCTGGGGGGCTCAACAGTGGAGCATCTGCCTTTGGCTCAGGTTGTCATCCCGGGGTCCTGGGATTGAGTGCCGCATCGGGCTTCCTACATGGAGCCTGCTTCTCCTTCTGCCTGTGTCTCTGCATCTCTCTGTGTGTGTCTCTCATGAATAAATAAGTAAAATCTCTTTAAAAAATAAAATAAATAAGGTCACAGGAGGGATGCCTAGATGGCTCAGTGGTTGAGCATCTGCCTTTGACTCAGGTTGTGATCCCAGGGTCCCGGGATCAAGTCCCATATTGGGTTCCCTGCTCTGCAGGTAATATGCTTCTCCCTTGTCTCCCCACTCATGCTCTCTCTTGCTGTCTCTCTTTCTCAGATAAATATTTTTTTTTAAAGGGTCACAGGAGGTCAGAGAAGTCAGGATCACAAGAGATTACCGAGTATGGGGGTCAGAGAGACTGGAGGGAAATAAGATTGCAGTGTGGTCAGAGGTCAAATGGAGGTCAGAGGAGATGAAAGAGGACCAAGGACTCAGAAAACAGCAAGTACGTCCAGAAGCCCACAGGGAAGCTCCGAGGGATGTCAGTGTCTCACCACCGGGCCAAGGTCGCAGGCCGAGGTGGGGCATAGCTGTCATGCCGGTGCAGCTGTATGAAGTCTCTGCCCGGGCCCTGGGCCAACTCCGTGATCTCCTGGCCCCACCACCGGGCCTGCCGGTAGCTGCCGCACTTGAGAATCAGAGACCTGAGCAGAAAGATCGAGATGGACCCCAGCCCTCACCCTTAATGCCCCTGGCCCTCCCAGGGAGACACCTGCCATTTTGGGCTGTCCCCTCTTTCCCATTCCTCCTGGAATCCCTCGTTCACAACTCTACCTGGACAAGGCACGTCTCTGCCTTATACACAGCTGGGTCGCTGGCATGGACTGAGATTTGCACCCGGCACTTGGGTTTGTTGAATGAATGAATAAATGGAGTCCCTCTTCTTTTGCATCAAGAGTCTCTCTGGGAAGGCCAGTGTTTATACTCAACCCCCTCTCTCTGGGCCCCTGGCTCACAAGAGCAGTCCCAGGCATGTGGCCAGACCAGTTCCTTGGTTACAAATCAGGGCCAGCTCCATGGGTGGAAACCCTTCCTTCCTTCCCTTCCACTCACTGCCCCCCTCCACCAGGGCTGTTTGCTCATCAGGTGTCCGCGCACACTGGGAGGCCTTACCTGTGGGAGGTGTCAATTCTGACCCCGTAGCGCGCCTCTGTGCTCCTTTTCCCCACCTGGACCTCAAAGCCGGGGTCGAAGAGCTGAACAAAGGAGATGCTGCCCGTCTCGAGGCACATATACAGCAGAAAGGAGTCCTTCACCACCAGCCACCTGGAGCGGAAGGGCTCCATCCGTTCCTCCCGGCCCCAGGGCTCTCCTTCCTCACCCCTCCCACTGCCCAGGGGCTCCACTCTGGGACCCACCTCTTGGACCAGCGATAACAAACTTGGTCTCGGCCACAGCACGTGAGGCCAGGAACTCGGTGGCCACCTGAGCGCTTCCGGATCACTCCCTCCCTGTGGGGAAAATCAGGAGGAGATGCTGCCCAAAAATCAGGAGGAGATGTGCCCGGAAAAGGAATCCAGAGCCCTGCTACCACCCCTCTACCCCCTACCCTGCAATTCTTTCCCCATCCTCAGGCAGTCAGGGATCCACAGGGTTCAGGGGGGTGGGGTGAGGGGTGTCGGACACTCACAGTCCCTTGGAGCCAAGGTCTGGGATAAAGGACAGCCGACTGACTTCTAGGAATTCTGTCTGCAGAGGAAGACAGAGGTTCAGAGGAGAGACTGTGGGGCTCAGCTCTGCAGACCCGACAGCCCGGAGTCCTCTGTCCCTTCCCTGCGGAGGTCTGCTTTTACCGCTCCCCCTTAAAAAGCACAAGTACCCACCCCCCGGGGCTTTACCATGGCATGGTAGTTGCGGTAGAAAGACATGGTCAGGAGGCGGTTGAGATAATTCTCCAGGTATTTCTGAAGCAGGAGTGAGAGACACAGACAGATGCAACCAGAACCATTTGCACACCAAATGCCTTCCCAGAGGACCTGGCATCTGATTGCACCTGTTTGCTGGACGCATGTCTGGTGGAGCCCTCAGGACCTACTCGTGGCAGAGAGGGTATCTCTCGGTCGGCTGCTGCCTCCCGGGCAGGAGGATGGGCCACGCCAAAGCTGTGGATGACATGGTGGGGGAGGTGTCAAGGAGGAGTGGGACAGCTGGGAGCCTGTATTTCTGAAGCCCTAGAGATCCAGGGGGAGGCCCAGAGGCTGCCAGAAGGCCCCCTTCCTGAAAACAGAGACAAGAAAAGGAGGGAGTCTGCCAAGGGCATTTTGGGCACCCAGCCCGGCTGAGATATTGGCACAGCATCATGGGCAGGGAGAGCTGGGCTGGGAAGGTTTCCTGGTAACTGAGGGGCAGGGGAAGGGGCCGGGTGGCCTGATGGGGGAATTAAGTAGCTGGGGCGGGCCAGTTGAGGCCTGGGGGTGCGACAGGCAGAAAGCAGGGGCTCGGGGGCACCTGCCTTTGCCAGGAAGCAGGCCGGTCCCCTTACCGCGCCAGAGGGAGCAGCGTCATCAAGACTTTGTGTCTCAGAAGGTCCCGATGCAGCTCCTGGAAATGACGGAACTTCTTTTTGGTGGTCCAGGTAAAGGCTCCATGAGTCAGGCGGACAGAATACAGAGTGCAGGTTCCCACCTGGGGGGAGGGACAACTTGAGTGGTGGGCCCGGGCCTGGGTGGCGGCCCCCCTCCTCTGGCCAGCCCCCCCATTCCCAGCCCCCCCATTCCCAGCCCGGCCACCTTGGATCCGCTGGTGTATCTTTCAGTGCCGACCACCTGGGCCGTGACGGGGACCCCAGGGGCGAACACCAGCGGGTGCATTTTCAGAGGCTGCAGGTCATAGATGGCCAGAAAAGGGTGCATCCGGTCAGCTAGGAGAAAAAGTGCAGGAGTGTAGACCCCGGGAGGTCTGTCTCGGCCCTCCCGTCCTGTGCCGTGCCCCCCACCCACCGCGTACCGGGGTCCTCGCCCTCTCGCAGCGTGTCCACTTCATCCGGCTCCATTTGCAACTGGCTGGAGTCCAGGTCGCCCCCGGAGGGGAAGAGGCTGTCGGGGGTGGCTGCCATCCTAGGAGCGTGGGGAGGCCTCAGGGGGCCGATCAGCCCTGCAGCCCCGCCTCCGCCCCCCCAGCCCCGCTTCCTAGTCGGGGTGGAGCGCCCCGCCAACCCGCCTCTGATCTCCACCCGGCACCCGGTTCCCGCATCCAGAACCGCTCAGCCCCGCCTCCCGGCCCGGACCCGGCGCTCCCTGGAACTCCCACCAGGCCCGCGGGGCGCCCCCCACCCCCGAACCGGAGCAGAGCAGAAGCCAAGGCCAAGGGGTCGCCGGGGGCCCGGGGCCGCCGGGGGCCAGATCGGGCCGGGCCGGGCGGGAAGCAAGAGGGGTCCGGGGGCAAGGAGGAAGTTCCGTGCGCCCCGCCCGGGAGGGAAACCCCGAAATCTCGGCGTGCGGCTGAGTCCGCAGCCCCGCGCCCCCCCGGCGCCCGCCTCCCCCGCCACCGCGGGCCCCTCCCCCGCCCTCACCGTAGCCCGAGCGGGTGCCCGCGCGGGTCCGCCAGCCGAGGGAGCGGCGCGGCCCGCGGGGCCCACACCCGGCGGCGGGGCGGGGCGGGGCGGGGCGGGCGCTCAGGGCCGGCCCCCGGGGGCGGATCGCCCGCCTCACCTCCGCGCCCGCCCCGTCGGCCCCGCCGCCGCGCCGCCCGCTCCCGCCCGGCCCAGCCCCTGGGGCGGACAAGGGGGCTTCACGGGGGGTGACAGAGCGGGGGGTGCCGCGGGGCGGGAGGGCTGCAGCCCCGGGCCCGGGGGTGCGCGCCCGCCTGCGTGCGTCTCCTGCGCCCTCGGCCGGTGCCGGACCCCGCGCGGGCCTCGGGGCCCAGACCGCAGCCCCGCCGGCTCCCGGGCCCGACGCTCCGGGGGCAGACCCGAGGCTCTCAGGCCCTGAAAGACAAGATCTACCGTCTTTTTAAGAATGCAGGTCTCCTTGTCTCCCGGCTTGATGGACATCCGGGTTGTTTCTCGGATGTTGCGATAAAACTCCCATTAACATTCCTGTGTAAGTCTTGGGTAACTATGCCTTTTCTTTTCTTTTTTTTCTTTTCTTTTCTTTTCTTTTCTTTTCTTTTCTTTTCTTTTCTTTTCTTTTCTTTTCTTTCTTTTCTTTTCTTTTCTTTCTTTTCTTTTCTTTCTTTTCTTTTAATAATAAATTTATTTTTTATTGGTGTTCAATTTGCCAACATACAGAATAACACCCAGTGCTGATCCCGTCAAGTGCCCCCCGCCCCCTCAGTATATTCCTCAGCCATTAGAAACGACAAATACCCACCATTTGCTTCGACGTGGATGGAACTGGAGGGTATTATGCTGAGTGAAGTAAGTCAATCGGAGAAGGACAAACATTGTATGGTCTCATTCATTTGGGGAATATAAGTAATAGTGAAAGGGAATAGAAGGGAAGGGAGAAGAAATGGATAGGAAATATCAGAAAGGGAGACAGAACATGAAGACTCCTAACTTTGGGGGTGAACGGGTAACTATGCGTTTTCGTTTCTAGGAGTGGAGCTGCCGGGTGGTGTAGTACGTGTATTTGGGGTTTGAGTGTAAAGTAGAAAATCACTGTGGTTTTATCTGCATTCCTTGGATGCTCAGTTGATGCTAACCATGTTTCCTGTGCATATTGGCCATTCGTGTATCCTCTTTTGCCCAGTGTCTGTTCCAGTCTTTTGGCTAATTTTTTTAAAAACCACGTTGTCTTATCATTGAATTATGAGTTCTTTACGCATTTTGTATTTTTTTCTTTATTTTCTTGTTTTTTTAGGTGGGCTCCACACCCAACATGGGCCTTGAACTCAGGATCCTGAGACCAAGAGTCAAAGGCTCTACCAACTGAGCCAGCCAGGCACCCCTATATTTTCTATTCATATCCTTTATCAGATATGGGTGTTGTAAACACTTCTTCACAGGATGTGGCTTCTGTGTTTAAAATAATGGTGCTGAGGATCCGTGGGTGGCTCCAGGGTTTAGTGCCTGCCTTTGGCCCAGGGTGTGATCCTGGAGCCTCGGGATTGAGTACCACATCAGGCTCCCTGCATGGAGCCTGCTTCTCCCTCTGCCTGTGTCTCTGCCTCTCTCTGTCTCTCACGAATAAATAGATAAAATCTTAAAAAAAATAAAATAATGGTGCTTTTTAAAGAGAAGAAGTTTTTAATTATGATTAATTTGTGGTAATATACTATGACTCATTTATGAAAGCAAATAAAGTATAAAATGGTACAGCCACCTTGGAAGACAGTTCCTCAGATGTTAAGCATTGAGTGCTATATAATCCAAACAGTATGGCACTAGCACAAAAATAGACATGGAGGTCAATGGAACAGAATAGAAAGCCCAGAAATAAACCCACACCTATGTGGTCAATTAATCCGTGACAAAGGATGCAAGAATATCTGATGGGAAAAAGATAGTCCTTCAATAAATGGTGCTAGGAAAACAGGACCACTTTCTCACACCATACACAAAAAATATACTCAACTGGATGAAGGGCCTAAATGTGAGGCCTGAAACCATAAAACCCTTAAGAGAACACAGGCAGTAATTTCTCTGACATCAGGTGTAGCAACTTCTTTCTAGATATGTCTCCTGAGGCAAGAGAAACAAAAGTAAAGATACACTATTGGGATTTTGTCAAAATGAGAAGCACAGGAAACAAGCAATACAACTAAAAGACAACCTACTGAACAGGAGAGAAGATACTTGTGAGTGACATATCCAATAAAGGGTTAGTATCCAAAATATATAAAGAACTTATACAGGTGCCTGGTGGCTTAGTTCTTTAAGCATCTGAGTCTTGATTTCAGCTCAGGTCTTGATCCCGGGGTCTTCAGTTCAACCCCCAAGTCGGCCTCCATGCCAGGCCAACAACTTTTACAACTCAACACCAAGAAACATAATCTGATTTAAACATGGGCAGAGGACCTGAATAGACATTTTCCCGAAGAAGACATACAAATAGTCAAGAGGCACATGGAAAGATAGATGTTCGCCATCACTCATCATCAGGAAATGCAGATCAAAACCACAATGAGATACCACCTCATACCTGTCAGAATGGCTAAAATAAAAAGGATAAGAAATAACAGGTGTTGGTGAGGATGTGGAGTAAAAGGAACCTGCATGCACTGTTGGTGGGAATGTAAATTGCTGTGGCTACTGGGGAATAATACGGAGAGGGTCCTCAAAAAATTAAAAGTAGAGCGACCATACGACATGATCCAGTAATTTCACTACTGGGTATTTATCCATAGAATTGAAAACAGGGATCCCTGGGTGGCGCAGCGGTTTGGCGCCTGCCTTTGGCCCAGGGTGCGATCCTGGAGACCCAGGATCGAGTCCCACGTTGGGCTCCCGGTGCATGGAGCCTGCTTCTCCCTCTGCCTGTGTCTCTGCCTCTCTCTCTCTCTGTGACTATCATAAATAAAAATTAAAAAAAAAAAAGAAATGAAAACACTAGGGGCGCCTGGAGGTCTCCATCCGTGAAGCACCTGCCTTGGGCTCAGGTCATGATCCCAGAGTCCTGGGATCTAGCCACACATGGACCCCTGCATAGAGCTTTCTGCTCAGCAGAGAATCTGCTGCTCCCTCTCCCTGTGCCATTCCCCCTGCTTATGCTTTCTGTCAAATAAATAAAGTATTTTTTAAAAAAGAAGAACACTAATTTGAAAAGAGATATGCACCCTCATGTTTATAGCAGCATTTTTTACAACCTAAATGTCCTTGGATTGATGAATGTATAAAGAAGATGTGGAATACACACACACACACACACACACACACACACACACACACCGGAATATTAACCATGAAAAGGAATGAGATCTTGCCACTTGTAACAACATGGATGGATCTAGAGGTTATGATGCTAAGTGAAATAAGACAGAAAGTCAAATATCATATGATTTCACTTATATGCAGAATCTAAAAAACAAAATGAACATAGATATCTGTGTGGCTCAATCGGTTGAAAGTCTGACTCTTGATTTCAGCTCGGATCATGATCTCAGAGCCCTGAGATTGAACTCTGTTCAGCACAGGGGGTATACTCAGTTGAGCATCTGCCTTGGGCTCAGGGTGTGACCCCGGGGTCCTGGGATCGAGTCCCACGTTGGGCTCCCCACAGGGGGCCTGCTTCTCTCTCTGCTTGTGTCTCTGCCTCTCTGTGTCTCTCATTAATAAATAAATAAAATCTTTAAAAAAAAAAAGAAAACACAATGCTAAGTGAAAGGAGTCAGACACAAAGGACCACATATCGTATGATTTCATTTCTATGAAATCTGTAGAGACAGAAGGTATTTTAGTGTTTGCCACCCGCTGGGGAGAAAGAACAGGGGAGTGACTCGCAGTGGGCATAGGGTTTCTCTCGAAGGTGATGAAAATGTCACACAATTAGTTGTGATGTTTGCACAGCCGTGAATCGAGTAAAAACCACTGACTCCTATACCTTAAATGGATGAATTTTACAGCATGTCATTATATCAATAAAACTAATATTACAAGAAACACAAGTAAACTGCAAATACTTCCAATTGGGGTGAACTTCCAGGCCGTTATGCTGAAGGAAGCCAGACAAAAAAACATAATACGATATGACTCATTTATATAAAGTTCTGTAATGGGCAAAACCAATCTACACTGATCGAACTGGGATCAGTAGGTGCTTGTGGCAGGAGGTGGGGAGGAGGTTGACAGTGAGACACACGAGGGACATTAGTGACAAGACCAGTATCTTGATTGGGGCAGTTATGCCCTGGGACTCAGAGAACTGTACACAGATGAGTGAGTATTCAACTGCGTGGAAATTTTCACTTCAAATTGTTTTAGAAATAAGAAATGGACACCTGGGGTGCTCAGCAGTTGAGCATCTCCCTTCCTTCCACTCAGGGGTGATCCTGGGATCCTGGGACCAAGTCCTGTATCGGGCTCCCCCCAGGGACCCTGCTTCTCCCTCTGCTTGAGTCTCTGCTTCTCTCATGAATAAATAAATACAATCTTTAAATTTTTTATTTTATTTTATTTTATTTTATTTTATTTTATTTACAACTTGGGCATTCTGAATTCTCATTCAAGAACACAGATGAGGGATCCCTGGGTGGCGCAGCGGTTTAGCGCCTGCCTTTGGCCCAGGGCGCGATCCTGGAGACCCGGGATCGAATCCCATGTCAGGCTCCCGGTGCATGGAGCCTGCTTCTCCCTCTGCCTCTCTCTCTCTCTCTCTCTCTCTCTCTCTGTGACTATCATATATTAAAAAAAAAAAAAAAAAAAATTAAAAAAAAAAAAAAAAAAAGAACACAGATGACTCCCAGGCAGCATCCAGGTGGGCACCGAGTCATCAGGCATGGCTACAGTGGATTTCCTCTGCATCTGTGTGTCTGTCCGTCCATCTGTCGCTTCCACCCCCCTTCTGGCGTCCTCCTGCTTCTCCCTGGAGATCAGAGAGTGCCCGCAAATGAAGGGGGCACAAAAGGATAGGTGTTTGAATGGGGTGTCTGTCCACCTCTTCTGTCCTCCCTCTCCTCCTCCTTCCACCCCCTGGCGCCTATAATCACCAGGCGGTCTGAGGCTAAGTGGTAGTTTGGCCCACAGTGCGGGGGGCGGCGGGGGGGCTTGGAAACCACACCCCTCCCCCTGGGGCCCTCCTGGCCATTGCCAGCATCCCGGGTCTCCTCCACTGTTGAGATGGGTCTCAAGTGGGCATGGTGCTTCCCATGGTGTGGGTGCCGGAGACAGCAGGGGACTCAAAGAGGAGCAGGTATGGGGGGGGCTGGGGAGAACGGGGGGCTCTCTCTGTCTGGGGAGAAAGGTAAATGTTTAAACCAGTGAAGGGAAAAGGATCATTTGTTTCCCTGGGGGGAGGTGGACTTTCCCATGGGACTGCCTAAATACCCTGCAGGGCCCAGTACAAAATGAGGAGGTGAAGCCCCTGGTTAAAAAATATATATATATTAACACCTTCAAGACAGTGACAGCAGGGCATCGGGGGCCCTTCTGCGTGAGTACATAGGTCAGAGGCAGTGAAAGCAGCCCTGCTGTCTCAACATCCCCACTCCTTGCCCCAGGACCCCCTGGCCTCTTCCCTCCTCACTGCGGAAGGAAGGACACTGACCCACGACACCCTTCTTCCCCTTCCAATCTCCCTTTCAGGCCTGGATCCCGCTGTCCCTCCAGACCCAAATCCCAGCCCGGCTCCTGCCCCCACTGTGGCCGAGGGAGGGACTCCATCTTTAGGGTCTGGCGCCTACTTCACCAGGAAAGCCCGACTCTCCTTCCGCCACCAGCTGCATGACCTAGCATCTGCCAACGACTCTACCATCTGATGGGGACAAGCAGGCGCCTTGCCACCCTGCCTCCCCAGGCTTCTCCATGATCCGTGTGGTCCCAGGTTCCCCGTGACGTTGTCATTAAATGTACCCAGAGTTACCAAGTGTTGTGTGCACGTGAGCGTACTAGGGTGCGGGGAGTGGCTGGAGCCTGAGGCCCTGGGGCTGGGTCGCAATGCTGAGCTGGGGGTGCAGCACCCACGGGAGCGGACGCAGTGGGGAGTAAACATGACGCAGCTCATGTAACACGGGGCCCAGGTGGAGCTGGCTGAAGCGGGTGTGCCAAAATCGAGCCCAGGGTTAAGAGTGGTGAGCAGTGTGGAAAGGCTGGAGCCCCGCAGGCAATGAAGCTGCCTCAGTGGACCAGGCAGGGAACCTCCTCTTTTCAGACAGTAAATAAACACACGAGCCGGGAGAGAGAACAGTAAATGCTAGGAAGCAAATTACACGGTGCTGGGAGGGCAGGATGGAGGGGATGCTTCTGAACCCCAGGTAGTCGAGAAGGAACTTTCTGATAAGGGGGTCATTTGAGCTGAGACCTGAATGGTAAGGAGCCTGTGAAAATTGGGAAGCCCTGTGTCGTGCGGATTTGCTGTAATGGCTGCAATGCACTGGTTCAGGATGGCAACAGCGATAGTGACAGTGACGGATGGTGGGCGGGGTGGGGGCGTAGCTAGCTGAGCGTGAAGGCAGGCATCGGCGGGCGGGCAACCTCTGCTCGGTTTTGCTGTCAACCTAAAACTGCTCTTAAAGTTTATTTTATGGGATGCCTGGCGGGCTCCGTCGGTGGAGCATGTGACTCTTGATCTCGAGTTGTGAGTTCAAGTTGTGAGTGGAGAGATGAACATAAAAAAAAAAAAAAGTTTATTAAAAAAAAATCAGGACACCTGGGTGGCTCACTGGTCCTGGGATCAAGTCCCACATCGGGCTTCCCACAGGGAGCCTGCTTCTCCCTCTGCCTTTGTCTCTGCCTCTCTCTGTGTGTCTCTCATGAATAGATAAGTAAATAAAATCTTTAAGAAAATAAAATAAAATCACGGAAGAGTCCTGGGCAGGAAAAACAGGAAATGTAAGTGCAAAACCCCTGAGGTCCTAGGGAAGAGAAAAAAAAGCCAGTGACCAGAGCGTCAACACTGGGGGTAACTGCTGGGTCAGCAGGGCCATGATAAGGACCTAAAATATGATCCTAGATCCCAGATGGGATGGGAAGACACCAAGGAAGGTCAAGCAGGGGGCGACAGGCTCTGCCTTACATCTAAAGATCCCTCCGGTAGTTCTATGTGAAAAGGTTGCCGAAGGGCAGATGCAGGAGCGGCAAGGTCATGGAGGGGGCTGTTGCCATCCTGCAGGCAAGCCCTGATGGCAGCTTGGGTCAAGACAGGGGTGTGGAGTGAGCACAGTAACGCTGTTTAGGATCACTATGTTGCACACCTGAAATTATGTAGCATCACTTACGGAAGAGTGACGTACAGAAGGCGAGAAGTGGGTAGAGTTTGAGGGACCAACTGTTGGGCTCAACGCAGAGCTGGGGGTGGGGGGGAGGAATCAAAGACACCTACCTCAAGGGACAGCTGGGTGAACAGGTTTTACAGAAAAATCAAAGGTTTTCTCTTCTCTCTATGGGTTATTTACTTACTTTTTTAAGAGATCTATTTATTTTTGAGAGAGAGAGGAAAAGAGAACAAGGGAGCGAGCATGGGCATGTTGGGGGGGGGATTGGTGGCAAGAGGGAGAGAGAAGTCGACACCCCACCCCCACCCCGCTCAGAGCAGAGCCTGATGTGGGGCTTGATCCCATGACCCTGAGATCATGACCCGAGCCTCAATCCAGAGTCAGACACTTAACTGACTGAGCCACCCCGGTGTCCCTCTCTACGGTTAAGGTTGAGGTACATGTTTGGGATCAGACACCCTCTATTTTTTTTCGCTTAATCCAGAACCCCTCACCTCCTCAGGAAGCTTCTCTTGTAACCTTGAAAATCCTCCAGAGCTGGATCACATTCTAGAACAAAGTTTTCAAATGTGGTTGTACAGTTCCCTTATCCATGGAGTGGAGGAAAAACAGGGGAGACCGAGAACACCGAGCACCATGAATGAACACTGCTGAGCTCCTCTAGGTCCCCGGCTTGAATGCAGACGGCCTTGGGGGGCCAGAGTCAACTCGCAGCCCCCGTCGTAGGGGCTGAAGACTGGTTCACCATCACATTGCCAAGGGAATGACAGCTTTCAGGGCCCCCTCCCCACCTGACATTCACCTCGGACTCTATTTGCAAACAAAGTCCACCTTTCCCCTCAAAGCCAACGTAGTCACACTGCTGCTCCTGACAAGATGAGGTGACAGAGAGTAAATGTGGGCAGAGGGGACTGTGAACTTGTGCTGGACATCCGGTGTCCTCTGGCCTTGGGGTCAGGAGCTACCCATGATGACAAGCAGGAGGCAGGCCTAGGGGAAGTGATTCGGTCTCGGTCAGGATTCTGAGATCACCCCTGGGATGGAGCAGGGAAGGGGATGGGAGCTCCTATTTCTTTTTTCTTTATTTTTTTATTTTTTTTTATTTATGATAGTCACAGAGAGAGAGAGAGAGGCAGAGACACAGGCAGAGGGAGAAGCAGGCTCCATGCACCGGGAGCCCGACGTGGGATTCGATCCCGGGTTTCCAGGATCCCGCCCTGGGCCAAAGGCAGGCGCTAAACCGCTGCACCACCCAGGGATCCCCAGGAGCTCCTATTTCAACCACACCTTGGTATCCTAAGGACCTGGCTATGGTGAAGAAAAGCGAGTGGGGAGAAAGAAAAGGAGGCTGGAAAATCACTTTTGCAAAGGCTTGTCTCCAACTGCCTCCCAGCTCAGAGCAGAGGTTCATATACACCAGTGTGGGCCAAACAAATGCAGGCTCGAGGTGAAGAAAAGATCCTCAAAGCAGATTCTTTTAGACAAACTGTTTATTGAATTTTACGTCACTATGGGGTATCGCTTACTGTAGCCTAGGATTCCAGGAATCAGGGAGGTGGCAAAGTGGCGATGGTGAATTTGGGAATCTGGTCTCCCAAAAGTACCTGCCGCTCTACCCCTGATTCTGCAATGGCCGCCAGGCGGATCACCCCTCCGCTGGAGCCGTCCCGTTCCATGGCCAAAGCGAGCGCTGTGAACAAAAGAAGAAATCTACGGTCAGACTCAGATCCTGGCATTGCTATAAGAAATGAGGAATATTGGCCTGGTTTGGACATAAGGGTTGGAGTTCACAGGCCCAAAACCCCAAGTTCTCACCATTGGCAGTGAACTGCAGACACTCCTCCTTGGTCATGCCTTCCCGGTAGGTAGCATCGACATAGCCATATATGTAGGAGCTCCCAGAGCCCCCAATGGCAAAGGACTGCCTTACCATCATACCCCCCATGGGCACCGAGTACACCTGCCGGATGGAAGGAGGACAGAGTCACCAGTTGTACCCTCTGCAACACATGTACATACAGCGGTCCATGTGGGATTGGTCTAGGGGGGCAGTTTTTTTTTTTAATTTATTTATTTGTTTTTTAATTACGATAGTCACAGAGAGAGAGAGAGAGAGAGAGAGAGAGGCAGAGACATAGGCAGAGGGAGAAGCAGGCTCCATGCACCGGGAGCCCGACGTGGGATTCGATCCCGGGTCTCCAGGATTGCACCCTGGGCCAAAGGCAGGCGCCAAACCGCTGCGCCACCCAGGGATCCCTGGGGGGGCAGTTAAGAGTAAATGAGGTAGAGACTGGGAAGAAAACCTAAATGGGGCAGCCCGGGTGGCTCAGTGGTTTAGTGCTGCCTTCAGGGCATGATCCTGGGGAGTCGGGATCGCGTCCCGCATTGGGGGACGCATGGAGCCTGCTTCTCCCTCTGCCTGTGTCTCTGCCTCTCCCTCTCTGTGTCTTTCATGAATAAATAAATAAAGTCTTATAAAAAAAAAAAAGAAAGAAAGAAAAAATAAAACGGAAATGACTGGAGTGGGGAAAGGATCAAAGGCATGGGTCCAGTACTCTGGTGGGGGTAGAGTTTCTTACCTGCCCTCCCTCTTGGGGGTCCCAGCCCGCAATGATGATTCCTGCCATCAGGTCCTCCCGGTATCGGTAACACATCTCCTTAAAGAGGCTGGCTGCTGTGTGTACCAGTGGAGGCTCATTTAGCTCAATGCTAGGGGGTGAGGAGAGTGACACCAAAGGCAGCATCAGGACCTGGGAGTCAGACCATTCAGCCCCTCAGGTCCCCACTCTCAGCACATACTGGCTCCTCCCCTGCCCACAAGTACCTGTGGAAACCAAGCTGATAAGTGACCGCATCGGCTACGGCCTGGGTGTCAGCTGCTGAGCCTGAGCGGCAGCAGAAAATCCGGTCATGAATAGGGGTCAGCTTGTCTGTCACTCGATTGGCAATGTAGGACCTGCAGGATGGCAGGACAGTGAGGGAGCGATCCCCCTTGTCTCCCACCTCCATCCAGCTTCTACCTACTCCAGGGGCTCTGGAGTCGAAATTCCAGCATTTGCCATTAGCTTCCTGCCAAATTGAAGCCAGATGGACGGCAGACGGCAGACTTTTACAAAAGTTTCACCAGAGGGTGAGTGGGGGCCTGAAAAGTAGTAGGAGCTGGAATACATCCGCAAGTCCAAGGAGGGGAGAACCCTCCCTTCCCACAGGGCGCTGTATAGGGTAAGGATGGACTGCTAGGCGAAGAAGGAAGGGAAAGACGGGGTGACCTGCCGATTTGCGTCCAGAGCTCACCCAGTGGTTGTTCTGGAGTCGGCTCCCAGAACCACGCCCCCTTCAAATTGCACGGCCATGATGGTGGTCTGGGAGAAAGGAGAAAGGGGTGACGGTGGGCCCCTTCCCATTCTCCAGCACACACCCCTCCAATGACCACTCAATGCAGCCCCCGGCGCACGCTATCCAATCTCCTGGGGGACCCCCAACACCCCAAGAATACCACAACGCCCATCCTCAAATCCCCAAGGGCCCCTCCCGGCCTTAAACCCTCGTCCCGCAGGGCCCAGGATTCCGCGCTCCCGCCTCCCTCCCACCTCCCGCCCCTAAGGTACCACACTCGTCTCCGGCATCCTCAGGATACGTCGTCCCTGCCCCCGCCCTCCAGCTCTCCAACCCTCTCAGGCCTCCGCCTTCCCTCGCCTCACGCCTTGCGCGCATCTCCTGGACTCCGAGTGCCTCCTCACCCCTGTGGAGACTTCCCGGCTCTCCCAGTCCGGGGTGATGGCCTCGGCACCCCAGGCCGGCGCGGACTCCGCTCCTCGAGCGGTTAGCAAGGTGGCCGCCATCTTCCTCTCCCGGCAGTGCCACAAAGCAACTGTCGTAAAGCGCCCCGTCACTCTCTTCAGTCCCGCGGGGAAGCAGTCTGTGGACGCAGCTAAGTCACGCTTGACGGCGGGAGGAAAAAGTATCGTACAGGTGAGGTTCTTTTGCGACAGTGAGCGCTTGATGGCATTGTGGACAGCCTACAAACCGAAAAGTTCCCGGGACCGTGTGCGCGGCCTACGCTTCCCATAGAGCGTCGCGGGGCTGACGTAACCTGATGGGAGTTGTAGTTCAGAGTGTGGAGACGCCCTGAGCGTCTTTGAATGCCAAAGACAGCGCACCTCTGCTTTCTCTTAGGTGTATACCTAGCTCTGTATGCGAGGAGTACAACTGCTGGGTCGTGTAGGGACTCTATACTTTGCATCTATACTTTGTATTTTGATGAAATGATAGTTTTGCATAGCAACTGCCCCGTGGGATGGCCCGCCAACCCAGTGTGTGTGCATGAGCATTCCCATTTCTCCACATCTCACTCATGGTCACTGTGAATTAATTTTAGCCATCCTTGTGGGCGTGAAATGCCATCTTGGATAGCTTCCCCACCCGTTTCCTTAATGATTAGTGAGGTTGAGCATATTTTCATATGCTAATTGACTATTCGTATATCTTCTTTGGAGAAATATCTATTCAAATCCTTAGCCTATTTTATTTTATTTATTTTAGATTTTATTTATTCATGAGAGACACACAGAGGCAGAGACATAGGCAGGCGGAGAAGCAGGCTCCCTGCAAGGAGCCCCATGCGGGATTCATCCCAGGACCCCAAGATCATTACCTAAGTCAAAGACACTCAACCACTGAGCCACCCAGGTGCCCTATATTATTTTATTTTAAAGTAATCTCTACACTCAAGGCGGGGCTCTGACTCTCGACCTGGAGATCAAGCATCGCATGCTCCAGCGACTGAGCCAGCCAGGCGCCCCAAAATTGGGTTATCTTTTTATTGTTCAATCATAAGTGTTCTTTTTTATATTGTAGATACTAAGCCTTTATCAGACAGGATCTGCAAATATTTTCTCCCATCTATAGATTGTCTTTTCACTTCCTCATACCCCTGAACAACCAGTGGGTCAAAGGAGAAATCACAAGGCAAATATTTTAAGATGAGTGATCATGAAAATAAAACATATCAAGACTTAGAGGTGCAGCATAAGCAGTACTCAGATGGAAACTTGTCGCTCTGAAGGCCTATTTTAAAATCCTTAAGATACTATAGAAAGAAGAACAAACTAAAACTTTAAAGAAAAGCAGGAGGAAAGAAATAATAAAGATCAGAGTGGAAATAGATGAAATAGAAGGCAAACAATGGAACCAATTAAAACAGAAGTTGGGGGCAGCGCCAGTGGCTCAGTGGTTTAGTGCAGCCTTCAGCCTAGGGTGTGATCCTGGAGACCTGGGGTGGAGTCCCACGTCATGCTCCCTGCATGAAGCCTGCTTCTCCCTCTGCCCGTGTCTCTGCCTCTCTCTCTGTCTCTGTGTCCCTCATGAATAAGTAAATAAAAATTTTTTTTAATAAAATAAAACAGAAGTTGGGTCTTTGAAAAGATCAGGAGTATGTTGTTTCTTTTCCACATTATATGTGAATTTCTCAAATCCCTTCCTGTTACTGATTTCTACTTTCATTTCATTTCAGTTATTGTGACTTCAATCTTTTAAAATTCATTTTTTAAAAAGATTTATTTTTTGAGGGTGCCTGGGTGAGGTGTCTGCCTTCCGCTCAGGTTATAATCTCAGGGTCCTAGGATTGAGCCCTGCATTGGGCTCCCTGCTCAGTGTGGAGCCTGCTTCTTCCTCTGCCTCTACCCCTTCCCTCTGGATGTGCTCTCTCTCTGTGTCAAACAGATAAAATCTTTATTAAAAATTGTGAAAAGAGAGAGATTGAGAGAGGATCTCAAATAAACTCCCCACTGAGTGCAGAGGCAAACACACAGCTTGATCTCAGGACTCTGAGCTGAAATCGAGTCGGATACTTAACCGAGTGAACCACTGAGGCCTCCCTAATCTTTTAAAATTGAGACTTTCTTGAGGCCTGACATATGGTCACTCTTGGAGGATATCATGTGCACTTGAGAAGAATGTGTATTTTGCTGTTCTTGTGTTAAGCGGTCTTCCTATGAATCTACAATAGTCTTCTAAATACCACATAACACCCTCGTTGAAATGGCTCCTGACCAACTGTCCAGAATCACATTTCCTCTTTACTTTAAAATTTTTTATTGTAGTAAAATATAAATAACATATACCATTTTGCATCTTAAGCATTTCTGAAGTCTGATTCAGCAGCATTAAGTACATTTGCATCCTTGTGCAATCTCCTTTTTTCGTTTTGACTCTTGGCTCCAGCCATCAGAACCATTTTGAATGTTCATAGATTCATTTAACAAAAAGCTATTGAATGTCTACTAGGTGGCAGGCACTGTTTGAAGCAATGGAGGAACAAAATGGACAGAAGTTCTCAGCTCCATGCAGCTTACATTTCTTAATGGAGACAAAACAAAACAAAGAAGTACAATATACAGCATGTTATTACATAGTGACTCATATTAATAAAAAAAAAGTAGAGAAGGGAAACAGGAAGTGTGTGTGTGTGTGTGTGTGTGTGTGTGTGTGTGTGTGTAAAATTTAGAAAGAATAACAAGGGAAGGTCTCCCTGAGGAGTCACTTGAGTAAAATCCAGAAGGATATAAGGAGAGAAGTAATTTCTTTATTTGGGGGAAAAGCGTTCTAGACAGAGGGAAGAGCAAGTACAAAGATCTTGAGGCAGGATCGTGCCTGAGATATTGAATGAAATTCGGAAGAGTTCAACTCAGCTCGTACAGAGTCAGATCATGCAGGACTTTTATGAAGCTTTTCATCATTCTCAATTGAAAATACGAGCCAGAAAATTTCCTGCTTAAATTAAAAAAAAATTTTTTTTTTATCTGAGTGCAATAGGAAGCCACTGGAAGGTTTTGAGCTGGGAAGTGATGTGATAGGATCTATATTTTAAGAGATTACTTTGGCTGTTATTTTGAAAATACACAATAGGGGAATCAAGTGTGGGGCAGAGAGTCCATTAGGAGACTACTGTAATAATCCAGGCAATAAAGTTGGCTTGGCAAGGGTGATGGCAGCGGAGATCGTGGGAAACGGTGAGATTCTGACAGATTAGATGAAGGTGTGATGCAAGAGAAACAGAAGTCAGAATGACTACAAAGTTTTTGGCTTAAGGACCTCGAAGAATGGAATGAATGGTCATTTACTGAGTTGGCAAAGACTCCGCCGCGAAGGAAGTATTTGGGGGGTGGGGGCGGGGAGGAAAGGGTATGCGCAGCTCAGTCTTGGACATGTTAGGCTTGTTATGTCTAGCAGAAATCCAGGCGAAGGTATCTAATCAGGAGGTGCATGTATAGGATTCTGGGGTGCAGGGGAAAGTGGGCTGGACTCCCAACTTGAGAGCTCTCATCGTGTGACACGGCCATCTGCTTTCATGCTCACTCTCGTGGGCGTGCCCAAGGACGTGTTTTCGTGAACACACGTTATGAGCTGAGCACCTGCTCTGCCTGCTTCGGTGTGAGGCCTGACGCACAGGTGTGTTAGGCTTGGGTAGCAGACAGGGGAGGGTGCTAGTGATGGGCAGGGACGGGGGACACACGCAGAGGTGCAGGGCTTGGACGTGCCGCACCTGCGGCGTCTATGGAGGCGTTCAGGAAGGAGCCGGCTGGACGCGGCCGGGGGCTCAGGGCGCAGGTCTGGGCCGGAGACTTGGCACGCAGTGGGCAACGGCAGCCTTGGGAGTGGCTGGGAGCGGCCCCGGGGCGGGGGGGGGGGGGGGGTTGGCGTGAGTCGCTCGGCTGCCGGGAACAGGGATGACACATCTTCCCACATTCATTGTTTTCTATTTCCCTTAAGCGCCTGCTGTCATCACACTAGACGCCCTAAATCCACCACCGCTCGCTAGGAATGCTCTTTATTCCGCGCGGCACCTCCCCGGGCCCCGCGCCTGCGCAGAGCGGGAGGGGCGGGCCCTCCAGGCGGTGGCGTCACAGGGAGGCGTGGCTTCGGCGGCCCCGCCCCTGGCCCGCCTCCGGGGCATTGGCTGGCTGGACGCGCGGCCCTTGGGGCTCCGGGGGCCTCAGGCCAGCTGCAGCAGGTCGAGTTTGGCCAGCAAGCCTTGCGTGCGATTGTAGACATCCCCCAGGGTGCCCGCCGCCCGGGCCAGCGCGGCCCGCGCCTCCGCCTCCCCGGCGCCCGGGCACGCCAGCTCTAGCCAGTGGCCGCGGCCGGGGAAGGCGAGGAAGGCGAGGCGGACGGCCTGACGGGTCAGCCAGGGGTGGTGCGGGGCCAGCGCCGTGCGGTACGCGTCGCTGCACTGCGCGCCGGCGTCCGGCCCGCCCCGCGTCCCGGTGGCCACCCGGTGGAGGCAGAGTTGGGACCAGCGCAGCGCTCGGTGCAGCAGGAGCAGTGTGCGCGAGCCCGAGGAGCCGGCGGGGTCTCGAGGGGCGACCCCGTGCGGCTCCAGCAGGCCAGCCCGCCGCTCCCACGCCGCCATGGCCGCCAGCGACGAGTAGTGCGCCGCCTCCGGGCCGTGCACCCGCGCCTCGAGGGCCATCACTTTGGCAGAGGCCTCGCTCGTGGCGAAGGCGAAGATGGAGCCGAGGGGAGCTAGGAACCTGTGTGTTCGGGGGCAGGCAGAGCGTGGTTGGAGAGCGGGCGGGGGAGGCCCCGGGAGGCGGGCCCCGGGGTGGAGGACCCAAGGCCACTCACCTGACTAGCGCCCTCCATCCCGCGAGGTACTGCGGCAACGCCACATCGCCTTCGGGGTGCAGGCTGGCTCGGAACGGCCCTACCACGCGGCCCAGCGCTCCCTGGGGGCCCGCGCACTGAGGCTCTTCCCACTCGGGGGCCTCCGGGGGGCCCGATTGCCGCGGGACCTTGGGGGCAGACACCGGTGGGAGGGGGCGGGAGCAGAACCCCTGGCCTGCGGGGCCTCCTGCGCGGAGCAGCCCGGGCGCGCCCTGCAGACGTGACTCCTAAAGTCGGCCTGGCGTCTCTCCTGCTGCTGACGGGAAAGGGGACACTGGGAGCAGGACCAACCCCCTCCCCGGATCCTAGACCTGGCCGGGCTCCCCGCGATCCGGATCCCACCCCCGTCCCCAGCATACCTGGGCCGGTGGTGGGCCCTGGGGGACACACGACTGTGCCCCGGATCTGCAGCCCGGGAGGACCTCTGGGGAGAGGCGAGGCCGAGCAGTGAGGAGGGGGCTCGGGGCGCCCGCGCGGAGCTTCCCGGTTCCTCCCAGGGCAGCCGAGGGCAGGGGACACTCACGCAGGCTCCAGGCACAGACGTAGAGCAGCAGCAGCAGGAGGACCGCGAGGGGAATCGCGTGGCGGAACCAGCACCGCGAGACAAGCGGCAGCATCGCGACCCCAGTACCTGCTGCTGGCGCCATCGCCCCTCACCGGCCCCCAGCCAGCCCTTGTCCCTCCGTCTCCTCGGGAGAAGCCCGAGGTACGCTGAGGTGCTAAGGGTTAATTAATAATTAACCTACCAAGTCCCCTTCCCCGGCGCCCTTTGCCCCAGAGGGCAGCATCCCAGCGATGAAGGACCGGATGGAGAGGATTTGGGGGGACTCACGGAATGGAGAAGATTGGGGGGGGGGGATTCAGCACCAACCACACATCTCTGCGTTTGCCTTCCGTGTAGGGCCAGGTTGTAGGAAGAAGGAAGAAAGGCCCCGAGAACCAGTTTCCCCACTGAGCAATGGTGGGGGCCCGACATTAATTCTGGGCTTGAATTCTGGCCACTGTAAACTGAGGACAATAATAGGTACTTTGTCGATCGCATCTGAGGATTAAATGATAACGTATGTGCCAACACTGTAAATGCAAAAGTTTACCACAATTGCTCCATAAATCTTAACGTGTTAGGTTCAAACATAGGGCACCTGGGATTCCAGGAAGCGCCCACTTCTAAATTCACTCTTCCGTGTTCAAGGGACCTATCTCCATCTGGATGCTTTAGACTTTAGGCTTTATTTATTTGTTTTTATTCATGAGAGACTCAGAAAGAGAGAGGCAGAGACATAGGCAGAGGGAGAAGCAGGACTCCATCCGGGTACTCCAGGATCAGCCCTGAGCCAAAAGCAGATGTGCCCAACCCCCGAGTCACCCAGGCATCCCTACTTTAGGCTTTGAATGTTTATATTTTTTGTGGCTTCATTTTTTTTTTTTTTAACTCCAGATTGCTTCTGGTTCTTCAGTTATTCATCTCGTGTGTGTGTGTGTGTGTGTGTGTGTGTGTTTTAAAGAATCTCTTTGCCTGATGTGGGGCTTGAACTCATGACCCCCAGATCAAGAGTTGCATATTCTGGGCAAGCATGCCACCCACATTATTCTTCAAACCAAACCTTATGAACTATTTTTGCATCCATGCCCTGTACTAGTTCTCAAGAAGACAAAAGAGCCCTCACAGAGCTCAAGGTCCATTGGAAAATGTATCCTCTGTTTCCCCCACGTTGATGTGGGCTCCCATGAAGACAGGAGAGTGTGAAGAGCAGGCAAATCGGGGTTCGCCCCCTGACAAATTCAGGTCTTTTTTTTTTTCCTTCCCAAATTAGGATTCCACCTGGTGGTCATAGCTAGGAAAACATTCAGGGAAAGGACATGGAAGTGATGGAAGAAACAGCATCTTTTGCTCTTAGGCGTTCTCCATCCCCTCCCTGTAAACTACCTAGAATCGTTTCTGTGTATATTTTCTCTTTGGGGGAAGGGGTGCCCCGGATTCTCTGGGAGTCAGGGCCCCAATTACTAAGAAGAAGCTTTCTACCTCCCCCAGTTCCTGGATTCTTGTCCCATCTCTCCCTCTAACGCTCTTTCAAATTCTGGAGTCCTTGAGGTTGCTTCTGACCAATCCTGTCCATCACTTCTCTCCCTGGACTTTAGCTCCTGCTTCCTAGTGTGGGAGCGGTTCCAGGCTTGTTGACCTCAACCATAGGCAAGTCGCTTGCCATTTCTAAGCCCCAGTCCCATCATCTGCGGAATAGAAAGTGGAGTCTGCAGGGTTCCTGGAATGGATTAGTTTCGGGTGTCACTTAATCCAGGAGGCCCTTCCGTAATCAGAGTCTTCGGTCGCAGTGGTGCTATAAATGCACACAAGTAGCTCAGCTCACCGAGACCACAGGATGGAGAGGGGGGCCGCAGCCAAGCTGCTGTTGCTGGTGCTGCTGTGGGGCACCTGCTGCAGAAATGCACAAGCTGACCACCTGAGTGACTACACGTCGGTCATCGAGGTGACCAATGGGGGACCTTGGGGCGACTGGGCCTGGCCGGAGATGTGTCCTGATGGATTCTTTGCCAGTGGGTTCTCGCTCAAGGTAGGGGCTCAGGCCTAGGTCTTGGAGTGGGGAGGAGACGCAGGACCCTGTGCACGTGTGCACAGGAACAGAGGATGGCAATCTTTTCACGGGTCCTTACCCCTCCGTTCCCCCCACTCCCTGCCCTGCCCAGGAAGAGCCCCCCCAAGGCATCTCCAGAGATGACACGGCTTTGAACGGGATTCGACTGCACTGCTCACGGGGGAATGCGGAGCGCAACACGCAGGTGGTGGAGTCCCAGTCTGGAAGGTGTGGGGCCAGGGCCAAAGACCCCAGAGGATGTGGATAAGCCCCTTCCTCTCTGTTACACACACACCCTTCTAGCTAACAGGCTAAAAGGTCAGGGCTGTGGGGCAGTTGAGACCTCCGAGGAGTGGGTGGGGAGTTGCTGGAGGTCAGGTGAGGAAACCCACCCCCCTACCCCCGTGGTGCAGCCCCCCTCTGAGAAGCCCCCAGGGCGAGTAGGGATGGAGGGGCGGGGTAGGGGACTTCAGACCCTGTGCTTCTCCCCTTGCCCTGTAGGTGGGGCTCATGGAGTGAGCCCCTGTGGTGCCCTGGCGGTGGCTTTCTGGTGGCTTTCTCGCTGAGGGTGGAGGCGCGCCAGACCCTCGGGGACAACACGGCTGCCAACAACGTACGCTTCCGCTGCTCCGACAGCACGGAGCTGGAGAGGCCCGGCCTGGCCTGGGGTGACTTTGGGAAATGGAGTAAGCCCTGCCCCAAAGGCGTGTGCGGTCTGCAGACCAAGGTGGAGCCCCCGATGGGCCTCCAGGATGACACCGCCCTCAACGACGTGCGCTTCTTCTGCTGCCGCAGTTAAGGAGGTCGCCGGCCCCCCGCCAGTCCCACCGCGCTCGCTCCCTATTATAGCTTCTCTGTCTCTGCTGTGGTCTCGCTTGTTTTAGAGGTAGGAAGCTGCGTCTCCTTGTCTTCCTCTTAGCTCGACATTGGGTCAGGCCTAAATTTGGGTTTGGGCTCAGGAGGCCAGGCAGGCCCCTGAAAGTCACGGACTCTTCATCCAGCAAAGTGCCCTTGAGGGCAGCCTAGGTGGCTCAGCAGTTTGGCGCCTGCCTTTTGCCCAGGGCGTGATCCTGGAGACACAGGATTGAGTCCTGCCTAAGGCTCCCTGCATGGAGCCTACTTCTCCCTCTGCCTGTGTCTCTGCCTCTCTTGGTCTCTCATTAATAAATAAAAATCTTTAAAAAAAGAAAAAGTGCCCTTGAACACAATTTTGCGTCTGATGGTGGTGTCTGCAGACATATTGTCCTCGTTAAGAGCTCAGGGTCTTTCCTTTCTGAACCATCAGTGACCTCAGGTTGAGAAATGTCTACCAAATTAGGAGCCAGCAACATTAGAACACCCTAAGCTTTCATTTTCTAGAGTTTAGACTAATTTGTCTTTTTCACCGTTTCCTTTTCTTTCCTACAAAAGTTAAAGAATGGCTCTTCTGGGGCAGCTGGGGGGCTCCCATGGTTACACATTGCCTTCAGCTCAGGTTACATCTCTGGGTCCTGGGATCAAGCCCCACAACAGGCTCCTGGCTTAGTGAGGAGCCTGCTTCTCCCTCTCTCCCTGCTCCTGTTCTTTCTCTCTATCTGTTTCAAATTAATAAATAAAAAGTATTTTTTAAAAAAATGAAAGTGGCTTTTCCACGTACGGATTTCTGCCTGGGACCTTTGTCCTTGCTGGTCTCCACCTGTAACCCCCCAGCTACCTGGATGGCTTGTCCATTTACCAGACTTCGGCTCTGATTTCACTTTCTTGGACTTTATTTTATTTTAAAAAGTCCCTCCATCAGCTAATACCTATCCCATCACCAGCGTGTTTTTTTAAAAAGTGAAGTAATCTGGGATCCCTGGGTGGCGCAGCGGTTTGGTGCCTGCCTTTGGCCCGGGGCGCGATCCTGGAGACCCGGGATCGAATCCCACGTCGGGCTCCCGGTGCATGGAGCCTGCTTCTCCCTCTGCCTGTGTCTCTGCCTCTCTCTCTCTGTGTGACTATCATAAGTAAATAAAAATTAAAAAAAAAAAAAAGTGAAGTAATCTATTGGCTGTCAAAAAAATGTGTACCCTTCTTACACCCCTGGGTTGTTAAATTCTTCGGGCATATGGAACTTGCCTGTCTTGTTTGGCACTGTATGTGAGCGCATTCTAACAGGCCAATAACTACTTGTTAAGGACACTTGGGGGGGGGGGTCCCAAACAGGAGCACCCGGAGGCCCTGTGTGGCTGGAGGCCTTGGGGCCCTCCATGCACAGAGGGCATCATCTGAGACCCGAACAGAGAGTTCAAAAGTTTATTCCAGGTTCAGGTGGGCCAGTCGGGCATCCAGGAGGGAGCACAACATCAGTGGAACTTCATTGAGGGGTGCCCTGCGGAAAAGAGAAAGTGAGGACGCAGCCAGGGAGCAAGGGGGTTTTCGCTCCAGCTCCACCCCCACTATGCCCCACCTCCTTCTTCCTGCAATCGCCGCAGAAGACACCGAGGGTGGCGTTCACCAGCTGTATCCCGCACAGCACGACCTCCAGACACGAGGCGGCCACCAGCAGCGAGAAGAGAGTCACATTCCAGGAGACCACACCTGGTGGCTCCACGCACAAGTCCCACAAAGTATGGTTGAGCAGGTAAGAGCCTCTGCGGGGTGGGGGTGAGGGGGGGCAGGGTCATGTGAGAGGGTGTGCCCTCCCTGCAGCCCTGTGCAGGTGTCCAGGGAGGTTTACTAATGTGGCCCACGTGGAGGAGGCCCTGGCGCATCCCCCCCACTGCAGGTTGGGCATCCAGGTGGGAAAGGCGGGGCAGAGAGGGGCAAGCGAAGCCTTACTCGGTGTCTTTGAAGTGATATTCCCACTGGCCGTTCATTAAGCAAATGGGTCCGATTCGGAGCCCGGCTCCTGACACTGACAGGCAGTAGATGGCACCCAGCACCCCGAAGGCCGAGGAGAAGATGGAGCGCAGCATCTGGATGCGCCATGGAAGGAGAAGTGAGCAGGCCGCCTCTCCCGCGCCTGCACCTTACCTCGCAGGGCTCCCGACGCATGCAAAATACATCTCCCTGAGCATCTGGGGAGCTCAGTCCATTAAGCATCTGCTTTCGACTGGGGTCATGGTCGTGGGTCCTGGGGTCGAGCTCCCAGTGGTGCTTCCTGCTTAGCGAGGAGCCTGCTTTTCCCTCTCCATCTGCCCCCTTTCGTGCTCCCGTGCTCGTTCTCTCTCTCTCAAATAAATGAATAAAATCTTAAAAAAACAAAACAAAACAAAAAACCCTCCCTGCAAACCCGGGGGCTGGGCCTTAGCTGCTCCTGGAGCCAGAGGCTGCGGAGGTCGGTCGGAAGTTGTAGCGCCCCTCTGTATGTCCACTGAGGCCAAGTGCAGGGGCGTAGCTGGGACTCTGAGGAGGAGCTCCCGCAGCTGGTGGGGGACCGTGGCCACAGGTGTGGCTCTGCGAAGATCCATGCAGAGGGTCTTCCCAATCCCGCCCTCGTTTGAATCTTACCCTGCAGCGATTTCCGCAGCAGCCCACGCCGCAGCAGCCCTTGCCCCCTGCGCGAACAGCCGCGATGCCGGGACATAGCACCTGTAGAGGAGGATCAGTATGACAGCCAGGCCCCCCGCCGCTCCCCACATCCTCCACACCTTACTGCAGGGGCGTCACGGCCGCTAGTCTCCCCCTGGAGCTGCCTGGGATGCCATCAGCCCTTTGGACTGTAGGAAGGCCTTATCTCCCTGACTCCTGGAGCGCGCTTCCCTCCTGCCTTTACTTATATCATCATTGACGTGCCTACTTATCTGCAGCCTCCAAGAGGGTAGGGCCCAATGTACGATATCCTCCATAGATCTTGGCGCCTGGTAGGTGCCCAGCTGAACCGTAGTCAGAGGGCCTGGGGTCAATTAATGCCAACCCTGTGCTCACTTCACACTCTAGGGATGGCCTCATCTCTCTGGGTCTTCAAAACCCACCTCACAGGGCTGTTCTCAGGATTTAATGAAATGCCAGATCGACTTCAGGTCAAGACTGGCTCAGTACATGCTCAATAACAATAAATCTCCGTGGCAGAAAGGAATAATGGTGTTGGAGTGTCTGGTGAGCTGGGATTATGTGGAGCGGATGGGGAGAATGTTGGTGAATGCCCTGATGGGCAGTGCAGGGACCCCCAACCTACAATCTTGGTCCTTTTTTTAAAAAAAAAATTATTTATTTATTCATGAGAGACACAGAGAGGCAGAGACACAGGCTGGCTCCATGTGGGGAGCCCACAATGGGGCTCGATGCCAGGACCCTGGGATCACGCCTTGAGCCTAAAGCAGATGCTCAACCACTGAGCCCCCCAGGTGCCCCTCAAGTTTTCCTTTAATGATTCTTGAACCTGTCTGGACGATCAATCCCCCACCACCTCCCCGAAGGATGACATTTTCTCCACCTTTCTGTGAGATGTCTGAATCTCTTGCTCCCGTGCTGCCGCACACTCCATCCTACGTTGCTACCACCAGAGTGAACTTAGCTTTCAACTGGTCTCTTCTCTGCCCAAATCCTTCAGGATCTCCTCAGGGAGACATAAAGTCTGAATTCTAGGAGGGGGCACCTGGGGGGCTGAGTTGGTTGAGACTCAATTCTTGGTTTCAGCTCAAGTCATGATCCCAGCCAGGGTCATGGGATCGAGCCCCATGTCCAGTTCCTTCCTCAGTGCTGAGTCTGCTTGAGATTCTCCCTCTACCTCTCCCTGTGTCCCTCCCCCCACTCTTGCACACGCTGTCTCTCTTTCTAAAATAATAAATAAATAAAATATTTAAAAGAGAAAAAGAAGGATGCCTGGATGGCTCAATGGTTGCCTTCGGCTCAGGTCGTGACCCCGGGGTCCTGGGATTGAGTCCCCCATCAGGCTCCCCGCAGGTGGCCTGCTATCTCCCTCTGCCTGTCTCCCTGAGTCTCTCAGGAATAAATAAATAAAATCTTAAAGAGAGAAAGAGAGAGATTGAGCTTGGGGAAGGCGTTCGAGGCTGCTCACTTTGGCTCTGGCCTTATCTTGTTGCACCACACCAGGCTCTTTGCCTATTGCCCATCTCTGGAATTCCACAGCTGTCTTGATCTTTGCCTCTCTGTGCCTTGTGTGGCACACAGTGTACCAGGCATCATTTCATTCCTCTCTACGGGTGGGGCTGAGGGTTTAATTCTGTCATCTCATTCCTCGTGACGTCATAGAAACACCTGCCAAAGTGAGTAGAGTTCTTCCAGATACTCCCTGTCCGCTCTTCCATGTCTCCCAGCAGAACCAGCAGTGGCCCTCTGGGTGGGATGCTTAACTGGAAAGCCCCCAGATCCAAAGACACCTAGAATTGCTTTTGGGGTTTACCAATTTCCATTGACCTACCTCTTTGAGATTTCTATTTTCTTAGCCAAAGTGTTTAGTTCCTTTTTTTAAAAAAGATTTTTATTTATTTATTCATGAGAGACACAGCGGTTGAGTGGCTGCCTTGGATCCTCGCAGGGAGCCTCTCTCTCTGAATGAATAAATAAATAAATCTTAAAAAAAAAGAAAAAAAAAGATTTTATTTATTTATTCATGCGAGACACACACACACAGAGAGAAAGAGAGAGAGAGAGACAGAGGCAAAGACCCAGGCAGAGGTAGAAGCAGGCTCCATGCAGAGAACCCGACATGGGACTCGATCTTGGGTCTCCAGGATCACACCCTGGGCTGCAGGCGGTGCTAAACCGCTGCGCCACCGGGGTTGCCCAATAAATAAAATCTTTAAAGAAAAAAAAAGAACTTCAGAAAACCCTTTGGCAATATCCATGAGCACTGAATGCCTGCACGCACCTTAAGAATCAGCCATTTCGGGAATCCCTGGGTGGCTCAGTGTTTTAGCGCCTGCCTTTGGCCCAGGGTGTGATCCTGAGGTCCTGGGATTGAGTCCCGCATCGGGCTCCCTGCATGGAGCCTGCTTCTCTCTCTGCCTGTGTGTCTGCCTCTCTCTCCTCTGTGTCTTTCATGAATAAATAAATAAAATCTTAAAAAAAAAAAGAAAGGAATCAGCCATTTCACTCCTAAGTATCCATCCAACAGTCATGCAAACAGAAGTTCGCCTAAAAACATCTGTGGGAATGTCCATAGCACCATTATTTGCAATAAACCCAAGTTGGGGCCTATGCAAACACCCATCAATGGTAGGATGTTTAAATTAATTGCAGTGTATGCACACCCTGGAACGCACAAGAAATAACAGACTACGCCTCTGTATAATGACACGGATGAACCTCACACACATATGTTGAGCTGGAGAAGCCAGACACAAAATTGCTACCCTGCAGGGTTCCATTCATATAAAGAGCTGAACGGGCAAGACTAGCCCATGGGGTTAGAAATCAGGGTGGTGGGGACTCTAGTGGGGGTCGTGCCTGGCATGGGAGGCACGTCTGGGATTCTGGTAATGAACTGTGTCTTGGTCTGAGTGCTGGGTGCATGGGGAGGTCCGCTTTGTAAAAATCTGCTGGGCTGTCTGCTAAGGATCTGGGCGCTCGTCCGTATGACTTTAAAAAAAGTTCAGGGGATCCCTGGGTAGCTCAGCGATTTAGTGCCTGTCTTTGGCCCAGGGCGCGATCCTGGAATCCCGGGATTGGGTCCCACGTCGGGCTACTGGCATGGAGCCTGCTTCTCCTGCCTGTGTCTCTGCCTCTCTCTCTCTCTCTCTATGTCTATCATAAGTAAATAAATAAATCTTAAAAAAAAAAAAAAAAAAAAAAAAAAACAAAGTTCAAAAGCTGGCAGCCTGATTGGCTCAGCAGTTTAGCACCGTCTTCAGCCCAGGGCGTGATCCTGGAGACTTGGGTTCAAGTCCTGCTTTGGGGTCCCTGCATGGTGCCTGGTTCTCCCTCTGCCTGTGTCTCTGCCTGTCTCTCTCTCTCTCTGTGTGTCTCCCATGAATAAAGAAATAAAATCTGGGATCCCTGGGTGGCGCAGCGGTTTAGCGCCTGCCTTTGGCCCAGGGCGCAATCCTGGAGACCCGGGATCAAATCCCACATCGGGCTCCCAGTGCATGGAGCCTGCTTCTCCCTCTGCCTGTGTCTCTGCCTCTCTCTCTCTCTCTGTGACTATCATAAATAAATAAAAAAATTAAAAAAAAAAAAAAAAAGAAATAAAATCTTTTTTAAAATAGTTCAAAAGCTCAAAACAAGGTAAAAGGTCCTTCTATAGTTTCTTGTTGTACTTTTTTGTTTGTTTGTTTTTTTATTTATTTGAGACACAGAGAGAGGGAGCACCAACAGGGGGAGAAGCATACTCCCCGCGGAGCAGGGAGCCAGATGCAGAATTCAACCCCAGGACACTGGGATCATGACCTGAGCAGAAGGCAGATGTTCCCCGACTGAGCCCCCCCCCCCCCCCCACCCGGGGCACCTTTCCTGTTGCAGTTATAATAAAATCCCCATTCTTCACAAGGGTCTACATGCTCTGGCCCATGCCTGCCTCAGGGCTCATCTCATTAAACCCCCACTGCCCCGGCTGCCCACACGATCCTCAGATGTGCCAGCTTAGGCTGTGTACTTGCCAGCCACCTGCCCACCCTCGGCTGTGGTGTAGCTTCCTTCGTTTTGTCTTGTGGGGTCCAGTTCAGATGTCACCTCACTGAGGTCTTCCTTGAAGATGCTATAAACAGGGGCGCCTGGCCAGCTCGGTGGGTACAGCACTCCACTTTTGGTCCTGGGGTTATGACTTTGAGCTCCATGTGTGGCATAGAGTTTACTTAAAAAAAATTAAAAGTATATTCTTGGGGTGCCTGGGTGGCTCAGTCGGTTAAGCATCTGCCTCTTGATTTGGGCTCAGGTCGTGATCTCAGGGTTATGGGACTGAGCCCCACATTGGGGTGGGAATGGGGGTGGTGTGTTTAGGATTCTCCCTCTCCATCTCCCCCTGCCCCTCCCCTGACCCCTCCCCTCCTCTCTTTGGAAAAAAGTTTTAAAATTTTCAAAAATATATACTCTCCGGGTGCCTGGGTGACTCAGTGGATGAGCATCTCCCTTCCACTCAGGGCGTGATCCCAGGGTCCTGGGATTGAGTCCCATGTCTGGCTACCCGAAGGGATCTGCTTCTCCCTCTGCCTGTGTCTCTGCCTCTCACTCTGTGTGTCTCTCAGGAATAAAAAATAAAATCTGAAAAAAAAAAAAAAAAAAAAAAGCATTCTCTTACCTAGAAATGAAATTCAAAGGGATAGAAAGTGATGTTTAAAAAAAAGAAAGAGGGATCCCTGGGTGGCGCAGCGGTTTGGCGCCTGCCTTTGGCCCAGGGCACGATCCTGGAGACCCGGGATCGAATCCCATGTCGGGCTCCCGGGGCATGGAGCCTGCTTCTCCCTCTGCCTTTGTCTCTGCCTCTCTCTCTGTGACTATCATAAATAAATAAAAAAATTAAAAAAAAATGTTTAAAAAAAAGAAAGAAAGAAAATGCTATGAACACTGCCCACTCCCCACCCCACGCCCAACCCCCCTTGCCCTAGGAAGGAGCTCTTTGCCATCACACCTGCTTGGTCTCCTGGGGGTGGGGAGGGCCTGTCTTGCCTGAAATCATCTTACTCCTTTGTGTACTGCTCACAGGTTATTAACCGAGTGCCTGTCAAGTACTGGGCAGGACTGGTTAGCCACAGGGCTTGCATTCGCGCTCTCTGGATGCTGTATGTGTCCTAGAGGGAGTGCCAGCTCCAGGGAGAGCAGGGCCGTGGCCCTAGTCCCCGCGGTGCCTAAGGGACTCTGCGAACACAGGCGAGAAAGTCTCCTTAAGAGCAGCTGGGGCATGGAGGTGGGAAGAGAAGGGCCAGGAATGTCCTGGGCAGGGGTGCCGGCAGCGTGGGGGGTCTCCCCTGAGGCAGGCCGGTTAGACCGGTTAGACCATGGGGAGATAGGGGTGGCCAGGGCTGGAGAAGGGGCACAGTGTGGTGCTGAGTGAGGGTGCAGGGAGGACAGTCACTGTGTCCAGAGAGGCCCAGGGGAGCCCTGCCTGGGGAGTTTCACCCGTGAGTCCTCTGAGGAGTGAGGAGCCAACCTGGGGACATCCCATGGCCATGTTAACCTACCCTGAAGTTCCCCGAAATGTCAGGGTGGGGATGAAGAGGTCTCTGAGGTGTGTGTCGTCCCCCCCCCCCCTTCGTCAACCCCACTCCTGACAGATCTGAGTCTCCAGGAAGCCAAGGGCAGGGGCACCCTCCCCACCATGCACACCTGAGCTCTGAGTCGAGGCAGCCCCAGGATGGAGGGGGGCATCCAGAAGTGTGAGCGGAGAGTAGAGGGACCACGGGGAGGCGGAACAGGCAGGATGAACAGAGCTGTGATCCTGTTCCTGGCTCCAGGTGCTCACACCCAGCCTCCATGCCCGTTATCATCCAGCCCTGATCACCACCCACAGGGCCAGCTGTTCCCTCTGGCCTCCGAGGGAGAGGGAGGGATGCGCATCTGCTGCCTGTGGCACCCTCCCCACGCCCCCGCAGGGCAGGGAGGGACAGGGAGTGGGGGCTCCTTCCTTCCTTCCTTCCTTCCTTCCTTCCTTCCTTCCTTCCTTCCTTCCTTCCTTCCCTTTACCCTTGGATTTTTGGATGTTCAGCTCAGGCCCCTGGGCCTCCCCCAGGACTCACAGGCCCTCGGTGTCTGAGGGCGGTGGGAGGACCCAGGTCCCTCCAGACTGCCATCCCCACCCCCCACCCCACCCCACTCGAGCCCAGGACCCCACAGCGGGGCGCCCACCCGCTCACCATCAGGCCCCCTCCGACGAAGCCAGCCATGAGCCACACTTGCAAACTGAGGTTGCTGACGTTTGTCCAGTTGGTCTTGCCCTGAGGCACCAGCAGGAGGGCATTGGCCACCATGCAGACCAGGGACAGGGGGATGAGGGAGAGCCCCACGAAGCGGGAGCACTTCCCAGTGCACATGGTGAGGCAGCCACCCCTACGAGTCCCGAGTGAAAGTGAGCCCCGATCCGGGGCCAGAATAAAAACAAGCCTGGAGCAAGGTACAAAGGTTGGAGAGGAGTGGCAGCATCAGGCGGGGAGAGATAAGGGAGAGACAGGCAGGAGCACCGCAAAGAGGAGGTGGAGGGGCCGCTGCCCTTGAGCTGGGGGTGTGGGGGTGGAGGCAAGGAGCTTGACACGCAGGAAGTGGCCTGAGGTTGGGGTGCTCTTTCTCCCTTCCTGCCGCACCTGCCCCTGCCCCTGCGGCCATCCCCCAAGGGCCGCTAGCCTGCTTTGTGCCTCAGCCGAGAGCCTGACGCCTCTAAGTCCCTGCTGCCTCGGGGGCACCAGAGCTGTAGTGACTCCCCTTCCCTGGTGGCAGGTGGTGGGGACAACCTGGGCCCGTGTGAGGAGCAGTTAGTGAGCTGGGGTGCCCTGTCCTTCCCAGGGGTCCCAGGCTGAGGGGCCCTTCTGGAAGGAAACTAAAAGGATGGTGGCGAACCCTCATTGTGCTCTCATTTCTTCTGTCATTACTGGTTTAAAGATCCCTCCCCCTGGGGCGCCCAGGGTGAGGTTCAGTGGGTGAAGCATCTGCCTTCGGCTCAGGTCGTGATCCCAGGGTCCTGGGATCAAGTTGTGAGTCAAGCTCCCTGCTCAGTGGGGAGCCGGCTTCTCCCCTACTTAAAGCTCTCTCTCTTTCTCTCAAATAAATAAATACAATCTTAAACAATAATCAATAAATAAAAACAAAAAGCCCTCCTCTGCTGAGGCCACTGCCTGTCTCTCAGCAAGGAGGCCCGACTGATGCGAACATGCTGCCCCTGCCGCCTCAGTATGTGATTCGGTGATGGCCACAGGACCTGGGTCAGTCCTGTGAGAATCAATTCCTGGCTCGGGTCATGGTCAGCCTGTGGTCAAAGAAGCTCTGGTTCTGTTGGGGGTGGCTGAAGTTCCTGGTGGCAGAGCCTTGCCATGAGGGAGGGCCTGCAGGAGAGCCAAGCCCCCAAGAGGAAGAGCAAAGACCGGGAGGGGTCTAGACGGTGTGGCTGGCACCATCGGAGCTGACAGATCCAGCCACGCCTGAAGCCTGATCAATCCCTCCAAGGTTCTGTCTTCCAGCAAACCAGTTGGAGGGGCGCTTCTGTTGATGGCGGCGTGGAGAGTCCTTTCCGATACAGAGAGGGATTCACGAAGTCCTCACTGTGCACAGGGCCCATGGTTGGAGACTGTGAGGCCCCCCTGTGAGTCAGAGGCGGGCCTAGGTGCCAGGATGAAGGTGAAGGCCCTTGTAGGGTGCAGAGGCCAGGGGGTGGTGTGCAGCCAGGGACCCCAGCAGCCCCTTGAAACCATGGTGGAAATGCTGACAGTGGAGAAGTCCTTTCACTCAAGAAGAATGAAGAATCGGGGAGGCCTCCCCCCATTGACAACACAGCTGGATTCAGACCGCCTACAAGGGCTTTGCCACTGGAACCAGAGGATGCCTGGAACAGGACATTTCTCTGAACCTCCCGGAACTCTGTGGTACAGGACCTGTGGACGATAATTGTGATTATTGTGACAACTGGTATTCAGTTTTGCCGAACGCTTTAAAAACACTCCCATGTTGTTTCTGATGTGTCTTTTCATTGATTTTTCTGTCTCTTTTTGTTGATTTATTTTTTTAATTTAATTTTATTTATTTTTTACACTCTCGTGTTTTATTTTTTTTAAGATTATTTATTTATGAGAGCCACAGAGAGAGAGAGACAGAGACAGAGACACAGACACAGGTAGAGGGAGAAGCAGGCTCCAATGCAGGGAGCCCGACGTGGGACTAGATCCTGGGTCTTCAGGATCTGGCCCTGGGCTAAAGGCAGCGTTAAACTGCTGAGCCACCCAGGCAGCCCCTTCTCTCGTGTTTTATTTTATTTTTATTTTTTTAAATTAAAAAAAAATTTATCTACGATAGTCACACACACGCAGAGGGAGAAGCAGGCTCCATGCACTGGAAGCCCGACGTGGGATTCGATCCCAGGTCTCCAGGATCACGCCCTGGGCCAAAGGCAGGTGCCAAACTGCTGCGCCACCCAGGGATCCCTTCTCTTGTGTTTTAGAAGGTGGATCCTAAATCCTGTGAGCTTTGCAGGAGTGTCTTTTCACTTGTCACCTGTCTCCTTCTGAGAAGCCTTGGGCTGCCTTCCATCCCTGCAAGGCCCTCCGAGGGGGTTCGGTGCAGTTTCCCATGCTGGGCTTTATAGCTCACAGAAGAAGTGATGGTCACTGTCAGAGCAACGTCAGGTCACACTGATGGCCCCGAGAGGGGACTCAACCCCATCCCGGTGGGCAGAGCGGGATGCAGAGTCTGAGTGGTGCTGTTGCGTTTTAGGCGAGTAAAGAGACAAAGAAGTATGTGTGGGGTGGGCCACAGGTGTTCCTTATGTTGCATTTATACAATTGGATGTGCCTGAAATAACGAGGGGTTACCTGGCTGAGGCAGCCTGGGGAGCACACGACTCTTGGTCTCAGGGTTGTGAGTTTAAGCTCCATGCTGGCTCAGAGGTTACTAAAAAATAATAATAATGAACTTTAGAGGTGCCCGGGTGGCTCAGTCAGTTGAGTGTCTGACTCTTGTGTTTCAGCTCTGGTTGTGATCTCACAGGTCATGAGATTGAGCCCCGCATTGTGCTCCATACTCAGTAGGGAATCTGCTTGAGATCCTCTCCTTCTGCCCCCCGGCCTACTTGGGCTCTTTCTCTCTCTCAAATAAATAAATAAAATCTTGGGCAGCCCCGGTGGCGCAGCGGTTTAGCGCCTCCTGCGGCCTGGGGTGTGATCCTGGAGATCCAGGATCGAGTCCCACGTCGGGCTCCCTGTATGGAGCCTGCTTCTCGCTCTGCCTGTGTCTCTGCCTCTCTCTTCGGTCTCTGAATGAATAAAGAAAATAAATCTTAAAAAAATAAAAATAAATAAATAAAATCTTTACAAAATAATAAACTAAAAAATAAACATTAAAAAATTTTAATTATAAACTTAAAAGCACAATTATTTAAAAAATAATACACTTTAGAAAAAAACAGGGCAGCCTGGGTGGCTCAGCAGTTTAGCACTGCCTTCAGCCCAGGGCCTGATCCTGGGGACCCGGGATCAAGTCCTATGTCAGGCTCTTTGCATGGAGCCTGCTTCTCCCTCTGCCTTTGTCTCTGCCTCTCTCTCTCTCTCTCTCTCTCTCTGTGCGTCTCTCATGAATAAATAAATGAAATATTTTTAAAAAAATTAATTAATTAAAAAAACAAAAAAAATCATAGGGATTTGGAAAGTTTTCTGCAAACCGAGAGAAAGGGCTCATCATCCTGAAGATGGAGAGAAGGAAACACATGCTGGAGAAATAAGGACAGTAGGATTTGGGTGGGATCTTCAGGAAGATTTTCACTAGAATCTCCTGGAAGTAGGAGCAGAGGATTGTAAGAAAGGAGGAAAGGGCCATCATGTATTTGGGGGAGAAAAAAGAAGAATTGCACAGAACCTCAAAATGCACAGAGGGGAATCGGGGAGAATGGGGCTGCCAGGGGGCCAAGGGTGAGAGAAGAGTGTAGGGGGATGAGCCCCAGAAATCCCTCATAGGCAGGAAAGGTCTAAAGGTTGAGAGAAAGGAGCAGCCATGGGGAAGAGGGTGGAACTGCGATGCCACATAAGGAGCCAGGTGGCTGAGATGCCACGGTCCATAGTCTGCCGTGGGTGCTCCTGCCTCTGCTGGTTGAAAGGCACACCATATCCCAGGTAAAATGTCAAAAGCAAACTGAACCTAGATTCATCCTGAAGAGCCTTGTCATTCCACGATACGTCTATGCAGAAGTAAAGGTCACCTAGAGAGGAACAAAAGTCGGTCCAGCTCCGAGATTTCTCTGTGGCATTCAGAGCAGCGTCTATGGTTCTGAAAGACAAACAAACAAACAAACAAAACAAAACAAAAAACCCACCTCCCCCCAAAAAAACCCACCCCAAAACCAAAAAACCAAAAACAAGCACCATATCCTGATTATTATATTTTCTAAGATTTTATTTATTTATTCATAGAGACATAGAGAGAGAGGCAGAGAGAGAAGCAGGCCCCATGCAGGGAACCCCACGCGCGACCCAATCCCGGGTCTCCAGGATCACACCCCGGGCTGCAGGCGGCGCTAAACCGCTGCGCCACCGGGGCTGCCCCATATCCCGATTATTGTATGAGTATCTGAGGTGTTTTTTCGCATGTGTAAAGGGCAAAAGAATCACATTTCTGAGAATGCTTGGGTTTGAAATACCACTGTGTCTCTCTTCTTCTCCTTTTAAAAATCTTTCTAAAAATATTTTATGTCACCAAGAGATGTAGTGAAGGAAAAAGCCCCAATGGGAAAGTCTAGACATAACTCTAATTTTTGTAAATTTAGTCATGAAATTGAACGTCAGTTTCAAAATCAAAAGCCTTTTTTTTTTTTTTTAAAGAGTCTATTTATTTGAGAGAGAGAGAGAGCATGAGCAGGGCTGACAAGCAGAGGGAGAGGGAGACACAGACTCCTCTGCTGAACAGGGAGCCCAATGTGGGGTTCGATCCTGGGACCCTGAGATCATGACCTGAGCCAAAGGCAGACGCTTAATGGTCTGAACACCCAGGCGCCCAAAAAAGCCTTTTAAAGAGAAATTCTAAAAATTACTCTGACAATAGTAGTAAAAACGTCCATTGTTTATTGTCTACTCTGTCCAGAGTTCTATTTTGAGGCAATAAATATGAAGTAAAAGAAAACCCAACTCTACTGAAGTCAGAAGGGAATTCATTGGTTCAGGTAATCAAAACGTCCAAAGGTGGAACTAATCTTCAAGCATGATTCATAGAGAAGTAATTGATAGGCTGGACTTCATTAATGTGAAAAGCTTGTGGTCTGCAGGAGACACCGCCAGGAGAATGAGAAGATAAAGCCATGGATTGGGAGAAAATATTTGTAGAAGACACATCTGAGGGGCACCTGGGTGGCTCAACGGTTGAGCATCTGCCTTCAGCTCAGGATGTGACCCCGGGGTCCTGGGATCAGGTCCCGCATCGGGCTCCCCATGGGGAGCCTGCTTCTCCCATTGCCTGTGTCTTTGCCTCTCTCTCTGTGTTTCTCATGAACAAATAAATAAAATCTTTAAAAAATAAAAAAATGAAAACCAGACTTCTTTTCTGGACCAGTTTTAGGGTCACTAAATTGAGTGGAAAGTATAGAGTGTTGCCATACACTGCCAGGGCCTCCCCCACTGTTTACACTATCCACAGCAGAGTGATACACGTGTTACAATCAGCGAACCCACAAAACCTGTCATTATCACCCCAGGCCGTAGTTCACTGCGGGGTTTACTCTAGAGTTTTGACAAATGTGAATCGTGACATGGATCCGCCGTGAGAGCGTCACACAGGATAATTTCACTGCCCCAAATACCCATTCTTCTCAGTCCATCCATCCCTCTCCCCTCCCCTGACCCCCCAGCACACATGGCCCTTTTTACAGCCCCAGAGTCTTACCTTTTCCAATCCATCCTGGGGCTGGAGTCACGGAGCGCGTGGCCTTTTCAGTTTGGCTTCTTTCGCATAGCATCACGCACATCAGTCTCACGTGCATCTTTTTGTGGGTTGAAAGCTCATTTCTTTTTAGTCCTAAACAATTGTCTGGGTGGACCATGGCTTATTTATCCAAGCACTTGCTACGGGGCATCCTGGGTGCCACCGAATTTTGGCCACCCATGAACCTCCACGTGCTTGGACCTATGTTTTCTTTCTTTTTCTTTCCATTTTTTAATAAGATTTTATTTATTTATTTATTCATAGACACACACACACACACACACACACACACACACACAGAGGCAGAGACACAGGCAGAGGGAGAAGCAGGCTCCATGCTGGGAGCGGACGTGGGACTCGATCCCGGGACTCGATCCCGGGACTCCAGGATCACGCCCTGGGCCAAAGGCAGGCGCTAAACCGCTGAGCCACCCAGGGATCCCCTCTTTTTCTTTCTAAAAGACAGATGTTTCACCGGCAGAGCCCTCCAGGGGCCCCCGATTCTATTTATTTTTAAAGATTTTATTTATTTGTTTATTTATTTATGAAAGACAGAGAGGCAGAGACACAGGCAGAGGGAGAAGCAGGCTCCCTATGGGAAGCCTGATGTGGGACTCGATCCCGGGACTCCAGGATCGCACCCTGGGCCAAAGGCAGGCACTAAACCGCTGAGCCACCCAGGGTCTCAATTCTATTTATTTTTAAAGAGACCATTTCAGCGGTGTCCTGAGCACAGATTGTTGAGGGGAAGGTGCATGGAGCGAGACCAGGTGTCGGGAGGCTGTCACAGTCCAGGTAAGAAATGACACAGTGCATGAGTATATATTTTCTATATTCTACACTGTATTCTTACAAGAAAGTAAGAGAACACATGATTAAGAAAACCGTAAGAAAAATACGCTCTGTACTGTATTTATTGAAAAAAAAAACGCGTATAAATGGGGCTGCATAGACCTTTGTATCTTCATTTCGGGGTCACTCCTGGCTCAGTGCCATCTGAGGGGGGGTGGATCCCATCCCAATTTGGGGGCCACCGAGCAGCGGGAAGAGCTGCCAGCAGGTGGCAGCCCAGCTGGGAAGGCAGGACACTCAGGCCCCTCCTGGGGGTCCCCTCTGGCTGGTTGTTCCGGGCCACATACTCATCCACGGGGGCCACCCTAACAAAATACCCTGGATTTGAGGGCTTCAACAGCAGAAATTTACTCTCACTGCTCTGGAGGCCCGAAGGCCGGCATCGAGAGGGGTCAGCAGGGCTGGTTTCCTCTGAGTCTTCTTCTTCTGGGGTCCTTCTCCCGTGTCTTCGAGTGATCTTTCCTCTGTACGTGTCTGTGTCCAAATTCCCCCTTTTTACAAGTACATCAGTCACTGTGGATGAATGACCTCTATCTTGGGTAAAAACCCCACCTCTGGATACGGCCACGTTTTGAGGTCCTGGGGGCTGGGACTTTCACATGCGACTTTTCAGGAGTCGCAGTTGGGCCCTCACAGGTGTGAAAACCTTCCTGCCAACTGTGGGGCTGCATTCGAAATAATAATGGCCACATGCATCTGAATTTTATCAACATTATCTGGGGAGGGCAGGAAGACAATATGTTTAATTTCTTGATTTTGTAATTGGGGAGACTCATGGCGCATTATTTTATTCTTAACTTTGCACCAAGAGATATAAGTTTAAAATGCTCTTAAGGTGACACCTGGGGGGCTCAGTGGGTTGAGTGTCTGTCTTTGGCTCAGGTCATGATCTCAGGGTCCTGGGATCGAGCCCCATTGTGGGCTCCCTGTTCAGCAGGGAACCTGCTTCTCCCTCTCCCTCTGCCCCTCTCCTTGCTCATGCTCTCTCTCTCTCTCTCTCAAATAAATAAATAAAATCTTTAAAAAATGCTTTTAAAATTTTAAAGGAAGACATTAGAGAAACACGAAATGAGGTGTGTGCCTTACAGAGCACCGGAGGAGATGGAAGCAAAGCAAACTCAATTCACGGAGAAGATAAAGCACAGGGGAAAAACAGAAAGCATAAAACAAGGTCACTCGTTATGTGAAACACATAGGTCAAAACAATCCCTGTAAGTATTCTTTTTTTAAAGATTTTATTTATTCATTCATGAGAGAGAGAGAGAGAGAGAGAGACAGGCAGAGGGAAAAACAGGATCCATGCAGGGAGCTCGATGTGGGACTTTATCCCAGGACCTCAGGACCACACACTGGGTGGGCTGAAGGCAGGCGCTAAACCACTGAGCCACCCAGGGATCTCCTCCCTGTAAGTATTTTAAACTCCTCCATAAAAAAGAAAATTAATATTTTCATATGGAACTAATTGGCCAAATTGTGTCAGTGGCGTTGGCCTGGGGGAGGGGCAGGGTGATGGGACACGAGAGGGGAAGGGGACTCACACTTTGCCTTTCGTGAAAAGGCTCTTTTTCTACCTTTTGGATTTTTATTACTGTGTTGTTACTTCAAAATAACAAATGCATAACAGAATGGCTTTTTTTTTTTTAAGATTTTGTTTATTTATTCATGAGAGACACAGAGAGGCAGAGAGACACAGGCAGAAGGAGAAGGAGGCTCCCTGTGGGAAGCCTGATGTGGGACTCAATCCCAGGACTCCGGGGTCATGCCCTGACCCTGAGCCGAAGGCAGACACTCAACCACTGAGCTCTCCAAGCGTCCCTGTGTAACAAAATTAAACCACATTGTACAGATAGTGTTTTATCAAAGGGTCTTTTTAAGTCGGGATGGGGCATATTCACAATTATTATGTCATAGCCCTAAGGCTTCAGGCACAGGTCATACTGTAGGAAACATATAAAGACATATACAGAGCCAAAATAGTTAGAGATGACCTGGGAAGCTGTCAGAAATATAATAGGATGGGGAACTGTGGGTGTAACTCAGCAGCCTTTAGTGGAGAAAGTAGGAAAAAGATACGCAAAGGTACAAAGGTATTGAGGATCTAAGTGATAATAGGGTTGATTTATTAATTAGCCACTCATTCGACAAATATTTATTGAATGTGTATGATGTGCCCCAGGCCTGCTGCCGGATCCTGGGAAGATAGCAGCGAACTTCGAGGCTTCATCCTGGAGCTTGTATGCAGCTGATATTTATTGACCTTTGTATCTCATAAATGGAGACCACACCCTCTTCAATGGCAACGAATCAGTAACAAATATGAATCAAATATTAGGCTCTGAAAGAAATACCAAGTTCCTCAAACCTGAAATTGTACTGGCCACATTCTCCTATCCACAGTGCAAGAAACCTGAAACTCCCAAATGTTTAAGTAACAAAACCCAAGCCTTTAAGAACCCCAAAACAGGGGCCTGGGGACTCAGTGGGTGAAGCATCTGCCTTCGGCTCAGGTCATGATCCTGGGGTCCTGGGATTGAGCTCCCACATTGGGCTCCCTGCTTTGTGGGAAGCCTGCTTCTCCCTCTCCCTCTGCCTCTGCTCATCTGCTCTCTCCTCTCTATCATTCACTCTATCTTATATAAATAAATAAATTCTTAAAAATAAGAACCCCCAAACGGTCCTAAATACTTTTAAAAAGTTTATTATTATTATTATTATTATTATTATTATTATTATTATTTTAGTAATCTCTACATACAACACGGTGCTCAAACCAGGACTCCGAGATCAAGAGTCGCTCGCTCTTCTGACTGAGCCAGCCAGGTGCCCCCTTACCGAGTCCTAAATAATTTTTTGTTCAATGAGAAAATCCCAATTGTAAACTCAGATGATTATAAACAAACAGTGAGCATAGGTCATGGCAAAGCATGAAGCACAAATACCACCCAATTGAGCACTTAGGATTGGTCAGGGTTGGGGCCACAGACGTGTCATAGTTTGTCTTATACAACCCTCATGGGGGGCACGGCAGGGCACCGCCATTGTAAGGCAGGCATTCTGCAAGGGTTGGCGGAATGAGTGTGAATGGCTCAGAGAGACCAAGTAACTTGCTTGAGACCACGCGGCTGGGACTGGTACTTAGTTAGGCCTGGCACACTCTAGTTCTCATACTTGCCACCGTCGAGTGGTCTCGCCACCAGCACTGGTGAAGCTTGTGGAGGGGAAGAGCCGAGGGGCGAGCTGGCTTCATCCAAGGCCAGGTTTTTTTTTTGTTTGTTTGTTTTGTTTTTTTAAGATTTTATTTATTTATTCCTGAGAGACACACACAGAGGCAGAGACACAGGCAGAGGGAGAAGCAGGCTTCCTGCAGGGAGCCTGATGTGGGACTCGATCCCAGGACCCCGGGATCACACTCTGAGCCAAAGGCAGACACCCAACCACTGAGCCACCCAGGCGTCCTAGAATCTGCAACTTTTCAGCATCACATAAACTGTGGAACTAATTGGACTAGAACTTTCCAGTGACTTCTCCATGTCTTCCTGGCCTCCCTCCAAACCTGTGACTTTCAGATATTTTGACCATGGTCTACGGTAAGGGATACTGCAGATGCAGTGCACGTGCGCACACACACACATTTACAAACATATATGGTAGATATAAGTGAACCAATTGTCTCACAAAATAGTACTGACTGTTATGACATGTGATATCCCTAATATTTTTAATCTATTCTATTTCATTGAAAAAAGAATGTTTAGGGCCATCTGGGTGGCTCAGTAGTTGAGCATCTGCCTTTGGCTCAGGGCATGACCCTGGGCTCCTGGGATGGAGTCCTGATTCAGGCTCCCTGCTCAACAGGGGGTCTGCTTCTCTCTCTGCTCCCCCCCCACACTCGTGATCTCTCTCTCTCAAATAAATAAGATAAAATCTTAAAAAAAAAAGAGAGAGAGAGAGAAATAAACTCTTGCCCTAACAAGAGGGCCAGAGTCAGAGTACTTACTTTCTACCAAGAGCCTGTTAGTGGATATATTTCAGGCTTTGCAGGGCCCTATGGTTTCTGTTATGAGCACACTATTCAGAACCCTGCTGTTTGTATCAAGAAAGTAGCCACAGACAATACATAAGTAAACAGCTGTGGGCCTATTTCAATGTAAATTTATGGACACCACCATTTGCATTTCATGTCATTCTCACATCACAACATCTTCTCCTTTTGGTCTTGGCTTGCTGTGCTGGGGAAAACAGAAAACAGGTGGTGGGCTGGTTTTGGCTGGAGGCCACAGTGTATTGACCCCTCCTTGGGGCAGACTGTAAGTCTGTTTTCCCCCCATCACATCTTGAAAGTACTACCTAGAGCCTCACTGGCATCCAAGCAATAGTTCGTAAGTGAATTATTAGAGACAGCAGTTTGTAAATTAAACATTCTTCTTACACAAGTGCTGCATCCTCATAGCAGCCAAACGAGCAACCCCACTAGACCAAGTGAGCACACGAATCCTCAAGTGTGCCTGCGGCTCACAGATAACCATATCCTTTCCTACTTTGAATGAGGCAGATGACAGGAATTCAGGGAAAGGTTATTTTCTGGCCAAGGGAGTGGTAAAAAATGCTATTTCCCCTTAATTCGCGGGGGACCTGGGCTTCCCTTTTATGGCCTTGGGGTCTTAGGAGGCTCCTCCGGTGGGGGTGGGGGCCAGTCCCTCCTTATCAGGGAGTCAGGGAGCTTCTCCTTTCCTAAGGAAGTGATGTGTAGGCTGAAGAGGCGTCATTGGTGGTTGAGCAAGAAAATGGGGAAGTTTCATGATGAGAGAGAACAGCGTCTGTTTGGAGGCATCTGGCTGGAGGGTAGAAAGGAGGTGGAAAGTAGCATGAGACCAGCCCCCCGCGGCCGAGGCCCGCACAGGCCACCGCAGAAGGGCCTGCCCAGCGACATGTAACCGCCGGCTTACAGGAACCAAGGAAGATAAACGAGGACATTCGGGGAAAAAACATCCCCAGGAAGCTTTGGCCAGATCCAGAATGAGGAAGATGCTACAAGAGGAAGATGCCATTTGTCATCCAATCAGGGGCATGACAACAAAAAAAGAAAGAAAAGGGAGGAAATTCTATCACAGAATAAAAAACAAAAAAACCCTGAAGGGACACAGCGGCCAAAGCCAAATGAGGACCTTGTTTATTCCTTGAAATAAATCAGCTGTAAAAGCCGTCATTGAGAATATCAAAGAAATTGGACTGTGAACTGGGTATTTTATTTATTTACATCCTAATTTTGTTGGACACGATATTGGCATGGTGGTTACCTTTTTTACGAGCCCTTAATAGTCATAGATGCACAGGAGGGAGACGCCCAACTTTCCGCTATGTACTCTTTTTTTCTTTTTTTTAAATTTTTATTTATGATAGTCACACACAGAGAGAGAGAGAAGCAGAGACATAGGCAGAGGGAGAAGCAGGCTCCATGTACCGGGAGCACGACGTGGGACTCGATCCCGGGTCCCCAGGATCGCGCCCTGGGCCAAAGGCAGGCGCCAAACCGCTGCGCCACCCAGGGATCCCCCGCTATGTGCTCTTGAACCCCCCAGAAAAAAGCTGTGGGTGTGATCTTGTGACACAATAATATGTATTTGCTCTTTGTCCCCGTTCTGGGTTGTGCTTCTCAACATTTTGGAATTTCCCGTGTGATATGGGAGAGAAGAGGGTCTTAGGTTATTCACATCAGGCTTTTTCCACTGAGTGTGTGCTAATGAGGTGACTCTTGGTGGCCTCTGGATGGCTTCAGGGTTATTCCCTAGGAATAACATCCTGTGTGGCTGGATTGTTGTTGTTTAAGAGGGAGCTGTGGGTCCTTCCTCAACCCAGACACGCTCTCCGATCCTGCAGCGTTTAACGCCAAGGATGTTGCCCTTAAATTAGTCGCTCTTACGGTCTTTTTTTTTTTCCTTTAAGATTTTATTTATTTATTCATGAGAGACACAGACAGAGAGGCAGAGACACAGGCAGAGGGAGAAGCAGGCTCCCTGTGGGGAGACCGATGTGGGACTCGATCCTGAAACCCCAAGATCACACCCTGAGCCCAAGGCAGACGCTCAACCGCTAAGCCTCTAGGCGTCCCCAGAATTCCTTTTAAATTTTAAGTTTCAGGCAGCCCTGGTGGCGCAGCGGTTTAGCGCCGCCTGCAGCCCGGGGTGTGATCCTGGAGACCTGGGATCGACTCCAACGTCGGGCTCCCTGCATGGAGCCTGCTTCTCCCTCTGCCTCTCTCTCTCTCTGTATCTCTCATGAATAAATAAATAAAATCTCTAAAAAAAATAAATTTTAAATTTCATTTTAGCTATTAGGGACCATAACCAAGGGATGGGATGTTTTCCCCTTTTTTCTTATTAGTTTGCATTTCCTTGCACAGCCAGGGGACCAGCTCCCTGGGAGTTGGGTCCGGTTCTGAATTCCATGGGTGACTTTAGCTTTGGTAAGTGGGTTAAGCGCGAGGTACCGCTGCTGTTCACACCAGGAGTGACCATGGGCCGCCCAGAAAGGAAAGGTCCCTCATTCTCTACCCTTCCTCCTGTCTCTTCCCAAACCACATCTTTGTGTGAGCCAAGGTCAGCATAGACACTTCTGACCCATACTTTAGCTGTTATTACTCTGAGCACTTCTGACACCAAAGGTGTGTGTATGTGTGTGTGTGTGTGTGTATTTCCCCACACCAACAGGTGCTCCAACTGCCCAGATACTTGGGTGGAGTGGTGGGAGGATGGGGGGATGGGCTGGGAAATTGCTTTGCCAGTGGAGCTTTTCACTCTGTGTCCTACTCTCTACAAGTCTGGCACCGAGGAGTCCCTGGAGGGAGCTTAATCCCCCCAGGGCCACCCCCACTTCAGAAGCCAGTCATGAGCCCTGGGGCCTCCCGTACTTCTGACCAACTGACTATAAATTGAGGCTTCCCACAATCCCCTCCTCAGGTTCAATAATTTGCCAGAACAGCTCATGGAACTCGGGAAAACAGTTTCCTATTACTGATTGATTACAAGCGGTGCAACTCAGGGACAGGCAGACGGAAGAGATGCACGTGGCAAAGGCGTGAGGGGTAGGCAGGGAGAGCCCCCATGCCATCTGGCCGTACCCCCAAGCACTACCTCAGTAGGCTCCCCAGCACAGGCATGCTCTGAACCCCATTGGTTAGGGGTTTTTGTGGAGCTTCTGTTATGTAGGAGTGATTGATTAAATCCTGGTGATTAACTTGGTTACTAGCTCCCCTGGCCCCTCTCCAGGGGCTGCTGGGTGGGGTAAGGGTTCTAGCAGTCTACTCATACCATTACTAGCCAACAGCCCTTATCATCAAGTTAAATAGTGAGGGTGACCTCACTGGCATCAACTCAGATAAGGTTGGAAGGGTTTATGATTAATAACCCAAGACACTCTCCCATCATCCTTTTCACTAAGGAGATTCTTCTATTTGAGAAAGAGAGAAAGAGAAAGAGAGAGAAAGAGAAAGAGAAAGAGAAAGAGCATGAACAAGAAGATGGGCAGAGTGAGAGGGAGAAACAGACTCCCCTTGATGTGGGACTTGATGCCAGGACCCTGGGATCACACCCTGAGCCAAAGGCAGATACTCAACCAGGAAGCCACCCAGGTGCCCCAAAATAGTTTTAGATTCCTGGTCAAGTTACGCAGTATGCCCATATACCCTTCCCCCAACTTCTTCTAACGCTGCATCTTTATCAAAACGAAGACATTAACATCGACACAAATACCATCAGCTAAACTCTGTAGATTTTATTTGGATTCCTCCAAGTTTTTCCACGAATGTCCTTTTCCTGCCCCAGGATCCAAACCAGGAGACCACCTCATAGGTGTCCTGTCTCCGGAGCCCTTCTAGTCTGTCACAATTTCTTGGTCCTTTTTTGCCTTCTGTGACTTTGACACTTCGGAAGAAGCACGGTAGACTGTCCCACAGTAGGGACTTATCGGATGTGTCCTCACGATCACACCGAGGTTATGGATTTGGGGGAAGAATACAAGGGTGAGGCGGCTTTCTCATCACCACGCATCAGAGAGTGCTTGATGTCAACGTGACGTGACTTAATCTCATTAACCTTGATCCTTTGGGTAAGGTGGTGTCTGCCAAGTTTCTTCACTGCTTTTCCGTTTCTAGACTTAGCTAACTGAGTCACTTATGCCCAGCCCATACTCGGGATTTTAAGAGTGGAACAAAGTAACCCGAGGGATTTAGGCAGGACGGCAACGTGGTAGAAGGAATTCTCTGCTTGAAATGGAGAGTGGGCAGTGAGAGTGGACATGAACTGGCGGATCCAAGTGACTTGAGCAGCATGACTCAGCAGAAGTATGAGAAAGGAGAGGTGGAAGGTGGAGACAAGGATGGCCCACGGTTGGGTGGCTTGGGGCCTTCCGCGGCCCCCTAAACCATGGTTTGTGCATCCCTAGGAGCTTGTGTGCATCCTCGTAAGGAGAAGCCTCTGTCTGCTTCTGGGTCTTGCTTTGCCTTGGCGTGAGTCCATGAGGGTTACTGGGGCCTCCAGTTTTTATTTTTAAAGTTTTTATTGACTTATTTGACAGAGAGAGAGAGAGAGAGCACTCACAAGCAGGCTGAGCCAGGAGCCGGAGGTGGGGCTCCATCCCAGGACCCTGGGTTTCATGACCTGAGCCACCCAGGCTGCCCTACTGAGCTCCATCCCAGGACCCCGGGTTTCATGACCTGAGCCACCCAGGCTGCCCTACTGAGGCCTACGATGACTTACACACATGCACCAGGAGTTTAGGGTCATCAGAGAGGGTCGGAGCCGCACGGAAGACGGGACAGCCGGGGAGGGGCTGACAGGAGCTGGAGGAAAAGGAGTCAGCCCCAAATCCTCCTCTCCGCTCCACGTTTAATGACCCGGGTACGGGCGTATAACCAGAGGGCTCGCGACTCAGTGGTTTCAAACAAGTACTTTTATTTACCTCTGCGAGTTCCGCCAACCCGCCTCCCCCTGGCCCTGCGCGTTTCAGTTCTCCCTCCGAGGGCGTGCTGGGGAGGGCTGGGCGGCCACCCTGGGCCCTCACCTGCGCCGGCGGGACCCCCGCCCGGGTTTCTTTTCCCCGCGGCGCCGGCGGGCGGGGGCGGGGGGCGCGGCGGGGGTCGGGGCCGGGGGCGCTGGGCCGGGCGCCGGGCGGGCTCCGCTGCCCTGCGGGGGCTTGTACACCAGGTGGAAGATGAAGGCGTTGCAGTACCTGAGGAGGCGGGGCGTCGTCAGGGGCGGGGCCTGGGGGCGGGGCTGATGGGCGGGGCTCGGCGGGGGTCGGCCGGCCCGGGTCCCGGGAGCTGGATCCCGTCGGCTGTGTGTGCGCGCGTTCGAGACCCGCGGAGGGGGGCAAGGGGTCGGCGGAGTGAGAGGGCTACCCGGAGGGCGGAGGACCCCGCGCGGGCCCCGGGCCTTACCAGGGCATGCAGTTGTCGGCCGCTCGGAGGCGAAAGGGGGAGCGGAAGGGGTTGGGCCGCGGGGGGCTGGTGCCCCCGCCCGTGGCCACCGCCATGGTCTGGTCGTCCATCACACAGCCGTACTCGCTGCTCTCGGTGAAGAAGGCCGGCACTCGGAGGGACTGCAGCGGGCGGGGCCTCTGACTCTCCGCCCAGCCCCTCCCCAGGCGCCAGGGGCGCAGACAGACACACCGGGTCTGGGGGGCCCCGGGGCACGCCCCGGGTCTGGAGCAAAGGATGGGATGAAGGGGGCAAAGCAGGTTCGAGGCAGGAGGGGAGAACGGGTCCCTTTTGGGCCATCCCCCACCTGCAGCCGGGGCAGCGAGCTCAGCCAAGTGTCCTTGAGACCGAAGCCGGAGTTAAATCCTGCAGACAGAGGGGGAGTGGACAGAAGGTCGCGGGTGGCCTTGTCCCAGTCCCCACACTCCTACCCCCAACTCTTACCGATGACCAGGTCAGGCTTGGGCCCCTGGAGCAGGTGGTAGGGCCTAGCGGACACCTTGATCTGCAGGTCCCTGCGGCCCCCCTTCTCCTTAGTCCCGGAGCTGAGCCGCGCAGACACTCCGGAACCAGGACGGACAGAAACCTCTGGGCCATCCTAGGAAGCCAGGAGCAGAGAGGAGAGATGGCTGGAAGTTAGGGGACTGGGCCGTGCGGAAGGCAAGACAGGGGAGAGCAGGAGGTAGGAGGGCAGCCCCCAGCCCTCACCCTTTGCAGGGTAAAATGCTGCTGGTCACTGTCAAGGGGCAGGCCGTCACCCACAAACTGCAGCTCCAGGGCCATGTGCGGGAGCAAGACCAGGAGCTCCTGAAGGACAGAGAGGACAGCTCAGGTACCCCCCCAACACGTCCATCTCCACACCCAAGTGCCACTTCTGTCCTGGAGGGACTTACCCAAAACACCATGACTAGATCAAACTCCTTCCCGGCCTCCACCACGTGGATTTTTAGTGACTGCTTGTTCTGGATGTTGAGCTCAGGGACTGGGTGAGAAGCTGGCCACTTAAGAAGAGGGCCTCCCCTCCTTCCTCTTATCCCCCTGTGGCCCCCTGCCCACCTCCCACCACTATGTCCCCAGCACATCTCCCCCTGCTCTGCTCTCCTTACAGGACTGGGGCACCAGGTGGGTGATGACGTAGTACACGGTCAATGGGTAGGTGAGAAGCACAGCCATGGGGGAGTCCAAGCTGAGGCCTCTCCACGTGTAGTAATCCTGCCACGAGCCTGGGGAGAGTGGGTTACTGGGGGACTGAGCGGGCCTGGATCTCAGCCCTGTCCTGTCTAATAGCATCCCTTCTTCACAGCCATTCAGACTGCTGGCCCTCCAACCCTGTCTGCTAGCTCTTGAAGGGCCCCTCCAGCTCACCAAAGAGGCCCCTGGGTGGATCTGGGGGCACAGGAGGCATGAGGGCAGGCCCATCTCCCTGGAGAAGCTGATAGGGATCTCCTGAAAGGATGAAAGAAGAGGATCATGGTGTCAGGGATCGTGGGTAACATGGTGTTATCCGGCCCAACCCCCTCTTCCTCCCAAAGGAGCTGTATTCCCTGAAGCTACAGCAAGAGGAATGGGAGGTTCCCTGTGGATGGGGCTTTTGGACGGGGTGGGCAGGGGTGACTTCTTTGAGAACTGGGGCAAGGCCTGAAATGGCTCTGGTGGTGGTGGTGGTAGAGTTGGGTGTATAGGGTGGCGGTGTGACCTAGGACCCAGACAACTGTTTTCTCCCCCATCCTTCTCTCTAGGCTGAGGGGCCCATGCCTGAAGAGAGGCCCCACAAACCACTGAGAAGAAGGCTGAGGGCTGGTGTGCTGGCCCGGGGGTGCCTGGGGGTGCCAGGGCCTGGAATCAGCATGCTGAGCTGGGTCCAGTAGCCACGAGTGAGGCCCCGTGAGGCCAGAAAGGCCTCCTTGTTGAAGCTTTCACTGGTCACTTCTGGGGAAGGAGGAAGGGAGGGTTTGAGGAGGGTCTGGGGGCTAGGACCCCAGATATAGATCATGTCAGTTTCTCTCATGGCCCCTGGGTCTGAACCTGATTCTAGGCCTGGAGAGAATGAATATTTCTGAGTGTCTACAGCGTAGCGGGCACTGAGCCCACAGAATCTTTGTAACAATTCATGATTTGTTTCTGGTCACCAGTTCCTGGTGCAGCTGGGCAGCAAGCGCCTGCACCCCTGCTCCTGCACCCCCTGGGCTCTTTCAGGGGCGCAGACATGCACTCCTCAGCTCCAGATCCGGTGTGCAGCCCCAGGACTTGGGCCCCCAGCCCTAAATCCCCAGCATCCAGGCATTACACCTGGGATCCAGCCCCAGACATGTCTCCTGCAGGCCCAGAACCTGGCCTGCAGCCCCCAACACCTGGTTTCACTTTCTCCCCCATTCCCATCTCCTGTGGTACCTGCAGTGTAGGTAAAAGGCAGGGTTGCCAGTTCTCCAGCCCGCTCCATGAAGGCTGCAAGCCTTGGACACCAAAATTGATGGCTCACATCATCTGGGCATCGCCGCCAGTCGGCCCGGAGACAGGCCTCTCCACAGTACAAGACGGCACTACACTGGGGGCTGGGGTCACAGGGGTGGTGGGCACCCAGGATTAATCTCTGTAGGTCTTCTGTCTGCTGTTTGTCTGCCCCGCCACTGCCCATGTATCGTTCAGTCTGTTTTTCTCTATACTCTGCTCCTAACAGCTTGCTTTCTTCCTCCTCTGACTCCCAGGTCTCTAACACCTGTCTGGTAGCCCCACCCCACCCCACCCACCTTCGCCAACCAGCTTTCTCAGCTTGCCCTGACTGTTGGGGTCTCCTTCCTTCTCCCCCCACCACCTTTCAGGCAGCTCACCAAGGTGTCAGCTTCACTTCAAAGCTGTGCCTGTGACAAACATGGCAGGTTTGAGCCTGGAGGGAGGCAAATGTGAAGCCCGGCCGGGGACCCCACGTCCGCATAGGTGTCTTGGCTAACTTCACTCCCAGCCTTGGGACCAGACTCTCCAACTCTCTGAATGGGGGTGGAGGCAGTGTCAGTCTGGTGGGCTCTGGAGTCCAGACCCCTAGGTGTCCCCAACCTCAGATACCAGATTTCTGTACCGATGCAGTTGGGCGTCTCCCACAGTAAGCTGTCGGGGCTTTCGAGGGTCTCCGGAGCCCATGGGGCAGGCCATGCTGTGGCAGAGGAGGGCATAGGCGCGAGGGGCCAGGTTCTCTGTCCCTGAGCCCTTGCATGCACTCCCCTGGGTTCCATCCATTAGCAGGTCAATGCCCAAGATGGTGCCATGTTCATCCGTCACCAATAAGAGGCAGGAAAGGTGCAGGGGGGCAGCCTCTGGGGAAGGAAAGTCAGAGGTGGGGAGTGGCAAAGATGGGCAGAGTCAAAGGTATGAAAATCATGCCTACAGGAGTTAGGCGGGTCAACTAAATGAACAGAGGGGACCGGGTAGAGAGGGGATGCCTCATGGAAAGAGGACACTTGCTACACGGTGCTGCCACCTGCGCCACACAGAAGTGTTGGCCTGCTGCTGGAACTTGAAAGTTTTCCTTTGACTTCTGGAATCTTTTTTTTTTTTTTTTCTTTCATTGTATAAATGTTGGCTCAAAGTTTGAAAAACAAAAACCACTGTGAGTCAATGAAAACACCTTTTGGGCCAGCTTGGCCAGCAGGCCACCCACTGGTGACTCCTGGCCAGGCTGCATGGTAGAGGAGGTCTTCCAAAGGGGAGAATGTCTAGGCAGGGGTCAGACAGGGCAGCCCCAGGATCTTACCGCTTCTCCGCCCCTTCCTCCTGTCAGGGCCCGCTTCTTCCTCAGCCTTGTCCTCTCGGCAGCCTTCCTCGCCGCCTCTGCCTCCTGCCTCCTGCTCAGCCTCCTCGGTCTCCCCTGGAGGGTTTGCTTCCTGGGGGGACTCCCTGCTGGTGGGGCCTGGCTCCCCATCCTCCTCCGGATCAACCTTCTCCACACCTGTACCCTCCTCCTCTCTATTCTCTTCCTCTTCCTCCTCCTCCTCTGCTTCCTCCCCTTCCTCCAGGCTGACAAAGCTGACATAGGGGCTTAGGTCTCGCAGGTGCAGTGGGGGCTCGTCTCCCAGGAAGCAGGCAGCACCCAGGCCTGGTGCAGGGCCCGGCTCTGCCCCTTGCCCCAGGCTGATGCCCACACTACGGTTGGGCAATACATGGAGCACCCAAAGGGCAGGGTCCTGGGGCAGTCTTCTGATCTGAGCCTCCAGCTGGCGCCAGCGGCTCTCAAGGCTGGCCCCCACAGCCCCGCGCTCTGCAGCGAACTTTCGGAACCAGCCAAACAGGAGGGCAGCGAAATCAAGGAACTCATCTCTGTATCCAGACACAAACTCCATGTCTTCAGGGGCACGGGGTCTGGGCCCAGACTAAGCAGAGGAAGGGGTGTATGGTAAGGCAGAGGGCAATGGGGGGGTTCGGGGCTGGGTCACCAAATGGGGAGGGTGTGGGTTTGAGGTTCACTAACGTGGGGCCTCTGGATGAGTGTGAGGAGCTGAGACTACTTTTCCGGGGCTCAGGGTGGGAGTTCAGGTTGAGAACTGGGGCAGGCATGGAAGTGGGAGAGCAGGGTTTCAGATGAGTAGTCGGGAGTGAGATGGTATTTGGGGCTCAGAATCCGAGGCTCAAACCCTCAAGAGTAAGGTCTGAATTGTGGATAGATTTGGAGGGCTAATCCCACGGGGAAGGGTTTGGCGAGCGGGGATTACTTTGGATCCGTCTGCGGGATGTGCGAGGAGGGAACCGGAGCGGGGGCATCCCCTCGCCTTGGACCGGTTCGGCGGGGAGTCCCCGTGGACCCAGTCCCTCCCGGCCGCTCCGCCTCTCCGGTACCTGCAGCCGCCACCACTTTTCGAAGGTAAATACCTCGGGGCTCCGGGGGGATGGGGGTGGGTGGGCGTGACGTCAGGGCCGCGGGAGCCCGCGCCCCCCCCCCCCCGGCCGAGACCCCGCCCCCGTCGGGGGCTCACGGACTTTCCCGCGGTTCTCACCCGGCATGTGACCCAGTGCCGGCGCCCGGCGGGGAAGCGAAAGCGCCCTGGGAGGTGGTGGCGGCGGAGGGCGGGAGGAGCGGTGGCGGCGGGCGGGCCGCCTGACCTGGGGCGGCTGGGCGGGCATCCCCGAGCGGGGCCGAGCTCGTGTTGCCTTTGCGCGCTCCTTCCCGGCCGCTCCCTCGGCGCGGGGGCGCGGGGGACGGGGGCGCGGGGACGCGGGGCCCCGCCTCCGGGACTTTCCCCGCGGCGGTGGCGGTGGGGGGCAGCTGCCGCGAGGCCCGCAGTACCGACCGCGCTGTCGGTTCGGAAGGTGAGAGCTCGGGAGGAGGGCGCCTCCAGCTCGCGCCGCACCCCCCACCCTCGCACCCCGACGGCCGCGGCTGCCCGGCGTCCCGGCGGGCCCGGGAGGGAGCAGCTGGACGCCGCGCTGCGGTCCGGCCTGGCCCCCGACATGGGGGCCGGGCCCCTCGTGCTGCTTGCCGCGCTGGCGCTGCTGACTCGGCCAGGTTCGTCCAGGGCCCCAGTCGAGGAGTGGAATGGGGGACCGGGGCGCCAAGGGCCGCGGGGTAGTGTGGAGCAGGGGGCGGAGCCGGGGTCCCCCCGGGGTAGGGGACAGGCTAGGGGCACCCGGGTCCGGGCGTGTGTGTGGGAGCGCCCTGTGGGTCTGGGGGTCAGATCCGGGATCCGAGGAGGAGGCGCGGTGACGCTGGGGAGCCCCTCGAGCTGGGATCTGGCGCTGACCGCCGGTACCCTTGCCAGGCGATGGCAACGAGGGCAGCGTCACTGGCAGTTGTTACTGCGACAAAGCGATTTCTTCCGGCTCCCCTCCGACCGCGGAGCTCATGGCTCATCTCCGAAAACATCTGCGAGTCTATCAGCGCTGTAATTCCTACGTCAGGTGAGCTCACGGAGCACCGGGAGGGCGGCGCTGCTGGGGCCTCCAGGACCTCACTGGTTCACCCGGAGCTCCTGGGGGCACCTGGCCCCCTCTCAGGGTTACCTTCCCCCTAATTCTCCATGCCCTTGTTTCCCTGTCCCAACCACCTGGGAATTCCCCAGTCTGGGCAGAAAGGGCCCTGCTTGCTTTTGGCAGTGACTTCAGGTCTTTGGAATGAGGAAAGAGTTAAAATCCCAAGTCTTCCTTCTTAGGTTTCAGCTACGAATGCGGAGCGTGTGTGGCGGCAGCAAGGATCCGTGGGTTCAACAGTTGATGAGCTGCTTGGATCGTAAAGGTACTGGCTTTCCCTCTCCTGCCTGAGGTCTGTCTTCAGGGCAGGGGCCCCCTCCCAATGACACCTGGCATTCCTCTTGTAGCTGGTGCCAGCCAAAGCCCCTTAGGTCCCTGTTGGCCCCGTGTCATTCACCATCACTGTCATGATTTTGGCCAATCCATCCTGTTACCTGTGCTCTTATTTCCTTAATATTTTTCGTGAAACCAAGGCACTGCTTTTGTTTTCTGGTGTTTGACTGTGGTGATCTAAAGACATACACAAAAGTTGAAAGACCAGTGCAGTGAACATCTGTAGGCCCACCACCTAGATTCCACGCTTTTTGGCTTTTTAATGTTTATATTTTATGTAATGTGTGTAGTAGGCAGAGAACACAGCAAATGCGTGTGTTTTACAATATCAAGTTTACAGCATGCTGACTATATTCGTTTTAGTTCACGCCCATCTATGTTTCTATCCATCATCAATCCGCCTTTTTTTTTTTTTTAAAAAAGATTTTATTTATTTGAGAGAGAGAGAAGAGTGCATGAGAAGGGGAAGAGCAGAGGGAGGGGGAGAAGTAGTAGACTCACTGCTGAGCAGGGAGCCCGATGTGGGGCTGGATCCCAGAACCCTCAGATCAGGGCGCCCCACCTTATTTTCTGATGTATTTCCAAATTAGTTGCAGGCTCGACCATACTTCATCCTCACACATCTCAGACTGTGTATTGTTAAGTAGAAATCAGCACTTTATTGTTGATTTTTCTCTTTTGAGGTAAAATTCACGTACAGTGAAACGAGTTAAGTTCTTATGTGTACACAAGCCGGTTTTGGAAAAACTTAACTAGCAGCTTGTCCTAAGCAATAACATCTGTGAAGCCACAGATTTGAGGCGCCGGCTGTATTTTTCTCCTAAAATAAATACACAACCGTTAAAACACAAAATGTTCTAACACGTTGCAGCTGAAGTTGTCTTGTTGGAGCATCCCTGGTGTGCATACTGTTCCGTGGGCTACAGAAAGGCCTGCCTACAGGATTGCACTCCATCCTTCTAGCTACCGTGGCCCTCGGTACTAAAATCCTGCTTTATAGCTGAAAGCAAAGTGTCTCAGGGAGTGGGGTCAAGAGACAAGGGACAAGGTTGTGCATGAGACTGCTCGGAAGCAGAGCCAGCTCTGGACACAAGCCTATCCCAGCACTTCCCTGTCGAATTCAGCTTACTTCCTTTTCCACCCCCCACCCCTGTGTCTGCCTTCCTTTTCAGGGCCTTAAGCTGTGACCTAGACCCACTACCCTTCAACTACTTTTTCACTTTGCATCCTCAGCTCATTTCTTTCTTTCTTTCTTTTTTTTTTTTTTTGAATATTTTATTTATTTATTCATGAGAGACAGAGAGAGAGGCAGAGACACAGGCAGAGGGAGAAGCAAGCTTCATGAATGGAGCCCGATGTGGGACTTGATCCCTGGACTCCAGCATCACGCCCTGGGCTGGGCCCAAGGCAGGTGCTAAACCACTGAGCCACCCAGGGATCCCCTGTATCCTCAGCTCTTAGCTCTGATTCCTTACTTCTTGTTTCTCCAGAATGTGGCTCTGCTGATTCCAGAAGTGTGGCCCCCCAGGAGCAGTTACCTCCCCTCAGCACCCAGGTTCCTGAGCCCACAGAAAGGGCGCCTTTAGACATGGGCTCCCCTGCTCAGACATACCTGCCACCCGCCTGGCGGTCTACATACCTGCCAACTGCCTTGCAGTCCACCAGGCAGCCCGTGTTTCCAGCAGGGACACTATCTTTGGAGAAAAAGCTCACCCATACCAGTGAAATCGCTACATCTACTGTGGGCCACAGTCTTAGGACTGGGTCTGAGGCTGGGGAGAGCCAGAAGCAGCAGATTAAAAGAGTGGAGCCTACGGCTGGGACATCAGCCATGGTGCCTGTGCTGTCCCTCCTGGGCATCATTTTCATTCTCACCGGAGTCCTCCTATATGTTCTTTGCAAGAGGAGGGAGCAGTCACTGCAGCACCCTCCAGGTGAGCTGGGCCTCTGGGCCCCTCTTTTCCAGGGACCATAGCCTCCTTGGCAGGGATCCTGCCCCCAGTAGCTCCCGAGTGTCGAAACCTACCCCAGGCAGACAAATATGAAGGCGGTCTACACCGTGGGCCATAGGCAATGAGATAAGAGTCAGTTAGAGACATTTACGGAATAGGGAAGGAGGGAGGGAAGCCATCTCAGGCCCAGGGACCTGTCCTTGACCTTCAAAGCTGGGCAGGGCTTGGAGCAACATCAGGATGGTGGCTGGGGTAGGCTAGTGGGAGATGAACCAGAGGAGGACGGTGGGGGCCATTCATTTATTTCACAAATCTGTATTGAGCACCTAATGTTCTAAGTCCTATGGTTAATGTTTTGGGGTCTAATTCCTCAGTTCAAGCTATTCCCCCAGCTTTCCTTAATCTCAGAGCTGGTATATTAATTTCCATATCTTTTTCAGATCTGCAGCTTCATTACACACCCGTGGCATCAGACTCCAATGTGTGAGCTAAGAGCGGAAGCCTGTGAGGGTACACATTGTGATTTATTCAGTCCTGTATAATTTAGAATAATCTCTGGCACTTAATAGGCACTCTGTAGCTATCTGATGTTTAACATACAAATAACCAGCCAGTGCCCTCTTGTGGAGCTTTCCTGGTCTTTTATTTTCTATGCTATCCTGTAAAGTCTACCTTTTAATGTAATACCTTAGAGGAATTCTTTATGTGCATTTTATTACTAAAGATTATTTTTATAATTATTGGCTCTTTTTTCTGCAGACATTGCCCTCATGCCCTTGCCCCTTACCATGGTTCCTGGCTTCAGCTTCTCTGCTGAGGATCCCACTGCCCCCTAGTCCCAGTCTCTCATCACACACCAGCTGTTCCTCCCCAGCCTCAGGCCTCTCCTGCTTCCTCCTTCCACCCCCACAGTGCGGGGGTGGGCCTTCCCACCGTTCCTCAGCAGGTGCCATGCACTTGGGTTTTATTTCCTCAATCCCTGTTCATATCACCCACATATGTTCCAGTGAGAGTCTGAGCTCCTTGCTTTCATTGCTGTTGTTTTTATTATTAAAGCCCCTAGTTCTGGTTTTGTCTCTTTCAATGAAAAAGAACGTGCCTCCATTAGTCCAGTCTGAAGAAGCCTGGGGTAGGGACATGAAAGGTTTGAGGAAGTAAGATTGGTGTCTGAATCTCCCCTCTGCCTGAACTTGTCAGCAGTTTTGTGGTGAGCAGAGCACCCTGCTGGAGGAGCCAGGGCATCACTGTGGGCAGGCTTGGTCTCACAAGATTCTCCGTTCCCACTTTCTGCCATTCAGCCCTTGCATACTCAGTCCAGTAGGGCACGTGTGTGGCAGCCCCTACTGCCCACTGTACAGGTCTCCAGGTTTTGTCCAGAGTGCCGGTGGTGGTCTCCAAGTTCTTGCTAGGTTGGCCTAGTTTTCCAGCATCTGCTCACAGGTTCGGGCCACATCACTGAGCTTGAGGCGAGCATAGTCCACTCGCTTCAGGGCCATCTGACAGTCCTTTCTGGAAGAGTAGCTGGAGCCCTCGTGGGGCTGCCCCGTGGCCACCTACAGGATATTCAGATGGGTCAGTGAGGCACCCCTTCCCTTCCCCATCTCCCCAGCCAAGTAGCGGCTTTCCCATCTCATTTCTTCCCTGGGTGTGAAGCCTTTAAGGCTGGGGAGGTGGCTGGCTGACCTAGAGTAAATCACTTCACTTGTTAACCTCATCTATCAAGTGTGGGCAACAGTAACTACTTCCTAGACTTGTTGCAATCTCTGACACATTGTAAAAACTTAATGCAGGGCGGTTGCTGTTATAAAAAAAGACTCCAGAACCCTCTGAACCTTGTCCCTTTTCTTAGGGCGTTGCCACTTCAGGGCCCCAAGGTCAGGTCAAGTGTCTTGAGTGCAAACTCTTGTGGCTTTGGCAGGGTTCACAGATTCTTTCCCAGGGCTTCCCTGTCCAGCGGCTCTCGTAGCGCTTACCAGTGAATTGGGCAGGGCCACCTTTAAGTATTTCCTTCAGGAAGGAGAAGCTGGGTCTGGAAGGGTCACCCAGTCCCGGGTCTCGGCTGGCTGGCTGGCTGGCTGGCTGGGAGGGGGGTAGGATGGGGGGATGGGATAGAGGGTGGGGTCTGGGGTGCCCGCGGTGTCGGCGGCCAGGGCAGGGGCGGAGAGCGGGAGGGGGCCAGCACCCCACCACGTACACACCTGGGTGAGGTAGCGGATCTGAGCCGACAGCTCCGCCTCCACGTGCTGCACAGACGCCGTGAAGGCCGCCGCCTGCCGGTCCAGGAGCCGCTCGTTGGTCTTCTCCTTGGACAGCTCCAGGATCACGGTCCCTGCGGGGGAGGAGACAGGGCCGGCGCTAGCCGGAGCGAGCCGTGCTGCCTGCCCCACCCCCCACCGCGGCCACCTGGGGGAGTCCCTCTGGGGGGGGCCCTCTCATCCCTGCTGAGGGGCGGCGGCAGGCACAGGTGCAGCCCTGCCCCGCCTCGCTCCCCGCCACCAGCCGTCGCGTCCCGAACCTGCGTTCTGCAGAATGGCGCCGATTTCCCGTTCGATGTCCTCCAGGGCGCGGAGCCTCTCGTTCGCCAGGCTGTAGGTAGCCATCGTCGCTCGGTGAGCCCTCCACGGGCTTTTCTCCTCGGCGAGACGCGACGCGGGAGCCCGGAAACGGCTGTCGGTGTGCGCCTGCGCAGGGCGTGCTCGGGCTGCGACTACAATTCCCAGGATGCTCGGCGCGGTCTCGCCTGGCGGGGGGCGGGGGGACTACAAACTCCCAGGGTGTTGTGCGCACTCCCCGGTTTGCGCCGCCACCGCCACCGCCACCTCGCGACCAACTGTGGTAAGAGGCGGTCGTGAAGCCTGGCTTCCCCGCCCGAGGTCCCTCAGCCCGCAGCCTTCGCGACATTCCCGGAGCGGGGGTGGCGGGTGGGGGCGCGTCTGTATTTGGTTTCTTCTACGAGAAGCGCCCGCGCGGCTGCTGGTGCTGGGGGATGATGGTGGGAGCTCTGGGATGCTCTGCTTGCCCGGCCCGCTCCGCCGTCCGTCGGGGCCTGGGGAGGCCTGACCCGGTGAGTGTCGCCTTGTTCATCGCCCCAGCGATTGCCCCCGCGGGCGGGAGCCCCGCTGACACCCAGGCTTTGCAGCTTGTTCACAGGAGCTGGCTCCTTTCAGCCTTCCCCCTTTCCCTTTCTGGTTGCCTGGTACAGGTGGGGTCTGGGGCTGCGGGATGAATGGGATGGACTGTCACGTGACAGCGAGGTGGCCCTCCGGGAGCCCAGAGAGAGGATTGGAGCGGGGGTGGAGGGGATAAGCGTTGCTGGAGACGAGCTTAGGGATCATCAGGTGGACGAGAGGCTGCAGTGGAAGAGGGGGTCGGCCCCAGCGGGTGCATGGTGCTGAGGAAGGGGGTGCCTGGTGCAGCGCCGGTGCAGCCAGGGAGCCAGTTTGACGGGAGCCGCCAGTGCAATGTGGCAGCGGCTTGATGGAGTTGGAGCCAGATCAGCAAGGGGCTTCCCAGCTAAGTCATTTGGACTTTGCTCCCGAAGCCCTTGGGAACCCTTGAAGGATCTTCATAACAAGAAGTGTGTTATGGCCAGGTGTACCTTTGGCGGGGGAGGGGGACAGCCTCTGGAAGATTGGGAATGAAGCTGGTTGGCTCAGGGATAGCAAGATGAATGGAGACTTTGAGTTCAGTGTGAGGGACCTCGCATGGAACTTCACTCCTTTTTAAAATCCTAATAAAGTAACAGCAAGGGAATTTTTATTAAGGGGTCAGAGAGAGAGAGGAATTTTTAAAAAATATTTTATTTATTTATCTATGAGAGACACAGAAAGAGAGGCAGAGACACACAGGCAGAGGGAGGAGAAGCAGGCCCCCTGTAAGGAGCCCGATGTGGGACTCCATCTCCAGTCCTGGGATCACAACCTGAGCCAAAGGCAGATGGCCAACCACTGAGCAACCCAGGTGTTCCAGGGATAGGAATTAATAGCAAAATTAAGTAGAAGCTGGAAGACAGAGGGAAAGTGGTGACTGATTTAGCAGTGAAGTGGTCATTAAGCCAGCAGTGGAGAAAGCTTCAAAGCAACATGATTTACTCTTAATTTAGTGGCATCGTGTACAACTGGGATGTAGGTGATACTAAAATGAGGAGGATTATTTGAAATAGATACCCCTTCCCCAGATTTTCTCCTTTGCTGTATATATCTCTGTACAACCACTCAGCTCCAACCCATCAAATACTGGAGGTTTTGTTGTTGTTGTTGTTGAAGGTGGAAAACAGGGCCTTTGGCATGGAAGGCCCTCCCCACCTGCCCCTGCCCCACTGGGCACAGTTGTATTGAAAACAGAGATTAGGGGTAGCTGGCTGGCCCAGTCAGAAGGGCATGTGACTCTTGATCTCCGGGTAGTGAGTTCAAGCCCCATGTTGGGTGTAGAGATTACTTAAATTAATTAAAAAAAAAAAAAAAAAAAAAGCTTAGAACTAAAACGAGAAAATAGGTATTAAATGAAAGTTTATTTACTAAGTTGTTCTAATCTGGAATTCTATACCCCAGTGGTGCTAGGATGAAGGCTAAAAATGCAATGATTCAATAACATAGAACTTAATTTTTTTTTTTTTCCCAAAAAACAGCCCAGCGTGGGTAGTTCAGCATGTTCCACAGGTCATACGAAGATCAAGGCTAAAAGTGCAGCTTTGCCAGCCTGTAGGGTCTTGTACTCAAGAGTGTGGTCTGCAGGCCAGCAGCATTGACATTACCTAGAAGCTCACTAGAACTACAGAGTCGCAGGCCCCAAGCACATCTTCTGAATCAGTATCTGTGTTTGAAGATCCTCAGGTGATCTGTCTGCACAGTGAAATCTGAAGACCGCTGCTCTGGGGCAGTGCTGTCCGTCCTGTCAAAACTGGGTTGCTACCATTCCTGGGTCAGAGGCAGGCGGCGGCAAGGATGAAGAGGAAATGTGGAGGAGGCTCACCTGGCTCAGGTGACCAGGAAGTGGCCCAGATAATTTCTTTTTTTTTTTTTTTTTAAGATTTTATTTATTTATTCATGAGAGACACAGAAGAGAGAGGCAGAGATGTAGGCAGAGGGAGAAGCAGGCTCCAAGCAGGAAGCCTGATGTGGGACTCGATCCTGAGACTGCAGGATCACACCCTGAGCCAAAGGCAGGTGCTCAACCACTGAGCCACCCAGGTGTCCCCCAGATAATTTCTACTCTCATTCCATGGAAGGAAACAGTCATATGGTCTCACCCAACTCTGGGGTTCTAGGAAACCCAGTCTTTACCTAGGTGGCCAGCTCCTGGTCTTGCGCCGTGGAAGAAGAGATTTTAGGGGAGACGTGGACTCTCACAACAGCTAAGATGGAGGTGGAATAAAGACATTTTGATACGTACAGAGGTCTCAGATTTCTCTCTCAAGTTCCCTTTCTCAGGAGGTTACTAGGAGTAGACCCAGAAGAGGAAGATGTAGGATACAGAATCTGAGTAAGGCCTTCAACACTGCAAGGGACGAATGAGAGAACACCAGGTGAAGGCCGCGCCAGTGTGGCAGGCAGGAGGAGCACCCAGTTCAGAATGGGGTGGTTCTAGAAGGCTTCTGGAGAGATAGCTTTACAGAGACGTAAGTGATGAACATCTGTTTCGTTTTGAGGGTATAGAGAGGATATATAGACTTTCAGAGAAGAGTACAGGGCAGAATTAGTGAGCAACTCAGGGAATAAGCAGATTCCTAAAATGACAGCTATTCAGGGAAGATGGCCTTGTGCAAGAGGTCATCCATATACCGCGTGACAACTGGATATGTCATGTGTAGGCAGCAAAGTGCAAATATTGAATATTGACCTCACCCCCCATTGATACAACTTTCTTGGGAGCATGGGATGCTGGGGCAGGATGGTGCGTGTTCCACTGTGGCAGAGAGGGGCAGAAGGGACTCAGTCTTCAGCTTGAATGGTGGGGCGCTGGGGATGCTTAGAACAAAAATCTGGAACATTGTTGTTCAGGGGCATGGAGGTAAATACCAGAAGAAGCATCCAAAGGAGGTGAAAATGGTTGCCTCTACGGAGAAGTGAGCTGGAGAGGGATAGGCTATAGGCCTTGTGACTGTCCCTGGCTCCTTCAACTCTGTGCGTAGACAACTCTGAAACGGTGAAACGGTGGAGAAGAAATGGATAGAGATTTACTTCATGAGGAAGAGGCCCGAGAGTGGAGGAGTGTCTTCTGTTTGGTTTCCTTCCTTCCTTGGACAGAAGAGACTTGTGTGGGTTTACATGCTGTGGAGGAAGAACGAGTAGAGAGAAGGAGGTAGAGGTCAAAGTCGGGGGCGTGGTTTGATGAATTGAGGTCTCAGAGGAGGTAGGAGGGGACAGGTCTGAGCTGAGGTGGAGGAGGGAGCTCTGAATAGGAGAAGGCGGCTTGGCCTTGGTTGTAGAGAACCCAGATCCATGCAGGTGTTTGTACATCACCATCCCTGGCAGCCTGATCTCTGTGAGGCTCAGAAATCACCGTGAGTGTGAGGAAGGTTGGGAATATGTAGTGAGGGAGGTGACCAGGAGTGTAGGGAGGGACAGAGGCTCATTGGGGAATCAAGGGCCCAGCTGACTGTATGTTGGCAGTGGCCCCAAACGTGTCTCCAAGCGCCCAGCACGGGGTTGGCACCTCAGATGTATCAAGAAGTATTTGTTGAGTGAACTAATGTGTGCTATGTGCAGTTGCATTCCGTGGTTTTAGTCTGGCGGCACTCGCTAGCCCTGTGCTGGAGCGGTGTGGGCTGGGGGCAATGGGACGGAGCCTGGGCTGGGGGTTGACAGCAGGTGTTTGTCAGGAGGAGCAGTTGAGCTAGCGGATGGGGTTGCATTGGGTAGGGCGGGCTCCAAGTTCAGTCTGGAAGGAAAAAGAAGCGCCAGATTGCGAGGGAACAGAAGGGCCAAGAGCTTGGAGAAAAAAATACTCCAAGAAGCCGTTAAAAGAGTGATTGTGATTGTCTACCTTAAAACTTAAAAAGTGAATTATGAAAAATATCAGGAGCAGAGGCACCTGGGTCGATTAAGCATCTCCCTTTGGCTCAGGTCATGATCCAGGGGTCTTGGGATCAAGTCCTGCATTGGACTCCCTGCTCAGTGGGGAGCCTGCTTCTCTCTCTCCCTCTGCTCTTCTCCCCGCTTGTGCGTCCTCTCTCTCAAATAAATAAAATCTTAAAAAAAAACTTTGAAAAAAGTGACTGTGATTGTGTACCTTAAAGTTTAAAAAGTGAATTATTAAAAATATCGGAAACGGGGCACCTGGGTCGGTTAAGTATCTGCCTTCAGCTCAGGTGATGATCCCTGGGTCCTGGGATCGAGTCCTATGTCAGGCTCCCTGTTTAGTGGGGATCTGCTTCTCCCTCTCCCTCTATCCCTCCCCCTGCTTGTGTGCTCTCTCTCTCTCTTTCAAATAAATAAATAGTCTTTAAAAAAATATCAAGAGCAAAATGCTTTGCAACTAGAGGTGATGGCTTAGCAACATTGTGGATGTATTAAATGCCATTAAACTACTAAACTGTACAGTTTAAGATGGTTAATTTTATGTTATGTGAATTTTACCTCCATATTAAACCAAAAAAAAAAAAAAAAAAAGCACCCAAAAATACGAACCTAGAAACAAATTCAAAAGACAATGACAGGGATCCCTGGGTGGTGCAGCGGTTTGGCGCCTGCCTTTGGCCCAGGGTGCGATCCTGGAGACCCGGGATCGAATCCCACATTGGGCTCCCGGTGCATGGAGCCTGCTTCTCCCTCTGCCTATGTCTCTGCCTCTCTCTCTCTCTCTCTCTCTGTGACTATCATAAATAAAACAAACAAACAAAAAAAGACAATGACAAACCAGGAAAAATATTTGCAAAATATATGACAAAGAGCTCATTTCTTTAGTGTATAAAGAGCACTGAGAATACATTAAAAAAAAAAGGTACCCCGATAAATCAGGTTTGTTTTTTTTTAAAGATTTATTTATTAAAAAAAAAACAAAAAAAATTTATTTATTCATGAGAGACACACACAGAGAGAGGCAGAGATGCAGACAGAGGGAGAAGCAGGCTCCCTGTGGGGAGCCTGATGTGGGACTCGATCCCAGGACCCCAGGATCATGATCTGAGCCAAAGGCACGATCTTAGCCAAAGTGCTCAACCACTGAGCCACCCAGGTGTCCCTCCTTTTTTTTTTTGATAAATCAGGTTTTATTTTCACTTATAATCAAATGCAAATTAAAACTCAGATGATACCATATTTCACCTGCTTGATTGGCAGGATCCTAAAGATTCTGTCTCACTGTCTGACCCAGCAAGTCTGCTTGTAAGAGCTTGTCCTATAGACCCAGCTCACGTGTGCAAAAAAGACCTATCTTGGGGGATCCTTATTGTACTGGTGCCTGCATTCATGGAAGAGCTGACCTCCTTCACTTCGTGTGTGTCGGCAGGAGACTGGTAAAAATAAATGACATCCAGGGACCCCTGGGTGGCTCAGCGGGTGAGCATCTGCCTTCGGCTCAGGGCATGACCCCGGGGTCCTGGGATTGAGTCCCTCATCGGGCTCCCCACAGGGAGCCTGCTTCTCCCTTGTCTGTGTCTCTGCGTCTCTCTCTCTGCGTCTCTCATGAATAAATAAATAAAATCTTTAAAACAAACAATATCTTTGGGAGACTACTCCAGGGACTGCTGATAGTGGTTGCCTCTGGGAATGACGAATGGGAGGCAGGAGGGAGCCTTCTTTTCACTGTTTATTGTAGGCAGTTTGGATTTCTTTCTTCATGCCCTGTGCATGTTTGACCTTCATAAAAACATTAAAAGCATAAAAAGCTAAAAAAAAAAAAAAAAAGACATTGTTTCTCAAGTTGTGTGCTAATTCGAGGTGCAGACTGGTGGATCTTCCTGACCCCAGGGGATCGGAAGGAGGTAGAGCTTGGGCTGTGCGTCTTTATGGTGTCTCCCTGAGGGTTCACCCAAAGCAGTGCTGAGCTCCAGGGGCTGGGAGTGCAGAGGTCAAGGAGCAGGCTCACGGGAATTACTGCAATGCTGGCAGTGCCCAGAATGTTCCAACCTGTGCTCGTCTGCCGGTTCTCTGTGCAAAGGGTGCTCCCTCCCTCTGGGGAGATCCTTCCCAAACCCCAGGCTTGGTCAGAGCTCTCCAGTAGGTCGTGTATTCTCATTGCTCCTGCATGTCCCCTCTGGAGCATGGATCCTGTAATTAAGTCACTAGAGAAGGGTGGTGAATGGTGGCTTTGGTCACCACCACATATCCCTCTGCTGCACCTGGCACATCACAGGGACTCGGCAGCGAGGCTGTTGGCAGAGTGGCTGAATGAGCCTTACGAGAATCAGGAGAGAAAGGCTGGGAGGTGGGAGAGGGGGTGGGTTGGGGGGGTGAGCAGGGCAGTGGGGTGTCGCTCACCCCCTTGGCCCAGCCTGGGGTTTAGAGAGTGCCTGAGGAATGTCAGGGGAGGGTGGTAGGGTGCTGCTTCTGGGACTTGCTCTCAGTGGTGTGACTCCCTGGGGCTGCCCAGAGCCTGGGCTGCTGCTGCTGCTGCTTTTTTTTTTTTTTTTTTTTTAATATTTATTTAAGAGAGAGGGAGAGCAGGAGAGCACAAGTGTTGAAGAGGGAGAAGCAGGCTGCCCATCCAGTGGGGAGCCTGATGTGGGGCTCGATCCCAGGACCCTGGCTCATGACCTGAGCCAACGGCAGCTGTTTCACAGACTGAGCGCCCCCAGGCGCCCCAAGCCTTGGCTTCCATGGCAGAAATGATGACACCAGGCCCCACAGGATGTCACGCGGGTTCCATCCAGTAAGCCCCGGGATCGGGTGGCTGCAGCATCCATAAGGCACTGTGAACACAGGCACACGGCCATGGCAGGTCACCACCGGGTCGCATGTGTCCGCCCTGCCCAGCTCCCAGGGACAGTGCTGTGCCTTCCTGTTTCCCCTGCAAATGCACACGGGGACACCGTGGCTTTAGCAGGCCACACCCTGGAGTGTGGACTGGGCGAACTCCATTTCCGGGTTCCCCTAGACCACACAGACAGCCTGTGCGTTGGGATACCAACGGCCAGCCTGTGGGCCCGGTGGCCCACTGTCCTTCCCCCTGCCGGGCACTCAGCCCCAAGGGAACAGCCGCAGATGAGCAACTGTCCGCTCCTCAAGCACCGCACAGGAGACATGGATGCGCGTGCCTATTCCAAGGTTTATTTTCTTCTTTATGCTCAGAAACAAAGAAGTGGCCTTGCCCCCCCAGAAGGGTGTCCTCTGGAAGGGAAGGGAAGCTGTTGCTGTGACGGTGCACATGGGGCTTCCTTCTCCCCACCTTCCCTCCTGTCTCTTTCGCAGCCCCCTCCACAAACGTAGGTGTGAACACAGCCTGCCACCCACTGGGGGGGGTTGGTTAGTTGGGGAGGCACAGCTGGAGTTGAAAAAGTAATGCCCACGTTCCACGGAGATGGGTCCAGTGCATGTCTGGGGGCAGCTGGGGGGGTGGGGAGGCTGCTGCGTGGAGGGAGGGCAGAGGCGGGGACCCCCCTCTCCCAGCAGCACCTGAGCCCTCCTCCTAGCAGAACTGGTCCTCGTAGTCCTCATCCTTCATCCCCTTCAGCCGAAGCCGGGCAAAGTCCTCGAACACGATATCATCGTCCGTGGCGTAGCTTGACATTGGGCGGATGGACAGGAGGGAATAAGTGAGGGCTCCAGAACCCCTCTGGGCGCCCTGCGCCCCTCCCGGAGCCAGGGGGCGGTCAGCAGCCTGGCTGGGTGCGGGGGCAAGAAGGGACAGGACAGGCAGCCTCCTGAGGGATGCTAATGGTCTGGATCTGGTGCCCCGGGGGAGGAGAGGAGGGTGAGGGCAGGTGTGAGGGCTGAGGGGATTCCCTGTCCAGAGCTCAAAGGTCACAAAGTGTGGGGGGGTCTCTTACTTGGTATCAAATTCAATGAGGTTGGTGTCCACAGGGGCGTCTGTGTCAGGAGCAGCTGAGGTGAGGAGAGGGAAGGGGTGGGTGGGTGCTGGAAGGACCAGCTGTGCTCCCCCAGCTGGGGGGGTGCTCTTCTGGCTGGGGGTGGGGGAGCGTCGTGCTTACCTGTCTGGAGCCTGGGGAGGGTGATGTGGTCGTGGGGCTTGGGGTGCATGAGGACAAACGGCAGCTCCACAGAGACGTCCCTGGAGGGGGGACAGCATGAAGGGCCAACACTCCCACGCCCCGGGCAGGCCACCACACCCCCCACAGTTCCCCCACCACACTCACCCGCCTCGAGACACCACCAGCTTCACCTTGACCCTGTAGGACACCAGGATACCCAGCACCTCCTTGTTGGCCCCCTCCTTCACGCTGCAATCAGGGGAGGAGCTAGACTGCAGCCCACTGCCTATGCCCTCACCCACCCCTGAGGGCTCCTGTCAGGTTCTGGGTGGCTGACCCTTGACCCCCGACCCCCAACCCCAGTGCTCCAGCCAGCAGCGCAGGCTATGCTGTTCTCCCAGCCGAGCACCCCAGTGCACCCCTCTCCGCAGGACCAGCTTGTGGCTTCTCATGTCTCATAAAAGCAGACATCCTTGTGACCCCAGGGCCCTGCACCGTCTTGCTTTCAACTCCCCCAGCCACACCCCCTGCTTTCTGGAGGTTGGGCCTCCACGTGGGCCTCGGGCCTGCTGTATGCACTCTGCTGTGTGCACTGTGCATGATGGCACCGGTGGGGATGGGGGGGCCCAGGCCTGACACTCCTGCCCACAGGCACACTGGCACCATGCCTCTCTACTTGGCTGGGCCTGGGCCACCTCTAAGTCTCTGTGCTTGCAGATCCCTCTGCCCACAACGAGCTTTCCTTGTGTGTCCACGTGACCTACTTACTCTGGGTCCCCACTCAGAATTCATGCCTCCCCCAGCCACTTTATTTACAGTGGCTGCACCCTGCCCGCTCCCTGCCCCCTACTATCTCCCATCTCTAACCTGCTGCTTCTCAGCACTCATCCCTTATCTGTCTTCCCTGCCTAGAAGCTCCACCTGCTCTGTTCCCCGATCAAGCCCCGGCACCCAGGACACAGCCTGACACGCAGCCGGCCCTGAAGGGGCATGTACGCCCTAGGCTGCAGAGGGGGGACGCCCCAAACCCCACCCACACCCCCGCCCCCACCCAGCCTGGTCTCACATGGTGCTGGAGGCCAAGTTGGTGTCTTCATGCTTGAGCTTCCCGTCCAGGGCAAGACCGCGCTTCTCCCGGTTGTCACTGAGCAGCGGGGTGATGGTGTACACCTTGCAGAATGTGGAACTGGGTGACACCTGGTCACTGGGGGGTGGGAGCAAGAGAACGAGGCTCTAGGAGGGGCCAGATGCCCACCCCCAGCGGCTTCTCCACTACCACCCACCCTTTTGTGTTTGGGCTGCAGGTATGAGGAGTAGGATGTGCTCAGAGCCACCTGCTGATGGAGGGAATCCCCTTCCTTGTAGGTAGAGTGGGTTCATTCCATCCTCACCCCATCACCCCCCACCCCTGCCTATGGTCCTGCCCTAAGGTGGGGCTCTGGCCATCCTGCTACTCACTCTTGTTCGATCTGAGCCACAGGACACTTATACTGGGCAGTGCTGAAGAGGCAGATGTCAGCATACTGTCTCACTGTGGGGTGAGGGGGTGGTGAAGCAGCCGTGCAGGAAGCTCAGGCTGCTGCCCCGCTGGGACCCACCCCCACCACCCCAGGCTGCATCTAATTCTGGGGTGTGTCCCTGGGGCCAACATGACCAGGAGCCACATGGGCACCCCCAAAACCCCCCTCAATTCCCCTTCTGTCACCCCGCTTACCGGAGACTTTGATTTTCTTGATGGTCTTGGTGGAGTTGTTGGTGACGTGGACGTTGACGTTGAGGGGCTCCCCGTGGTAGTACAGCTTTTGAGGGGAAGGGTCCAGTTAGTGCTGTCTGCTGGCACCAGCCTCATGATCAGCGTTCCTCCCGCCTGCCCCACACACAGACACCCGGGGTCCTGGCAGCCAGCTTCAGGCCTCGGCCAGGGGGCTATGCACGCTGCGGCACCTGTGCCACCCTCCTGCACCCCACCTCTTTGTCCAGGGAAGCCTCTAGATGCAGGGACCGGTCAGACATGAGGAAGTGGCGTGTGGTTTCTGCTGATGGCTGGGGGCCGGGTTTCTCCGGGGCAAATTGCACCTTTCGAATCACCAGCCGCACAGAGTTCCTGGGGGTGGGGAGGAGGGGAGGGAGGGGCCGGTCCTTAGATACCCAGACCCCCACTGCTGGTCTGATGGAGGGGCGGGGGTGCCTGGGGCTCCGGGGAGCGGGGAGGGAAGGGTCAGACCACAGGGGAGCTCACATCCCCTCACCTTTTGTGGCTTTTCTCTTCTAGAGATTTGGCACAGAAGGCTCGGATCTCAAAGTCTACTCCACAGGCCTGGGAGGGAGAAAAGGTCACATCTTACACAAGGCTCCTGACACCACCACACCCTTCCTTCCCTCTTCCCTCGCCTTGCCTCGGGGGTGGGGGTGGGGGGTTCTTGCCCCATTGCAGTCTGGTGTGAGGCACACAGGGCTGGGGGCTCCGTCCTCTGCCCCTGCCCCCGACACCCAGTCTACTGGGCAGGGCACTGTTCCTGTCTGTGCAAGGTCACCCCCGGCCCCGGGGTCCAGGATCCCCTGTCCTGCCCAGGCTGCTCCCCAACAGCCCCTTCCCGGGGTATCCCCAGCTCCCGCTGGGCCCTGTGCTGTCCTGAGCCCTCAGAGCCATCCCTGCCCTACCTTCCCCGTGTCCTCTGGGCCCGGCTGCAGGGTGACAGAGCAGGGCAGGTTCTGGGGTATCTGTGGTGGAGGCAAGGGGAGGCTTCAGTTCTTCCCAAGAGCCCCCCCCACCAAAATTTCTCCCAATCCCAACTAAGAGTCTGGAAAAGGAGGCGGGGGGGGGGGTGAGAGAGGAAGAAGGAAGGGGGGACCCCAGGGAGGATGCAGAGACAAGGGTGCTGGGTGACCCTGAAGTGACAGGGCAGGGGGGTCCTCACTGTTTCTTCCAGATCCATCTGTGACAGGTGCCCACCCCCCAAGCTCAGCCCTAGACCCCTTGCCCTGTACAGGGTGAGGAGCATCCTCACTGTGAAGAAAAATGGGTGGGCATGCTGGCCCAGCTTCCTCAGCAGCCGGTCCTGCAGGCGAGTGGGGGGCTGGGGTGGGTTGGGCCCGGGGGGGAAGGCCTGGTAGGTGGCAATGAACAGGTCTTTGCGGAAGGACAGGCCCAGCACATCCAGGTCCTCGCGGCCATAGCGGAAGGCGCAGGTGAGGGTCACAAACACTAAGAGGGAGGGCAAGGGGGGGCGGTCAGGACCCTTAGCCCCAGCCCCCCGGCCCCTAGCAGCATCAAAGCTGCCCAAACCCACTTCCCCTTCTGTCCCTGCCCTCTGTGTCCCTGGAGTCGACTCTCCATGTCTGGGATTGGCCCTCCATGTCCCCGGGGTCGTGTCAGTGCCAGCGCACCCCACCTCCCCAGGCCCCCTCCACCTGGCCAGTACCTTTGCGATCCTTCAAGTAGTCTGGGTCCACGAGCACCACGCCATCTGGGAGGGGAACACATGAGCTCGTTTCCTGCCAGGGCCTCCCCACTATCCCTGGGCCCAGGAGCCTCTCCTCCTCCCAGGGCACCTGCTGCTGCTTTCTGGGCACACTTACCCACAGGATCTACTTTGTCCAGGTGATCCACAAAGTCCCGCTTGCCCAAGTACACAGTGAGCTAAGGGTACAGAGGGGCACAGGGAAGATAGGGTGGGAGGTTGAGGGGCATCAGAGCCCTTCAGGGTGCCTGCCCTGCCCCTAGTCCTTCCAGGCTGAAGTATCCTTGGGGTCTCCTCCCAGCGGGCTCAGAAGGGCAGAACAGTGGAGTTTCCCAGGGTCCCCAACCTTGAAGCTCTTCACACCTCTGCCCATAAGTCAGGCAAGTGTGAAGTGTGTATGAGTGGTGGGGCGGGGTAGTGGTGGGACAGGCCACAGGTAGGTCAGCTAGAGAGCAGGGTATGGCCTTGCTGGCTCCCCTCCAGGGGCTCTGGGAGACGCAGGCCATAGCCTGGGGAGCTGCTGACCCTTCCCAGCCCTGGGAAAGCTGGCTCCTCAAAGGGGTACAGCCTAGGGCTCCTGGCCCCTCCCCCTGCATCTTGCCGAGGGACACAGACCTTCCCCACCCAGCCCCGTGGCTGGCTCAGGTTGAGCGGCCTTTGTGGCAAGGGGCTTCAGGAGGGAAGGAAGTCAGCTCTTAGCTGTCACAGGAAGTGGGGAGCCAGGGGTTGGGGATTGGCTAGGGGCAGGCTGGGCCTTGCAGGGGCCCAGAGAGGAAAAGCAGCCTGGGAGACTCACCTTGCAGTTAGGGCTTGACTTCTTGAAGACCCTAACAAAACAGAAAGGGAAACCCCACTGCGTCCCTCAGACTCGGCAGGGACCCCCACACCGGGGACCCCCATGCTGCCCTGAATGGCAGGGCTCACCCCGGGTTCTGTCTGCAGCCTGTGGGGCCTTGCCAGCCCTACCCCTCCCACTTCTTCCCAGAGGAAGGACACCACAGGTCCTCAATATTCCCAACACAGCAAGGGCACCCCTGCCCCCTGGCCCCGTTCCACCCTTACTAGCTCCCCTCCTCCTACGGCAATGGCAGGAACCACCCAGGCTCTTCTGAGTGCAACCCCCACCCCCCAGGGGGCCTGAATGGGCAGGTTGTAGGAGTGTCTGTCTCAGACCTGGCCCTGCTTCCATCTTCTCCGGTCTCCAGCTCCAAAGATGGCTGGAGTACCCAGAAAGGCAATGGCCCTGCTTTTGCCCCTGAAATGGTTTCTACTTGTAGGCACTACTTACGTGTGACCCTACTCCATTAACCTCCAACTGTCCCCATCCCTGATCCCAGCGGCCTCCGAGCCTCCTTGTCTTTGAAGGCTGAGCTCAGATATCACCTCCTTTAGAAAGCAAATCCAGCCCGGACCCTGGTTACTCCTTTTTTGGGGGAGGAAGGGGTGTTCCTGTTACACTGCCTCGTGTTTTCCTGGTGGTGTGACAACATGCACAGGCTGTGAGCTGTGGATCATCTGAACATCTGCCTCACTAGGTAGACGATGCTTCATTAGAAGCTTTATTCAGTTAAGCACCCCCAGCACACTGCCTGGGGGCGGGCTGCCACTGCCATGCAACCGGACGATAGAGATGATGACATTGGCTGGCATTTGTTGGGTGAATGCCCCGTGCTCAGCACTGTTTTAAGAGCTTCGTGTGTATTATCTCATTTAATATTCTTAGCGACCCAATGACGGAGGTCCCAATGTTCCTAGTTTCCAAGTGAGGGAACCAAGGCATGGAGGACTGAAGAATTGAGCATAAGACCCCAGAGGGTGTAAATGGTGGGACTCAGATGACCAGAGGCAATGTGGCTCTGAGCCCATGCTCTTTATCGCTAAAACTTCATATTCTCCTGTCTCTGCAATCGGCATTAAACTTGTTTAATTGCCAGAGCTCCCTGCCCTCACTCCCTGCCCCAACACCCAGCCTTGGAGCTGAAACAATCTCAGCTTGGGCTCTACCCACTGCTGAGAGGGTAGGCAAGTGTCTGGTGACCCCTATGTTCTGGCCACCTGCAGGTCGGACCTTCCCCATCCCAATCCGCTATACCTCAGTGGCCATCACAGGGCAGAGTCCTCGGATAGTAGACAGTGAGGTCCTGCCAACTAGGCCATCCTTCCTCCAGCCGCCCCCCCCCCCCCGCCCCCCGCTCCCCACCAGTTCTGCTCTAACAACTTCACTTGCTGCTTCTTCCCAGAAGGCCAGGCTGTCCAAAGGTCATGAGGCAAAGGGTATGGGGGTCCCCAGGTATCCCAACCTAATGAAGCAGAGTAAACGTTGGTAATGATGGCAGCTACAATGAGCACCACCTCTTGTCCCAAGCTGGGGGCGAACAGCTATGGCTTCATCCAGCTCTCTTTCCCTTTTGCTTCTAGTTTTCCTTTTTTCCCAGGGTTTCTCCTATTAGGAAGAAAGTCACTGGACTATAGTTTTGGGGTAACTGCCCCGGAGCAGCTGCAGGGTGACCTGCTCTTAGGAGCCTCAGCTGGCCAAGGAGGCAGAGTGTGGGGGTGCCCAGAGGTGCCTAGTGAGGGGGCTGGAAGCAGCAGACGTTCTCTCCATTTCCTGTGGCCCAGAATTAGATGGGGGTGGCAGGAATTATGCCAAGTCAGCAGTACCCCTCTGGTCCATCCATCCTCCTCCCTGAACCACATAACGGAAATTGGGGGCCTCCCTCAACTCAGCAACTTCCCCTTTCTTGGGGGTGTTATAAGCCCTAATCCAGGCCAGCAGTCCTGCCTCTGATCATCTCTTTCTGATATGACTCGACTTGAGGCTCAGAAACCTGGGTTCTCCTATTCTATGGGTGGGGAGCGGTGGGGCTGATAGGATAATGTTTTGCAGAAAAAGAGGCGTCTGGGGACCAGGGCCCAGTTCCTGATGCCTTCTGGATAAAGGCATAGTGCCCCAATCTTTTCCTCCTTTGCTCCTGCTCCCCAGGGACTCAGGCATTCACCCACTATCCCCCTGGGGGTGTTGGCCCACAACAGGAAGTGGATTTTGCTAGAGACCAAAAAAGAGAACTCAGGGTATCAGTGGAAGGAAGGAGCCTCGATTGCACAGAAAACATCCGGGGAGTGGATGGCGTGCCCAGGGCAGATACTGTCTCCCCTCACCTCCGGGAAGAGGGGTAAGGCCCCGAATGGAGGTGGGGGGTCGTCATGCACTCTGCTCCCCCAAGATGAAGCTGTTGCTCCTAGCAACCTGGGGGAAGGCAGAAGTTTGGAAGCAGAGCCACCTGGCCCTTGGGACAGCCCGACCGCCTGTGGGGTATTGGCCAGGAGGCTCTCCCGCAGCTCGGCACGAGTCTAGGGGGGATCCCCTCCCAGCATCCAGCCTTCCCATACCCGACCCCTCGGGGCGGCCACCTGCTCCTCCTTCCTCCGCCCCTGCATCGCAGCCTACACCGGAGAACTCGGTTGTCCGGCCCCCACATCCCTGCGGGAACCCAGACGCCGCTTTCCTGCTCCCCTCCAGCCCTCGCCGTCTGCAAGGGCCCCACATGCGTCCCCCTCATTATCCTCGAGGACCGACGCGCGCGGCCCCAGATGGCTGTCCCCCCGGGGACCCGGCCCCCCCGGTCCTCTCCCCCGGTGTCCTGGTCCCAGGACCGCCCCGGCCCCCGCCCCGCGCCGCCGCCCACGTCCCGCCGCGGGGCCCCACCTCCCTTACCTGGTGCCCGGTTTCTCCCCCATGGTGCGCGCGCCCGCCCGGTTCGCGGCTGCTCGCAGCCTCCCCGCCTGCCGCCGGGTGCCTGCTCCTCCCCGCGCCACTGCGCACGCGCGCCCTCCGCGCTCGCTCCCTCCCCCGCCCCTCGAGCCCCCTCCGAACCGGGGGAACCGGGGCCCGATGCGTCAGCCCAGACCGCGCGCGCCGCGCCGACTGGCTCCGCCCCCGTGCCCGCCCCGCCGCGGCCCCGCCCCGCGCTCCCAAGGGGTCCCTCCGGCGCGCGCGGTCCCCGGTGCCCGCTCTGCCCGCCCATCTCTCCGCCCCTCCACGCCCCCGGCGGGAACCGATTGGGCTCCCCGGAACCGAGGTGCCCGCCCGCCGGGAGGGCGAGGGCCCGGTGATTGGCTCCCTGCGGCCAGGGCGCCTCGGGGGTCCCCTCCCCTTTGTTTGCTTTCTCGGAGGCAGTGGGGGCTACGCGGGCGGTGGAAGCGGAGGAAGGAGCCCCGGCGCGGTGTGGGGAGAAGGATGCGGGGATGCACACGTGGGGGAGGAGCCCCAGCTGCGTGATGCTCGCTCCGGCGCGCGCGCCGCTCACCTCAAGGCTCTCAGCCTCCGTCGGCTCGTCCGTCCGCTTCCTTACTGTGGTGTGTCAGCTCCCTCTGCTGTCTGTCCCACATCTGCAGGGTTGCTTGCCTGTGTTCTCTGACTACCCATCTCTTCCATCTGCTCTCATCACAGCCGGCATCCGTCCATGCACCTATGCTCCCGTCTATGTGTGCATCCGTCCATCTATCCATGCATCCATGCCTATTTCGTGTTAGTCACTGTTCTAGGCGATAGGGACACAGACACGAATTCCCAGGGCCCCTGCTTTCTAGGACACTTTGGGAGACACATAAAACAGGTCTTATGATCCCAAGAACACTAAAGTGGAGGTATAACCCAGAAGGCAAAGCAACTACCAGCGCTTAACTGGGGCAAGGGCGGAGGGAGGGTACGCAGTCCAGAAGAGGAGACATTTGAGGACAATATTTCTAAGGGTGGCCAGAGGTTGAGAAAAGGTATTGCAAAGCCACAGAAAGGCAAGTCGTGTCCTCTTCCGAAGAGTTTGTGGGGTTCCACCGCAGGAGAGGTGAGGTGGAGAGGGGGACTGGAACAGGGTGTGAAGGATTCCGCATAGCAGGTGAAGGGACAAGGTCTTCTGCGGAGCAGGATGTGTGGATCCAGTTAAAGAATGGCACAGTGAGATTTCTCCTTCAGGAGGATAATCCTGGGCAATGTGGACGGTGGAGAGAGTGGGGCAAGGCTGTCGAGGCTAAAACTAAAGAGGAGAAGAGAGGCCAGGCGAAGGAGCCATTTCTAGGGCAGAGTGGATGGGATGGGGAGAGGATGATGGGTGCCTGACATTTCTGGACTTAAGGAGCTAAGGTATTTCTCCTTCTTGCACGTCTTTCCCACCCAAATGAACTAACTTCATATTTATCCCCCCACTGTTCCATTTGCCAAAAAATGACAGTCTCTGGGATAATCTTTAACGTTCAAACAGAGGCAGTTCTGTCACCACCTCTTAAGCTCACCCTTCATCCCTTTCAAGCTTTTGATCATGCATTTCTTTTAGACTCATGAATCACGATGTCAAAGGGTCATGACCAGAAGGTAATGAGATACACCTTGCTACATATCTAATGTGATTTTGGAACCGAAAGGTAGTGATCTGTGTGGCATGAATGCTATGTGTTAAAAGAAGCTAATATAAAGACAATTTTAGGAAGATGTTGAAGAAGGCTAGAAAGAATGAAAGAGGTACACCAAATACTAGGTGGGAAAAACCATCATTATAAAGATGTTTCAGGCGCCTGGGGGCTCAGTTGGTTAAGCATCTGCCTTCGGCTCAGGTCATGATCTCAGAGTCCCGGGATCAAGTCCTACATTGGGCTCCCTAGTCCACGGGGAGCCTGCTTCTCCCTCTCCCTCTGCCTGTTGCTTCCCCTGTGTGCACATTCTCTCTCTCTCCCTGTCAAATAAATAAATAAAATCTTTAAAACAAATTAAGATGTTATTTCTCTGCAAATTGTCTATAATTTTAGCACCATATCAAAGTAGCAATGGGAGGCTGGTCCAAGGTAGTAGGTTATCTCAAGTGATAGTTCACAGTTACAGATCGAACTCCTTTCTACTCTTTCCCCCATCCTCACTACTGCACCTGACTAGTCCTTAAAAATAAATAACAATGGGACTTTTTCGGGGGAGAGGAATTGGATTCTAACCAATCAGAAGAATCAACTTACAAGGATAGCCAGAAAAATTCTGATAAATAAGAATAAAGCAAGCATTTGTCTTAACTGGTAATTTATGTTACACTAATTAAAATTATGTTATTGGTGCGATAATACTAGATAGAGCAGTGAAATAGGGAGTCCAGATATAGACTCACAGGATAGCATTCAAGTCAATGAAGGAAGAATGGCATATTCACTAAACTGGGGTGAGACAGCTGGCTATTCATTTGGGAGAAAAAAGTTGTTTCCATATCTCATGCCTTAAAATAAATTCCAGATGGGTTAAGGATCTAAACGCATGGAATACAACGATAAAAGCATTAGAAAAAAAACAGGAAAATATTTTTATAATCCTGGAGGTTAGGAAAAGCCTCCTAAGACATCAAATGCCAGGGTTTGCACTTTAGAGTATTTACCATGTGCCAAACATTGCTCCGGGCACTTTACAAATATCAATTTACTTAATACAGCCCTATGCATTAAGGTTTTATGATTATCCCCACTTTTTTTTAAGATTTTTTATTTATTTATGAAAGACACAGAGAGAGAGGCAGAGACACAGGCAGAGGGAAAAGCAGGCTCCATGCAGGGAGCCCGACATGGGCCGAAGGTGGCGCTAAACCGCTGAGCCACCCGGGCTGCCCATAAGGAGCCCTCTTAAAGGATGGCAAGAGGGTATCAATCACAGAGAATAAAAGAATAATGTCTCCAGGCAGAAGCAGCAGCGTATGCAAAGGTTCTGCGGTAGGGATGGGCTTGCTGTTGGATAGAAAGAAGGCTATTTTGGCTCAAGGACAGGGAAAAACAAGGAGCCTGAGAGTACATGTCCAGGTCAGAGAGCTGCCTATTGTCAGATCACCCGGATCCTAGCAGCCAAGGCAAAAAGTTGGGACTTCATTCATATATTTGGAGAGGCCACTGAAAAGCTTTAAGCGAGTGACAAGAAGTGACTTACACTTGTAAAGACCACTCTGGTTGCTTTGCAGAGAAGGGACGACACAAGGCCAAGAGGGAAGCCATATGAAGAGGCCATTATGAGAGGCCAGAAGCGAGAATGCTGGCCAGGACCACAGGGTCATGGGAAATGGAGAAAAAAAGAGCCTTACGGGGTTAACGCCTTTAGGACTTGAAGACGGACTAGGCAGAGGGGTAGGCAGAGAGGCATTGACAGGGGTGATCCTCAGACTGGACTTTCCTCCAGCTCAAATGATCAGATCATCCCTGTGCACCGAGGTACGCAGAACGCGGTGCTGGAGGACAGTCCAGGTTATGTGATCCAGTGGAGCAACCGCAGGCGTGCAGCGTGCATGCCCCGCGCGGGCTGCAGCTTCCAAGAGGAGCGCGGAGACGCGGCGGTGCACAGGCCGGAGCCGCGCCCGCCCCCGTCCCACGTGCCCGCGGGTGTGTGCACAGCCCGGGCGGGAGAGACGGCCCCGCGCCGGGGGAGAGCTGGGGAGCACAGGCCGGGCTGTCCGGGCCGAGCAGCCGGTCTCCACGCACATACCTCCCGAAGCGCGGACGCGAGACCAATCCCGCCGCCGCGGGCGCCTTTTGTCCGGCCCACGTGCTGCACCGCCCGCCCGCGCATGCTCCCTCCCGCCCGCGCCCGGAGCCCCGCCTCCCGCCTCCCAGTGCGCAGGGCCGAGGCCCCCTCCTCACGCCCCCTCCCCAGCAGGCGCCCGTCGCGGTGCGTTTGCGTCATCGCGCCACGCCGCTGCCGGAGCCCGGGTGAAGATGGCGGCAGCCGTTCTGAGTGGGCCCTCGGCGGGCTCCGCGGCCGGGGTTCCCGGCGGGGCCGGGGGTCTGTCGGCGGTGGGCTCGGGCCCGCGTCTCCGCCTGCTGCTGCTGGAGAGCGTGTCCGGGTTGCTGCAGCCGCGCGCGGGGAGTGCCGTGGCGCCCGTGCATCCCCCGGTGCGCTCGGCCCCGCACTTGCCCGGGCTCATGTGCCTTCTGCGGCTGCATGGGACGGTGGGCGGGGCCCAGGTGAGTGCGGCCGGTGTGCCCTGGGCCGTGCGGGGAGGGCGGGGGGCGGGGTCGTGGGGCGGGGAGAGCTGGGGCTTCCCCCGGACCCCGTGTGGGTCTGGACCCCATTCATCGCGCGGGCGGAAACCCAGGGCGGGGGGAGGTGCTAGTTTCTCCGCCGCCAGGCTCTTGGTAGTCACGCAGGAGTGGGTTCGAGTCCAGGCCCCGCCGCTCCCTGGGTGGACGGTCCCCCCTCCCCTCCCCCACCTCGCGTGTCCGCTGTGGGGATTGTTTCGACTGAGTGGATGGACATAGGCGACAACTACTGGCTGAGCTGTTACCGAGGCTCATTCCCGGGCGCTCCGCTCACGATTGCGATGGCGGTGAGCGCGATGTCTTGAAACCCTGAGAATCGCGCCGTAGGGACGCCAGTCCTGACCTGGAGGATTGCAGAGGTCTTCTTGAGGCACTGGAGATGAAGCTGAGACACACCCGCCCCTCCTCGCCCCCACTTTCTCCGGGCGGGTAAGGGTTGGCTAGGGAGGGAAACGGGACAAGCTCATGTGAGAAGGGTCTGTGGTAGGAAGGAACTGACAAGAAGGGCATTGCGTGTGGGGCTCAGACGTGGCGAGGCTGCTGGGGTCGGAGCGCCGTGCACCGTCATGCACGGCTTCGTAGACTGGCTTAGGAGGGGCCGTTTGGGTTATATGCTGGGAGAAGAATCCAGCATCCCTTCAGTTGTGCAAACTAGAAACCCAGATGTCATTCATTCATTCATTCATTCATTCATTCATTCATTTATTTATTTATTTATTGAGATGTTGTTTATTTAGTTAGAGAACGGGCAGTGGGGAGGGACAGAGGGAGAGGGAGAGGAAGAAGCAGACTCCCCGCTGAGCAGGGAGCCCGATGCAGGACTTGATCCCAGGACCCTGGGATCATGACCTGAGCTGAAGGCAGATGCTCAACCTACTGAGCCACTGGGCTCTCCTCAGATGTCATCCTAAACATGTTCTTGCTCTGGTATGCCCTGTTGATTTTATCATCCATGTAGCTTTCAGATCTGCCTGCCCCTTTCCATATCCTTCCCCTCCCCCCTCCCCCGCTCCCAGGGGAAATCACTGATTGTAAGAACACATGGCCAGTGCCACATTATGTTGTCTAAGGGTGGGTGCTCTTTTAATAGCTCCTCTCTGCTTCCTCTCCTAACCCTCCCCCCCTGAAGTCCCCCCCCCCCCCCCAATTTTACCCATCCTTCAATATCCATATACATGAGATCTTTGTCCAGTCCTTGTTACCGGGACCTTCCCAGTGCTGTGCTTCCTTCCAGGAAGAGGGTTGTCCCAACCTGCTGGGCAATTCTCTGATCTTAGCCCCAGATTTATCAGGGACAGTCTCATGGTTGATACTGACATTACTTCTCACTATTGAGGGTGATGGAATGGTACCTCTGCTATCTCAGCCCATTTTGGGAAGCGGGAGCTGATTATGCATTTTTTTTTTTTTTCCTAATCCTCCTCTCTTAATGCACATGGGTTTAGGTATTTCTGAAGTACTGTCTATTTTGCCCGTACTGGTGTGGTTTCTCTCATCCCTTTCAAGTTTTCCCTCTTTCCTCAAGGCAAGCTCATGAACTTAATGTCTTAGTTTTTTCCTTCAAGTGCCTAAGCCTAGTAGAATTCTGAGCAAAGCTAAAGGTGATGTGGGAAACTAGACTCCCCCTTTAATATTGCATGTGCCACATTTTGGGGGCATATCCTTTTTAAAAAATATTTTATTTATTTATTAGAGAATGAGAGAGAGCACAGGCAGGGGGGACAGCAGGTGGAGGGAGAGGGAGAAATAGACTTCCTTTTGATCAGGGAGCTCAATGTGGGGCTCAATCCCACGACTCTGAGATCATGACCTGAGCCAAAGGCAGATGCTCACTGAGCCACCCAGGTGCCCCATCCTCCCTTTTTTCTTGCTAGTGTTTCTCATATTGGATCCTTTGTACATGGTACCATCTGGAGAGCTTTCTTAACTTCTCCAAACATTTCATTCAAACACTTGTTGAGTGTCTGTTGTGCATTAGCTGTTGTGTCTTGCTTCTAGGTAGACACTAAGGCATAATCTTTTTTCCCTTGGAGAATTTCTGGGCTAGTGGAGATGAGGAATGAAAGTAAGTAAATAGGCTTGGAGCTTATTGGAAACACAAATAGATCCGTTGATTAGGCTACCTGTTTAGGCTGAATCACCAACTTGCTTTCCTGCAGGTACTGTAAGCTCTAATTCCACTGTGAGACTGGATCCATTCACAGTTTCTGGAGTGGGCTATAGCAGGTCTCCTGACTTGTCTCCCGGTTCTGGCACAGCAGCTGGAGTAAGCTTTTTAAAGTAAAATTCTATTCCGTTTGCCGTATTTTAAAAATCCTTCAGTAGCTGGGCTTTCTTGGTTTCAGGCCTTTACACTTACTGTTTTCTGTTTGGGATCCTTCCTTGTACTGCTTCCTTGCTTCTCACAAAAATCTTTTCAGTTCTGTGCTTATTTGTTACTGCCTTTGGGAAACCTTTCCAAACCACCTATGATTAGCTGTCCTTCCTGTCTTTCCTTTTTTTTTTTTTAACCCTTTAAAGATTTTATTTGACAGAGACCGCACCAGCAGGGGGAGTGGGAGCAGGGGAGGGAGAAGCAGGGCTCCATGATGCTGTGCAGGGCTTGATGTGGGGCTCAATCCCAGGACCCCGAGAGCATGACCTGAGCCGAAGGCAGAAGGCTTCACTGACTGAGCCACCCAGGTGCCCCTCGCTGCCCTTTCTTATACCATATTCAAATGATGTATTTATTTGTTTCAGTTAGATATGTATATATGTACAATCTCCTTCCCTCACACCTATACAGCTAGGCTCTGATTTAAATCTTGGAATTATCTTTCCCTCTTCTCTGGATTTCCCCGCCATTTTCTGTTTATTACCACATCCCGTGGGCTGTACCTTCAGGACAGATCCTGAATTTGATGCTCTGTGTGCCCAGCATCACCACGCAGGTGAAGCAGCAGCACCCATCCCCTGGCTTCCTCCTGGCTGCATCCACCTCCCAGCAAGCGGCTCAAGTGTTGTGGGTGAATTTAAAACAATTTAAGTTAGATAATATCACTTCTCTGCCCAGTTCTCTTTCCTCCATGGCCTTTATCTTATAAAGAGTACAAGTCACCCGTTGCTCACACGACTCTGAGGGCTCTGGCCTTGTGCCTGGGACCTCCCTCGGCCTCTCGCTCCTTCTTCTCTAGCGATGGTTTGCCTCCTTGCTGTTCTTTAGCATATCTGCAGAGTAGTGCAACTGTCACTATGACCAATCTGGCTTATCTTTGTTATTAGTATTTTTAAAGTTTTTTTTTTTTTTTTTTAATCATGAAAGAGACACAGAGAGAGAGAGGGAGAGACACAGGCAGAGGGAGAAGCAGGCTTCCTGTGGGGAACCCAATGTGGGACTCGATCCCAGGGCCCCGGGGTCACACCCTGAGCTGAAGACAGACGTTCAACCACTGAGCCACCCAAGCAAGCGCCCTTAAAGAGTTTTTTTTTAAAAAGACCCTATCCATTTGACAGAGAGAGCACAAGTAGGCAGAGTGGCAAGTGGCTGGAGAAGCGGGCTCCCTGCTGAGCAGGGAGCCTGATGTGGGGGCTCAATCCCAGGACCCTGGGATCATGACCTGAGTGGAAGGCAGACTCTTCACCCACTGAACCCTTCCCCAGGTGCCCTTGTATTTTGTTTTTCCTTCACCGGTTGGTGGGTACTCAGATTGTTTCTACGTTTTGGCTGTTGGGGATAATGCCGTGAAGCTCCATGTATGTCCTTGTGAGAACACAGATTTTCAGTTCTCTTGGGCGTGTATTCAGGAGTGGAAGCACTGGGTCGTGTGGTGACCAGATGACCTTTGGAGGAGCTGCCAGACCATTCCATGGTGGCTGTGCCATCTTACATTCCCATCGACAGGGCATGCAGAGAGGAATGTGTCTTGCTGTCACTGCTCAAATGGCCCTTTGAGGGAGGGCTTTGGTGGCCCTTCCCCATGAAATACAACCTCCCTCCTTTGCTTCGCGAGTTTGCTTTAGTCCACCCCGTGGCACTTAGCACCGTGCAACGTACTGTGTGTTTGGCCCTTTGTTTATTGTCTGTCTCCTTTACGTAGAATGCAGGCTCCCTGGCACCTAAAACAATGTCCCATGTGAAGTAAATGCTGAATAAACATTGAGTCAGTGGATAAACGTTTCCCTTCACGAGAGCAGGGATCTTTTTTATTTTATCCAGCCCTGGGTTCCTTCATTTGACCCCGTGCATAATGTGTTTGTTGGGAGAAGGAGTGATGAGCACGTTTAGGGAGGTCCAGGGGCCATGGGAGGATGTGGCCTCTCGGGGGATGGAGGGCTCCCTCGTGGGAGGGCCGAGGAGGAAACCTGTCCCGGGGCCCCCAGATTGGGAGAGGAGGAGGCTCTGGCTGACTGGGGCTGTATTGGCATCGACTGGAGCTCTCGGAAGCCATGAACAGGACAAGGAGGGTCTGGGGGTGAAGGAAGAGGGTGACAGGTAAGGTCTGCGTCTGTCCAGTGAGCACGTATGCTATCTGCTCTGTGTTGGGTGCTGTCTGGCCGCTGAGATGAGTTGGGCTGTCCTCCAGGTGGCACTAACATGGTGGGTGGAAGGTGGGCTGAAGGGTCAGGAGGATGGGCCTGGAGGAAAGCCTGAGGCACATGTCAGCTGCTGAAAACAGAGCCTCAGGCCCCACGGGGGTGTTACTCCAGCAGAGGCTTCAGGGAATGGCCCTTCCTTAGATCCTAGTCCTGACTCGACTCCTCCCCTGTCTTCTCCATCAGAACCTGTCCGCCGTCGGAGCGTTGGTGGGGCTCAGCAATGCGCGGCTCGGTTCCATCAAAACTCGGTGAGTCTTGAAGCCTCTTTTTTCTCCAGGGGGAAGTTTCCTTAAGAAGTGGGCTGTCCCTCTGTCCATCCATCCATGTCAGCACCCCGGGCACTCGAGAGACTTCTTGGTTCAGGGATTGGACGGTTTTGTTTCCATGGGGTGTGTTGGGGTGAGCCCTTGAGTTGTCCCACTTGGGATCACCCCTTTCCTTGCTGCCCACACCTCACGCCGAGCCCTCCAGGCACTTTGGGCGTTAGAACACACTGAGGATGTGGAGGTAGCTTCTGCTCCCACCCAGGGAGAGTACCAGAGTAGTGTCCAGCTTTCTCTGGAGCGGGGCTGCCACTGTGCTATCACTTGCTGCTCTCTTATCAGGTTTGAGGGCCTGTGTCTGCTGTCCCTGCTGGTGGGGGAGAGCCCCACGGAGATGTTCCAGCAGCACTGTGTCTCCTGGCTTCGGAGCATTCAGCAGGTCCTGCAGGTAGGGCTTAGGGCTTCTTGCCTTGCCCCCACACCCCGGCTTGTCCTGGATGTTCTGGACATGGAGTTCTGAGGACAGGGTCATGAGAGGCCACATCCTGACCACAGGGAACGTGAGCTTCAGATGCAAACACTGTTTTAAACTTCTTGATATTTTTATCCTGAGGGTTATTTGACCTTTCTCATACTGCAACCACTGACTGATTTCACTTCCTTGCTAGCTTTTTCAAACAAGCAACATCTCAAAAGTTCCTTTTTCCAGGTGCTTATATTTATTATCTTTTTTGCCATTTCTTTCTTTTTCTTTTAACTTTTTTTTTTTTTTTTTAACTCTTAAATCCTCTGCTGACCTCCCCACTTAGTTCTTCAGTAAGAATGTTCTGAGCTGGGGATCCCTGGGTGGCGCAGCGGTTTGGCGCCTGCCTTTGGCCCAGGGCACGATCCTGGAGACCCGGGATCGAGTCCCACGTCGGGCTCCCGGTGCATGGAGCCTGCTTCTCCCTCTGCCTGTGTCTCTGCCTCTCTCTCTCTCTGTGACTATCATAAATAAAATAAAAAAAAAAAAAATTAAAAAAAAAAAAAAAAAAAAAAAAAAAAGAATGTTCTGAGCTATCAGGGGAACAATGGTCAAGGGGCTGTGGACCCTGCTCATATGGTGCCGAGCGCATGGGTTGGGGAACTTTACACGAAGTAAATGTTTGCAGGTAGCAAATTAAAAACAAACAATCTTATTCAGAGATACATCACATAAACCATTCCCTAGTGGTTTACTCCAGGTAGCTGGTATTCGTATTTTCAGAAGACATTCAGAGCTGATCAATGAATCATACTTATGTGGCAGCGGGTTGTATAAAGTTGTTTTTCTTTGTAATAGAGCTTCTGTTTCTGTTTCCCTGCAATTGGAGCATTATAATTATCCATGTTGCTCTTGCAGTTTCTTGTCCTTTATTCACATACATTAACAACTCTCAGCCAGTTTTAGTCAGCCTCTGAATTTTTGAGCTACTGAAAACTTTCTCAGATGGTTACACTGAGTAGGTACCCAGGGCCTCAATGTGATCAGAATTCTCTCTATTCAGAAATTCCCTAAATTATGCTGCTGATGGTGAGTTATTTTGCGTGTCATCTCCATATGGCTCCTTTTATTTCCCCGTCAAGATAATCGAAGGTAGTTTTCTATCCTGTCTTTTTATTGTTGAAGTGCAGTTGACAACGCAGTGTTTTGTTAGCGTCAGGTATCCAGCAGCTCCAGGGTTCAGTGGGTCCAGCTCGGGGATGCAGATAGGTAATGTTTTAGGCTTTGCAAACCATGTATGGTTTCTGTTGCATTTTGTTTCTTTTTTTTTTCTTTTCCAACCTTTTAAAAATATAAACCTCATTTCTAGCTTGTGGGCCATGCAAAAACAGGCACCCACAGACTATACAGTTTGCTGATCAAACTAGTGGAAGAGACTTGGCTTGAATGATTGTAAGATGAGGCATCTGGCGCAGCTCAGGCTGTGTGCCTCGCAACCTGAGTCGTGAGTTCCAGCCCCAGGCTGGGCATGGAGCCTCTTTACAAATAGAATAAGAATGCACAGTGAGTGTGAGATGCCCTGCAGCCAGTATTGTGAAGGTAAAGGACACTATTCTCAGAACATGTCCCAGAGAATGGGAGCCATGCTGGGCTGTTGTGGGTAGTTTTATGAGCAGAGCCGGTGGTTCAGGCTTTTCAGGGTAGATTGGGCTAAGGACGTGTTCTAAGTGTGCAAAAGCCCTGAGGGGAGTTTGCCCCATTCGGAGAATTATAAGCAAGCTGGTGTGGCTAGGTGGGGTTAATGAGATGTGAGTGGAGGGGAAGGGCAGAGGTGGGGACCAAACCATGTGTGACGTGTGAAGGAGCTTGGTTTTTATTCTTGGAACACAGAATTCATGGAAGGTGGCTCTTTTTTTGTTTTTGTTTTTAAAGATTTTCTTGATTTATTTATTCATAAGAGGCACAGAGAGAGGGGCAGAGACACAGGCAGAAGGAGAAGCAGGCTCCCCACGGGAAGCCGGATGAGGGACTTGATCCCAGGACCCCAGGATTACAACCTGAGCCAAAGGCAGATGCTTAACTGCTGAGCCACTCAGGTGTCTCTTCTTTGAAGATTTTAATCATTCACTTGAGAATGAGTGCTCAAGCAGGGGATCCGCAGGGAGAGAGCTAAGGTGGGGTTCCAGATTGGGCGGGGACCCTTGCCTGTCCCTGGGCTTCTGGTGTATGTGTGTGTGTGTGTATATATGTGTGTGACAGTGGCCGTGGTGGGGGAGGTGTGAGTGGAGGGGCGCCCGCCCCTCCACTGACTGCACATGGATGCGGTGGGGATCCTGGGCAGTTTCTCACTTTCTTGCTCGTTTCATCACCACACGGCCTCTGGTCCAGCAGGAGGTATGTGCGGACTGTTTTCTGTAGTACATGGCGATTTTCCAGGGACCTCGGATTTCTAAGTCCAAATCGTATTTTTCTCCGAGAGTCCAGGGTGGGTCTGATGCGGGCAGAGGTCAGCTTGGTGACCTGGGCAGTTGCATTGTGGCTGAGGCTTTTTCAGGGTGAGAAGTGCTGTTCTGCATTCCTCCAGGGGCCACGGCACGGGAGCATCAGGGGCTTGACATCCTCTGAGTAGTCAGATAGTCACATCTGAAAGGCATGGCTTTGTTTCTTTCCTTTCTGAACAGATTTCAGGACACCCAAGTACCTGTGATACTCAGATATAGACACATGTTCTTTGTGTCCACAGACATGCTTCTTTAGGCACCCAGCCTGGCTGGTGCACTTTGCTTAGTGGATTTGTGGGCAGCGGTGACATGAACTGTGGCGTTTCTCAAAAGCCCCATGTGGCTCTGAGTCTTGTGCTGCCTTCTCTTGGTGACCCCAGAGGCGAGGTTGGCCTCACAGGTGTTGTTTCAGTCCCAGGACCCGCCCCCCACAATGGAGCTGGCTGTGGCCGTGCTCAGAGACTTGCTCCGGTATGCAGCCCAGCTGCCTACGCTCTTCCGGGACATCTCCATGAATCACCTCCCCGGCCTTCTTACCTCCCTGCTGGGCCTCAGGCCAGAGGTGAGACTCTCCTGCTTCCCCTCTGTTGGACTGGGGCGGGGGAAGGGCCGAGGGATGGTGGGGGTAGGGGCTCTCCGCCTCGGCCTTGGTGCTGTGGCCTCACGCTCTGCTTGGCCCATAGTGTGAGCTGTCGGCGCTGGAGGGAATGAAGGCCTGCATGACCTACTTTCCTCGGGCTTGTGGGTCTCTCAAGGTAAGTGTTCACAGGATCTCCTCCTCCTGTTGGGGGTGGGGGCCTTGGTAGCTGTCTTACCTCTGACCCCGTGGGCGCCCCCCCCCCCAGCAGCCCTCTGCCCAGCACACAGCCACCTGTTTGCGTGGGTGTGATAGTGCCACCTTGTTGTAGCACTTACACGCACCCTCACTTCATGCTCACCAATAAATAAAAGGACTTACCTGAGATCGGTGAAAGTTGGAACCTATGTGCAATGCCAAAGCTTGGGCTTTTAACCCAGGACCTCTTCCCTTTCTGCCCGTTTGCCTGCCGTCCTTGTCCTGCTTTACTCTGTTTCTAAAGCCCTCGTAGTTTCCTCCAGGAAGCCTTCTTGACTTACTTCTTCCCTGTCAGTGTGTATTCCTGACTAGACTCTGTCCATCATAACCCGCACGAGGTGGCTGTACTGAGAAGCTGTCTCCGGTCAGCATGGGCAGGGTGCAGGTGGTCAGGCTAGAGGGGAGGTCAGCGAGGGGGGTAGAGCTTCTTGTTCCAGGACGTGTAGTCACAGAGAGCCCTTGGGAACCGGCGCATTGTTGGCGGTGTAACTGGGTGCCAGCGAGGACCTGCGAACCCTGGGGTTCTGTAGGTGATCGTTGCTGTTTGACAGACTGGTGGGCTGGGCTGGGAGCACCGAAGCTGTGGAGGGTGGGAATCTGTGGCGAATCTGTAACTTCTTGTGTGTGCTGGTGACTGTCAGAGCGACGATTTAAAGGGGAGCTTGCCATCCCAGGTGTGTGGAAAGTAGGTCACGCGGTTCTGTGATCAAGTCAAGACAGTAGATGAAAGGGAAAGAGAACGATGGTCAGGAGGGACCCACTGTGCGCCCGGGCTCGAGCAGAGGGTCTCAGACCTGGCATCTCACTTTATTGTCACGGGGGTTCTGGGGACTTGATGTCAGTGAACTAAGGAGGACACAGGCCCAGAGCAGCGTCACTCCCTTTACCCCAGCTCACGGACCCAGTGGTTCTAAAGCCACGACTTAGGTTCTAAAGTGGCCTGGGTCTGTTTGCCCCTCAAGCCTGTGTTCCTCCCACTAAACCGGACTCCCTAGAATCTCTTAAGAACGTAGCCTGGATGAGCCGAAGGGCTACCACACGGATGCCACGCAGATGCCATGCGGATGTCACACGGTTGCCACACAGATGCTAGTTCTGATCGCTTGTCTTTGGCCAGAGGAGCAAGAGCCAGACATGGAGCCCCACGGGCGGACGTGCTGGGACCTGGGAGCCATGTCTGCGGGGACTTGAGTGGTGGGTCCCGCAGATACTAGAACAGCCTGGAGTGCACGCTGTTCTTTGGTGCACATGGGGTCGGGTCCTTGTTGGTCTGTGTAGTCACTGGAATATGCAAACGACAGGTAGAACCTTCAGGTTCAGGGCAAGGTTTTGTCAAGGAGGCCATTGGAACAACTCAGATTTTACTCCAGTTGAGTAAGGGTATGGTTTTAAGTGCAGGGTTTAAGTTTTAGTAAGTTTAGTAGAATCCACTGTTCTTCTCAAACCAGTGAGCTGCTGGGGCTACACAGACTGCATCTCTGTCCCTGAGCCGTCTGTGGTCAGAGGAAGAGGTCTTCCTGCAGGGCTCTGCGTTGGCTCAGGTCCCCGTGGGCTTCTCTGTGTCTGCCCACACTCCTCAGTCCCTGCCTGTGAGGCACAGGGGCAAATGGTGTCATGACCTGGGCAGGATTTGGAGAGTCGAGGACACTGAGGTCCCCAGTTAGCGCTGATGGGAATCCATCTGAGTCACCGCCTGTGCCCAGACTGGGGCTTCGTGAAGTTTGGGCCAGAATTTTGAGGGCCCTTTCAAGGCTGACAGCAGGACTTGGAGGTGTTGGTGCAGGGCACACATGCCTTTTCCTTGCTGAGAATAGAGCATCCTCTGGAGGGCTTCGCTCCGTCCGCTGCTTGGGCTTTGTCAGCTGCCAGCATGTTGGTGCAAATCCGTACAGGCTCTGGGGGTGGCGCGGATCTGGTGGATTGTGCAGCCGGGACTGAGGGAACTGCTAGGTGTCAACTGCAGTGTCTGTGTGGCTTGTCCCTGAAGCTTCGGGACAGTGGTGGTCTTCCTCCTCTCGAATGATGCGCTGCAGAGCTCCAGGGCTATGAAGTCAGTCCTGCAGAGGCTCCACCCTTGCCGAGTGGACGAGGAACTCCACGGAGCAAGACACCGTGTTGTGCTCTGTGGCCATGTGGGTGTACATGTGTTTGCATGCATGAGCCCTTGCTTTGGGGTGCCTTGGGCCCTGGGGGCAGACCTGTGCTCCGGGCCATGCTCAAGTTTGCGCTGCAGACTTTGGGGAGCGGGAGCAGAGGGGGACCCTGTACTTGGGCCTTAGGCGGCTCTCTAGGAGACGTCTTCCTTAGGGAAGCAGGTGATCAGGACACCTGTGGGCCGTGACTGTTTTTGGGTTGAGGTGTTCCGAACACTTGCACATTGGATTTGAAAATGCCCTCCTGGTCCTCTGGGAAGTGGTCCCCCCCTTGCACCTTGGGATTGGCTAGAGTGGCACTTGGCTGGGGGGTCAGCGATCCTCAAGGGTGAAGTGGGAAACCCCACGCATTTCCCCCCACAGGGCAGGTGGGAGGGAGGCCCGGGAGCTTCTCTGGAAGCACCTGTCATGGGCCTTATGCCTCGGCCCACGGTCCCTCTGCAGGTTCACCCCTGCATGTGAGATGCCTCCACGAGTCAGTGCTTTCTGGGCTGGGACTGCAGAAGCCTCTGTGTGCTCCTGACGGTGCGGGTCCCCACCCTCAGCCCTGCTTTGCTGCCCACCCTGCCTCCCACCCAGAAGCACCCCCTCTGGCTCACTTCCCACGTCCCTCGATGCACTCCTACATCCCCTGGAGCTGGGGTCCTGTCCGCTCTTCCTTTGCCTCCCCTTCAGCCTTCTGACATGCGTCAGTCCAGCGGGCTCCTTCCTAGAGTGCTTTTGGGTCCACAAAATGGGATTGCAAGGGAAAGTGATGCTGCTTGCAGTGTATGTTCAAATGGTTGTGGTGGAGCTGCACGTGCTCCATGGTAACGCAGCAGGCGACAAGGTTGTGTGTGCAGTGGCTCCTGGAGTTTCAGGTCGGTGCTGTGTGAGGCCCATGCTTTGGGATGCCTGTTAAAACTAATGAGTTGCAAACATGTGGTTTCTCCCGGTGGCTGACAGGGAGGCTGGCACTACTGCTGTGGCCTCTGTCCTCGTTTATAGTCCAGAGAAACGCCGTGTTTCCCTTCCAGGTTAGTGAAGCGCTAGAACCATTTATTTCCCTTCCACGTTCACGGGCCCCTCTCATTCTAGCCCCACGTGACCCGTGGCTCCGCCAAGTGTGTGTTTGCCCGTGGACAGGCTGGTGCTCTGATCTGTGGTGACCTGGTCCTGCCCTCGCATCCCTGTCTGGTGCTTCACTTCCTGCTCAGACCTTCGGCCTGTCAAAGCCGGCCGGGTTGTGATGAGGGGGACGGTTGCTGCTTTCCAGTGCTCTGTCCTCCTGGCTGCAGGGAGAGGACTGTTATTTTGCAGAAATGGGCAGGAGGGAGCCCAGCGTCTTTGGGGCCGAACGGGGAAGCGGGCTGAGGCTGAGGGCTGGTGTGCAGCCTGCGTGCTCCTGGACCTGGAGCCCCTTGGGGGCCATGCCTACTGCATCCACAGGAAGAGAAGGGCCACAGCAGCAGAAGCCCGGACAGCTGGGTTTCTGCTGCTGTCTGCGGACAGGGCTGTTCTTCTCTGGCCCCTGCGGCTGACCCATAGCTCCTTCCCCTCTTTTTCCTGACTCAGGGCAAGCTGGCCTCATTTTTCCTGTCCCGGGTGGATGCCCTGAGCCCTCAGCTCCAGCAGGTAAAGGGAAAAGGGAGGTGGAGAGTCTGGGGGTCTGAGCTGGTGCTTCTGTTCTGTGTTGCCACTTCCTCCCGTTTTCATGTGCAAGATCCACACAGCGTGACTCCTGCCTCCAGCTCCCGTCTGTCCTTCTGCCTGTCCTTCTGCCGCGCTTTCCTTTCTGCTCCCCTTTGAGCTCTCTTTCTTGGTGCGTGGGCACATGGGGCGGGGGGAGCCCAGGGGCTGTACTGGAGTCCTGTCTGACCAGTGGGGACCATTATTCTACAGTTGGCCTGCGAGTGTTACTCCAGGCTGCCGTCTCTAGGGGCCGGCTTCTCCCAGGGTCTGAAGCACACGGAGAGCTGGGAGCAGGAGCTGCACAGCCTGCTGGCCTCTCTGCACAGCCTCCTGGGTGCCCTGTACGAGGGAGCAGAGACAGGTAGGAGCTGGGCCAGCAGGCAGTAGGTGGGAGGGGGTCCTGGGGGGTCCCTTCCCACAAGGAAGAAGAAGTGGGTGGATGAAGGGCCTGGGAGTACCTCGTGTCTGTGTTTACATGCAGCCCCTGTGCAGTACGAGGGTCCTGGGGTGGAGGTGCTGCTTACACCCTCAGAGGATGGGGACACCCATGTCCTTCTCCGGCTCCGGCAGCGATTCTCTGGACTGGCCCGCTGCCTGGGGCTCATGCTCAGGTGTGTGAGTGAGTGCCAAAGGGAGCGGAGGGCCTATGGCAGGGGAGGATGGGCTTAGGGTGTCCTCCTCATTGGGCAGGAGCCAGGGGGCTGTGGGGTCACATCAGGGAGCCTGCGCTGACGGTCTCTTTGCTCTTCTCTAGCTCTGAGTTTGGGGCTCCCGTGTCTGTCCCCGTGCAGGAAATCCTGGATGTCATCTGCCGGACCCTCAGCATCAGCGCCAAGAACATTGTAAGTGGCACTTATGCTCTGTTCTCTGCCCCTTCTCAGACCCTTGGGGGGCAGGAGAGCAGTGTGGGAGATACAGGGTACCCCCCGAGGCTGTCCTGGGGCTCCCTGAGGCTGTCCCAATACATGTGCCCCTGGGAGCAGATTTGCTCATGGTCTTCTGAAGCACACCTGGCAGATGCTTCCCCAGGGGAGGGGGGACCTGGGGCCTAGCTGGGTTGCTGCCGAGGGGTTTGGCTGTGCTTCCCATCATCCTCCCCAGGGTCCGTGATGGAAGATGGGGTCTGGTCTGGTTGGTTGTCGGGCCATCTGAGCGTATGTGTGTTTGGTCTCACACACCTGCTCCGTGTCCGTGTCCGTCCATGGCTCCCTTTCTTCCCCGTCCCTTATTCCCACTATGTCTTCCTGCAGAGCTTGCTTGGAGATGGTCCCCTGCGGCTGCTGCTTCTGCCTTCCATCCACCTTGATGCCTTGGACCTGCTCTCCGCGCTCATCCTTGCGTGAGTAAGAGGGGGCAGGGTGGAGTGAAGGGATGAGGATGTGCCGGGAGTGGGGGTCACTGTTCTGTCTTCTCCCCCCAGGTGTCGAAGCCGCCTCTTGCGCTTTGGGGCCTTGATCAGCCGCCTGCTTCCCCAGGTCCTCAATGCCTGGAACCTTGGCAGGGACACCCTCGCTCCAGGCCAGGAGAGGCCTTACAGGTGACTGTGATGGAGGGTGGATTGGGGGCCCTGAGGAGGACCCAGCCTGCAGCACCCCCCTGATGGGCTGCTCCCTTCCTGTCCCGTCCCCACAGCACTGTGCGGACCAAGGTATATGCTGTGTTGGAGCTGTGGGTGCAGGTGTGCGGGGCCTCGGCCGGAATGCTTCAGGGGGGGTCCTCAGGTGAGGCGCTGCTGTCCCACCTGCTCAGTGATATCTCCCCGCCGGCTGACACTCTGAAGGTGAGTGCTCCTGGCCCAGGACTGTCCCCCAGCAACCCTCGCTGGAGCAGGCCTGCTGCCCCAACCGCCACTGACCTCTGTATCTGTCCCCGTCACTCACATTTCCCTCTGCCACCAGCTGCGCAGCCCGCGGGGGAGCCCGGACGGAGGTCTGCAGACAGGGAAGCCCAGCGCTCCCAAGAAGCTGAAGCTAGACGTCGGGGAGGCCATGGCCCCACCCAGCCACCGGAAAGGAGACAGTAACGCCAACAGTGATGTGTGCACAGCTGCACTGAGAGGTGGGAGCGGCCCCAGGTGTGGTTGAGGGGGAGCCAAGCTCTGGGGCTGGGGAGTGGGGGTCCTGCCTTCAGCGGGGTTCCAGGCCCTTCCGCTGGCTCTGCAGGGTCCTGTTCAGCTTGGCCTGTGTCGTCTGTGTGTTATCTGCATTTCCTGTGTGCGTGGCAGCTGGGGACAGCGGGGGCTGCCTGGTGGAGCGTCTGTTCTCCCATTTTGGCCGCTTGTAGGGCCTCCTCCGAGGTCAGGAGAGTCAGCTCCTGTGCCTTCCTTCCTCAAGCACTTTCCTTTTGGCTCTTGTGGGTTTTACGGTCTGCCCCCATCCCTGAATCCATAGGGCACATGTACAGTGTGTTCTCTCATCTTGTCTCACATTGGGCCCCGGCCGCGGGCACCAGAGGTGCTCCCGTGGTCCCTGTTCCGTATGGTGGAGTCCGGGGACTTTCCTGGGTCAGGTGGAGCTGAGGCCCAGCCTGAGGTGTGAGCTCCCAAGCTCTGTCTGCCTGCCGTTCAGACACTCCTCTCCTTCCCCAGGACTCAGCCGGACCATCCTCATGTGTGGGCCTCTCATCAAGGAGGAGACTCACAGGGTCAGTGGAGATGGGGCACTGCTCTACGTGGGGGCCGCCCCCAGAGAGGGGGTGTTTGGTCCTGGGAGCTGGTCCTGCAGGAGGGTCTGGTCATCCAGGCGATGTCTCTAGGTGTGCACGCCATGTCCTTTACAGAGGCTGCATGACCTGGTGCTGCCCCTGGTCATGGGGGTCCAGCAGGGCGAGGTCCTAGGCAGCTCCCCGTATACCAGCTCGCGCTGCCGCCAGGAGCTCTACCGCCTGCTGCTGGCTCTGCTGCTGGCACCTTCCCCCCGCTGCCCGCCTCCCCTCGCCTGTGCCCTGCAAGCCTTCTCCCTCGGCCAGCGAGAGGACAGCCTCGAGGTAACTGCTCCCTGGGCCTACGCCCACCTCTGGAGTCTGCAGTCCCTCGTGTCTGACACTCACACTTGCCCTTGTGTTTGCCTTAGGTGTCGTCATTCTGCTCAGAAGCACTGGTGACCTGTGCTGCCCTGACCCACCCCCGGGTTCCTTCCCTGCGCTCCATGGGCCCTGCCTGCCCCACGCCTGCCCCAGCTCCCCCTCCTGAGGCCCCATCTCCATTCAGGGCCCCTCCCTTCCATCCCCCCGGCCCCATGCCCTCGGCGGGCCCCATGCCCTCCGTGGGCCCCATGCCCTCGGTGGGGCCCATGCCCCCAGCGGGCCCCATGCCCCCAGCAGGCCCCATGGCCCCGACACGCCCTGGACCTCCAGCCACAGCCAACCACTTGGGCCTCTCTGTCCCGGGCCTGGTGTCTGTACCCCCCCGGCTCATCCCTGGTCCTGAGAACCACCGGGCAGGCTCAAATGAAGACCCTGTCCTTGCCCCTAGTGGCACTCCTCCCCCCGCTATCCCTCCAGATGAAACTTTTGGGGGCAGAGTGCCCAGGCCAGCCTTCGTCCACTACGATAAGGAGGAGGCATCTGATGTGGAGATCTCCTTGGAAAGCGACTCTGATGACAGTGTGGTGATTGTGCCCGAGGGGCTGCCGCCCCTGCCACCCCCACCGCCCTCAGGCACTACGCCACCCCCCGTGGCTCCAGCCGGGCCACCAGTGGCCTCCCCTCCTGTGCCAGCCAAGGAGGAGCCTGAGGAGCTTCCTGTGGCCCCGGGGCCCCTCCCCCCCCCACCTCCTCCCCCTGTGCCGGGCCCTGTGGCCCTGCCGCCGCCACAGTTGGTACCCGAGGCGACTCCTGGTGGAGGAGGACCCCCTGCCCTGGAGGAAGACCTGACGGTTATTAACATCAACAGCAGTGATGAGGAGGAGGAGGAGGAGGAGGAGGAGGAGGAAGAGGAGGAGGAGGAGGAGGAGGAGGAAGAGGAGGAGGAAGATTTTGAGGAAGAAGAGGAGGAGGAAGAGTATTTTGAGGAGGAAGAGGAGGAAGAAGAGGAGTTTGAGGAGGAGTTTGAGGAAGAGGAAGGGGAGCTGGAGGAGGAGGAGGAGGAGGAGGATGAGGAGGAGGAAGAAGAGCTGGATGAGCTGGAGGAGGTGGCATTTGGTCCAGCAGCAGGGGCAGCAGAGGAAGGCGGGCCTCCACCCCCAAGCCCGCCCCCTGCCCTGCCCCCCGCCCAGTCCCCCAAGATGCAGCCTGAGCCCCCAGGGGAGACCGGGCTGCTGCTGGAGGTAGAGGAGCCGGCAGCGGAGGAAGAGCCCGGGGCCGAGGCTGCCCCCACGCTGGCCCCCGAGGTCCTCCCCCCCCAGGGGGAGGGGCCGCGGGAGGTGGGGAGCCCCCCAGCCGTGCCGCCGCCTCAAGAGCTTATTGAAGAAGAGCCCCCAGCTCCCCCAACTCTGCTGGAAGAGGGGACTGAGAGTGGGGGGGACAAAGTGCCAGTCCCCCAGGAGACGCCTGCGGCAGAAGACGTGGAGGCCGAGGTGGAGGCAGAGACGGCAGCCCTGCAGGAGAAGGTGGGGGACAGGGGGCGCAGCTTGGGTGGGAAGGTGGGGTGGGCTGCAGCTGCCAAGCTGTCCCCAGCCTGCCTGTCCGGTGCATGTGCCTGTTTCCAACCTTACGTCTTTGTCTCTGAAAGGAGCAGGATGACACGGCTGCCATGCTGGCTGACTTCATCGATTGTCCCCCTGATGACGACAAGCCACCACCGGCCACAGAGCCTGATTCCTAGTCCTCTCTGGCGCCCCCCCCTCCCGGTTTCCAATAAAGTTATGTCCTGGGATAACACCTGCTGCTTCTGCCTTTTGCACAAGTGCGTCCCTGGCCAGAAGCCCTGCCAGCTGCCGGGCTTTACAAGGTACCCATGGCGCTCCCCGTGTGTGTGCATGGCATCCTGGGGTCTCCGTCATCCACAAGGGGATCCGCTCACCTAGGGGTGGCAGACTGTGCACCCTCGCTCTGCAGGCTCAGACCAGGCTTTCCCCCTGTGGGCTGTCTGCTCTTGCTGGTGCTCCACGTGCCAGGCTGCTTGGGTGGTGAAGACAGCAAGGAAGGCCTTTTGGTGCCACTTGTCAGGGTGTGGTCCATGTGTGGGAATGTGTGAGAGGTCAGAGCGCCGCGTGTCCCAGTGAGTGAGGGTGTACACACGTGTGCTTATGCACACACACCGACCCCCTTGGTCCAGGAGCTCAGGCTGGTTGTGATGGAATTTAGAGAAATGTGAAAGATATGGAGGAGCCTGGTTCTTGACCTCTGTGATTTGCGCCCTCTTCCAGGGCTGGGCCTTCCAGTGACCGTGTCCACACCTTGCAGGAGCTTGAGAAGCTCACCCGGGCTCTCCTCCCCGCACTGAGATGTGGCTGAGGCCCAACCAGTCTGGTCCCCGTGAACACATTTACCCTCAGCCTTGTCGTGCAGTTTGTGTGTGCGGGGCCCGGGGGTGCGTGTGTGGGGAGGGTGTCGGCGCCGCGGGGTGTTGCACTCCGGCTGCAGTAGTCAAGTGCCTTGGAATTGCAGAAAGGGCAGCACTGTTTCCCAGGTGTGTGTATCCTGAAGGGCCACTTTAGTGACATTGGAGCAAATTTTTGGCAACTTACTTAAGTTTAAAAAAACTTCTCTGCCGACTTGGTATCTTGAGGAACTCCAAACCTGCAGAAAGGCTGGAAGAAGTGTGTGTGACCTTTGGGTAGACTCAACAGTTGCAAACGTTTTTCCTTCTTGGTGTTTATCTCTGTGTAATTGTCATGTTTATTTTTTTATTTTTATTTTTTTTTTAATTTTTATTTATTTATGATAGTCACACAGAGAGAGAGAGAGAGAGGCAGAGACATAGGCAGAGGGAGAAGCAGGCTCCATGCACCGGGAGCCTGACGTGGGATTCGATCCTGGGTCTCCAGGATCGCGCCCTGGGCCAAAGGCAGGCGCTAAACCTCTGCACCACCCAGGGTTCCCCTGCGCCACCCAGGGATCCCCTACTGTCATGTTTAGACACGTGCATTTGTACACGCACCTGCATCTCTGCCCGTAATCAGCATGTTCGTGCCTGTCCACATTTGTTCTTTTGTGGGATCATGTAAGAGTCCGCTACAGACCTGGCCTTTCCTCTCTGAATCCTTCAACGTCATCTCCTGAGATTAAGAACGTTTTTCTACACAATCACCGTACCACCATCAAACCTAAGAAAAGCATGTCAGTAATAGTATGTATAGACTGTGATGTTCAAATTTCCCTACCTATTCTTCAGATGTCTTTAGTAGCTGTTTATCTTACTATTACTATTTTTTTATTTGTGTTCAAGAGTTATTTCAGATGCAGAGGGCCCCTTGCGGCTTCAGGACCGCTTTGCGGGGGGAAGGCCCCCTCACAGTGGCTTAGTGGTTGAGAATCTGCCTTCCGCTCAGGGCCTGACCCCAGGGTCCTGGGATCAAGTCCCCCATTGGGCTCCCCGCAGGGAGCCTGCTTCTCCTTCTGCCTGTGTCTCTGCCTCTCTATGTCTCTTGTGAATAAATAAATAAAATCTTAACAACAATAAAAAGGACCACTAGAGGGACAAAGGTGCAGCCTAAATTCTAGAAAGTGTATGTGGATAGAGTTGGTGCTGATCCTGAGGAAGCAGCTGGGACAGAAACTGCATGATTGTCTTGTGTTTTGCATAGATAACACAGCCACATGGTTCAGCACTAAGGAGGGCAAGGGGTTGGTTGGAAAGACTTCCCGTCCCTGTGTGTCTGCCAGTGTGCAGTGTGGAGGCCTCCGCAGGGAGGCAGTGCCCGTATGACCTGGGCATTCACACAGACAGTGGTGCGCTGTCACTTAGGATGAGTCCACTTTGTCAAGTCACAGGATTTGCTTGTTGGTCAGACGCTGCACACTGGTGGCCTGGTAGGCCCTGTGCTCTCCTTAGTGTGCATTTTGGAAGTGCTACTCCTAGGTCACAGGACAGGATGGAGGGCCTACAGAGGGAGCGAGGGCGGCCCCTGTTTCCCCCCATGGTTGCCTCTGCGCAGTTAGGGCACAATGTTGAGACCAGGGTTTGGTGCTGGTACCTTGATGGCAGTTTTCATGAGCTGGAGGTAGAACAGTGAACAAATCTCAGACCTCTCATCCCCTGTCCCCCCAGTGGGGCTTTGGTTCTAGGTGCTGTGGGGCAGGGGACAGACAGTAATCTGGCACAACGTGAGCTGGTGCCGAGTGCGAGTATGGGGCGGGGGCCAAGGAGAATAGGTGTGTGTGGGTGTGTTCCCAATGCTCGATGGGAATTTTCAGACCATGAAAGTGGAAGGACTTCCGTAAAGCGCGCCCACGTGCCTACCATGTGACCACATCCATGTACGCATGTGTTTTATAAGTAGGATGGTTGAGGGCGTCTCCCCGAGGAGGTGACACTGAGTAAGGGCCTGAAGGAGGTGACAGAAGGGTCTGCAGGGGGAGTTTCCCAGGCAGTGGTGCAGCAGGAAGGAGGTCTTGATGTGGGGGGAGCATCCTTGGGGTGTGGAAGGAGCCAGTGGGGAGGCTGTGGGGTGGAAAAGGGTGGGGTCAAAGGTGGAAGGAGGAAGGCTGGGGCAGGAGCCAGGCAGTGAGGGGGGCGGCCCAGAGGGTTGGGGCAGACCACATTATAGGAGTTTTGGGGGTTTGTTTAATTTTTATTTTAAGTTCAGTTTAACTAACAATATATAGTGTATTATTGGTTTCAGAGGTGGAGGTCAGTGATGATTCATCAGTCTTATATGTATGACTCCTAGTGCTCGTTGCATCACGTGCCCTCCTTCATGCCTATCCCCAGTGGCCCCGTCCCCCCATCACCTCCCTTCCAGCGACCCTCAGTTTGCTTACTATGATTAAGAGTCTTTAATGGTTTGTCTCCCTCTCTGACATCGTCCTGTTTTATTTTTCCCTCTCTTCTGTGATCTCTGTTTTGTTTCTTAAATTCTCCACATGTGTGAGATCATATGATAATTGTCCTTCTCTGGACATATTTTGCTCAGCATAATACCTTCTGGTTCCATCCACATCATTGCAAATGGCAAGATTTCATTCTTTCTGGTGACTGGGTACAATTCCATTGTGTATTATAGGTACATAGCATTTATTCATCATCTGTCGATGGACATCGTGGCTCCTCCCACGGTCTGGCTATTGTGGACACGGCTGCTGTGAACACTGGGGTGCAGGTTCCCCTTCAGATCCCTACATCTGTATGTTTGGGGTAAATACCCAGTAGTGCAATGGCTGGATCACAGGGTAGCTCTACTTTCAGCTTTCCAGAGTGGCGGCACCAGCTTGTGTTCCCAGCAGCTATGCATGGGGGCTCCCCTTTGGTAGGAGTTCTGTTTGACCAGCATCTGACCATTCTGGGGAAGTGGCCGCCAGGGAGGGTCAGGCGGGGAGCAGCAACGCCAGGCTATGGGGGCGGGCAGCACAGAAGTAGTTGAAATCTGGGTGCTGTTTGAGGGTAGAGTCCACAGAGTTTGCAGGTGATTCTGTATTGGGTCAGAGTCTCCTGGCGCTGCCTGTGGGGGGCATACACTATCCTGTCTGTAACCGGTCCCTGGCTGACGAATCTCCAGGTCCATTCCCTAGCTTTTGCTGCCACAAAACAAGGAGGCGGGTACATGTGTACAGATGACGTGTGCACACAAGTATTTGCCAGTGGGATCAATGGCTAGAAACAGAGTCTCCGAGTCCTCACTTGGAGTGTTGTCTCAGAGTTCGCCCCAGACCTGCCCCCACATGTGCTCTGCATTGACATTTCTCTTAGGAGAAAGTGTGAGCCTCCATCCAGGGACTCCGGTCTCTGGGTTTCCTGTTCTTGGCCACATCTGCGTGCTGGGCTGGGTAAGCTGTTGTGTCCTAGCTCATATGTCAGGAGGTTTGCCCTGTGTCTCCAAGACTTGCAGTTCCTTTCTGGCAGTTTGTTTCTGTCTTTATCCTCATTTAGTAGCTCCTGCCATGCTGGAGACAGAGAGAGACAGAGAGTGAGAGAGGATGAGCATGGGGGAGAGGGAGAAGCAGGCTCCCTGTTCCACAGGGACTTGATCCCAGGACGCTGAGATCATGATCTGAGCCGAAGGCAGACAGCCAACCAACTGAACCCCGTAGGCACCTCTTCATGGGTTTGTTTGTTTATTCATTCATTCATTCATTCATTCATGCATTCATTCATTCATGAGAGACAGAGAGAGGCAGAGACACAGGCAGAGGGAGAAGCAGGTTCGATGCGGGACTTGATGTGGGATTCAATCCCGGAACTCCGGGGGTCACGCCCTGAGCCAAAGGCAGACGATCACCCACTGAGCCACCCAGGCATCCCTTTTTTTTTTCCTTCATGGTTTTAGTTTTATACGTGAGTCTTTAACTGTTTAGAATTTTTCCTGACATAAAGCATGAGATACAGATTTGACTTTACTGTTTTGTCCAAATGTCATTTATTTTTATTTTTTTAAAAAGAGTTTATTTATAAGAGACACAGAGAGAGAGAGAGAGAGAGAGAGGCAGAGACACAGGCAGAAGGAGAAGCAGATTCCATGTAGGGAGCCCGATGTGGGACTTGATCCTGGGTCTCCAGGATCACGCCCTGGGCTGAAGGCAGTGCTAAACCTCTGAGCCACCCAGGCTGCCCTCCAAATATCATGTATTAAAGAACCCTTCTTTTCCTGATTTGAAGCATCAGCTTTGTTCCATTCTGAATTTCTGAGTGTGTTTGGGTCTGTTTCTCGACCTCGTGTTCTCTTCCGCTTACCTGCCCGTGCGCACTTCCTTATTGTGGTCATGGTATGTTCCAGGGTCTGGTCAGAAGAGTGGGTGATGAGAGCATGTTTTGGCCTGACCCTGGGACAGATCATTGGTGGGAGCCAGAACGGGTCCACAGTTCCAGACAGGGCTGTGCAGACCAGCCCCTCTGGGTTTCTGGATTGCTAGCTGTGCAGATGGGGTGGGGAGCACCTGAACTCAGCGAGCTCTTCAGCAGTCAAGGTAGAGTGTTGACCAGGTTTCAGGACGGTTGGTTAAATTCTCCAAGCAGTTGATAATCCTTCCCCAGGGGGTGATGATCAGGATTATTGTGGAGAAGATTGGGGTATGCTCCAGACATTGTTGAAGATCCCTGTAAGCAGCTTGAGTCTAGACATGTATTACATTTTTTTGTTGGTTTGTTTTAAGGATTTTATTTATTTGAGAGAGAGAGTGAGAGAGATCGTGCGTGCATGCACACTATCAGGGAGAAGCAGACTCCTCGCTGAGCAGGGAGCTTGATGTGGGACTCGATCCCAGGACCTGGGATCATGACCTGAGCCAAAGGCAGACTCTTCACCAACAGAACCCCCCCCCCCTCCCCGGGCGCCCCGTGTATTACGTTTTTGCAGGACACAGAGCTGGAGGGCTAGCATGTACTTGCATGGGGGTGTTTCATAGGGATCAAGAGATGGTTGTCCTTGGGCTCCTGTGTGGCAGAGAAAGTGTGGCTCAGCAGACGGGGTGGTTGCAACTCCAGGAGAGCTTGGCTCTGCAGGTGACTTCAGTCCAGGGCTGGAACTGGGGTGGGTGTGGCCCCAAGCAGGAGGTCCGTGGGGTGCCGGGAGGCTGTGCTCAGGAGTTTGGGTTTTGTTCTCCAGGTGACAAGGGTTCCTTTAAAGTTGAGCCTCGTGGAGAGAAGTGACTGGCTCTGTCTTCCATGGGCTTGGCAGGAGGAGAGCTGGAGCCTGAGGGGACAGTACAGGAAATGTGCAGTGGTCTAGGTGGAGGGTGGTGAGGGTGACTGTGTGCAGTAGCCGTGGGTGGGGTGGGAGGTCAGGCTGCCCTGACTTCTGGGAATGCCCTTTGGCCTGCTGTCCAGGCCTGGGCTGCCAGGTAGTTGTGAATGCTTTGTTTTCGGGGCCCCTTGCCCAAAGGCTGGTGGGGCCTCACCGGGGAGCAGCCTCTGAGCCTGCTTTTCCCCAGGAATGGCTGGCTGCCTGGCCCAGGCCATGACCTCCTGTCACTGTCCTTATCGCTTGCTGTTCTCTGGAGGTGGGGCTTTGGTTGAGCTGAGAGCTGGGAACTCTAGATAATCCCCCAAATGGCAGGGCCTGTTGCCAAGAGAGGAGTCATTTGAGGTTTATTAAATGCTTACGTTGGAGAAGCAAAATAGCAGGCATTGGGGAAATAACCCATTTTTTGAGGTGTTTCTTTAAAGGAATTCACGGTCTGGTAAATACTGGAACGTTGAGTGAGGAGTGCCTGTAAGAGGGCAAGCAGCTGGATGCCTGGGGCTGGAGCTCACGGTCCAGGGCTAGAGAGATTCAGGTGGGCGGGGGCGCCCAGGGATGGATGTGGCTGCAGGGAGAGAAGTGGGGAGAGCAGGGAGCCCTGGCGAGGAGCCCTTAACGGAAGGAGAAGAAACCACAGAAGGTTGACATTCCAGAAGATGAGAAGAAATTGAAACAGGGGAAAACCATGCTGTTGGGAAATGTTCAGGGGATTTGTCCACCAGCACAGTGGGTTCAGGGCACCCGGTCTCAGAACGCTGGTGGGGGCCCTGCTACCTGGAGAGGCGTGGAGGAGCAAGGTCCTGCATGGGACCAGGTGGCGTAGTGAGGGCCCCTGGCTTTGCACTAGCTCCCTTTCTGCCCAGGAACTGTGACCAACCAGCTGCCCCTGTGTCCACCTGCCCCTTGGCCACCAGCTGCCCCTTGTGACCACCCAGCTGCCCCTATGTTCACCTGCACCTGTGACCACCCCAGCTGCCCTTTTATCCAACTACCTCTGTGACCACCCAGCAGCCCCTGTGACCCCCTGTCCCTGACCTGCTCATGTTTTCACAGTTCCTGTCTGCCAGGGATGGGCGGCCTCTCAGCCTCATGTACGGTCCCCCTTACGACCTCCAGGAAGAGACAGAACTCGCGCTCCGGGCCCTGGCCAGTGCTAACGGTCAGGGTGCTGATCTGTCTTCCAAGGCGTGGGAAATCCTGTCTGACAGCTCCCCTCCTGGCCCCATGTCTCTCCATCAGGCCTACCCTGCTCCCCACCTCACCCTGCTTTGTAGGCTCACCAGCAGCTGCTCCGTGCTGTTTGGCGTGACTATTTGCAGTTTGTCTCCTCTCGGTAGAATAGAACATAAGCACCTCGAGAGCAGGTACTGCTGCTGCTGGTCTGTCCACTGCTGAACCTCCAGCCCCACAGCTGTGCTTTGCAGCAGGGGCTCAGTAATGTTTCCTGGAGGAACGAAACTGGAGTGAGGGACTGGGCAGAGCTGAGGGGGAACCCCAGCGGGGCCCTGGGAAGGGTCTCAACACAGGCCCAGCCCCCCAAGGAGCCCCAAGTAGGAGAGGAGCAGATCTGACCTCCCATGTGATCAGTTCCCTCAGAGGTGGGCGGCCCTGCACCAGCCCGTGATGTGCATGGAGGAAGGGGACTTAGAAACAACTCTCGCAGACTGTGGCCAGCCTGCCGATGTCACCAAGCTGTCCTTCCTTAGCCATCGGAATGGGTCAGCCATGTGTGCCCCGCCACATGTGCCCCGCCTGGGGGCTGCCCAGAGGCCAACCCCTCCTCAGAGGCCAAATGGAACAACCCAAGAATGGCCTGGGACTGGTGGGTGCCCCTGGAGCTGCCCTGCCCCTGTGCCCTACTGGGGGTCCCCGTGGTCTCCAGCCAGAGTGCCTGGTTCACTCTCCCCTTCCTTCTCTGCCTGCCTGGCCCCGGTGGGAAGTCTATTTTCACGTCCTGGACGAGTCCAGGACCTCCCTGGACCTCCCTGCAACCTGCCCTGTGATTTGCCTGAAGAGTTGCCCACCCACGGCCTCCTCTGCATGGGGGTCGTGTGCGAGGCACTCGTCTGTGGTCCCTGCGGTCACCGTGGCCCCTAGCAGGGTGCTCGACCCAGAGAGTTACCTGAATGGTAAGTGTGGGGGGAGTTCCAGGGGAAGCCCCTGCCTTACAGTCCTTCGGGGGTCCCCCACGGTCTCCCTGACCTCAGGGTGTTAGCGTCTTTCCCAGGACATGACCTCTGCTCTGCCCCGCGCCTCCTCGCCTCCCCGATCCATTCCAGGGTGCTCTGTGCTTTGTCTCTAGCTCCCGGTGGCAGCTCCCATGCTGAAGCCACATTTTTGGGTCCCAGACAGAAAGAATCTAGCCCACAGCCATACCACCCTGAATGCGCGGGATCCAATCTCATCTGACTGCAGCAGCTGAGCAGGGTTGGGCCTGGTTAGTACTTGGATGGGAGACAGCAAGAACTTAAATGCATTTACACGTGGACCACTCTGGTCCCTGTCACCCAGCCAGGAGGTCCCTTGGTCTCATGAGTCCTGGTCTTCCTGCCATCTGTCCGTCCACTCAGTGAGCCACAAATCACCGATTCTGCAATGTGGGAATGGCCCCATGCTCCGCCAGGCGCTGGGGGTACTGGAGACATGGCTACAGTCCCTCCAAGCAGAGCCCCGAGGGGAGCAGTGCTGGGGTCTTGGGAGGGGGTAGGGGTGGTGGGGAGACAAAGGTACTAGAGGGTGCTGGGGAGCAGTCCCCGCTGTGCCAGCATCTGAGGGGCAGGTTGCTTCGGAGCAGGAGAAGGTGGCAGATTCAAACCCACCCTAGGTGACCCGAGGGAGCCCTTAGAAGCAGGACATTCTGTCTTCTGGATTGTTTGTAGCAAACAAAGCACTTCCATTACAAAGAATTGTTGAAGCTTTGTAACTTGAATTTTGAAAAATGTAGAAGCTTTAAGAGTTATGGGTAAGATGCCTTTGCCTTTTTAAAAAATATATTAAGATTTAAATTTTATTTATTCATGAGAGACACAGAGAGAAAGAGAGGCAGAGACACAGGCAGAGGGAGAAGCAGGCTCCATGCAGGGAGCCCGACGTGGGACTCGATCCCAGGTCTCCAGGATTACTCCCTGGGCTGAAGGCAGGCATCAAACCACTGAGCCACCCAGGGATCCCATAAATAAAATTAAAAAAAAGAGACCCCATTACTAAGGGGAACAGCTTTAGGTCTCAGTTTAGCATTCCGTACCCCAACAGTTTAACTGTCTTTTGGTCTTGAAAGATTCGGAGCGAGAAATATCCTGAATTTCAAACAATAAACGTATTCTCCAGCCACAAAGAGACAGAAAAGAAGTCAGTAACTGAGCTGTAAATGTACTTCCTAGCCACAAAAAAGAGAAGAGGTCAATAACTGAGGTGTCATTAAGTATTTATTCGTTTATCTGCCTATAGGGTCCTGTGTCCTCCAAGGGAGTTTGTGAGACCTTCCTGCTGCAAGGTCTGCCTTCGTTCTTGTCTGCAGGTTTTCTCCTACTTCCTGTTCCAAGCTTCTGCACGTCCCCAAGCTTCTGCATGTCTCTTCCAACCGTCTCTTGTTGCATAATGATTCATCTCTGACCTCAGAGACTGCAAACTCCGATAGTCATTTTCCTCTTATCTTTTGCAGCTCTGGTGCTCGATGGGGCTTGGAGCCACCTCGGAAGCTTCCTCATTTGCCATTTCTGGTGGTTGATAGCTGGCTGCTGACTGGCACCTCGAGTGAGGGCTGTTGGCCAGAGCGTCTACATGTGGCCCAGATTCTAAGAGCAGGGCTCTCGAGATAACCCAGTGTCAGGAAGAGTGTGGCCTTAGGCCTAGTCTTGGAAGTGACAGTGTATCACTTCCATCATATTCTTGTGGTTGAGGCACTCACAGAGGTCCATCAGGTGCACAAGAAGGGGAGCTAGATGCCGCCATTCAGCTAGAAGGGTGTCAGTATGAGTGAGGAGCCCGTGGGATGTTACATAGGGTTGTGGAAATGGTTGGAAAAACACGGCCTCTCACAGTCCACCCCCTGAGTGCAAGCCACAGCCCTACCACATGCAAGGTCCTCTCATTCTTTTCCCGGAGGGGTTTCCCATTCGGGAATCAGCTTACAGCCCAGGGTCTTATCTGAGTGTGGATGGTCTCAGGTGTGGCTCCTGGATGAGGGCTCAGGTTTACTGCCCTCGAGATCACCTTGGCTCTTGCCTTTCCTCTTCTAAGCCATCTTTCCTTTTCCACAAATTGCAGCCCGTGTTTGTAGGTGAGTCCTTTTCTCAGGCTGATTCTTGCCTAGAGACGTTTGTGGGTCCAATGTTTTCTGTTTGTACTGTTTCTGTTCTTTTCAGTTCAAGCTTGTGTAATTAAAAAATAATGAAAAACCTTGTGGGTGTCATAAGTATCAATTATAATCCCGTCTAGTAGACAAAGCCCATAAGCAGACCTCTTTGTGATGACCTTTTCTCTAGCTTGGCCTCCTTGCCCTTAAGATTCTTTTTTTTTTTTTTTTTTTTTTTAAGATTTTATTTATTTATTCATGATAGACATAGAGAGAGAGAGAGAGGCAGAGACACAGGCAGAGGGAGAAGCAGGCTCCATGCAGGGCGCCCAGTGTGGCACTCGATCCCATGACTCCAAGATGGCGCCCCGGGCGGAAGGCAGGCACCAAACCGCTGAGCCACCCAGGGATCCCATAAATAAAATATTAAAAAAAAAAAAGACCCCATTACTAAGGGAACAGCTTTAGGTCTCAGCTTAGCATTCCGTACCCCATCAGTTTAACTGTCTTTTGGTCTTGAAAGATTCGGAGCGAGAAATATCCTGAATTTCAAACAATAAACGTATTCTCCAGCCACAAAGAGACAGAAAAGAAGTCAGTAACTGAGCTGTAAATGTACTTCCTAGCCACAAAAAAGAGAAGAAGAGGTCAATAACTGAGGTGTCATTAAGTATTTATTCGTTTATCTGCCTATAGGGTCCTGTGTCCTCCAAGGGAGTTTGTGAGACCTTCCTGCTGCAAGGTCTGCCTTCGTTCTTGTCTGCAGGTTTTCTCCTACTTCCTGTTCCAAGCTTCTGCACGTCCCCAAGCTTCTGCATGTCTCTTCCAACCGTCTCTTGTTGCATAATGATTCATCTCTGACCTCAGAGACTGCAAACTCCGGTAGTCATTTTCCTCTTATCTTTTGCAGCTCTGGTGCTCGATGGGGCTTGGAGCCACCTCGGAAGCTTCCTCATTTGCCATTTCTGGTGGTTGATAGCTGGCTGCTGACTGGCACCTCGAGTGAGGGCTGTTGGCCAGAGCGTCTACATGTGGCCCAGATTCTAAGAGCAGGGCTCTCGAGATAACCCAGTGTCAGGAAGAGTGTGGCCTTAGGCCTAGTCTTGGAAGTGACAGTGTATCACTTCCATCATATTCTTGTGGTTGAGGCACTCACAGAGGTCCATCAGGTGCACAAGAAGGGGAGCTAGATGCCGCCATTCAGCTAGAAGGGTGTCAGTATGAGTGAGGAGCCCGTGGGATGTTACATAGGGTTGTGGAAATGGTTGGAAAAACACGGCCTCGTGTTTTCATGGACTCGATCCCGTGACTCCAGGATGGCGCCCCGGGCCAAAGGCAGGCGCTAAACCACTGAGCCACCCAGGGATCCCCGCCCTTAAGATTCTTAAAAGCTCTATTATTTTGTTTTATTTTTTTGGTAAAGATTTCATTTATTTATTCGAGAGACAGAGTGAACGAGAGGGCTTGCACACAAGCAGGAGAAGAGGCAGAGAGAAAAGCAGAGTCCCCACTGAGCCAGGACCCTGATGTGGGGCTTGACCCCAGGATCATGACCTGAGCTGAGGGCAGATGCTTCACCAGCTGCACCCCCCACCCCCGAAGCCCCTATTACATTTCATCTTTAACTTACCTCTCTCCTTCTGCATTTCATCACAGGCAGCGAGAAGTCAGGTGGTACTTGCAGTACTTTGTCTAGAGGTCTCCCCACATCACAGAGTATATTAGAGACAGCTCTCCCTCTCCAAATTATTGCAGGGGACAGAGTTCCCACTATTACGTAGTGATACTACATGCACGACAAGACTTGCCCTACTCCCGGAAGTCCTTTCTGAAGTTTCCGATGACACTTCCCTGACATTCCTTCATGTCCACCAACAGCCTCCTTGAAGGCTCCTGCCTAACACCTGGTCCTACAGCCAATGCCACATGTCTTGGGTCTTTGTTTCAACAGAATCCCACTCTTCGTACCAAAATATGTTCTGAAAAAAAAAAAAAAAAGTTCTGGGTACCTGATGCTCGTAACAAATCACCCCCACACGTGGAGACTTAAAATACTGACAATAATGGTTTTGGGGGTTTCCTGTGCCAGGTGGCTCTTACTTGGAACCTCTCCCATGGTTAGAGTCAGGCTGTGACTGGACCTGGGATCATCTCGAAGGCTTCCTTACCCATACGGTGGTTGAAGCTGATTGTTAGCAGGCCACCAATATGGGGTTTCACCACATGGGTTGTGCTTCCCCATGTGGCTTGGGCTTCCCCACAGCATGGTGGCTGGGTTCCAAAGGAACCAGGGGGGAGGGAGTGCCTGAGAAATTTTTATGATCTAGCCTTGTAAGTCACAGAATAGCATTTCTTTTGTACCCTATTGGCTGAGGCGGTGTCAAGGGTCGACTCAAGAGCAAGGAGATTGAACAGAATGCATCACTTGGAGGAAAGTCAATGCGGCAGCCATGCTTGGAAACAGCCTGTCCTGGCATCCGAGGGACAGTTGTGATCACAGGTACCCTCCTTGCTACAGTCAAAACCAAGGAAGGGGCAGCTGTGTGTCTTGTTCATTTGACATCAAAAGGGCATCACTTTTAGGGGCACCTGAGAGGCTCAGTGGTTGAGCATCTACCTTTGGCTCAGGTTGTGACCCCGGGGTCCTGGGATCGAGTCCTACATCAAGCTCCCCACAGGGAGCCTGCTTCTCCCTCAGCCTGTGTCTCTGTCTCTCTCTGTGTCTCTCATGAATAAATAAATAAAATCTTTAAAACAAACAAACTCCAAAAACCACAGCTCACAGAAGGCGAAGAAGAACCTGATGTCTGAAACTAACCAGCTCAATTATCTGCTTAAGTCAAAACAAACAAATAAATACCCACATTTTCCAGAGGATTTTCACAGGATGTAGAGTCTCACAATGTCTAGGGAACAATCCAAAGTCCCAGAAAAAGAGGAGAGAAGAAATGTGGTGCAGAAAAATATATTTGAATAATGGATGAAAGCTCCAAATTTAGTGTATGACGAACATTGACAGATTCAAAAAGCTCAGCAAACCCTAAATAGGTTGAACTCAATAAAACCATATCTGGACAACAAACTATTGAAAATCAAAGATGGGAGGTCTAGGGGAGGGGGAAGCTGCTCTTTAAAGTTTCCAGAGAACAAGGACTCAGAGCAACAATTCAAAAGACTGTGGGTTTCTCATTAGAATCTAGCAAAGAAGCCACAAGACTGTTGAAAGAATCCTTTATGTGTTTAAAGGAAAGGACCTATCAACCCAGAGTTCTATTTCCAGTGAAAAATCCTTCAGGAATAATGGCAAAATGAAGGCATTTTAATTTATTTATATTTTTAAGGAAATACTTTATTTTTTTTTTAAAGATTTTATTGATTTATTCATGAGAGACACAGAGAGAGAGGCAGAGACACAGGCAGAGGGAGAAGCAGGCTCCCTGCGGGGAGCCCGATGCAGGACTTGATCAGGACCCTGGGATCACGACCCTGAGATTGTGACCTGAGCAGAAACCAAGAGATGGACATTGGACCGTCGAGCCACCCAGATGCCCCTAAAAATTTTTATTTTTAAGTCATCTCCACACCCAATGTGGAGCTCAAACTCACAACCCTGAGATCAAGAGTTGCGTGCTTCCCAGTTGAGTCAGCCAGGAGCCCCAGAATGAATACGTTTTTAGCTGAAGGAAAATGATGAGAATATATTGGCATAAGACCTGTTCTACAAGGAAAAGTAATGGAAGTTTCTTAAGGCTGCAGAAAAATGACACTAGAGGGAAACTTATAACTTCAGGAATGCAGGAGGAGCAACAGCAATGGTACATATCTAGGTAGTATATTTAACTGTTTTCTTTGTCTTCAGTTATTTAAAAGATATGTTGGTCATTCAAAGCAAAAATTAGTGCATTGACTGGTGGGGGGGTGCATGTATGTAGATGCAGTATATACAAGTATAACATAAAAGGGGATGAAGGGACTCACATAGTTGTAAGGCTTCGATTTTTACTTCAAGTGGTAAAAATATCAGCTGTAAGTAGGATGTGAAAGGTTAGGGATATCTATCATAATTCCTATGGTAGTTTTCTACTGGTAGAAAAAAATAGTGACTATATTAATATCAGAAAAAAACAAGACTTTCTGATAAATACATTTAGTAAAGTGGCAGGGTATAAAATCAATATACAAAAAAAAAAAAAATCAATATACAGAAATCTGTTGTATTTCTAGACATGAATAATGCAGCAGAAAGAGAAATTGAGAAAACAATCCCATTTACAATAATAAAAATAAAAATAATAAATACAATAATAAGTATAACAAAATATATTTTATTATAAATATAATAAAATAATAAAATAGGAATAAACTTAACCAAAGAAATGGAAGAGCTATACTCTGAAAACTGTAAAACACGGATGAAAGAAATTGAATATGACACAAATGGACATACATTCCATGCTCATCAGTTGTAAGAACAAATATTGTTAAAATGTCCATATTACCCAAAACAATCTCCAGATTTAATATAATCCTTATCAATATACCACCAGCATTTTTCAAGGAATTAGAACAAACAATTCTAAAATCTGTATGGGACCATGAAGGACTCTGAATAGCCAAAGCAGTCTTGAAAAGGCTAATAAGCACAGCTAGAGGCATCACAATCCCAGATTTCATGTTATACTACAAAGCTGTAGTGATTTTTTTTATGTGGTGATTGGTTTTACCAATAAGCAGAAATCAGCAAAGTTAAAAAAAAAAGAATAAAAAAGAAAAGAAACTCAGAGAAACTAACAGCTGGTTCTTGGAAAAGATCAATAAAATCAATAAACCTGTAGTCAGGACCTAGGAAACAAGAGACAAGTGACAGGTTAGCAATATTGGAACTGATAATAGAGATGTCGCATTGAAATATCAGCTTTGGGGCACCTGGCTGGTTTAGTCCAGGGGGAGCACGTGACTCTTGATCTTGGGATTGTGAGCTCAAGCACCACACTGGGTGTACAGATGACTTTAAAAAAAAATCAATTTTAGGGCACCTGGGTGGCTCAGTTAGTTGAGCATCCAACTCGGTTTCAGTTCAGGTCATGATCTCAGGGTTGTGGGATTGAGCCCCACATCAGGCTCTATGCTCGGCTCAGAGTCTGCTTGGGATTCTTTTTCTCCCCCTCTGTCCTTCCCTATGCAGCATTTTTTCTCTCTAAAATCAATCAATCAATCAATCAATCAATCAATCAATGTTAAAAAAAAAAAAACCTACTTTGACCGATTCCTCACACCTCATACAAAAGTTAACTCAGGGTAAATCACAGCCCTAGATATAAAATATAAACTATGAAACAAGAGAACTTCTAGACATAAGAGAGAGTTTTTTTGGCCTTTTGTGAGGCAAAGGCAAGCACGACGCACAAAAGGAAAAGATTGATAGAGTGTACGTCCTCATAATTAAAACTATAATTAAATAATAAATAACCATAGCTCTGCTAATGGCACTGTAAAGATGAAAAAGCATCCTTGCTTCCTGCGACAGTTCTTGTGGGGAGAAAATATTTGCAAACCAGGCTTCTTATGAAAGACTGGCATTTCAGGGCACCTGGGTGGCTCTGCAGATTGAGCATCTGCCTTTAGCTCAGGTGATGATCCCTGGGTCCTGGGATCAAGCCCTGCATTGGGCTCCCTGCTCAGTGGGGAGCCTGCTTCTCCCTCTGTCCCTCCCTTACCCCTCCCCATGTTTGTGCTTTCTCTCTTTCTCAAATAAATAATTAAATAAATAAAATCTTTAAAAAATAAGACTGACATCTAGGATATATAACTAACTCTTCAGAATCAGCAATAAAACAAACAGCTCAAAAAAAAAAAAAAAAAAAAAAAAAAAAAAAAAAAAGCTCAACAAAACACGGACCACAGTTTAATAGGAACTTCACCAAAAAAGACAAGTTTCAGATACAAGGGCATGAAAAGATGCTCAGTATAGTGAGTCATTAGAAGGGTATAAATGCACAGTAAACTGTGCTGATATTGGACAAAACCTGGCACAAACTACTCCATATCCTCCCAGCTGATAACACCAAGTGTTGGTGAGGGTGCAAAACCACTGGAATTCTCACACCGTGCTAGTGAGAGATGGTCTACCAAAGGACAATGGCTAGCATGACGTAAGAGGATAGAATGTGGCCTACAACCCATGAAGCAACCAGTCCAGGAAGCCAAACCACAACCTCTGAGCAACTGCCCCAAGACTTGGTCTGTAACTGCCAGCTTCTCTAGGTTTTGCCCCTGCTTCCTATTAAACACCAACTGGAGAAAGACAAACGTTCTCCCCTAACCAATCCCATAGGATGCCCCGTTTCTGGTTAGTCTGCCTACAACTTTCTTTCTCGTGCCAACTGCCTCCCATCCGAAGAGAGCTGGAACCTTCCCTTTCCCTCTCTTTGACCATAAAGCTTCCCAACCACCCCACCTGCCTTTGAGTCTCTGCCAACCACAAATGATGGTGGCCTGCTCTATTGCAATACAGCAAGCGCTGAAAATAGCCTCTGTTTCTTCTCATCTGGGTGATGTTTGTTTCTTCTATGCTGCTGTTGGAAACGCAAAATGGTACCACCACTGTGGAAAACTGGCGGTTTCTTACAAAGTTAAACGTACACTTACCCTATGATCCAGCGATCCCCAAGAGAAGTGAATACTTAATTTTACACAACAAGGCTCTTTATAACACCTTTATGTATAATTGCCAAAAAAATATGAACAACTGAGTGTCCTTCAACTGGACCGTGAAATCTTGTTTCAGCAGAAGGAACAGAGTGGAGGTAGATCAATTTTAAGCATGGCGTAAATGCTTCCTGAAAAAAAAGTCCACTCTCTTAAGGAATGGGATGTCTACAGAGGCTGGGAAATACCGGGTGTTGAGGTCTTTGGCCACATGTTACTTCACCAGAGAATTTCTTAGTCTCAGGAACTCTAAGTTCACACAATGGTGTGTACACCGCTTACTGCTGGGACAGTCAGTTTGAGATTGTGCACCCATTCCCTCAAGGCAGGCTATATGGCTGATTTCAGGGCAGTTACACAACTTCCCCTTGTCTTTGAAGTGGGTTTCCTAGGACTATAGAGGCTTATGTGGCATAAGCATCAACACCCTGGCATCAGTAACCTAAGATTTGGCAGTAGTGTGTGTGTGTAGGGTGCACTCCCAGCCCAGGACCAACATGGAGCTGGCTACACTGCCTTCATTCAAACTATCCTGAATGGGACCCCAAAAATGTAGCATGGTGGCCAATTAGGGACATCCCTGTCCTTTACATTCCAAGGAAAATTTTCTTATTCTGCCCTCCTCCCAAGTTTCATGGCCTAGATAAATCCAAAAGTTTCCCCAAATTTCTGTGGGAGTCCTCAGACTAATAGCCTTGATATACTTGCCTCTAATCCCATCACCCAATGTGGCATCTCTCTGTGGCCTTTCAATGAACTTAGATGCTAAAGTCAGTTCCTTCACTCAAAGTCACATCCCATCAAGCATTTCACAGAATTTATGCAAAGTCCAGAGGTTTATCGGAAGAACTGCACGATGCAGCGCAGAGCCTTTGGCAATCTCTTTGCCCTCCCAAATCCCTCCACCTTTCTCCGTGACTGTTGGGAGCAATATTTATAACCCATTAAATGACATCGCTGGGCCCCATTCGGATGAAATCATACTTGCCAAATACATTAATATACATGTTTTTATGGTCCCGGCACTTCCTTCCACAGTTTCAGCAGGGCCTACTGTATTTGAGTCTGGGTTTTGGATTTCTGAGTCTCAAAAGCCGGATGCAAAGGGATTGAGAAGGGCTCCCATGCATAGGTGATGGCTGTGGGGGAAAAGTAATGCATGAGAACTGGGAGGGGCCACAGAGAGGAGTAGGGTCAGCATCCAAGGTCCCCTCTGCCCTTAATTTGAGGGCACCATCTCTAGTCACTTGGGGACAGAGGGGGACACACAGAAAGGACCAGTGGTCATCACCTTCATGGAAAAGCTTTGCGGGGTGTCCATGCCTGTCCCTTTGATTGAGGTGATGTGCCGCTTACTCACTGGGTGCTCAAAAACCCTAGTCAGCCCCTGTCTGAATTATCCCGGGTAGGTGGCCCCTCTTGCAACATCAACATTGTTTATCAATGGCTTTGCTGATAGATCAGTTTTCTAGAAGTGCTTGCATGGACTTGGTGAACTCTGTCTTCCTCAACACTTGGAGTTTCACAGAGAGCTGGTTGGATGGGCAAGGTTTGTGGCTGGTGCTAATAAGGGAGGAACGCCTGAGCGAGGACTAATTTTGTAGATGGTACGATCCTCATAATGTTTTCTGACTTGTAGAAGCTTATGAGTTTGAGGGTTCAGAAATTAAGTATGTGGGCCCTGTTAGTTATTTGTTGCTGCAATACCATTACCTCAAAACTCAGTAGCTTGGAGCAATGAACATTTATTGTCTCACACAGTCTCTGAGAGTCTCTGTTGGTTCCAGTTCAGGTCTCTCTGCTGAGTTATAGTCAAGATGTTGGCTGGGGCTGTGGTCATCTGAGGCTTGACCTTGGCTGGTGGAACTGCTTCCTAGACGGCTCCCTCACTCAGCTGTTGGTGGGAGGCCTCAGTTCCTCACTGGCTTGGGGCAGGGGGGTTCAGAACCTTGCCATGAGGACCTTTCTATGGAGTTTCTGGACTTTCCTTATGACATGGCAGCTGACTCTGTCCAGAAAAACAGTTGAAGAGACAGAGAGACAGGGAAGAGAGGGGGAGTGATTGAGAGAGAGCAAGCTGTCTTTCAGGACCTAGCTTCAGGAGTCATATACCATCACGTCCGCCATATTCTGTTGGTTGTGCAGACCAACCCCAATATACTTGGGGAGGGTGTGCGTACCGTGAGGTGTGGATCACTGGCGGCTACTCTCAAGACTGGCTACCACTGGATGCCCTCTAGCCCCCAGTGACACATATTCCTCCCAGATCCACCTCCTCTCCAGGCGTCCCAAAGTCTAATCTAAGCATTGATGTGAAGGCCAGAATTTTATCCTCTAAATCAGGCCCTGGGATGGGTAGGGTTTCTCAGGAATGTTTCCTCAAGTATAGCATCTCGAGTGACATTCTTCTCCTTCTGGAGACCTGTGAGCTAAAGAGAAAATCAACTTCAACTGTACTCTGCCCTCACCATGTGATGGTGGCCAGGCAAAGGATAACCTCCATAGATACTGCTGTTCCACAAGGTGGGGAGAAGGCCTGGGTTTCACCCCTCAAGGTCATAACCACAGCAAAATGTAACCTCAAGTTGTTGGGAATGGCCTCTGGGTTTCTTTGCAACTCTTCAAGCACATATATTTTTTTTTTACTTTTTTTTTTTTAAATAAGTTCTACCCCCAATGTGGGGCTTGAACTTACAACCCTAAGATCAAGAGTTATACACTCTATGGACTGAGCCTGCCAGGCCCCCCCAACCTCATTTTTAATTTGTAAGAAAATCATTAGGTTTGTGCCATTTCCACAGATGATGGGCTTCATTCCATTACATTTAGATTTTTCTGAATTGTATGTATAAAAGAAAATTAAATATCAGTTTCAGGGGTTCCCTTTAGGGCCATGCTTGATTATAGTTAGTGCTTTTAGGATAGTATCTTATAGCCTTGGATTTTGTTCAAGATTAAATTGTTGAGATTACAAAAATGACTCATGCTTTTGCAAAAACTTTAAAAAATTCCAAGGGATGTAAAAAATGTAAGTTCCTTCCCCACCTTCTCCTACTCCCTAGTAATAATCATTGCTAATGCTTTGGTGTACACTTATTTTTTTTTAAATGCTTATTGTTCGACAGGGTTTATGCTCACTGTTGATAGGGTTTCCAAAGTTTGAGGATTTTTTTTTTTTTTTTTGCCTATGGAGAGAACCCTCCTATATGTGTATTTTACTTAATCTCAACTTTATTCAACATAATCTATAAACAAAACACTGAAATATAAATGCTAAATCTGAATGTTGGTTACAAACCTAAATTTCCTTAAGCAATGTAAACTGCAGTGACAGATTTAACAATGAAAAGAAGTGATTGAAGACTTATTGTCATTACCTTTACCTCTGTTTTAAATACACCAACATCACAGATTTACTTCATTACTTCATTGCCTCCTACTCATTCTTGTTTTTCTCTGGGAATAAGATACATTCTTAAAGTTGATAAAATACTTCTTTTGATGTTTTCTTGATGATTCTGTATTACTGGAATCTTGTTAGATACTACCCCCACCCCAGTCCTGCCCCCTCACCCCCTACAAAAGGATATTGTCTCAGACCCTCATGTGCACTGAGGGTCTCAGCAGATTGAGCTGGGGCTCTGAGGCTTATCTTCCCCGTAAATGTTAGCTTATTTGATCTATCTTTCCTCCCTGAAATGATGTATGCCTTTAGTTTCATTTGGCCAGACTTACAGAACCCTTGTTCTACCATTACGATGATCCACTGACTTGCTTTGTTAGTATGATTTATAAAAATACGCATGCACTATCAATGTCTTGCAGTGGTTGAGGGGGTACCTAGTGGATTCACCTTCTAGGAGAGGGGAGGGTTGTGTTTGCACATTAAGGCTCCTCTTTGGGACTTTAGCTAATTCAGCATCTCAGGACTCCGTTTCTTCCTGGCCGTGGAGCATGAGCGTCAGAGCTGGTTGAATAGTTGGACCTCCTTCTGCGGGGTTGTCATGGGTAGTCACACGTGCCGATCAGTCCTTTCTGTTCTTGGAATGGCTCCTATTTTTTCCCAAGACTATTTGGCTCACGCACAGTTGTCTGTTTTTATCCTCTTCAATGTACCAGTGGGATGAACATATATCTCTATTCACTATAAACAGAAGTATATGTAGGAGAAGCACATTCATATATAGTGACATTCCCTTTCTTATTAAAACCTATAAAAATGTCAAAAAATCCCAATGTAAGCCCTCTCCTCTGTATTATACTGTTTGGCAACAGTTCATGGTGACTTTTCTCTTTTTAATGTCATTATGCATTTAGGTGTTTCCCAAACTAATTGCAGCAGACCCCCTTGGGTCCCTACTCCCTAATCCATTATCTCTGTTTATTTGCTGGTGGGGCCTACATATATTTGTGTGTCCACCCATCCCTGTGTGGCACAGGGAAATCCTGATAAGGCTGAGGGGATCACGTGGTTCCATCTCCCCTGCCAGCTTGAAGGATTTGGGTTTGGTGCCCAGTTTTGGCCAAAATAGATAAGGAGAGGCTGATGGATGGTTTCTGGGAAAGCCTCTCCCCTACTTTGCTTTTTTTTTTTTTAACTTGGCATTTTAATTATGTGTATAAATAACAACATGAGAACGAGGAGGTCTAAGGGTGGACATTATCTCTAGGGGAAAGGGTTTCTCATCAGTCCACTTGTAGTATAGCATCACCCGGGATTACAAAGCAGTCTAATACAGTTTTTCCTGAAGAAAAAAGCCAATTTACTACATTCAGTACGGACTTCTCTAAATGGATAAATGTGGTGTCTCTAGATTGGATGGGGGCTCCCAAATGTGGAGTGGAAGCCAGTATGTGGGGGAGGGAATGAATTCATCGGAGGCAGAAGAAAGGAGATAGGAGTTTACTGAATACACCTCGAGGGAGCAGGTGCAGGACAGCAGATGAGAGGCTGCCTGCCAGGAGGTGGCGGGAGGGGGCTGGTTTGAAGGGGAGAAGGTGAAGAGGTCTGAGGACGGGTGGAATTCTCCCCCTTTTTGGTAACTGTGCCTGGTTGTAAGGAGCTCACTGGTCAGTTAGGGCTTATGGCTCTTTTGAGGTGGGTCCCCTGATGGAGGTGACTGTGTTCAGCCAGGGGGTTGCTCGGGCCCCTGTTTGTGTCCATCATGCAAGCCTGTTTGCATAAAAGTGGCCTTGACACTCTGCCATTTTTCTGTAGAATTACTGGTTTACTGCATGGAGTTTCCAATATTTACCTGTAACTGATTCAAATGAGCAGAGCATGGAGCATTTTATTTATTTCCAGGTGATTTCCTCACATTTCCTGGCTCCTGAAAGTTCTCCTTCCACAAATCTTCTATGACTGTGGATCCTCGTAAACCCCATTCAAACAATTTCTCCCCCACTGACCTGGACCAATACAACGGCTTATTGAGGATGATGAAAAGAGACAGCTCATCCCATGACCCCAGCTGGATACACCAGCTTCTTCATTTCTGAACCTCTAGCCAAAAGAAGTCCAACAATTTCTCTTGGTGTTACCAAGTCTCAGAGAAAAATCCAGGAGGTACATTTTGGAGATATTCATAGTGGTCTACCCCACACTGAATCAAGCTCTTGGGCTTAGTTTGTGAGTATATTCTCTGACGCCAACCTGTAGATGGCTCACAATAATGTCGGAGATGTGAGATGCTCTCTTCAAACTGGGTCCTTGGCTCCTCTACACATTTAGATTGACCCCTGGGGATAGAGGAGAGTGAAAGCTCATTAACCTTCACAGAAGTTTTGTGAGGTGAGTCCTTTTCAGGTGATGCACAGTAGGGAATGAGCCCCAGAGTTTGGCACAGGGAAGGCTGGCAAGTGTTCCAAGCGATTGACTTAATTCAGTGGCCTTGATGTACCTCACTCACAAGCTCCTGAGGAGCAGCTCTCCTTTACCTCTTCACCCTCCCCTGCAACCCTAAGCATGACCCTTGCAGGGGTGAGCCACTTGGTGTGGCCAGGGCACCAGCGCTTGTGTTTGGTTGGAGAGGCCTTCCCAGCCGCCTGCTGACATCCATCTGCTCCAGTCCTGCAGGTGGAGACCTGTTCTGCAGGTTTTCTGCCCCAACCCTCATCTGCTTCCCCTTTCCTCCTTCTCCATCCGCCGGGACACGGGGCGCATCCCCGGTCCCCGCCAGGCCCGCCTTCTTGGGCTTGGGCTGAGCTCTGGGGTGCGCGGGGGTTGGTCGGAGACCCGGGAACCACCACACCCTGGACCGCTAGGCTTCAGAGGGGCGGGGTCCTGGGCTCTTTATTGGCGTGTCCAGTCCTCTTCCTCCGCAGACGGCGCGTTCGTCTTCAGGCAGGATGGGTCTCTACCGCATCCGCGTGTCCACCGGCTCCTCGCTGTGCGCGGGCTCCCAAAACCAGGTGCAGCTGTGGCTCGTGGGCCAGCACGGGGAAGCGGAGATCCGGAAGCGCCTGCGGCCGGCGCGGGGCCAGGTGAGCCGCGCGCGGGGCCAGGGGAGCCTCCAGCCGGGACGCAGCGCACAGGGCGCGCTCAGGACGTGTTCCCGCGCCCGGCCTTTCCTTGGACCTGCCGTCCGTCCTCCGGTGCCTTCTATTCTCAAAAGCTGCCGTTTCAAGCCTCCTCCGCTGTTGCTGGGGGTCCGACCTGCGGGCTTTCTCGGCCGCATGGGGTGGAGATGGGGGCGCCGGCGGAGATGAGAACACCGAATGTCCGACCCGCGTCCCCGGTCCCATCACATCCACCTGAGACTCGCCTCGGCCCCGACACCCCAATTCTCATCGCCTGTCCCGCTCTCTCCAAGCCCCCAGATCCGGCTGCCCCATGGACGCTTCTCGGCCCTCCGCCCGCCCCTAGCGCCCCCCACCCCCGGCGGTAGCTCGCGCCTCCCCCTCTCCGCCTCTAACCCGGAATCCGGCGCGGTCTGCTGGGTCTCCTGGCCCCTCGGGTCTCCGCAGCCCGAGCTCCGCCTCTCACCCCCACGCCCGCCAGGGCGCCCTTGAACGCGGTCACCTCCACCCACCCTCTCCACCGCCTCGCCGCTTCTGCGCCGCCCTTCCCAGCCCTTCTGCAGCCGAGCGCTTTGTCGCAAACATTCCACCTTGCAACGGGCCCCGGCGTGGAACCTGTGAGCGGCTTCCGCGTGTTCCCAGGACCCATCCAAGACCCTGGACACGCCAATAAAGAGCCTAGCCTGGGGATCCCTGGGTGGCGCAGCGGTTTGGCGCCTGCCTTTGGCCCAGGGCGCGATCCTGGAGACCCGGGATCGAGTCGGGCTCCCGGTGCATGGAGCCTGCTTCTCCCTCTGCCTGTGTCTCTGCCCTCCCCCCGCCCCCACCATGTGACTATCATTAAAAAAAAAAAAAAAAGAGCCCAGCCTGGGGGACGCGGGGGAGCAGCCGCCTCAGCCCAGCGTCTCACGCGCACAGGTGCGCTCCTTCCGGGCTCGGGGCTTGGCGCAGGCGAAGTCCACAGGGAGGAAATAGAGAAGGAAGGAGTGCACCTCCCCACGTTCCCCCTGCGTCTCCCCGACCCACCTGCCCCGTGCGCGCCCCCTTCTCTTTCTGGCTCCCTCCGCGCGCCGTTCCCGAAGCTCACGGAAGGGCGTCCAGCCCGAGCCAGGCTCAGTCCAAGGGCCCCTTCCCGCGCGCCCCGCGGACGCTGAGCCCCTTCTGCCGTCGCAGGAGACGGAATTCAAGGTGGACGTGGAGGAGCACCTGGGGCCGTTGCTGTTCGTGAAACTGCAGAAATGGCACTTCCTTCAGGACGACGCCTGGTTCTGCAACTGGATCTCCGTGCAGGGCCCCGGGGACAGCGGGGAAGAGTTCACGTTCCCGTGCTACCGCTGGGTGGAAGGCAGTGGCATCTTGAGCCTCCCCGAGGGCACCGGTGAGCGTGGGGCTGGAGTGTGAGGAGGCCTGCGGGCGGGGGGTGGGTGTGGAGCAGGGCAGGGAGGCAGGACACGGGGAGCTGGGACCTGGGGCGCGGGGTTGGGGAGAGGGCTGCGCGCGCCCCCCACCCGCCTCCAGCGCCTGGAGGTTGGAGGAGGGAGTGATGCTGAAGGCCCAGGGCCAGCGGGAAGGGAGGGCTGACGAGGCGCCCTCGGCGGGACCCGGGACCAGGAGGGTCGCACGGCCCAAGCTCTCCTCCCCATGTCTAGGCCGGACGGTGGTGGACGACCCTCAAGACTTGTTCAAGGACTACAGGGAAAAGGAGCTGGAAAAGAAGAGGAACCTGTACCGGTCAGCGCTACTCCCGCGCCCCACACTCCTCCCGACCCCACCCCGCCCGCGGGGAGCTGTTGACCACCCCCCCCACTACCAACGTCTGCTTTCACTTCTCCATGGCAGGTGGGGTAACTGGAAGGATGGATTAATCCTGAATGTCGTTGGGGCCACGATCTCTGACCTCCCTGCAGATGAACGATTTCTGGAAGATAAGAGAATTGATTTTGAGGCTTCGCTGGCGAAGGGGTGAGAACAGGGGGGCTGGATGCCAGGGAGGCGGAAGGGCTGAGGACTGCACAGGGCTGGGCCAGCCTCAGGTGGGTGCCTGTCCTTATGTGTTTGATCCTGAGCATCACTCTCAAACTCTGCTTCTCTTTCCCTGAAGGCTGGCAGACCTAGCCATCAAAGACTCTTTAAATCTCTTCACTTGCTGGAATGATCTGGATGACTTCAACCGAATTTTCTGGTGTGACCAGAGCAAGTTGGCTAGTTAGTACCTCACCCCAGGGCTTCTCCCAGGGCCCTTATCTCGGACCCAACCCAACCCAGGCACCCAGGGCTGGGAGACCAGAGGCGGGGGCCCCTGTGGTAGGCTGGGGTCAACTGGGGATGGTTTGGTGGGGGCGCTCAGATCCCTATGACTGTCACCCCCAGAGAAGGTGCGGGACTCCTGGAAAGAAGACGCCTTGTTTGGGTACCAGTTTCTCAACGGTGCTAACCCCATGATACTGAGGCGCTCCAGGCAGCTGCCTGCACGCCTGAAGTTCCCTCCGGGGATGGAGGAGCTGCAGATCCAGCTGGAGCAGGAGCTCCAGGTACGCACAGAAGAGCCCTAAAGAGGTCATGCACTGAAATGGCAATGTGGTTAGTGTTTGTGTTTTGGGGTCCACTGTGGGGGCAGCTTCCTACTGGATGGCAAGAAGGGATTTGGCAGGAGAAATCGGGAGTGACCCCTGAGACATGTGACTCTGTGCCTCCTCCCTGAGTGAGAACAGTGATGGAGGGAGGAAGAGTGGTTGGCAGAGACAGTCACAAGGACAGCAGCCCTCGCCCGCTACCCCCACACAGGGAGGCAGGCTGTTCGAGGCGGACTTCGTGCTGCTGGACGGGATCAAGGCCAATGTCATCTTGTGCAGCCAGCAGTACCTGGCCGCCCCTCTGGTCATGCTGAAACTGCAGCCTGATGGGAAACTGTTGCCCATGGTCATCCAGGTGAGAGGACCCAGCAGTGTTGCTCTCCAGTAGTGCTTGTCCTCCCGCTCAGACCCTCATGCAAATTCAGAGTCCCCACTCCCCCCTGCAAAGGCCTAAGGCACAGGAAAGGGCCAGGCTGCCGGAGAGACTGGCTGGGTGAGTCTGAAGAGGCTTCAGGGCTGAGGAAGTCACTGAGGACAGAGCAGTCTGGGGCTGCCCTTTGGAGGTGATGTGAGCCTTGGAGGAGGCTCAGGACTTAGACCCTCAGGCAGGACCCCACCGAGGTGAGGGTCAGGTGACTCCCCAGGGACTCTCAGGGGCCAGCTGGCCTGGGGTGTTGGGGAGCAGTGTGAGGCAGAGGGGCCACACCCTGCGGGCTGTGGGGGCCCAGCTGGGGTGCAGGAGGACAGGAAGCCGAGGCAGGCTGCTGCGGCGGGCGCCTGTGTTCAGGCTGGGGCCCAGGAGGGGGATGCCAGACCCTAGGATTTGGGCAATGGGTTCAGCGACTGTCCAAGGCAGAGGGGTTGGGCTCAGATGTGGGGATCAGCTGTGTGATGCTGAGGATGATCAAACTGGCCTGGGTTCAGGGAGAGAGGAGGAGGAGAAGGAGTTGGGCAAGGTTCCTGCAGAAGTCAAGAGGAAAGGACAAGTCAAGAGGAAAATCAAGAGCCCAACTTTGAGGTAACAGGGGGACATCCAGATTGTAAAGTGTGGCCAGTGACAGTTCAGGACTGCGGGCAGAGCCAGCTGTGTGCAGGCGGTATCCACTCCTACTGCAAGCCGAAGGGGAAGTGAGGTCAGAGGAAGCCAGTGGGAGAGCGGAGAGAGAACCATTTCTGCAGAAGGCAGCCAGCTGGGGGCTGCAGGGCAGGAAGCACAGGCAAGTGTGGGCAGAGCTAAGTGTGGGAGGGAGCCTCAGGGGAGAGGCACGCAGTGTGTGTGTGTGGGGTATCTTACTCCCTGTCCCTGCTCCAGCTCCAGCTGCCACGTGTGGGATGCCCTCCACCACCGCTTTTCCTGCCCACGGATCCCCCGATGGTCTGGCTCCTGGCCAAGTGCTGGGTCCGTAGCTCTGACTTTCAGATCCACGAGCTGCAGTCTCACCTTCTGCGGGGACACTTGATGGCAGAGGTCATCACCGTGGCCACCATGAGGTGCCTTCCGTCCATACACCCCATCTTCAAGGTAGCACCTTACTCGCCTCGCTCTGGCCTGCCCCTTTCTCCAGGCCCCATGGCACCCTCCCTGGGGGGGGCTCTCAGGGTGGGGAGAGCCAACCAAGAAAGACAAGTGAGCCAGGAGCAGGAGCACGGCCTGCTGTGCCTTCTGAATGGGGTGGTACGTCCTCCCGGGGAGGCAAAAAGGAGCCATGGTCGGGGGCGGGGGGCAGAGTGAGCAGTCCTACCCGTTTCATGTATAAACCACAGATATCCATTCACTATTATAGGAAGGGTACACACAAACGACTGAGGAGTCCAACAAGAGAGGATCATACAAATAGCAAAAAGTATTTTTTCAGCCAGTTTTAAAGAATCCTAAAGTAGTAACACATAGGCTATCAAGAGGGACTCAGGACAACACTGGCAGCCAGTTCATTGTGGACAATTAGCACAGACTGTCCACCCATTCACTTGTTTTCTTGGGGGTGCATCTCACGGGGCATGAGCGATTCTGGATGCCAGTGAGAAGCAAGACAGGCAAGGTCCTGAAAATGGGGATTTTCATTTCCATTAAGGGCTAGCAGACAATACAGACTGTATGGGACCCTATGAGCTGTGATAAGTACAATGTGGAGAACCAGAGCAGGGTGGGTAGGCCCGGTGGTCAGGAAAGATTCATTTGATCAAAGGTCTTGTGGCAGGAACAAGGCTGGGATGTTTGAGGGACAGAAAGAAGGTGAGTAGAATGGACAAAGGGAAAAAAGAATAAAATCTTGGGGAAAAAAAGGCAATAAAAAACCCAGTAGATTCAGAATGGACAAAGGGGAGAGGGTAGGAGATGATGTTCCGGAGGCAGGCAGGTTAGGCCATGCATTCTCAAGTGGGGGGCTGTTATGCCCCCCAGATGGGTGAAAGTGCTTCTGGGGAGGCAAAAAACTTACTATTTTTATGTATAAAACACATATATGCATATAGTACATAACAGATACAGTATATCTAGCATTAAAATTTCTTTTTTTAAAAAAGGATTTTATTTATTTATTAATGAGAGACACAGACAGAGAGGCAGAGACACAGGCAGAGGGAGAAGCAGGCTCCCTGCGGGGAGCCCGACGCGGCACTCGATCCCAGGACCCCAGGGTCATGCCCTGAGCTGAAGGCAGGTGCTAAACTGCTGAGCCACCCAGGGATCCCTAGCATGAAAATTTCATAGGGGGAGAAATTTTATGTAATTTTGTCTATGTATGTATCATGTATCCATATAGAAATATTATCTCCATATCATGTATCAATATATAAATATTATATATATATATACACACACACAGCTTCTCATCCCCCATCTGCGCTACACCTTGGAAATTAACGTTCGGGCCAGGACGGGGCTCATCTCTGACAACGGTGTTTTCGACCAGGTAGGAGGAAGGCAGGGGCATTCTGGAGCCCACTCTCCCCTTGGCTCTGGGTTCCACAACCCCCCCCCCCCCCAGGGCTGGCTGATTTGCCTGACGCCACCTGGCCCTTGCTCCTCAGGTGGTGAGCACAGGTGGCGGAGGCCACGTGGAGCTGCTCCAGCGAGCTAGAGCCTTCCTAACCTACCGCTCCTTCTGTCCTCCCACTGACCTGGCCAACCGGGGGCTCCTGGGAGTCGAGTCTTCCTTCTATGCGCAGGATGCTCTGCGGCTTTGGGAAATCCTCTACCGGTGAGGAGGGGTGAGGCAGGGCTGGGTGGGGAGGACTCAGGACAGCCTGTGTCTCGGCTGGGGGGCTGGGGCCCCTGACCCAGGCAGGTGAGGGGGTAGGAGCCCAGGGCCGGAGGCTCCTGGCAAGCTGCAGCCCTCCTGACCCCCACGCTGGGGCGCAGCTATGTGCAGGGCATCGTGTATCTCCACTACAAGACGAACGAGGCTGTGAGAGATGATCTGGAGCTGCAGACTTGGTGTCGAGAGATCACTGAGGTCGGGTTGCGGGGGGCTCAGGACCAAGGTAAGGCTAGCCCCTGCCTGGGACCTCCAATACCACATAGTTCCCTTGGGAATCTCCCTAGAATCCTATTTCTGTGGAATCTTCCAGAAGCATTTCCAGCCCAGTGAAAATGCCCAAAGGCCCTCCCAGATTCCTTTTGTACCAGCTAGAGACAGGTCCCATCGTATGCCCTGGGAATCCCTCTAGGTCCCAGCTGCCTCAAGACCCATGGCTGTTTGTAAATGTTTAACAGCCAGCATCCTGGGTGGGGGGGGGGGGGGGAGGCGCATAGGGGGGCGGTGGGAGAGGGGAGTCCTGATTTGTAGCATTTGCCCATTTTCGTCCTGTGAATATTTCCACTGTGGTTACCAACGTGATGGTAGCCAGCTTGCTAAACACCTGACCGGTAATGGGCCAGCAGGAGCCACACCAGGACCCCACTGGGTGGGACCCTCCCAGCAGATCCCCCCACCCCCATTCCAACCCAGCTTGCCATCAGAGCCCAGGGACCCTGAGAGGACCGAGTGCCCTTCCTCACCCCTGTGGTCTCCCCTCACTGCCCTGTGTCTGAGCTGTGCTTCTGTTCCTCCCCTGAACCCCCTGCAGGGTTCCCCAACTCCTTACAGTCCCGCGACCAGATGTGTCACTTTCTCACCATGTGTATATTCACCTGTACTGGCCAGCACTCGTCCACCCACCTGGGCCAGGTACGGACCATGGTGGGCAGCTGGGAGTTTGCACCTGGAGTGGTGCAGGGGGCTGTGTGCAGGTGGGCTGAGGGCCTTCTGTGCTTAGCAGGCACTGACTCTAGACATCTGCCCCTCCCTCCCTAGCTGGACTGGTACACTTGGGTCCCTAACGCGCCCTGCACCATGCGGCTGCCGCCTCCTACCACCAAGGACGTGACACTGGAGACAGTTATGGCAACACTGCCCAACTGCCATCAGGCCTCGCTGCAGATGTCCATCACCTGGCAGCTGGGCCGCCGCCAGCCTGTGATGGTGCTGGCAGTGGGGCGCCCCTGGGGGCCGGGAGGGGCAGGCAGGTGAGGGAGGCAGCGCACCCTCCACGCTGCGTGTGGGTCCCAGGCTCTCAGCTGCCTTCCTCTCTCCACCAGGTGGCTCTGGGCCAGCACCAGGAGGAGTATTTTTCAGGCCCTGGACCCAAGGACGTGCTGAAGAAGTTCAGGGAGGAGCTGGCTGTTTTGGAGAAGGAAATCGAGACCCGGAATGCAAAGCTGGACATGCCCTACCAGTACCTGCAGCCCAGCCTGGTGGAAAACAGTGTGGCCATCTGAGTGCTGCCTTCTGCGGAGCCGCACCCACCCCCCAGCGCTTCCAATCCCACCCCCGCAGCCCCAGCCCCCCCACCAAGGGTCACCTTTCCATGGTCTGTGCCCTTGGCAGACACTTTTATTCTAGACGGGCCCCCTAAGGGCCTCTTCCCGCTGCCTCCCTCATCCTTTGGGTCTCCCCTGGGGCAGGGAAGAGCCAGGTTCCAAGAGCAGGAGAGGGTGTCCCTACCTATTGCTCCACACCTTTTATGAGCCACATACGATTTTGAACCTAATGTGATTTAATGGCAATCAACAGAGATTTTAGACAACAAAAGGAAAGAAGTTAGAGCAAACTGTTCTAAAGCAAATATTGGCCAGGGGCACCCGGGTGGGTCAGTCTGTTGAGTGTCTGCCTTGGGTTGGGGTCATGATCCCAGGGTCCTAGGATCTATCGAGTCCCACGTTGGGCTTGCTGCTCAGAGGGGGCATCTGCTTCCCCCTCTGCCTCTGCCTGTTGCTCCCCCTGCTTGTGCTCTCTGCGATCTTTCAAATAAAAAAATTTTGAAAATATGTATGAACACCTTTCTAACTGGACAGACTTTATTACAGATCCTGAAGCCAGACACAGTAAAAAGCAAACCATTCACAGCAATTCTCAAGATTTTTGTCTCATGGCTCACTTAGAAGATGATAAATGGGGCAGCCCCAGTGGTGCAGCGGTTTAGTGCCGCCTTCAGCCCAGGGCGTGATCCTGGAGACCCGGGATCTAGTCCCGCGTCGGGCTCCCTGCATGGAGCCTGCTTCTCCCTCTGCTTGTGTCTCTGCCTCTTTCTCTGTGTGTGTTTCTTGTGAATAAATAAATAAAATCTAAAAAAAAAAAAAAAGATGATAAATGGAAGAAAACTGGGGGGGTGGTGTCCATGTCTATAACCATTTGCAGTTCCCCTGTCGGAAAGCTCCAAAGTAAAATAAGAAACTAGAAAAATACTTTAAAAACCCTCATTATCGGGCTGCCCGGGTGGCTCAGTGGTTTGGCACTGCCTTCGGCCCGGGGCCTGATCCTGAAGACCCCGGATCAAGTCCCACGTCGGGCTCCCTGCATGGAGCCTGCTTCTCCCTCTGCCTGTGTCTATGCCTCTCTCTCTCTCTCTGTGTCTCTCATGAATTAATAAATAAAATCTTTAGAAAAACCCCTCATTATTGTAACGAGTGACAACAAAAGAATCAATAAGATCCAGCTTCTGTATCTGATGAAAACTTTGGAAAAATAAGCTTAGACATTTGTTTGTTAATATGACCATCTGTGGGTATTTATTTTTTGTAGATATTTTATTTTTAAAGATTTTTATTTATTCATGAGAGACACGCAGAGAGAGGCACAGAGAGGAGTTCAATGCTGGGATCTGGGGGGAGAGCGTGGCCTGGTCTGGGCATCAGACAAGAACATTGCAGCTGGGGAGGCTGTGCAGTGGGGCAGTGGGAGCAACTGGGGCTAGAAGACAGGTGAAGGTGGTGCCAGGAAATTAGTCTTGACCTTTAGGAAACAGTTATTGAAGGATTTTAGGTAATGATGTGACAGGGTCCTGGTCCTGGGGTCAAACCCAGAGGCACCCCTTCTCTTTGGAGACCATCCCCCCTTTTCTTGGGCATCACCCCCTTTCACTATCATCATTGGTTCCTTGTCAGATACTTTCATTCTGACAGGTTTCCCCCTTACTCCCTTACAGAGAACACTTCAAATCCCATTGCTTTCTGGAAATAACTCTTTTTTTAAAAGTAAGCTAGAGGCCCAATATAGGGCTTGAAATCAGAACCCCAAGATCAAGAATTGCATGGTCTGCCAACCGCACTAGGCAGGAGTCCCTGCCACTGTTTTGTTTTTGTTTTTGTTTTTTTCAAACAGGCTGGTGGAGAGAAAAGCAAGACAGATGGTTTGAATGTTCTCTAAGACACAAAATCATACCCTTTCAGGTCCAGTGAAGTCACAGAATAAAAAGTAAGGTCATAGTGACTTTTAGGTAGATGTCAAATATCCAGTTCATATGGTAATTCCATGTTTAGTGTTCCCCAGAGCTGCCACCTTACTCTCAAAAAGAGGCAGTACTGATGCCAGGGACTTACTCAGTATGGATATAAATAAGATGTCAGAACTAGAGTTCAGAATAATGGTTAAATGATACTAGCAGGGGGGACACCTGGGTGGCTCGGTGGTTGAGCATCTGCCTTTGGCTCAGGTCGTGATCCTGGGGTCCTGGCTTTGAATCCCACATTGGGCTCCCTGCAGGGAGTCTGCTTCTCCCTCTGCCTGTGTCTCTGCCTCTCTCTGTGCCTCTCATGAATAAATAAACACAATCTTTTAAAAAGAGATACTAGCAGGCCTTGAAAAAAGCATAGAAGACACTAGAGAATCCCTTTCTGGAGAAATAAAAGAACTGAAATCTAATCAAGTGGAAATAAAAAGGCTATTAATGAGATGCAAAAATAAATGGAGGCTCTAACTGCTAGTATAAATGAGGCAGAAGAGAGAATTAGTGATCTGGAAGACAATATGATGGAGAATAAAGGAGCTGAGAAAAAGAGAGATAGATAGTGGATCATGAGGGGAGAATTTGAGAGATAAGTCATCCACAAAGCAACACAATATTACCATAGTTGTGATTTCAGAAGAAGAAAAAAGAGAGAAGGGGGCAGAATTGAAGCAAATTATAGCCAAGAACTTCCCTAATCTGGGGAAGGAAATAGGCTTCCAAATCCAGGAGGCATAGAGAACCCTCCTCAAAATTAATTAAAATAGGTCAATACCCCAACAAACAATAGTGAAGCTTACAAATCTCAGAGACAGAGAAAATTCTGAAAGCAGGTTGGGACAAGAGATCCATAACCTATAAGGGTAGACACATCAGCCTGTCAGGAGACCTGTCCACAGAGACCTGGCAGGCCAGAAAAGACTGGCATGATATATTCAGAGTGCTAAGTGAGAAAAATACATAGCCAAGAATACTTTATCCAGCTAGGAGGTCATTCAAAATAGAAAGATAGACAAAAAGCTTCCAGAAGAAACAGAAACTTAAAGAATTTGTGATCACCAAGCCAGCCCTAAAAGAAATATTAAAAGAGACGCTTTAAGTGAAGAGAGAGTCCAAAAAGTAACATAGACCAGAAAGGAACAGAGACAATATACAGAAACAGTGACTTTACTGGTAATACAATGGCACTAAATTCATATCTTTTGATAGTTATTCTTAATGTAGATGGCTAAATGCTCTAATCAAAAGACAAGGGGTATCAGATTGGATGAAAAAGCAAGACCCATTAATATGCTGTCTGCAAGAGGCTCATTTTAGACCCAAAGACACCGCCAGATTGAAGAAGTCAGATGGAAAACCATTTACCATGCTAATGATATCAAGAGAAAGCTGGGGCGGCGATCCTTGTATCAAATTAGATTTTAACCCAAAAACTGTAATAAGAGATGAGGAAGGACACTATATCATAAATAAAAGGGTCTTTCCAACAAGAAGATCTAACAATTGTAAATATCTATGCCTCTAACATGGGAGCAGCCAGTTATATAAGCCAATGAATAATAAAATTAAAGAAACACATCGATAATAATACAACAATGGAAGGGGACTTTAACACCCCACTCACTGCAATGGATAGATTATTTAAGCAGAAGATCAATAAGGAAACAAGGGCTTTGAATGACACACTGCACCAGATGGACTTCATAGATATATTCAGAACATTCCATCCTAAAGTAACAGAATACACATTCCTTTCACGTGGACGTGGAACATTCTCCAGAATAAGATCACATACTGGGTCACAAATCAGGTCTCAGCCAGTACTAAAAGACTGAGGTAATTCCCTGCATAGTTTCAGACCACAATGCTTTGAAACTGGAACTCAATCACAAGAGGAAATTTGGAAAGAACTCAAGTACATGGAGGCTAAAGAGAATCTACTAAAGAATGAACAAGACAACCAGGAAATTAGGGGATCCCTGGGTGGCTCAGTGGTTTAGTGCCTGCCTTCGGCCCAGGGCGTGATCCTGGAATCCCGGGATCGAGTCCCACATCAGGCTCCCTGCATGGAGCCTGCTTCTCCCTCTGCCTGTGTCTCTTCCTCTCTCTCTCTCTCTCAATCTGTGTCTCTCATGAATAAATAACAAAACCTCCAGGAAATTAAAGAAGAATTTAAAAAATTCATGGAAACAAAGAAAATGAAAGCACAACTGGTCTATCTTTCTCTTATCTACATTTCTTACATATAATGGTTTTATCCTATATTTTGATATATTTTTTCAAAGTTTTCTTGGATAATCTTAAATGTCTTGTCTTTCATGTAATCTTTATAATCAGTTTATAGGTAGTCCTTTCAAATCCCCGGACTCCTGGGTGCCTCAGTGGTGGAGCATCTGCCTTTCTCTCAGGTAGTGATCCTGGGGTCCTGGGATCGAGTTCTGCAGTGGGCTTCCCGCAGGGAGCCTGCTTCTCCCTCTGCCCGTGTCTCTGCCTGTGTGTGTGTGTGTGTCTGTGTGTGTGTGTGTGTGTGTGAGATGAATAAATAAATAAAATATTTAAAAAATCCTTCCAAATCTCCTTTACTGTAGCAACTTCATGCCAATTATTGATATGTAGATGTAAAATATTACATGCTTTGTATTTTATTTGCTAATGACCCTATTCTATCTTCTTTTCCTCCCTATTGTAAATTCTGGGCATCTCAGGGCAGATTTCCTAATGGAATTTCACTGCTTGGCCTTGAAACTCTAGGCTCTTTTAACTACCAGTGCAAGAACTCTGCAAGATAAGAGAAAATGTTGCATCTTCCCCTACAACTGCAGAGAAAAGTAGGTGGCATTCTGTCTGGTGAAGCTATTCTTATAGACTCTCCTCAGTTAGTCTTGTAAATCACCAGAACTTAGATATTTTTGCTACCTGTGAAAGTATTCCACAACTTCTAAGAAGGCTGTCATTCTGATTGGCCCATTTTGATTAATAATGTATTGTTCTACAAACATTTTTAATGGACATTTATGTTTTTAAAAAAGTATAAATACTTGTGAACTTCCTTTGTTTATGCAGAAAGGATCTTTGGCACTTCCTCCTCCTCCATGCATAAAACATAAAACACCAATTCTTCTAGATTTTTTTTCAATTCTTCTAGATTAAAAAAAAAGATTTATTTATTTATTTGAGATAGAGAGAGAGAGAGAGCTCACAGAGGGAGAGGGAGAAGCAGACTCCCCGCTGAGCAGGGAGCCCAATTCGGGGCTGGATCCCAGGACCCTGGGATCATGACCTGAGCCTAAGGCAGAGACTTAACCAACTGAGCCATAGAGGTGCCCTTATAATTCTTTTAGGTTTTTTATTTCAGCAAAGATTTAAAAATTTTCATCTTATCTAAATAAACCAATGGTGCTGTGATGCGATTTTGATGAACTGAACACAAAGTGGTGCCCTGGGGACAACGTGAGCCGATACACTAGCCAAGGAAAGCAAGTGAAGTTTAACTGTTGGTAGTCTACTATGGAGTCCCTTGGCTTCTATCCACCGTCTCCAATCAGTGGAAACAATGCTGAAGTGCTATTTTGCTTAGAAAATCAATGGGGACATTGCATATTAGGGTAGATTATAGTTATGATGAAGAGACCCCAAATATGCAGTGGCTAAGATAGGATCGCATTTCTCCTCATTGTACCAATCAGGCTGTCATTCTGAGTGAGTTAGGGAGTCTACTACTCAATTCAAGAGTCCAGTTTTCTTCTTCTTGTTTTTCTTCCATTCCATAGGATATGATACTCCATGTGATTGAGGTTGGGTTGTAACCAGTAGGAATGAGGGAGAGAATATGATAGCATATTCTCTGCCGACGACAGTTAATAAAGCTGTATTACATACTTGAAATTTATTAAGATTTGATCTTAATGGTTCTCCTTTTAAAAGAAGGTAACTGCCTGACTTTGACCGCATCAACATTTTTTCCAGATAAGTCTCCTGAGGCAAGGGAAATAATAGCAAAAATAAATTATTGGGACCACATCAAAATTAAAAGCTTCTGCACAGCAAAGGAAACAATCAACAAAGCTAAAAGGCAACCCATAGAATAGGAGAAGATATTTGCAAATGACATAGCTGATAAAGGGCTAGTCTCTAAAATCTATAAAGAACTGATACAACTCAACATCTCCCAACACAAATAATCCAATTAAAAATGGGCAGAAGACATGAACAGACATTTCTCCAGAGAAGACGTCCACTCGGCCAATGGACACATGAAACGATGCTCAACATCACTCATCATCAGGGAAATGCAAATCAAAGCCACAATGGGATATCACCTCACACTTGTCAGAATGGCTAAAACCAAAACCAGAAGAAACAGCAAGTGTTGGTGAGGATGTGGAGAGAAAGGAACCCTCTTGCACTGTTAGAAGGAATGCAAACTGGTGCAGCCACTGTGGAAAACGTATGGAGGTTCCTCAAAAAGTTAAAAATAGAACTACCCTACTACCTAGCAATTATACTTCTGGGTATCAACCCAAGAAATACAAAAACAGTAATTCAAAGGGATACATGCACCCTATGTTTGCTGCAGCATTATCTACAATAGGTAAATTATGGGAGTAGCCCAAATGTTCATCAATAGATGAATGGATAAAAAAAGAAGTGGTATATAAATATAATGGAATATTATTCAGCCATAAAGAAGTGTAAAATCTTGCCATTTGTAAGACATGGATGGATCTAGAGAGTGTAATACCAAGTGAAATAAGTCGGTCAGGGAAAGACAAACACTATATGAGCAAAGGGGAAAAAAGAGAGAGGGAGGCAAACCAAGAACCAGACTCTTAACGATTGAGAAGAAACTGATGGTCATTAGAATGGGTTAAACAGGGATCCCTGGGTGGCTCAGTGGTTGAGCATCTGCCCTCGGCTCAGGTCATGATTCTGGGGTCCTGGAACGGAGTCCCACATCGGCCTGCGAGGAACCTTCCTCTCTCTGTGTCTATGTCTCTGCCTCTCTCTCTGTGTCTCTCATGAATAAATAAATAAAAGCTTTTAAAAAATAGAATGGATTAAACAGGTGTCGGGGAATAAGGAGGGCACTTGTGATGAGCACCAGGTGTTGTATGGATGTGTTGAATCACCATATTGTATGCCTAAGACTAACATTACACTGCATGTCAACTACCCTGGAATTAATCCATTTCTGGGGATCTCTGGGTGGCTCAGTGGTAGCACCTGCCTTTGGCCCAGGGCATGATCCTGGAGTCCCGGGAATCTAGTCCCACGTCAGGCTCCCTGCATGGAGCCTGCTTCTCCCTCTGCCTGTGTCTCTGCATCTCTCTCTCTCTCTCTCTCTCTCTGAGTCTCTCATGAATAAATAAATAACATCTTTAAAAAAATTAAAAAACCCATTTCTAACGAGAAAAAAATAAAACACAAACAGGTAACTGGGAGACAATGGATATGTTCATTAGCTGGATTGTGGAATCACTTTTACCATGTGTACCTGTATCAAAACACTGCATTGTGCACTTTAAACATATACAATGTTTGTCAGTTATGCCTCAGTAAAGTGGGGAGAAGAAAAAGAAAGAGAATATTGAGGAGATGGGGTCTAATCTTGAGATGTTCCCCCAGGATTAGCTGACATCGCACCTGCTTGCCTTTGGTGAGAGAGAACTAAGTCACATGACCGTACCAAACTGCAGAGGAGGCTGGAAACTTCAGGTAGTTGGCTAGCCAGGAGGTAGGCTGCACTGCGAGTTGGATTGAATAAGGATAGACAGGACACTGCGGACAGGTGGCGACCGACATCGCACCTTGGAAAGGGCAAGAATTAGGTCTGCTGTCTTGCTGTTTTCTGTTGTCGGGGATCATTGTTTCTAATGTTTTTCTTTTGACAGATGGCATTGGGTGTGTGTCCGTGGAATACAGGTGACGTTTGATCCGTGAATCAGTAGCAGAGCTCAGAGGAAGAATTGCCTTTCTTGGAAAGAGTGTTTCTAGATCCAAAAGTTGGGTTTCCTTTGGGAACATTAAGACTCAACTGAGTGAGTTTTCTTGAGATGCTACTGGACCAGGCATAGAGTATGTAGTCTCCAAGACGGAAAGCGGGAACCTGAAAAAATGGCCTTTTCTCAAAATAGCTGCCTTCTAGGAGTATAGATAGAGGTGAAGTTTTGGGTCAGAGCTGTGCTTTCTATTCTGAATGCATGTATTTTCCCCTTTTCTTTCTGTAAAGACATTCCACACAGTCTGCACTTGTTGTTCTCACATTGTTTGAATATGAGATATTATGACTCAAGATATAGCCTCGAGTCAAAATCCATGTGAATTGAGGATTAAGAAGTGAAAATTGCAGGAAAATTCAACGACTCTAGTGGACACTAGATTTTCTGGTGTTAAAACAGTATGTTTGCCAAAGTTGTCAATTCCCCAAGGATTGGTACTATATAGACTCCATGAATAAGAAAAAGATAACTTCCTTCAGGAAGTTATTTCCTTTAAATAGAAGCATTAGAAAATAAATATAATAAAATTCTTAAAATTAAAGAGCTTCTGTTTTGTTTAATTATAAGAAATTAATAAGTGCCTATAAAAACCTAAAATAAGAAATCCCAGAGTGGCCAGGCTGTGAGAAAATAGAAATAAAGCCAAAATTGACAACGTTTTAAATATGACAGTCTTCTAAGAAAGATTCTCTTTAGGCTAGAAGTAAGAGACATACTGTCAGAAAAAAATGACATCTTAAAACTTCTCAGTCCTTGGAAAGAGAGCCAAGTCATTAATCACATTTATTACTTTCCACAAATACATTGACCCTGTTGTTTACGTTAGTCTCAGAGGGATAAAATCTTATGGCTTTTGTGTTGTAAAAGCATATTTTAAGTGAAAAATATTACTCAATCAAATGATAAAATATTTAGTGAAAAGAATAATGTTTCACACTGATGAGAAAAAATAAAATCCACGTTAACTGCGCAGAACAACTGTAATCAATAAAATTTTAATCAGTATTCTTATTTAAACACATTTTTTCTATCTCTCAAGTTTCTGGATGAGTAGAAGGAACACTTTTACTCATCCCTGCTGAGCGGTAAGCCAAAGGAAAAAAAAATGTGTGAGTTTCTATCACACGAACTATTAGCAGTCATAAAAAGCTTTAAAGAACGCTTTATTTTTTTTAAAAAAAGATTGTATTTATTTATTCATGAGAGACACAGAGAGAGGCAGAGACACAGGCAGAGGGAGAAGCAGGGTCTCTGTGGGGACCCCGATGCGAGACTTGATCCCAGGACCCTGGGGTCATGACTTGAGCCGAAGGCAGACGCTCAACCCCTTAGCCCCTCAGGTGTCTTAAGAACACTCTATATTGGAGATTTTTATTTATGTATTTATTTACTCATTAAAAATTTGTAAAAATGTAAGTATAGTTGACACAATGTTACATTACCTGCAGGTGTATATAGCACAGCGATTTGACATCTCTATGTGTTATGCTGTGCTCACTGCAGGGGTAGCTACTGCCTGTCACCACACTGCGCTATGTATGTGGACTAGATTCCATAAGGAATCTTTTTATTCTTATAACTGACTCCGTAACTGGAAGCCTGGACCTCCTGTTCCCCTTCACCCATCTTACCCACTCTTCACCCCACTTTCCTTTTCCTCAGGCCATCATAGATTTGTTCTCTGTATTTATAGGTCTGATTCTACTTTTTGTTTATTCCTTTGTTTTCTTAGATTCCATATATGAGTGGAAGCATATGGTATTTGAGCTTCTCAGTCTGACTCACTTCACTAAGCATTATACTCTTTAGATCCATTCATGTTGTCCCAATGGCAGGAGCTCATCCTTTTTTTTATGCTGAGCAATGTTGATATATGTACGTGTATATATTTATATACACACACATATATCACATCTTCTTTTTTTTAAAAAGATTTTATTTATTTATTTATTCGTGAGAGACCCAGAGAGAGAGGCAGGGACACAGGCAGAGGGAGAAGCAGGCTCCCTGTGCCCAATGCGGAACTCCATCCCAGGACCCCAAGGTCACGCCCTGAGCCAAAGATAGAGGTTCAACCACTGAGCCCCCCAGGCAGTTTAATATGCAAACTTTCTCTTTTGGAACCGGATTTCATGTTTAGACGTCTTGTACACCTAATTGTTTGCTGTATCTGAGCATGCACACCACTGCATGCTGGGATCCCCATTCTCACTCCTGGCTCAGAGGAGGAGTGGGGCTCAAGGGGGGCATTGTTTGCTTTTCTTGCGGGAGGATCTTCCTCCAGTGATGGTGATGTCACCATCACCCAGGTCTAAGCTCGGGGGGTGGGGAGGATGGGGGGGGTAGTTTCTCCAGGATGGTGACTCCCTTTCCTGGATGAACTTTGGAATTTCCCCTGATGGGATAGTCAGAAAATAAAATTCTATGAACCACCACCTCACCCCCCGCTGCCTGTCTCTGCCTCTCTCTCTATGTCTTTCATGAATAAATAAATAAAATATTTTTTAAAAATGAAAGAACTGGGGAGCTGCACTACGCATCCCTTTTTCAGACTTTCCCTCGGTCACCCCGCTGCCTGTGGGGCGAAAGCTCTGCACTTACCCCCTGCTCAGTGTTCACCTGACTGAACCAGTGCCTTGGCTTTGGAGCTGTGGAGCAGTTTGCAGCCTGCACAGAGCCCGCACGGCGTCCGCTCCAGGGAGGGCCAGCGGGAGATGCTTCAGAGGAAGTTTGGGGGGGGTTTCCAAGTTTTATATAATTTTCCCAGATAACCCATCCCAATGCTCGTTTCTTCGTCAATACCCTCAGTCCTCTGTGATGGGACTTGATAATATGCATCCAACTAACTCTGATTCTGCACCCCACAGACTCTCTAGCCTTTTTTTTGAAGGCAACTCAGGAGTTAGAAAAGAAGACAAATTCTTTTAGAAGTGGTCATGAAATGTGTTTTACTCTGTGTTGAAAACCGGGATATAGACCCAGTGAGGTCTTTTTGCCTTCAAAGCCCTGGGAGTAGATTGCAGAGCTGAGGTTTACAACATGACAGAATGTGAAAGCTCAGGGAACACCTTTTTTTTTTTTTAATTTTATTTTCTCTTCTCTGTTTTCCTTTCCTTTTCTCTTCTTTTATTAATTTAATTTTAACTCCAATGAGTTAATGCACAGTGTAACATTAGTTTCAAGTGTACAATACAGTGATCCAAACATTCTATACATCACTCAGTGATCCTCACAAGTGCCCTTCTTCATCCATCACTCCATCCCCTCCCCTTCAGTTTGTTCTCTAGAGTTAAGAGTTGGCTTCTTGATTTGCTTCTCTTCTTTATCCATTGCTTGTTTGTTTTGTTTCTTAAATTCCACATGAGTGAAATCATGTGGTGTTTGTCTTTCTCTGACTGACTTATTTCACTTAGCACTGTGCCCTCTAGCTCCACCCAGATTGTTGCAAATGGCAAGATTTCATTCTTTTTGATGGCTGAGTCATATTCCATTGTATATATACAGCACATCTTCTTTATCCATTCATCAGTCGATGGACACTTGGGCTGTTTCCCTATTTTGGCTGTTGTTGATAATGCTGCAGAAACACCCATATTTTAAAGGATAGGTCAGAAGGGGAAATGAGCAAAGGTGACAAGGGACAGAACAGAAAGAAGACTAAGGAAGGGAGGTGTCTGAAAGCCATGGGTGGGTGTCAGAGTGCAGTAAACCTTGTGCATTATTAAATATTCTATGCAAAAAACATCTACTCAATAGGCAAGAATTAAGCAAAGAAAACCTTTCTGATTTAACTAGTTTGCTGTGCGCGCTTTGAATTGTTTTAACTTAAAAACATCAGATGAGCTCAGAGGGGCTCAGAGGACATGAGCAGAGCTCACACAGTGTTGGCTGCAAGTCACAGACATACCTCCACCCACCCACAGGGCCCCCTCACCGACCCTCCCCTCCCTCGGGGGAGCAGGAGACCCGAGGCTCACTCTCTAGAGAAGGTGGGCTCTGGGCTCACCGACACCTGTGCGTAGCTGAGGATGGGAGGAGATGTAGTCCTAAAAACAAGGGATTGCATGAAAATCTAAAGGATGACTTCTGAGGTCCCCCCATTTCTTTCTCACACCAAATGCTGGTGGCCAACAGCCTCTTCCCCGGAAATTCCTATCAGATGAGTCTGATCGTCTTGAGGCAAGTACGGACAGCTGGGTTCTCCTAAGGACAGAGGAGGCTGGCAGCGGCAGCTGGCAGCGGCAGGGAGGTCTGCCCTAGGGCGGGCCTCCCCCAGGCCCCAGGAGCTTCCCACCCTCTCCTCAGCGGCCCACTTTCTGGAAGGACCTCCCGCAGGAAACCAGTCTCTGCTCTTCTTCCCTCCCTGACCGCTCCGCCTGGGCCTTCTTTGCTAACACCCACTTGTGTCTAACTCGGGCCGGAGTACTGGCGGAGGTCGGTCCGGGAAGCCGGCACAGCAGGGGGCGGCAGGCTGTTGACACCAGCCCCCCAGGGGCGGTGAGGGACCAGGATGGACACACAAGAAGACCCGCGGTGATGCTGATGGCGCAGGGAGGCTGGGGGGGGAGGGCGGGGGGGCTGGTCCTTCAAGCTTCTCTGAATGCGTGCAAAGTTTGCCCTCCCACACTGACCCTGGTCTGATGTGGGTTAGGTCTGCTCCACGTGGGGAGGGTTTCTGGGCAGCGTGTCAGCCCTGCGGGGGCAGGTGGGGGACGCACGGCAGCTCCTCTCCGAGCACCGCAGCTCGAGCGCTGGGTCTCCTGCTCTCACCCCCTCGCGACCTCGTGCACGCAGGTGTGAAATATCACCTGTCTACTGAGACTCCCAGAGTGCGCCTTCAGCGTGGCCCCACCCCTGGGCTCCAAGTCAGAAGCTGTGACTTCCCCTAAAACGTCGCCTGTGACGTCACAGCGTCTCACACCTCCGCTCCCCCGCCCCCGCCTCTGGGGGGAGGGCACCCCGGCCCTGGAGGCTCCCAGGAACGCCCCTCCGCGTCTCCTCCTGTCAGCCAGGCCTGTCTGCTCCCCCTGCGGCCCGGAGCCTCTGGGCCCCTGCTCACGACCGCCTCGCGCAAGCCTGGAGCTCCGCCTGCGCTGTCGGCAGCATCTCAGGAGCCCCGACTTCTGCTCCCATCTCGCTCCCCTCTCCGCAGGCTGTCAACCACCGCCCCCCCGCCCCCCCACTCTGCTCCTGGGGCGCCTCTCCGTCAGCGTCAGCGCCCTGCGCCTTCCACCTGATTCCGAGTGAAAAGTGAGGACCCCGTGGTTCTCCCCACAGCCCGACCCATCCGGCGCCCCATTTCCTCTCTGAACTCATGCTCTGCCTCGCTTTCCCCTGCTCACTCGGCTCTAGCTAGCTACAGGGCTTTTCTCTTCCTCAAACATGCCAGGCACCCTCTCACTTTAGGATTTTTTTTAACCCTTTACTTGCTGTTCTCTCAACAGCAAATGCTTTCCTTCTAGAAGTATCCATGGCTCACACTCCCTTAAGGATTTTCCTTAGAGGTCGCCTTCTTAGCCGGGGCTTCCCTGGACACCTGTAACCCTCCTCCGCCACTGCCAACCTGCTCTTCTATTCCTCCATGGCACTCAGCAGTTTTGGGGGGCATATTATGTGCTTTACTTATTTATTTACCTATTGTTTGTCTTCTTGTACTAAAATCTCTGGGCTCTGTGAGGCTGAAATTTTTCCTTCTTTATGTTTTGTTGACAGATTTATCCTCAGTAGTGGGGTGCCAAGGATGCTGTTCAAAATTGGGGCTCCTGTTGGCGTTTGAAATGTATACATCTAGGGATCCCTGGGTGGTGCAGCGGTTTGGCGCCTGCCTTTGGCCCAGGGCGCGATCCTGGAGATCCGGGATCGAATCCCACATCGGGCTCCCGGTGCATGGAGCCTGCTTCTCCCTCTGCCTGTGTCTCTGCCTCTTCTCTCTCTCTCTCTCTCTGTGACTATCGTAAATAAATTTAAAAAAAATTAAAATGTATACATCTAAAGCACTGTAAGAATGGTGAAATGTGGGTGCCCAGGGGGCTTGGTGGGGGAGCGTCTGCCTTCGGCTAAGGGCGTGACCCTGGGGTCCTAGGATGAGTCCCACATCGGGCTCCCCACAAGGAGCCTGCTTCTCCCTCTGCCTGTGTCTCTGCCTCTCTATGTGTCTCTCGTGAATAAATAAATAAAATCTCTAAAAAACAAAAAAGAATGGTGAAATGCATACCTACATTTTTGGCAAGAAAAAATTTACTACATGTGTGATATATTTGACAGACTTTGAAAACCATCTTTTGTTACGTGCCTTAAAATTTAAACCGCCATAAAAACAATGACTGCCGTTTATGAGTGCATGGCTTTACTGGAAACTTCATCTCATAGAGGAGGGCAGCTGTGAGAAAATAACCCATTCCATGTGTCAGCTTTGCTGAGTATGTCACTTTGCTGAGTTCTCAGAGCTTGGAACAGTGCTTGGCACAGACAGCATGCCCAGTATTTGTTGGGTGGAAGGATGAGTTGGGGAGCAGGAGATCTTTCAGAGGAGAGAGGAAGTGGATTTCCCAGATAGTGAAGAATTCACAAATGATAAGTGTGCAGCTGGTCCAGCGGGATGAGAGCCCGGTGGCAGGAGGAGCACGGAGGGCTCCTATAGAAATGATTCCAATCAGAAAATGAACTGCCAGCTTAACTTGTGTGTCTAGAAGAGTTTGGAGATGAATTAATGATAAGCATATAGGAAACTAAGTCAATGAAAAAAATTGGGCTATTATTAATTCCTAGAAAACATTTTTTTTTTTTTTGTAAGAAAAAAATACAAGAGCACCTGGCTCGGTCGGCTAAGCATCCAGCTCTTGATTTTGGCTCAGGTCATGATTTCAGGGTCGTGAGAGTCCTGTGGAAAATATTCCACACTGTCTCCTGTGAAAATAACCCCAAGCCTCTAAAAAAAATTTTTTTTTCAATGAGGATGATAATAGCGATAATGTTTTTCTCTGACAGGAGTATTCATATTACCACACTTGTTTTCATCCAACTAGAAACATCTACACATTTTATATCTTCATCCAGAAAAGGATCAGTCTGGCTTTCCTTTCTCCCCCATTCATGAAGAAAAATATAACAGGGGTGCCTCAATGGCTCAGTTGGTGAAGCGTCTGCTTTCCGCTCAGGTCATGATCTCAGGATCCTGGGATCGAGTCCCGCATTGGGCTCCCTGCTCAGCAGGGAGTCTACTTCTCCCTCTCCCTCTGCAGCTCCCCTTGCTCATGCTCCCTCTCTCTCAAATAAAAAGTAAAATCTTTGAAAAAGAAAAAAGAATAGGAAAATAATGACTCTTCTTGATTTCTTATTTAAGCAAAGAGCATGGAAGTCTTGCTTCATTAAAATTAAGAAAGAAATGGTGCCATTATGTGGTTTGGCTGAACTGAGCAGAAAGTGGTGGATTGAAGGCTGTACCCACACCACTGCCAACCTGAGACCTCGAAAGAAAAGTAAGATTAGCCTCTGTTCTGCACTGAAAGTTTGTGTCTCCCCCAAATTGGTATGTTGACACCCTCATCGCCAGTGTGATAGTGTTTAGCATGGGGTGTTTTGGAGGTCATTAGGTCATGGGGCTGGAGGCACCATGAATGGGGTTAGTGTCCTTGTAAGAAGAAGCAAGGGAGAGCCTGCTTCCTCTCCTCTGCCCTCTGCCACGTGTAGGAACAATGGCATGATGACCAAGTGACGACCTGGAATAGGGCTCCCACCGGGCACCGGACCTTGGAGGAACGGCCCCTGTTGGGTCCTGGTGAGGCCTGCCCGCTCCACCATCTGTCTAACCAACGGTTAACGATGCTGCTGAAAAGCTACCATGTGAAAACATCTACAGCTATGAGTATTGATCAGGGTGGGTTGAGATCAATAGCTCCAGGAAATAGAACTTTATTTCTCTCTAAAGGAACAGCCCAGGGCAGGTGCTCCAGGTAACCTGGAAGCTCTACTCCATAGGTCAAGGGCCTGGGTTTTTGCAGCCAGGGGGTTTTTATTTCCTGATCAAAGCTGAGTTGTGGTCAGCAGGCAGTGGAACACCATCTGGTCTTAGGGTGTGCCACTGGAGGCATGAGAATGGCCAGGCCACCTGCAGGGTCCAGCTCCCCTATAATTTCATCATTCCTCAGTCTTGAGGGATTGGGTGACCTCCGCTCTCCTACTTCCTTCTGAAAAAGGGTACTGTGTTGGGGATTTGGGGAATGAAACAACCCTGGCACTTGGCTTGACATGTGTAGTCTGTATGACTCAAAACTTAGCTGCCTCTTTGGTTCTTCTGGGGAAGCATGGAAAAGCACATTCTTAAAAAATTACATGTCCAACTAATGAGATGCAGAGTACAAATAACCCAAACCTTAGCATTCCTTGTGACATTGATCTAATCCCTTGAAGAATGCTGGAAAAGAGTCCAGTAAACCAATCAGTTCCTGCAGGCGTCTCTGGGGAAATCTGCCACAGCCAACTGGCTTGCTTTCTGATTTTAACTAAATGAATTTTCACTTCTGCAGAACTGTTGATATAAACATAGTAAATTGTGTTAGCAAGGACAATGCACTCCACCCTGTTCTGCAAGAAAATAGTCCCAAGCAATTAAATCATCAAGCACTACTTCGGCTAATGAACTTCTTTCCTTTTGTGGCACAACAAGGCCAAGAGTAGTTTCTGTGGGCCACAGCTTCATGAGTGGTTTCTGCCACTCCTTGGAAAGGGAGAAAATTATTTTTGCTTTCTGCTAGGTTTTTCTTCTCTTCTGTTTGTTATCTTATATATTTTTGCTGGATGACACAGGATATGTATTCATGAAATACAGATGACATTTATCTATGAGCTGAGGCAAGTGGATTTTTTCTCTTTGAGAAAATTGCAGCCCCTATGAATGAGTTTTATACTCTGCTGCTGGACTGTTGTGGGGTCCTGAATCTCAAAGAAGGAGAATCAGTGACCTAAGAAGTCTTCTTGTTCTCGATGACAGGAGCCTATCATCTTCTGAGTCCAGCTGAAGCTCAGGGCTGAGTTGTGTTTTCTGATTGCATACATTTTCCCCCTTCTTATCCTTGGAAGAAAAGAGATTGTATAAATACCCAAAGTTGCTCATCTCAATTCAGTTGTTTTTTTCCCATTATTCATATAAGGAATGTTTTTCCCTGTATGAAAACCTATATTAATTGAGAGATGAATGGTGGAGTATTGTTGATAATTCTGGGATTCTAATGGACTCTGGTTTTTCTGATGATGAAGAAATACATTTGAGGAAGCTGTATGTTCTTTAGTTTTTAAAAATATTTATTTATTTATTTGAGAGAGAGAGAGAGAGCATGTGCAAGCAAGTGCATGTGAGTCGGGGAAGGACAAAGAGAGAGAGAATCTTAAGCAAACTCTCCACTGAATGTGGAGCCTGACTGGATTGGATGATCCGTCCCAAGACCCTGAGATCATGACCTGAGCTGAACCAAGACTGGGACGATCACCAGACTGAGCAACCCTGGTGTCCCTAAGCTGTATGTTCTTTAAAAAGTATTGGCATAAAAAAAAAAAAGTATTGGCATAGGGACATCTGGGTGGCTCAGTGGTTGGGTGTCTGCCTTCAGTTTGGAGCATGATGCTGCATGCTCTGCTGCAAACACAGAGATTGAGGCCCACATCGGGCTCCCTATGGAGAGCCTACTTCTCCCTCTGCCTATATCTTGGCTCTCTCTCTGTGTCTCTCATTAATAATAATAATAATAATAATAATAATAAAGAACTGGCACAATATTAGCAAACCAAATCTAACAATACATTAAAAAAAATAATTCACTACAGTCAATTGGGATTTATTCCTGGGATGCAGGAGTGGTTCAGTCTTCACAAATCAACCAATGTGATGCATCATATCAACGAGAGAAAAAAATGGGAACTGTAAGAACATTTCAATAGATACAGAAAAAGCATTCAACAAAATATATCACCCCTTCATGATAAAAATGCTCAATAACTGGGCGTTGTATGTAAATGATGAATCACTAGAGTCTACTCCTGAAACTAATATTACACTATATGTTAACTAATTAGAATTTTTTTAACTAATTAGAATTTAAATAAAAATTTGGAGAGAAAAATCCAAATTAAGCAGACTGCAAAGCAAGACGAATGTGAATATCAGCAGAAAGAGCTGGAGAAAGTCTGTAATTCCATCATTACCAATATGTAACAGAGTGCAGGAGGTGTGCCAGGAGGAATGTCTGAGGGCTTCCCTCATGGTGGAGCTCTTCCATCTGGTAGTGCTTCCTCTGGGTCCACCATTGAAGATGTTCATTAAGCCAGCTTGAGCATAGATTGTTCCACAAAACATCAGATGACTCAAATTTGTAGTAAATTCCATGGCATTTTAAAAGTTGAGCTTCTATAGTAAATAACTGGGCATTCTTAATACTTGAATGTGGAATATATGTACAGAGAAAGGAAATAACATTACACTTTATAAGTACTGTAGGTGGAAAATGCAATGTCTTAAATAAAAGTATATTTAAAATTGGCACCAAAACAAACAAAAAAATCCCCCAAAAAACCACAAAAAATGCTCAACCAAGTACACTTAGAAGGAATATACCTTAATGTAATAAAGGCAACATATGAAAACCCCACAGCTAACATCATACTCAATTGTGAAAAACTAAGAGCTTTTCCCCTAAGATCTGGAACAAGACAAGGATGTCCACTCTCATCACTTTTATTCAACATGGTACTAGCAGTCCTATCCACAGCAATCAGACAAGAAAAAAGGAATAAAAGACATCCAAATTGATAAGGAAGAAATAAAACTTTCACTATTTGCAGATAATATGATGCTATACATAGAAAACCCTAAAGACTCCCCCCAAAAGCTACCAGAACTGATAACTGAATTCAGTAAGGCCCCAGGATACAAAATGAATATACAGAAATTTGTGGCATTTCTACACACTAACAATGAAGTATCAGAAAGAGAAATTGAGAAAACAATCCCATTTACAATTTCACCAAAAAAGAATAAGATACCTAGGAATAACCTTGACCAAGGAGGTAAAAGATTGGTACTCTGAAAACTATAAAAACATTGATGAATGAAATTGAAAATGACACAAACAAATGGAAAGACATTTCATGCTCATGGATTGGAAGAACAAATATTGTTAAAATGTCCATACTACAGATTTATTGGAACCTACAGAATTAATGCAATACTTACCAAAATACCAACAGCTTTTTTTCACAAACTATCCTAAATTGTATATGGAACCACAAAAGACCCTAAATAGCCAAAGCAACCTTGAAAATGAAAAACAAAACTGGAGGAGTCACCATCCTAGAGATCAAGTTATACTACAAAGCTGTAGTAATCAAAACACTATGGTACTGGCATAAAAACAGACACATAGATCAACAAAACAGAATAGAAAGCCCAGAACTAAACCCAAACCTATATGGTCAATTAACCTTCAACAAAGGAGGCAAAAATATACAATGGGAAAAAGATGTTCTCTTCAATAAATGGTACTCGAAAACTGGACAGCTACAGGCAAAAGAATGAAAACAGGCCACTTTCTTACACCATACACAAAAATAAAATGGGTTAAAGACCTAAATATGAGGACTGAAACCATAAAAATCCTAGAAAAGAGCACAGGCAGTAAGGTCTCTGACATCAGCCATAACAACTTCTTTCTAGATATGTCTCCTGAGTCATGGAAAAAAATTGGCTATTGGGACCACATCAAAATAAAACGCTTCTGCACAGCAAAGGAAACAATCAACAAAACTACAAGGCAACCTACAGAATAGAAGATACTTGCAAATGACAGATCGAAAAAAGGATGAGTATCCAAAATCTATAAAGAACTTATACAACTCAATACCACCCCTCCAAACATACAATTGAAAAATGGGCAGAAGACATGAAGATATGTCTTCTCCAAAGAAGACATCCAGATGGCCATTATTCATCATCAGGGAAATGCAAATCAAAACCACAGTCTGTCAGAACAACTAATATCAAAAAGATGAGAAATAACAAGTGTTGGCAAGGATGTGGAGAAAAAGGAACCCTCGTGCACTGGGTCAGTGGGAGTGCAAACTGGTGCAGCCACTATGGAAATCAGTAGGGGAATTCCTCAAAATATTAAAAATAGAAATACCATATAATCTAGTAATTCTACTACTGGGTATTTACCCAAAGAACATGAAAACACAACTTTGAAAAGACATGCGGGGATCCCTGGGTGGCGCAGTGGTTTAGCGCCTGCCTTTGGCCCAGGGCGCGATCCTGGAGACCCGGGATCGAATCCCACGTCAGGCTCCCGGTGCATGGAGCCTGCTTCTCCCTCTGCCTGTGTCTCTGCCTCTCTCTCTCTCTCTCTGTGACTATCATAAATAAATAAAAATTAAAAAAAAAATTAAAAAAAAAAAAAAAGAAAAGACATGCGCACCCCTATGTTTATCATGGCATTATTTACAATAGCAAAATTATGGAAGCAGCCCACATGTTCACTGATGGAGTAAAGGACAAAGAAGATGTGGTATGTACACACACACACACACACACACACACACAGGAATATGACTCAGCCATATAAAAGAATGGAATCTTGCCACTTGCAACAATGTGGATGGATTCAGAGGATATCATGCTGAGCCCAAATAAGCCGGTCAGAGAAAGACAAATACCATATGATCTCACTCATGTGTGGAATCTAAGAAACAAAGCAAACAAAGAAAAAAAGAGACAAATCAAGAAACAGACTCTTAACTCTAGAGAAGAAACTGATGGCCACCAGAAGGGAGGTGGGTGGGAGGATGAGGGAGACAGGTGATGGGGACTAAGGAAGGCACTTGTCCTGATGAGTGCCAGGTGATGAGTGGAAGAGTTGAATCACCATAATGTACACCTGAAATGCATACGATGCAGTATGTTAACTATCCTGGAAAGTTTTAAAAAGTACTGACATAAATACTACAGATATGAGGAAGGAAAGTAATTTCCTTTAGAGAGCACTTCATTAATGATATGGGATGACTCATTTCTGAAGGTCGCTTGAAAATAAAGAGTGCAAAGTCAAATTCAGCAGAGCTTCTATTTTATTAGTTATGAGACATCTCCAAGGGTTGATCACCACCTCGGGAACCTCAGACTCCAGTGCTCTGAGAAAGTCTTGGACAAGCCGAGGAGCCACAGGACAGAAATTCCCCAGTGAAGGAGTCTTGCTGCAGACAGAAATGGCCCAGCGGCTCTCCGGGGCTGGGGGGCATCCTGGGGAAAGCCCAGCCCGGGTGGGAGTGCCGCAGTGATTGCTGGGGACGGGTGACAGCTGGAGGCTGTGTCCCCCCCCCCCACACACACACATTCCCTGCAGCAGACTCTCTTGAAGGGATCTCTGAGAGTCTCACCTCCATGGCCACTCTGGGGAGAGAATCTTATCCTTCCTCTTCTAGTTGTGAAAGGGAGTTTTTGAGTGAAAAAATTCACTCGCGTTATGAAATATTTGGTTAGAAGATAAATTTGATATGCTTGTGGGGATATAAGGAAATCCATGGAAGTAATCATGCACAAATATTACTAATAAAAATTAAACTAATGTCTACTGAGTTAGCAGGTAAAGAGGAAATGTGTCAACTCTACTTCAATTTTAAAAATCCTTCTTACACACAAATATCAAAAGAATGAACAGTTGACCATCAAAAAAATACTAGTAGATGTAATCTTAGAATAAAGAGCAGCTGTTTATATTAAATAAATCTAGTCTTATCAAGACTTTTTTTTAAAAAAAAGAAGAACAAATATATAAATTTGTATCAGGCTAACTATTAATTAAAAGACTTTTAAGAAACTTAAAAAAATGATTTTATTTTTAAGTAGTCTCTACACCCAATATGGGGCTCGAACCTACAACTTCTAGATGAAGAGTCCCATACTCCACTAACTGAGCCTAAGAAACTCTTCTATTAATTTTTAAAAAATATTTAATTAATTTATTTATTTGAGGGAGAGAGCGAGAGAGCGAGAGAGCACAGGAGCAGTGAGGAGGGACAGAGGGAGACGAGGAAGCAGGCTCACCGCTGAGCAGGGACCCTGACCTGGGACTCGATCCCAGGACCCTGAGATCATGACTTGAACCCTAGGCAGACGCTTAACCCACTGAACCACCCAGGTGCCCCAGAAACTCATTTCTATTGGGACTTTTAATCATAATATAGATGGTTTTAGTATTACTTAGCAAAAGCAAAATGAGGGAATTATATACATATAATGGAGCCCTATGTGGGCCCCACCTCAGGACCCTGAGGTCATAACCAAGAGTCCGTTGCATAACTGATTGAGCCACTCAGGCATCCCTAGGGAATTACATTTTAATTCAGATTCATCTAATTGTTCTCATCAAGGCAATCCTTTTGCAAAATTAAATGACTGTGTAAATTTTGGAGTTAAGGAATGGCTGTACATCATCTTGTGATTTTTTCCATAGTGGGAAATAAAAATGCCAACTTGCTACTTAAGTTTGCTCAAGACTTTAGATCTTTTTAGAAGATTGTTGTGGCCTTTCCTAAAATCTTTACACTTACTATATAGGTCAGATAAATCCCTATATACACATTAGTACTTAAAAGTATGTGAATAGGTACATGACTTTAATAAAAATTTTTACAATTCAATAATTAATAACTTTATAAACTGCTTCTTATAAATGTCAGATAATATTGCAGTATATGTGGATTGACAGACTCCATTCATTTGGATAGGAATTTTTTTTAAAGACTTATCTATTTATTCATGAGACACACACAGGGAGGCAGAGACACAGGCAGAGGGAGAAACAGGCTTCCTGCGGGGAGCTGGATGTGGGACTCCATCTCAGGACTCCAGGGTCATGCCCTGAGCCGAAGGGAGATGCTCAACTGCTGAGCCTCCCAGGTGCCCTGGATTGGGAATTTTTAAGATGCATCTATCTCTCTGACAAATACTTAAAATCATGAATTGTTGTGTGGTGTTATGATGTCACTTAAATGTACTTTATCGAATCCCTAGTTGGGATGGCTCCCTGGGCTAATGCAAAATTCAGGTAATTACTGAGTGATTTTAATTTATCTAGAAATTTGTCTTGAATTAAAATTCACAGGCACAAACAATCCCCAGTTTGTATGTGTGTGTGTATGTGTGTGAGTGTAAATATACTAGTTGTTTTTATTGAACACTCAGTAAATCTCACTTAGAGGATATTGCCTCTTCAATTCTGGTAAAGAACAATCTTTTAGGTCCTCCCAGGGGATGTAGTGTGAGTTCGGGCGGGTGGGACATTTGTGATGGAACTAACCCAGCATTTTTCTGTCCCAGATCTTTGAAGCCCTTCTGCAACATGTCAAGAGTTTTATAGCATCTGAACTTCCTTTGCGTCATTGGACGGATCTGATGACGTGTCATCCAACAGAACCAAGTGTGAGAATCTCACCCACACGTGCAAATGCAGAATCTCTGTTAAGTCCACACACTGCGGGGGTGCCTGGGGGGCTCAGGGGTTGAGCATCTGCTTTCGGCTCAGGACGTGACCCCGGGGTTCCTGGGATGGAGTCCCGTATCGGAGTCCCCACAGGGAGCCTGCTTCTCCCTCTGCCTGTGTCTCTGCCTCTCTCTGTGTCTCTCAGGAATAAATAAATAAAATCTTAATAAAAAAAAAAAGTCCACATATGCAGATAGATTCAGCCTGACGTCATGTTTCTCTTCCATTGATTGATCATCCTCAAAAATTTCCATAAGCAGTCTGTAGATTATTGCTTATATAAATACACAAATTCTGAATCCCATCAGCAGGTAAGGTTCTCTTTCAGAGTCTGATTTTACACCTTACACCTGGGCCCCTGGGATCCCACCCTAATTCCCAGCTTGTGGTGGATAGGGATTGGATCTGAGGGAAATTGCTATTATTATTATTTTTTGCATGGAGCCTTCCTCTGGCGAGGCAGTGACAGCACCTCTAAGCCAGGGAGGAGCAGCTCCTCAGCATCTCTAACGGATGGATGCCAGGAGCATGACTGTGTTTCTTGGGAATCTGCTTAACTCCGGAATTTCACCTAATGGGGCTAGTCAGAAGATAGTGTTCTATGAACTTTCTTTTTCAGGAAACAGCCCAACTGTCTAAATAAGACATATGCCATGATACTTAACAGTTCTGTGTGGGACCCAGGAAATTTAACAAAAATCCCCTACCCCTGGACAAGCAGAGCAGGACTAACTCCATTTTGTGCTACACCCGCCACCTCCCATATGACCCCCACATGACCTGCTTATTGCTTAAGGCGCTGCCCCCCTCCAGTCAAGCCGCTGGGCACACCCTAATCGGAAATCGGCTCATAACAATGTAACCCTGCCTTGTGCCCGCCAAAACTGCGCGCCAATTCTGACCAAAGTAATAGGCCAGCTCAAGTGGATACTATAGGGTAAGGTGTAATTCAATCGGCCACCTGCGTGCGGACCGATGACTGTGCAACTTTCTGCGTATCCCATGGGCCTCTGGCCCCTATAAAGCTGCTACGCCTCTTAGTTTCGGGGTCCAAGTCCCTGCTCCGCTGTGTCGGGTGCACTTGGACCCAAGCTCGAGCTTGTAAATAAACCCTCGTGTGTTTGCATCGGTGTCAGCTCCTTGGTGGTTTCTCGGATTCGCAATCTTGGGCACAACATTCTGGTACAAATAAAACAATTTATTATGTAAGAGCTTTTAATAACAGAGGGCTGACCAAGAGAAGTCAAGCATTTGGAGCCAGACTAGTGGCTTCTTAAATGCAATACGAGGCTCCGGGCAGCTCCAAAACAGCAGGACGGAGACAGTGCTGGTTCCCTGCACTTGGGGGGACCCCACTTTGTAAGGTCTACTGAGTAAGTTACTGCCAAATGTCTTTGCAAACGTTCCATTGGTGGCTTCCCGACCAACACAGTAGATCTCCAGGTTTCTAACCCTTGAGTAAATGTTGGTTTGACTGAACATCTTTGTCTCTGTGTTTTTGTTTTCAAGCAGGATACACAGCCGTGGTTGGGTCTGGCATAGGGAGGCTAAGTCCGGAGCATGTCAGGGGGGTTTGGGTCTACCTGCAGCCTGCAAATGCTCCCTGATATCCTATTTGAATGAGTTGAGTCCCAGTTGCTCCCAACCTGTGGCTTTCTTCAGTTCACAAAATCACATGGAACCTTCCTTTTTGTGTCCAAGTGGATGCTTTACGAAAGGTAAGGGACTCTGACCCGGCCACAGAAAGTCTCTGAGTTGGGATACCTGAGTGGCTCAGCGGTTGAGCGCCTGCCTTCAGCCCAGGTCGTGATCCCGGAGTCCTGGGATCCAGTCCCACGTCGGGCCCCTGCATGGAGCCTGCTTCTCCCTCTGCCTGTGTCTCTGCCTCTCTCTCTCCATGTCTCTCATGAATAAATAAATAAATTCTTAAAAAAAAAAAGAAAGTCTCTGAGTTGCAGTCACCTTGAAGCAATACATTAAGGATCTGAACTTGACGTCCTTGTTCAGTTTTCCATGGGCATCAGCAACAGTCCTTGTGCTGTCCCCACAGTTCTGGAATTCCTAGTACTTTCCATGTCGCTATGTAGAAGAGGCGACCCTGATGCACACAGTCCTGGCCTTTCTGACATGCCAGCTGCCAGGTGACTGCAGCAAGAACTTCGTCATTCCATCACCAGATCCCAAGAACTCCTAGGGTCCCAGGCATTAGAATATTAACAAGAACTTCATCATCTGCTTCGTCACCACCAGGTCCCTGAATCCAAACACCCCGTATTTCCCTGAGGTTCTGGGGTTTGCCATGTACTCTTTCTTCCCTCTTAATTTCTATCCTAGTCAACATTTTTTTAAATTTGTTTTCAAGCAAAGATATCAGTTCCTGTCAACTCAAGCAAGTCTACAGTATATTCTTGATGCAATACCCAGAGAGGTGCCATTTAACATTTAAACATTAGCCTGGTGGTGTCACTTCTCTGCCCAAGACTTCAACGTCTCCTGCCTCATTCAGTGTAAAGCCAAAGTTCCCACTGGAGCTTCATTAGGTCCTGTACCATGTGGTTCTTATTCCTTCTTCGGCTTCACCCATTGACCCGTTTTCCTCTTCTTCACTCATTGTTACCCAAAACTAGGCCACACGTGCTCCCACCTTGGGACGTTTTTACTTATTTCTTCCTCTACTTTTTTTCCCCTACTCCCCAAGCTATAGGTACGTCTCATGCCTTCCTCCTTCAAGGCCTTGCTGAAATGTCACCTTCTCTCTGAGGTCTCCTCTGAAGACTTTATTTAAAATTATAGGGGCACTTGGGTGGCTCAGTCTGTTAGGTGTCTGCCCTTGGCTCAGGTTATGATCTCAGGGTCCTGGGATTGAGCCCCGAGTTGGGCTCCCTGCTCAACGTGGAGCCTGCTTCTCCCTCTGCCCTTCGCCTGTGCTCATGCTCTGTCTCACTCTCTTGCTCTCAAATAAATAAAATATTTTAAAAATCATAACCCTCCTATGAGTCTTCTTCTCCCCCTCTTTGTCCTTTCTCCATCTCTCTAGCCTGTATCACCATCTGACATATTATATATTTTACTTCATTAGCTCTCGGCTCTATAAGGACGATCTCCCTGCTCCTGTTTTGCTCACTGATGTAACCTTAGCTCCCGGAACAGGGCTGCTGTGCTCAGCATACTAATGCCCTTTGTTTAATGTTTTTGATTCTTTCTCTACTTCTATGTGGCTGTCATCTGTAGAACTGTCTCAGGTTTATTAACCCAGTTTTCTGCTGTATTTTTCTGCTGTCTATCCACTGACTGAAATCATATCTCAGCTACTGCAATGCACAGTGCTACTGTTTCAATTAGACTTATTTCTTTAATCAGATTATGGGTCTGTGGTGAACTTTTTAAACCCTTTTGCTTATTTTCCTAAACTTTCTCTCCACTCCTGCAATAATTTGTTATCTTACAGATTCTGTTTTGTTAACTTTAATCTGTATCATTTGTGATTTTTTTTCCCCTTTGGCTTTTTTTCCTTTGCACTTCTGTCTATAGTCCTGTCTCTTGGCTTGACTAGTGCTTTTTGATCGAATGCTGGAAAAAGTATGTAAAAATTGCAGAAACTCCAGCTGTCTTCCTCTAAAGAATTCTTGCCTTTCCTTCTGCTCGTTAGATCGCTCCAAACTGTATTCTAAACTATGTGATAATCATGTAGTTTGAATTCAGTCAAGTGGCCCTTATCACTACTCTTTCAAGAGTAGCTGTAAGAATCCGTAATGTTGCAGATGCAATTTCTGTAAAAGTCTCTTCATTAGTGTTCATGGCCATTTTAGCTTTTGGGAGGCTTGGATCCTGCCTCGCATGACACCTATCCAGAAATAAATCCTTACATCATGAGAATTTTGACCTGTTTGAAAAGCACTAGATCACCTACTTCATCTTGAGTGGACCGCTTGTCAGTCCTTGAGGAGGAGAGAAATTTGAAAGTTATTATAGTGTGTGTGGTGGGGGAGGAGCCTTTGCCTGTGAGGATGCCTCCCATCTTTAAGCATTTTGTCAACCCTGGTGTTGAATAGCCACCTGCTGGTTATGACTTAGATACTTCCTTTTTTTTTTTTTTTTTTTTTTATAGACTAGCTCCTTTTCTTCTTTTTTTTTTCCAATGACATTGACTTTTTTTTTAATTTTTATTTATTTATGATAGTCACACACAGAGAGAGAGAGAGAGAGGCAGAGACACAGGCAGAGGGAGAAGCAGGCTCCATGCACCGGGAGCCTGATGTGGGTTCGATCCCGGGTCTCCAGGATCGCGCCCTGGGCCAAAGGCAGGCGCTAAACCGCTGTGCCACCCAGGGATCCCCGACTTAGATACTTCTTAGTGGTTTATAGTTTATGTGTGTGTTTGTATTAGTAAGATGATACTTTGTTTAAAAAAAATATCCCAACTTGGGGCTCTTGGGTGGCTCAGCAGTTGAGTGTCTGCCTTTGGCTCAGGTCACGACCCCGTGGTCCTGGGATCGAGTTCTGCATCGGGCTCCCCACAGGGAGCCTGCTTCTCCCTCTGGCTACGTCTCTGCCTCTCTCTGTGTCTCTCATGAATCAATAAATAAAATCTTAAAAAAAAGAAAAAAAGGGAAAAAGAAAAACAGGATCCTCGGTTTCTCAGTCAGTTAAGTGCCTGCCTTTGGTTCAGGTCATGATCTTCAGATCTTGGGATTGAGCTCCTTGTCAGGTTTCCTGCTCAACGAGGAGTCTGCTTCTTCCTCTGCCCCTAACCCCACTTATGCTCTCTCTCTCTCTCCCTCAAATAAATAAATACAATCTTAAAAAAAAGAATGTTGAAAAACTTGTATCTGTCTTCCTAGTAAGATTTTAGATTAAAGGAAAAAATAAATTTCAAAGCTAATATTATTTCTCAGTTCCTCTGTACAAGAAACAGCTGGGCTTTTTTTTTCTTTTAGAAAGAGAGGACTCCCCCCCCCCCCCATATCAAAATAATACCAGTAGAAGTAATATTTTACTCTCCTTTTCATGGACATTAAGGAGCCTCTGGTAGTTATTTCAGATTCACGATGCCTAAAGATGTGTATCAGTAAATATAAAACACCCAACAGTAGGCTTATTCAGCTGTTCTTAAAGGAGCTCTGTTTGTATTCAAATCTTGTAACAGCCCAGTTTGTCTTGAAGATTTAAGATGAACAACTCAAAATTCATCCTCCTCCTTCAGTAGAAATAAAAGTGACTCTGATGGTGCTGAAAGCATAAACACAGTGCATAAGCTTGTTTGCTTAATTAATGACTGTGCCAGAGACACCCTCCACCCCTCCTAACCTTTGCCTTCCCCAATTGGTGCGTCCTTGAGGCTCTTTCTCTCAGTAGATCTCCTTGGGCAGTGCTCAGCAGACCCTCAAAGCTCCCCTGGGGTGGGTGGGCTTCACCTAACTTTAGCATTGCTAAAGAGGCAATACCTGCTGGGGGGTTAGCGCACCTGGATCAGCACACCTAAGGTCCCTGGCTACATGGGGTAGGAGCTTCAATCTGTCCTCCACTGGCAATTAATATGAGGAAACAGAAGGTGACTGGGAGTTCACAGTGCTCCTGTGTGCAGTAGGGTGCTCTGAGATAAAGCTGGACCATTCTGGAGTCCAGCTGGTGCTTCCCTGAGGGCGAGCAGTTGTCAAGGTGTGTGGAGGGAGCTTCAGATATTCCTTCTCCCACCCAGGATCTGGCCGCTTGACCTAAACTGGTTAGAGCCCACGTTGAAGACGCAGGCAAAAATCCACCGGTTATCGTGGTCCAGTTCTACTGGTGGCCCAGGAAGGGTGCTGGCACTCTGGGGACCCACCTGCCTAAGGGTTCCTTAGGAAGGACCTCTTGGTAACTAACAGTGGCAGAGATGCAGCTATCCGGGGACCAAGCTGAGAAGGAAGGTCAGAAGCAGAGGCTAGGAGCCCAAAATGTGTTGCTGCCCCAAGGTGAGGGAGAGAGAGGGAGAGAGAGGGAGAGAGAGGGAGAGAGAGAGAGAGAGAGAGAGGAAGCCACTGGCCTCGTCCAGAGACATACCCGCAAAGTGCACAATGTCAGTCTCTATCCAGGCACTTCCATCCTTAACCAGGGAGCTGAAGAGACGCATATGTGACCTGGAGGGAATAATAAGGTAAGGAAAGGGGGGAAGTCCCCTCTGCCCAATAGATCCTGCTCACCCTGGCCTTGGGCCACAGACACACTCCTGAGGCTTGAGCTTCCATGGTTGCCTGGACCTGCATCTCTTCTCGTGAAGAAGAGGACCCCTGGGGAGCCAGGTCCTCAGGCAGCACCTCTGGACTGTGAGCCTCTTGGGTCGTTCACCTGGCCACTCTTGCATCACCTGTCCTCTCCCACCCTCCCCCTCCAGCAAACAGTTTCCAGGATTCTTGCCTTTGTACCTCTGTTCTCTCTGGGAACAAAAACAGGCTGGGGCTCTTCTGCATGTGCAACATCCCCTGGACTCCACTAAAGGCAGAAGTGACCCAAACCTCCTCCTCTTCCTCTTCCTCCTCTTCCTCTTCTATACCTGGGCCTGGCTTTTGTGAGTGTTTGAAGTGAGTGTTTGAAGCTGCCTTTCTCCCATCCTTGTCAGCACCCCTCCTACTGTGAACTCCATGAGGTCAGAGGTCATATCTTACTCACTTTTTTCTTTGGATATCTCCTCCCCCATTCCTCCACCCCAAACAGGCTTAGCAAAGCCCCCCCCCCCCCCCATACAGTAGGTACTCAGTTAATACTTAGTGAGCCGAAGCAGGAAGGCAAGGACGTTCTTCTCCGAGAGTTTGGATGATGTCCAGCGGCCTCTTTACCCTTGCTCCCCAGGTCTCCAGGTGCAGGTGGCTGTGTGCAGGGCAAGGCCCCTCTGCGTCCCCAAGGAGAAAGCCCCCCTCCCCCAAGGTGAGAGAAGGGGGTGGGATGCAAGGCATGCTCTCAGCTGGGCTGTGGCCGCTGCCCTAGCAGGCTTTGCTCCTAGCCCAGCTGGAGAACTGCCGGTCCGCCTGAACCCGGAGCACCCATAGGGGTGGGGGTGGGGGGAGCACTCTGCTGGCCCCCCGTTGTGGCATTCAGCGGCTGCACCCCAGCATCCTCTCCAGTCGGATCTCAGCCTTGGATTCTGGAGGCTGCCCTGCAGCTCCGTCCACGTTGGCCTCCAGCCTCAGAAGGGGCTCGGGGCGCCCCTGACACCGGGGCAGGCTTCACCCGCTTAAAAATAGCAGAACTTTCTTCAGCCGAAGAGGGTTTGCACTCCAGGATTCCGCCTCCAAGACCTGACCCTCCGGACCTAGTAGTGATGGAGGGGAGGGAGGGAGCTGGAAGCGGGCAGGAGTGGAAAGGACCCCTTTTGTTTTGCCGGGGAGCTCTCAACGCTCCCCCCGCCCCCCCAGCCCCGAAGCCCATTCTGAGCTTTGGGCGCCACCTGCTGGCCGCCGGGCAGGACTGGACGGAGAGGACCTGCCTGTGCCCAGAGAGCGCGGAGAAGAAGGCCCCCGAACCCCCCACCACCCCCGCTGGCCTAGGAGCTGCGGCCACTTCCGCCCAGGGGACCCTGGTGCTGGATGCGCCTTGGGCGCCATCGGGTCCACGTCCTTAGCGGACAGGACAGACAGTCGCTAAGTCCAGCTCATCTTGTGTTTCTCATTTGCAGACCGTCTTCTGTCCCTGTCTAGACCCTCTGCACAGCCATCCTCCGCCTTCAGCAAAGACCTCATGCAGCATCTCCATGAGCTAAGTACTCTCCAGTACGTGATGTCGCTAACATCCTCAAGACACAGTGGCGAGGAAGGTGGTGGGGTTTGTTTCGCAAGTAGGGGCGGGCGGGGAAGGAGGCTGCCCCTTACCTCAAGGCAGGTTTACTCTTTACAAAGCCTGGAGGTCTGCCATCCTCCTTCCTGCAAGGCAAAGTCACAGATCCAGCCCATAAACCGTTAAACGAAATACTTTCTTCTATCTTGACAAATATTTCTTCGCATGGCCGGAATGAAAACCCGAGAAAACCAATGGGAAAGGAGATGGTCTGCAACATACGAGAGGCGCTTGGATTTAACTATGATTGAGACCACAGGACGAGATCCTGACCCTTGGGCTGGCAATGTTTGCATCGGTAATAAAATTAAGACACCCTTAAGAACTAAATTATTAGGGGGGTGGGGCAAGATGGTGGAGGAGTAAGGTCCCCAAGTCACCTGTCCCCACCAACTACCTAGATAACTTTCAGATCATCCTGAAAACCTACGAATTCGACTTGAGTTTTTTTTTTCTTTTTTTTCGACTTGAGATTTAAAGAGAGAACAGCTGGAACGCAACAGAGAGAAGAGTTTGCGCTTCTCACAAGTACAACTCGTTTCTGGCCACTCTGCACTGAGCAAAATGACTAGAAAGAAGAACTCACCACAAAAGAAAGAATCAGAAACAGTACCCTCCGGCACAGAGTTACAGAATTTGGATAACAATTCGATGTGAGAAAACCAATTCAGAAGCACAATTATAAAGCTACTGGTGGCTCTGGAAAAAAGCATAAAGGATTCAAGGGACTTAATAACTGCAGAATTTAGATCTAATCAGGCCAAAATTAAAAATCAATTAAATGAGATGCAATCCAAACTGGAGGTCCTAACGATGAGGGTTAACGAGGTAGAAGAAAGAGTGAGTGACATAGAAGACAAGTTGGTGGCAAGGAAGGAAGCTCAGGAAAAAAGAGAAAAACAATTAAAAGACCATGAAGGAAAGGTTAAGGAAAATAAATGACAGCCTCAGAAGGAAAAACCTGCATTTAATTGGGGTTTTAGAGGGCGCTGAAAGGGACAGAGAACCAGAAGGCATATTTGAACAAATCATAGCTGAGAACTTCCCTAATTTGGGGAGGGAAACAGGTATTCAGATCCAGGAGATAGAGAGATCCTCCCTAAAATCAATAAAAACCATTCAACACCTTGACATTTAGTAGTGAAACTTGCAAATTCCAAAGATTAAGAGAAAATCCTTAAAGCAGCAAGAGACAAGAGATCCCTAACTTATATGGGGAGAACTATTAGATTAACAGCAGACCTGTCCACAGAGACCTGGCCGGCCAGAAAGGGCTGGCAGGATATATTCAGGGTCCTAAATGAGAAGAACATGCAGCCAACAATATTCTATCCAGCAAGGCTCTCGTTCAGAATAGAAGGAGACATAAAGAGCTTCCAAGATAGGCAGAAACTGAAAGAATATGTGACCACCAAACCAGCTCTGCAAGAAATATTAACAGGGACCCTGTAAAAGAAAGAGGAAGCCCAAAGAAATAAGACACAAAAACAGGGACTGTATTATGATACTAAATTCATATCTTTCAATAGTAACTTTGAACATGAATGGGCTTAATGATCCCATCAAAAGACGCAGGGTTTCAGACTGGATAAAAAAGCAAGACCCATCTATTTATTGTCTACAATAGACTCATTTTATTTATTTATTTATTTTAGATCTTATTTATTTATTCATGAGACACACACACACACACACACACAGAGGCAGAGACACAGGCAGAGGGAGAAGCAGACTCCATGCAGGAAGCCTGATGCGGGACCTGATCCCGAGACTCCAGGATCACGCCTGAGCCAAAGATGCCCAACCACTGAGCCACCCAGGCATCCTAAGAGACTCATTTTAGACCTAAGGACACCTGCAGCCTGAAAATGAAAGGTTGGAGAACCATTTACCATTCAAATGGTCCTCAAAAGAAAGCAGGGGTAGCCATCCTCATATCAGATAAATTAAAGTTTATCCCAAAGACTAGTAAGAGATGAAGAGGGACACTATATCATACTTAAAGGGCCTATCCAACAAGAGGACCTAACAATCATGAATATTTATGTCCGTAATGTGGGAGCTGCCAAGTATATCAATCAATTAATAACCAAAATAAACACAAAGTTAGATAATAATACACTAATACTGGGATACGTCAACATGGTGCTTTCTACAAATGACAGATCTTCTAAGCACAACATCTCCAAAGAAACAAGAGCTTTAAATGATACACTGGACCAGATGGATTTCACAGATATTTACAGAACTTTACATCCAAATGCAACTGAATACATGTTCTTCTCAAGTGCATATGGAACTTTCTCCTGAGTAGACCACATACTGGGTCACAAATCAGGTTTTAACCGATACCAAAAGATTGGGATCATCCCCTGCAAGTTTTCAGACCATAATGCTTTGAAACTAGAACTAAATCACAAGAAGAAATTTGGAAGAAATTCAAACACGTGGATGTTAAAGATCATCCTGCTAAAAGATGAAAGGGTCAACCAGGTAATTAGAGAAGAATTAAAAAGATTCTTGGAAACTAATGAAAATGAAGATACAACTGTTCAAAATCTTTGGGATACAGCAAAAGCAGTTCTGAGAGGGAAATACATCGCAATACAAGCATCCCTCAAAAAACTGGAAAAAGCTCAAATACACAAGCTAACCTTGCACCTAAAGGAACTGGAGAAAGAACAGCAAATAAAACCTACACCCAGCAGAAGAAGAGTATAATATAGATTCGAGCAGAACTCAATGAAGTAGAGTCCAGAAGAACTGTGGAACGGATCAACAAAGCCAGGAGTTGGTTCTTTGAAAGAATAAATATGATAGATAAACCATTAGCCAGCCTTATTAAAAACAAAAGAGAAAAGACTCAAATTAATAAAATCACGAATGAAAAAGGAGAGATCACAAGCAATACCAAGGAAATACAAATGATTTTAAAAACATATTATGAGCAGCTATACACCAATAAATTAGGCAATCTAGAAGAAATGGACGCGTTTCTGGAAAATCACGAACTACCAAAACTGGAGCAGGAAGAAATAGAAAACCTGAATAGACCAATAACCAGGGAGGAAATTGAAGCAGTCATCAGAAACCTCCCAAGACACAAAAGTCCAGGGCCAGATGGCTTCCCTGGGGAATTCTATCAAACGTTTAAAGAAGATACCATACCTATTCTACTAAAGCTGTTTGGAAAGATAGAAAGAGATGGAGTACTTCCAAATTCAATCCAAATTCGTTCTATGAGGCCAGCATCACCTTAATTCCAAAACCAGACAAGACCCCACCAAAAAGGAGAATTATAGACCAATATCCCTGATAAACATGGATGCAAAAATTCTCAACAAGATACTAGCTAATAGGATCCAACAGTACATTAAGAAGATTATTCACCATGACAAAGTGGAATTTATCCCTGGGATGCAAGTCTGGTTCAACACTCGTAAAGCAATCAATGTGATAGATCATATCAACAAGAGAAAAAACAAGAATGATATGATCCTCTCAATAGATGCAGAGAAAGCATTTGACAAAATCCAGCATCCATTCCTGATCAAAACTCTTCAGAGTGTAGGGATAGAGGGAACATTCCTCAGCATCTTAAAAGCCATCTCCGAAAAGCCCACACCAAATATCATTCTCAATGGGGAAGCACTGGGAGCCTTTCCCCTAAGATCAGGAACAAGACAGGGATGTCCACTCTCACCACTGCTATTCAACATAGTACTGGAAGTCCTAGCCTCAGCAGTCAGACAACAGAAAGAAATAAAAGGCATTCAAATTGGCAAAGAAGAAGTCAAACTTTCCCTCTTTGCAGATGACATGCTACTGTACATAGAAAACCCAAAAGACACCACCCCAAGATTGCTAGAACTCATACAGCAATTTGGCAGCGTGGCAGGATACAAAATCAATGCCCAGAAGTCAGTGGCATTTCTATACACTAACAATGAGACTGAAGAAAGAGAAATTAAGGAGTCAATCCCATTTATAATTGCACCCCAAAGCATAAGACACCTAGGGAATAAACCTAACCAAACTGGTAAAGGACCTATACCCTAAAAACTACAGAACACTTCTGAAAGAAATTGAGGAAGACACAAAGAGATGGAAAAGTATTCCGTGCTCATGGATTGGGAGAATTAATATTGTGAAATTGTCAATGTTACCCAGGGCAATTTACACATGTAATGCAATCCCTATCAAAATCCATGGACTTTTTTCAGAGAGTTGGATCAAATCATCTTCAGACTTGTGTGGAATCCGAAAAGAACCCCAAATAGCCAGTGGAATATTGAAAAAGAAAACCAGAGCCGGGGTCATCACAATGCCAGATTTCAGGTTGTAGTACTAAGCTGTGGTCATCAAGACAGTGTGGTACTGGCACAAAAACAGACACATAGATCAATGGAACAGAATAGAGAACCCAGAAGTGGACCCTCAACTCTATGGTCAACTAATATTCGACAAAGCAAGAAAGACTATCCACTGGAAGAAAGACAGTCTCTTCAATAAATGGTGCTGGGAAAATTGGACATCCACATGCAGAAGAACGAAACTAGACCATTCTCTTACATCAGACACAAAGATAAACTCAAAATGGATGAAAGATCTAAATGTGAGACAAGATTCCATCAAAATCCTAGAGGAGAACACAGGCAACACCCTTTGTGAACTTGGCCACAGCAACTTCTTGCAAGATACATCCACAAAGGCAAGGGAAACAAAAGCAAAAAGGAATTATTGGGACTTCATCAAAATCAAAAGCACAGCAAAAGAAGCAGTCAACAAAACTGAAAGACAACCTACAGAATGGGGGAAGATATTTGCAAATGACGTATCAGATAAAGGGCTAGTTTCCAAGATCTAAAACGAACTTATTAAACTCAACAGCAAAGAAACAAACAATCCAGTCATGAACTGAGCAAAAGACATGAACAGAAATCTCACAGAGGAAGACACAGACATGGCAACAAACACATGAGAAAATGCTCCACATCACGTGCCATCAGGGAACTACAAATCCAAACCACAATGAGATCCCACCTCACACCAGTGAGAATGGGGAAAATTAACAAGGCAGGAAACCACAAATGTTGGAGAGGATGTGGAGAAAAGGGGAGCCCTCTTACACTGTTGGTGGGAATGTGAACTGGTGCAGCCACTCTGGAAACTGTGTGGAGGTTCTTCAAAGAGTTAAAAATAGACCTGCCCTACGACCCAGCAATTGCACTGCTGGGGATTTACCCCAAAGATTCAGATGCAATGAAACGCCGGGACACCTGCACCCCGATGTTTCTAGCAGCAATGTCCACAATAGCCAAACTGTGGAAGGAGCCTCGGTGTCCATCGAAAGATGAATGGATAAAGAAGCTGTGGTCTATGTATACGATGGAATATTCCTCAGCCATTAGAAATGACAAATACCCACCATTTGCTTCGACGTGGATGGAACTGGAGGGTATTATGCTGAGTGAAGTAAGTCAATCGGAGAAGGACAAACATTATATGGTCTCATTCATTTGGGGAATACAAAAAGTAGTGAAAGGGGCTAAAGGGGAAAGGAGAGAAAATGAGTGGGAAATATCAGAGAGGGAGACAGAACATGAGAGGCTCCTAACTCTGGGAAACGAACAAGAGGTGGTGGAAAGGGAGGTGGGCGGGGGGTTGGGGTGACTGGGTGACGGGAACTGAGGGGGTACTTGATGGGATGAGCACTCGGTGTTGTGCTGTATGTTGGCAAATTGAACTCCAATAAAAAATATACAAAAAAGAACTAAATTATTACAAATTTATGTCATGTAATTTGTTTTTCTTGTTTTCAGAAAAGTGGTCAAATATGGTTTTTATGATCAGGATTTCACGACATTCGTCACCTACTAAGTGGCAGCCCTGCCACATAGACAATCTTTGTTAGTCCAACTGAGTCATTGCAGTTCTTGGGATAATTTTGGAGAAACTTTACTTTGTTGATGCAGTTATAACTGGAAGGATCAATTCTTCAGGGAATAATGAGATTCATGAATAAGCCATGAATCTGACATCTTCACATAATTTCACATATAGCCACGTGAGCTCATCCAAGACCATACTGCTCAAGCCCAGACAGGGGTACAAACCCAGATGCTTCGCCTTCAGATGGAAGCCCTTCATTCCATTTTTCTGGCACCAACGCGTGCTGTCCACACCCCCACCAGAAAGATCGTCCTTAACCAATGTGTTCACCATCCCTGGTCTCTGCCTGGCTTCTCTCGGGAGTAGTTTAGGCTGGCTGTCCACTCCATCTGACCCATCTTGACATCTCAGCTGTGCTAACCTTCTCCCTCCCTCATCTTGAGCTTCCTATCCTTACATTTTCTTCTTCTCAATGTGTTCTTTTACTTTGTCATGGTCGACGAAACTTTCTCAGCAGGCCCGAGTCCTTTTTAGTGTGAGACATGGTGTGAACAAACAGTCTGGGTCTACTCTCAGCTCCATGTAGAAGGCTCTCCACCAACTCAAATCCCTCACCTCATTCATGGGGTTTTTTCATTGTTCTTGTTTGTTTGGACTTAGGTTTTGCCACCGACCTCCTACCTGAAATGCTGACTCTGCAGATCTTCAGACACCCCATGCGTTGCTGTGCTTGCAAAGCCAGGTCAAAAATCACCTTCTCCAGGGATGCCTGGGTGGCTCAGCAGTTGAGCTTTGGCTCAGGGCATGACCCCAGGGTCCTGGGATTGAGTCCCTCATCCGGCTCCCTGCAGGGAGCCTGCTTCTCCCTCTGCCTGTGTCTCTGCTTCTCTGTCTCTCATGAATAAATACATAAAATCTTTTTTTTTTTTTTTTTTAAGTCACCTTCTCCAGAAAGGCTTCTCTGGTTTCACTAAACTCCTTCTGGCTCTCTTCTGGCTCTTCCTGAACTCCACATCCCCTTAGCACCGCACACCATCTGGGACCAAGGTACACTGAGCTTGAGTGGACGTGTTCCTGGAGGAGCTCAATTGCTAGAATGAATTTCTGTGCATTAAGTCTCATTTTTCTTTTCTTTTTTAAAAAATTTTTATTTATTTATGATAGTCACAGAGAGAGAGAGAGAGAGAGAGAGAGAGAGGCAGAGAAGCAGGCTCCATGCACCGGGAGCCCGACGCGGAATTCGATCCCGTGTCTCCAGGATCGCGCCCCCGGCCAAAGGCAGGCGCTAAACCGCTGAGCCCCCCAGGGATCCCAAGTCTCATTTTTCAATTTCCTTTTATTACAAAACTGGAGAAGAATTCCTTTTGTCATAAATACTTTGGTGGGGGAGAGAGCACTTTCACCACCAGGAAGATGCTGGTGATGTTTAACCATCTCTTGCCACCTCTGCCCTCTCAAAAATCTCTCTCAGGATCCCTGGGTGGAGCAGCGGTTTGGCGCCTGCCTTTGGCCCAGGGCGCGATCCTGGAGACCCGGGATCGAATCCCACGTCGGGCTCCCGGTGCATGGAGCCTGCTTCTCCCTCTGCCTGCGTCTCTGCCTCTCTCTCTCTCTCTCACACACACACACACACATACACACTCGTACATCATCAAAATTCAGCCAATCACAGATTTCCATCTTGATGAAATGAGTAGATGGTAAATGTATGGGTTAAAGAAATGAGTAAGACTGGCTGTTTTCAGCAGTTAGTGTGGATCAGATTTTATCAGATTTTCTGATATTGGGTTGTAATAGTTCTTTATGTATTTTGGATATTAACCCCTTATCAAGTAGATAATTTGCAAATATCTTCTCCCATTCAGTAGGTTGGTTTTGTTTTGTTTTGTTGATGGTTTCCTTCATTGTGTGAAAGGTTTTTACTTGGTGTAGTCCCGACTATTTACTTATTTATTTATTTTGTTTCCCTCGCCATAGGAGACACATCTAGAAATATGTTGCTATGGCTGATGTCAGAGACTTTACTGCTTGTATTCTCTTCTAGGAATTTTATGGTTTCAGGGCTCACATGTTGGTTTTTAATCCATTTTGAGTTTATTTTTGTGCATGATATGACAAAGTGGTTTCATTGTATTGCATGTAGCAGTCCAGTTTTTCCAACACTATTTGTTGAAGAGACTATCTTTTCATCATTGTATATTCTTGCCTCCTTTGTTATAGATTAATTGACCATTTAAGTGTTGGTTTATTTCTGGACTCTCTATTATGTTCCATTGACCTGTGTGTCTATTTTTGTGCAAGTACCATATTATTTTGATTATTACCACTTTGTAGTAAATCTTGAAATCTGGAGTTGTGATACTTCCAGCTTTGTTTTTCTTTCTAAAGAAAAGATTGCTTTGACCATTTGGGGTCTTGTGTGGTTCCACACAAATTTAGTTTTATTTGTTCTATCTCTGTGAAGAATGCTGCTGGTATTCTAATAGGGATTGCATTGAATCTGTAGACTGCTTTGGATAGTATAGATGTTTTTACAATATTAATTCTTCCAATGCATAAGCATGAGATTTCTTTCCATTTGTTTGCATAATCTTCAATTTATTTCATCAGTATTTTATGGTTTTCCGAGTGTAGGTTTATAGTACAGGAGGTTTCACCTCCTCGATTAAATTTATTCCTAGGTATTTTATTATTTTTGGTGCTATTGTAAATTGGATTATTTTCTTAATTTCTCCTTCTGCTGCTTGGTTATTAGTGTATAAAAATGCTAAAGATTTCTAACTATTAACTTCGTATCCTGCAACATTATTGAAATTATTACTTTTAATAGCTTTTTGGTGGAGTCTTTAGGATTTCCTATACATAGTATCATGTCATCTGCAAATGGAAACAGTTTAACTTCTTTACCATTATAAATGCCCTTTATTTCATTTTCTTGAATTGCTATGGTCAGGGCTTGAAGTACAATGTTGAACAAAAGTGGTGAGAGTGGACTTCCTTTTCTTGTTCCTGATCTTAGAGGAAAAGGTCTCAGTTTTTCATGATTGAATATGATGTTAGCTGTGGGTTTTTCATGTATGGCTTTTATTATGCTGAGCTATGTTCCCTCTAAACCCTCTTTGTTGAGATTTTTTTTTTATCATAAATGGGTGTTGAATTTTCTCAAATGCGTTTTCTGTATCTATTGAGATGATGAAGACATCATCTTCATTTTTTGTTGATGTGATGTATCACATTGATTTGCAAATATTTAGCCATCCTTGAAACTTCTGTATAAATTCCACTTGATCGTGGTGAATGATCCTTTTAATGTATTGTTGAATACAGGTTTGCTAATATTTTGGTGAGGATTTTTGTGTCTATGTCTGTCAGGGATACTGGCCTGTAGTTTTCTTTTTCTGTGGTGTCTTTGTCTGGTTTTGGTGTCAGGGTAATGCTGGTCTCACAGAATGTATTTGGAAGCTTTCCTTCCTATTCTATTTTTTGGAATAGTTTGAGGAGTAATAGGTATTAACTCTTCTTTAAATGTTTGGGAGAATTCACCTGTGAATCCATCTGGCCCTGGACTTTAATTTTTGGGTAGTTTTTTTTCCTAATAGATTTGTTTTGTTACTAGTAGTCGGTTGTTTCAGATTTTCTATTTCTTTTTGGTTCAATTTTACAGGATTGTGTGTTTCTAGGAATTCATCCATTCTTTCTAGGTTGTCTCTTGTTATGGGCAGTTTCAAGATCTACTCTCTTAACAGCTTTCAAATATGCAATAAGGTTTTATTAACTACAGTCACCATGCTGCACATTAGATCCTCATTACTTATTTATTTTATAACTCGAAGTGTGTACATTTTGACTCTTTTCACCCATTTGGCCCACCTCCACCCCTGCCTCTGGAAACCACCAAACCATTCTCTTTATCTATGAGCTTGGTTTCTCTTTTCCTTTTCCTTTCCTTCCTCCTCCTCCTCTCCCTCTTTCTCCCCCTCTTCCACTTCTTTCTCCTCCTTTTCTTCCTCCTCCTCCTTCTTTTTAAGACTCCACATATAAGTGAGGTCATATAGTATTTGTCTTTCTCGGTCTGACTTCTTCCACTTAGCATAAGTCCATTCATGTTCTTGCAAGTGGCAAGATTTCCTACTTTTTATGGATGAATAATATTCCATTATGTATATACACCACATTTACTTTATCTGTTCATCCATCAATGGACACTTCGGCTGTTCCCATACCTTGGCTATTGTAAATAATGCTGCAATGAACAGGGTGGTGCAGATACCATTTTGGGGTTAGTGTTTTCATTTTCTTCAGATAAATAAATACCCAGAAATGGAATTACTGGATCATATGATATTGCCATTTAAAAAAAATTTCTTGAAGAAACTCCATACTATTTTCCACAGTGGCTGTACTGATTTGCATTCCCACCAACAGTGCACAAAGTTCCCTTTTCTCCACATCTTTGCCAACACTTGTTATTTTTTGTCTTTTTGAAATAGCATATCTAACAGGTGTGAGATGATATCTTGCTGTGGTTTTGACTTGCCATTTGGTCTGTTTTTATGTGAGTATCTGTCTGTTTTAATGTGAGGATTTTCTCTGTCCTGTTTCTGTGTGAGTGTTTAGGAAGATCCAAAAACTATGCCATCTCTACTGCTGCCATCTTTCTAGAATCTCTATATATTACTTCTTATAGTAAAAAACGCTGAGGTATGGGAAGATGACTCTGTGCATTGAATTTGGAAGATTGCTATGGCAGGAAGCCAATGTTGATTCTGAGTAATGGGAGTGTCATCAGACCGGCTCATGTGAAAGATTAACTTGGCAGAGGTTTAGCGATTAAAGATAGTAGAGAAGACCAATTATGACAGTACCTCAGTAATCCAAATAGGAGATGATACTGAGGGAGGGATGAGTGGGAATGGCAAGGAGCAGATGGATGTGAGAAATACAGTGGAGGCTAGATCAAGTGGTTTGGTGATGGGGGCACAGTGAAGAAGGACAGCTGGGGAGGTGTCAGAGTCAACTGGAAACTCCCAGGATGAATGTCTGGAAAATGACACTGTTCCCAAACATCAGTAGGGATGAGGGCGGTGATGGCGACAGTGAGAGTGGGGGGTTTAGGGAGAAGTGTGACTACGTTTTTGAAAACGAGTTTGGCGAGTTAGGGGTACCAGCATGGAGATATGTATGTATGTATGCATGTAGCTCAGGGAAAGACCTAGGCCGGACACACAGATTTGGGGGGGTGTCTGCGTTCTGCACCCCAGGGACAAATGGCACCAAAAAATATTCGCAAAAAACTGAGAAAAACTATTTGTGAGATGAAGGAAGATAGTGTTTGTTTGAAAAGGTTCACAGTGCTTCAAGGTAACAGTAATTAAAGGATCAAGACCAAGAACCATCTGTCTACATTAGCAGCGAAAAGGAAGAACTGAAGCTTTATCCATGGCTCTCTCTCTGGTGGTATTTATGGGGGAATTTCTAAATGTCAGTATTTGGAGATATGTTGTCTAGGGCCATTTGGGTTTTCCATGAAGAATTGTCCAATTCCTCGAATTTGGGGCACACACATGGCTCCTGGTGTTCTGGGAGCAGGGTGAGGGAAAAGGCATGGGTTCCCACCATTCATTGTGCAGACTTTCCCATTACACCCCCTTTTGAGCTTTGCTCCCCACCCCAGCTGATCTCTGTGTTTAGTGACTCGAGTTCAGATCCTCTTGATCTCAATTTTTCTGGAGAATAAAACCATGACAGAGGCAAGGTTTAGCTGTGCAAAGTGGGGAATGCCTTGTGGGAAGCGACACCTATGTGCCTCTATATGGAGAGACTCTGAGCTAAGCCTTGTGTTACTCAGTTACACGTATTAGAGGGTAAGTGGTACCCCCAAGGCTTGGATCTCTGAGTGGTTCTCAGGGGGCTCTTCAGTCCATTACTTACTGCTATTCCCCCCCTTTTTAAAAATTTTTATTTATTTATGATAGTCACACACACAGAGAGAGAGAGAGAGAGAGAGAGGCAGAGACATAGGCAGAGGGAGAAGCAGGCTCCATGCACCGGGAGCCCGATGTGGAATTCGATCCCGGATCTCCAGGATCGCGCCCTGGGCCAAAGGCAGACGCCAAACCGCTGCGCCACCCAGGGATCCCCTGCTATTCCCCCTTAATGCACTTTACAGCGTCTAGGATGTAAAGTTGGAGCCAATTTCTCTACCTGCACTCAATCTTTCACAAATAGGTTGGAATCTGTAATGTAGACAGTCTTCCCTCTCCTGCGCTTCTTGTCTCTGCTCACTTGGTTCTTGTACTTGTAAACTTGTAAAGTAAACTTGTAAAGTACTTGTACTTTAAAGTACAAGTACTTGTACTTGTAAAGTAAACTTCCTTTCTATCTGTTGGTGGGAGGGTCAGAACATAACATGTGGTCAGTTAGTTGGCCATGTTCACACAGTCTGCCACTCACCAGGCCCACTGAGGCATGGAGAGCTCCTACCTGTGCTGTGTCTCTTACTCAGGGTTTGAGGGAAGCATCTACAACAGTAGATGCATGTTCAGTTGCAAGTAATGACATTATCCCCGTGAACAAAAAACAAGCCTGTGTTAAACTGGCTTACATAATAAGGGGATTCACCAGTTTACACAATAAAATTCAACAGCCATGGCAGCTTTAGGATGAGTTTGATTCAGTGTTTTCAAAGTTGTAGTTTCTCTGGATCTTTCTTGGCCTGACCAGCCTGGAGTGGGGGTTCTATCTCCCTGGGAGGGAGAAAGGAGTGGGCAGATCTTGGTTTAAGGGCCACAGACCCATGGGGATCCCTGGGTGGTGCAGCGGTTTGGCGCCTGCCTTTGGCCCAGGGTGTGATCCTGGAGACCCGGGATCAAATCCCACGTCGGGCTCCCGGTGCATGGAGCCTGCTTCTCCCTCTGCCTGTGTCTCTGCCTCTCTCTCTCTCTCTCTCTGTGTGACTATCATAAATAAATAAAAATTAAAAAAAAAAAGGCCACAGACCCTCACTTATTAGGAAAAAAACAAGTTTTAGCATATATTCTTAAAAAGATTTTTATTAAAACCATGGGTTTTAGACTAATAAACATATTTCCCATTAGGTTTTAAAAAAATTGCTCATGAGAGACAGAGAGAGAAGCAGAGACACAGGAAGAGGGAGAAGCCGGCTCCCTGTGGGGAGCCTGATGCAGTACTGGATCCCAGGACCCCGGGGTCATGCCTCGAGCTGAAGGCAGACGCTCAACCACTGAACCACCCAGGTGCCCCTAGCAGATATTCTTGAATAAATGTTTCTTCATTTGCTGTATGCCCATAGGACCATATCTGGAGATTTGAAACAGTTCCTTTTTAATCATCCCCCCCTTTTTTTTGAAAGACAGAGGTAGAGAGAGAGAAAGAGAAAACATAAGCATGCTTGAGCATGGTGTTGATAGGGAAGGAGAGGGAGAGAGAATCTCAAACAGGCTCCACACTCAGCTCAAAGCTGATGGGGGCTCAATCTCATGACCCCGAGATCATGACCTGAGTTGAAATCAAGAGTGGGAGTCTCAACAGACTGAGCCACCCAGGTGCCCCCCAAAGGAAGAGTTCTGATCCGATATGGGGGATTGGCTTCTTTTCTCTGTTTCCTTCCAAGATGCCATAACCATGACTGTGAACAAAGGACCCACTGTGAGAGAGCTGGAACAGAGCTGAAGTGAATGGAAAATGTCGATAGATATTTAGAAGCTGACACGGGGAGCAGTGCCTGAGGAGGCCACGGGCCCAGAAAGGGGGAAGTGGTTTGCATTTGGGAAGGAGCGGACTTTCTTTCAGATCCTTAGATGGGGTCATGGATTTCAGACATAAGGTGAGATGAAAGAGAATTGGGAAGAGAGATTTAAAAAGATATGAAAGACTACGGACAGAAGACTTGAGTCCTCTTTCTCCCCCCACAGAAGACCCAGCAGCCAGATGTTCACTTGTTTGGCAAAAACCCCAAAGGGCTCTTCTCCACCGGAAGTGAACAGTTTGGAAAGTACCTGAGAAAGTGGAGGTGTTGTTGCCCCTGGCACAGCGCTCCCTGTATCAAGGTGTTTCTGTCCGCAGTGGAGGCTGCCCTCCTATACCCACTGTCCTCTTTGAGTGAGAACCCAGCTCTGCAGAGAAACTCCTAGGTGCTGTGGAGAGAAGACGCAAAGCAGAGTCCTCATGCACCCATGGCAGGAGCTGAAACTGGCATAGCCACCTTGGAAAACTTTTTGGCAATATTTGCAAAGAATGAGCATATGCATACCCCATGGTCCAATAACTCACTCCCAATTATCCACCCAACAGATGTGATAATATACTGGCTAAAAGAGATGAACTGGAAGGTTCATAGCCCTACTGTTCATAATATCCTCCAACTGGAGACTATAATTAGGAGTGGGATGAGCACATTAATTATGGCAAATTCAATGCACAAAAGGACTCCATGCAGTCACGACAAGGAAAGGACAACTAACAAGCAGCCATGCAGATGGATTCCACAGACATGTTGTTGAACAAAAGAAGCCAGACACCAAAGAGTACGTATGAAGCAACTTTCTTTATACAAAGTACAGAACTGGGCAAAAAGAATCCATGATGCCAGAGGTCAGGATGGTGGTTACTCTTTGGAGGAGGGAACTGACTGGAAGGGGTCATGAGAGAAGCTTCTGGGTGGTTGTTTTTTCCTCTTATCTAGGCATTGATTATATGAGTGTGTTCAGTTTGGGAAAGCCATCAAGCTGTACACTGGTAACAGTGCACTTCTCTGGAACTGGAAGTATGGTGGTGATTTGGTCAAAGCTTGGAGCAAAAAAACAAGCAAGCAACCAATGAAACTAAACCCTGGGAGCAGAAAGTATCTTTCCTTGAGGTTGGCTGGAAGGGGTATTCCTTGATACAGGAAAGTCTATTATTTTTCTGACCATGAGCCCTCTGCATTTAATGTGTGTGAGGGGGGGATGGGCTGTAGACCCCCTGGCGCATAACTGTCTAGATGCATAGTTTAATCTCCCCAGTGAAGGCAAACAGGTATCAGAAATCACTGAAGACCTCAAGGTGGAAGCACGAGTCAGTAGCGGTGAAGTAACTGGTATTGGGGGGTATTGAAGTGAGGATGGTATGAGGGCTTGAAACTAGAGGGAATGTAGGCTTCATTTATTTACTGCCCACGGGTTTTAGACTAATAAACATATTTCCCATTAGGTTTTTAAAAAATTAATAGACTTTGTTTTTCTTATTATTTTTTGTTTACATTTAATTTAGTTAAAATACAGGGTAGTTGTAGTTTCAGGAGCAGAATTTAGGGATTCATCAGTTGCATACAACATCCATTGCTCATTATGTCACCCAATTACCCCATTACCCTCCATCTCCCCTCCAGCAGCCCCGTTTGTTTCCTAGAGTTTAGAGTCTCTTATGGTTTCTCTCTCTCTCTTTTTATTTTATTTTTCCTTCCCTTCCACTATGTCCATCTGTCTTGCTCCTTAAATTCCACATATGAGTGAAATCATGTGGTATTTGGCTTGGAGGAAGGGGAACCTCCTTACGCAGCTGATGGGAATGCACACTGGTGCAGCCACTCTGGAAGACAGTGTGGAGTTTCTTTAAAAAGTCAAAAATAGAATCACCCTACAACCCAGCAATTACACTGCTAGGTATTTATCCAAAGTATACAAAAATAGTCATTTGAGGGGGCACATGTACCCCAATATTTATAGCAGCAATGTCCACAATAGCCAAAATATGGAAAGAGCCCAGATGTCCATTGACAGATGAATGGATAGACTTTATTTTTTAAAAACAGCATGAGACTTACAGAAAGCTCGAATTGATAGTACTGAGAGTTCCCACATATCCCTGTCCCCCATCTTGTGCATAGTTTTTTTCCTATTAATGTTATGTTTTAATAACAGTAACAATATATAATGCATCTTGCATTAATATTATACGTTTGTTACAATTTTGAACCTGTACTGAAAAAGAGGGACGCCTGGGGGGCTCAGTGATTGTGCCTCTGCCTCTGGCTCAGGGCGTGATCTGGGGTCCTGGGATCAAGTACCACATTGGGCTCCCCATAGGGAGCCTGCTTCTCCCTCTGCCTGTGTCTCTGCCTCTCTCTGTGTCTCTCATGAATAAATAAACACAATCTTTTTAAAAAAAATTGTATTCTTTTTTTAAATAATAAATTTATTTTTATTGGTGTTCAATTTGCCAACATACAGAATAACACCCAGTGCTCATCCCGTCAAGTGCCCCCCTCAGTGCCCGTCACCCATTCACCCCACCGCCCGCCCTCCTCCCCTTCCACCACCCCTAGTTCGTTTCCCAGAGTTAGGAGTCTCTCATGTTCCGTCACCCTCACTGATATTTTCACTCATTTTCTCTCCTTTCCTTTTATTCCCTTTCACTAATTTTTGTATTCCCCAAATGAATGAGACCATATAATGTTTGTCCTTCTCCGACTGACTTACTTCACTCAGCTAATACCCTCCAGTTCCATCCACGTTGAAGCAAATGGTGGGTATTTGTCGTTTCTAATGGCTGAGGAATATTCCATTGTATACATAGACCACATCTTCTTTATCCATTCATCTTTCGATGGACACCGAGGCTCCTTCCACAGTTTGGCTATTGTGGACATTGCTGCTAGAAACATCGGGGTGCAGGCGTCCCGGCGTTTCATTGCATCTGTATTATTCTTAATGGGGGTAAATACCATAACATAAAACATAACCATCTTAGCCATTTTTAAGTGCACTTAATGTGCTGAACTCTGTATCTGTGAAACAAATACCTCTTCCTCCAGGACGCCACGCCCACCCTAGCCTCTTGCGACCACCATTCTAGTCCCATCTCTCTAAATCTCACGACTCCAGGTACTCCGTAGAAGTGGAATCACACGTATTTGTCTATGTTTGCCCATTTGTAAGACTTTGTTTTCTGATTGTTGAGTTCTTTGTATGCTTTGGAAACAAGTCTCTTATCAGATACCTGTTTTGCAAATGCTTTCCCCTGGTCTCTCACTCTTCAGAGAATCCTTGAATACTAGATCTGAGACATCCAACTGCTTCATGTTTTAAAGGATACTAGGATGATCCAGGCAGGGATGTGTGGTGTCTGTTTCCACTTTTAAGGGCTCTGATTCCCAGATATGTCCCATGTCTGTTGATTTTATAGCCAGAAAGGACTTAGGAATGTGAGTGGGCACGTTTCGAATGAGAGACTGTCAAAGGACCTGGGAAGTGCTATAGGTAGATGTCCATTGACCCGAATTATTATTTCAACCAGTATGTTTAAGGGTATCTGGGGAAGATAGGAGCAGATTCCTCAGAGTGGAGTCACTGACACTCTGACATCTGTTTGATGATTCTTCTTTGTCTTTGTCTTCTTCTCTTTTCCCTCCCCCCTCCTCTTCTTCTTTTCTTTCCTCCTCCTTTTCTTCTTCTTCTTCTTCTGCTTCTGCTTCTGTTCCTTCTGCTTCTGTTTCTCCTCCTCCTCCTCCTCCATCTCCTCCTCCTCCTCTTCCTCCTTCTTTGGGCCACTTTCAACTACTGTCTCATTTCTGGCAATATTGACTGGTGTCCCAGCATATTCAAGGTTGCAGGGAAGTCAAGGGTTGCAAGGAAGTCAAGTCAATTTGTTCTCTGTTGCAGGGAAGTCAATCATTAATAATAATTACATAATTATGTATTGTGCATAATCGGTGTTGACAGAGACTGATGCTTTGTGGTCTGCACCCTTGAATCTTTGACAAATCAATTTTATTTTTTTTTAAGATTTATTTATTCATTCAGAGAGAGCGAAGAGAGAGGCAGAGACACAGGCAGAGGGAGAAGCAGGCTCCACGCAGGAAGCCCGATATGGGGCTCGATCCCGGGTCTCCAGGATCACACCCCCGGGCTGCAGGCCGCGCTAAACCGCTGCACCACCGGGGCTGCCCGACAAATCAATTTTAGATGGAAGTCCATGGGAGTAAACCTAAGGCTTTCCTCCCCACTGTCCAGGTCCATGACAGGTCCCAGTCTATCTTGGTTTAACTGTACATCTTTATTAATTTTGGTCTTCTCAAACCACAGGGAGACATCTCTGGGTCCTACAAGAAACTGCACTATCGATAAAGATCTGAAAGCCCTGGAGAATAGGACCCTAAAATTAACCTAAATAGTGCGGAAAATCCCTGCCTTCAAAATAGTTTAACTTTCAGGTATTCACACAGCCACAGCATGATTTGCAATTGCAAACCACTGCAATTAATGACTTCAGCTTGGTCCAATTGTGCCCAAGTATGAGTCTTCTTATGTTTCAGTCACATGCTCTGCTTCTTTTTAAATCTCGGGGTTTCCTTGTGCATAAAAATAATCTCTACCATTTGTTGAATGCTTATTAAATATTATATATTGTGTTAAGAGCAGAGTTCATTGTAACTTTTAATGTCTAAGCAGCTCTATGATGTAAGTGTTATTATTTTTGTTTTGTAGGTGAGGACGCAGGGACTCTGAGAAGCTCAGTAATGTATCACAGATACAAGTTAGAGGCAGGATTGGACTCAAATGTGGCTGGCTCAAAAGCTTGTGCCTTTAACCACTACTCCAGACTTCCTCCGTCATCTCACACTCTGAGATTCTTCCCTTGACATGGTCTCAAATCTTCAGGTCTCACTCACAGCAGATGACTTTGTTTGAATATGACTTAACCTTGTTTTGACTTGGGGGATTTTCCCATCACGTAAAGGTTGTGCAATAGTGAGGAAAGGGTAGAACTTCCCAAAGTCACCTCAGCGAGTTTAATATTAATTTTTTGATTCACATTTCCTAATTTGGGATAATGGATATAAATAATTTGTAGTTTTCCTCCTAAAGGGGATATTTGCTGAAGGCATAGTACCATGGCCATCTCTTGGCAGCCATACTCAGGTTCCTATGTTGTAGAGGAAAAAAAATTCTATATTCTCTCCCTCTCTGTATAGATATCTATAGATCTATATCTATAGAAGTAGATCTATATCCATCTAATTATATTTGACTATATCAATATATCTTTAACCATCTCCCCTATGATTCCTGTCTCTGAGAAAGAAATTCATGTAGAAATCTGCATAGAGGGCAGCCCAGGTGGCTCAGCGGTTTAGTGCCGCCTTCAGCCCAGGGCGTAATTCTGGAGACCTGGGATCGAGTCCCGCATCGGGCTCCCTACATGGAGCCTGCTTCTCCCTTTGCCTGTGTCTCTGCCTCTCTCTCTCTCTCTCTCATGAATAAATAAATAAAATCTTTTTTAAAAAAGAAATCTGCATAGAAGTTTATTTTTTTATTTTTTATTTTTTGCATAGAAGTTTAGCATAACTATTTGGTGCAAGGCTAATCGTTAGAAACTTAATGGCCACGTGGAGTTCAAGTGTCTTGGCAGTGAGCCTGAAACTTCCACGTATCTCTGCTGACCTCTTGCCTTGACTTGGGGGCACAGATGGGCAGTGCAGAGCAGCATGGAAATCCAGCTCTTAAACGTTACCATCCCCCTGCTCACATGCTGGATTCACATAATAATGGTGGAAATCACCTAACAGTGAAATATTCTAATACCTTTGATCAAAGTGGACCAATCCTTAATGGATTGGTGAGGCCTGTGGAGAGAGCTCCCTAAAGTCTCTTGTTCTACCTAGCTATCTCCTTCAGTTAGATTCTCTACTTTCACGGATATTAATACCAACTCTGCTGTTAGGAACCAGGTGCTGAGATGATTTGGAAGTCATTATTCATTAAGACTCACAATCAATTTCTTTTGGTACCCATTGTCTCAAATCCCTGACTATGATCAAAAAGTGTGCCCTCACAGAGTTATGTAAGTATTCTGCTTTTCCATCTGCCTTCAGAGGGGAAGGCATCAACTGAAATTTGTCTCTCCTGCTGCATCATAGAGTCACAGAGTGCTATTCTTAGATTTGGCTACGACGTCCCCCAAAGCCTTGCCCTTAGTAGTCATACAGTATGAGCCCCAGAAGACAACTGGCCATTGCTTAGCCAAGTGTTTTTCTGCTGCCTATTTCTCATCCCAGGATGGCAGACCCTCACTGGCCCCCCATTCCATCTCAATTTCTCCACCCCATGCAGAGCTTACTGAAGGCATCAGTTCAAAAATGATTCTGGTATCAACCACCTTATTCTGGTCAATATAAAAAGGGACAGAACAAGTCACCAGTGTTCATGGAGTTCAGTGCTTCGAAGGGAAATTTCCTGCCTTCCTACCATCATGAGAGAGGGGCAGGGTTGTTTTCTTTATTTGATTTTTAAAAAATACTTTTATTCATGAGAGGCACACAGAAAGAGAAAGAGAGACACAGGCGGAGAGGGAGAAGCAGGCTCCATGCAGGGAGACTAACGTGGGACTCAATCCCAGGTCCCCAGGATCACACCCTGGGCTGCAGGCAGCACTAAACCGCTGCGCCACCCGGGCTGCCCTGATTCTTTTCTCTTTAAAGCCAAGGGTGGAGGGAGGGTGCAAGAGAAGTTCTCATAAAGACTGAGGATGTCTGGGAATGTTCTGGATAAATTCCTTTGGGGTCTCTAAATCCATTTTGTACTCTTATGCACTGTTCTGTTTGACCTGGGAAAATGATCTTAGGGGATATATATTAAAATATATTTTAATATATTTTAAAAATATATTATTAAATTCAATATACTTTCAAATATATATTTTAAATTTAATATATTTTAAAATATTTTTAAATTTAAATAAATTATTTAATTTTTGTCAGTTAGCATTAGTGCAATATTGGCTTCTGGAGTAGAATTTAGTGATTCATCACTTACATACAACACCCAGTGCTCGTCACAACAAGTGCCCTCTTTAATACCCATCCCTCACACCCCTCCCTCCATCAACCCTTAATTTGTTCTCTGTTGTAAGAGTCTCTTTTATTTGTTTCCATCCCTCCTTCTTTTTCTTTCCCCCTCTTCCCCTGTGTTCATCTGTTTTCTTAAATTCTACATATGAGTGAAATCATGTGATATTTGTCTTTCTCTGACTAGCTTATTTCACTCAGCATAATACACTCTAGTTCTCTCCACGTTGTTACAAATGGCAAGATTTCATTCTTTTTGATGGCTGAAAACTGTTCTGTTGTATATACGTACCACATCTTTATCTATTCATCAGTTGATGGACATTTGGGCTTTGCCATGGTTTGTCTATTGTCGATAATGCTGTATAAACATCGGGGAGCATGTACCCCTTCAAATCAGTATTTTTGTAGCCTTTGGGTAAATACCTAGTAGTGCAATGGCTGGATTGTAGGGTAGTTCTATTTTTAACTTTTTGAGGACCCTTCATACTGTTCTCTAGAGTGGCTGTACCAGGTTGTATTCCCACCAACAGTGCAAGAGGGCTCCCCTTCTCCACATCCTCGCCTACACCTGTTGTTTCTTTTGTTAATTTTTGCCATTCTGACAGGTGTGAGGGGACATCTCATTGTGGTTCTGATTTGCATTTCCTTGATGATGAGTGATGTTGAGCATTTTTCATGTGTCTTTTGGCCATCTGGATGTTGTCTTTGGAAAAATGTCTATTCATGTCTTCTGCTCATTTCTCAACTGGATTATTTGTTTTGGGGGTGTTGAGTTTGGTAAGTTCTTTATCGATTTTTGGATACTTATCCTTTATCAGATATATGGTTTGCAAATATCTTCTCCCATTCCATAGACTGCCTTTTAGTTTTGTTGATTGTTTACTTTGCTGTGCATAAGCTTTTTATGGGTTGTATTAATGGGCTTTCATACCCCCTTGGTTTCTAGCTAGACTTGTCCAATGGAGAGCTTCCATAGGAGGTCAAAGGGAAGGAGGAGCATGAGGTCAGCATGTTTATTCCCCTGGGTCCCTCCCTAAAAGTTCATTTTAGGCTATGTGACTTGACAAAAGGACACTGCACCTTTCAAGGAAGCCTTCCCTAGAAAGCTTTCTCTTTCTAGGTTTTAGTAATCTTTTCCTCGGCCCATGGGTGGTGACAGCTTTAGGGCTGAAGGACTCAGGATCTTGTATTCCTTTGTGGTTCTCTCACGCCCTACCCCTTCTTTATCATTTGTCTCCTCCAATTATCCTATTTTAAATGTGTCATCTGTCTTCTATTGGGTCCTTGGCTGATGCAGGAAACCAGCAGAATATGAATCTCCCAGGGCCATCACTGGCATGTAGGACAGTGAAATAAAAGTTAGTCTAAGGGCTCTGATGCCCCAGGAGTATGGAGGATTGCCATTTCAGAAGCACAGGGAATGATTTGTCTTCTGAATTTGGAGACATACTTTAAAATAGAAACTTGTGTTTGCTACTGGTCTGGAGGCTTTGGAATGAAGGAATCTTATTGGGGAGTTTTGAATCAAGTAAAGAGTTCCAAGAAGGCCTGAAAGAATCTTAATATATTTTGCCCTGGGTCCATTGTCAACTCATCTTACTTCTCTGCAGTCTTTAAGGTGTACAGAGGAGGGTATCAGTGATTCCTGTGGCTCCATGTGAATGGGCAGAAGCCACGGGACTGCAGGTTTTGCCAGGCCAAACAACGGGACATCTAGCCTGAACGTGGCATTGGAATATTGTACTGAAGAAGCCTGGCTCCTGCTCTAGGAGTTGTTTCGATAGGAAGGATAAGCATGAAGCTAAATGTTGCCCCAAAGACCAAACATTACTTGTATAGACCATCATATCCACGCAAGCAACCAGTGGTGGATGGCAGACATACATCTGATGAGTGACGTCAGTGAGATTTCTCTATGGTCTCCTTCGAAGGATGTAAGAGAGCACAAAATTCAAAGACAGAGAAAGAAACCACAGTAAGAGCAACATACTGAAGGTGGGTTTTTAAAAAGATTTTATTTATTTATTCATGAGAGAACCGGGGAGAGAGAGAGACAGAGAGAGAGAGAGAGAGAGAGAGAGGCAGAGAGAGAAGCAGGCTCCATGCAGGGAGCCTGATGTGGGACTTGATCCCTGGTCTCCAGGATCCCGCCCTGGACTGAAGGCGGCGCTAAACCATTGAGCCACCTGGGCTGCCCTGCAGGTGGGTTTTAAGTGATAATAAATGGTGTGTAAATTGTAATCGGATTGGCAGGCAACTGAAATGTGAAATGTAGGATCTGGGGGCTGAGTCGGTGGAGAGAGTGTCAGAAGGTTCTTCCTTAAGTAGAATTTGAGGCTCTGGAGGACAATGGTAGGTTACAGAGTAGAGGTGATGTCTGTCAGGGGTTGGAGTCAATATGAAGAAGAGGAGAATGCCTCTAATTTGGGGGGAGGAAGAAAATAGGGTTTACTGGCAATGGTGTGAGCGGTGCAGAAGAGAGTCCCTGAGGGATGGCAGTAACACTGCTCTGTGGGTGTGTTGTGTGGTGAGCATTGAGGTTGCTCACGGTCCCTGATTCTTGAGTATTAGGAGAGGTGGCTTCAGTGGACAAGGTAGCATCTGAGAATGAGTCGATTTTACAACGAAGCTTCCAAATCACCTATATTGAACCATCTTATCAGGTAATAGACACTGAGCATCTCTCCAATGAACACTGACAGGCCCACAGTGTGCCAGAAGCACATGGCTAGTGGACTCATTCCTGCCATACCTGTCACCTGATGCCCACCCCTGGAGGCCTTCTGTTTATCACGAATAGTGTGTACACCCCCTAGACTGTCAATGTGTCTCATACTCGTTATTGTAACTATGCAATTTACAAACAAACTGACGGAAAGAGTAAACAGAAAGGCATTGTTTTTATTAAAACCAAGTTGACTGCTTTACAACTGTGAACAGGGATCGTTTAAAAAAAAATCACTGCCAATGCGTAGGAGTAGACAAGACAGCTGTAAATGGTTTGAGGAAAACTGGACAGATCTGAAAAGATATTGAATGTAGTCTTTCCTCCACAAGAATCTAGGTTTGAGCTCCTTTTTAAATAATGTCAACTCACCTGTTGTAGTTTACACAAGAAAGACCCAGGGAAGCTCTTATTGTGGATTCATGCTCAGAAAACATTTGAGCGTGACTGTTCATTTTTGGTTCTGTTTTATTTTTTTTAAGATTTTATTTATTTATCCATGACAGACACAGAGAGAGAGGGAGAGACACAGGCAGAGGGAGAAGCAGGCTCCCTGCGAGGAGCCCGATGCGGGACTCAGTCCTGTGACCCCAGGATCACTCCCTGAGCTGAAGGCAGACGTTCAACCACTGACCCCTTTGGTTCTGCTTTAAAGCAAAAATGTTTAAGATTTGTGTGTCTACTTTTTGAGTCCCTCTTGATCCAGCTATTTTGACTAACCAATTATAAGTCAATATGCAGAACTAGAAGCAACGTTCGAGCAGAAGGCTGCGGATTCAAGGCCTTCTGTTCACAACAGAACAGGAGGTCCAGGCAGGAGGCAAGCCCACGATGCGCAGGAGCGCTGGGGAGGGATGGATAGAAATGAGTATCTGAAGAAGGAATCTGGGAGGGATTTGTGCCTGGCACAGCAACTGTCCCTAAGGAGGATAGGGAGAACCAAAGATCAGGAGGTGGCAGGGGGAAGAACTGATCCTGATGGGACCCTTTACAGGTGCTCAGCTGAGGTGCTGGCTCCATAGAGCCTTTTTCAGGAAAGCCCCATGGAAGCTTCATGATTGTTTTGAAGAGGAATTCCCAACTCCCCCTCTTGACTCCACTCAGGACAACAAGCCCGACTCCTCCACCTGTCCAGCAGTATCTCATACTTGTCCTCAACAACAAGCCCTGGATCCTTGTCAAGATGGTTTACTCACTTTCCACTGAAAAAAACACCCCCGCACTTCAAACCTCCCACGGCTCCACTGTTGTCACCTCATTCATATATTCATTTATTCACTATTCGGGGGGTGGCTGGTGGGCCAGTCTGAAGGCCCCTGTGTGTAGTTGGCTACTGGGTGTGGATCTGACACCAGGGAACGTTTCCAAATGGATCCGGGTGGGTTGTCCCTTCAGGAGCTGCCGTGAGAACCCTCGGGTGTGGACGGTGGTAGGGACACAGGTGTCTGGGTAGAGCGGACCTGTGGGTGGGAGGCAGGGACCTTGGGAGTCGAGGCCGAAGGGACACTGATCTGGGGCGGCCTCCCGGGGAGGGGGTCAAGGGGGCTGGGCCTCGCACTGGTTAAATTGCTCACCTTCCCCAGCCCCGCTCCAAGTCCGAGCGGCTCCAAGCCTGAGCGCGATGGGCAAGTACACGATCCGCGTGGTCACCGGGGACTCGCTCCTGGCGGGTTCCTGCAACCAGGTGCAGCTGTGGCTGGTCGGCGAGCACTGGGAGGCCGACCTGGGGCAGAAGCTGAGGCCCATGCGCCGCGGGGTCAGTGCGCAGCGGGCGGGGTGCGGGGCTCCGGGTGGGGGACCGGCGGGGCCGCGGGGCCGCCTCACCTGCAGGCGGACTCGGGTCTCTCCAGGGACGACTCCGAGGGGAAGAGGGCTCTCTGAAGGGGCGTCCCCCCCACCCCGTCTGAGCTCGCTCCCCGCCCCACCGACAGACCGAGTTCAAAGTCCGCCCCCCTCCACCTGGGCCGCCTCCCGCTGGTGAAGCTTCGCAAGGACGAACACTTGGGGGACTTCGACTGGTTCTGCAAGTGGATCTCCGTGCGCGGCCCCGGGACCAACGGCGAGGCCCTATTCCCCTGCTACTGCTGGGTGCAGGGCTCTGGGATCGTCTGTCTGCCCGAGGGCACCGGTGAGGGCGGCGGGGCAACGCGGGGGGGCGGCGGGGCGGGGGGACGCCGGAGGAAGAGGGGTGGGGGGGATGCTGTGATGTAAGAGGGGAACACGTGAGGCAGGACAGGTTGTGCAGGGTGAAAGGGTGGGCCCCGTGTCCCCTTCCCCATCCCGGACCCGTGAGCGACGACCAGAGCCTGTTTAAGACGCACCGAGAGCAGGAAATCCAGAAAAGAAAGAGGATGTACCGGTGAGTCCAAGCAAGCCTCTGATCCCCCACCAGATCCCAAGAAACCCACCGCCCCACTCATCCCGGATTCTGTGTTCTCCCTCCAGGTGGGGCTCCTGGAAAGATGGGTTAATACTGCCTGTAGCAGGGAGAACACCGTGGGACCTCCCCAAGAATGAGAGATTCCAGGAGGATAAGGATTTTGACTTCTCTTTCTCGCTGGCAAAAGCGTATGTGCCAGGTAGTGGGTTGGCACCTGCACCCCAGCATGCAAAGTAGGGTCCTTTCTTGATCTCCTAGCATTGCCATTCTTTCCGCAGGTTGGAGGGCTTGGTCCTCAAGGGGACACAAATCCAGTTAAAAGACCGGAAGATTTCAAAAGAATATTCCCAAGTGCGAAGACTGCGCTGGCTGGTCAGTTACTACAATCTCCCCAAATCTATGTACATATTTCCAATGCAAGGCTTTGTGGGGGTTTTTTAATAAGATTTTATTTATTTGTTCATGAGAAACACACAAAGTGAGGCAGAGACTCAGGCAGAGGGAGAAAAGCAGGCTCCCTGAAGGGAGCACGATGGGGGATTTGATCCCAGGACCCTGGGATCACAACCTGAGCCGAAGGCAGACGCTCAACCTCTGAGCCACCCAGGCATCTCTCCAATGCAGGGCTTTGACAGAAGAGGGGGAGAGGGTAGGGAGAGCGATCTGTTAGTAGGATCAGAGGCACAGAACTTACAGCATGCTCCCCACCTGACGTCTTCAGAGAAGGTTTGAAATTCCTGGAAGGATGATGCCCTCTTCGGGTACCAGTTCCTCAGTGGTGCAAACCCCATGCTCCTGGCGCTCGAGCAGCCTCCCAGCCTGGCTGGTGCTGCCTCCAGGGATGGAAGACTTGAAGACCCAGTTGGAGAAAGAACTCCAGGTGCTGTGCTCTCTCTTGTTCATCCACAACCCCAGCCATGCTGCCTCCTTCTCCTACCCGACCCTCCTCATTTCCTCCATCAAATACTTAATCTACACCCTCCTCCATCTACACTTAGGGTTTCTCAACATTGACAGCCGAAATTTAGGGACAGATAACTGTCGTGGGGGCTGTGCTGTGCGTTGTAGGATGCTTAGTGGTACGAGATGCTAGCAACACCACCCTCATTGTGACAACCAGAAATGCCTCCAGACATTGCGAAATGTCCTCTGCAGAGGGCAAAGATCACCCCGGGTTGGTGGAGGACCACTGAATTAACCATCTGCTCCTTTTATCCCTCTTTTCTTCCCCCTCTTCCTCCTTTGTAAGAAACATTCCAGCCTTTGGGGAAAGCTCAGGCTTCTGGAAGGAAGGAAGAAGAGAGATTGAACAAAGCCCCAAAGAGCTGAAACTATGGGGTTTTTTTTGAGGAGAGGATACAGGAACTCCTGTGCGCTACGTTTAGCTAAAGCCTGAGGGGGGATGACTTTGGTTGTGGGGATTGAGGGCATGGTGGAGAACCAGGAAGTTTACCTCAAGAAGCTCCAAGTCTGATGGAAGATACTGGGCGTGGAAACCTCGCATTCGGGGCTTGGGTTAAGGGAAAACAGATTGATGTTGAAAGGAAAGACTTAAAAAAAAAGAGAGAGAGAGACTTGATGGGCAGAGGAAGGGACCAGCCTCCCAAATGAAATGGGAGGGTCCAGAATGACCTCATTATCTACCCCTGCTCCTCACCCTCCAGGCTGGATCTCTATTTGAAGCTGATTTCTCCTGCTAGATGGGGTCAAGCTTAATGTAATCATTTTAAAACAACAATATGTGGCCGCCCCTCTGGTTATGCTGAAGCTGCAGCCTGATGGGAAGCTCTTACCCATGGTCATCCAGGTAAGAGGCCCCAGGTTTCTTTTGCACAGACACGGATCCCCTTATAGACTGGGGCACACAGGTCCCAACCCCTCCCCTCTCTCCTGCTCCAGCTGCAGCCTCCTCATCACGGCTGCCCCACACCCATGCTGCCCTCCAACCCCCCTATGGCCTGGCTGCTGGCCAAGACCTGGGTCCGTAGCTCTGACTTCCAGATGCACCAGCTACAGTCACATCTCCTGCGGGGACACCTGATGGCTGAGGTTATTTCTGTGGCCACGATGAGGACCCTGCCCAGCCTGCATCCCATCTACAAGGTATGTCAGCGTCTCTTCTGTATTTGACTGCACTTTGTGTCACACACCCTTTGAAGCCTCGGGAAGCACCTCCACAGAGTCTGACCTTGTACTAGAGGAAGTCATCTGGGGTTTGTAGCTACAGCGGACGATTTGGCCTAGGACATAACAGTAGGTAGGATGTGCCTGGCCTTTATAAACTGTGAGCGAGGAGTGAAGGAACACACGGAGCAAGACAAGGGACATCCACTGAGGTGGGAGGGAAACAAAAGGCTTGGTGTCGTGGAGGCCAAGGAGAGAAAGCACTTGAAGAGGGAGGCATGGTTATCCGTGTGACATGCTGCCAAGAAGCCAGCGACATCACAGCCAGAGGAGCCACATTTGGACGTCAGTGTGGAGGCCATTGGTTAATCCACTGAGTGATGTCTGGGGGAGTGGAGGTGGCGGCAGGTGACGCAGGTGACGCAGGTGACGGGAGAGATGGGGCAGAGGGAGCCTTTTGAGAAGACTTGCTGTGGAAGGGAAGCAAGAAGTGAGGAGGCTGCTGGGAAGGCATGCATGCGGGGAGAAGCCAGGGTTTTCTGTGCGAAGGTATCCAGGATGAGGCGTGTGTGTGTGTGTGTGTGTGTGTGTGTGTGTGTGTGTGTGTGTGAGAGAGAGAGAGAGAGGGATGGGGGTGGGGTGGGGGGGGACAGGGGTGGAGAGAGGGGGAGGAGGAGCGAGGAGGAGAGGAAGGAGAGATTGCCAGGGGTGACATTCCAGGGAAAGCACAAGAGGACAGGAGACATTTGCCTTTGCAGGGAGCAGAGATACTTCTTCTTCTTCCTCTTTTAGATTTAATTAATTAATTAATTTAAGAGAGAGAGAGCATAAACAGGGGGATGGGCAGAGGGAGAAGCATACGCCCCATGGAGCAGGGAACCCGATGCAGGACTCAATCCCAGGACCCCGGAATCATGACCTGAGCTGAAGGCAGAGGCTTCACCGACAGAGCCCCCCAACCCTGGCGCCCCCCACAGATACTTCCTTGAGGGGAATAAGACACAGGCACGAGATAGTTTCACATGTGGGACCTTTGCTAGGTTTTGTGGTGCGAGACCAGAGAGTCCTGGGATTCTTAGAGATCATGTGAGACTGTACACTCCTCAACCTGGGGAGACCTTGGGAAGACCCTTCCCCATCTGTCTTCTCCCACATCTTACCCTGACCCACTCCAGTCCAGCGGGAGGTCTGTCGTTCTCATGGAGACCTGCCCTCTGCCTTCTTCTCTGTCCTTGCTCCTTAAATTTCCACTCCCCTCCTGGACCCCAGGATCCCCCCCTTACCAGTCCTGTTCCTTTCTCCCACAATCAGCTTCTGATCCCACACTTCCGCCACACCATGGAGATCAACATCCCCGCCTGGAGCAATCTTGTCTCCAGATGGGGAATTTTTGACCTGGTACGGAGTAGGATGGGTAAGGAGGGCAGAGGGCTCAACAGTGAAAGCATCCGGGGATCCCTGGGTTGGTGCCTGCCTTTGGCCCAGGGCGCGATCCTGGAGTCCCGGGATTGAATCCCACGTCGGGCTCCCGGCATGGAGCCTGCTTCTCCCTCTGCCTGTGTCTCTGCCTCTCTCTCTCTATCATAAGTAAATAAATAAATCTTAAAAAAAAATAAAACATTAAAAAAAAAAAACAGTGAAAGCATCCCGATGGGTGTTTGGCTGGCCCCACCACCACCAGCCCTGCATCCCCCATGAAGGCATCTCCCTGATTCCCTCACACCCGGGGAGGGACCTGAGCGGGACCACTGACTAGAATCTGACCCTGAAACCGGCCCCCCACCTCCACCCCCCCGTGGCTGATCCTGGCATCTGCGGTGGGGTCGTCCTCAGGGGGTGAGCACCAGTAGCGGAGGCCATGTGGACATTCTCCAGAGAGCCACAGCTTGCTTGACCTATCATTCCCTCTGCCCTCTGGCCGACCTGGCTGACCGTGGGCTCTTGGATGTGAAGGCTTCTCTCTAGGCCAAGATGCCCTCAGGCTGTGGGGGATCATCAGCCGGTGAGGGTGACGCAGAGAGGGCGACCCAGCGGGCTTGCTGGAGAGAACGAGGAGGGGGTGGGCCACAGGTCCAGCTGGCCCCGCGGTCGGCCGCCTGGGACCAAGGGCTTTCTTGCCGGGGAGCAGGTACGTGGAGGGGATGGTCGGTCTTTTCTACATGACTGATGAAGCTGTGAGGGATGATCCAGAGCTGCAGGCCTGGTGCAGAGAGATCACCGAGACGGGGTTGCAGGGTGCCCGGGACCGGGGGTAAGTGCGAGCCCCTCCCCACGACCCATGTCACCTCACCCGCCCATCAGCAGTGCACACTCACAGTGTCGTAAGCCCCCTACCGTGGGTGCCCTGAGCACCCCGGGGGGCTCACCGGAGCATCCTCCAGAAATCCTCCTGCCCTCATGCACCCAGAGCTCCCTCCGCAACCAGACCCTTTTCTCCCGAGTATTTTCCATCCTCTCTGTAGCACCTGACAGTGCCTTTCACTGACATGATGCTTCTGTCATGTCCTGGTCTCAAAGTCGCTGCTTCCATTCTGGTCACCCAGGTTCCCCGTCTCCTTAGACACCCGGGTTCAGCTCTGCCACTTTGTCACCATGTGTATCTTCATGTGCCCAGGTCAGCATGCCTCTGCCCACCTGGGCCAGGTAGGCGGCTGCGATCAGCCCTAGGGGCTCCCGGGATGGAGTCGGCGGGAGGTCGAGTGCCCTGTGGTCGGCCTGGGTTCCTGAGGCTCCTGCACCTGCAGCTGGACTGGTACTCCTGGATCCCCAACGGCCCGTGCACCATGCGGAAGCCCCCGCCCGTCTCCAAGGACGTGACAGAGAAGGATATAATGGACTCGCTGCCCACGGCCCACCAGGCCCACATGCAGAAGACCTTCACAAAGTTCCTTGGCAGACGCCAGCCCATCATGGTGGAGACCGATGCCTGGGCCCTGGGGGCTGGCGGGGAGAGGAGGCGGCTTAGGAGGGGTGGTATTCTTGGCTGAGGGGCCCAGGGCTGAGCCGTTTCGTTCTCCCCTTCTCAGGTGGCCCTGGGGCAGCACAAGGAGAGATATTTCTCAGGCCCTCGGCCCCAGGCCGTGGCTGCCGTGGACCAGGAGATAGAGGCCCGCAATGCAGGCCTGCAGCTGCCCTATGAGTACCTTCGACCCAGCATGGTGGAGAACAGCGTGACCATATGAGAAGGGTCACCCCGGAGCTCCGGCCTCCCCAAGTGCCTCTGAGCACCCTCCACGTTCCTTGGCCACATCCTCTTGTGACCAGACTGACCACCCCCCCATGCTGTGTCGTCCAGGCGCCCAAGGCGGCTGCCTCAAACAGCTCCAGGGGACTCACAGGGAGGGGTTCCTGTTGACTTCTGGAGCCCAGCATCCCCTGTGCCCACCCTACCTTAATGTCCAGCCTGTCCTGCACTTCGGCCCTCTCCTTTTCCCCAGAGGATCTGGCTTACCCATCATTAAAGAAAGACCTGATTAAATAATAAAGTTGGTTTTGTGAGGTCTGTTGCCCTGCCCTCACTCAGATTTCAAGGAAGAAAAATAAGTGCTGTCCTGGAGTAAAAAGGTCTTCCCGCAATGAGTGTTCCCTTCAAGGGCTTCCTTCCGTCCACCGACAGAAGTTTTGAGCGGCTTCTTGGAACCCGGCTGCGGACAGTAGCTCTTGCCTTGATGCTTCTTGGAGTCCTCACCCACGGCGTCCCATAGGCTGCCTCCAAAGGTCTCCAGCGTGACCCCTAGCCCCGCCTTCCCTCCATCGTGTTCCTTGCCTGGGCATCCCCCACGTCCCTCCCCAGGACTCCCGATAAACCCTCCCCTCGTTTCTGCTTCTTCCTCCCTCCAGCCATCCAAATGTACATGGTAGCCCACAGTCTGAGACGCTGCAAACAGACAAATAAGGAACTAGCTAGAGCAAGTACCAAGGGGTTTCAAATACATGATCTCAATTTATCTACATTGTACTGATGATGATGATGATGATGATGATGATTATTTTGCCCAGGCACTTCTGCGTACAGCAGGCGTACTGTTGCCTCATGAGAGTACCGTCGTTGCTCATCTCCAGCTCAGGAAATGCACTAAATCACATGCCTGGTTGGACCTGCATTCTGGTGCTGTTTTGTGCTATTTTACCAGAATGATGGTGTTATCTGGAATTTTGCAGCACAGCAGCCGTATGTGGGGGGCGGGGGGAATGAATGTGTGCAAGCATCCTGAGTTCTTGAGCACCCCCACCATTCCATTAGGCTGGGCACCCTGTTCCAAGCTCATCTCTCCATCTCTGTTGCATTCTATTCTGTGGTAATGTAACAGCAGGTCCTCCGTATTCGTTTCTGGCCCATAGAGGGATTTTGATTCAAATATCACAGGATTGTCCAAAAAAATTTTATATCATCTATCTATCTATCTATCTATCTATCTATCTATCTATCTATCATCTATCTATCTATCATAGAATTGTCTCCAAACCTCTACCAGGCTGCCAAGCGACCTTAGTATGCTTCCTTCTTTGGAGCATTTGCATTGTTCCCCCCCTTCCCTTGTTTTGCAATAAGTCAAAAGCAACCTAACAAAACCAATCTCCTATTATTTACAAAGAGAACAGTTAATGGTTGGACATGAAAGGATAAAGGGCCACAGCATTTGGCCAGTGTGGACTAAGTACTTTGGACAAAGCACTTCTATTATGTCTGGGTTTTAAGTCTGCTAGTGTAGATTCTAACTAGATTTTTAGTTTCTAGTCATTCTAACTAGATTTATCTGCCTTTGAGTAGGATGCTAGGCTTGAGGGGTACTAGTGATGGATCGCAGATCTCCTTAATCCCATCAGGGGCTAAGTTTATTGGATGTCGGGCTTCCATCCTATGAGGCCAGAATGTCTAGCCCACTCCTCGGGTGGCTGATCTTTCAGGTCCCAACCAAAAGTGAGACAGAGGGGGCATCTGGGTGGCTCAGTCAGGGAAGCATCTGCCTTGGGCTCAGGTCATGATCTCAGGGTCCCGGGATCGAGCCCCCATGTTGGGCTCCCCACTGAGCAGAGAGTCTGCTTCTCCCTCTCCCTCTCCCTCTGCCCCTCCTCTCTCACTCACTCACTCATGCACTCTCTCTCATAAATAAATAACATTTTTAAAAAAGAGTGAGAAAGAGTGAGCAACAGATATGGTGAACAATTAATCACACACATCAACAGCCACAGATTAAAATACCCCTAGAAGCCCCGAACAGGACACAAAAAACAAAACAAAACAAAACAAAACCACACTTCTTCCTAAATAAAGGGGGAAAAAAGCATGGAAAGAAATGTAAAAATGCTGAAAACCAAAGATGGAAGAAAAACTTTACAAGTAGCCAGAGGGAAGAAAAATCCCCTTAACTTCAAAAGGACATCAAGAAGAGTGTTTTTTTTTCTTTCTTTTCTTTTCTTTTCTTCTTTTCTTTTCTTTTCTTTTCTTTTCTTTCTTTTCTTTTCTTTTCTTTTCTTTTCTTCTTTTCTTTCTTTTCTTTTCTTTTCTTTTCTTTTTTCTTTCTTTCTTTCTTTCTTTCTTTCTTTCTTTTCTTTTTTTCAAATGAAACACTTGGAACGACACGCCGGGTGCTGGAAGACAGAGGGATATCTTCCGAGTGGTAAAAGAACACTGCAGGCTAGAATAAATGAGGAATTTCTACAAATCAATAAGAAAAGGCAGGCAACCCCGTATAGGAATGAACAGAAGACTTACGGCCCCCAAGGGGACACCCAAAGGGCAGCAAATAGACGGAAGGGGTTATACTCATTGATTGTGTCAATTCTGTATCACTTTAACACGTCTGAGGTACCTGGAGGCAGGTGCAGCCTGAGCTTCCCAGGGGCTTCCCTGATGGACTTTGAGGACCACCCATTTCACGGCCACTCAGTGATGGTTAGTGAGGGCTTTTTTTTTTTAATTGAAGGATAACTGACATACAATATTGTATTCATTCCAAGCATACAGCATAATGATTTGATATTTATATACATTACAAAACAGTCACCACAATGAGTCTAGTTACCGTCTGTCACAAAACAGAGTTGTTTTAATATTATTGTCTAGACTCTCTATGCTGTGACTACATCCTGGTGTCTTAATTATTTTATGTCTGGAAGTCTGTACTTCTAAATCTCCTTTCCCTATTTTTAAAAAAGATGTTATTTATTTATTCATTAGAGACACATGGAGAGAGGCAGATACACAGGCAGAGGGAGAAGCAGGCTCCTTGTGAGAAGCCCGATGCGGACTTGATCCTAGGACCCCGGAATCATGCCCTGAGCCAAAGGCAGACGCTCAACTGATGAGCCACCCAGGCGTACCACTTATTTTATTTTCAGAAGGAACCTACTAGAAGATTTCAGCAACTAACATAACACTTTTTACTGGGAGAGGCAATCTGCTCTGGACCCTGAGTACCTCTGAGTACCTGATTGCTCTTGGGCTATTTCTCGGTGTTGTTTTCACAAGTAACCATAACAAGGTAATATTACCCAGAGACAAAGAACAGAGTTGAATCCACTCATTATAAAAATGTTGGGTTTCCCCCCAAACCAGTGGTCTCTCCTATCATGCAACCTGTTTGTGCGGTCATCCATCTAGACCCGCTGTACCTCACTCATGGGTCATGGGAGGGTGTGAGGGACTCATGCCAACATGGGCTCTTCTATTGCTCTTCCTCTAAGTAACCATGTTCTTTGTCTCCAAAGTGGGAAGCTTGAGTCTTCTGTAAACCCCCCAAGAGTAGCAGGCTAGCTGGCTAGTTTTATTATTATTATTATTCATGAGACACACAAAGAGAGAGAGGGAGAGAGAGAGAGAGAGAGAGGCAGAGACACGGGCAGAGGAAGAAGCAGGCTCCCTGCAGGAAGCCTGACATGGGATTCGATCCCAGGTCTCCAGGATCATGCCCTGGGCTGAAGGTGGCGCCAAACCTACAAGCCACCCAAGCTGGCTAGTTTTGAGTGGGCTAAAGTCTCTGACCCTTCACAGTTCTTGACACAGTTATCCACTGGCAAAAATTAAAAAGTGACAACATTCTGTTCTGGTGGGGGTGTAAAGAAAAAGGCACCCGAATACTACCCTACAGGTTTTCTGGATAGCAACTTGTTAATACCTAATATACTTTGAAGTATGTGTGTCCCCAGATTCACTGAGTTTATATATTAATTATGCAGAGCTTTTTACATGTCAGTCATTTGATAATGACTCCCATGCAGATGAATCAAGATAGTGCAAAAGTGGCAGCAGTGACCTCAGCCTCATGATGTTAACATCTCCTTTTGAATAGTCATCCCAGTTGCTAACAAATGGAACCTGCTTTCACTCTTTCTGGGGTGACATGGCTTCAGGAATCATTCCTGGTGATCCCCCTTGTTTGTACAAATACAAAAGCTCCCCCTGGGGTGGACTCTGTGTGTAGCTTACCAAGGAGCGGGCCCACTTTGGTTTGGTAAACACTAGGAGCAATGATCTTACTTGTCTTTGTTTGCAATGTCAAGCATGGTGTCTTACGTGTGATTGAGGTCAGCCAATGCTTAATTCCCGTTCACTGCAGATCCAGCATCCCTCACCTCGCTGCTGTTCCTGCCCTCAGACCCCCACTTGCCTGGCTTCTGGCAAAGTCCTGGGTTCTAAATTCTGATTTCCAGCTGCACCAGCTCCAGTATCATTTGCTGAACACTCATCTGGTGGCCAAGGTCATGACTGTGGCCACCATGAGGCACCTCCCAGGGCTGCACCCTATCTTCAAGGTACATCCTCTACCCTCCATGTCCCATTTCTCTTCCATATCAGAGAAAGCAAGCAACCTAACAGCTGCCTAGATTTAAAAAGCCCAAGCCATCTGGCTGGGAACACATCAACAAAGCTGCTTGGAATTCAGCAGGCATCTGTATGCTATTGGAGCAAAGAATCTTTGTAACAATTTGTGAATGGCGGAGAAGAGAAGGATAACTCATCAAGATCTTGAGCCTTGTAGCTTTATTTCTAAAGTTTACATTCTTTTTTTATTTTGAGATAATTATACATTTTCTAACCATTTTAAGAAATAGTACAGAGGGATCCCATCAACTCTATTAAAATAATCACTTAGCATTTATTCAGCACATGCTGTAAGGCAGCTCTGAAATTCTCCAGTGATGGGTAGGAATATGATTGGATATACAGAAGAAGTGTGGCTCTACTTTGGGAGAGTTAGCATGTAGCTGAGAAGACAAATGGTATACATAAGAAACCACAGAGGACGATATTTGGAGATTGAAATCAGGAGAGAAAGCAATAAACACTACATTATTGATGGACAATGTTCTAACACAATTTAGAAGCCATTAAGTAGAAGATTAAAGAGTAAAGGGAGCAGCCTCACAGGGGCACTTTTGCTACTTAAGGAGAGAGATGCAGTACCTGGTGGTTAGAGGAATAGAAGGAAAATGGAAAGACTGCGGAGAAGCAGGACTTGCAGCGTGCCTGGATGCAAGGCTGGAGAGAAGGATCTGAATGAAGTCCAAGCGGCTGCCACGCCCAGAGCCCCTCAGGGTGGCTGATGTTGTAGTGATCCAGAAATCCCGTGATTTGTAAAACAGCTGAATCCAGTGGCTATTACTAGGTAGAAGCCAGGAAAAATAGCCTTGTGCTTGCTTTAAAAATGTCTTTGAAATCGTGATGCCACTTTGCATATAGTAGAAAGGGCAAAAAAACGACACAAGCTTATGAACCAGAGCAAGGGTCAGAAATAGTGAAGTTAGAAGAAGCCAATTAGGGGTCAAAGATGTGTTCAGTTAGGACATGGAGTCTGAAGTGTTAGCAAGATATGGAAGCGATTACTTGCTAGGCAAAACATCTGAGTTGTGTTTCTTCTAGGGTTCTCCACTTGCACCCTCAATCTGTCCATTAGTTAACAATAGCTCTTCAGGGTTCTACAGTAACACAGACAAGATAGACACTAACAGAATTCATGCAGTCTTGGATTTGATTGACTTTATGATGTCTCTGCATCACCATCTTCTTCGTACCTTCATGGCTAAGCTTATTTTTACACCTCACAATCCCCCTTTGCTAGCTCTGTCCCTCCAAGCAGTGTCTCATGACCATAACAAGGTCATCCCTTGGCAAACCACTGAGTTGCTGTCAGGACACACAGTGGAGCTGAGCCTGCACACTTTCATAAAGATTACATGTGCAGGCTCTGGAATCAGACTGCCCGGGGCCTAAGTTTTGAGTCCTGGCCTCACTTTTCAGATGCATACGCAGTGTCCTCACCTCTAACTGGGATGACAGGTGCTCCCTAATGGAGTTGGTGAGGGCTACGAACAGTGTGACACACGCCAATGCTACAAAAATATTGTTCTTGTTTTTCTTATGATTAGTTCTTTGTCCTCAGGTATCTTCTTTTCTCATGTGGACTTCAGGCTTTCTATGACACTCAGAGACTGATCCAGAATAGATCACATATTAGGTCACAAATCAGGCCTTGATAAATACAAAAAGGTTGAAGTCATACCATGTGCCTTTTGTGACCACAACACTATGAAACCGTAAGAAAAAATTGTGTTGAAAAAAAAAAAAATTGTGTTGACCACAAATACATGGAGGTCAAACAACATGCTATCAAACAATGAATGGGTCAACCATGAAATCAAAGAAGAACTAAAAAAAAAAAAAGATATAAGAAACAAATGAAAATGAAAACACAGTTGTCCCAAACCTTTAGGATGCAGCAAAAGTGGTCCCAAGAGGGAAGTATGTAGCAGTACAGGCCAACATTAAGAAGCAAGAAAAATCTCAAACAACCTAACCTTCTAACTAAAGGAGCTACAAAAAGAACAACAAATCTCCACAGTGTCAACCGATTCTCAACAAGGGTGCCAAGACCATCTGCGGATGGACGGGGGCGAAGAGGGGGAAAGAAGGTCTTTTCAACAAACGGTGCTGTCTAGGAAAACTGGATGTCCTCAGGCAAAAGAATGAAGTTGGAGCCTTACATTACACATTTACCAAAGTTAACTCTAAATGGATCAGAGACCTAAATTTAATATCTAAAGCTATAAAATTCTTAGAAGAAAATCTGAGGGAAAATCTTCATGACCTTAGATTTGTCAATGGCTTTAAAAATATGATATTAAATGTGCAGGGAACAAAAGAAAAATTAGATAAAATAGATTATATCAAATTAAAAAAAACCTTTTGAAAAAAAATAAAAAAAATTTTGTGCTCCAAAGGCCACTATCAAGAAAAAGACATCCCATGTAATGGGAGTAAATACTTGTAAATCATATATATGCTAAGAGATTAATATTCAGAATACATAAAGTTGAGTTATTCATACAACTCAAAACAACAACAATATAACTCAACTAAAATACTGGCAGATGACTGGAATAGACATTTCCCCAAAGAAAATACACACAAAGCCAACAAGCACATGAAAATATAATTCAGCATTGTTAATCACTATGGAAATGAAAATAAAAACCACAATAAAATTATCACCTTAACACCCACTAGGATGGTCACAATTTCAAAATAAATAACAGAAAAGGATAAATGTGGAGAACGCAGAGAAATTGAAACCTTGTACATTCTGGTGGGAACGTAAAATGGGGCAGCTGCTGGGGAAAACAGTTTGGCAATTTCTCAGAAAGTTATACATAGAGTTACCATACAATCCAGCAATTCCACTCTTAGGTATATACTCAAAAGAATTGAAATCACGGGTTCAAACAGATACTTGTACATCAACATGCAAAACAGAATTGTTCATGGTGGCCCAAAGACGGAAACAACCCAAGTGTCCATACACAGATAAATGGATTTTTTAAAATGTGGTATAAAATAAATAAATAAATAAATAAATAAATAAACAAACAAATTTAAATGTGGTATATATACACAATGAAATAGTGTTGAGCCATAAAAAGGAAGTTCTGATAACATGCTACAACATGAGCAAACCTTGAAAACTTTCTGCTAAGTGAGTTAAGCTAGATGCAAAAGGACGAATGTTGTACGATTCTACTTCTATGCTGTGCCTGGAACAGGCAAATTCATAAAGTCCGTACCATAGAGGTTACCATGGGCTGGGGGAAGGGGAAATGGGGAGTTATAGCTTAATGGATATAAAGTTTCTGTTTGGATGATGAAAAAGTTGTGAAAATAGCAGTGGTGACTACACATCATTGTGTCTTCCTAATGCCACTCAACGGTACGCTTAAAATAATTAGAATATTAAATCTTTATGTACATATTTTAGTAGACCTTGTTTTTTTAGAGAGAGAGAGAGAGCGGAGTTGAGGAGAGGGAGAGAGAGAATCTCAAGCAGGCTGCAAACCCAGTGCAGAGCCCGATGTGAGGCTCAATCTCACCACCCTGAGATCATAACCTGAGCTGAAATCAAGAGTTGGACGCCTAACCGACTGAGCCACCCAGGCGCTCCAGAATAGACTTTATTTTTTAAAGCAATTTTAGGTTTTCAGCAAAAGTGAGCAGAAAAATACAGAGAACTCCCCAATTCCCCCCACTTCCATACCTCCTCCCCCACCACCGATACCCCCGCACCAAAGCGACACATTTGTTGCAATTGATAAACCTTCATTAACACATTATTATCACCCAAAGCCTATCATTGACATTAGGGTTCACTCTTGATTTTGTACAGTTTATGGGCTTTGACAAATGTGTAAAAATATGTATCAGCCATCATAGCATCACACAGAATAGCTGCATTGCCCTCAAAATCCTCTGGTTCCCCCCCTCCCATTCCTCCCTCCTAATGCCTGGCAACCACTGACCTTTTCACTGTCCCTCATAATTTTGCCTTTTTCAGAACATTATTGTCTTAGTCATTTGGGGCTGCTATAACAGGAATACCATTGACAAGGTGGCTTAAATAACCAACATTTATTTCTCCCAGTTCTGGAGGCTGGGAAGTCTGCGATGAAGGCAGTTGGGTGTTTGGTGAGAACCTGGTTCCTAGATGGCTGTCTTCTCATAGTGTCCTCACCCTGCAGACAGCTAGGGGTCTGGGGTCTCTTTCCTCAGGGCACTTAATTCCATTCAAGAGGGCTCCACCTGCATGGCCTAATTACTTCTCAAACATCCCACATCCTAATAGCATCATATCAAGGGGATCAGGATTTCCACATAGGAACTTTGGGGGTAATGCAAACCTTCAGTCCATAACTATTATGCAGTTGGAATAACTCAGTACTTGGCCTTTTCAGACTGGCCTCTTGTACTTAGTGGGATGCATTTAAGGCTCCCACATGTTTTCTCATAGCTTGATAGCGCATTTCATCTTAGCGCCATTTGAATAATGTTTAATTCCCAGCATGTACCACAGTCTCTTCCTTCTCTGTATATCTACCTTTCTGGCTTTGACATCCTTTTTGCTGTCTGGGCTCTGGTCTCTCGGCCTCGAACTCTTCTGATTTTACCCAGCATCCACATCTCCTTAGAGTGTCCCCAGCTCAGCCGTGATGCCTCCATGTGCATCTTCATATGGGCTGCTCCACGTGCTTCTGCCAACCCAAGCCAGGTCACATGTCCTGGGGGGGTGGCAGTGGGAGGAGAGAATGCATGGGTGGGTCAGCAGCCTGGATCCCTGAGCGGTTCTACTGCAGATCAACCAGCACGCCTGGAACCCTGTACCATGCACCCATCTCCAATCATATGACCAAAAAAAAAGAGGATATTGTAGACTCCGCCTTGTGTCCATCAGGCCCGTATGGTTTAAAAGGTTAAGAAATGCATGGCATACAACCACATATAACAAGATCAAGGGCCAATGGAGAGAGGAAATGAAAGCTTGAATAACAAGAACATGAGCAAAACACTGTATATAAAAAAGATTAATTTTGGGCCTCTGGGGGCTCAATTGGTGAAGTGTCTGCCTTCGGCTCAGGTCATGATCTCAGGGTCCTGGGATCGAGCCCCACGTCAGGCTCCCTGCTCAGCAGGAAGCCTGAGGGGAGGGGGCAAGATGGCGGAAGAGTAGGGTCCCCAAGTCACCTGTCCCCACCAAATTACCTAGATAACTTTCAAATCATCCTGAAGACCTACGAATTTGGCCTGAGATTTAAAGAGAGAACAGCTGGAATGCTACAGTGAGAAGAGTTCGCACTTCTATCAAGTACAACTTGTTTTTGGCCACTCTGCGCTGAGCAAAATGACTAGAAGGAAAAACTCACCTCAAAAGAAAGAATCAGAAACAGTCCTCTCTCCCACAGAGTCAGTGGGAAGCCTATGTCTCCCTCTCCCTCAGCCTCTCCCCCTGCTTGGCCATCTCTCTCTCACTCTGTCAAATAAATAAATTAAAAATCTTAAATGAAAAAAAATGAATCTTCAAACGTAGAGATCAGAGAACCAATCTGGAAATTATTGCCATCATCTCAGTGTAAGGAAATGAAAGCCTGGCCTGGGCGAAGGGCTGTGGGGTGGTCAAGGCCAGGGGAGAGAAAGTCCAAATCCTCAAAACATCTTAAATATTTGGTGTATTGATGCCCCATAGCTCTCCGCAACTATCTGAGGCCGATATAAATAAGGCTGACATCATACAGCGAGGGAGGCAGAAACACATGCATCATCATCGAAATCTGCCCACAGATGCCGCCAACCTTGTAAGCCCCTGATCACTGTGTTACCAAGCAGGAGGTGGAGTTGGAGCTCAGACCCTGCCCTCTCAGACGGGTAATAAAAGCCTCGGGCGTCACAGACTCTGAGAGTGTCTGCACTGCACTAAGATACTCTTCTGGAGACGCTCTATGGGGCAGAGACTGGAAGGTCTTGGAGAGAGAGAGGGGAGGAGGGAGGTTAAAAGGGCAGTTGGAGGGTGTGGGTGTGCACATGATAGAAGGCAGACTGTTGAAGTTGGGGTACAGTGGAATGGTACCATTATAACCCAATAGTAAGTAGAAAAGGGCCCCTTGGAAAAGGGGCCACTGGGGTCCAATAGGGGACTGAGTGAGGGTGCGCCCCATGCTCTTAGGGCACACCTGCTGTGGAGGTGTGAGACAGGAGTGGGGCTGGGGAGGGAGGGGACCAGCTTACCAGACAAGGGACAGGGGGCTCTCCTCGTGCCTCACCTCTCCTTCAACGCTCTCCCTCTATTGCCCCCTCTTGTCTTCCCTGAGGCTTCTCAGTCCAGCTACCTGGACATTCCACCCTATACCCCCGCCCCCGGACCCTCAGAGTCTGACACAACCACCTGCCCTTCCTGAGGGATCTGCACACCTGTTCGCAGTGACTCCACGTGGACCACACATCCCTAACTTTCCACCCGCCATCTCTCTTCCTCTTTTTTTTTTTTTTTTTTAAAGATTTTATTTACTTGTCAGAGAGAGAGCATAAGCAGGGGGAGCGGCAGAGTGAGAGGGAAAAGCGGGCTCCTCACCTAGCAGGGAGCTCCACGTGGGGTTCAATCCCAGGCCCCCGGGATCATGACCTGAGCCAAAGCAGGTACCTAACCGACTGAACCACCCAGGCGCCCCCTCGTTCCCCCTCTGGACACCAGGCAGGATCCTGGTGGGACTTCCTGGAGCCGACTTTAGTTCTTCCCTCCTACTCTCCGGGAGCCCTGCACAACACCAGGGTGGACACTCATGCTGCATCCCCAGGGAGCCCTTTCCACCGCAGCTGGGCGACACGGTGGCCACCGAAACGGGAGGAGCGAGGCCCGAGAGTTCGGATGCCGGGCCTGCCAGGCCGTCCCTTTAGGAGAAAGCTCTGCGCTGCAGCCCCCCAGCGGGGCCGGCCTCCCGGCTCCCGCACCCCGACAGCAGCCTCTGCAGCGCCTGCCCTTCTGTCGCTGGCCCCCAGAGGGCGCGCCTTTGAAACCGCGGGCGACAAACCCAGGAATTTTTTTTTTTTTTTTGTAAAATTTTTTATTGGAGTTCGATTTGCCAACATACAGCACAACACCCAGTGCTCATCCCGTCAAGTGCCCCCCTCAGTGCCCGTCACCCAGTCACCCCAACACCCCGCCCACCTCCCCTTCCACCACCCCTTGTTCATTTCCCAGAGTTAGGAGTCTCTCATGTTCTGTCTCCCTCTCTGATATTTCCCACTCATTTTCTCTCCTTTCCCCTTTAACTCCTTTCACTATTTTTTGTATTCCCCAAATGAATGAGACCATACAATGTTTGTCCTTCTCCGACTGACTTACTTCACTCAGCTAATACCCTCCAGTTCCATCCACGTTGAAGCAAATGGTGGGTATTTGTCGTTTCTAATGGCTGAGGAATATTCCATTGTATACATAGACCACATCTTCTTTATCCATTCATCTTTCGATGGACACCGAGGCTCCTTCCACAGTTTGGCTATTGTGGACATTGCTGCTAGAAACATTGGGGTGTCTCGGTCTTTCACTGCATCACAAAGCCAGGAATTAAAATCTGTGGTGGGGGTGCTCACCTGCAGACCAGGTGGGTCACCTTTCCCACCCTCTGAGTGGGCTGGACTCAAAGCAAGAACCCAGGTCTTTAAAAGAACAGCTGGCACTTTGAACAGAAAGGAGGAAATGGGACAGCATGAACCCTGCAGTTGTTGATAATGAGGAGGGTCACGCAGTAGGTTCTGAAAATTAGGGATTCCCAGGGTGCTCCCTCTTTTCTATCCCTGCTGCCGAGGATCTTACAATGATTTTTTTTTAAACCTATGCTGTATAAGAAGTATTTCCTTTTTTCCTTCTTAATACAGTTTAGTTTTGCACGAAAATAAAGCTTGAGATTTGCTTGTTTTATCGGTTTTATTTTAAATGTTTTCCATGTATTCTTGTTTCTCAGTTTCCTAGATGATTAAGTTCTGGCATTTGCTTCCTCCCACTCCTTTTTAATGTTGAAATTATGCTTCCTTTTTTACTTTTATTTCTTTTATTTTTGTATTTTATTTAAATTCAATCTGCCAACATATAACACCCAGTGTTGATCTCATCACCTGCCTTTCTTATTGCTCATCACCCAGTTATCCCATGTCCCCCACCCACCTCCCCTCTGCAACCCTTTGGGTTTTTTTCCCAGAGTTAGGAATCTCTCATGGTTTGTCTTCCTCTTTAATTTTTCCCCACACAGTTTCACTCCTTTCCCTTATGGTCCCTTTCATTATTTCTTATATTTCATGTATGAGTGAAACCACATGATAATTGTCTTTTATACTTTTAAAAAATTGAATCCTTAAATCATTAGCCAAGGTGGCAGTCAGCTTCAAGGGAGAGAGGCTCCAGTAAGTAAGTGGCATATTTTTTCGCATATAAGGCATGGGTAACAGGCTATCCATGGCTGATGTCATTTGTGGCTTTCATCTTTGTGATCACAAATGGCTTCTGTGGAGGCCATTCTGCCTGCCAATCTGCAGGCATCTTGTTCATATTCCAGGCAGCCAGAAAGAGTAAAGGGAGGAGACATCTGTTGTTTGATCTTATTTATTTTGGGGGCACTAGGTTTGTCAAGCAGCTAGTCTCTGATGACTCCTGTCACTTCTTGGTAAAAATCTTCCTGCTGTATAATGTGCAGAAAAAGCACACAGGTCACAAGTGCCCAGGTCAGTGAATTATCCCAGGGTGAACACACCCATGGAACTAATATTTATTAAAGAAATGAAAACTTCCAGCAACCCAAAAGTCCCCTCGTGGCATCTTCTCCAATCACATCTCTTCCCTACCTCCCCCAAAGGTAATTGTCGGTTTTACTTTTAATATCCTAGATAATCTTGTATTAATGGGACCAGACAGTATATCTTCTTTTGGGCCAGCTTTTCTTTTTGCTTGACATTTGTACGATCCATCTATGTTGCATATACCAATAATATGCTTACTTTCATCACTATATACATTTTGCCTGGCTGGTATAAATTTTACCAGTATTTAAAATGACAAACTCTTGTTTTAAGTACTTTTTGTTTGAGTTTGTTTCTATTTTATTAATTTCAGCTCATTACTATTTGCTATCTTTTTTACTTTCTTTGAATTTATTTGGTATTGTTTTTTAAGATTTTATTTATTTATTCATGATAGTCACACAGAGAGAGACAGAGAGGCAGGGACACAGGCAGAGGGAGGAGCAGGCTCCATGCAGGGAGCCCGATGTGGGATTCGATCCCGAGTCTCCAGGATCGCGCCCCGGGCCAAAGGCAGGCGCCAAACCGCTGCGCCACCCAGGGATCCCGAGTTTATTTGGTATTATTTTTCTTTTTTTTTTTTTAATTTTTTAAATTTATTTATGATAGTCACAGAGAGAGAGAGAGAGAGAGAGAGGCAGAGACATAGGCAGAGGGAGAAGCAGGCTCCATGCACCGGGAGCCTGACGTGGGATTCGATCCCGGGTCTCCAGGATCGCGCCCTGGGCCAAAGGCAGGCGCTAAACCGCTGCGCCACCCAGGGATCCCTGGTATTTTTCTAACGTCACAAGATGATACTGAAATGGCTGCTATTGAGCCTGGGCTTTTTTTTTCTATTTTCATTTAATGTTATAAATCTTCCTTTAAACATGGTTCTAGGGATGCCCGAGTGGTTCAGTGGTTGAGCACTTGCCTTCAGCTCAGGGCATGACCCTGGAGTCCTAGGATCAGTCCCACATTAGGCTCCCCACAGGGATCCTGCTTCTCCCTCAGCCTGTGTCTCTGCCTCTCTCTCACGAATAAATAGATAAAATCTTTTTAAAAAACCCAGCATGACTCCTAACTGCATGTTTTGACGTCCATTTTCATTTATATTTAGTTAAAATGCTTTTCTAATTTTCAGTATTATTTCTTTATAAACCCATGGTTTCTTGATGCTTTTTTTCCCCCTTGAGCATACTGCTTCATTTCCCTATATTTGAGATTTTCTAATTATCTTTGTATAATTTTATTCTAAACGATACAATTGTGGTCAGGAAAGTTACTCTGCATGACTTAAAGTCCTTTGAAATTTATTGAGGTTTATTTTATGCCCCTATTTGATCAATTATTGGAAATGTTCCACGTGCACTTGGATATCATGTGTTTTAGGTCAAATTGGTTAATTACATTTTTCAGATTTTCTATGACCTCACTGATTTTCTGTCTACTCATTGCATTAGTTACAGAGATAGGTGTGATATACATCCTTTCTAAAACTGAGAGTGTGTATATTTATCACAGTTATGGCAATTTTCACATTATCTATTTTTGTACTATGTTATTAGGTACAAAGCACATTTAGAATCATCGTATCCTCCTGGTGGGTCTTCAGGCTAGATCAGCCTTTTGTTGTTGTTAATGTCTAATGTTGTATTTTTCCATGTTTTTACTTTTGGCATTTCCATATCCATAAGCCAACCCCCTGTTGAAGAGTATTTGGCTTTCCTCTGAGTCTTCTGCTATTACGAGGAGTGCTACAATTAAGAGTTTTATGCTTACGTCACTTCTCCCTTTTTGTCTATGTACTTTGGGGATAGATATTCCTACAAGTGGGATTTCTGTTTCAAAAGGCAAATTCATGTATGACTTTGCTACACGTTGCCAAATTCCCATTTTGCATTCGCACCAACATGCATGAGTGTCTGTTTCCCTACTGTCTTGCCAACAGAAGGTTGCCAAGCCTTTGGATCCTTGCAAATCTGAAAAGAGAGAAATGACACTTTGGTATGAATCTAATTTTCATTTCCCTTATTATGGACAAAATTGAAATTTTTTTCATATGTCTATGGGTCATTTAAATTTCTGTATATATAAATAAACTGTATATATATTTCACTCATTTTTTTCTAAGGGGTCACTGTTCTTTTTCTTCTCAAATTGTATAAGTTCAGTCTATATTAAAGATAATAGCCTTTGTGGTACAAGTTACTTAATTATTTCCTACTTTACCATTTGGCTTATTATGTCATTTCTACGGTTTTGCTGTGCAAAAGGTTGGTTTTATTTGTTTTGTATTTACAGAGTCAAGTTCATCTTCCTCCCTTATGGCTGCTGGAATTTTGATCATGGTTACAAAAGTTTTCCCACTGCCAGATTTTGCAAGAATTCACCCATACTTTCTACTACCACTTAAGGAGGGGAGTGTTTGTTATTGTTTTTTTCACATTTAGTTACTTGGCTCATTTTGAAATTTCCTTGCTTTATGGTTTGAAAAAAGTTTCCAATTTCCCTTTCTCCATATGGCTATGCAATTGTCTCAACATCACTTATTTAAAAAAAAATCACTTATTTAAAAGTCTTTTTCCACAACAAGGGTAGATGATATATTTAATATATATAATTTTTCTTATGCTCTTTTTTAAAAAGATTTTATTTATTTACTCATGAGAGACACAGAGAGAGAGACATAGAGAGAGAGAAAGAGAGAGAGAGAGAGAGGCAGAGACACAGGCAGAGGGAGAAGCAGGCTCCATGTAGGGAACCCAATGTGGTACTCGATCCCGGGTCTCCAAGATCACGCCCTGGGCTGAAGGCGTTGCTAAACCACTGAGCCACCCGGGCTGCCCTAATTTTTCTTATGCTCTTATATCAATTTCTGTACTTGTACAATGTCTCGATCTGACTATTTACTTGTGCACAAACACCACAGTCTTGATGATGGAGAATTAACGAAGTATTTAGTATTGGACTAGGCTCTGACTGTGGCCCCACTGCCTTCTTTCTCAGAGATTTCCTGGCTATTTTTGCTACTTTATTCTACTGGCAGGGAGCGGGGGGGAGGTTATTTTCATTCTTTTAGGTATAGAACATAAGTTAGCTGTATATTTATTAGGACTGCATTACCTTTTAAAATTAACTTAGGGAGAATCAACAGGGTGTTGAGTCTTTCTGTTCATAAACATAACATGTCTTTCCACATATGGTCAAGCCTGACTTTTGTCTTTGGAGAACGTTTTATAATTTTCTCATCTTGGTTTTGTAAGTTTCTCATTAAGTATATACCTAGTCATTTTTCTTTCTTTATTGGTATTGTAAATGTGGTCTCTCATTGTTTTTTCCTACTAGTTGTTGTTTTCTCTATGAAGAATTCTGATTTCTGTATCTAATATTGTATTGGGCTACTTTACTAAATTTCCACTTTGTGTTTGGTAGTTTTCCATTTACTTTTTTTTTTTTTGGATTTTCCTGATATATATGCCATAATCTGCAAATAAAGATAAATTTACTTCTTCCTACCTTTAAATTTCTCTGTCACTCCTCCCTACCTGCCATGCTGGCTAACCTCTCTAACACACTGTTAAATTATAGTGACAGAGTGATAGTGAACAATTTTGCCTTTTCTCTGACTAGTAGGAATGCCTCTCTTTTTTTAACCCATAAGAAAGATGTTCGCTCTGTATTTATATATTTTTTCCATGTTAAAGAGATATCGACTCCTATGTTGTGTTTTTTTGTCCGTGCAAAACAATTTTTTAAAGATTTTACTTATTTAGTCATGAGAGACACAGAGAGAGGCAGAGACACAGGCAGAGGGAGAAGCAGACTCCCTGCGGGGAGTCCGATGAGGGACTCGATCCCAGGACCTAGGATCACGCCCTGAGACGAAGGCAGATGCTCAACGACTGGACCACCTAGGTGCTCCCCAAAAGGTCTTTTTTATTAAAGCAGAGGGACAAGATCCGTGGGCAGAAAGAGCTGGCCCAGGATTGTGAGGAGTAACTGACTATATACTTTTTTAGTTAGTTGGGGTTATGGATAGTGTAAGTCTCTAAGGAATGTTTGCCTGTTTAAAGCAAGGTCTCCAGGACCTTGGAGGACTAGCGATTATTCAGATGAGGTCTTTTTTTTTTTTTTTTTTTTTACTTTTAAGTCTGCTTTAACCTAACAGATTCTCAAAGAGGTATGCCTAAATTCTCCCACAGAGATTAAGGATTTACCCATTTATCCTTCCAATTTTGTTAGTGTTTGCCTTATATATTTCGAGTCTTGAGCCTATAAGTTGATAGTTGTATTATTTTGGTGACTGTTCCTTTTGGCATTACACAGTATCTCTCCTTGTTAGTGCTTTCTTGCCTTCTACTTTGCATGATATCAAAATCGTTATAACAGATTTTTTTTGGTTAGTATTTACAAGGCATATCTTTTGCCATTTTTTTTCAGTATTTCAGTGTGATTTTGTTCCAGATAGCTCTCCTAAATAGCACACATATAGATTTTATTTTTATAATCCAATATGACATCTCTAACTTTTTGCAGGTAATTTTATATGTATTGGAAATATTGATGTATTTGGACTTATTTCTCCATCTTATGAGTATAATGTTTTGCCACCTTTTATTTGTTTTTTATTCTGTTTTCTGTTTAACGGGTGATGGTTTTATATTATCCTTTTCCCCCTCTTTTGAATTAGAAACCATCAATTGTATCTCTTTCTGTGTATTTACCTTGACTTTTAAAAATGAAAAATCTTTTTAAAAAGGTTTTATTTATTTATTTGAGAGAGAGAGAGAGTGCGCAGCATGGGGAAGGGCAGAAGGAGAGGAAGAAGAAGATTCCCCACTGAGCAGGAAGATTGACTCAGGGCTCCATCCCAGGACCCTGGGATCATGACCTGAGACAAAAGTAGACGCTTACCTGACTCAAAAATCTAACCATAAAACTTCCCATGAAATCTAAAAACACTTAAGATGTATATAAAATTCTCTCACCAAACCAGAAAATGACTTTTTTTTAAAGCCTAAAGTTTTAAGTAGCATTTTTACTTGTTCAACATCACTCAACATCAGGGAAATACAAATCAAAACCATGATGAGATACCACCTCACACCTGTCAGAATGGCTAAAAATTAACACAGGAAACATCAGATGTCGGTGAGGATGCAGAGACATGGAGCCCTCCTGCCCTGTTGGTGGGAATGCAAACTGGTGCAGCCACTTTGGAAAACAGTATGGAGGCTCCTCAAAAAGCTAAAGATACAACTATCCTACATATTTATTTAAATATAGAAAAAATAGAGTCACCTGAGTGGCTCAGTGGTTGACCGTCTGCCTTTGGCTCAGATTGTGATCCCAGGGTCCTGGAATGGAGTCCCGCATTGGGCTCCCTGCAGGGAGCCTGCTTCTCCCTCTGCCTGTGTCTCTGCCTCTCTCTGTGTGTCTCTCATGAATAAATAAATAAGTAAATTTAGAAAAAATAGTTATGGTTGTTTCCTTCAAGTCAATAGTCAATAAAAATCCTTTAAGTAAAGAAATTAGTTACATTGGACAACATATTTATACCTTTCAGTGTTCCTAGCATTCCATGCCTTACTTCTGGGATCCTATTTCTTCTCAATGAAATACATCTTTCATTAGTTCTTTTTTTTTTTCAAGAGAGCGAGTGAGCACATGGTGGGGGTGGGGGCAGACGGAGAGAAACTTAAGCAATGTCTGTGTTCAACACAGTGCCCCACACAGGGTTTCATCTCACAAGCAAGGGGAGGGATAGAGGGAGAAGCAAACTCCCCACTGAGCAGGGAGCTGGATGTGGGACTCCATCCCAGGACCTTGGGATCATGACCTGAGCCGAACATAGAGGCCTAATGGACTGAGCCACCTAAACGCCCCTCATGTTTAGCCTAGTATAGATACTTCTATAGAAGTAACCGTCAAGGGCAGCCCCGGTGGCGCAGTGGTTCAGTGCCGCATGCAGCCTGGGGTGTGATCCTGGAGACTCGGGATCGAGTCCCACCTCTGGCTCCCTGCAAGGAGCCTGCTTCTCCCTCTGTCTGTGCCTCTGCCTCTCTCTCTGAATAAATAAAAAATAAAATCTTTAAAAAAAAGAAGTAGTTTTGGATACCTTATACATATTTATTATGTATGTTTTTATACATTATATAATTATACATCTATAATGACTGGTGATAAGCATTGAATATTTACATACTGTAAAACTAAGATAAAACAATGGTGGGAATAAAGGCCACATAACAGAATGTAAATACTTTGTTTTTATAATGTGGAAATATATTTTATATAAATACATTTTTATATATAAATAAAATACACACACACACACACCCATTGCACGATCAGCTGAGAGGAACTAGAAGCAGTGACACTCCAGGAGCAACATGCGCAGACCTTGGATTTAAATGCCATTCTCCAATAAAAAGAATTATGGGAGGTGGCTGATTCTAGGACAGAACAGAAACTATATAACACTAGCTTGGAGTATCTTGTCAGAAAGTAAGGAAATGCTCACATACACCACACACACACACACACACACACACACAAACACAATGATGGGGGTATATTTAAGAGAACGTAAGAACCTACTGAAAATGTTCCCAATGGCTAAAGCTGGAGCAATTTGAGCAATAAAATAAATAAAGCAGCATTGGATTATAACTCAAAATATAAAATAAATATCTATGAGTCCATACTCATTATACAAATATATGATCAAATACATAAAGAAGAAAATACAAATCTTCTATATAGAAGAATTCCAAATAATTTATGTAGATACTCTGTTCTGAAGAAGGGAGAGCATAACTCCCCATCCCTAAGTGTGGACTATACATTGTGACTTCCTTCCAATGAGTACAATACAGAAAGAGGGGAAAAGAATAACTTTACAGTAGAGAAACCTAACAAAACTATTTCAGCCAGATGATTGATCAATAGTGATAAGTCATATTGATAGTATATACCCTTGATATGATAAGAATAGCACTTTACCTCTGTGAGCTTCCTCCTCCAAACTCATAACCTCCATATAATTGTGAAAAAAAAAATCAGACAAATCCCAACAATATATACCAGCACTTTTCAAAATTGTCAGGGTCTGGATAGATCATCCCAACAGAAAATCAACAAGGAAACAATGGCTTTGAATAACACGTCGGGCCAGATGGATCTAATAGATATAGTTAGAACACTTAGAATATTCTGTCTGGAAACAGCAAAATACACATTCTTTTCAAGTCCATATAGAACGTTCTCCAGAATAAATCACATATTAGACCACAAAACAATAAATTCAAAAAGACTGAAGTCACACCGTTCATCTTTTCTTTTTTCTTTTTTTTTTAATTTTTTATTTATTTATGATAGTCACAGAGAGAGAGAGGCAGAGACATAGGCAGAGGGAGAAGCAGGCTCCATGCACCGGGAGCCCGATGTGGGATTCGATCCCCGGTCTCCAGGATTGCGCCCTGGGCCAAAGGCAGGCGCCAAACTGCTGCGCCACCCAGGGATCCCTGTTCATCTTTTCTGATCACAATGCTACGAAAGTAAAAATCAACCATAAGAAAAAATCTGGAAAGAACACAAATCCATGGAGGCTAAATAACATGCTCCTAAACAATAAATGGGCCAACCAAGAAATCAAAGAGGAAATTTAAAAAACACATGGAGACAAATGAAAATGAAAACATAATGGTCCAAAATCTTTAGGATGCAGCAAAAACCATTCCAAGAGGGAAGTTTATAGTAACACAAGCCCACCTCAAGAAGCAAGAAAAGAAATTGAAGATTTTATTTATTTATTTGAAAGAGAGAGCACAAGTAGAGGGAGCTGCAGAAGGAGAGGGGGAGGCAGGCTCCCCTTTAAGCAGGGAGCATCATGTGGGGTTTGATCCCAGGACCCGGAGATCATGACCTAAGCCGAAGGCAGATGCTTAACTGACTGAACCACCCAGGTGCCCTGAAGCAAGAAAAAGTTTAAATCAACCACCTAAACTTATACCTAAAAGAGCTAGAAAAAGAAGAACAAACAAGACCCAAAACCAGTAAAAGGAAGAAAATAATGAAAATTAGGACAGAAATAAATGAAATAGAAACTAAAAAAAAAAAATAGAACAAATCAATGAAACCAGGAGCTGGTTCCTTGAAAAGATCAACAAAACTGATAAACCTTTAGCCAGACTCATAAAAAAAAAAAAGGTAAAAAACTCAAACAAAATCAGAAATGGAAAAGGAGAAATAACAACCAATACTACAGAAATACAAAGACTTATAAAAGAATATTATGAAAAATTGTATACCAACAAATTGGATAACCTAAAAGAAATGGGAAAATTCCTAGAAACATAAAACCTCCCAAAACTGAATCAGGAAGAAATAGAAAATTTGAGCAGGCTGATTACCAGCAATGAAATTGAATCAGTAATAAAAAAACTCCCAATAAATAAAAGTGCAAGACCAGATAGCTTCACAGGTGAATTCTGCCAAACGTTGAAAAAAGAGTTAATACCCAGTCTTCTCAAACTATTTCAAAAAATAAAAAAAATAAGGAAAGCTTCCAGATTTATTCTATGAGGCCAGCATTACCCTGATACCAAAACCAATATCCCTGATGAACACAGATGCAAAAATCCTCAACAGAATATATTAGCAAACTGAATTGAACAATACATTTAAAAAAATCATTCATCACAATGCATGGGTGGTTCAATATTCGTAAATCAATCAACGTGATACATCACATTAACAAGAGAAAGGAAAAATAAAAAATAAAAAATAAATTAAAAAAAACAAGAGAAAGGATAAAACCATATGATCACTTCAATAAGTGCATTTAGTAAACCACAACCTCCATTCATGATAAAAACCTTTTTCTTTAATTTTAAAAAAAGTTTTTTTTTAATTTTTAAATTTTATTTATTTATTCATGAGAGACACAAAGAGAGAGAGAGAGAGAGAGAGAGAGGCAGAGACACAGGCAGAGAGAGAAGCAGGCTCCATGCAGAAGCCTAACGTGGGACTTGATCCCGGAACTCCAGGATCACGCTCTGGGCTGAAGGCAGGTGCTAAACTGCTGTGACCCAGGGATCCCTAAAATCTTTTTTTTTTTTTTTTTAAGGAGAACAATAGTTAAATTATTTAGGCTAGAACAAAAAAGAAGTACAGGAAAGTCATGGAGATGGGATTGGAAAGATAATTTGGTGCCAGACTATGAGAAGTCTAATCGCCAGGTTGAGGAATTAGGACAGTGGTGGGTAAGCAAGAAACCAAGGATTCCTAGGTTGAGGAATAACAGAGGATTCAGATTTAAGTCGTGATTATAAAGCTTGGCAGGGCAAACAAATGTCTTTTAAACATATAAAAAGAGTTTTCAACCTCATTCACAACAGGACAAAAGCAAATGAAAAGACACCAAGATACCATTTCTTTTACTAATCAGGTTGGGGGAAAAAAACCCTAAAAATAACAATAATAAAAGTAATTAACATTCTCTTGCTATATCCCATTCATTTGTTCTAAGTGTTTTAGACACATTAATTCATGTGTTTAATAGCACACTTGTACATGCATAATAGGATAATAGGGTAGTCACAGTCTCATACAGTGCTGGCGGGTTGTTTATTAATAGAACTCCTAAGGAGGGCAATTCGGTAATATCTAACAAGATCACAAATGTTTATCTCCTTTGAGCCAGCAATAATGTTTCTGAAATGTCAGTATTCAAACACACTTGCACGCAGGTGAAAAGATGCGACTAGAGGGTTAATCGCGGCCTCATTTTCTGCTTTAGTAAAAGATTGGGAAAATATCTAAATGGCCATCAGCAGATGACTGGCTAAATAGGTTATAGTGAATTCATACAATGGAATATTTTGCAGCTGTGAAAAGAATGAGGAAGTTCTTTGTGCTGATATACAAGGATATCCAAAATACACACAAAAACAGCAAGATTAAGAACAGTGTTTTAGTATGCTCTCTTTTGCAAGTATTCATTTTGCTGGGTTTGTTCATAAAGGAATTCTAAAAGAATATACAAAAAACTAGTACCACAGTCTCCAGGAAGAAGGCATGTGGGAATTAGAAAGACAGGGACAGGACGACTTTTCATTCTATACCAAAATGAAATAGCTCTTCTATATAGCTCTTCTATTATTCATTCTAAAAATTGAAGGGGAACTAGTGCATTTATAAATTCTTGGAGGCGGTATGCATTAGTACTATAATATGGAAATGATTTGCCTCTGAGTTTCTTTTTTTTTAAGATTTTATTTATTTATTCATGAGAGACACAGAAAGAGAAAGAGGGGGTGGGCAGAGACAAGGCAGAAGGAGAAGCAGGCTCCATGCAGGGAGCCCAATGCAGGACTTGATCCCCGGTCTCCAGGATCAGGCCCTGGACTGAAGGTGGTGCGAAACCGCTGAGCCACGAGGCTGCCCTGCCTCTGAGTTTCTAGAGACATAAAAATATACATGACCTTTCCCCATTAATTCTTTTTTTTTTAAAGATTTTATTTAAAAAAAAAAAGATTTTATTTATTTATTCGTGAGAGACACAGGGAGAGAGAGAGGGAGAGACACAGGAAGAGGGAGAAGCAGGCTCCATGCAGGGAACTGGATGTGGGACTTGATTCCGGGTCTCCAGGATCACACCCCGGTCCGAAGGTGGCGCTAAGCTGCTGAGCCACCTGGGTTGCCCTAAAGATATTTATTTATTTATTTATTTATTTATTTATTCATTCATTCATTCATTCATTCATTCATGAGAGACACACAGAGAGGCAAGACACAGGCAGAAGGAGAAGCAGGCTCCCTCAGGGGAGCCCGGTGTGGGACTTGATCCAGGGACCCCAGGATCACACCCTGAGCAGATGCTCAAACCACTGAGCCACGCAGGTGTCCCTAAAAGATTTTAAGTAATCTCTACACCCAATGTAGGGCTCAAACCCACAACCCTGAGATCAAGAGATGATCAAGAGATGATTGTTTGACCACTGAGCCAGCCTTCCCCATTAATTCTTCTCCTGGAAACTTACTCTACTCCCCAGAAAAATCCATTTTATTTTCCCAGGAAAATTTGCAAAATGATTTATCCACACGAAAAATCATTATTCCTAAACTTAAAATTCGGAATGGCTGAATCAACCATTGTCATCTACTAAATGGAATAAACAGGTCAAAGCAATAGTTATAAAAACCAGGTTGCCTAATACCATCCTCCAATCCAAGACTCTCTAGGGCTGGGGCAGAGAAAATGTTAAGATGAGCCTAGAGCATCTCAGAGTGCCATAAGGAAGTGCTAAAAATTAAAAATAAATGAAGGGATGGAGCATGTCATAGGGAACCCAGGGACCAATCCGCAAGAGCCACCAATGGCCAAAGCTGGAACAATATTGACAACAAAGTGAGTAATAAAGTATTAAATTATAACCCACAGTATACTTACTGATATAAAAATATAACTGAGGAGGGATCCCTGGGTGGCGCAGCGGTTTGGCGCCTGCCTTTGGCCCAGGGCGCGATCCTGGAGACCCGGGATCGAGTCCCACGTTGGGCTCCCGGTGCATGGAGCCTGCTTCTCCCTCTGCCTGTGTCTCTGCCTCTCTCTCTCTCTGTGACTATCATAAATAAATAAATTAAAAAAAAATAATAAAAACAAAAATAAAAATATAACTGAGGAGAAGAAATAAGCGTTCCTTACAGAATTCCAAATAAGTTATGAAGATACTACCTCCTCCAGGAAAAGGAGCATGATTTCCTTCACCTCTTCGGAGTGTGGGCTGGACCTAGTGACTCGCTTCCACAGAACAGTCAGGAAGGGGGAAAACAGTGACCAAACAGCAACCTTACAGTAGAGAAACATGGCCAATGCTGCCTTAGCCAAGTGGCCAAGGTCACACCACTAGGAATGTCACACGGATATCGTGTGCCCTCTGATATAATGTGATGAGAAGGGCATGTCACCTCTGTGGTAGTCTCTCCAAAAACACACAACCGCATTCTAATCATAAGAACATATCACACACACCCACTCTGAGAGACAATCTACAAATACTTGAAAACAGTCCTTCCCCCAAGCTCTCAAGGTCATGAAACATCAGGAATGGCTGATAAACTGTCGCAGGGATGAGGAGACATAACAAGTACATAAAATGTGGCTGTCCTGGGTTGGATCCTGAATTTACAAAGGATATTAAAGGAAAAACTGGTATAGTCCATACAAATTCTAGAGTTCGGTTCATTATAAGGTACCAATGGCAATTCCTTAGTCTTGACAAGTGGACCACCGTAAGGTATGGTGATGATGTTGGGAGAAACACCCAGTGAGGGACCTATGAGAAGTCTCTTGAATGTCTCTGCAGATCCTTTCTAATCAAAGTAGATTCCACACTACAACGTTTATTAAGAGAACTCTTGACAATGTGGAAAATGCATAATTATGACGCCATATTAATGAAGAGGGATGATGAAGACAAGAGGAAGTGAAAGTTGGCTCTCTCCAGCCTGTCCCATCTGGTCTCGGCCCCCCACTTCCATACAGCCACCCAACACTCAGAGGAGTATCTGCCCTCTTCTCTCCTGCCAGCCCAAATCCTCTTCCACCCTCCCCATGAACGAAGCTCCAGGGCACTTGTTGCTGTGGCTCCTTCCCTTTGTGCCAAAGTCTCTCTGCCTGTGGTATTCTGCACCCAAGACACATCTTGATTTTGGTGTAAGACAGGTCACACCCTCCTTCCCAAGAGCTTGACATGGCTTTGCTTCTGCTTCCTCCTCAACAGAAATAAGGCTTTAACTCGATTTGGATTTCATTTCAAACTTTTAGGGCAGGGGCTGCTGTGTTTAAAGGCCGTGTGAAGCAGCGCAGCAGGTGCAAATACAATTGACTAGGCTGGTTTAGGTCCGCTAAGGGCTGGATGCCCATGTGAATCCTCTTTCCTACCCTCCTATTTTCTGAGGCCTGCGCACCTGCAGAAGTGAGTCCCAGGCTGGTCCCTTTGAGCCCTGGGAATCCCAAAATGAGACCACAAGGAGGCAGGAGTGAGGCCAAGGCTCAACAGAGAGTAAGCTCAGTGTGTGTGGGAATCCCTGGATCTCTGTGCATCTAGGTGTGGAGCGGAACACTGTGCCCTAGGCCAGGATCCCTCCTTATCCATCTTTCAAAGCCCCTGATGGCAGACCAGCTCTCCCCGAACATCCCAGCTCAGTTTCCCTTCCCCAGCAGGCACTGTCTTGCAAAGTCTATGTCCCAGTTCTCCTTGTTCAACTTTCTCCAGCTCTAGAGTAGAGACACAGGATGTAGGGGAGATGGGCTGGAAGATGGAGGGGGCATTACTGACCCCAAACATCAAGACCATACGGGCAGTGTGAGCTGAGAGCTGGAATCTGGCTCTTTCAGAAGGAGGCAGCTCCAGAGAACATGGAGGACTGGGGCTGGAAGCTTCTAGGAGCTTGAGATCCCTCTTCTCTGCTTCCCACGTGGTCCTGGCAGTGAGTTGAGGAATATTTCTCACTAGCCTGTGCTGAAGTGGAACTGCCTGCCCTGAATAGTGGTTAGAGTCCAGGACCTGGGTGCTGGACCTGTACTGAGTGCCCCCCGCTAGCCCCAAAGCCCACAGCTTACGTTCTGGCTCACTCTTGCTGTTGTGCATTCAATGGGTCTGGGCAAATATATAAAGAAAGGTATCCACCATTATGATATCATACAGAGTATTTTCACTCCCTGGAAGTCCTCCTCCTCTGCTTGTCCATCCCTCCACCTCCCCCACCCCCAACCTCTGGCAACCACTCATGTTTTCCTGTCTGCACAGCTTTGCCTCTTTCAGAATGTCATATAGTTGGAATTGTACAGTATGGAGCCTGTAGACTGGCTCCTTTTGCTCAGTGATCTGCATTTAAGGTTCTCCATGTCTTTTCATGCCTTCAGAGCGCATTAAGTTTTAGTGCTGAACAATATTCCATTGTCTTGCCGAACCAGTTTATTTGTACATTCACATACTGGAGGACATCTGGGTTACTTACAACTTTTGGCAATTGTGAACAAAGCTGCTTTAAACACGGGTGGGCAGGTTTTCATGTGGACATAAGCTTTCAATTCCTCTGGATAAATACCAAGGAGCATGACTGCTGGATCATATGGAAAGAATATGTTTAGTTTTGGGTTTCTTTTTTCAAGTTTTAATTTAAATTCCTGTTAGTTAACATACAATGTAATATCCGTTTCAGGTGTACAATATGGTGATTCAACACTTATATACAATACCCAGTCCTCATTATAAGAAACACACTTCTTCACCCCATCCCCTATTTCACCCATCCCTCTACCCACCCTCTGGTGACCATCAGTTTGTTCTACAGAGTTAAGAGTGTCTTTTCTGGTTTGCCCCTCTTTTTTTTTTTTTTTTTTTTACCCCCATGTTCACCTATTCTGTTTCTTAAATTCTACAATGAGTGAATTCATATGGTATGCTCTTTTTTGTCTTTCTTACTGACTTATTTCACTCAGCATAATACACTCTAGTTCTAGCCACGTAGTTGTAAATAGCAAGATTTCATTCTTTTTTATGGCTGAGTAATATTGCATTATATATATACACACATATATACATACCACATCTTCTTTATCTGTTCATCAGTTGATGGACATCTGGGTTCTTTCCATAGTTTGGCTATTGTTGATAATGCTGCTATAAACATTGGGGTGCATGTACCCCTTTGTATCTGTATTTTCATATCCTTTGGGTAAATACATATTTACCCAAGTATATTTAGTTTTGAAAGAAACCACCAGACTGTCTTCCAAAGTGGTTGCACCATTTTGCATTCCCACCAATAATGAACGAGAGTTCCAGTCGCTCCACATCCTCACAGCATTTGCTATCGTCAGTGTTCTGAAGTTTGGTCATTCTAACAGGTGTATAGTGGTACATCATCATTGCTTTAATTTGCATTTCTATAATGACACATGCTAGGGAGCATCACTTCACATGCCAATTGCCAGCTGTATATCTTTATTGGTAAGGTGGCTATTAAAGTCTTCAGTACATGTTTTATTTATTTTATTTTATTTTTAAAAAGATTTTATTTATTTATTCATGAGAGACACACAAAGAGAGGCAGAGACATAGGCAGAGGGGGAAGCAGGCTCCCTGTGGGGAGCCCAATACAGGACTCGATCCCAGAACCCTGGGATTACTCCCTGAGCTGAAGGCAGACACTCAACCACTGAGCCACCCAGGTGCCCCTTTTGGCACATGTTATAATCAGGTAGGTTTTTTTAAAGATTTTATTTATTTATTCATGATAGAGAGAGAGAGAGAGAGAGAGAGAGAGAGGCAGAGGGAGAAGCAGGCTCCATGCAGGGAGCCCGACGTGGGACTCGATCCCAGGACTCCAGGATCACGTCCTGGGCCAAAGGCAGGCGCCTAAACCGCTGAGCCACTCAGGCTGCCCCAGTTTGTTTTCTTATTGTGGGATTTTAAGAGTTCTATCCTTATTTAGAATAACAGTCTTTGTTAGATATATCTTTGCAAATATATCCTCCCAGGGTCACATAATTGAATACTATGCATTACATACAACTACATGGATACACCCCAAAAGCTATTGTGGTGCAAAAGAAGAAAGACCAAAGAAAAAAAATTCTGATTGCTTTATATATGAAATTTAGGAACAAAGAAAGTTAATCCAAAGGGATAGAAACTAGAGCAATGGTTGTTTCTGGAAGTGGAAATATGGACAGGAGGGAATATTTGTGAATGATTGAAATAGTCTATATTTTTATTTGGAGAATGCAAAATAGGTGTATAATTATGTAAAAAAAAAAACAAGCCTAAATTTAAGATGTGTGGATCTTACTCAATAGAAAATATACCACAACAAACAACACCCAAAACTGTGATTTTTGTTTTTATACTACACGATGGTGAATTGGCCTGAATCGATGTCAAAAGTCATTTTATATAATCTTTACATCAACAAAATAAGACAGACCTTATCAACACTGTGTCAGTCCAGGCATGGAATCAGCCTCATGTGTCCTGATACGGGTCTTTAACCTTTAAGGTCAGGTGATGAGCCTAAAGATCCCTCAAAAGAGGGAACCAGAAAGTGCTCGAGTGTGGACCAGACAGAGCTGTGTTCGAGGCTCTTCCACCACTCACCAGCTGTGTGACCATGGCAACTGCCTTAAACCCTCTGAGCCATCTCTTCCCTCATCTGGAAAAAGGAGGTAACATAATAACCTCACAGGTTTGTAGGTAAAAATAAATAAGATGATGTACATAAAGAGTTCAGCAAAATGCCTCCTCGGAGAAGGTAAATCTAGTTGGAAAATGACAATAGGTAAAACAGGACTTGGATTTAGGGGGTTTCCCTCTTTCTCTCAGAAGCTGTATTTACTGAGGTGGATCCCAGGTAAGACAGATGCGCTGGTGGGCACATCCATCGTGATGAGGATGACATGGCCTCTTTGAGGTGCTTGTTGACTGGGAATAAAGCAGAGAGGGATTTGTTAGCAATCTCTTAAAGATGGTTTGCCTGGGCCTGAGGGTTCTATGGATGGCCACACCTAACAGCAGGTGTAAATGATTCCTTATTTGGATTCTCCATTCCAGTATTCCCAAAGATTTTGCAGAATATTGTTCCAAATTGCAATTTGTTCTGATTGTCTAAGAAAGCGTAAAGAGATAGGCCTAATCTACAGATGTCACGCAACCTTGTAGATTTGAAAGGGACCATGTCGAACAAATAGAACATGTTTAAAAATACAACACTATGTTAAGACTCAATGAGTAGGTTTGACAGCAGGTTAGACACACTTTGGGAGAGGATTAGTAAATGATAAAACATTAGGAACTACTCAAAATGCAAATAGGAGGGGTGTGTGGATGGCTCAGTTGGTTAAGCATCTGCCTTCAGCTCAGGTCATGATCCCAGGTTCCTGGGATCAAGTCCTGCATCAGGTTGCCTGCCCAGTGGAGAGCCTGCTTCTCCCTTTCCTCTGACCCTCCTCCCTGCTCATGCTCTGTCTCTCTCCATCTCAAATAAATAAATAAAATCTTTTTAAAAATGCAAATAGGAAACAAAGACATGGAAAATGTGAGATAAAAGTTGAGAAATGAGCAGTAAGGGGGGCAAATATATGTCTAATTAGAATTCCAGGGCAGGAAATACTCTGGGGACATCATGGACAAGAAAATTTCAGAACTGAAGAAAGATATATATCCACACTTTCAAAAATCCCAGAAACTCTCTGGCAGAAAGGTTTTAAAAGTTTGGGAGAGGGGATCCCTGGGTGGCGCAGCGGTTTGGCGCCTGCCTTTGGCCCAGGGCGCGATCCTGGAGACCCGGGATCGAGTCCCACATCGGGCTCCCGGTGCATGGAGCCTGCTTCTCCCTCTGCCTGTGTCTCTGCCTCTCTCTCTCTATGTGACTATCATAAATAAATAAAAAAAAATTAAAAAAAAAGTTTGGGAGAAATCCACACTTAGACACACCATAATGAAATGTAGAACATCCAAGACAAACAGAAGTTCTTAACATGTGGTCACAGAACATGTTCAATGTGCTATGAGAATGCAGTGTTGGGGCAGCACCATGGGAAAAACACTTGGTTTGCTCAACAAATAATTAGAAAAAAGAGGGAAAAAGTAAAGGAATATAGGGATCAAAAGAATCTAACAAATGGAAAAATTACTAGGAACGTGTATATCTTATTCAAGCTTAAAAAATCACTTATGAGACAATTGGAAACTTGAACACTGACTAGATAGTTGATAATACTAATAAATTATTGTTAATTTTTAGGAACAATACTAATATTACAGTTATGTTTCTTTTAAGGGAAATCCCTTATCGTCAGGTTAATATACTGAAATATTTATCTATGAAATAATGTGTCTTCCATTTGCTTCCAAATAAAACAGGTGGATGGGAAGTAGGTAGGAGTACAGATGAAACAAAACTGGCTGTAAGTTTGTAATTATCAAAGTTGAATTATGAGCAAATAGGAATTACTATACTATTTGCCCACTTCTTCATATAAATAGTTGTGTTTTTTTAAAAAGATTTTATTTATTTATTCATGAGAGACACACAGAGAGAGGTAGAGACACAGGCAGAGGGAGAAGCAGGCTCCATGCAGGGAGCCCGGTGGACTCCATCCCAGGACCCTGGGATCACAACCTGAGCCAAAGGCAGACACTCAACCACTGAGCCTCCCAAGCCTCCCATAAATAGTTGTTAAAAGAAAGAAACAACCAGACTACTTACAAAGTAGCAATCGCTGGACTCACAGTTGATTTCTCAGGAAAGCAGAACACAGTGAAATGAGACCCTCTAGGACAAATGCAAAGGCACTTCAACATGCCTCCATTTTGCTACCAGTAATCCCTCAATCATGAAGATTCTAAATGACACCCTTCTGGGAAAAAGAAAATGGTCCTTAACGGAAAGTCAGAATTTTGAGAATGAATAAAGAACACAGAAAATTATAAATATGTGAGTAAATGTAAGTGAAAATGGATTCTATAAAATATTGGTGTTAAGGGGGATTTTTAACTGCTCAAAAGTTTTATGTTAAACTTTATCATTTTTTAAATAGCTCTATATATTTTTGAGTAGAGTTGACACACTACATTAGTTTCAGGTGTACAACATGGAAGGAGGGTGTTTTTTTTTTTTAAGATTTTGTTTATTTATTTGAGAGAGGGAGGGAGCACAAGCAGGGGAGAGGGACAGAGGGAAAGGGAGAAGCAGACTCTCCACTGAGGAAGAAGCCTTCAGCTCTTGCAAGCCCGATGCAGGACTTGATCCTAGGACTCTGGGATAATGACCTGAGCCAGAGGCAGACACTTAACCCACTGAGCCACCCAGGGACCCTAAAGGATAATTTTAATTTATTTATTTATTTTAGATAATTTTTTAAATGAAAACACTCAATAATAACATAAAAGTCTGAAAAAGGAATAAATATAATTTAAAAATATTCTAAGGTTTGTGATTGTCTGGTATGAGGGTAAAGGCATTAATTAAATTAGGTTTTGATACATCGATAGCACATGTTGTAACTTCCAGGTAAGAACTAAAAGAAAGTGGGATCCCTGGGTGGCGCAGCGGTTTGGCGCCTGCCTTTGGCCCAGGGCGCGATCCTGGAGACCCGGGATCGAATCCCACGTCGGGCTCCCGGTGCATGGAGCCTGCTTCTCCCTCTGCCTATGTCTCTGCCTCTCTCTCTCTCTCTCTGTGTGTGACTATCATAAATAAATAAAGAAAAAAATATTTAAAAAAAAAAAAAAAGAAAGTGAAACAGTGCAGATCTTCCAAACAACTGATAGAGGGGTTGGAATGATTTAACGAATAATCATCAATCCAAAAGAAAGTAAAAACAGGTGAAAAGCACATAGAACAGGCAGGACAAATTGAAAGCATAAAATTAGAATATATATAAATATAAACAATTCCAGTAAATGTAGATGGTTAAGATGCTCTAGCTGAAACCAAAGATAGGTTGGTTTCTGAGAGAAACATAGCAATTTTTAGAAGGGGTGAAAATTTTTAATTGGAAATATTATATTAAAAATGTGTATGTGTGTACACCCAAAAGAATTAAAAGCAGACCCTCCAACACATTACTATTACACCAGCATTATAGTATCATTGTTCACAATAGCCAAAGGATGGAAGCCACCCAAGTGTCCATCAACAGATGGATGGATAGACAAAATGTGGTGTAGGCAAACAATGGAGCTCTATTAAACCATAAAAAGGAATGAAATTCTGCTACATGCTACAACGTGGTCGAACCTTATGCAAAATGAAAGAAGCTAGGCACAACAGAACAAATACTTTATGATTCCATTGATAGGAGGTTCCTACAAGAGGTAATGGGAATTCCCTCCAGAGTAGGGGATGGGGGAATTACTGTTTAATGGGTACAGAGTTTCTCTTTGGAATGATATAAATTTCTGGAAATGGGTGGTGGTGATGGTTGCACAACAATGTGAATATCCTTAATGCCACTAAATAGTACACTTAGAATGGTTAAAATGGTAAATTTTATATTATACATATTTTACCACAATACAAATGTGTGTATACATATATTTGTCACTCTATTAATTGCAGAAACAAAAAATTGAAGGCAAGCAGCATTTGTAGAGTTACACAGGTTTACTTCATATTAATAAAACAAATGCTCAGTTCACCAGGAAGATATAACGATTTTAAATATGTATGAACCTCATAACATCATCTCAAAATACATGAAATAAAAATTGACCCAACTACGTGGAGAAACAGACAAGTCCGCAATCATACTGTGGATATTTTAATACACCTCTCTTGGTCATTGATAGAACAAACAGATGAAAAATCAGTAAGAATGTAGATTCACAACTGAAAAAAGAATGGAAATAAACAAACAAAAAAAAAGAATATAGGTTTGAACAACACAGTTGAACTTGGCCAACTAGGCATTTGTAGAATAGCATACCCAACATTGCATAACATATCCTCTTTTCAAGAACACACAGGGCCTTTATAGAAATGGCCCACATTGGACAATAAATCAAGTCTGAACAAAAGATGGCAATCAGGTAAGCTATATTATGACTATGATCAGCAATCAAGCCAGACCCCAACAGCAACAGCCTACTTATGAAGACAGCTGAGTACTAGCAGGAGAACTGATAGGCACAACCACTAGAGTGGAATGGAGATCCCAGAAACAGACTTAGGCACACCTGCCATTTTTGACAGAGGTGATGGTCTAGGACAAGTGGGGGAGGACGGGCTGCTTCATAAATGGTGCTGGGACAGGTAGGTATCCATACCACAAAAAACTGCATGTTTTTTCTTATTGTACATAAATCAGCTTCAAGTAGCTGAAAGGTCTGAATGTAAAGGATAATACTATAAATCTTTCAAAAGAAAACATAGGAGACTACTTTCAACACCTGAGGGTAAGATTCTTTTTAAACAAGATTTCTTAAATAAGATACAAATAGTACTAACTCTGGATAAAGAGCCCGACAAAGTGGCCCACACAAAAATTAAGAACTTCTGCTCACCATCAGCACTATACGATTGTTGAAATGGGTGACTGGAGTGGAGGGGTTTATTATATTTTCTATTTTTGTATATACTTGAAATGACAAGTAAAAAGCTCTCTTATGCAAGTCCCATAAAGAAAGTTGTAAGAGATGATGCAAGAGAGGATATTTGTGGCACATTTATCCCCCTGAAATGTGTTAGTATCTAGAAGACAACAAGAACTCCAATAAATCAATAAGTAAGAGACAACCTCATAATAACTAGACAAAACAGGGGGGCGCCTGGGTGGCTAAGTCAGTTTAGCATTTGACTCTTGATCTCAGCTCGGGTCTTGATCTCAGAATCATGAGTTCAAGTCCTGAATTGGGCACCACGCCTACTTAAAAGCAAAACAACAGCAAAAAAACTTAGCCACTTGTAAAAATAATAAACAAACAAACAAACAAACATTTGAGCAGGAACTTCACAGAAGAGGAAGTCCAAATGGTCAATAAGCATATTTTAAAATTCTCAACCTCATTAATAATTTAAAAAAATCAAATTAAAACTTCAATGAGATACAACTACATACTTCCAGAATTACCAAAATAAAAACACTCATAATGCCAAGGATTAGCAAGGATGTGGGACAATTCTTATCAGTGGCTCATGACAGCTTCTATTCCTTAGAGCCACTTTGGAAAGTCAGGACCATTTTCCAACAAAGTTGAATTTGTTCACACCCCACAAACTAGCTATTCCAATTCTAGGCACATACTCTTGAGAAATTCTAGTCCATATGCACCATATGCATGAAAGAGATTACATTACTCTTAACAGCTACTAATAGGAAACCAACAACTGTCCGTCAACAGGGAAATGGATGATTGTGGTAGATTCATAAAAAGCAGTGGAAATGCATGAGGCACAGCTCCAGACAGCAATGTGAATTAACATTGCAAACATGATATTGAGCTGAAGAAGCAAGATAATAAATATTTTAGTATGATTCCAATTATATAAAGTTCAAGAACAGACAACTGAATAATGCATGTTTACGAGGAAAAGCTGTAAAGATGGGCAAGGAAATTGTCACCACAGGTTAGAAGAATGGATACTTCTGGGGGAGTTTTTAAGGGGGTGTAAATAATGAGATGCTGGCAATATTCTAATTTTAGGTTGCTTCAGTTTTTTCTTTAAATTCCACATTTATATGTGTTCTTTTGTCTGTTTAGTCAGTGCACACTAAAAAGTGGGGGGAGTCTTTCTTAAGAAAAGAAAAACTCAGTACACCCATGTGGCTCAGTGGTTGAATGTCTGCCTTTGGCTTAGGGCATGATCCCGGGGTCCTGGGATTGAGTTCCACGTCGGGCTCCCTGCAGGGAGCCTGCTTCGCTGTGTCTGTCTGTGTGTCTCCCATGAATAAATAAACAAAATCTTAAAAAAAGAAAGTCATGACATATTTAAAGACAACCACCACTCTAACAGCTAACTTAAAGCTCACATGAAAGATTTGTATTTTATTTTATTTTATTTTATTTTATTTTATTTTATTTTATTTTATTTTATTTATCTGAGAGAGAGAGAGAAAGAGCATGAGTGGAGGGTAGGGGCAGAGGGAGAAGAAGCAGCAGATTCCACTGAGCAGGGAGACCTACATGGGGCTTGATCTCAGGACCCCAAGATCACAATCTGAGTAGAAGTCAGACACTCAACTGACTGAGCCACCCAGGTTCTCCACCTGAAGGATTTTAAAAAGTACCCAGAAATTGGCCATCCACATAGAAAAATGTATAATCAAAAAGTGGGATGCCTGGTTGGCTCAGTCGGAAGAGTGTGTGACTCTTAATATCAAGGTTGTGAGTTCAAATCCCACATTGGGTGAAGAGAGTACTTTAAAACAACAACAACAACAACAACAACAATCCAGGAGTAAGAGGGAGACGCAGAGAGCATGGTACTGTTGAGGTCTGGATAAAAGCAATTCATACTCTACTGGTCAGCAGTAAAACAAGAAGTACTATATATCAAGTTAGAGCAAATAAAGACAGAACAGACGCTCTCAGCCTTTTGAGGGCATCGAGTCCTGCAGAATCTGATGAAAGTGGGGAACTCTTTCTTCTGGAAAATCACATTTATAGGGAATTAGTGTGCAATTTCGAGAAATTCACAAACCCATTAAAACTTGGCGGTCAACAGGAGGGCATTTGCAGCCCAGTGCAAGAACCTCCCTGTAGAATCTTAGGTCCCCCCACTCCTGGTGGCAAATTCCCCAGAACTCAGGGCTGGAAACCAGCGGTCAGAGAGTTTTCCTCGCAGGACCCAGGTGGTTCACACAGTAGCTTCCTGGGCTGTGCATCTCCATGAGCGATCCATGCCCTGAAACCAGAAGTGGCAGAGGAGTGACCTGGGCCACCTCAGAAACCTTCCCGAAGGTGGCGAACAGAGAGCAGCTCACAAATCATCTTCGGGAAGCTAGGTAGTAAAGGAAATTGTGCTTATGAGTTTGGAAAGGGTAAATGAAATCCTCCAACCAGCCCCTGGGGATGGTTGCCAAGCCGTTGGGTTGCTCCTTGGTGAGTTCCAAGGGGCTGTGGGTGCTGTGGCGTTGGAAGGCCCCAGGGTGGGTAACGATGGTGTGCACAGCCCATTGTCCATCACCAGGAGGAGGAATGCTGAGCTCAGGGTAGGGCAGGTCCTAGACTGAGTTCTGACAATGCCCAAGGGACTATGGCCATTTTTGGAGATGTATGAAAATGGCACAGCAAAAGATACAAGGTACGGAATCTGCGACTCACAGCTTTGTGATTTATTTTTATTTTATTTTTAGAGATTATTTATTCATGAGAGACCCAGAGAGAGAGAGAAAGGCAGAGACACAGGCAGAGGGAGAAGCAGGCTCCCTGCGGGGAGCCCGATGCAGAACTTGATCCCGGAACCCTGGGATCACGCCCTGAGCTGAAGGCAGATGCTCAACCACTGAGCCACCCAGGTGCCCCAGTGATAACATATCTGATCTTAATTCTTAGAAACTAAACTAGATCTGTCTTCAGATAGAATGTAAGGACATCTAACTCATGAAGTGTGTGCTTCTTAACATGAAGATGAATTGCTAGTCCTGGTTAGAAAAATCTAGAGAGGTTCAGCTGAGTGAGCATAAAAAAAAAAAAGAAAAAGATTCTTTAAGAGGTGTGCTTTCTGAGGACGCTTGAAAGTGACTGAAATGCCTAACAATGAGGGGACGTGGTGATGTTTCACTGCTGAGGGAGCAGAGTTGCTCTAAAAATATTTCCGCTTTTACATAATTACACGCTCTAAATGGAAAGAGTTTGGAGTGTTGACTAGGAGTGTGATTACCCTAGGGAGAGTTATGGGCATACACGGCTGTTGTATTTTTTTAATTATTATTATTTTTTTAAAGTAAGCTCTACATGCAACGTGGGGCTTGAACTCATGACCCTGGGGCCAACAGTTGCATGCACTATCGAATGAGCCCACCAGGTGCCCCCTCAGCTGTTGTATTTTTGATAGAACTGTGAGTCAATAGCCTTCAAAAGGATCCCACCATGCACCGACTGCAGTTCAGATGCATTTTCCATTCAGATGCCAGTTTGCTACCTTGAGGCCTTAGATATTTTCCAGAAATGACAGTTGTCCTGAATATTTCCAAGAGTGCCAGCTGCCATGCTCAGAATGGTGCCGAACTTCTCCTCTGTATTACCCACGACTAAAAATCCAATGCTGGTTGTTGCTTTGGCATGCCTCTGGCAATGTGGAAGATGATCGTGACCCAGGGTGTCCACAAACAGAGAAGGAATTCCTTAAAAGAAAAAGCCTGCACTGCACAGTTAATGAACACGCAATCTGTGTTCACACTCGGGTCGCCGTAGGCGTCCTGAGAAGGTCTGAGTTTTCACCTTCTCAACCAGGTTGCTCAGATTTTCCTGATGTGTCGGGAGGATGTCACTGCAGCCAAGCCACTTTTGTGAAGTCTCCCTTCAAGTAGTAGATGTGGTTCTCGTGAGGCATTCACTCAGGATGGAAGTTGGGAGATTAAAGGAAAAGATAATGAAACAATTCATCAAGAGATCTCAGCCAAGATCCACACCAGGACCTGTCAAGCATTTGCAGCCTGCGGCCCACATCATGTTCTCCCCCAAAAGGCTCAAGAAATAGCAATGGAAAGATTAATTAGGACTCGAGGCGGAAGCAACACCGCATCAAGGAAGACAGGAACCACTGGGGAGAAAATGAACCATTGGAAGTGGGAAGAGCAAAATAAAATAAAATAATAAATAAAATAAATTAGAATAGAATAAAATACAGGGTCTACCGAGGAGAAGCCCTCCCAGAGACAGAGACACTTCCTCAATATTCATTCCGTTCTCGGTTATCTTTTTAAGATTTTATTTATTTATTTGGGGGGGGGGAGAGAAAGAGAGAGAGCGCTTGAACAGAGGGAGAGGCAGAGGAAGAAGGAGAAGCAGGAGGGAGAAGCAGGCAGGAGCCAGACTTGGGCCTGATGCCAGGGCCCTGGGATTGTGACCTGAGCTGAAGGCAGACGCTACACCAACGGAGCCCCCCATGTGTGGGGCAGCATTATTAACAATCCTGCTCTCCTCACATACAGCATCTTGGGAGTCCAGTGAGCAGGCTCTTGAAAAAGCTGTAATTAGACTGTGACTAAGTACAGGCGTAGGCACGCAGGTGCACGTTGAAGTCCAAAGTCTGTTGCTGTGACTCACTGATGGTCACAGTTAAACATCTAGGAAAATGTCTTCTTTTGATTTCTCCACTTTGCACTGGACTGCATTGGGTTACATGGAAAGCAGAAGCAAGTTTTGCCATGTTCTTACTTGCGATGCATATTTTCTATGCGAGGCTCTGCTGTGGAAAATGTTTGTCGACTAGTCTGGTCCAGTACTAGCTGATTAGCCCTGTATTTTGTTTATGTTATTTTTATTTTATTATTTTATTTTATTTATTTTATTTTATTATTATTTTTTTCTCTTCCCATTTCCAATGGTTCATTTTCTCCCCACTGGTTTCTGTCTTCTTTGATGCAGTGTTGCTTCTGCCTCAAGTCCTATTTAATCTTTCCACTGCTATTTCTTGAGCTTTTTTACTCATGTTCTCCGATTTCTAACCCATGCCTCAACTGTTTTATTTTTTTTATTTTTTATTTTTTTAAGATTTTATTTATTCATGAGAGACACACAGAGAGAGAGAGGCAGAAACATAGGCAGAGGGAGAAGCAGGCTCCCTACCAGGGGCCCGATGTGGGACTTGATCCCAGGAACCCGGGATCACGACCTGAGCCGAAGGCAGATGCTCAACCACTGAGCCACCCAGGCGTCCCCCTCAGCTGTTTTAATATCCATTTGGATCCTTCAGCCTCTCAGTTATACATTTTCCAAAACCCCTTAGATGATTTGATTAAGAAAACACCAAAACATGCCTCCAATTCTTACAAAAAACCACACAAGTCGCCTGTTAAATATAAACCTATCCATAGGGGATCCCTGGGTGGCACAGCGGTTTGGCGCCTGCCTTTGGCCCAGGGCGCGATCCTGGAGACCCGGGATCGAATCCCACATCAGGCTCCCGGTGCATGGAGCCTGCTTCTCCCTCTGCCTATGTCTCTGCCTCTCTCTCTCTTGCTGTGTGACTATCATAAATAAATAAAAAATAAAAAAATAAAAATAAAAAATAAACCTATCCATATGAACCAGCAAGATTTCCTCCCCTCACTAGAGACTTTCTCATTTGTGGGTCTGCATGATTCTGTGAAAATCACCCCCAACAACGAGCTGTTTCCCCCTTTTATGATTATAGCACCAGATTTTTCAAATTATTCAATTACATTATGAACTACACCAGATAAGCAAAAGAGCATAAGCATCTTTTGTACATCTCACAAGAGAAATCTCATTACTCTCGTATCTTATACTGAATGACTTTTTTTTAAGATGTAGGGAGGGAGGCAGAGAAAGACAAATATTGCTTGACTTCACTTATATGTAAAATCTAAAAAAAAAATTTTTTTTTTAAGTGGCACACACAAAAACAGAGAAGAGAATGGTGGCCAGGTGCTGGGTGTTGGGACAAATGGGGACAGGTTGGTAAAGGGGACATACTTTCCATTATAAGATGAATAAGGTCTGAAGATCTATAACCACCACGTATAACATAGTGACTAGAGTTGACAGCACTGCATTTTACAACTGAAATTTGCTAATAGAGTAGAGCTTAAGTGTTTGCCAAAACAAATAGGTAAATAAAGGTAAGTACGCGAGGAGCACCTGGGTGGCTCAGGGGTTGAGCGGCTGCCTTTGGCTCAGGTCATGACCCTGGGGTCCTGGGATGGAGTCCCGCATTGGGCTCCCTGCAGGAAAACAGCTTCTCCCTCTGCCTGAGTCTCTGCCTCTCTCTGTGTGTCTCCCATGAATAAATAAATAAATAAAATCTTAAAAAAAAAAAAAAGGTAAGTACATGGGCTGATGGATGCGTTCATTAACTCGATTGTAGGAATCCTTTCACCCTGTGAAAATGTATCAGGTCATTACTGTGTACACTTTAGATCTATCAAGGTTTTATTTGTCAACCATAGCTCAATAAAGCGGGAGAAAAAAGCTTGGGGACCAAAGTGATTTTATGGGGGTTAGCTGCTTCCATATTCTCTGATGCATCTTATTGTGCACACATGATGATCATCCCTTCTCACTTGTTTCCTAAAGGTGGCATGCCGGCAATTTTTCCTTCATGCCTGAACAATCCATGTCCACTGTTGGAGAAATTGTAGATAATTTGGGGGGTGCCTCAGTGGCTTAGTCAGTTAAGTATCTGACTTTTGGTTTTGGCTCAGGTATTGATCTCAGGGTTGTGAGATCAAGCATTAGCTGTATGCTCAGCACAGAGTCTGCTTGTCCCTTTCCCTCTGCTCCTTTCCCTGCTTGCTCAAACACACACACACACACACACACACACACACACACACACACTCAAATAAATACTTAAATAAAAATTTGAAGAAAGAGAAAAGGAAATGTAGGTAATTTGGATAAACAAAAAAAGAAGAAAAAATAATATAAAATCATCTAAAATTCTACCTAAGAGATGTTATCTTTGTGCACAACCCTTTCCTGTATAAGCAGGGAGCCCCTAGGGCCAATGCTGCCTTAGCTGATAACATGTTACCCCATTCCACACGTTGCTCGGATTAGACCAAGGATGAGCACCCTATCTGTATTAGTCAGGGTGTAGTCAGGAAAACAGACGCCACCCTGGGCCCTTCAAGCCAAATAAAGAAAATTGGTTACACAGGAAATGGAAAAGCTGAGAGGCCAAACACAGGATGGTGAGGCAAGGGAGAGGTTAACAACAGCCGGAACCCACTGCTACCCTAGCGCTGAAGAGGCAACAGGAGAGGGAGGTTTTTTTAGAATATGGAGGTTGGGGCCAGCCAGGAACCAGAACCAAGGAGAGGGATTTCCAGGGAGCTGGAACCACAGAGGGAGGTGTCTGTTTGGAGGGAGAAGGACATTCATAGGAGAGAAGGAGTCACAGTCAAGGACCTCACAGGAATAGAAAAATAGAGGAGAAATAGCCCACTCTTTCCCCTTCTACTCTCCAATCATCTGCCACTGCCAAAGGTGCTAAACCACTGAGACACCTGGGCTGCCCTGTTTTGTTTTGGGTTTTTTTGTTTTGTTTTGTTTTGTTTTGTTTTGTTTTTAATGGTTTGTTGTGAAATGCATTGTGCAAATAGAAGGGGGAATAAAATCATTTGTGCACTTAATAATAAAATATTAATTATTTAAATATAATAATAGGGTAAACAATCATGTGGCCAGTTTGAGATATAAAACATTGGCTGGTTCACTCAGAGCCTATGTCTACCCTTCCTCAATTGTAGTCTCTTCTCTACCTTCAGCAGTGACCACTGTGGTGACTTTTTTTTTTTTGTCAATCATTCCCGTTTTCCCTTTTAGCTTTCTACCTACATATGCATCCCTAAATATTACTAAGTTTTAAAAAATCTGTGCAGCAAGCAGCAATCAAGGACTATAATGAAAGTCTGATGCTGCCACTGTTGAAGGGACGCTCGTGCAGGGGAGGGTCGGGAGCAGGGAGAAGCTAAGCTGAATGGTCTCTGGGCCACTGTCTAGCTTCAGCTTCCCTGAGCATTTATAAGAGCTCTTGACGGGAAAATCATTGAATAGAGAATTGAGTAAAACCAGGCATCAGGCTCAGCACAGTTGAGACATGTAGCAGCATCTTGGCATGGACCAGGTTTTAAGTGTTTGGCCAGAGGGGGAGGCTCTGCTGTATTTTCAGTTCACCATGATTTCCCTGCCAACATTTCTAGATGACATTTACAGCACAGCAAGGCAGTGGGGCATGCAGAAATGAGCCGGAACTTCATCAACGTGTGGTCAAATAAGATAAGTACAGGAAAAAAAACTTGGGCCAGACTCTCCGGTCATTTCATCCTTGGTTTAAAGTTAGTGTGGATGGTAGCAGGTGATAGTTCTCTAACCATGTTTCTTTGTGGTCTGAATGGTTACCTTCTGCATCTAGTGCACGGCTGTCCCCCCTGGATTTTCCTATCACCCTCACTCTGAGGATCCCCTCCATCTCTCCCCTGGGTCAGACTTCTCTCTGAGGTGTCCCATGTCTTCTTGTTTCAAGAAATACAGCCTCCAGTAGCTTCTTCAGAAGGGATGCATGAAGGAAACACTTTGAAATCTTGCAGGTCAGAAAATGTCTGTGCTTACCCTCATATTTCATTGATAATCCAGCTGGGTGAAGAATACGAGGGTGGAAATCACTCTTCCTCGGAATTTTGAAGGTGTTGCTCGGTTGTCCTCTTGCTCCCAGTGTTGTTCGTTGGACCACGCAAAGCCAAATCTGATTGCCCATCCTCTGTATACGATGTTTATGTTTCTCTCTCTTCTCCCTCCCCCCTCAGATTTTAAGATCTCTTTGCCCCCAATGTTCTGAAATTTCATGATGATGCATCTTGGTGGGTCTCTTTTCATCCTTTTTTTTTCTGAGCATTTGAAGGGTGCTTCCAATCTGGAACCTCAGGTCCTTCAGTTCTGGTAAATGTTTCTGTATTGTTTCACTGCCTCCCCTAAATGTTCTCTGTTCTTTCTAGAACTCTGTTACTCAGATATTGAACCTCCCAGGGTTACCTTTTCTCTCCTATTTTCCATCTCTTTGTCTCCTTCAGGGGTTTCCTCAGATTGATCTTCCAACTGATAGTACATTTTCAGGTCTACTCTCCTGCTTTAACTTTTTTTTTTTCTCCTGCTTTAACTTTTAAGGGCTCTTTTTCTCTTAAATTTATGAACACATCATCCTCTTCTTATAACACAAGTGCAATATATTCTTATGCCTTTATGAGTATATTAGTGATAGATTTATTGAATTTTCAAATCACTGTATTCTGTGGGGTTATTTGCTTTTGTTTTGGGCTATCTTTGATGTTGGAAGAAGCCTCTGATTCCTAGGGAAACTGCTTCCTCCCACATTCTCAATCCATGTGAATGAGTTCACCATTTGCTAATTCTTTTGTTGTGTATAATATGTTTAACCTACCTGAGCCTTAGTTTTCTCCTCTGTAAAATGAGGACAGAATCTATTTCAGTAGGGTTGTTATGAGGAGTAAGTGAAATGATACTGAGGATATGGATTATGTGTCTTTTTCAGGCATGAGGAGACTGAACTGCCCAAGATTACACATCTAATCATAGAACTCAAACTCAGATTCCTAATCTGACATGTAATTAGAACTCAATAAATTTTAGCTGTTGTCATTATTACATAATTCATGTGGGACCCACACCATCTCTCAGCTGGAGAGGAGTAAATGACCCAGGCCCGGTCAAAGAAATTTAGCACTGGGATTTTGGCTGGAATGATTTAGAAGAAAAGACTCTTTTTCTGTAGCATAACCCCAGAGCCGCTTTTAGGCCCTCTGTGATGGTTAATTTTATATGTCAACTTGACTGGGCCACAGGATGCCTAGATAGCTGGTTAAACATAATTTCTGGGTGTGTCTGTGAGGGTGTTTCCAGAAGAGATCAGCATTTTAATGGGTGGATTGAGCAAAGAAGATGACCCTCCCCAATGTGGATGGACCTCATCCAACTTACTGAGGGCCTCAATAGAACAAAAAGGTGGAGAAAAGGTTGAATTCACTACCTGCCTGACTACTTAAACTGGAACATTCATCTTCTCCTGACCTCAGCACTCCTGGTTTTCAGCCCTTCGAAACCAGCCTGGAATCTACACCATCAGCTCTCAGGCTCTGAAGCCTTTGAACCACACCCCTGGGCTTGCCTGGGTCTCCTTGCCTCTGTTTCGCTGGAGAACTCTAAAACACTCTGTTTAAAAACACTTGTGGAAGGTGTACCTGAAAGTACAACTAACATAAAATAAAGCTGAATTAAGAAATGGAAGCACATTATTAATGATGATCCTTGGGCACCTGGGTCTGGCCTGCCTGAAGGCATTATGCTCCCTGACCTTCTGGGATTAGGATCCATGACTTTCCAGGATTATGAATCAATACATTCTTTTGCTTTCTCTTAAGTCACTTTTAGTTGAGTTTTTGCAACAAGAAGAATCCTTTATAATACAAAAACTTGAGAACATACTGTTTCAAACCCATGATTTCACTTTGCATATCATTATATTTTCATGGTGTTATTTTTCAACATAATTTTAGGTCTGATTTATATATCCTATCAAGCCCATATTAGTGGGCAGATAAATTCTTATCAATTTTTCAATACTATAAATAACAATGAGATGAATGTCCTTATGCCAAATTTCTGCATATATCACAATTATTTCCTGAAAATAAATTCCTAGAAGGGGGGCTTCTAGGTCAAAAGTTATGTATGATTGTAAGACTTCTGCCACATATAGTACAAGTGACCTCTTGAAAGGTGACGCCAATTTACACTAGAAATGGGAGAATGCCTATGTCCTCTACCACTGCCTGCAATGGCTAGTATCTTTCTTAACATCCCTGCCAGGTTCATCACACACACACGGACAGACAAAAGTAGTATCTCATGTTACTTGGTATTTCTTTACTGAGTTGTCTGTCATGTGTAGATTTTTCAATATTGTGCTGGATTCCATTTGTTAACATTTTATTTAGGAATCCTACATCTATATTCTGAAGTTAGTTCTTCTGGTAATCCTATGTTCTCAGGTTTACTAGTCCTTATTCTAACTTCATTAAATAAACTAATCAATGTAGAGCTTTGAGGATGGACAAATCTGAATTTGGGTCTGAATTCCATGATTAGATGGTCAATTTAATCTTCCTAGCCCTGAAGAGGGGTGCCCTCTGGGAAGAGGGACAATTAAACCCCACAGAATCTGGGAAGGCTCAGCCCTTGGAGAGTCAAGACACCACAAAAGCTGTGGGTGAGACAGGAGGCCAAGATGAGGGGGTGCTTCAAAGTGTGGTACTGAAGGATCAAATCACCAAATTCTTCCCTATCTCACATACACCTGCTAGCACCCTTTCCCACTAGAAAATGAGAGGTTTATCTTTTGAAAGAAGTGAGATGCTCTTGCCTTGTGGAGACCAGATATGGTAGAGGGAATGAGGTGAGGTATGGGACTTGAAGGGGTTCAGGACAAGTCTCCCCAAAATGTGCCACTTTGGCATGTGGACTATTTTGAGCTGAAGGCAATCAAGATCCTGTGGGCCCAAGAGAAACTTTCACCCCTTAACTAGCTAGAAGAATCTGAATTAGGGGTCTTTCCCAGAATAAGAGCTATCACTAGAGATAAACTTTATCTGAATGACCCATCCAATAGCAGGGTAGATATCTAATCACCAAGCATCTGCTTTTCCTCTTATTGCCCTAGGAATAGATTTCTTCCTCTTTGAACCCCAGGCCTCTATCCCATTCCTTAGTTCAGGATGGCATATATACCTCACTTTACCTATCTGTGTACCTCTCATATATGTGAGGTTCCTGTACATAGAAACTTACATTTGATTTTCTCCTGTTAATCTGTCTTATGTCAGTTTAATTCTTAGACTGGCTGGAAGGATTTTTGAAGGGTATAGGAAAATTTTTCCTCCCCAAGAGCCTGAAAATGGGGAGATTAAGTGACATTTAGCACTGAATGATGGGAACCTCAGTCCCTCCTCAAACTGCTCCTAGATTTGCAAGTAGCTTATACTACCAAAGCAGGAGATAGGGCACTTCTTATCTGCAGAATTAAACTATTCCAGAGAAAAGAACTCCCTGTTCTAAAACAAAACAAAACAAAACAAAACAAAACACACACACACACACAACCCCCCCCCACAAAAACCTCCCTGTTCTAATTAACCTTTGGAGGTATGCTCAAAGACAGCCCCTTAACCTCCTAGTTTCCCTATGAGAGACCCACACATCTGCAGACCCTGCTTACATATTCAGAGCTTCCAGTCAGCTTTGTAATGCCTCACAGTTGTGTGAAAAGATATCCAAGGAACAAAACATTGGAAAGAATCACCAAAATGAAAGAGAACAAAACAAAAAAAACAATCAAATAAAAGAATTTTTATTCTTTTACTATAACATTTTTATTGTATATCATATTGTATGTAATTATATGCATAAATTTGTTAAAACTTTTTTTTAATTTTATGATAGTCACACAGAGAGAGAGAGAGAGAGAGAGAGAGAGAGAGAGAGGCAGAGACACAGGCAGAGGGAGAAGCAGGCTCCATGCACCGGGAGCCCGATGTGGGATTCGATCCCGGATCTCCAGGATTGTGCCCTGGGCCAAAGGTAGGCGCCAAACCGCTGCACCACCCAGGGATCCCTGTTAAAACTTTTTATCATAACTTATTATCTTGATTTTACTATAATTTCTATCATTACACTATAACAAAACAAAAATAAATAAAAGAGTACACTGAAATAATTGGGGAGGAAAGGAATGCAGAATAAACCTTTTAAAATATGCTTCTTGACAGACATGAACACTCATGTTCTTCTGATGTTTCTTTAATGAGAAGCAAGCTTAGTTCCTGTAAGGTTCCAGGTCTCAGGATGACAGAAAGCCATATTTCATTGGTAATTATGGGAAGAATAAAATGGGAATGTATGACTTGACCTCTCCATTTGTTTTCTTCTTAGGAGCCAGCATGCTGACAGAGACCATGAGTACTCAATTACTGCCCTTCAACCTTTCAGTTGTAAGAGAGGGGTAGGAAGGCTCAGTGTGGGACTGTGTTCTCATTACTTTAGTTTAAATGCATAAGTTAACCCAAAATACAAAGGCTTCAAATAAACATTTTCTTTTGCTCACAGATTCTGTGGGTCTGGAATTCAGGTGGGGACACAGCAGATAAGGCCTATCTCTGCTCCATGACCTGTGGGGCATCAGGTGGGAAGGCACTGCAGTTGGAAGACCCGACTACAAGAGGCTGGATTCGCATGAAGGTGCCTTCACTCCCATGTCCAGCATTTGACACAGGCGTGTACTGAGACCTTTGCTGGAGCTACTGACCGTAGCACCAAAACATGGCCTCTCCCTACAGTCTGGGCTCAGACTTCTTACCCTGCAGCTCAGGGATCCCAAAAACAGCATTCAGCAAATAAAGGAGGCAGCTGCAGCATCTTTTCTGACCTGGCCTCAGAATTCAAACATCATTTCCATCACTCTATTGGTTACATGTTAAATTATAAACCCACTCAGGTTCACAGTGAGGGTGGAAAGACCCCACCTTTCCATGGATGGAGTATCAAAGGATTTGTGGACATGTTCTAAAAACACCCCAGGAGAGTCTTAAAGACCCTAAGATCTGATGCAAGGGACAAGACACCCAGAAACAGACAAGGAGTAGCACTGCAGAATTCTCAGGCTTCTCCCAGCTGTACCTCCAGGCAACCGTGTGCTGCAACAGAAGGGAACTCAATCATCTCCACGGCAACCATCTCCTGAAGGAAGGAGGCAAGAGGGGGGACAGAGGCAGACTCTCCTAGCCCTCCCCCATCCTTCTGATACTACCTTCTGGGCCCTGAGAGCTAGTCCCACAACCAACCCCTACCCCAGTTTCTTTTAGGACTTTGCCCAAACTAAAAAAACCTTTCTTCCTGAGCTGGACCTTTCTCAGAGAAAGTGCGGGACACAGAAAGTCCCCTTCACCTCATCAGTCTGAGCTGATGTCTGTCAGCCTTCCTTCCAGATTCCTGGGAATGATTGGTCAAATCCTGGTCAGGTGCTTATCTCTGGACCAATCAGCTGCACTCAGGAACAGGGTGTGAACCTGGTTCATTTCTCGGTTCACCTGTGAATGAGGAGAGGTAAGATTCCCAGAAACCTGAGGAAGGGAACAACCCAATAGATAAGCATTCCCTCTGGGTGACTCTGAGCCCTCAAGCTTCACAGAAATAAAACTTAGAGGGGAAAAAAAAAGTGGGAAATGGGCAGACTTCTGGATTTGGCCACATATTCCAGACACTCCCCTTGGGGTGGATGAGATTGGATTATGTCCTAAGAGCAACAGGCATCCCGGCTATTTCTCTACCTAGCAGCCAGGTGCAGCTAGTGAGGTGGTCTTCTCATCACATAACCATCCTTGCTGAGGCTCATCTTTCCCAATGCCTTCCAATACTATCTATGTGGGCAGGAGGGTCAATCATCTAGCAGGGTGTACTGGGAGGTGCCACCTGAGCAAACTTCCCTGAGAATGGATCCAGCCACAAGAATCCTGAAGCATTCAGATTGATTGGCTTTAATGTGATAAGTGAACTGGATGCAGGTTGTAGTGGGAAAGGTGGTGGACCAGTTAGGATCCTGCAGCGGGAGCCCAGGCAGCTTCAGCCGCGGTGAAGACTGTGAACATATAGAGAAGCTGAAGGACTCGAGACTTTTAACAGATAAGAGCAGCACGCTTGGTAAAGGGAGGAGGCAAGAGTGACTCCCAGATACTGGCCTGTACAACTGAATGTGAGATGGATATGATCCACAGGGACTAGGAACACTGGATTAGGGCCAGGTTTGGGGAGGAAGATCATGAGTTCAGTTTGGACATATTGAGGTTGAGGTGCTTCTCAATGTCTGGAAGTTGATACACAGCAGGCAGTTGGGTACGGGCACCCTCAGAGGAAGGGTGGGCTGGAGGTGTGTGAGCTGACTCCCACCCCACGCAGTGCTCCCACCCAACCAGAATTTGTGTCACAGCCTCTTGACTGCCCTGCTGAACTCCAATGGCCTCCTCCATTCCGCTGACACACCAACTGCAGGGAATGTTCCAAAATGGCACTCCCCAGATTGAAACCTTTCATTGATCTTATGATAAAAATTTCCCAGCAAGGTATATGTACCTGGTGTTCCCCTGGCTACATGTTGTGTGGACACAACAGAAGGTCAGATAATAACAACCTTCCGCTGGTATAAATGAGCAGAGCTCAGTAGGGCATCATTCTAAAATCTCTATTCTTAACTCGCCACCTGCCGCAAACCTACTATGTAAGATCTTCCTTCTGTATGTCTGGATTATATTACAATCTGTAGATTTCTTTTACATTTTCATTGAAATTGAAGATGCATATAGAAAAGTACACATAGTAGTATACGCTCAGTGAATTTTCACAAACTGAATATATCTGCATAATTAGCATCTAAGATCCTATAGGTTTCTGTGTCACTTTGGCTGTTAGAACAATGATAATTTTAGATATTAAGAGATCTAACCTAGGATCAAATGTCCATTTCTCATCCAGTTCAAATTTTACTCTTTCCCCCAACTGAGGCCCAACTAAGACTCAGAAACTCGGCAAACTTCTTGTCCCAAGAAGCCTCCTACCATGCTTCCTGACCAACACAGGGCAGGCTTGATTCTGTTGCTCCATCAGTGTGTAACTGAAGGTGAGGCTGGCCCCTCCTTCTGGAGAAGTGCCCCAAGTCTTTACAAATGGTTCTTTCAAAATCACCTAACTGGGCCACATGGGGCCACCAACTCCTCAAAAAAATGTACAGTTTCTTCCCAGATGATCCTTTCCTTCTGTTAAATGTATACCAGAAGAGAAGAACTAAGACTGATAAATGCAAAAGAAATGCCAGAATTAAAATATCACCATTTTGGAATCCCTAATGAAATAATGGCTCCAGGTGGTGACCATGGCCAGCAAGGAAAGTCATTGGGTGAGGGGCCAGTGGGATACACTCCGACAGAGGGATCAAGCTGGTCACAGCCGAACCCAGTGATGATGAATCTCAGCATCGTCCGAAGTGATTCAACCAAATACTATGTTCCTTCTGATATGATGCAAGAGGAAAACCACAGCACCATCTGTAAGCATTCTTATCAAAAAATAGAAAAAGAAAATTGGACTCAAATCTAACCAAACCTCAGATCTACTACCAGCTTACAGACGCACACTAAACCACATTGTAAGAACACCATCTGCCTAATCCAGTTTGTGGGAAATTATACAGAACAGATGACTCAATTTCCCAAGAAATATAAAGGCACAAGAGGTGTGATTTAAAAGAGATGGTGACAGAGAGCTTTTTTGGGTCGGGGGTGGGGGTGAAGAAATTGTTCTGTAGCCTGATTGTGGTAGGAATCACATGAATCTACACATGTGTGAAAAAAGAATTGCACACCAAAAAGTCAATTTTACCATATGATAATTTACTTTTTAAAAGATTATTTATTTATTTGAGAGAGAGCAAGCAAGCAGGGGGAGGAAGAGGGACAAGCAGACTCCGTGCTGCGCGTGGAGCCCGAAGCAGGGTTCAATCTCACTAGCCCGAGATCATGGCCTGAGCCGAAACCAAGAGTTAGACACTTAACTGACTGAGCCACCTAGGTACCCCTACCCCATATGATAATTTTAAAAAAATCAGTAATATGAAAGGTTACAAAAGAGACTATGGAGAACTACTAGAGATTAACAGGAGAGAGAGGTCAACCGAATACAATGTGATTCAAAGAAACAAACTTTTAAAAAGACCTTTTTAAAAACTGGGGAAAATGTGAATGTGTACTGACTAGTAAAGATTATGATGCTATTATATGGCACATTGTGATCAATGAGATGCTGATAATAATATGGCGGCTGTTTTCTAAAGTCTTTATCAGTAAGAGAGATGTACTAAAATATTTAAAGGTGAACTGATATGATGTCTGAGATATGCCTTAAAATATTCCAGAAAAAATACATATAATATAGTAAATACATAGTGGATGACAGAGTAAGAGGGGGTTTTGTCTCTTGTTCACTCTGTTCCCTCAGACATCTACCTATTGGGATGTGTGGCACATAGTGGTTACTTAGCCAGCATTAGCTGAATGGATGAATAGCCCATTTGAATCATCACTCCTGTCACTGCCTGTTCTCCAAACTGCCACCACGCACACCTCTGCTGATGCTTCTACCTCTTAGCTCTCCTGTCACCCCTAACTCCTCTGGTACACAGCTCTGCCACTTGTTGGTGAACCCATGTCTAAAGCCATGCTCAGATAGAAGAAAAAAAGAAAAAAACTAATTGTCTTCACTGGTATCATCTCCTCCCAAAGTCCAGTGTTCAAGTTCAATACAAGTTTTGCCTTTTTAAAGATTTTATTTATTTGAGAGAGAGAGCAAGTGAGAGAGAAATACAGAGAGAGCGAAAGAGCAGGAGAGCATGAGCAGGGGTGGGGAGGGGCAGAGGCAGGAGCAGACTGCCCACTAAGCAGGGAGCCCGACAGGACGTGAGCCAAAGGCAGATGCTTAACCAACTAAGCCACCTAGGTGCCCCCTAAACTCCCCTCTTTAGACTCCCCTGACTCTTCCATCTTTGTACTGTGAGACCTCAATTAGAATTCTTCTGCATTTTATTTTTGTTGTCACTACAGGGCTGCTACTCCCAGTAGACAATGGGTCATGACAATAATAGTACCATCACACACTAATCCAATAGTCAGTAGTCCAGTCATTTCACATATACTGACCTTTAATCCTCAAAAAAATCATTGTGTGAAAATATTATTTTTCCAGTTTGACAAAGGAAGAAACTGAAGCACAAAGGAGATGAAATAACTTACCTAAAGTCACACATCTAGTAATGGTAGAACAAAAGCAGGTGGTCTGGATCCAGTCTGCATTTTTTTTATAACTATCCTAAGATTGCTCTTTATTACAATTTTCTCCAAACTGCTTTTTGTGATGTAATTGTTTCAAATCCAAGTCCCTATACATCCCTTTATTATGTTTTTTGTAAATTTTTAAAAGTAATCTCTACACCCGATGTGGGGCTCAAATTTACAATCCTGAGATCAAGAGTCACATGCTCTACTGACTGAGCCAGCCAGGTGCCCCTCTTTATTATGTTGTCATCTGCTGATTGACGTGTGTCCCTGGTGTGGAGGCAGTCATAGTCCATCCTGTCTTATGTGGCTATCCTCTGCCACCAGAAGACCAGTGCTCACACCTGCACATTCCTTTATCCTAAAGGACTCTGTAATGGCCAATGACACTGTAAGAAATATGCAGTGAATAATCTCTGATCCCATTAAATACTTTTATCTCCTACATCATTAGGTAGCATCTGCTTCTCTCCAACCTGAAGCTCTCCCTAAACTGCAGCCTTGTATCTGCTTCTCTCCAACCTGAAACTCTCCCTAAACTGCAGCCTTGTATCTCCAACTGCCTACTTGACCTTTACATTTGGATCTCAAAACAACAGTTGTTGATGATCCCCCCCAAAATGCGATCAGAGAGGGGCACCTGCGTGGCTCAGCCAGTTAAGTGGCTAACTCCTGATTTCAGCTCAGGTCACCATCTCATAGAATTTCTTTGACTACTGTTTAAAATTGCTGCCCTGTTCTTTGAAACTTTGCTATCCCTTTCCCTTCTCTATGTCTCTCCATACCATGCATTTCATATTTTATCATTTGTTAACGTCTTTCTCTCCTCACCAATGTAAGAGCTCCATATAGCAGGGACTTAGTCTTGTTTTTACTGCTATATCCTCAGTGTGTAAAATAGGACTGGCACGTGGCACATAGGGGCATGAAGTGCATAGCATGGACTCAATCATAGATCGAGCCCTGTCTTGGGCTCCATGCTGAGCAGGGAATCTGCTTGAGATTCTCCCTTTCCCTCTGCTCCTCCCCCCTAGCACAATCAATCAATCAATGATTAGAGAGATTGCCAAGTTGAGCTGGACACATGGACACCCATCAGCCTCCCTTGCGGGGAGCTGTGGTCACGTGGCAGAGTCCAGCTCCTGACAATGATCTTACACAGCGTCTCTTACAAGAGCATTGCATGCTTAACCATGACCTCTGTTGGCTCTAGTGTGAAGCTTCCCATTTGTATTTATCTACAGAACACATTTCAAGTTTTAATAAATTCACGAAATGACCACAGGATTCAAGATAGGTACTAAACGGTTAAATTTCAAAAGGAAAAAAAAAAGAATAAAAGGCTAAAAGAAAGGAAGGGGTGAATGAACAAACACAGGAAGGAAAAAAGAGAGGGAGGAGGAAGGGAGAGATAAGGAGGGATAGAAGGAGGAAGGAAGGAAAGAGGGAAAACTCGTCTGAAAATTCAAGAGATGACCAAATCTGACAATTAAAATCTATAAAATATTGTGTGAAATATTTAAAAACACCTAAATAAATGAAGACATATATCATGTTGATTGTTCAGAAGACTCAGTATAGTGATTTCAATTCTTCCTAAATTGATCTATAGATTAACACACTGCCAATAAGTACCAGACAGCTATTTTGTCAAACTAGACAGTCTGAATCTCAAATTTAAAGAGAAAAGCAAAGCATCTAGAATATTCAAAACAATCTGGAAAAATAAGAGCAAAGTTGGAGGACATATACTACCTTTCAAGACTTACTATAGAACTACCTAAACATAGAGTTAATCTACTCTATTATTACATATTAACATAAGTTAATATATGAAATGGCAATATATATCACTAGCAATGTAACATTGGCATAAGGATAGACATATAAATCCATGGAGTAGAATCCAGAAATAGACCCACACATATATAGTCAATTGATCATCAACAAAGTCTCCAAGTTAATATATAAGTTTTCTCAACAAAAGGTGCTGTAATAGGGATACCTGGGGGGCTCAGTGGTTGAGCATCTGCCTTTGGCTCGGGGCATGATCCCAGCTTCCTGGAATCGAGTCCCACACGGGGCTCCCTGCAGGGAGCCTGCTTCTCCCTCTGCCCGTGTCTCTTCCTCTCTGTGTGTCTCTCATGAATAAATAAAGTCTTTTTTTAAAAGGTGCTGGAATAACTGGATATTTATATACAAAAGAGTGGATCACAACTCTTACCTGATACCACATGCAAAGATAATTCAAAGTAAATGACAAACCTCAATGTAAGAGTTGAAACTATAATACTTTTACACAAAAATTTGAGATAAAAATTTTAAAACTTTGATTTGGGTGAAGTATTCATGGGAGAAAAAAATATATCAACTATAAGAAAAAATTCATAAACCAGAAATCATCAAAATTGAAAACCCGCTCTCTTCAAAAGACACTATTAAGACGATGAAAAGCCAAGCCAAAGAGTGGGAGAAAATATTTGTAAAACATGTATCTAATAAAAGAATTGTCTCAAAAAAAAAAAAAAAAAAAAAAGAATTGTCTCCAGGGCAGCCTCTCTCTCTGTGTGTTTCTCATGAATGAATAAATAAATAAAATATTTTTTTAACTTTTATTTATTTATGATGGTCACACAGAGAGAGAGAGAGAGAGAGGCAGAGACACAGGCAGAGGGAGAAGCAGGCTCCATGCACCGGGAGCCCGACGTGGGACTCGATCCCGGGTCTCCAGGATCGCGCCCTGGGCCAAAGGCAGGCGCCAAACCGCTGCGCCACCCAGGGATCCCAATAAATAAAATCTTAAAAATAAATAAATAAAATCACCTAAGTCAAAAACTAGGAATCAATGCTGCAGAGAATGGTCAAGTTCTGATGCTGTTGTCTTGACTGCTTTATCTGCAGCTTGGTTCCCTTTAAAAAAAAGAAAAAAGAATTGTCTCCAGATAATATAAAGAACTTTTACAACTCCATAATAACAAGGCAAACAACTCAATAAAACAAAATGGGCCAAATTTAATAGACCCATTACCAAAGAAGATCTATGAGTGGCAAATGAGCACATGAAAAGATGTTCAACATCGTCAGTCACCAGGGAAATGCAAATTAAAACCAGAATGACTAAAACTTAAAAGCCTGTCAATACCAAATGTTGGTGAGGATGGACAGCAACTGGGGCATCGCTGGTAGGAAAGGAAAAATGGCAGAACTACTTTGGAAAAGAGTTTGACAGTTTCTTGTAAAGTTAAACATACAATTACCATATGACTCAGCAATTCCACCCCAAGGTGTTTAGCCCAAGAAATGAAAACAGAAGCCCACACAAAGACCTGACAATGTATGTTAATAAAAGCAATAAATCATGTTGAAAGCAGCATTATCGGGATGCCTGGGTGGCTCAGCGGTTGAGCGTCTGCCTTTGGCTCAGGGCGTGATCCCAGGTCTGGTGATGGAGTTCCACATCAGGCTCCCTGCAAGGAGCCTGCTTCTCTCTCTGCCTATGTCTCTGCCTCTCTCTCTCATGAGTAAATAAATAAATCTTTAAAAAAAAAAAGCAGCATTTTCCACAAAGTCAAAAACTGGAAATGATCCAAATGTGCACCAACAGGTAATCAGATAAACAAATTGTGGTATTTGTATACAATGGGATATTTCTCCACAAAAAAATAAGAGGAATGACCTAAAAATGAAATAGAAGTAGATACACTTTTCCCTGTTCTTCCCACCAAGTACAGCTAAAAACTACAAACATTATCTAGAACACACACATAAAAAGACTCCAAAAGGTAGGGAATAAAAAAAAAGATAGCGATAAGATAAGATAGGCTGGCTATCTCAGAAATGAAATGGTAGGGGATCCCTGGGTGGCGCAGCGGTTTGGCACCTGCCTTTGGCTCAGGGCGCGATCCTGGAGACCTGGGATCGAATCCCACATGGGGCTCCCGGTGCATGGAGCCTGCTTCTCTCTCTGCCTCTCTCTCTTTCTCTCTCTGTGACTATCATAAATAAATAAAAATTTTAAAAAAATCTAGGCTTTCCTGAAGCCCCTGGAAAGAAGTTCCAGATTTATTAAAAAAAAAAAAAAAAAAGAAATGAAATGGTAGTGAGTTCCCAGGGTTTTTGCCTCATATGTCTGGGCTGGATGCTGGAGAAGCTGCCAACCTGGGAACACTAATAGGTACAAACAAAAAAGTCCCCAAGAAATTTCTCTGGCCAACAGAAGAAGAATGGGGCCAACGAGCAAGACAGAAAACTTTTAGACACAATTTCTCTATGCCAGCCAATCACCAGGAAAAAGACCACAGCCCTATCACCAACCCCATCAGCAAATGCTGAATGGATAGCCCCAAGTTCTACTCTTTTCTGGCTATAATGAGACACCTCTAACATTCCCCTGCTGGTATTGGTATCAGAAAAAAAATTGGTGGAGAACCAGGACTTTCATCTCTACTTAGTGTTGATAAGGTTGCCCTTTCAAAACATCAGGGGAGACCATGTGGGGATCCTAGACTTCCATCCCCAACCAGTGATAACAAGGTGCCAATCCCGCCCCACCAAGTCAGAAGAGGCCAACTGGATTGGCAGAATGAATTAAAACACATGCCCGAAGAGCACTCTGTTGAGTGAAAAACAGCCAATCTCAAAAGGTTACATGCTATATGATTCCATTTATATAACAATCTAGAAATGACAAAATTATAGAGATGGTGAACAGATTAGTAATTGCCAGTGGTTAGTGATGGTGAAAAGAAAGTATGAAACCAAGGAGAGCTTTGGAGTAATGGAAGAGCTCTGCAGCTTACTTGCAATGATAGCCTCATAAATCTACACGTGATAGAATGACACAGAGCTATATAGACTCCTTGTACCAGCATCAATTTCCTTTGTGAAACTGTCCTCTAGTTAACATTAATATGTACATGGGACCTCTTTGTCCTGTTTTTGCAATTTCCTGTGAATCTATAAATATTTCAAACTAAAAAGCTTTTTTAAAGAAATGAACAACTGATACCTATAATAAAGTGGATAAATCACAAATACATTACACTGAGTGGCTACAAAAAAGTATATGAGGGGCACCTGGGCAACTCAGTGGTTGAGCGTCTTGCCTCCGACTCAGGTCGTGATCCTGGGGTCCTGGGACCGAATCCTGCATCCCACAGGGAGCCTGCTTCTTCCTCTGCCTCTTTCTGTGTCTCTCATGAGTAGATAAATAAAATCTTTTAAAAAGAGAGTATATGATATATGATTCCATTTACATATAACCCTAGATAAGACAAATCTAATCTATGGTGACAGAAAGCAAACAAGTTGTTGCCTAGGGCCAGGGAGGTTGACTGGTATGGGGCACAAAGAAACATTTTGGGGTTAATGAAAATATTCCATGTATTTATGTGGTCATAGACACAAGAATGTATAAATCTGTCAAAACTCATGGGAATGTATAATACATACATTTTATTGTACATAAACTATACCTCACCAAAGTTGATGTAAAATTACTTCACAAGAAAACAAAAAAAATCCCTAGTCACATAATTTTATGAAGAAAAATATTCTAACATACAGTAAAATATTTAATTGCTCACAGGTTGGCACAGTTTTTAAGTCACTTTTTCTTGGACGCAGACCACAGATGCCCTCGTACCCCAGCTCAGAAACTGTGCCCCTGCCTTACCCCTTGCATTATTCAGGATTCTTTGTTCACATGTAACAGAAATTCAATTCAAAGTGGCTTTAAAAAAAAAAGACATTTATTGGTATCCATAATTTAAAAAGTCAGAAGTAGTCTGACCTCAGATGTGGCGGGATCAAAGGGGTTAAAACACTATCATCAGGATTCGGTCTTTCTTCTCCATGACCCAGCTTTCCTTTCCTCTATGTCGGCTTTATTCTCTGACAGAGTTCCTCCAAGTGGAAGGCACTGTGGTCAACAGGACTAGAGTCCACAAGGTTGGCAGCCACGGTGAAAACACAAAGACTTCATTCCTCCCGTTTCCACCAAAGTCTCAGAAGTAGGCTTCATTGTCTCTGGTGAGCCAGTCTTGGGCCAAGTGTCCCCCTCTTGACCAACCATGTGTCTCAGAGGACATGGTACTATCACTGACTGGTATTCAATGGCTTGGTTACCAGTAGACAAGGAACAAAACCATTAGGCACCCTGGGATTCAACAACTATCTACATTCTAGTAAAAGCAACAAGAGTCTGAAAACAAAGCAAAAAAACAAACAAGCAAACACACGAATTTCTGACAGACTGAGCAGGTTTTCAGATTTGTTCTCCTCTGGAAAAGGATAACAAGTACTGACACATTAAACTTAATAAGCTTCTTTGAGGGGTCTGGAGTTATGAGTTCATACATGTAAAAAGCACGTAGATGAGTGTCTGGCCCAAGGTAAGTACTGTGGAACTGTTAGCTAACATCACAGAAGCATCCTGGAGGAGGAAAAAGAACATATCCTAACAGGCATGCTGGAGGTGAAGAATTGTTTAATCTAAATATTCAAAGAAATGTAACCCAATTTTGTAACAAACTGGTGAAGCAGGATATATTGGTTAAACTTCTTTTGCTTCTTTGATTCATAGTTTGAGAATCATGAGACTTTCAAAATTATCTTTTCAGGGGCACCTGAGTGGCTCAGTGGTTGAGTGTCTGCCTTCAGCTCAGGGTGTGATACTGGGGTCCTGGGATTGAGTCCCACATTGGGCTCCCTTGCAGGGAACCTGCTTCTCCCTCTGCCTGTGTCTCTGGCTCTCTCATGAATAAATAAATAAAATATTTTTAAAAATTATCTTTTCAATCCCCAATACAAGGGGAGTTGATAAGGAATAAATCAATACCAATACCCAATGCTGATTACGAGTTGGCAGGCTGATAGAAACTAGAGTCTACCTTCTGCACCAAACTTTAACCATAGACACAATAGGAAATATAGGTAAATGAATACCTATGCTCGAAAATTAGAAAGTGAATAGTTGGTAGGAAAGAGAGGGAGAACTTGCTAAAATACAGAAGACATACTAGATTGAAAGGGAAAACCAGCCTAGAACATCAGCAGGAATACAGAAAAAGGATTATGTTCCTTTCCCCCAGGAGGAAACAAGACCAATGCCCTGAGGTGTGGGAGCTGTGTGGAAGCCATCCATAGGGAATATGGAGCAATCACACTCTGAGCTTCGCCAGCAGCACATCCACCAACTTCCAACTTTCAGTGGAAGCAAACAGAGCGCAACTCTGACAGTGACTCCAGCCCTTCTCCCCAACTGAGCTGTGAAAACCAATACAGCACACAACCTAATAGATAACATCAACTGTGAAGAGGAGTATGCAAAAAAAGAATTAGGAGGCAGTTGAGATGTTTCTAACGTCCTAAGAGTGATGTATGCTCAAAAACTGGAAGAGCTTACTGAACTCTAACTCTGAAACGCTATATGTTAATTAAATGAATTTAAATAAAATAAAATAATTTTTTTAACTGGAAGAACTTAAACCTAGTGAAACAGAATTAATAAAGTATCAGAATAGGACTTTAAGTAAAATAATACCCTCCGAGACATAAAGGTAGGTAGTGCAATCATGAAACAGGAGCTGGAAGTTATTAAATGGAGCAATTAGAGAAGGAGGGCATGAGAAAGTGGAATTGTTGAGATTACAACTCAGTGGCAGAATGGACACACCTAAGAGCGAATTTGTGAGTTGGAAGACTCAGCCAAGGAATTCTCTCAAAGTACGAAACACAGAAATATCACTTTTATTGTAAAGCAAAGAAGAAATATGGAGAATAAATCCAGAGGTTCTAACATCCATCCCATCCAAAATTTCAAGAAGCGGAGATGAAGGGGAAAAATGGAAGGGTAGCATTAAAGAAAAAGAAATGATCTTGCAAGTAATCATGAATGACTGGAGCTCTTTCCTCTTTGCGCATTCCTTTCTCCACCAAAATTTCAGGTAAGGGCTTTTTAAAAAGCATAATTACAAAAGGAATTGGAGATTGTTGGTTTGCAAACTGGCCTTGTATGCAGAGAGGGCAAGGAAAGAGATCATTCTAGATTGCCACATGGCAGTTTTAATAAGCAAGGGAACTTACTTATGAGGCTTGTCTGGGGTGGCTGCAAGACGAGCAGCTCTCCACACCTTCCTGCCAATCTTAAAAGTTTATAAAGAAGCCATAGATGGACTCAGTCATACATATCATCCAGATGGTCTCCACACACATTGTTTTCTGTGTCCTTGAAAATGGTTCCCACCATGGGAGTACTGGGGAGAGCACAGATTCCAGGCCTGGGGGCGGGGGTGGGGGGCAGGGCGAGGAGCCTCCAATGCCTGAGTGCAGCTCTCAGGTGAACTTCGATCATGTCTTCTTGACCACTCTCCCAACAGAGATGATGCAAGGGTAGATAAGAGATGACATCTATAAATTTGGAAGCTGAAAGCAGGTGGAAAAGTGGCCACGAATTTAGCACACTAGAGAAAGTTAAAAGTCAAATGTCTATAGGGATGTGGGTGGGCCAGTCCACACAGATCCCCCAGAAAGGCTCAGGAACTGGAATACCAATGAACCTTGCAGTTAGGGGTGTAGGGGAGACCGAGCAGAGTACAACTGCTTGAAAATCTGAGTGAGAAGCAAGCAAATGGCCCCCATAGTCTTTTATCATCCCACTCAGGCAATTCTCTCTCCTTCTCCCCAAAAGAAGACTAAAAATTCATCCTCTTATAGGGAAGGGGAATCTGGGTTCGGGGCATCAAGTGGGTATGCCCTGCTGAAAACAGAAAATCTAAGTGAAAGTCAACATGCCAAAAGGTGAGACCCCTGTCCTCTTTCTCCAAATGCTGCCAAGAATGCTGATGGCCAGACTTACATACCCCAAACAGGAAACTGGAATGTTACTCTCTGGAGAAACGAAGCATCCCACTAAGAAATGCCTACAAATAATGATACTGAAGGTCCCACACCAATGGGTTGGTCTCTGCTCATTCCTTTGAAAGCCCCACAACAGGTACAATCACTTTCTTAAGTGCCTCAGTCTTAAATATGAAGAGAAAGCCAAGGATCACCAGACATTTACAGAGAGAAAGGGACCAAAAACGAACAGACAAAAAACAAAACCAAAAAACCCCACAGGAACAGTGCAGGAATAGGGTTTTTTCAACTCTAATTATCATGAATTAATTTCAATTATAATTATCATGTTCAGAAATATTAGAGGAGACTTAACATCCTTGAAACAAGAGCAGGGTGGGGTATTTTTTTAAGTTTTTATTTAAATTTCAGTTAACATACAGTGTAATATTAGTGCCAAGTGTACAATATAACAATTTGACTCTTCCATACACCATCTGGCATCCATCACAAGTGCACTCCTGAATCCCCATCACCTATTTCACCCATCCTCCCCCTTACCTCTCCCATGGTAACCATCAGTTTGTTCCTTTTCTTGTTTCTTAAATTCCACATATGAGTGAAATCATGTGGTATTTGTCTTTCTCTGACTTACTTAGCATAATATTCTCTAGCTCCATCCATGTCATTACAAGACTTCCTTCTTTTATGGCTGAATAATATTCCATTGTATCTATACCATATCTTCTTCACCCATTCATCAGTCGATGGACATCTGTGTCCATAATTTGTTATTGCAAGTGATGCTGTATAAACATCAGCATGCATGTACCCATTCAAATCAGTGTTTTTGTATTCTTTGGGTAAATACCTAGTAGTGCAATTGTTGGATCCTAAGGTAGTTCTACTTTCAACTTTTTGAGGACCTTCCATACTGTTTTCCACAGTGGCTGCACCCACGTGCATTCCCACCAACAGTGCACAAAGGCTCCTTTTTTCTCCACATCCTCACCAACACCTGTTGTTCCTTGTGTTGTTGATTTTTGCCATTCTGACTGGTGTGAGGGGATATCTCATTGTGATTTTAATTTGCATTGCCTTGATGATGAGTGACGTTGAACATCTTTTCGTGGGTCTGTTGGCCACCTGCACTTCTTTGGGAAAATGCCTATTCATGTCTCGTCCTTATTTTTTAATTGGATTATTCATATTTTGGTGTTGAGGTTTATAAGTTCTTTATGTATTTTGGGTACTAGCCCTTTATCAGATATGCCACTTGTAAATATCTTCTCCCATTATGTAGGCTGCCTCTTAGTTTTGCTGTTTCCTTCACTGTGCAGAAGCTTTTTATTTTGATAAAATCCCAATGGCTTATTTTTGCTTTTGTTTCCCTTGCCTCAAGAGATCTATCTATAAAGAAGTTGCTACAGCCAATATTAAAAAAAAATTACTGCCTGTGTTCTCTTCTAGAATTTTTATGGTTTCATGTCTCACAGTTAGGTCTTTAATCCATTTTGAATATATTGTTATGTATGGTGTAAGAAAGTGGTCCAGTTTCATTCTTCTGCATGTTGCTGTCATGTTTTCCCAACATCATTTGTTGAAAAGACTGACTTTTTTCTATTGGATGTTCTTTCCTGCTTTGTCCAAGATTAGTTAACCATATATTTGTGGGTCCATTTCTGGGCTTTTTATTCTGCTCCATCTATCTGTGTGTCTATTTTTGTGCCAGGACCAAACTGTTTTGATGACTATAGCTTTGTAGTATATCTTGAAGTCTGGAATTGTGATACCTCTAGTTTTGCTTTTCTTTATCAAGGTTGCTTTAGCTATGCAGAGTCTTTTGTGGCTCCATACAAATTTTAGGATTGTTTTTCCTAGCTCTGCAAAAAATGATGGTGGTATTCTGATATGGATTACACTAAATCTGTAGATTGCTTTGGGTAGTATAGACATTTCAACACTACTTGTTCTTCCAATCCACGAGCATAGAATGCCTTTCCATTTCTCTGTGTCATCTTTAATTTCTTTCATCAGTGTTTTATAGTTTCCAGAGTACAGGTCTTTCACCTCTTTGGCTAGGTTTACTCCTAGGATCATTGTTTTTGGTGGAGCAAAGTGTTTTTCAAAAGTAATGAAAAACAAAACAGAAAAGATTCAATAACAAATATTTTTAATTTAATAGAAAAAGTGAAGATGAAGTTGAGGAAATCTCTAACTAGTAGTGAAAAAGAGCTGGAAATTAGAAGAAGTAATATGCGGACTTTTTTTTTTTTTAAAATAGGCTCCACACCCAGCACAGAGCCCAGTATATGGACTATTAATCGGGTGTTTAAGTTGCTGTATTTTGAGATTTCTTTGTTATGGAAATTAGCCTGTCCTTACACTAACAAAAATACCTTCAAAATTCTGAGGGAAGTTCATTTCCCATCCTGGATTCTAGGCCTAGACAAATTACCAATCAAGTGTGAGTTGAATAAAGACATTTTCAAATATGCAAGATCTCAAGAAATGTACCTCATAAGCATTCCTTAGAAAGCCACTGGAGCAAATGCTCATGCCAGCCACTGGGTGCACAATAAATAAATATGTAAGTACTATCTCACTAACCATTTTTCCATATATTTTACTGATAAATCACCATATCTAACGTGGACCCATGAGTTCTGCAATACAGTTTAACCAAATCATTTATACAGATAGGGGGCCTGCAAAAAATTATTTGCTTGAGACCCTGCAGAGACAACCCTAATCAAAGCAATGGAGACTTTTACAAGTCTGATCACCTAGATATAACACTTTACAACACTGATCACCTAGATATAAGAATGAAGAGGTTATAAGTAAGCTTTGGGAAGGGATTCATTACAGGGATCAGGGCAGAAGGTGACACTGAAGAGTCAAAGAGAGAATGGGTGATGAGAATATCAATCAAGCCCATGACTGTTCTTGGGCTATTCCACTTGCTTGCTACATGTGTGACTTTGAGGACATTCCTTCCCCTCTTTGAGCCTTAGTGCTCTCATTTATGTAACAGAAGTAATGATATCTACTTCTCGAGTCTTGTAGAATTGCATGCATTTTCTTACTCTCATGAAACACACACACACACACACACACACACACACCACACACCCTGACTGCAGCCAATTGTTGCTTGGGATGGGGATGGCAATGTATGAATCTTAAGACAGTCAGTCTTTGCTCTCTTCAATTTACAGACACTCATGGAAAAGACAACGGTACCTAAGAATTTAATCTTGGGAAATCACTTATGTATGTGGCTAAAGTAGCAGATGGCCTATTATATACAAAACAGCTTGAAGAGCCGTCATGATTTCAGAAAGCCAAGAGGCAGGGCAGAGTCTGAAGAGGAGATGAGACTATGAGAAATACGTCGTTTTGCACCATAAGAAAAATATGGACTTTCCTCAAGTATGCCATTGCTGAGGGAGGGTGGAAGAGGGGAAAGGAGGTGAGAGGGCCTGCGAATAAACAGAAATAAGATACAGTAAGAATTTTCCACAACAAGGCACCTCTGGCTTGGGTATGGGGGTGCTGGAGGTCAGGTCAACCAGAGAGAACTTTCTGGTGGAAAGAATGACTGCAAAAAGTGTTTAGAATATAGACGGCTGATATTAAGTCTTACAAAATCTGGGCTTTATTTTAAATTTTGATATCTTGTTCAGCACATTTTTTTCTTTGCATTCATTCTGATTTTTTTTAATATTTCATTGAAATATTTTATATCTTGATTACTGAGTTTTGGGGGCCCCCTTAAATGTGCCCAACTTACTCGCCTCACCGTAGTCCCTGCCCTGGCTCTTACCCTCTCAGACCTTCAATACGAGTCTGTTACATGGAACATCTGACATCACAGGAATGGAGACCATCAGGCAAGAATGAAAATTATCTGGAAATCAGTGTAAGAAATTTTAATAATGTACAATTACAAGATAAACATTAAAAAAAAAAGAAAAAGATAAGCAGTTTGGGATGGTTAGAGGGTGCTGGCAAGGATCCAAAAAAAGGACTGGAATTGCTGTATCCTCTGTGGTAGACCTCACATTCATTTTTCTTCTACCTTTCGTTTCTCCGAGATGGAGTGAAAGGTGCAAGATGCCGTGGGCATGATCCTCTAGTTCAGTCCTTAAAAGATAAACCAGGAGTCAGATGTTGGGTCTCAAACAGAGAGCAGCAGTTGGGGCTGGAGAGAGGGTCCAGGATTAACTTGTCAACCTCTTCAGAAATGTTGAGAAGAGGAAACCTGGGTGGCTCAGTGGTTGAGAGTTGGCCTTTGGCTCAGGGCATGATCCTGGGGTCCTGGGATCGAATTCCACATTAGGCTCCCCACAGGGAGCCTTCTCCCTCTGCCTGTGTCTCTGCCTCTGTCTGTTTCTCATAAATAAATAAATAAAATCTTAAGAAAAAAGAAAGAAAGTAATGCTGAGAAGAGCCAGCTTTGGACCAAGTAAATCCAAGTAGCTTAAGAGATGTCAATCTCATGGAAGTGGGTCTAGGAGGCCTACCCAGACACCATGTTTGCTTAAAATGCAAGTTGATAACATGTAAGAATTCAGCCTGGTGTCCACACCTACTCCACCACTGATGTTGGGGAGATAAGAGCAGGGAGGAGCTCATGTCAGCCTCCTGACAGAGTCTCAGGATCCCTGTTCCACTTATTAACAATCTGGATGATTGCAACCTTTTATTTTTCTTGTGTCTAACAACCAAGCAGTGAGTACTGCTGGGGAAATCACAGCCCTGAGCCATGTTTCTCTACCTTTCTCTCTTTTATCATCCCCTTACAGAACCCATAAGACATTGGTTTCTTAATTGTGTTCTGCCCCTACCACTTGAAATGTTAATACCTTAATATATCTGTTTACACATGTGGCCCTTGGGAAGGACACAAACCACTGTAATATCCGAAACCTTGCCCTGCCCCATCTAAGGATTCAGGATCTATTCTCAGGTCCTCCATGCCTTCCTGGATTTTATCTGCCCCCTCAGGGTCTTCCCTCATCACACCCCCGTTCTCCTACACCTCAATATCTCCCTCTCACTGTCTTCCAGTCACCCGTCTCCAGCTATGGCCCTCTCTCTGTTGCCTTTGTGGCCTCCTTCCCGGGTGGGTGCACTACACTCTGATCTGCACCCTGCCTCCATCCCATTACAAAGAGCAGCATGTCCCAGGCTCCTACACACTCTCACCCAGCAATCCCACGTGGAAGAACTCTGACTAGCACTTGCCCGGCAGATGGCAGGACTAAATGCAGTGATTCACCACAACTGTTTCTACTCTGCTGAAGATTTTCACATTGGAGGTTCATCAAGAAGTTGAAAACTTAAAAAAAAAAAATTTTTTTTTTAAGTTGAAAATAGAGCTACCCTGCGACCCAGGAATTGCACTACTGGGTATTTACCCCAAAGATACAAATGTAGTGATCCGAAGGGGCACCTGCACTCCAGTGTTCACAGCAGCCGTGTCCACAATAGCCAGACTGTGGGAGGAGCCACGATATCCACCAACAGATAAATGGATAAAGAATATGTAGGATATGCATACAATGCGATACTACTCAGTCATCAAAAAAAAAAGAAAGAGGGATCCCTGGGTGGCGCAGCGGTTTGGCGCCTGCCTTTGGCCCAGGGCGCGATCCTGGAGACCCGGGATCGAATCCCACATCGGGCTCCCGGTGCATGGAGCCTGCTTCTCCCTCTGCCTGTGTCTCTGCCTCTCTCTCTCTCTGTAACTATCATAAATAAATTTAAAAAAAAGAAAGAAATCTTATTATTTGCAATGACATGGATGGAACTAGAGAATATTATGCTGAGTGAAATATGTCAATCAGGGAAAGATAATTACCATATGATTTCACTTGTGTGTGGAATTTAAGAAATAAAACAGAGGATCACAGAGGAAGAGAGAAAAAAATAAAGCAAGACAAAATCAGAGAGAGAGACAAACCATAAGAGACTATTAATCACAGGAAACAAACAGGGTCGCTGGAGGGGAGGTAATGGGGGAATGGGCATGAAGGAGGGCACGGAATGTTATGAGCACTGGGTGTCATATAAGACTGATGAATCACTGACTTCTACCTCTGAAACCAAAAATATACTATATGTTAATTAACTGAATTTAAATAAAATTTTAAAATTAAAAAATGTGTCCCCTGGTGTATTCCTCTGACTCACAAGACTCAGCATGATTGTTTTCATTTTATTTGTTTTATTTTCTTCTTATTTTTGTGGGTCTTGTTATTCTAGTGGTCTTTTATTCTTTGCCCCTATTTCTTGGACTCTAATCCAGAGAAATAAAGCCACCAAGGGCATGAGAATGTAAGTACACATTTGCCCTTCGTAGCATTCATCACATGAACACGGAGTACCACACAGCCGTTTAAAAGAATGCAGTGGTGGAATCACTACTGAACTCCAGAAGTTTCCATGAGCAACACCTCTTACTTGAGAAAAGCAAGCTTCACGAGAATGTATATAGTACGGCAAAGATATTTTTAAACAACCAAAACCAAACTGTCCTAGCAGTGTATTCATGATTGAAGAGGATTCTCTGAATGCACGGAAACTTGAGTGGACCTTTGGGGCTTACCTTGGGCATGCGTGCTAGGACTGAGGGCAGGGAGGCCACAAAAGGGCAAAAACCTGGCAGGTTTTTTTCTCTCTGCACGGACACAGCTCCCTGAGAGCAAGCCATCTGGGCCCTTCTCCAGCACCCTTCTGAGGTCCCACAAAGGCTCTTCCTTCCCTGCCACACCCTTGCTGTCTCCCACCCCACCCCAGGACTCCCTGGGTATGCAGAACCGGTGGTGGAGGGGGAGGGGCTAAATTTGCCTACAGGGTCCAAGACACTGCCTGGAAGAAAAGAGACTGAGGTCTGAATTCTTTTGTACTTGTTCAATGTTAATCAAGTCCTCTGGGAGAGACTGAGAAGGTTCTGGTAGAGATCTACCAATAGGAGAGAACACCAGGAATCCCAAAAGAGGCCCTCTGTGACTAAAGTGGGTGCTCAAATGAGTAGGCTCAGCACCAAGGCCTGACAGTTTGAAAAGCTAAAATGAGAAGCTAAAGCTGGGGACACCTCGGGGATTCAGTCAGTTGAGCATCTGCCTTCAGCTCAGGTCATGATCCCAGGGTCCTGGGATCAAGTTTTGCATCAAGCTCTCTGCTCAGCGGGGAGCCTGCTTCTCCCTCTCCCTCTGCTGCTCCTCCTTCTCATGCACTCTCTCTCTCTCTCTCTCAAATAAATAAATAAAATCTTAAAAACAAACAAAAAAGAGGCTCAAGCTGGACATGGCCCAGGCACAGCCCCCTCGCACCAGAGTCACTCTTAGGGACATTGCCCAAGCCTGTGTGAACTAAGAGTTCGGAAGCCCAGGTGTATGTGACTACTAGTGGCCCCCGCCGGGGTCCCTGCAGCACTGGGAAAGAACCTTGTCAGATCTTGCAGGATGGTGTTCCTGCAGTCACACCAGCGAGTAAGGACCTCGTGCAAGGAGGGGCACGGGAGTCCTCAAGTGACTAACTAGAAAAACAGATGATATAATTTCTCCCCTGGAATCAGGTCCTGTGTTTACACAGTCTGAAGTTATATGGTTTACAATGCCGTACCTGTACGTCCGGTTGGTCATCAAGGAACAAAGAGAAAGGTGTCCAGCCCTGTGCCCAATCTGGGCTCCAGACACCTGTGGGGCAGGGCACCCGCATCATACCCTCCACACCCACTGCAGTTCCAGTTACACTGGCCCAGGGCAGAGGAAGGGGATGAAATGGTCTTATGTTTAGGAAAACACTGTCATGAGCCTTTCTGGATCTGAAGCATAAGGGCCCATCCCCCTCACTCACAGGCCCTGAGGATGACTGGGTGAGAAGAGCTTTGATCCAGAAGCTCAACTGCCCTGCAAGGAGAGGTAATGGGAATGTGGGAGTCGGCTGTGGGCGCAGAGAACAGGGCCTGGGAGCTGAGAAGAAGGGGGCGAGGGCAGCCTTGGTGTGCTCATGTGGCAGCAGAGGACTTCCCTACGGCAAAGGGCCATGCACAATCAAGCCCTGGCCCTTCTTGGCAGCATGCAGAAAAACAAAATGGTCATCCCAAGGAAACAAAGAAAAAATTCACGTAAGAGGTTGAATTCTCCCTACTGAAAATAAGAGTTCCCTCCGGTTCCCCAGTTTGAGAGCATTTATGATAAAAAAAACTTGTCATTTTAAGTTCTTTCTCTGTCTCTTTGAAATGTGTGTAAATCTTTTGAGGAGCTAAACATGCCTCTTGTGGGCTTTATGATCCAAGAATGTCTTTCCCAAGGACCTGGGATCCGCCACTTTGAAATGTCAACATCAAAGAAAACAGCACCCCTCTTTCCCAGCTACTGTGGGAGGCTGCAAGTCTAACTTAGGTGGGCTCCTTGCTCCGGGTTGCAAAACCACCTCCCATCATAAAGATACAAGAACTTTGTGTTTCTTACAATTAAGTCTAGTAATAACACCAATGGTTATCATTACCAGGTAAAGTGAGGATGAACGGTGTGTGACAAATGGTACCATTGAGCCTCTTACTTGAGGGCAGAGTTACTGCTTATCTTGAGAGCACGGTGCATGGGCTGCACCTCCTTGACTACATGGAAGGGTAAGATTTCTGTCTTTGCAGTCTCATAGTGAGTTGCCTGAGAGGCACATCACATGCTGGTTTAATGCTTCTTCAAAAATGAAGCTGTTTCGGGGATCCCTGGGTGGCTCAGCAGTTTAGCACCTGCCTTTGGCCCAGGGCGCGATCCTGGAGTCCCGGGATTGAGTCCCACGTCGGGCTCCCGGCATGGAGCCTGCTTCTCCCTCCTCCCGTGTCTCTGCCTCTCTCTCTCTCTCTATGTCTATCATGAATAAATAAATAAATAAATCTTAAATAAAATAAAATAAAAATGGGAACATCCCACCTTTAAAAAAAATGAAGCTGTTTCTCTATCTGCTACCTTTGTGGAGAGGTTTTTCTGGGCTGGTGGTTTTTGTTTGTAATTATATTCCCCCCACCCTAACATAATGCAAGTGCTTAAAAAGGAAGAAGTGGGAGGAAGGTTCTAGAGGAGTAAGACCCCTAGTGGGAGGCTGGGGTCTTTGAAGGGACATGGAAAAACATGGAGTGGGTGCCAGGGTGGGGTGGGGTGGGGTGGGGGTCGGAAGCAGAGGAACTTCGGGGAGCGATGCAGACATTCAATGGAAAATTGTTTACAGTCTGTAAATAACAGAATAATAGCAGATAAAACCTACTGGCATCATCTAAATGTTGTAAACCTATTAATTAATTTAGCATATGCACTAACCGAGATTCTTCTCAATTATTCATTCCCCCCTCTGCCATATGACCCGCGGTGCACTAGACAGGGCGGCAAAGGTGTCACAGAACAGCAGGCAAGCAGGTTCAAGTATGGACTGATTTTGGAAATAGGTGTGAGACAAACTCTCTTATAGGCAAAAGTGACCTCTGAAAGGGTCTGTGTGGAAAAGGTCAGATCCGGCTACTACATAGGATGGGAATGTGAGCCACTTGACTGGGATATTACAGAACAGGGTGTCCCCCAAAACTGGAAGAACTGGGAGCTGGCCAGTGGCAGGCACCTAGTCTTGAGCACAGAGTATTCGGGCAGGAGTGGGTTTAGAAATAAGAAGAGGAATGGCACCCGTGAGGTTTGGAGGCCGTCTCGCAGGTCTAGAAGCCCTCTCGTCCCCAATTACCAACACGCCAAATCATTTTTGAGGGTCAGGCTCAAGAAAGCAGATTTCTTGCCCTGCCCTGACCCAGGCCACCAGACATACCCAAATAGAACCAACACTTACAGTGACCTGGAGTAGGATCTAGACAGGGACCTGCAGGAAGCTTCCTCAGATTCTGGGAGTGGGGGCTGGGGAGGGGGCAAGTCTGAGTCCAGAATCATCTTCCCAGGCCTTACTAGGTCCCTAACCAGCATGGGGCCCCTGGTTTCCTCCCCTTACAGCTACGCAGGAAGTAGCTGGAGGGAGAGGTGGAGATAAGGACAACAGGGCTGATGAAAGAAATAGGACTTGATGCCTAATAAAAGCTGTTTACATATAATTATTTAGCAGAAAACAATTCTGGTAGCGGAAGAACGGGTCCAGGTCAGTGAGAGGAGGACAAATTAGAAATTAATCTGGAACATTCTGTAGGGTGCGGGGTAAAGGGGCTGCACTTACCTAGAAAGGACAAAGGTCATGGGAACTGCCCTTCTATGTGGGTGCCTCCAGGACTCCATACTGTACCCTAACACCTCAGTCCCTAACATTTTTTGCACCTACTATGAAAGTGGGACAAAAGAAGCTTTCGCTGCCCTGCCCATGAGGGCTGTCTCAGTTTCTGGAGTACCTAGGGTCCCAAAGCTAGCATGTGTGACACTGGGCTTTGAGCTGCTACTTTTTCTAGGCTTTAGGAAACCCCTGGTGATTTCCTGCAGGAGCCAAAGGCCTTCCTGGGGCGCTGCGGGCCCAGCGCGGCCTCCCAGACCAGCCTTCCCCGGGTGCCAGCCCAGAAAACAGGCGACTCCCTCATTTGGAACACCCCCGTACCCCCTCTTCCTCCTGCTTTCCCAACAGCTTGGATCCTCATTCTCGCTGCCTCCAACCCGGGGCCCACGACCGTTCCCCCCAACCCCAGGCGGGGGGCCTCCATCCTCTCGGCCACGCCCAGGCCGGGCCCTCCCTGCCCCCCAGCCGGCTCCACCGCCGCAGGTTCGGGCTCGTCTGGGGCGGGGACTGGGGAGCGCCCGAGAGCGGTGAGGAGGGCGGGGACGCAGGCCCATCTTTAAAGGCCCGCAGCTGGCCCGAAGGCGCTCCGACACCCGCCGGCTGCCCCGGGCGATCCCCAGAGCGCGCAGGCCCCCGCTCCTGCCCGAGCTGCCAGGGCCATGGGCCGCTACTGCGTCCGCGTGACCACCGGGGCTTGGCTCTTCTCAGGCTCGCATAACCGCGTGCAGCTCTGGCTGGTCGGGGCGCGCGGGGACGCGGAGCTGGAGCTGCAGCTGCGGCCGGCGCGGGGTCAGGTCAGCGGCCGAGGGGGGTAGCCCCCCCACCTCGGCTCGTGGCGGGAGGGCGGAGCGGGGGTTGGGGGGTACCCAGGCGGCCGGAGGGGACGTGCGGGGGTGGGTGGGGAGGAGCCGGCTGGGGATGGGCTCCAGCCCTTTCTCCCTTCCGACGTGGTCCTTGCAGCCCCGGACGCTTCCCGCAGTGACCCCAGAGCCCTGTCACTGCGGGAGCGGCGGTCCGTTCAGAGGCTGTTCAGAGGGCGCGGGCGCGGGGACAGCTCAGGGACGACCCGCCGTGGATGATGGTGACGATACCCAGTCACCAAGTGCAGGCCCCGCGGGCGTTGGTCCTCGCTCCTTCGTCCGCCGCCACCACCCCCTGCCCCGACCCAGTGCGCAGGTGTCCTGAGCAGGGAGCAGGGTTGCTGTCTCCGGGGGCTCCTCAAAGGTGCCACCGACGCCCACTCCAATGGCCTGTCCTGGGCCCCTACTAAGAGTCGCCGGTCGCGGTCCCCACAGGAGGAGGAGTTTGATCTCGACATTCCCAAGGACCTGGGGCCCCTGCAGTTCGTGAAGTTGTGCAAACACCACTCCCTGGTGGACGACGCCTGGTTCTGCGACCTCATCACGGTGCGGGGCCCGGGAGCCTCCGAGGAGGCCGCCTTCCCCTGCTACCAATGGGTGCAGGGCCAGGGCGTGCTGAGCCTGCCGGAGGGCACCGGTGAGGGCAGGGGCGGGGACTCGGGTACAGGGATTGCAGACCCACCGGTGGAGTGGGGTCCGGCAGGGGGACAGTCACAGGGGCTTGGAAAAAGCAAGTGCTGGGCAGATGCAGTGGGAAGAAAGCAGGGATCAGGGGCAACGCTGTACAGCCCCAGGGTTACACCCAGATGAAGGGCTGCCAGGGAGCCTGAGATGGAAGGACAGGATCCGGAGATGCCCTCTTCCAACGAGGGGACGGACCTGGGGGCGGTAGCAATGATGGAAAACAGGAGAGCCAAGTGATAGTGGGAGGGAGATCTCTGTGTGGCTGGACAGGTGAGGGTGGGGACAGTAAGGGGGGCACATGCAGCAAGAGCTGGGGGACCCTGAGCAGGTGGCAGCTACAGGAAGGCATTAAACGGTGTGAGCCAGACAGCAGCCTTGGTTGGGAAAACCGGCTGTGTGGGACGGGGCGCACCCCGACAGCGGGGCGGGGACGAAGGAAGACAGACAATACAGAATGTGTTGCTGTGGGAAACAAGAGATGAATCCAGAGACAGACGAGGGCCAGGACAGTGACGATGGAAAGGTGGAAGATAGGACTTTGGTGCAGGTGAGCACAGGCACAGAGAGGGGCAGGAACACATCCACAAGGACAGACGACGATGGTAAATGGAGAAAGGTGAGCTCATATAGAGAAAGTCAACACAGCTGTTCCTTGGAGGACAGTGGGAGGTGTGACAGGTGAGGTTCAGGACGTGTGAAATTAAGGGAGCAACTGATGGTAGACCTGGGTGTGGTCACATGTGTGATTGAGATCTTATCAGCCTAATTAAGGTGATTAATCCAACCATAGCTATTGGTGAAATAGGCTCAGGCAGGAAAGGAAAATCAACAAGAAAGGGTGACAAAACGACAGGTTTTTGTCTTAAGGCAAGGGATGAGCACTGAGAGCTGAGAATCCAGGAGGGCCAACTTGGCCGAGATGGGATGCGAGTGTCTGGGTGAACAGTGGAGTGAGGCACAGCAACAGAGCAGCACTGAGCACTCCAGCTCCGACTACGAGACGGGGAGAGCACTGGACCACACAAATCGCTGTGGCCAATCCTTTTACTGTCCCCCCAGCACGCCTGGCAGGAGATAATGCACTGGATGTGTTCCAGAAGCATCGAGAGAAAGAACTGAAGGAAAGACAAAAGCTGTACTGGTGAGTGCTGGCCCACTAGCCCCTGGCACAGTCCCCCCTTCCCCGACCCCACCCCCCCTCACGGACCCAGATACCCTCCCTGAAGCCTGGTCCCCATCTCCTAGCTGGGACACCTGGAAGGAGGGGCTGCCCCTGACAATTGCAGCCGGGTGTCAGGATGATCTGCCTCCAAATATGAGATTCCATGAGGACAAGAGGCTGGACTTCGAGTGGGCACTGAAGGCGGGGTGAGGAAAAGCCTGGCACTCAAAGCAGAACGGGGCCAGGAGGTCCCAGAATGGTGGTCAAGAGTGAGGGCCTGAGGGGTCAGCGACTGGCTTCATGTCTCCACACTTGTCCTAGGGCACTGGAGATGGTCCTCAAACGCATCTACACTCTCCTGAGCTCCTGGAACCACCTGGAGGATTTTGATCAGATCTTCTGGGGCCAGAAGAGCATTCTGGCTGGTCAGTGGTTGCCCCAGGTCTCTATACATCCCTGATGGCCCCTTTTGATGACCCGACCCTCACACCTGACAGCCCCCCATGACTCCTTCCCAGCTGAGGCCTTATGAGGCCTCCAGAATGAAAAGCCAGAGGCTGGAGACAGGGCGGTCGTGTGCCTGGGCCCCGCGGGTCATGTGCCTGGGCCCCCTGAGCCTGGAGGAAAGAGGGGCATCTGGGCTGTGATAAATATCCCCTCCTGCACTCCACCTGACCCCACAGAGAAGGTTCACCAGTGCTGGCAGGATGATGAGCTTTTTGGCTACCAGTTCCTCAATGGCGCCAACCCCATGCTGTTGAGACGCTCTGCCTGCCTGCCCTCCCGTCTAGTGCTGCCCCCAGGGATGGAGGCACTTCGGGCCCAGCTGGAGAGAGAGCTCCAGGTACTTCCTCCCACCCTGTGCTGTGTGGGGAGGAGAAGTGGTGAAGGGGAGGGACCAAAGGTAAGTCAGGGGAAGGGAGGCTTGGTCACCCATGGTGCCTAGGTGCAGAGTCCTGTGCTGGAAAAGCCTAGGGATGACACAGGGCATACAGGGAAAGTAAAAGGAGCTCCCAGGATGGAGGGATGAATTCCCAGGGCACAGGTAGGGTCAGAGATGTTAGTAGGGACAGTGACATTCCCTGGCTGATGTCCATACTCCCAACACCAGCATCATGGGCGGGGAGAAAGGTGGAGGAAGCGCTGTCAGGTGTGCAAACCTGGGGAGGTTTCCCAGAGGAGAGCTGGGTTTGGAAGAGACAAGCTGGATGCGACCAGGTGCAGGCATGCGCTGGATTCAGTGGTCGCGGTAGTTGGGGGGCCTTCTGGGGATTACTTAGCAGAAGAGGAGACTTGGGGAGGAAGCGAAAGAGTTCTGTTTGCTGAGTTGGTGGGCGCCACACACAAGGAGCAGACCACTGAAGGGGATGGCGAGGGGGACCAGCCAGCTTTACAAAAGGACAGCTTACAATCCCTGTAGCACAGACCGGACAAGCAGGCCCAGTTCCGAACCCAGATCTGCCACCATGCGTGCTGCTTGTTTACTCACTAGATACAATGAGAGGAATTGGACCAGATGCTCCAGTTCTGCCAACAGGACTCTGGTACCGACCATGACAATGGCAAGAAGCTAGATAAACGTCTCCTCCTTTGCCTTGGCCCTCAGGTGCACTTTCAGCTCTGACCATAGGCACATTCCTCCCCTCCCCAGAATGGTTCTCTGTTCGAGGCTGACTTCATCCTCCTGGATGGACTTCCAACCAATGTGATCCGGGGAGAGAAGCAGTACCTGGCTGCCCCCCTCGTCCTGCTGAAGATGGAACCCAATGGGAAGCTGCTGCCCATGCTTATCCAGGTAAGGTGCCCTGGGCATCCCCACACACACACACCACTCTCTGTTCACCCCAACCTCTGCTCCCGGGGGTCCAGCCCCCTGCTTCCTAGCTCCCAAACTCCATCCTTACACAATAAGACCTGTCTTCTTGTCCCTCTTTGTCTGCTTGCAGTCTGGTTTCCCCTGACTCACCCAACTGGAAGGTCTTGTTCTGCTCAAGAGTCATAAGGGCCTTTTGGAGTCTCACCCAAAGACTAAGCCATCCAGTGGCTCTCAAACTTTAGGGGGGCACCACAGTGATTCAGGAGGTCTGGGGTGGGGACTGAGAATGTGCATTTCTAACTAGTCCCAAAGTGCTGCTGTTGCTGGTTTGGGAACATGGTTTGAGAAACGCTCTAATCTCTCTGGAGCCTTACTCATCCGCAGTTCCCCCGGAATGCTGAGCAGAATGGCACCCATAAAGCAGAAGTTCAATTAACGGCTTGATTTTATGTTTGCAGATCCAGCCTCCCGGCCCCAGCTCCCCCACCTCGCCGCTGTTCCTGCCCTCAGACCCCCCACTTGCCTGGCTCCTGGCAAAGGTCTGGGTCCGAAATTCAGATTTCCAACTGCACCAGCTCCAGTATCACCTGCTAAACACTCATCTGGTGGCCGAGGTCATGGCTGTGGCCACCATGAGGTGCCTCCCGGGGCTGCACCCTGTCTTCAAGGTATATCCTCCACCCTCTGGGTCCTAGGTCACACCCCAGAGAGAGGAAACAGCCCGATATGAAAAGATATTGCAACAACATATCTCTATCGGTTTGTGAAAAAAAGCAGGGGGACAAGAAGGAAGACTATGTACGCTAAAACTTAAAGTACAAGTTGAGTCACTGACCATTCCTTCTGGACATCTTATTGCGGAGCCCTCTGAAATTCTTGGAGGGCCGATGATCTAGCAATGGGCCTGGAGTAATAGCCACAATGCTGTTTGTAAAACAACAGTCTTGTTCCTGCGTTAGGAGGCTCCCTATTTAGCCAGGAGGACAAGTGATGCCTGTGAGAACCATCCAGAGACCAATATCTGGAATGAGAATTCGAAACCACAGGAGACAGTCTACAAAAACCATAGAATTGATGGAGAATGTTCTCCCCCAACCGAGAAGGTTGATAAGTGGGAACAGGTCAAAAGGCCGGCGGCACACCCCAGCAGGCTACTTATACCTGCCCAGGAGACAGGTGGAGGAAGACAGGCACTGGCAAGATGATCGGAATGAAAAGGGAAAAGGAATAAAACACTTGGTGGAGACAGGGGAACTGCAGCTGCAGCGTGCCTGGGTTTCAGACTGGAGAGAGAGAGGCCAGAGGTCCAGGCTCCTGTAGCACCCAGGAACCCACCAGGCAGGGGTGCAGTAATGACCTAGAAATACTGAAATTTTATAAAAGAGTGAGTCGAGTATCCATTGCCAGGCAGAAGACAGCAAAATAAGACTTGTGGGTGCTTAAAAAAGTGTTCTCGAAACATTGACAACACTTCAAGACAGAGACGTGGCAGAGAAGGGACAAAACTGATGCAAGCATGTCAGAAACAGGACAGTCAGGAGAAGAGCCAGTCTGGAAGCAAAGATGAGGGGGTTCCATGTTAAGTACAAGCAACTGGAACAATGGCAGGCCATGCACATGAGTTGCAGCTGGGGGCTTCAGCTGAGGGCTTCCTGAGCCCCCAAAACTGGCCACTAGTAGCCATGTGTGGCCTCTCCAAGCCTAGGATAACACACCCAAGATAGGGACCAGTGTGCACAGCAGAATCTTGGATTTTACGGATGTCGTGGTGCTCCTGCATCACCATCCTCTGCTCATCTGGGATAGGCTGGGCTTCGGTTTGTGCTTGAGATCCCCCGTCACTAGGTCAGCTTTGTCCCCACCAGCATCCACTCCCCACAACCTTGCCCCATGGCAGACAGCAGAGTTGTTACCAGTCCTGCAGGAGAGTATGCAGCCTGCTCAGGTCACAGAGGTTCCATGTGCAGGCTCTGGTTTGGATGCTGCAGAGCGCATCTGGAATCGTGACCTCAGCACCTCCCAGATGCGGGCTCAGTGCCCTCATCTCTAAATGGGGATCACAGGAGCTCCATCGTGGGGTCATGAAAGGACAGAACGACAGAACATAACCACGGAACACCAAGTAAAAGCTATTGAACACTTTAGTTCTTGCAGTTACTGCTACTGTTATTAGGGGTTGTTTGTCCTCAGGTATCCGCTCTCCTCCAGTGGACTCTGGGCCTTCTAGGACACTCAGTGTCCTTCAGGAACTTTCTTTTTTTTTTTTTTTTTTTTTTTAAATTTTTTTTTTAATTTTTATTTATTTATGATAGTCACAGAGGGAGAGAGAGAGAGAGGCAGAGACACAGGCAGAGGGAGAAGCAGGCTCCATGCACCGGGAGCCCGATGTGGGATTCGATCCTGGGTCTCCAGGATCGCGCCCTAGGCCGAAGGCAGGCGCCAAACCGCTGCGCCACCTAGGGATCCCATTCAGGAACTTTCTGGAAAGCTTCAGACCAATGCGAGCTGCTTTGATATCTTGCCACCCAAGGCACCACTTGGGCCCTTCCCTGTGTGCAGCATCTACACCTCAGATAAATAGCAACACTGCACGACAGTGGCACATAAACCAGGTGTAAATAAAACAGAATAGTTTCAGATCTAGGAAATAGCTGAGAGGATCAGATAGCCTTTTTAAAATGCTAATAAAAGGCTCTTTGTTAAAGCTATTAAAAGTAGAGGGATCTAACTGCCCAGCTGGGGGTCGGGGCAGGTGTGGCGTCAGCAGGCAGCTCCGAGTGGCTCCTGCAGGTGACTCAGAACCCACCCCCAAGAAGGTACGTGTCCCCATGTCCCCACCGCCACCACCACCCCCGCCCCAACAGGGAAGCAGCCAGAGGATGGAGGTGGGGCTTTGCTAACAGCACGGAGGCTGCCCAGCTGTGAGAACGTGAATGACAGTAACATAAAAGAGGATAAGAAGGGGGTGATGTTGGAAGACACCCACATTCAAGGTGGGAACAATAACGTGGTAACGGCTCCCACGTGGGAGGCTCCAAGCCAGCTCAACCCTGTAATCACCCCCAATGACAGATGAATACTCAGGGGGTCTGTGACCTTGGATGAGCCCCAAAGTTTGTACTAATAGTACAGACTGAAACCTGGGTCAGCTTGGTGCCAGAGCCCACCGTGCTCTGCAGTAAAAAGCACAGGCAGGACTGATCCAAGCAGCAGATGGGCCTGTCTAGGCAGCAGCACACAAGCCTCTAGAGGGGACAAGGCCACCAGGGAGGGTGCCATGCCCCATGACCAAGGGCCCAGCGTGGCCTTCGTAACCAGCCCCTCTGGCCTCCTCCACCTCAGCTCCTGATCCCGCATATCCGCTACACCATGGAGATCAACACGCGGGCCAGAACCCAGCTCATCTCAGAAGGGGGAATATTCGATAAGGTGAGGAGGCTTAGGGTGCTGGGGGCTGGGGACACTAATCACCCGGCTCTCCGTGACCTCCTGCCACTTTCAGGAGCCCAGACTGACTGTGGGAAAGTCAGTCTCAACTGTCTCAAACTCTGAGCCTGTCTCCCTACACTGTGTCATTCTGTGCAGCCCCGCCTCTGAGCCCTGTACACTATGCTCCATCTGTTCTCTCATGGCCTCTGCTCATTGTCGTCCCAGGTGGTGAGCACGGGTGGAGGGGGCCATGTGCAGCTGCTCCGTCGGGCCATGGCTCAGCTGACCTACCGTTCCCTCTGTCCTCCTGATGACCTGGCTGACCGGGGCCTGCTGGGGATCCCAAGTGCCCTCTATGCCCACGATGCTCTACGGCTCTGGGGGATCATTGCCCAGTGGGTGAAAGTGGCCACTGAGAGATGGAGGGGTGCCAGGGCGGGGGAGAGTGGGGCTCTGACCTGACCTGAGGTCAGCATGGTGCCAAAATCCACAGGAAACAAGAAGGTCTGGACAGGAAGGGCAGGATCTGAACCCTGGGGAGACAGGAAGTCGGGAGGCAATGGGGAGGATCTAAGGATGGGGATGGTGAGACAGGAAGTGCAGATAGATGAAGCTGTGGGTGGGTAAACCCTGGGGTCTGGTGGAGTCAGAGATTTTGATGGAAAGAATGCTTTTCAGCCATGGGTCCAAAATTCTTAAAACTAATTCTTAAAATGTTTCCTTCCTTTCTAAATCAGTGTTCAGAGAGACCTAGGGAACATCCCCCAAAACAAGTCTTGTAAGATCGGTTCCCAGATCCAGTGGGAGTCAGCCGGGCAGAGGCTGCAGGAAAGGTGTGGAGCTGGGAGGTGGGCGCATTCTTCTCTCAAGGAGCTCACCTGCCTACTCCTCTGGGTAGGTACGTGGAGGGCATTGTCCACCTCTTCTACCACCGGGATGACGTCGTGAGAGGGGACTCTGAGCTGCAGGCCTGGTGTCGGGAGATCACTGAGGTGGGGCTGTGCCACGCCCAGGAGCGAGGTAGGATCCCTCCCCAGAGATGGGAGCCCCTGGGACACTCTGCCCCGAGCCCCTTCTCAGTCCTGTCGTCCTGGGCTCAGGACCCCAACCCCTTATCACACCCCTCTCTCCAGCCAGGGACAAGGCATCTGAATCCCATTCCCACCTCCTAAGACTCCAGACTATTTTAGATATACAGGGGCTGTCCTGCTCAGACACCCTGGCCATCAACCTTTACCACCACCCCCTTGCCCGAGTCACAGATGACCCTAATCCACCAGAGCACGGGGCCCAAGAAGACCAGAACCACAACCAGTGAAGGATCCACCCAGGCTCTGCTGGGGCTTGTGTTCTTTTCATGGTTGTCTGCTTTCCCTTGTGAGGATGTATATAAATGCGAGAAGTTTCCACCAAAACACATGATGTCAATGCTGCTTTCCCTTCCTTCTCTTCCTGCCTGCTACTGTCCAGCACACATGTGCACATACACACATACACACACACATACACACACACACACATACACATTCTGGGTACACTGCACATTTCCCACAGTATAGTCATCTCCAGGACAAGCTCAGTACTGTACAAGCACTGGCACAAACCGGAACTCCCTGCAGAGCTGCTCGGTGCCACATTTCTTTATTATTTTTTTTAAGATTGTATTATTTATTCATGAGAGACACACAGAAAGGCAGAGACACAGGCAGAGGGAGAAGCAGGAAGCCCAATACAGGACTCGATCCCAGGACCCCGGGGTCACGTCCTGAGCCAAAGGCAGATGCTTAACCCCTGAGTCCCCCAGGCGTCCCAAGGGGCCAGGTTTTTGGGACCAATCTTACCTCCTCTCCCCTTGGCTGGGATCTAGCCGCCACTGTGAGCAACCCCACCTGCATTTTCACCTCTGGGGAAGAAACAGCCTTTCTCATCCCTTCTGTGCTGCCCCTCACTCATCATGCCAGCATCTCTGCCTCTGTGGGACAACCGCAGACGTTTATGAACCAGAGGGCCACTACGGCCAGGCCCGGGGATGCGGCCAGCAATAAACCAATGCCTGAACTCACTCTCCCGGGACCAAACTCTGCCTTGCACGTCTCAGAACCGTCCCTGAGGTCCCACATGCCCCCAGAAGACCCCTCTCTTCCTTGCTCTCCCTGCTTCTCTTCTCCACAGCCACTATCTACATTTGGGAAACAAAAATAAACATTCATATGTCAGCTTTAATCTCCAACTGCCTCTCATCCTCTCTGTCTCCACCCCCCTCGGTTCTCATTGTGCACTTTGCCTAATTTTCCCAACAGCCTTTCTAGAGGAAATCCACTGAATTATAAACAGCTTGAGAGCAGCAGTCAGGAACCTGAATTCAAGGTCAGCCTTGGCCTCTTCCCAACTATGCGATCCTGACAAGCAGTTTTCTCTCTCCGTTTTTTTTTTTCTTTCTTTCTTTTAAATCTACAGAAAGGGACTGATTATATTTCTTCCACTTAACCGATAGAATTAGTGGCTCTCGGAGTCACCACCTCCACTGTAAAATCAGTTGCCCGAGATAACCTTTGTGGAAAGTTTCTCTTGCCTGTAACACTATGAATATGTGATTTCTCTTGTTCATCACTTTATAACTCAGGCACTTACAATCCCCTTTTGGGAATAGGAGGAAATGTCCCTCCTATAAATAAATTTTATTTATTTACTCATGAGAGACACAGAGAGAAAAGCAGAGACACAGGCAGAGGAAGAAGCAGGCTCCCATCCCAGGGCCAGGATTGTGCCCTGAGCCAAAGGCAGCTGCTGAACCACTAAGCCACCCAGGCATCCCTATCCCTAACTTCTTAACCACTTTTTGAGGCAGAAGATATTCAATCACTCAGACTTTTCAGCCCCCAGCCCCTCCACAATAATTATTATTTATGGAGCATTTATTATATACTAGGTGATTTCAATATAGTATCTCATTTATAAAGCGGGTATCATCCACATTTTATAGGTGAAGAAATGGAAGTTCAGGGAGAGATTAAGTAATCGGGCTAAGGCACCCAAATTATATTGCTTGAATCTGAATTGAAACCCAGGTCTAATGCAAATATATTTGAATAAATAAACAAATGAATACCCATCAATGCTAAAATACAGTTGACCCCCAAACAGTGCAGGAAGGAGGGATGATTTGGGGCACAGACCCTTCCCCACACACACTGAGCAGTCAAAAATCTGCAAATAACTCTGGACTTCCCCACCAAAAAACAACAACAACAAAAAACTACTAAGAGCCTACTATTGACTGGAAGCCTTACCAAGATCATAAAGAGTCAATTCACCCGTATCTTGCATGCTCACATCTGGTCAAATGAACTAGGGAAGAGAAAATATGAAGAAAACTATAAGGAAGAGCAAATACATTCATGTACAATAAAAAATTCGCATAAAAACGGACCCAGGCAGTTCAAACCCAACTCGTGTAGACATCACTTCCCTCTTCTCACACTGGAGCCTCTAAATCCCGTTCCTCTCTGCCAGGTTTCCCCATCTCCTTCCAGTCCCGGAAGCAACTGTGCCACTTCCTTACCATGTGCATCTTCACATGCACTGCTCAGCACGGGGCCATCAACCAGGGCCAGGTAGGACAGCCGAAAGCCCAGGTTCCTGAAAGCAAGTGTCTGGCCCTGGGGATTCTGAAGGGAAAGCTTGGGGTTCAAAGCATAAGGATCAGGATCCTAGGGTTGCAGTTTTCTTCCCCCAGCTGGACTGGTATGCCTGGGTCCCTAATGCCCCATGCACAATGCGGATGCCCCCACCTACCACCAAGGAAGAGGTGAAAATGGCTACAGTGATGGGCTCACTACCTGATGTCCGACAGGCTTGTCTTCAAATGACCATCACGTGGCATCTGGGTCGCCGCCAGCCAGACATGGTAAGAGGGGACCCTGGAAAAAAGGGAAATTACAGTTGGAAGGGAAGTCAGAGTGAAGAGTCTGGCTCTACACACTTCTGCCTCCAGACTAGGAACTGACTGATCCTTTTTCCTTTCCTAGGTGCCTCTGGGACATCACAAAGAAAAGTATTTCTCAAGCCCCAAGGCCAAGGCTGTATTAAACCAATTCCAAACAGATTTGGAAAACCTAGAAAGAGAGATTACAGCCCGGAATGAGCAGCTCGACCTGCCCTATGATTACCTGAAACCCAGCCGCATAGAGAATAGTGTCACTATCTGAGCCCCGCAGTATCCTCCCCACATACACACAAGACTTCAGATCGGCTCTGGGGCTCACATGCCCATCTCGAACGTCATGGTTTCCAAAGTCTCTGATGCTAACACTCTATTTTCTCCCCCAACCAAATCCCCTATGTCAATATGCCACTAGCCCAGGGTGGGGCGGCAAACCTCTTCTGTAAAGGGCCACATAATAAATATTTTAGGCTTTGTAGGCCACAGTCTCTGTCACAACTACTTCCCCTCCCCTGATAGAGCAGAAAAGTGCCCCAAATGACATGTAAGTGCATGAGTGTGACCGTGTTCCTGGAAAACTTTATGAGCAGTAAAGTATGAAAGTATGAACTGCCCGTGTCACAAAATAACTCTTCTTTTGGTTTACTCCAAACATTTAAATATGCAAACAGAAAGCGTGCTCTTCTAGAGGGACAAGCATAGGCTGTGGGCTGGATTTGACCCTCAGGGGCCGTATTTGCACAGGGCTACATCGCACTAGCCTGAGGCACTGATCCTACTTGCCACACATCCAGAGAATGATCAGAGGTGGGACACAGAAGATTTCTTGCATAAATCAACTACCTCAACTAACTCTCCTTTCCCAGGACCTAGACATCCTGCATGGTGGCCAACCTAAAACTTCCTGACTCTGCTTTGGCAACTTTCCCTCCACTCTGTTCCCCCTATTCACACACCTACCCCCCCCCCACCCGCCCAAAGTCCTTGAGTAATCCTTCCCCAGTCTCATGAAAAAGAGACATAAAATTCATGTCCCAAGGCCACTTTCCCAGCCTCTGTAGTCTCTTGGGGTCTACGTATTTCTCTGGATCCAAGTTCTCTCTCACAACCTGTTTAAGAACGATGTACATAAAAAAATAAAATAAAAAGAACGATGTACATAAAATAAATGAACAAAAAAAAATGCCATAAAGTTGTTAATCACTGTTAGTGTCTCTTTGTGTGGTTCTGGGGTCTTGGGACCCAAATGACCCCTTCCAACTGTGCTGTGATCACTATCCTCACCAGAATGGGTACAACAAGCTCAGTGCAAAACTGTGTTCTTCAAACACCCAACTTCCCGAAAAAATTATTACAGATCTGCCTCTCACTGGTGAAGCATACAAACTTTTTCTTTGGAGGGGCACCTGGGTGGCTCAGTGGTTGAGCATCTGCTTTTGGCTCACATGGAGATTCTGGGGTCCTGGGATGGAGTCCCACATCGGGCTTCCCGCAGGGAGCCTGCTTCTCCCTCTGCCTGTGTCTCTGCCTCTCTCTCTGTATGTCTCATGAATAAATAAAATCTTTTTTTTAATTTGGGTTTTTCTGTTTTTATTTTTTTTAAGATTTTTTATTTATTTATTTACAGAGATGCAGAGAAAGAGAGGCAGAGACACAGGTAGAGGGAGAAGCAGGCTCCATGCAGAGAGCCCGACGTGGGACTCGATCCAGGGTCTCCAGTAACACGCCCTGGGCTGCAGGCGGCGCTAAACCGCTGCGCCACCGGGGCTGCCCAATAAAATCTTAAGGAGAAAAAAAAAACCTTTTTCTTTGGAGAGGATGACCCATACATATTTTTTAAAAGATTTTATTTATTTATTCATGAGAGACACAGAGAGAGGCAGAGACACAGGCAGAGGGAGAAGCAGGTTCCTCACAGGGTGCCTGATGTGGGACTCGATCCCGGAACTGGTATCATGCCCGAGCCAAAGGCAGACGCCCAACCGCTGAGCCACCCAGGCGTCCCCACCTATACATATTTTTTAAAATCTTGGACCCCACCTTCTCAAAGGACCTATGATCGGTTTCCTTGGTTTACAGTAGAGAAGCAAAGTGACCATACCCAGCTCTCCAATACATTTAGCATGACCACTCATCCTCACCACCTGTTCCCTGGGTTTGCTTTCCCTGCGCTTTTCCTAAAGCCCACACTTTTCCTGGATTCTGCATCCAAAACTTGGAATTCAGTATCCCCTGTTTGGGAACAAAATGTTACTTAGGGGCGCCTGGGTGGCTCCAGCGGTGAAGTGTCTCCCTTCAGCTGAGGTCATGATCTCGGCGTCCTGGGACCGAGCCTCGCATCAGACTCCCTGCTTGGTGGGGAGCCTGTTTCTCCCTCTCCCTCTGCCTACTTACGCTCTGTCAAACGAATAAAAATCTTTACCCTCCCCCCCAAAAAAGTTACTTAATTAAGCACTCCCAATGCCAGGAACCCGTGAAACTTCAAAGCGCTCCGGCCACAGCTGCGCTCGGCGTCGGGCAGGGGGTCCCTATATCCTTTCACGGTGTCACAACATCTCCGTCTGGAGGCAGGGATGCGGAGACGGGAGACAGGGGCGTCTCTCCCGGGGTAAACCCCCAAGTCTCACTTACCATGCCCCCATGACAGGACACCACCCGAAAAAAGGTATCTGACGGGAAAGCCGGGTAGTTCGGATCCCCAGCACCTAAGAGCCCGTCGCCCGGGTGACCAGGGGCTCCGCCAGACCCGCTCGGCCCTAGGCCTGGCGTTTGCGGGCTCCGCGTCACGTGACTTGCCCGAGCCAGTCACGTGACGTGCTGGGTCCTTCCATGCCGGCCTGGCGGTGGCGGGCGAGGGGGACAAGAAGCGGAAAGCGTTGCTCCCACGATGCCCGCGCCCCCGCTACACGGGTCCTAACGGGCTCCTGAGGGGTTGTCTCGGCCTCACACACCGCCTTCCCTGCTGGGGACCCGGGAGGGCCCGGACGCGCCCCGCCGTCCCCGCCCGGCGCCCCCCACCCCGGCGCGATGGTGGAGGCCGGAGGCCACGCCCCCGTGGCCGAGCTCCTGGCGGCCGGTCCTCCGCGGCGCGAGACCCGCAGTCCAGCTCGCTCTTCCTTGGCGCGTCCGGGCCTTCCTCTCGCCGCCTTCCTGCTCGGTCCGCAGCTCGGCGATCCCCGGCCCCATTCTTCATGGCGTCGCTCCTGTGCTGTGGGCCCAAGCTGGCCGCCTGCGGCATCGTCCTCAGCGCCTGGGGAGTGATCATGTTGGTGAGGGGACCGCCCGGCGAGGGCCGGACCGGGCCCGAGGGGGCCCCGGGGACGGGGGCCGGAAGGCTGGGAGCCTGCGGGCCTTAGGAAGCAGCAGGCAGTCTGGACGGGGGTGGGGGGTGGTGATTAGCCGCTGGGGAACGAGACAGCCGAGATTGAGAAATGGGGAACTCGAGCGGGGAGGGGGGGGGGTGTGGAGCTGGAGCTGGAGCTTGGAGCCCGAACCACGGCTGGTAAACCTGGAGACACTTCCCCACCCTCCCACCCCCCCGTTAGAGGAGGAAGAGCTGGGGTCTCGAGCGATGCCTTCGCTGAGTGGAGGGCAGTGCGGAAAGGGAACGCTTGTTCCCCAAATGGGCATCTGGTGGGGGGAGGGGTCGTGTTTCCCCAGGATCACCCGCCCCACTCTAGGAAGAAATCCTAGGAAGTGCTGATTTCCCCTGACCGCTTCCTCCCAGTCCCGTGACAATGACGCCCCTGGAGAGGAGGATCATCGGGTGGCTCACTGTTGCTGCCCTTGCACCAGCTCACGCCCTGATCCTGGTTCCAGCAGCAGCCACCCCAACCCCAGCGCGTTCTGGTAGCTCCCAGACCCAGATGTTGTGGCTACAGAAGTGGGAGGGGTTTAGAGGCGGACCAGGTTAGGTGCTTGCGTTCATCAACCTATCCGTCACCTCTTTGCAGATAATGCTCGGAATTTTTTTCAACGTCCATTCCGCTGTGCTGATCGAGGACGTTCCTTTCACCGAGAAAGATTTTGAGTAAGTAGGTGGGAGAGACGGAGCTGGGGGCAGGTTTGCGAGGTGGCAGAGGCGGGGCTGGAGGGCAGGTGTGCAAGGTGGCAGGTAACTGCAGGTGGCAGGATGCTTGCGGGCCCCTCGAGGCTGGAGAACTGCGTGCAGGGAGCTTTTCTCCTTAGCGCACTTTGGAGTCAGGCCTCAGCAGCCACCCCAAACCCAACACTCCAGATGTGGCTTCCTCGGTAGTTTACTTGACTTCCCCGGGCCGCCTGGTGGGTGCAACTTTAAAGCTCACCCCATAGGGTTAGGAGGAAGCTCGAATAATAGGTGTACAAGCGCTTGGGATGGTGCCTGGCCACAGTGCCCGGGAAAGGCTGGCCGCGAGGAATGCTTCTGACACTCGTCTACCTGATTCCCACCCCCAGGAAAGACCCTCAGAAAATATATGACCTTTACGAGCGAGTCAGCTACAACTGTTTCATCGCCGCGGGCCTTTACCTCCTCCTCGGAGGCTTCTCTTTCTGCCAAGTTCGGCTCAACAAGCGCAAGGAATACATGGTGCGCTAGGCACGGTCGCGTCTCGCCTGTCCAGCTCCCGACTCTATTTAAGGACTCTACCCACCCGCCCCCATGCCGGCGCCCTCCGTGGGATCCCCTTTCCCTGCGGCGAGACTGAACCCCTTGTCCTCCGGTCTCCGGCCCCCGCGGAGAGAGGCCGGGGCTGGCCGTCCCCCGTCCGTCCACAATAAAGCGAAGCTGCCCTCTTGAGCCGCGTGTCTGTGCTTGGGTACTGGGACGGGCACCGGGTGGAGGGTGAGGGCGCTGCAGACCGGCCTCCGAGTCCCGACCCGCCGACGGAAGTGGAGTGAGGCCGGCCCGGAAGTGAGGCGGGGTCTTCCACTCGGGCCTCGCTGGGCGGGCGCCGCCGCCGTCCCCGCTGCGAGGAGGCGGGGAGCGGCCGAGGGAGCCAATCGGCTGCGGGGAGGGACGGGACTTCCTGCGGTGGGCCCCGGGCCGCTCGGTCGCCCGGCTCCCTGGTCCCCGGCGAGGAGGCGGCGGCGGCGGCGGCGGCGGCGTCTCCTCCGTGGGGAGGCGCGCGGGGCCATGACGTCAGCGTCCACCAAGGTTCGCCCTCGCTCGCGGACAGCGCTCCCTGGCGGCCACGGGAGGGCGGCCCCCAACCCCCGCCCTGCCGGCGGCGCCGGCTCTTCCGCCCGGGGTGAGGGGCGGGAGCCGGCCGGGGTGGGGCCAGGGGCTCCGGGCGGGACGGCGCTGGGGTGTGCGCCGGCCCCCCGTGACGCCGCCCCGCCCCCAGGTCGGAGAGATCTTCTCGGCGGCGGGCGCCGCCTTCACGAAGCTCGGGGAGCTGACGATGCAGCTGCATCCCGTAGCCGACTCTTCCCCCGCGGGGTACGTGAGCCGGGCCGGGCCGCGGATTCGGTCACTGACGCGGACGCTCGCCCTAGGGCAGGGGCAGGTGGGAGTGCGCCCTGCGCCTGGCACTGCGCGGAGTGGGTGCGAAGAAGTGCCTGTCGGCGGAGGGCGCGACGGATGCACCGGCAGCCTGAGGCTCCCGCCCCGGACCCGGACCCGGACCCGGGCCACCGCTCCGCCCCGCTGCGGGCGCTGCGCACCGCGACCGGGTTCTGTCCGCAAGACCCCCGCGGGTTGGATTGCCTTCAGCGGTCCCTGACAGCAGCCGCTTCGCGCTGGTGGGGGAGAGACTTTCTTCGTTATAACGTGGCTGTCGGGACAGGTGTGGTTGGGGGTCCTCAGGATTCCCACCGGGCGTTAAGAGCTTTTTTTTTCTTTTCTTTTCAAGGAAGCCCTCTTTAGGGACCCATAGAAGGGGCCCCAGGGTCTGGGGGGTGGAGGCTGGTTGCTGTGGCCTGCACAGCCTGTGGGCTGGCCGCACACCCCCCTCTTCCCACTTTCGCTGTTCCCTCTCCTCTCTGACAGTGCCAAGTGGACGGAGACGGAGATAGAGATGCTGAGGGCTGCCGTGAAGCGGTTTGGGGACGATCTTAATCACATCAGCTGTGTCATCAAGGAACGGACAGTGTGAGGGAGGGTGGCCGGCAGAGGAAGGGGGGTGGGCACGTTCTTCCTCCGCACCCGCCTTCCATCTCTTCCTGAGAACTCCCAACTCTACCTCGCTGCTAGTTCTGTTAGCATCTCCTCCAAGATTAAAAAAATAAAAGAGTGGGTCAGAAGTTACTGAAATGCTATGGTAACCGGGACCTTCCAAGAATTTTATTTTGGGGTTGCCCGAGATACCCAACAATTGAATTCTGTGATGGGAGTTCCCTGGTGGTTTATGCAGCTCCTTGGAGATTCTGCTGCGGTGTTTCTGGGGATGCTGTGATTCTGAACTAGTTGAGCGGGATCTTCTCCTAAGTCTCAGTCTACCTGTAGTTCACCAGGGCTTACCTGGTGGCCTTCCAGATCTGCACATCTCTCCCAGAAGAGAATGAGGCAATGGGTTCAGGGAGTCCACTCATCACATTCTGTCCGTTCTGAGTGTACACAAAGCTTCAGGGGAAACTGAGAGCCCTGCCAAAGGGGTGGGGCCCTGACGGTGATGCTCATGAAGGGGCTCCCCAGGATTCCTTCAGAGTGGCCCATTGCCCCTGCCCCTCCCCACCCTTCCCTAAGTCGCTGTGAGGACTCTCTTCCTAACCCACTCTCGTCTCTCCAGGGCTCAGATAAAGGCCACAGTGAAGCGCAAGGTATACGAAGACTCTGGCATCCCTCTTCCAGCTGAGTCACCCAAGAAAGGGGCCAAGAAGGTGCCATCCAGTGTCTTGTCACCTCCTCCAGCCGCCCCTCCACCAAGCAGCACCAGTGTCCCTGAGGCCGGGGGCCCCCCCATAAAGAAACAGAAGGCTGGTGAGGGCTGCAGAGCTGCCACGGGGGCAGGGGATGGGGGTAAGGTCCTGTCCAAGGTTCAAAAGTTCACAGGTTCGGGAGAGAATCGGGGGCTGGGTCAAAGAACAGATCTCTTCCTTTCCCTGTCAGGGTTCCCAGACAGCTGCTGGGCTGTCAGAGGGAGTGGGGGCTTGAAGCTTTGGGAAGCTGGGGAGCAGTCAGAGAATCTAAAGCCCAGCTTACCACCTCCCCACCCCCCCAGATGTGACACTCAGTGCTCTGAATGACTCGGACGCCAACAGCGACCTGGTGGATATTGAAGGGCTGGGTGAAACTCCTCCAACCAAGAAACTAAGCTTCGACCAGGGTAGGGGTCCTCCTCCTCTCACTCTCTGGCCAGTTGAAAGGGGGGGTGGAGACTCAGCTTTGACCAAGGTAGGGGTCTTTCTCCCACTCCCAGGCTAGCTGTGGGGGGGCGGGGTGCTCACTTGGACAGCAGGGGAGAGTCTCCATAGGAGCCCCCTCCTGTGCACAGAGGTCTCGGAAGAGAAGGTTCCCTGGTATGCAGTGCAGGGGGGATTGGGTCAGCAACGAGCCAGGTACTTTGGGGAGGTAGGAGTGGTCTTGGCAACATTCTTGGGGCTCGCTCCATCTCGGCCCATTTTGCTTCCTGTTCCAGACAGCTTGACCCTGGAATCTGGCCTTCTCATGACCTCTGCTGACCCCCCTCTGCTCTCTCGCTGAGCCTTCCACCTCTCACCCCTGTCACTGTTCCCTCTGGACCTGTGAATCGCCCAGGACTCCGAGCAAGTCTGCACGAGAGAAGGTCAAGAGGCTGCTGGGGCAGCACACCTTTGCAGTTCTGTGCGAGCATCGGCCCCCAAGCCCTCTGACCTCCAACTGACAGACTTTTTTTTATACAGAAAACAATAAAGATTGTTCCCTCAGCCTGGTGTGTTTGGCATAACATTATTGGGGCGTGGTGGGTGACGGCCTCCCTCCTGAGCCCCAGGGGCTCGGCCCCTCCTCGCAGTGCTCACCACCCTGCCTAGAGCAGCACAGCCAATATTGGCAGACTCTCTTCCCAGTGCCAATATTTCTGTGCTGCTAGAGCCAGGGGAGCTGGGTGTGGGCAACAAAGACTCTACTTTGCTCTCCAAAAGCAGAACCTAACTCCCAAGATCTCTGGCAGTCAGTATTCCTGAGGCTGCGCTAGGGACTTGAGAGGGGCTATTTCCAGTGCTTCCCGACCCCCCCCCCACCACCACCACCACCACCACCACCACCTCACAAAAAGGCCCAGATGTTTTGTGTGTTGCTTCTCCAGGGCAGCCTCTCAGGGCCAAGCCTCAGCGGTGCCTCCCCCACCCTCACCCTAACACCACAGTGTGGTCTGGACGTGGCCACAGTACCGTACAAACCACAGTGTGCTGCTGGGGCGGGAGCAGGACTGGGGTGGGCTGAGAGGAAGGGAGCACAAGATGGTGCTGGGAAGACCCCCAACACCCAGAGCAGAGACTTAGGGAAGGTTTAGAAGGCAAACATGGCCCCAAGAAGCGTTGGGGCGGGCGGGAGGCGCGGGGGCAAGCAACCAGGGCTAGGAGCTGACAAGCACCTGGAGGGAGACAGGCCTAAGGAGTGAGCTGGCAGTGTGATAAGACTGGAACCATCTTCCCTCTGTAGGAACTCTGCTCAGGGGATCCCTAGGGTGGGGTCGGAGGCAGAGGAAACCGGGAATGATCGTGGGGGGCCAACATTCTGCCTCCCGACTCAGCAGAGGCAGGGCCCCAAGGCTTCCTGTGTCCGTCTCTCCCCACCCTGGGTCAGAACCCAAGAGAAAGCAAGGAGAGACACAAGGCTAAGGACAGCAGGGTTGGGAGTTGGCAATCCAGAGGTGGTGGGGCCGGAACATGGTAGGGAGAGGGGGGCCGGAAGTCGCCCTGGGCCCTGGGCCTGCCACAAGATGGAGGCCAAAGGCAGGAAATGGAGACCAGAGAGAGAGGGGAGCAGCAGGGCCCAGGAAGAGGGCTGTCTGGACCTGGGGGCCAGGTACTCAACCCCCAGCACTGTCCCCAGCCCCCACTGTCCCCCCAGGACCCACGCCCGGCCCCCTGCGACGACCCCCATCAGACCATCCACCAGGCCCAGGAAGGCGGGCCCACCCCATAAAGCCACGTTTAAGCTGAGACAAACATGCCTCTCCCCACCCCCACCCAGGGCCTTCCCTCAGCCTTTCCCTCCTGTCCAGGACATGATTCTTAAAAGCACCCCACACCAAGCACAATCCAAGGGCTCGGATCCCTTCCACAAATCAAAATAACATCCTCTGAAACCTAAAAGTTTTCCCCCTACATCCCATTCCACCCGCTACCACCCCCCCTTCCGACACACCCCCCAAAACTCTTAGCAATCAGAAAGATCTAAGATGGTGGGTGTAAGCAGTCTTTTTAGGCCCCGGGGGATGCCAGACCCCTCTCAAGACCCCTATTTGTCCCACACCAGATCCTGCCAAGGCCTCCTGCTCCTCACTCCAGCCTCCATCACCCCCAAACTGAACAACTGCCCCCAGCTCCCATTCTCGGCAGAGCCTTTGTGGGGGTGAAACAAATCAAACACTGTGCTAACAGCTGGGGGTGCTGGGGGGCCTTCTGGTCTCAGCCTTTGGTTCCCATCTGGGGGACTGAAGTTTAGGGGCACAGGGGAAAGCCTCTCCAATCATCCCCCCAGTTCCAAGACTGACAAAGCCCAACCCCACCCCAGCACGCACCTCCAAACCTCCCCCCCAACCGCCACGTCTCTCCTGAAAACAGGGGACACTTCCCTCCTCACTTACCTCAGCTACTCTCCCCTGAGATCCTGGTCCCCTATTTTGAAGGGAGCAAAATTTGGGGTGCATCCCTCACATTTGGGGTGCAGGAGAAAGGAGCCGCCCCAGTCGCATCGCTGGCCTCCTTCCTCTCGGCTGGCTCAGGGAGTGGGGAGTGCCCTAGGGAGGGAGGACCCCCACAAGAGAGCTCAGAAGGGGGTTCCTCCATTCCCAGTCAGAATTGGGGACACCCCCCCAAACCCGTCCCAGCCCATCCGTCTCCAACTCGGCGGGAGAGGCAGCTGCAATGCCCCAGTCAGATTCCCCCAACACTACATTCCTCACCCCATCTAGAGGGGTCCCGGGGGCCCCAAAAAATCCCAAAAAAATCTAGGATGTTGGCAGGACGGTCCTGGACTAGCATGCCAAATTTGGGGTCCTCAGATAGCCCCGTTTTTTCAGGAAAATTCTGTCTTTCACCTGCCTCCCGCCAGCCCTGCTCTGTCCCGATGCCAATTTTGGAAGTCACTCCCTCCTTCCTCCTCCCCGTCTCTCCAGGCCCCCCCGCTCGGGGGCTGGGGTCCAGGAAACCTGGCTTCCAGACCGGGGAGGGGGGCCACTCCTCGAAGGGCTAGGGGCCAGGAGGTCAAGCTCATAGCCCCAGTCTTAGGGAAGCAGGAAAGCTCGATTCTCCCCTCCCCCCCCCACCCCCACCCCACCCCCCCCGCTGGTCTCCGTGGTGGTTTAAGGAAAGCCTGGAGGATTGGAATCTGCCATTGCTGTTGCACAGGCAGGTTTTTTTCCTTGGGTTGGGGGGGTGGGCGGTGGGAGGGAGAGAGGGGAGGAGAGCCGAAGGGAGCGGGGACCCAGGCGTGCAGGGCCGGCCCGGCTGACCCCCTCGCCCCTGCGGCCGTGGGGGAGCCCCTCCCCCCACCCACCTCGACCGCATTCCCAGCCCTCTGGCCGCTTTCTGTTTGGGGCTCTGACCCTAGAAACTCTGGGAACATGAATCACCCCCTTACACCCCACCACCACCTCCCCTCGCCCAAGTTCTAACAGCACCACCCTAGTCTGGGGTCTTTCCTTGACAGCTGGGACACCCTATGTCCCCCCCCCTTTCCCGGAAAGTGAGGTGTGCTCCCTTAAGAAATGGGGGTTTGGAGTCTGAAACCACCTTCTTTCCCTCAGATTCATCCAGGCCTCAGAGAAATAAGAGGAGATGTGCTGCCCCCATTACCTTTCCGGATTTCTCCCTTCAAGTCCTTGGGTGTATTTGGGGGTTCAGGCAAGAAAGAGATTTCTTGACTCTGGGGTGAGAGAGAGCTGGCTGTAAGCAAAGGACACCTCAAACCAGCATCATGCTCTGAATTAAGTGAACCCTCGAATCAACTTCGCCTTCATCAAATACACCCAGAGAGTGACAAAACACCCCGAAATAAGGACACCCCAAAACTTTAGTCTCCTACCTTGGTCCCTTGCCTTGTGTCTTTCCCTGGAAAAAGCCTCATGGCTATCTATCTACACATACAGCGGTCTATCCCCCCTCAAAGTAAGTTTCCACAACATTCAAATATGAAGCTTTGCTCTGCCTCAATGACCCACAATCACAGAAGGCCTTCAAACTTGCTCCCAGGTTCCTATTATGTTCTACCTCAAGCTAATTTTTAAAAAACAACAACAAAAAACCCTCCAAATTGAATTTCACGTTCCCCCAAATCTAACCTGAACCTTGAAGCATATATGGCTTCCCAAAACAGACTGCACCCCAAAATCAGCAAGACTATTCTACTTGAAATCAGATTATCCATAGACACCAAAGGCTATGAATTCCCCAAACAAAACCCTCATCCACCTCAAGGACGCCAAGTGGGATGTCCTGATATTCCAAGACGACAGTCTCCAAATTATGGGTGTCAGAATCCCCAAAACTAACAGAGCTGCAAAATCAGCTCCACGCCTCAAACTCACCTCAGGCCTTCTGAATGCAGCCCTCTCCCCCCGCCCCCCCCCCCCAGGGCCCAGAACAATCAAACTAAGTCCACATCCCCTAATAAGCATGCACTCACAACCGACCACATAACACAAAATCAACTCCCTCCTGATAGGAAAGGGAGTCCCCCCAGGTGGACGCCCACCTCCAAACTGAGCAGAGACCGCCCCATTACCCCTTACATGCCAAAGCCACATCACCGTCCTGAATCCCTAGTGATCCGGGATTCCCAGTTCCTCAGAGTTCTTGCCTGCACCCAAATAAAGGTATGCTCAAGTCTGAAGAGGAGGACCCCAGGCCTGGGTGCACAGCTCCATGGGTGATGGGCGGTCATTTCTGGGCGCCTGTGCAAGATGCACAGCCTGGCTTTGCAGCTACACTGATAGCTCTGCACCCTACCCCCCCCCAAACATTGCCACCCCCAACTCTCCCCAGACAAAATATGAGGGTGAGACCCGTGCCTATCTCCCAGATCAGGAACCTAAAATTAGGGTTATCAGCCCCTCCTGCCCTCTCTCCTTGCTTTTACCCGGAGACCTTCCCAGTCTTCTTTCCTTTCTTTTTCCACCCCACCCAACTTTCGGATTAATGTTCACTAAAAATTCAACTCTACCGACCGATTAATAGTGTCTAGCTTAATTAGAAAAAGAAAAGCCTGAGCTCCCAAGGTTCAGACCCCACTCCTTGTCTCCCCTCCGTCTCCCCTCCACCCCCCCTCCCCCAGTTCCCTTGCTCCCGAAGCCCGCTGGATTTCTCACCCCCAGATTAGGAACCCCAGCCTCGGAGGACAGTGTCCTCTGTCGCCTAACTCTCCCTCCCCTCGCCCAACCTTCGTCCCCTCCTAAGGAGGCCGAGGGACAACATGACCCGGCGCAAAGGGGAGGAGGACGAAGGTTTCAGCCGCTCAGACCTAGTGGATCCTGCGCCCCGGTCCGAGTGGACCCCGGCCGGGCGGAGACCGCGAGGCGAGGCTAGAGCTCGTCCGCCCCCTCGTGGAAGGAGTCACACATTGCCAGGGTTCGCCTCCCTGCCGCGCTGGACCCCGGCGCCCCGCCAGCCCCCGAGCGCAGCCGACGGGCGGGGGCCCGAGGCCCTAGTGAGCGGGCACTGGGGGAGGGCGAGCGCCCTTTGGGCGGGAGGCTGGCTCTCTGGATCCCTAAAAGGATTCAGAAGGGAGTCTGGAGCCAGAGTCCCGACGCCCGGGTCTCCTGCGCTTCTCCCGACCCCCACCCCCCACCCGGGGCTTTCCCCACCTCCTCGAGGGGAAGCAGCTGGCGGAGCCGTCCGGTCGCATGACAATGGAAGGAAACGAGCTAGAAATCACATCCGTCCCCTCCAGGTCCCGCCCGATCCGAGCCCCCCTTTTGGTAGGCCCTGCTGCAGGAGCCTGTCATTCACACCGCACCCTCCCGCCATCTGAGCCCCCACGCGAGTCCACCGTGGCCTCCCCAAACCTGGCGTCTCGCTGAGCTCTCCTCTAAGTCCCTCGATACCGTACGTCGGAAGGGGGACTTGTGCTCCATTTACTCTCCAGGTCACAGGCACCCCCTTTCCAAAAGCCAATAACACCGCTTTTCGCTTGCCCCAGGCCCCCTCGACGACCCGGGGTCACCCACATTGTCCAATCTCGATATCCCCAATTCCGGAGTCCCATCCCCGGTCCCACGTTCAGAGGCCCAAGACCCCCGATGTGACGACCACCCGGCGTCCCTGAGGTCCCGCCCTCGGGCCGGAGACCCCGCCCCGGGCTCGCCATCTGGAGAGCGCGGGAGGAAGGAAGGATACAGACCCAGGCGTTCACCCCACCTCCACCCCCGCCCCCGCCATCCCGGCCAGATAAAGGCGCGGAGTCCAACAGGGGAGAGAGACCCCGCCCCCCTGAGAAGAGCAGCCGCAGCCCCTGCAGGACAGGGGTAAGGACCGTGGACTGAGGGAGCCGGGCTCCTGGGTCCCCAAGAAGGGGTTGCTGGTGAGAGGAAGACTGAGATCAGTTATGAGGTTCCAGACGAGGGGGTCCGGGACCAGACAGTAGCGGAATTCGGTGGTTCGGTTGGGGTTTGGAGGGGTGCGGACCGCAGGCCGTCCGAGGTGTCCGGGCAGGTGGCTCACTCGAGATTCGCGCGCCCGGCGAGGCCGAGGGGAGCGGGGTGTTGCACGGGCACCGAGCGCTGCAAACCGAGGGCGCTGCTGGCCGATTGCCTACGCTGGGCGTCGACGCCGCGGCCTGGGAGCGTCCAACTCGCGCCAGGCACCCTGGAGGGGTCTCAGGTGGGGGGGAACTAGCTCCGGGGAGCCCAGCGCATTAAGAATTAGACGGTTCGGGGCGGGTGGGGGGCTCGGCTCCCGCTGCCCTGCAGCAGAGGCGGGGCGAACTGCGGAGGGAAGGCGTCTGAGCCCCGCCTGGGTCCCTGGGCGCCCGCAGGCCTGCGTCGCGATGGGTTCCACCGCCACCCCCGAGGGCGCGCTGGGCTACGTCCGCGAGTTCACTCGCCACTCCTCCGACGTGCTCGGCAACCTGAACGAGCTGCGCCTCCGCGGGATCCTCACTGACGTCACGCTGCTGGTTGGCGGGCAACCCCTTCGAGCTCACAAGGCGGTTCTGATCGCCTGCAGGTTGGAGGGGTAACTCAGGGGGGTGGCGCGGGATCCGAAGGGAGAGGGGTGGAGCCAGAAGGTCTTTGGCAGGGGATCCCAAGCCAAGCCTTCCAGAAGCAGGAGACTGGGGCACCTGGATTGTTGAGCATCTGCCTTTGCCTCAGGTCGTGATCCTGGGGTCCTGGAACGGAGTCCCCCATCAGGCTCCCTGCAGGGAACCTCTTTCTCTGTGTCACTCATGAATAAACAAAATCTTTTAAAAAAATAAATAAATAAAGAGGCCAGAGGAGGTTGAGCCCCTCAGGGGATTGGGGGGGAGGTGGGGCTTTCTACGGTGGCACGTGTCTCCCTGGGTTACCCAGGCCCTAAAGTAGCCTATCTGCCCTCTTTCCAGCGGCTTCTTTTATTCAATTTTCCGAGGCCGTGCTGGAGTGGGGGTGGATGTGCTCTCCCTGCCTGCGGGCCCAGAAGCCGGAGGCTTCGCTCCTCTTCTGGACTTCATGTACACTTCACGCCTGCGCCTCTCTCCAGCCACTGCACCAGCCGTCTTGGCGGCTGCCACCTACTTGCAGATGGAACACGTGGTCCAGGCCTGCCACCGCTTCATCCAGGCCAGGTGAGAGAGCCCCAGCTTCGGAGTCCTCTGTTGGGTGAGGTGGCATCCCAGGTGTCAAGGGCAGAGGCCAATTTTAGGAAAAAGCACTAACATCCATCGCACTTGTCCCAGCTACGAACCTCTGGGCATCTCTCTGCGACCTTTGGAGGCGGAACCCCCCACACCCCCGACAGAACCTCCGCCAGGCAGTCCCAGGCGCTCCGAAGGGCACCCAGATCCACCTACTGAGTCTCGCAGCTGCAGTCAAGGCCCCCCCAGTCCAGGCAGCCCAGACCCCAAGGCCTGCAACTGGAAAAAGTACAAGTTCATCGTGCTAAACTCTCAGGCCTCCCAAGCAGGGAGCCTGGCCGGGGAGAGGAATTCTGGTCAACTCTGCCCCCAAGCCCGGCTCCCCAGTGGAGACGAGGCTTCCAGCAGCAGTGGCAGCGGCAGTGAAGAAGGACCCATTCCTGGTCCCCAGAGCAGGTACAGAACCTGGAACCTCAGGAATTTGTAGAGGCCAACCTCAGCTAGGAGGCAGAGCCGTTGCGCCTGGGTGGTCAGCAGCAGGGAGTGAGGGGGCAGCACAATTAGATTTGGCTCACTGGTCAGTATGGCTCACCTCCAGGGGAAGGTCTTTGGCTCTAAGTCCTCCAGGTGAGACCCTCCCTCCACAAAATCTCTCCTAACCTTTTTCTCTGGGCTTGCCACCTGCCTAGGCTCTCTCCAACTGCTGTCACAGGACAGTTCAAATGTGGGGCTCCAGTCAATACCCCGCATCTCCTCACAGCCCCAGCTCAAGAAACCACTGGATCACACTCTGGACAGGCTTGTCCACCACCAGGTAAGAGCCCTTCCTTTTACCTCCTCCTTGGCTTTTCTTCTGGGGCTGCTCCAGGCGAGTGTTTGGGCCAAAAGCAAAGGCCTGTCCCAGTTACTGCAAATTGGAATCACCTGGGGAGCTTTTAAAACTGCCATTGCCCAGGTCACACCCCACAGATCAAAATGTCTAGAAGTGGGAGCCAGGAATTGGTATTTTTTAAAGCTTTCCCTGAGCAGCAAAGCCTGGGAACTCCTGGCCTCTGCCCATCAGGGCTGAGTGCTGGGCCCAGGACTCGGCAGGGCCTCTCCGGCAAGCTGTGAAGCAGAGTAGTAGTCCAAGAGAGGACACAGAAACAGAAACTTCCACCCAGTAATTGGGGCCTGCACCTACCACCACCACTATTGAAGAGATTAGCAGAGTATTCCGCAGTCAGACAGACATGAGGTCGGATCTTGGCTTGTCCTCATATTAACCATGTAACCTTGAGTAAGTCAGATGAACTCCAGGAACCTTAGCAGTAAACTGGGAAAAAGAAAATCCATCTCCAATGTGGTTTGAGGATTCACTGGAATCGCCATTACCCATCCCTGCTCCCAGGAAGTGAATTTTTCAGCTGCCAGAACTGTGAGGCTGTGGCTGGGTGCTCATCGGGGCTGGACCCCTTGGCTCCTGGTGATGAGGACAAGCCCTACAAGTGTCAGCTCTGCCGATCTGCCTTCCGCTACAAAGGCAACCTGGCCAGTCACCGCACGGTGCACACAGGTAAGGGAGGAGGGGGCCCTGGCCTTCCTGCCTGCAGGTGTCCTGGGGCGGAGTCCCTGACCTCCCTTCCACCCTGCCTCCAGGAGAGAAGCCCTACCATTGTTCCATCTGCGGAGCCCGCTTTAACCGGCCGGCCAACCTGAAAACCCATAGTCGCATCCATTCGGGAGAGAAGCCCTATAAGTGTGAGACGTGCGGCTCACGCTTTGTGCAGGTACGCAACCCGTCTCCCAGCCCGCTCCGAGGCAGATTTGCAGGAGGGCGGGGCGGGCCGTCGGGGCGCTCTCTGAGGTCGCCCTGCTTCCCAGGTCGCGCACCTGCGCGCGCACGTGCTCATCCACACCGGGGAGAAGCCCTATCCTTGCCCTACCTGCGGCACTCGCTTCCGCCACCTACAGACCCTTAAGAGCCACGTTCGCATCCACACAGGAGAGAAGCCGTACCACGTGAGTACCTGCGCGGGTGGCCACCTGGGGGCGGGGCTCTGAGAGCTCCTCGGAGTGGGCGGAGCCCGGGGGGAGAAGGGGCGGGGCCGCGCGTAGGGGAGCCCGCGCACCGAAGTGAGGCTCCGGGACCAGCCAGAGAGGGAGGAAACTTCGCTGAAGAGGGCGGGGCCTCTGTCCTTTGCCTCCGCCCGGGGATCCGGGAAGACGCCGGGGTCGTGGGCTTCTCTTCTGCCAAGGGTTGGGCACTTGCGCATCGGAGTCCTCGCGCGGGGGGTAGGGAGCTGACCCGGCTGTCCTCACTTGTCCTCCCACAGTGCGAGGCCTGCGGCCTTCATTTCCGGCACAAGAGTCAGCTGCGCCTGCATCTGCGCCAGAAGCACGGAGCTGCTACCAACACCAAAGTGCAGTACCACATTCTGGGGGGCCTCTAGCTGAGCGCCGGCCCGGATCCCACCCGGATCCCAATCGCTTCCCGGAAGCCGGGACGGCCGCGGGCTCACGGCTGGCTTCCCCCTCGGGCTTGGGTGTGCAAGGCCCCTCCAGTATCAGAAACTGCCACCACCACCTTCGGTTATCACTGGGGAGAGCGGGGGTGGCAGATCTCGGCTTGATCTGCCTCTGTTTTGCTGGTCAAAACCTCTTCCCCACGATCAAAATGGTTTCTGGAGGAGACAGCCAGCTGGGAGCTGGGGGCGGGGAGAGACTGGCAGTGGGGGGGTAATAGTCCTCCACCTGCAGCCCTCCCCTTCTCATTTGGTTTATCTGTAAATATAATTTATTGAGGCCTGTGGGTGGCACCAGGGCCTTCACTCTATTGCATTCCCCACTTCCCTCCTCTACAAGTGTGACCAAAAGTGACCTGAGGCACTGTAGGTGAGGTCACACATAGCTCTGCTGGCAGAGATTAGCACTTGGCTGTCTCCTTTGGCTTGACTATTTTATGTGTACTATTGTCATAACTTGTATCTTTAGAATTGTTGTTTCTCCTGTGTGTGTCTGATTGTTGGTTTGTTTAAAACAGAGAAAGGGTCCCTCTGTCTTGTCCCTCGAAATCCTAGGTCTGGAACCTTATTTGTTCTAGGGGCAGCTCTGTGGACATGCGGGGTTCTGGAAGTGGGTCAGGAACCCTCTTCGATATTCTGGATATTGTAGGTTCTCTAGCGAGCTAGAACTGCATATAGACTTTCCTCTGGTTCCAAGACTTAGAGGAACGTTTTTGGTGAGCCAGAAATGGAAGTAAGAAGTGTTTCTGGGGGCCATTGATGTAAGGGCTTTGGCAATCTTGGAACTGGAGGGATGATTGTAGGGGCTTTCTCTTATGGCCCCAACTGTCCTGTGAGTCTGGTCACCTAGGATTGGCTCTATTGTGTCAATCTGTCATGATTGGGCTTTCATCGAGCCCAGGATCCTCCCAGTGGGGCCTGTTCCCAGCACTGGGTTGATCCCTTCCTTATCAGAGATGACTCAACCCTTTCTGATTCTGCCCAGAATGGTATGACCGATGCAAGAATTAAACTCTATCTTGACTAGAAGATAGAGAGTCATGACCAGTCCTTTACTGTAGCAGTGTCTGGGTTCACATATTCCTTGGGGTTCTCTCTACCTGAGAGAAGCCCCTTCTTCCTTTAATGGGTTTTTAGACATCTTCTGGCAAGTGTCGGAATTCCAGAAACTTCTTTGCCTCTAGAAGTCACAGGTGCTTGGTAACTTTCTTACCTTAGAAAAGCGAAGTCTGTGACCTGGCCTAACCATCACTGCATTCCTGTCTGGAATGCACTAGAACCTTCCACAGGGAGACAAAAGGGGCTGAGTTCCATTCCAGATTCGCTGTAGTTTGGGATTATGACTGGGATTACTGTTGGGATTAGGTATTTAAAAGATTGAAAAGAGTAATTGACTGATGAGCCTTCTGGCTGACCAAGTATCTGGGTAGGACTAAGAGGTTGGTTGAGGGGACATGGTCTTTGGTATAGGCCAAGTAGGTAGAAAGTTGGGAATGGGATTGCTTCTTAATTAGATGGAATGTCTGGAATGTGAGATGATACTCAGAAACCTCGGTTTACAGTCCTTCTCCTGTTGCCTTGGGAGCTGTTTGATTGTGGGTTTTGGGTGGAGGTTAGAGAGCACTTTGAATTGTGTCCCGTGGGGCTTCCTCAAGATAGGTCAGGACCAATGGCTGCCACTTGAGGACAAGTGAGAAAACAACTTTTCTTTATCATTCCTCCTTCCTGTCCACTGCAGGATTGAAGCAGGGAAAGCAGAAGAGAGCTGTGAGAAGGAACCTTTTTTTTTTTTTTGGTTTTGTTTTGTTTTGTTTTGTTTCCCAATTAGATGGGCAGGTGTAGAGCGCCAAGGGGTAGAAATGTTAGATCTTGCCAGATCAGAATCTTGGAATAAAGAAGTCTCTCTGTGCTACCTGCTGTGTCCAGGTTCTTGTCTGGGAGGATTTGGGAATGGAGTGAAATGGGGGAAAAAGGGTTTCATTCCTCCTGGATTCCATCTTGTGTTCTGTGCCCATTTGACCACCCTATCCCATCTGACACTTTCAATGGCCCTGTTCTCCCCCTTCCCTACCCTTGCCTTCCGGCTCATTGTGTAGGAACCAGTGACTTCATGAAGTTTCTCCGGAGCCACCTGCATCCTGCTGCTCTGAAGTCACTTCCTGCCTGAGGTGTGGAGGCAGCAGGGAGAAACCAGGAAGGCACTAATAATATCAAGAGGCTGGGGGATGCATCTGTGCTGGGGATCATAATGCTTGGGACACTGCCTACCACCACCACCAAGGAAAATGGATAGGACTTAGGTCCCCTGAGGACAGGAAAGTGTGCAGGTGGCAGTGAGAAGGTTGATATATGTGGTTAGAGCCAACAGCTAGCTCTACTCCTCCCCCAGCAGTGGAACCTTAGAATCTATCCAGTGCCCAAGGCATGCTTCTCTTGCACCCTTTCCCTGTCCCATGTGTGTCTTGGGTGTGGAACTCTGTTCTGCCCGTGGGCAGAGGGTCACTAATTCTGTTAAGTTACCTCCCTTTTGGGCTTAAATTCTTCATCTGTGAAATAAGTCCATTAACATGGTCTGCGGTTCCTTTCGACATTTGTGGTTGTGTTTCTCCATCTTAAAACTCATGACCTAGATTAGAGATTTTTTTTAAGTAAAAAGAAAGGAAGAAAGGAAGAAAGAAAGAAAGAAAGAAAGAAAGGAAGAAAGAAAGAGAAAGAAAGAAAGAAAGAAAGAAAGAAAGAAAGAAAGAAAGAAAGAAAGAAAGAAAGAAACAGCAGCTTATGCCCTGTTGAAAATGAGGCCTGCTAATCTTATGTATCCCCTCCTACCTGTCAGGTCCTGAATGAAGCATTCTAGTGCATAGGGTTTCTAATTCGATTCTCCCTGACAACCCTCAAAAGTAGGTACTATTATTATCACCAAATTTACAGTTAGGAAAACCAGCTGAGAGGTTCAATGTCTTAGAGACCCTTAAAGATGACACACTGCTATACTAGGTTAAACAGACACATTGATTTCTAAGTCTTGGCACATTTCCCACCTGCCAAAGTTTTAAGTCCACTTAACAAAGTTTGTTATTTCCTACATATAAAATTATAAGGCTCAGTTCACTCTTTGATATTACACAGCCCCCACGAGCCCGGGGGGCTCCATCGGGTAAGCCTTGGACTCTATTTCAGCTCAGGTCGTTGATCTCAGGATAGGGAGATTGAGCCCCCTGTAAGGCTCCACACTGAACAAGGAGCCTGCTTAAAATTTTCTCTGCCCCCACTTCTCCCCCCAGCCCTCCCCACCCCACATGCACTCTCTCTGTAAAAAAAAAAAAAAAAAAAAAATCCTCCTTCCCTAAGGTTGCAAGGTCAGGATCCTAGGGAGCATGGATTACAGTGGAGAAACAGAAAGCCAAGCCATCGATGTTACATATGGTGGAGGACTGCCTACTTGGGTAGGAGGAGTTGACTGCTCCCCTGCTAAGAGTTCATGTCTTTCAGTCAACCCCATCAGGGGATCAAAACCCGCTGTTAGCAAATAGTTTTAGCAGAGGGTGGAGGAAAAGAGTTCAGCCCCACCGAGGGAGGGGTGTAGGTGGTGCTGGGGAGGTCCTGAGTGCGCTCACAGCCGCCCTTCCTCTCTCGAGTTATTTTTGGTTTCTGTGACTTGTAGATTTCCTGTTAGCGACCACAGAAGCAACAGGAACTGAGTCGCCGCTGCAGAAACGAACGCCAGCCTCCCACTGGTCTCGTCCTGGGCCCCTGAGCCCCCAGGGATCCAGGCATGTAGGGTTTGGCGTACTCAGGCCCTAGGGCAGGTATCTCGTTTGACTCCGCGCAGGAAGCCTCTGTTCACCCCCGACCTGACCTCGCCATTGGACCCCCCATTAAGCAAGTGGGTGTCTTCCTCTCCTGAACCGGGTGACCCGCCACCTAGCCCCGTGAACTCCCCACGTGAGAGTCGCGGTGCGGGAATGTGGACAGACGGGCCGGTTAGGGGGCCGGAGACGCAGCAGCCTCCCGGTAGGTCCCTAGTCACGCGGGGCCCATCCAGTCGGCCTCCAGCGATCCCCTCCTGACGCATGCGCTGCACTCACTGTCCCGGTCCAGTACGCAGCTCTAAGCCCCGCCCCGCCCTCCGGGCTCCACCCCCGCACGGGAGTCCTGCTTCCCCACCCGCGGCGGGTGGACCCGGGCCGTGGCCAGGTCCGGCAGGTAGCTGACGCCTGCAGTGATAAGACGGATAACCCACCGGGAGACCGGCCGCCTCCTGGCTCCGGGCTGAACGTCTGCGCCCCCGGCTTCCCGCCCCGGACCGGTCCCGCCCAGGCCTCGACAGGCTGCGCTTGGCCCGCGGAGCCACACCCCCGGGAGCCGCTCGCCCCACCTAGGCCGCTGGGCTGGGTCCCTCCGTCGTCGGTGCCTTCCCCGGCGGCAGCAGCAGCCTGCGCTCCGCCGCGAGGCCGGGCGGCTGGGTGCGCAGAGGTGGAGGGTCCCGCGCCCTGCTCCCGCCCCGGGCGCGCGGGGCGGCGGCAGCCCGATCCTCTCGCCGATGGCGCACAGGGCCGAGCCCCCCGACGGGGGCTGGGGGTGGATGGTGGTGCTCTCCGCGTTCTTCCAGTCGGCGCTGGTGTTCGGGGTGCTGCGCTCCTTCGGCGTTTTCTTCGTGGAGTTAGTGGCGGCGTTTGAAGAGCAGGCGGCGCGGGTCTCCTGGATCGCCTCCATAGGGATCGCGGTGCAGCAGTTCGGGAGTGAGTGCCGCGCCGGCCCGGAGGCCTGCCACCCTCCCTCGGAAGGGAAGGGAGCTGCGGGGACGCGGGAGAGGACAGGGCGGGGCTGGGGAGACCCTGGCGGAGGCCGCCGGAGAGCTTCGCGGACCGCGTCTTCCTCTTTCTCAGGCCCGGTGGGCAGCGCCCTGAGCACAAAGTACGGGCCCAGGCCGGTGGTGATGGCCGGGGGCATCTTGGCCGCGTCGGGGATGCTGCTCGCCTCTCTTGCTACCACCTTGACCCACCTATACCTCAGTATCGGGCTGCTCTCAGGTGAGGCCCAGGACGTGGGCAGGAGAGGGCTAGCCGGCTCCGGACTCTCACCTTCTTTCCTGCCCCTTCCCAGAGGCTTACAGGAGGAGCTGGCACCTGTACCAGAGGGCAAGTCTTAGGAGGGATGACTAAAGTGATCAACATGGTGTGGGCATATTGAGAAATTCAAAGTTGTGGAAGCCAGAATATGCAAGCCCAGGGCTGATGGGGCTGGAGTGTAAGGAAGAATTAGCATAACGTTGTGCCAGGTCCTGTGGCTGCTGATATCATTATCCAGTTTACAAACAGACAAAACAAGGCTCTGGAAACTTATGTAACTTGCCAGACCAAGATCATTCAGCCAGAAGTGGTATAGCCCGTGCCTAACTTCCAAAGTTCTGACCGAGTCACTGCTCTTACGGACAGTATTTCTGAACCTCCACCTGCCGATGAGGTGTTTTACCTGCGTCTTGCAGATGAGGAGAGGAGAACTGAGGCTGGGAGAGTGAATAAAATGCACAGGGTCGTGCGGCTGGGAAGTATTGATACTAGGGTCCTAACCCAGGCCTGTGCTGCGTTCTCTTGCTACCCATGGTGGAATCACTGGGTGCCCTGGGCTCCCTAAGGGTCCCCCAATCCCTGTTTCTTCCTTTTCCACAGGCTCTGGCTGGGCCCTGACCTTCACTCCGACCTTGGCTTGCCTGTCCCGTTACTTCTCTCGGAGGCGATCCCTGGCTACAGGGCTGGCACTGACCGGCGTGGGCCTCTCTTCCTTTGCGTTTGCCCCACTATTCCAATGGCTGGTCAGCCTCTATGCCTGGCGAGGGGCTCTACTGCTGGTGTCTGCCCTCTCCCTCCACCTGGTGGCCTGTGGTGCTCTCCTCCGCCCACTGTCCCTGATGGAGGATCCTGTTGTGGGGGGCCCTGGGGCCCAACTCACCTCCCTCCTTCATCACGGCCCCTTCCTCCGTTACACTGTTGCCCTCACACTTATCAACACTGGCTACTTCATTCCCTACGTACATCTGATAGCCCACCTCCAGGACCTGGATTGGGACCCACTGTCCGCTGCCTTCCTGGTGTCAGTTGTGGCAATTTCTGACCTCGTGGGACGTGTGGCCTCTGGGTGGCTGGGAGATGCTGTCCCGGGACCTGTGGCACGGCTCTTGATGCTCTGGACCACACTGACTGGGGTGTCACTGGCCCTGTTGCCCGTGGCTCACACTCCCACGGCCCTGATGGCTCTGGCTGTGGCCTATGGCTTCACATCAGGTGCCCTGACCCCAGTGGCCTTCTCTGTGTTGCCTGAATTAGTGGGGACTGGAAGGATTTATTGTGGCCTGGGACTGGTACAGATGGTCGAGAGCATTGGGGGCCTGCTGGGGGCTCCTCTGTCAGGTAAGAAGGACTGGGTTTCTGGGAGGCAGGGCTCAGGGCTGCCACATCACGCAGTTTAGGGAGGGGACTATTTGCATTCTAGTGTATGTGAATATTGCCCTCCAGTCTGACACAGAACACAGCCTGCATGGCCGGTCAGAGCAACCCCCAAGTGGGTCCATAGGGCAGAGAAATTGGGGCTGTGGAAAGACCCAGAGAAGCTATGAGGGCCCCTTGGCAGGGTGCCTACAGCTTGAGGACCTGGCTGGACTGGGCCAGACATAGCCTGCAGGTGCTGTCTTTTCCCTTGACCTCCTGGGCCCCAGCCCAGGTGTCTGAGCTGTTGGGTCAAAGTTCTCTATGTCCCAGACGCCAAAACTTTCAGATCCTTGACTCTCTCCTCTTAACTATTAACTGGAAGTGTAGAAAGGAGGGCCACACTTGCTTGAAAGAAAAGCACAGGTGTGCCTGTCCACCCCTGGATACCCAAGTGTCTGCTGGCTGGTTTGAGAGGCCCTTTCTGAAGGCAGAAGGGTGGTTGAAATTACCCTCCAGAAATTACCTGTAGAAACCTTGAGACCCCAGAGTCCTCGAGCTCATCTGGTCCTGCCTTGTGAGTTCTAACTCTTCTGAGAAGATGGGTTAAGGATTACTCTCTTCCCTTCATCACTCTCAGGAAATGGCTCACCGATATGTGTTCTTTCTTTCTCTCTTGGACCTAGGATACCTCCGGGATGTGACGGGCAACTACACAGCTTCTTTTGTGGTGGCGGGGTCCTTCCTCCTGGCAGGGAGTGGCATCCTCATGACTCTGCCTCATTTCTGCTCCTTGGCCTCTACCTCCAAGCCTCAGGACCGCATAAGAGAGGCAGTTGAAACCAAAGTCTCTCTGTCCAAGGAAGAGCCAGAAGAGGACTAAACTCCAGAAAGGGGCTGTGAGACCCAGAAAGCCAGACATTGGCAGCACCAGATCTTCCCCTCCTGCCCCATCTTGGTGCCCACAGAACCACAGTGCCTTGAGCATCCTGATCCACCTCCCCCCGGGCAGGCCTGGCAGGGGGAGGTTGCAATGCAAGTGCCAACACCTAGTATTTCCTCGAGGCCTATTATCTCTTCTTTGCTCCCACAACCTCTGCCAAAGAATCCAGGGGCTCAGCCAGCTGCCCAGAGCTCAGAATCAGCTATGAAAACCAAAGGTCAAGAGACTTAACATGTTTTACCTGTGATCTCTAGCATTGCCTACCAACTTTCTTCTCTGAAGACAGACATTTGGGAAAGAGGGATGCCCTTTTGAGATAAAACCGAATAAGGAAACCAAGTCATTGTCAGAAACTCAGAAAGAGCTGGGGCTCATGCCCTGGGATTGGCTGAATGAGCTCATGGCTACGAAGCGGAGGGGAGGTATCCACTTTAACCCTGGACCACAGTTCCTCCCTGTGGCCACTGATCTCCTGTTTCTTGCTGTAGAAGATAAGGGTGGACACAGGGTGGGGGTGGCTTGGGAAGGGGAACTAAAGCTTCGAGAGCTGAAGTCTGGTCCAGCATTTCCCTCAGGCCAGGGACAGGAGCCTGAAATGCAGGGAGGAGTTAGCAGATGGTCCCCTCCTGCCCACCCCCCTCACCCCAACACACTGAAATGCATAGGCAGGCAGCTTCTCAGAGATTCCCTGTTTTGTTTTTCTTGCTTTTTGGGAGAGAGGAAGAGGGAAGCGACTGTGAGGGAGGGGCAGAGGGAGAGAGCACTGGAGAATCTTGAGCAGGCTCCATGCCCAGCGGGGATCCCACTGGGGGCACAATCCCACGACCCTGAGATCATGACCTGAGCCAAAATCAGGTCAGAGGCTTAACAGATGGAGTCCCCCAGGCGCCCCCTTGAATATCTTAAGTAGAAAGAATGTTTTCAGCCTCCTCAACTGGCTGAGTTGGAGCTTGTGAGAAACTGGGTAGAAATTCTTTATTGGGGGAGTGGCTCAAACAAATGGTCAACAAGTGGTGTCCCGAGTGGATTGAGAGCCTCCTGGGGAAAGCAGAGCAACTTGAGTAGTGGGGAGCAGTTCCCCCCTCTCAGGGGGAGGAGAGGTGGCCTGCTGGGAGGCTGGCAGGGAGGCTGGTGGGCAGGAGGGCAGCGCCCCTGGCAGCCCCAGGTAGATGAAGCTGCCAGAGAGGATGAAAGAGCCGCAGGTGAGGAAGGAGGCCGTGAAGTCTCCCGTCTTGTCCCTTAGGAAGCCTGTGAAGAAGGGGAAAGGAATTCAGGGGCCTGGGACCCAGGGGCACAGGATGGTGGCCGAGGGATCTGGTGGCTCAGGCCCTTACCTGACAGCGGGGGGCCCAGAAGCCCCCCAAGACTCATCAGCATCATCACCAGCCCTGTGGCCTGCACGACGCCTCCGAGGCCCACCAGCCCAGGGAGCACACCGAAAACCAGGGGTGCGTAACTTCCCGCGCTGAGCCCGTAGGCCCCCGCCGCGGCCAGCAGGGGCCCCTCGCAACCCTCCGGGCTCCCCAGCAAGGGCGCCAGCCCCACTGCCAGAAGCCCCAGCCCCGTCAGGGCCCCGAACCCCGCCAGCAGCCGCGAGAGGGGCACCCAGCCTTGGTCGGCCAGCCAGCCGCTGACGAGTCGCGCACCCGCATCCCCCACCGCAGCCACCGCCACCACCAGCGCCGCTCCATACCCTCCCAAGCCCCGGTCCAAAGCGTGGGGGGCCAAGTGCACATAGGGGACGAAGTACCCGCCCCCGACCAGGGCTGTGCCCAGAGCAAAGACTAGGAAGGCCCGGCGCGCGAAGAGATCCAGGCCGAATGCAGCCAAGGGCCCGCGGGGTCGCGCCGGGGGGTCGCCAGGGAGCACCAGGGGTCGCAGCAGGGCGCCACAGGGGGCCAGATGGAGGGTAACGGCGCTAAGGAGGAGCAGGGCGCCCCGCCAGCCGTAAGTATCAAGGAGGAGCTGCAGGGTGGGCGCCAGGAGCAGCGAGGAGGCCCCGTTGCCCGTGAGCGCCAGCCCCACAGCCAAGACTCGACGGCGGGAGAAGTACCGGGACAGCGTCCCGAGGGCCGGGGCGAACACCAGGGCCCAGCCAGAGCCTGCGAACCGACAGGACCAGGTGAGGACGGGGAGCTAGGGCACGCGCGCGCCGCAGTGATCCCAGCCCTGACCCTCGCAGGAGGCCCCGCCCCCTTGGCCTCCAGCCCCCAGGAAGCGCCGCTCTCCAACATCACCCCTAAGGGTCCCGGGTGTCCCGCTCCCCTCACCAGCAAGGACGCCCAGGCCGAGGTAGAGGTGCAGCAGACTGCGGGCGAAAGCCGAGAAGACGAAGCCCAACGAGGTGAGGACGCCCCCGACCATCACCACGGGGCGCGCCCCCCAGCGGGTGCTCAGAGCGCTGCCCACTGGGCCTAGGAGGGGGCGGAGTCAAAGGGAGACACGCCCCTGGGCCCCCAGACTCGAGCCAGCCCTTCTAGGCTGCTTGCCAGGCCTAAGCTCCTCCCCAGCCCAACACCCCCCTCCCCTTGACCTCAAGACCCTCTCTTTTTTAGAACTCAATCCCACCGGCTCCCCCTTTCTCGGGTTGTCTGGTCATCAGGTGGGTCCTCCATCACCACGCACACGCTCCGCCAGGCCACCCCGGTGCCCGCCTCCCACCTCGGGGGCCCCCCTCACTGGCTGCCTGCTGCACCGCCAGGGCCAGGGCGCTGACCCACGCAGTGTCCTGAGTGTTCCGGTCAAAGTGCTCCGCGAGGTCAGGGAGGGCAAGGCCCAGGGAGCGCAACAGCCCGTAGGAGAGCCCGTTCACCGCGAAGGCTGCGGCCGCCACCACCCAGCCCCAGCCCCCGTCCGGGGGTCCGGCCGGCTTGGGGGTCATCGCCGTCTGGGGAAGAGGGGAACACACTACGTCTGTGCCTCCTCAGGGACCCGGGCATCCCTGAGATCCAGGTTCTGGCCGCTCGCCCAGGGTGGGCACGTCACCCCGAGCACCGCACGGCGCGGGGGAGGGATGGGAACCAGGCCTAGGGCTACATCTCCGGGGTCCGCGCGAGCTCCCGGGCCCGGGACGCCCCCACCCACACACACCCCTGCCCCTTACCCGACCTCTCCGGGCGGCGGGGGAGGGGAAGGGCGAGGAGCAGCTCGGGCCAGGTGTTCTCCCCGCTTGCTGCGCGGGCGGGGCCCCAGCGGGGAGCGAGCGCGGAGCGCCGGGATGGAGCCCCACCTGGGCCGGCTCTCTCGGTAAACAGAGATCGCCACTGGGGACCGAGTCACCTGGGACGCTGGGGTGCGGAGGGCGGGGGAGGCGACACCTTCAGCCAATCGGCCGAGCCGCGGGGGTGAGGCCAGCCGCTGAGTCCCACGGGGATTGAATTATCTACACACAATCCTTCCACCCCCGCCCGGCTCAAGCCCACGCACCTGCGGCCTGCTGCTCGCGGTGGAAACGCGCGGATTGCCATCCCGGGCAAACCCGGGGCGGATCGGCAACCCTTGCAAATCCTCCAAAGTCTGCCGCGATGAGTATTTTTGTTCTCAGGGACCTTTTGTTGGGGGGGGGGAGGGGGAGCGCAGATAATTGTCGGATATCATATCACCGACCTCCACTGAGTTCTCATTCTTTGTTCAACAATAACCAGCTCTCAAGGGCCAAGCGGAAGAGGATTCCCCCGTTTTGAGGAGCTGTAGTGTGCCAGGCACTTGATGCAAGTCACCTGTTCATGCTCACATGAAACGGCTGAAGAAGATGCCATGCCCATTTTACAGACGAAGTCACCGAGGAATAGAGTGATTAGATGCCTCGTCCCCAAAGCACCCAGCTTAAAGATGGTGGAAATATTTGAATTTGGATCTGTCCAAGTGCAGAGGGTACCAGAGAACAGCAATAGGACTGAAACAGAATGCCACAGTGGAGGGAATGGCCTGGGGGCAGTTTGATGCCTAACTGGCCTGGAAATGGCAGGGCCTTTGCAGGGCCAGGGCGTTTACGATTCTAAGAGAAGGGTCACTGGGAAAAAGGAAGGATCCAGGGGATTGGAACCACTGAAGACTCAGATTTTAAAAGCAAAGTAAGAAATCCGATAAGTGAACCCAAAGCATTAATTTCTCAGCAAACTTTATTTAAAAGTATCCTTTTTACCTCAAGGTTACTTTACTTCAGCTGTTTGAATCAAGAGATGTGCTTTTTGGTTTAATTGTTACACGGTAGCAGAAAATTTGGCAATTTACAGTTTGGAGCCAGCCTCCCTGAGAGCCACATGGTGGCAGTGTTTCCTAGTTGTTGAGAACGTATCTGCAACTCGAGTAAAACAACCACATTTCTCTGCTTTGGATATTAGGCCTTGCATGCCCCAAAGTGCACTCCCCCCACCGCGGCATCCCATCTCCCTCCTCTCTCTCCTGTGCCCTTCTGACAGCCCTAAGCGCCTCACCTGCTCCAAGGACATGCCTAGCTTTTCCTTACCCCTGAATTTGTACATCTGGGCTCCCCTCTCCTTGAAACGTCCTGGACGGAGAACAGGGAGTCCATGAGGGTTGCCAGTCCTGCCATGTACACCCTAGGAAAGTGATCTCACTGGTTTCTGGGCTCCTATTATGGGAGATACCTGGCAGGTGAAGCTGGAGGAGCAGGAAGCTTATGTCCTGAACTGGCTGCTGAGGACTCAGTCCCAAGCAGAGCCCCCTCCCCCCCAACAAATCACACCCTCTGCACCATGGAGTAAACATATAGCGCAAAGAGGAGACTGGGCCTCCTGGGTCTAGGAGACGTACAAAGTGACGCCAAGCATCTTTACGGGTTACTTATGAACCCAGAGGGCATCCCAAAGCCTGGGAGTGGGGTAAGTGATCATCAAAAGACATCAAAAGGCAGCCCGGGTGGCGCAGCGGTTTAGCACCACCTGCAGCCGGGGGTGGGATCCTGGAGACCTGGGATTGAGTCCCACGTAGGCTCCCTGCATGGAGCCTGCTTCTCCCTCTGCCTGTGTCTCTGCCCCCCTCTCTCTCTCTGAATAAATAAATAAATCTTAAAAAAAAAAAAAAACCCAAAAGGCACGGCCCTCGATGATCATTAGCCCAAATGATCATCACTACACATCTTTTGCCTATGGAGCTCACACAGCATTGAGGTTGGGACAATGGACTTCCCAAGCTGGACTCTCCACCAGGTATTAGCTGTAGGATTGTGAGCAAGTTGTGTGCTTCAGCTTCCTCATCTCTAAAATGGGGATCATGAGAGTAGCTACCTGGTAGGGCTGGTACAGGGTTGGAATGAGTCATTGTGTAGACACACACGTTTATGGGACCTAGCTCAGTGCCTGCAGTGTGCTATGTGTCAGTCGCTGTTGCTGCGATTATTGGAGGACCCTGGCTGGACCCTCCAGTGCTGCCACCCTCTCCCCACATGCCTAGACGGCAGAGAACCATATTGGTCTCATGAGTTCTCAGCAGAACTACACAGGTTATAAGATATGAGTGGTGACAAAAAGGTCAAGTGAATTTGTTTTTCCTTTATTTTTTATTTATTTATGATTTTTTTTTGTTTTTCCTTTATGGTGAGCAGTTTTCTTAGCATTTTCCAAAGTTTATGAGAAAATGCTAGCCTCCCTATCTTGACTATGAACAAAAAAGAAAGGAGTCAAAATAAGCTTTGTTCGTTTGCTCCTTCATACAAAATATTTATAGACATGAACCATGCCAGATGCTATGCTTAGGGCTAGAGATACAACTATGAATAATACAGTCTCTCCCCTCCGAGCCCCCACAATGAAATTAGGGAAAAGGTGAAATGCAGAGAGCTCAACACAATGAGATGGACACAGACCTCACGGCGTGCTGCATGGGAGGAGCTGACTCATTCCACTTGGGCCTGCTGGGAAGGCTTCACACAAGAGGAGCCCTTTATGCCGGGTCTTGAAGGATGAGTAGGAGTTTGCCAGATGGTTGCGTGGGCAGGGGCATTCCAGGCAATGGGAGCAGCTTGTGGAAAATCACAAAGGCATGAACCAGCTTGGCATATTATTTATTGTTTGGAGAGCTGCAAATAGCAACTCTGTGGAGACAAGAGAGCATGGAGGATAGCACAGGGCAGAGACTCCCATAGTCACAGGTCTCAAAGGCCAGGCTAAGGAATCCAGATGCTTCCCCAAAGACTGATGCTTCACCCAAATTTCCAGTGATGTTAGCATTCACTAGTAGTCAGTAATACTCGATGCTGAGCTGAGAATGGGGACTCCCATCAGCCGGAGTGGGCAAGAAAGTCGGGGGTCTTATACCTTTTCTTGATGTGGGAAATGTCTTTGAAACATCTTGTCTTACCTTGAAAATTCATGTGGACATTTGCATCCTACTTCATTCTGCTTCATAATCTTTTTTTTAAAGATTTATTCATGAGAGAGGGGGTGGGGAGAGAGAGGCAGGCTCCCTGTGGGGAACCCAATGCAGGACTCGATCCCAGGACCCCAGGATCACAACCCAAACTGAAGGCAGATACTCAGTCACTGAGCCACTCAGGGGGCCCCCATAATCTTCTTCTTTTTTTTTTTTCAGTTTTATTTACTTAAGTCATCTCCACACCCAACATGGGACTCAAACTCACAACCCCAAGATCAAGAGTTGCATGCACCAGCCAGGCACCCCCTCTACTTCATAATCTTCGATGTGTGGGAAAATAATGCTTTAAATGACTAAGTAAATTATTTAAGTTTTTCTCCCCAGGTCCTCACTGGTGATGCAGCGAAACCCCCTGCAAGAACAGTAATGGCCTGTCCCCACCCACTGCCAATCTGCAGTGGGCGCCTCCCCTGGGACAGTACTGAGCCAGAGACTCTTGAAACAAGCAGACCCAGGGCCTGGTGCTCCACGGGATGGGGCGGAATCAAAAGGAGCAGCTCTGAGGGACCAGCCTGCCCACGTGGAGAAAGCCCCAAAACCAGATGCTGAGCCAGGGCAGGTCTTTAGAGATCAAAAGGGAGGGTCCAAGTCTATACATGATAATTCCCTTTGGGGACCATGGGATCTGGGAGTGCATCTGTGCCTGTGAACTCTAATACTGCTTTGGGCCTTTCTCATGGAAGCGCCTGCAGGAGGTTCTTGGGGGGCAGGGGAAGCCTCAAGCTGCGCCCAGCCATTCCCTGGGTCTACCGGCTGGGGGGGGTCCTCTGCAGAGGTGGGTGGGTGGGAGGGAAGAGGACAGGCAAGGAAATAATGGCTGTACTTGAGGTACACAAAAATATGAGGCTTTCTGGAGTTTGGTCCAGCTGACCCAGGGCCTCTAAGTGCCTAATAAAGGGGACTCTTACCCCTCACCCCCCAAATCTTCTCCTTCAGCTCACCCAGAGACCAGGCTTTGGGAAGTCAACCTAGACCTCAAGGGCCAGACCCAGCGCCTGGAAAAGTGGGAGAAAACAGAGCATAAAGGTCAGGAATCGTGGTTCGGAGCCAGGGCAGCACATCTGCTGAGACGCTCTGGGAAGAGGGGGGTAACGAAGCATGGGGGCAGCGGGGGGGCACCCACATGGGACAGCGGGGCTCCATGTGTGCAGGGAACCAGTCCGCTTGGGTGGCCGTGTATGAATGGAGATCTGAGCTAGGCCCCCCACCCCCACCCCCCCAAACAGTGGGGGGAAGGGCAGGGGCCGGGGTGGGGGGGTAGTAAGGAATTTGCTGAGTCTGCAGCTGGGGGAGCCTGGTGATGGGATCACAGTCAGAAGCTGCGATACAGAGCTGAGGCTGGAGCCTAGACCTGGGCTGGGCTGTGCAGGCAGCGAGTCCTACCCTACCTTACCTACTCCCCCTGCCAAGTTTGTCTCCTGTGTCTCTTCTAAGTCTCTCTGCCATCACCCCTCCCCTGTGTCCCCAGACACCTTCCCAAGCTAAAGGTCTGTAACCTCTGGTGCCCGGGTCTCTCCGGACAGCCCAGTTTCCAAGGCCAAAGGATCAGGATGGTGGGAGTGCCCAGCTAAAGGCTTTGAGCCTGGTCTGCGTGTCTAAATGTCCAGATGTATCTTATCTGGCATTTTCTGGTTCTGGGACTTTAGCTAACGTCTATGTCAAAGTTCTTTTATTTTTTAAGATTTTATTTATTTGAGAGAAAGAGAGAGAGAGCATGAGCAGGGGGAAGAGCAGAGGGAGAGGGAGAAGCAGGCTCCCCATGGAGCAGGGAGCCTCAATCCCAGGACCCTGAGATCATGACCTGAGCCATAGGCAGACGCTTAGCTGACTGAGCCCCTCCAGGTGCCCCCAAAGTTCTTAGTTATAGGCTGTGGGCACTAACCCTGACTCAAAGAGAGAAATGATTGGTCACAGGATACTAAGTAGTCTCAGAATTACCCAGAAGGCTACAGAACCGGGCAGAACATGGGCTGCCCCAGGCCTAAATGAGTTGCCAAGGCCACTGTTGTCACCACTGGATGCTAGACGTTGCTTCTGGTCTCTGCCACCACTGAACCTGGAAACTGCTGCTGCTACTACTGCTGCTGCTGCTGCTGCCGCTGCTCAGAGCATTCTCTGCTTCACTCACCGTGAGCTCCAGATTTCGGTCCAGGGTCTGTGCTCCTGACCACCCAAACCCTGGTCACGGGCTCTCATCGTAGGTGGAAGGGACATCAGGAGAGAGAGAGAGCACCTGGTGCTTTATGCATCCACAGATAGATGGATCCTTCCTCCCATCAAGGGGAGCATTTGGAAAGCTTCTAGCCCCAAGCTCTGTGTACTCAGGGATAAATCTGCTCTCCTCAAGGACAACAGGGAAATAAACCCAGAAATCACAAGCTACCTAAGAACAGCCGGGCTTTACATACTGTCAATCGTGTCTCAACACAGCATAGAACAAAGGTAGGTTCCCCTCCAGTCTGTTTCCTCCCATTCTTCTGACCACAGGCAGTCACCCCGTCATTACCCCCTTACCCTGTCCAATGCCTCCTGTCTTGAGAGGGAGAGGCCTGTCATTTCCCCTCTGCAGTAACCCAACCTCTCAGCTACCTCTGCATTTGCGGGGCCCCTGTCTGCCTTCCCAGCCCCAGGTGAGACCTCGCCTCCAGCAGCCTCTTAGGAGACTCAGCTGACAAGCCTGGGATCTGCCCTCAGGCTACCGGGCCCTGGAATCTGCCTCCCAGCTGAGCACCGTCAACCAGGACCAAAGCCAAGGTGGGAGGAGACTGGGAGTCAGAACAGGTTTTCCCACCCCTGCAGGGAAATAACGTAGACATCTTGGCGCTCGCTCGTACATGTGTCAGACGGAGTTCTGGAGGCCAAATGAGCAGAGGGGGCCTGTTTCCTTTCCCCCTTGTGAAGACACTGGAGGAGTTGGGTGGGCGAGTCTCAAAACTGCCAGGAGGGTCTGCGGCCCCGAGAGGCCCTGATGCTGGACTACCTCTTCTTGTCTGTGTACAGGGAGCAGTATCTAGGCCTCCAGCAGAGCTCCTCTTGTCTGCCCCAAATTCCGCCCTTCCCCATACTCCAGCGTCACCACCTCTGCAAAGCCCTCTCCTGCCTCTCTCTACTTCCCCAAGGCTTTTCAAGTCCTGGGCAGTCTCTCTCCCTAAGGGCTCCTTCCCTCTATCCCATCAGGCAAGCCATTTACTGAACCTTCTTCCCCAAGACTCAAATCTGGTCTTCTCCCTCTTTCCTGATTTACAACCAGAACCTCTGGCAGTGGGACGGATCCTAGTTGAAAGTACATGTGTAGTATGTGATAACTACTGTCTATTTGAACACGGTGGTGGCAGCAGCTGGTCTGGAAGGAGGTCACATCTGGGTGGGTCAACAGAGGTGAAGGCAAGGCCTTGGGCATCTGGTTGACCAGCTATCTAGCAGAGGCAGCCTGATTTATGGGTTATGGGCCTACTCCTCCTGGACCCAGAGATCTGGGAGGTGGGAATTTGGTGCTGAGGGCTCAGGGACAGATGTTTGGGGACAGTAGCCAGTGATTGCTGAGAGCAGTGAGCAGCAGTGTGGGGTAAGAGCAGAGCCTGAGCTCCCTGGTATGTAAAGCCCGGCTGTTATTAGGTGGCTTGTGATTTCTGGGTTTATTTCCCTGTCGTCCTTGAGGATAGCAGATTTATCCCTGAGTACACAGGGCTTAGGGCTAGAAGCTTTCCAAATGCTTACAGATAGGTTACAGACCTGAGATAAGTTTATCAAGTCTAAAATACAAAAAGAAACCATCAAACACCTAAATACATATTTAAGTAAATGTACACAAAATATAACATTAGTCAATCAACTTCTTTGTCAAATTTCATATTCCTAAAATTTCATTACGTTGGAAAACAATTTGTGGGGTAGTTTTTCTCACTTCCTATGATTTATCCTAAATATTCATGGATTCAATCAGTTCCTTGTAGGCAATTTAAAAAAAAGAAAATCCTTTCAAGAATCTTAACAGCTAAAAATAAAGCTACCCTATGATCCAGCAATTGCACTACTGGGTATTTACCCCAAAGATATAGATATAGTGAAATAACAGGACACCTGCACCCCAGTGTTCATAGCAGCAATGTCCACAATAGCTAAGCTGTGGAAGGAGCCATGATGTCCTTCAACAGATGAATAGATAAAGAGATAAAGAAGATGTGGGATACACACACACACACACACACACACACACACACTGAACTATTACTCAGCCACAAGAAAAGATGAATACCTACGATTTACATTGACGTGGTTGGTACTAGAGAGTATTATCCTGAATGAAATAAGTCAATCAGAGAAAGACAGTTATCATATGGTTTCCCTCATATGTGGAATAGAAGAAATAGTGAAAGGGACCATAAGGGAAAGGAGAGAAACTGAATGGGGAAAATTAGAGAGGAAGACAAACCATGAGAGACTCCTAACTCTGGGAAAAAACCAAAGGGTTGCAGAAGGAGAGGTGGGTGGGAGGATGGGGTAACTGGATGATGGGCACTAAGGAGGGCAGGTGATGGGATGAGTACTGGGTGTTATATGTTGGCAAATTGAATTTAAATTTAAAAAAAAGATGTTCACAAGCATGATAAAAGATGAGGAATAAAACAGACATGATACATTTTTCAAAAAAATCTTAACAGCAAACATTTTATGTTTTGTGCGGAACCTAAGTGTATTTTGCTACACACAATATTGACAGGTTAAAAAAAAATATATATATATATTGACAGGTTACAGGGCCCCTGTAACCAGACGGGCTAGGTTTAGATTCTGGCTTTGCCACCTACCAGCTGTATGACCTAGAACAAATTATCTAACCTATCTCTGCAATAGTTCCCTCATCCATAAAACAGATAATGGTAAGATAGCACCTACTTCTGAGAAGAAAAGGTGGTGATGACGATGATGATGGTGGTGGTGGTCATGACAGCACCTTGTTACTATCAGCACAGCTTCGTGGGGTTGTTGTGGAGATTGAGTTAATATTTGTAAAGCATTTGGAATAATTCCTAGGTAAGAAGGAAGCTCTTAAGAGTTTATTTGTTTAAATAAACAAATGTGGGAGAGCTGGGGATTCCTCAGTGTTTGCTTATGTCTTTAAGAATGTTCCATCCCAGGGGCACCTGGGTGGTTCAGCTGGTTGAGCATCTGACTCTTGATTTTGGCTCAGGTCACAATCTCAGGGTCATGTGTCAGGCTCTGCCCTGGGTGTGGAGCCTGCTTGAGATTCTCTCTCTCCCTCTGCCCCTCCTAACCCCTCCCTGATCATGCTCTCTTGCTCTCAAAAGAAGGAAGGAAGAAGGAAAGAAAGAGGGAAGGAAGGAAGGAAAGAAGGAAGGAGAGAAAGAAAAGAAAGTTCCATCTCAGTTCACCTGGGCTACTGAACCTAAAGAGAGTGTTGTGTGCAGCCTCAGGCCATGAAAGGAGCTATGTACACTCAAGAGCACATGACTGCCAAGTGGCCCTCAAGCTCGACCCAAGCTAGTTCTCTCTTTCTTGAGAGAACAGTGTGTTGTTGAGACCATCTGGCCTGGATATGTGCATCAACCCTGTCAAGGCTTCTATATAAACTTTTAAGATTCTGGAAGGCAGGTGCAGAGACCTACTCATCTTGCTGCAGCCCAAGACCAGCCCCACATGTAAGATTAACATGCTTATTAAACCTGCCACCTACCAATCTGGGGTGGCCATCTCATTCTTTGGTGTCTCCCTGCCCTTGTGTCCAGGAGCCAGTTTCAGATCTCACCTGGGAAACTCTTGAAGTTGCAAATCAAGAGACCTGCTGGGCTTGAGCAGCCTCAGGCTCTGCTGCCCCGCTCTACACCTGTTACCCACCCCATCCCTTCAGTGTCTCATGGTCTCTCACTTTCACATTTGTCTTTGTCTTCAGCTATAGGTCCAACTTCTCCATGATGCCATCCGGTATTGGGGATGGTGATGAGAAGTGGCAGTGCCCAGAAAGCTCAGTGGATGGCCATTCCTGGTAATGTCAGCCCCAGAAGGAAGGGAAGACTGTGTTGCCTATGATCACAAACCCTTCAGAAGAGCACAGGAAGTGTGCTCATTGGCAGAACAAACTATCTGTATTGGTTATGATGTTTCTGGCTGCAAGTTACAAAAGATTCCAAATCGGCTTGGACAATCAGAAAGCATATTATCTCACATCTTAATGAAACTAGAGGTAGGAATACCCATAGTTAGGAGATCAATGGCCCGACAACATCATCGGGGAATCAGGTTTTTCCTGTATTCTCAGTCTGTTTCCTCAGACTCAGTGTTTTAGCTTTTCCCCTTAAGGTTGCAGGATGGCAGTAGCAGTTTCAGACGTGGCATCCAGGCACAAACATGTTTCAGGGGAAAATGAGCATATCTCTCCTGGTGGGTCTGCCTTAGTCATAAGTGAATCTTTCCCTACTGTCCCCAGAAGACAGCCCATCATCTGTGTTCAGATTCGTATCCCATGATGAAACTAACAAGGGGGATGGGACCACCATGATTGACTACCTCTGGGACTGGACTGGAGCCAGCCTCACCTGAAGCGCCTAGCTATCTGAAACAAGGTGGATCCCTAAATACCATTTAAGGTCAGTTAGGAAGGAGGAAAAACTTAGAAGCACCATTGTGTAGGAAGTCAACAGTACTGGCAAAACCATTTATGAACGCCAACTTGAGGAGTTTGGAAAACCAAAGATTACTCTAGAGGGCCAATCTCATGGAGGTGGGGGGTTGTTCATTACTAATAATGCAATTTGTTGCCTCTGATTTTTACCACAAATTCCTCCCTCCTCCACCACACATACACACAAGAAGCAAGAAGAAACACCTAAACTCTAGTAAAGGACCTGACATAGGGGCCCCTGGGTGGCTCAGTGGTTGAGCGTCTGCCTTCGGCTCAGGGTGTGATTCCACGGTCCTGGGATAGAGTCCCACATTGGAACCCCCGCAGGGAGCTTGCTTCTCCCTTTGCCTGTGTGTCTGCCTCTCTGTGTCTCTCATGAATAAATAAATAAAATCCTTAAAAAAAAAAAAAAAAGGACCTGTCATAATGTCTGGCATGTTGTGGGCATCAAGATAGCAGCTATAAATACATGCATATCTCTCTTTCTCCAAGTCCAAATGACCACACCTACATCCGAACTGATCTCCCTGCCTCCACCTGGGAGCAATCCATTCTCTTCACTGCAGCAGTGATTTTTTTCAAAATTCAGATGTTATCTACCCACAAAGGCTCCCCACTGCCCTCAGGAGTACAAGGCCCTTTATCCTTTCCATCCAGCCTGAAAACCTTATCTTCAGAGCTCTCTCTCCGACCCTCAGCTTCAGCATGGCTACACAGGCGTGGCATGGTTACAAATTGGGTATAACATCACACCAAGAAATTCTGAGGAGCCACTAGATGAGCTTCAGCAGCATTTTCTAATTTACAACAACAACAACCACAGCCACAACAAAAGCTAAATAGAATAGGAACAGAAGGATGCTTCTTAAATTTAATAAAGGCCATTTCTTTTAAAAAGGCAAATATTCTAAAGAGAAAATCTTTAAATTTACCTTATTAGAAAGAGTAAGCAGGGATACCCATTAGCAGTATTATAACTCAACAATTTCTAGAGGTTATAACAAGTGCAAAAAGGAAAATATATATTGATAAGACTGAATACCTGGAAAACACCAGAGGTTCTAGTATAAAAAAGTTATCAGACTTAATAAAAAATATTGGCAAGGTGGCTAGATACAAGATATATAAATGTAAAGCAGTAGATTTAAGTTGTTTTTTCTACCAATAGGGTAGCTATATTTCCTTCCCATTATAAAATATCTAAAAAATGCTGAATAAAAAAAGAAATATCAAAAAAAAAAAAAAAAAAAAAAGAAATATCTCGGGATCCCTGGGTGGCGCAGGGGTTTAGCGCCTGCCTTTGGCCCAGGGCGCGATCCTGGAGACCCGGGATCGAATCCCACGTCGGGCTCCCGGTGCATGGAGCCTGCTTCTCCCTCTGCCTGTGTCTCTGCCTCTCTCTCTCTCTCTGTGTGACTATCATAAATAAATAAATAAAAATATCTCTTTTAGTTTAGTGGCTTAGCTAGAAAAAAAATAAGAGAGACCTTTAGAGTTGAAGCATACATTCAGAGAGGTAAGCAAAGGCTAAAGCAGATAGCGTGAACACCTGACTATAGTAATACAGAGTTTCAACCTGAATTCCCAAGTGGGTGACAGGTGACAAAGCCTTGGGTTCACCTAGGTACGGAGTAAGACCATAATAGCAGCCTCAAGAAAGACCATAAAGGGATCCCTGGGTGGCGCAGAGGTTTGGCGCCTGCCTTTGGCCCAGGGCGCGATCCTGGAGACCCAGGATCGAGTCCCACGTCGGGCTCCCAGTGCATGGAGCCTGCTTCTCCCTCTGCCTGTGTCTCTGCCTCTCTCTCTCTGTGTGTGTGTGTGACTATCAGAAAGAAAGAAAGAAAGAAAGAAAGAAAGAAAGAAAGAAAGAAAGAAAGACAGACCGTAAAGAAGGTAAGATGAGGGGGGCACCTGGGAGGCTCAATGGTTGAGCATCTGCCTTCGGTCCAGGTCGTGATCCCAGGGTCCTGGGATCGAGTCCCACATTGGGCGCCCTGCAGGGAGCCTGCTTCTCCCTCCTGCCTGTGTCTCTGCCTTTCTCTCTGTCTCTCATGAATAAATAAATAGAATCTAGAAGAAAAAGAAGATGAGATGGACACTGGTCCATCCTGGCCTCAGTTCTGGGTAGAGAAGAACTTACAAAAACTCATAACCACAAGCCTGCCTTAAGCAGGAGCAGGGCACAAATATGCACCACATTTGAGGTCCCATATTTTTTTCCAGCTGAGCACTTTATTTAAAGTACTCCCAAGTCATTAGGACCTCAGGCTGAAGCAAACACAAATCCTCTCTGGAGGAATACACCACTAGACCAGACTTGAAAGAATTTTGGGAGACAAAGTTCCAAAAACTAAGAGCTTATATAGTGGGGGGGGGGGAACCCTCGTAAAACACATAAGATAATGAGGCATCAGGAATGCGAGCAGGAATAGCAAACTTCAAAAATCAGAGCCATCTATTTAGATGTTGTAATTATTGGGAAAATACAAAATAAATATATCGGTTTGAATAAATAGAAGATCATTTTAAAATATGAGTAAGGGGGTGCCTGGGTTGGTTAAGTGTCTGACTCTTGATTTTGGCTCCGGTCATGATCTCAGGGTCATGGGATCAAGCCCCCCTTTCCCCGTCAGGCTCCACATTCAGTGGGGGATCTGCTTGGGATTCTCTCTTTCCAACTCCCTCTGCCCCTGTCTCAGCTCTCTCTCTTTCTCTCATAAACAAACAAACAAACAAACAAATAAATCATCTTTAAAATATGAATAAGAAAAAGGAAACTCAAAATTACTGGGAAGATTTCCAGCAGAGAGCACCCACAGCTGCCGCTGGCATTCTGAATACAACAGAGTGGGGGGAGACCTGAGCTGGTGCCCTGCAAGGGTGCTGGGCTGGTGGGGCTGCATGGGGCAACCGCATCTCAGCGTGTTGGCGCGGAGACGGCTATGGTGAGTGCCTTCCACTCAGAGGAGTAGGGTAGATGAGTTGAGTCCCCTCAGATTCCCAACATGAGATGAGGAGTTTGATTCCTTGCCTACCTTACCGTAATCCTACAAAATGCACAATTTAGACATGCCTATGTTGACATGAGCAGCCCCCACGGGCCAGGCAAGGAAATGGGGTGATTCTCAAAGCAGGAAGAGCCAGAGGAAGTGTAACCCAATCCATCTTTGACTTTAATGAATGTGGTGGAGAAGATCTTGCCTTTAAGAAAGGAGACATCCTGAGAATCCAGGAAAAAAACCCTCAAGAGCGGAGGTGAAATGAGGACAGCGATGGGAGGAAGGGGTTAGTCCCAGTCCCTTATGTTGAGAAGTATAGACAGTGCCTGCATCTCGGGACTGGCTCTGATTGGTGGTCAGTGAACTGGGAAAGGTATCAGGATCAACAGGAGTGGTCAGGTGGCCCAGAGTGGACTCCAAATGAAGCAACTTCCCACTTACTCCTGTCCCACTGCTGGATCAACAGAACCCAGGGAGGACTTCAGCAGAGCACAGCTGGACCCAAGTTTTGCTGCCTGAAATCAAGGTGCTCCCTCCGATACCCGTAGGGGAGACTCCATCCTTGCCTCTTCCTGGCTTCTGGTGGTTTGCAGGCAGTCTGTGGCCTGCTACCTGGGTGGCCACGTGGCTTTCTCCCTGTGTGTCTGCATCTCTTCTCTCCCTACGTGGACCACAGTCCTACTGGGTTAAAGATCCACCTTCCTCTACTGTGACCTCATCTTAGCTACTGACACCTGCAACTATTCTATTTCCATATAAGGTCACCATCACAGGTACTGGGGTTAGGATGTTAACATATCTTTCTGGAGGACCCAATTCAACCCTCAGCAGGTCGTGTGAGACACCCTTGTATATCAAATGGTCTTTTTGCATTACCTAAACCGAGAGATTTTCTGTAGCTTATAACCAGAGTCCTTCTAATGTAGGATCCTAATAGGGGTTCAAACTAGTCCAAAGAAGCAAGTGTCACACTAATTGCATGATTCCTTCCTCAGTTTCATCCTCTCCTCACCTATGACACCTAGTTTCCAGAAGCAACTTAGAAACGCTTACTTACATCATCCCTCAAGAGCAGTTTTATCTCTTTTGAACCAAAGTCCTTTATCAGAGGAGGGTCTTGTATGTATAACTCTGAATACAGAGGCTTTGTTTGCAAAATTAGAGAGCCAGCATGGGCAATTTCTTCAAATTAAGGAATAGTCTTTTTTTTTTCTTTAAGACTTTATTTATTTATTCATGAGAGACACACAGAGAGAGGCAGAGACACAGACAGAGGGAAAAGCAGGCTCCCTGCGGGAAGCCCGATGTAGGACTCGATTTCAGGACCCCAGGATCCCAGGATCATGCCCTGAGCTGAAGGCAGATGCTCAACCACTGAGCCACCCAGGCGCCCCAAGATTTCTGCATCCCCCCACAGGATTGGGGGCCGGGAGAAAGCAGTGTAATGGGTGTGAACACTTCAGCAGACCCCAGCAAAGCCTCACGCCAACAAGATAGGCCCCCTGGACAAGCAGGGGAGAAGAGGGGAGGGAGACATCCCAGGGTTCACCACGCCAGGAAAGGACGGAAGGGCCACCCATGAGTGACTGGGCTGTCAGAACTGGCAAGGTGAATCTCCCAGGTCAGTGCCAGGGCCGCTTACAGAGAACGAGGTCAAATCTGTTGTGGGTGTTGGATGGCTCCTTGGGGCGCCCCCTCCTGGACCCTGAAGCCTGTGGGGGCAGGAGGGGCCAGGCAGGCATGAGGGCAGGTGGGCCGCTCCCCCTACCCCACTCCACCCCTGATTGGACGAGGACTGCAAGTGGCTGCCACTGGGCACTGACCTCAGGACCTGCTTCCTCTCCTTTCCTCCTGTTCCCAGCTCCCTGACTTCCTCCTTTGTTTCCTGGGGAGAAGGAGCGGGACTGCAAGGGGCCAGAGGTGCCTCCTGTCCCCCACAAGGCCCCTGCCCCTTCTGCACTTCCTGCCCTGAACTCCCCGGACTGTTGATGTCTCCAGGTATTGTTGACTTGGGTCCAGGGGAACCTGTTCATCTTCTCCTCGCCAACGCAAGAGATTGTGACAGGATGGCAGGGCTCGTCGTGGCTGTAGTACCTGGTCCGGGGCTCTGCCTGGCAGGGCCACCTGTCCCCCTGCACGAGGTCCACCTGTGTCAGGCGGTGTCGGTTGTGTCTTGTGTCGCCCGCACCTCCGCAGAATCGCAGGCGCTGCAGGAACTCGCCCCCATCACAGCCGGTCACCTGTGCACTGGTTGTACTGACACTTCGCAAAGAGAAGGGTGCCTATCAGAAACCTGATGCCACCAGGTGACGGGGTTGGGGGTGGGCACGAGTCCAGCCCCCCCGGAGCCAGTGCCACTGCCCCTGCTTGGCCTTTTCCTCCACGGGCTCACTAGCAAGTGCTACCAGTTCTTGGAGTTGAGTAGCAAGCGCTAGTAACACAGCCTGGAGCCCACATCCAGCAAGACCTCGGCTGCAGTGCTCTGTGACTTTTGGCCAGTGGCTTAGCCTCTCTGAGCCTGGGCTTCCTCTCCTCAGACGTGGGAATGATCATACTAGAACGTACACACATTCTCTCTTGTTTCTGGCCAGATCGCCTTCTGCATCTCCTCCTTCCTCCTGTCTTTGAAATCCACTCCTCTTGCAGGGCGCCTGGGTGGCTCAGCCTTGATCTCAGGGTTATGAGCTCGACCCCAGGGTGTAGGGCTCTACCTGGTTCTCAGGGTTATGAGCTCGACCCCAGGGTGTAGGGCTCTACCTGGTTTTCAGGGTCATGAGCTCGACCCCAGGGTGTAGGGCTCTACCCTCAGCAGGGCAATCTCCACTAGAGATTCTCTCTCCCTCTGCCCCTTGCCCCCCAAATAAATAAATAAATCTTTAAAAAATAAATAAAATCTGCTCATCTTTTGAATATCACTTAAACATCGAGTCCTCAAGGTAGGCTGCCTAGAAATGCCCGTCCCCCACCCCGCCCCGTTATAAATGCATCTATAATTCTGTGAAGCTGTTGTCATGCCGACTTCTTTTTCTCCTTGGTTTTCTTGAGCTAGAAGGTCATGGTGATAGAATTCTAGATGCTGAGCCAGCCCTGTATATGCAGAATAAATGCTACTCATCACGCACTCTGCAGTGTTCTTTGGATGCACCGGTGGTTTCTAGTCGCCAGAATTTTAGCTAGAATTTTTGCTCATTTGCTTATTTATGTAATCAGACTGCAGTCTCTCTCTCTCTGAACTTTTCCAAGCTTTGCTACTGAGGAAACACTAGTTTAATAAAATAAGCTAGTGAGGGGTGCCTGGCTGGCTCAGTCAGTAGAGCACCTGACTCCATCTCAGGGTCATGGGTTCAAGCCCTACACTGGGCATGGTACGTACTTTCAAAAAAAAAAGAAAAAAAGAAAGAGGCTCGGGGGGCTCTGTTGGTGAAGTGTCTGCCTTCGGCTCAGGTCATGATCCTAGGGTCCTGGGATCCAGCCCCGCATCGGGCTCCCTGCTCAGCGGGGAGCCTGCTTCTCCTTCTCCCTCTGCTCGGCCCCCCTGCTTGTTCTCACTCTCCTAAATAAATGAAATCTTTTTAAAAACAGAAAAAATTAGCTAGTGAGATGTCAAATCTCTTTCTACAGCCTAGAATGGCTTAACTCACATTGGAATTACCTAGTTATTTTTAAGATCAATAAAACTCAGCTGTACAAACAGATCACCTCCTGGATCAAGTGCATTTTTCTTTTGTTTGTTTTAAATTAGTAACACATGCACATGACACCAAGTTAAAGACAGAGAAGCACACCATGAAAATGTCCCCTTCCTTTTCTTCCCTAGCCACTCAATCTTCCCTGGAAGCCAAAGGATCATCATTTCATGTGTTTTCTTCCTGAGAGGCTCCATACATTGCCAAATGTATTTATTTATTTTTTATCCAAAGAGTAGCAAACCTCGTACACTGTTCTATATCTTGATTTTCCCACTTCAGGACATAACCTTGGAAATCTTTGCTTGTCAAGCTGGTTCCTTCTTTCTCATGGGCATGACATTCCACTGCTGTGCCATCATTTGGGGAGCATGTAGATTGTCAACTAGCTGTCCGTGTGATAGTGTCTGTGGGATAAACGAACAGTGGAATTGTTTGCACTTCTGATATTAACTGGTTTTGTCAAATTGCCTTCCAGAGGAGCTGTAGCAAAGGATGCTCCCACCAGCCATGCACGCAGGGGCCCATTCCCCAGGCCCCTACCCACATGGTGAGTTTAAAAAAACCTTTTGGGAGGCCTGGGGGGCTCAGTCAGTTAAGCATCTGCCTTTGGCTCAGGTCATGATCCCAGGGTCCTGACATCGAACCCCACATCAAGCTCCCTGCTCAGTGGTGTGTCTGCTTCTCCCTCTCCCTCTGCCTGTCTCCTCTTCCTTGTGCTCTCTCTCACTCACTCTCTCTCTCTCTCAAATAAATTTTAAATTATTTTAAAAAACCCCTTTTGTTCTTTGACAGCCTGATAGATTAAATATTGTTTTATGGTCACTTTAATTTGTATTTCTCCTATTATAAGTGAGGATGAGCATCTTTCTATGTGTTTAAGAGCCATTTGTGGGATCCCTGGGTGGCGCAGCGGTTTGGTGCCTGCCTTTGGCCCAGGGCGTGATCCTGGAGACACCGGATCGAATCCCACGTCGGGCTCCCGGTGCATGGAGCCTGCTTCTCTCTCTGCCTCTCTCTCTCTCTGTGACTATCATAAATAAAAATAAAAAATAAGAATTAAAAAAAAGAGCCATTTGCATTTTAGGGGCACCTGGGTGGCTCAGCGGTTAAGCATCTGCCTTCGGCTCAGGGCGTGACCCCAGGGTCCTGGGATCCAGTCCTGCATCAGGCTCCCCACAGAGAGCCTGCTTCTCCCTCTGCCTGTGTCTCTGCCTCCTTCTCTGTGTCTCTCATAAATAAATAAGTAAAATCTTTTTTTTTAAAGACCCATTTGAAAAAAAAAAGATCCATTTGCATTTTCAATATCAACTGTTTGCATGTTTTGTCCATTTTGTGACTGTATTGACTTTTTATTGTTTATTTGCAAGAGCTAGTAATACCTTGCTGTCTTCTGTGTTGCCAACATTCTCTCTCTGTTGTTTTTTTTTTTTTTTTTTTTTTAGATTCTTATTTATTTATTCACAAGAAACACACGGAGAGAGAGGCAGAGACATAGGCAGAGGGAGAAGCAGGCTCCCTGTGGGGAGCCCGATGTGGGGCTTGATCCCAGGACCCCGGGATCACACCCTGAGCCGAAGGCAGACGCTCACCGGCTGAGCCCCCGGGCTGCCCACTCTGTCCTGCTTTTTAAAAGGCTCCTCACTCTGAGATTGTAGGAGAATTATTCCCTGTTTTCTTGTTCTATTATTTCAATTTTTACATTTTACTCTCGAGTCACCTAGAATTCATTCACTTTGACTGAAATAAAGCTCTGATTTTAATTTTCTACATGCCCTTCCATTTGCTAACACATTATTCATTGAATACTCATTCCTCCATAGAATAAACTATGCTTTTATCATATACTAAATTCCTTTATGTATTTGGGCTTTCTGTTCGGTGCTTTTGAACTATTCATGTGCCAGTTCCACACTATTTTAACTATCATAGCTTTTTTTTTTTAATCCAGTAGGAATAATCTACCCACATTATTTTCTTTTTCTAGAACTTGCCTAGATATTCTCGCTTCAAAGTAAACTTCATATGATCTGTAGAATTAGCTTATCTGTTACTAAATATATCCTACTCTAATTATCTATACATGATCATGATTATCTATATACGATAAGTCTGTGCATACTTTCTAGCCTCTCGGACGACTTTAGTAGATTCATCTGTTGCTAGATGGCCATCCATCTCCTCCGGCTTTTAAATTTTATTTTTCTCAGGGTCCCTGGGTGGCTCAGTGGTTGAGCAACTGCCTTTGGCTCAGGGCATGACCCTGGGGTCCTGGGATCGAGTCCCAACATCAGGCTTCCCACAGGGAGCCTGCTTCTCCCTCTGCCTGTGTCTCTGTCATGAATAAATAAAATCTTTTTAAAAAATAAATTTTGTTTTCCTCGAGCTGCAAATAACCTTTATAATTCTTCCGTATGTATAACCTGCTCATCACACAGGTTGCACGTGCTATGGAACAATCAAGACACAGCTTTCTTTGTCTCCCTCCATTACAAAAGTCCAAAACCAGACTTATTTGAGTCCCGCTTTCCCACACCCCTTGAGAGCGTCTTGGGGGTGTGTACAACTAAGTGATTGTTTGAGTTTCCCACACGGGCTCATTCTCGCTGTGAAATGCCTGGGGCAGGGTGAACCCAAACCTCGTATCTAAAGCATTGGGAGCATCCCCTGCCCCAGGTTTGCCTTGCTGGGCCCTGAGAGGCTGCGCTGGCTAAGAAGGCCATCCTGTCCCTCTTCTTCCTCAGTCTCTTCCTATCACCTCACTGTGCTTCTCTTTGCTCCTCCAGGGTTGAAGGAGATGGACTCACCGTCGTGTGTGGCTGGTGCTGTTGTGTGAGGCGGGTATCCAAACCCTGGCTCTTCCATGAAGTCTGCTGCTGGTGCCTCTGAAACCCCATGGGCCGCGCCTCCCCCCAGCTCTGTCCAGAGCATAGCTGAGCACCTTCCTGCCTCAGCCCGCCAGGCACTCATCTCTTTATGGTCAGCCCTGCGGGGTCACTCCTAGATGTCTCAGGCCTGAGCAGGAGCCTGTAAACTGACTCCTAACCCTTAAGATTTTGGAGGCACTGCTGCCACGGCTGATGCCCCGCCACTGTGGAAGCTCCCTTGTTCCACGCAGTCCTCCAGACTTGCAGGTTCTCTGACATCCCTGCCCCCGCACCCCCATACAACCAAGTGCAGCCTGACCAACTGATGCACAGGGCAGCTCCAGCCCCGGTTCTTTGCCTTCAGACTGTTCCTGCCAAGAAAGGCATATTGGCTTTAAAGTTTCCAAGGCCACATCCAGAGTCTTCTCTTAAGCTCTCTGGTGTCCCACTCAGATGGCAGCTCAGTTCCTGTGATTTGGCCACCAGCCAGCCAGAGGGCAAGATACCCACCAAGGAGAAAAAATAAAAGCCAATCCTAACAGGTGAATACTGCATGATTCCATTTAGGTAACATTCGCAACATGAAAAAATTATAGTGACAAGAACGGACCCATTGCCACCAGAGGCAGAGTTGTCGGGGAGTATGACTCAGTTGCTCCAGCAGAGCTATATCCTGCTTGGGATCATGGCTACTTTAGTCCATACATGTGATGACACTTCTAGAACTATACGCCAAAACAAACAGATAAAAGAATGCATTTAAAACTGGTGAAACCCCCATAAAGGCCTGCGGTTTCGTTAATAGTATTGTACCCATGTCAATATTCTGGGTTGTTGTTTTTTTTTTTTAAGATTTTATTTATTTATTCATGAGAGACAGAGAGAGAGGCAGAGACACAGGCAGAGGGAGAAGCAGGCTCCGTGCGGGGAGCCCGATGAGGGATTTGATCCCAGGACTGCAGGGTCACGCCCTGGACCAAAAGCAGACACTCAACCACTGAGCCACCCAGGCACCCCAATATTCTGGCTTTGATAATTAAACTACAGCCCTATAAGATGTCGCCATCCGGGAAGGGGAAGGGGGTACAAGGGAACTCTTTGTACTATTTTTGCAACTCTTTTTCTAAAGGTTTTATCTACTTATTTGAGAGAGAGAAAGAGAATGCACACGCATGCTCACAAGCGGGAGGGGGAGCAGGAGGAGAAGCAGACTCCTCGCTGAGCCGGGAGCTGGATGTGGGGCTCCATCCCGAGACCCCAGGATCATGACCTGAGCTGAAGGCAGATGCTTCAGCTGAAAGCAGGGCACCAGCTGAACCACCCAGGTGCCCTATTTTTGCAACTTCTATGTGAGTCTAAAAGTCTTTCAAAATAAAACTTTAATTAAAAAAAGAGAACCCGGGATCCCTGGGTGGCGCAGCGGTTTAGCGCCTGCCTTTGGCCCAGGGCGCGATCCTGGAGACCCCGGATCGAATCCCACGTCGGGCTACCGGTGCATGGAGCCTGCTTCTCCCTCTGCCTGTGTCTCTGCCTCTCTCTCTCTCTCTGTGTGTGTGTGACTATCATAAATAAATAAAAATTAAAAAAAAAACTTAAAAAAAAAGAGAACCCTACTGGAGTTCGAACTGGAATGGCATCAAGGGGATCCCTGGGTGGCGCAGCAGTTTGGCGCCTGCCTTTGGCCCAGGGCGCGATCCTCGAGACCCGGGATCAAATCCCACGCCGGGCTCCCAGTGCATGGAGCCTGCTTCTCTCTCTGCCTCTCTCTCTCTCTCTGTGACTATCATAAAAAAAAAAAAAAAAAAAAAGGAATGGCATCAAATTATTGGGAGAACTGATATTTTTATAAAATTAAGTCTACCCACTTGATGGCAAGTATGATTGCCCTTGGGTTTAGATCCTCCTCTCTGTCCTTCATTCAAGTCTCACACTTTTCTTTAATACGTCCCATGCCTGTATTTCGGTTTTTGAAACTATTATGGGCAAAATATAGCCCCATTTTCATTTTAATAGATCCATGTCATGTGACTGCTTTTATTCCTACATTTGTTCTTCTTTTCTTCTTCTTGAAGACCATCACCAGAGCACCTGGGTGGCTCAGTGGTTGACCATCAGCCTTTGGCTCAGGTCGTGATCCCTGGGTCCTGGGATCAAGTCCCACATCGGGCTCCCCGCAGGGAGCCTGCTTCTCCCTCTGCCCCCCTCTCTCTCTGTGTCTCATGAATAAATAAATAAAATCTTAAAAAAAAAAAAAGACCACCACCCAAATTTGTACCTCCACTACATCAATCAGAGCCTCCACCTTCAAAATGTTCATTCCCGGCTCTTCCCTTTGCATTCTAAGTTCTTCCCTCACGTTCACACTGCATATCTTAGCTGCACTTTATGTTGATAATATTTTAAGCTTACTTTTATAGCTTCAATTTTCTCTATAGTTTCTTCCTTTCTTTAGACGTGTTCGTTCTCTCTCTCTCTCTCTCTCTCTCTCTCTCTAAGATTTTAATTAATCTTTATACCCAACGTAGGGTTTATTTTTTTAAAAAGATTTTATTTATTGATTCATGAGAGACACACACAGAGGGAGAGAAGCAGAGACACAAGGCAGAGGGAGAAGCAGGCTCCATGCAGGGAGCCCGACGTGGGACTGGATCCCGGGTCTCCAGGATCACGCCCTGGGCTGAAGGTGGCGCTAAACTGCTGAGCCACCCAGGCTGCCCCCAACGTAAGGTTTAAACTCACAAACCCTGGACCAAGAGATGAGGGTTCCACTGACTGATCAGACAGACACCCCTCCAAGTGTCCAAAAAGGACTGCAGTATCTTTTCCTCTTTGCCATGTTCTTTTGTGTCATCCAGCTCTTATTTTATCTTTCTTGAGGAATAACTATACAGGTTGGTTTTCCTGAAGTAAGTCTTCTTTCAAATATAACTTGTACCTCTAGTTCTGTATCAGTGCCACCGTGGTTTTTGCCTCGAGCCCCTGCTAGTTGGGGTGGTTTGTTACACAGCAATAGCTAACCAATACATCTGAGCATCTTATCTACTTTTCCCAACAGCTCTGGGCTCTGCCTTTTCTTTCTTTTCTTTTTTCTTTTTAAAGATTTCATTTACTTATTTGACAGAGAGAGAGAGAGCGCACATAAGCAGGGGGAGCAGCAGAGAGAACAGCAGAGGCAGAGGGAGAAGCAAGCAACCCCCTGAGCAGGGAGTTCAATGCGGGACTCAATGAATAAATAAAATAACATAAAATAAAAGAGAAAGGAAAATCAGGCAGTATGAAAATCATAAGGCTTAACAAAAGAGTATATACTGTGAAATTCTAAGATAGGCAAAATCAATCAAGAGTGAAAGAAAGCAGATCATTCATTTGCTGCCTGGGGACAAGGAAGCAGGGTTGGCAGCAAAGGGACAGTTGGCAGCAACTTGGGGCTGATGGAAATGCTATGTATCTAGATTGTGTGGTACTTACCCGGGTATTTATATTTGTCAAAAGTCATCTGTACGCATTAAATGGGTATATTATATTGTATAGGAATTATACCTCAATAAAGTTGATTTTCAAAGTTCAAAAAAAAAAAAAAACCTTACATTGGCAAAGCAATGGAGAAGGGGAACCCTCATGCCCTGTTCATGGGATTGTAAACTGGTGCAGCCACTCTGGAAAATAATAGGTTCCTCAAAAAATTAATAATAGGACGACCATGTGATCCGACCCGGCCACTTCTGTGTATATCCAAGCAAAGGAAACGAAAACAGAGACTCAAAGAGGTATCTGCCCTTCCATATTCATTGTAGCATTTATTTAACGACAACCAAGATTTGGAAACAACCAAAATGTCCCCCGACAGATGCATGGATAAAGACATGGTGAAGAAAAAAAAAAAAGACATGGTGAAGGAAATGCTACCATTTGCAACAATAGGGATTGATCTTGAGGGCTTTATGCCAAATGAACAAGCCAGAGAAAGACAAATACTACATGGTACCATTTATATACATGGAATTGGAGGGAAATTAAATTCATAGAAACAGAGAGTAGAGTGGTGGGGCTGGGGAGTGGGGAAATCAGAAGGGGTTGGTAAATCTCTCAGCTGCCTAAGGTCTGAGGATCTCATGGTGATGACAGTCATTAACACTATTGTATAAATTGGAATTTACCAAGAGAGCTTAACTTACATGTTCTCTCTCTCTCTCTCACGCACGGGATAAATATGTGAGGTTATTAATGGGATGGAGCACCTCTTCACAGTGCATACGTACATCAAATTGCAATGACGTACACTTCACGTATCTCACAATTTTGTATGTCAATTAGACCTCAGCGCAGCTAAAGTTAACAAAAACCAAACACTGTGGGGACTCTAGAGACAGTCTTCTGAACACCAAGGAGAAAAACATTCACAATGGTGGCAGCGCCCCAACCTCCCTGGGCTCATCCCTCTCCCAGGCGGTCTCGCATGGGGTCTCAGGGAAAGGCCCCCTCCTGCTGCCCCCTGCCAGCCTGAGGCACCCCGTGACTGTGCTAGCTGGCCGAGCCCAGGCCGGCCTCGCACACCCAGCGGTAGGACCTCTGGCAGGCGTCGTCATTCCACTTGCCATCGGGGTGGAAATGGGCACAGTCCTCGCCCCCACCCAGCCCGTGTCCATGCCAGTCGTCCGGCTGGCCTGGCTTCCAGTTCCTGAGGAGAGAGGACCACAGCCACCTGGGATGGTCAGTGGGCACCAGAACCCAGGTCCGGGGCAAGGAGCTGAAAGCCAGACCCCAGAGGGGTCAGAGCCAAAGTGGGGGGAAGGACACGTGGAAAGCCAGGGAGTACTCACTTGAAATTGGTCTCGTAATCTGTCCCATCCACCCATTTCCAGATTCCTTCAGGGTCACTGAGGCCCATCCAGGTGTAGGAGGAGCCTATATGTTCCTGCACAAAAGTCTGGGACGACGGAAGGGCAAGGGGTGACGTCTCCCCAGCCCAGCCAGCTCCTAGCACTAGCAATTCTGAACTTGATATGTTCGTCCATCTGTCAAGGAGATTTGGGGTGTTTATCCCAACGCCACAGCCAATTAACTCCCTAAGGGTGGCTCAGAGGGTGTGGATTTCGAGTTCGCAAGGTGATCCCGGTGTGCAGCCAAGGTTGAGAACCCACTGCTGCCTGCCACAGGACCTTTGGGCCCTAGGCCCCCCAGAGCGCTCACCTGCTCCTCCCTGGAGTTGACGACCACCAGGTGCGCGCTCTCCAGCTGGCAGTACTTGTCCGCCTCGGGCCAGGACTTCCCGGAGCGGGAGAACCAGTAGCAGCTGCCCTCGTACTCCAGCCAGTTGGGGGCACAGCAAGTATTTCGGGAGCCTGCAGGGAGGGGGTAGGGAGGGTCTGAGACGCTACCCTGGTGGGACGAGTAGGAAATGGGACCCCCGGCAGCCACCCACCCCTCACCGTTGTTCTGGAGAGTGGCCATCTGGCAACTCAGGGCCTTCAGGTCTTTGGCCAGCTGCTGGACTCGAAGGACGGTGTCGGAATGACCTGAGACACACAGGGGGGCAGTGGGGGCAGTGCCTGGGTGCTCACCTGGAAGCCAGGTGTCCCCGCTCCAGGCTGGCCTAGGAGCACACGCATGCCACACCCGGTGGAGGGGAGCAGGGGACAGGGCAGCTGGGGGCTGACCTGCTTGGAGCTCCTGCAGCTCTTTCTCCAGCTTGCTCTCCAGGAAAAACACTTTGTCGTTCAAACTTCGGGCTGGAGGGGCGGGCACTCAGCATCGTGAGGCTGCCCCCACCCTCCGGCCCACCAAGCCCGGCTGCCCCCTCCACACCCCACACAGGCTCCTGAGGTGTCTCACCTGCTTGCAGGTCCTGTTTGTGGTTTTCCACCTCGGATTTCAGAGATGTTACCATTTCTTGCAAAAGGCCACCTGGAGGACGTGGGGACTTGAGCTCGCGACTCAGCTCCTCCCCGCTCCCCGCTCCCCACTCCCCCGCCACAGTCCCCAGCCCCTTCTCTGCCAGGCTCACCCTGTGCTTTCAGGGCCTGCACCTCAGCCACGGCGGCCACGTTGTTCGAAGTGAGGTTGCTGAAAGTTGCTCTCAGGGTCGCCAGGTCCCTCTGGAACTGGGAGTCTGGTCGGGGGTGGGACAAGCGGTGCTGACATTTATCAGGCCCTCTGTGATGGGGGCACATGACCTCACGTGACCCAACCCAAAGGGACAGGCACTGTGATTACCCAGTATCCCGATGAGGAAGCCAAGTTTGGACCGGTTAAGCCACTTGGCTACATTATCCCACCGATAGGGGACCAACCCAGCAGCCCCCACAGTGGCCATTGTCCCTGGCGGCGTCCCACCCACCGCAGCGCCCCATAGGGTCTCCCCTCGCTGCCCACGCTGCGCCCCTCACTCTGGGATCCGATCACACAGATGCCGACCAGCAGGAGGAGGCTGAGGCCCAGGGAGAACAGGAGAGGCCGGGGACCTGAGCAGAGCTGGTGCAGAAAGGGCAGGGGAGGCGGCAGCCCTGCAGGAGGAGGGGGCATCAGGATGTGGGGGGGCAGGGGAGAGCCCCAGGGGCCTGTCGGGGTCAAGGCCATGCTGGTGGGAGGCCGCCCCAGGTCACTGTGGGTCAGAGGATGCTCAGGGGGATGCCAGCACATGTTCTCAGCCTCGTGGGCTCCTCACAGCCATGGGGACACATGTACGCAGCCAGGCCCTCGCAGACTCATACACACCTGTGCCATCAGGGTCACAAGTGAGGTTCCTCCCAAATCCAAATGCTCTTCCCCCAAATATAGGAATCCAGGCCCACTGTGACCCTATTGCTGGCCCCATCTTTCTCAGGACCTTGAATAGTCTTCACACCAGGGTCCCCAGAGGCTGGGGCCAGACCCTCGTAGGGGTGCAGTGTGACATGACGGCAAATCTCCTACCCAACCTAAGAGGGAATTCAAGGAGGGAACGCGGTCCCCTTCCACTTACCTTCTCTTGATCCCTGACTTTGCTTCTCGCTCTCCAAGTGCTGGAACTTTTCATACTGCATGGACATGCTTGGACCAACCTGGGGGCCGTCCGTGCTGACAGGGAGGCAGGAGCTGGGGCCAAAGGGGAGGCTGGGTGGACTCGGATGGAGTGGACGTCAAGACCACAGTCCAGGGAGGAGGTAAGGCTCCCGTTGAGGATGAACCTGGGGTCAGGGGTTGGAGAGAGACTTGGGGATGGTTCTAGGTGCACAGGGGAGGTTGGAAGTGGGGTCAGGACTGGGCAACAGGCGGGGAGGGTAGAGGTGGGATGAGCTGGAGTCTGAAGGTGGAGGTGAAGTGAGAGCTAAGTGTGCTGCTAGGACCGGGTGCACCGAGGGGCCTTGGTGGCTGGGGGCTGGCACCGAGGGGCCTTGGTGGCTGGGGGTCCTCAGGGCTCCTGTTGGAGCCATGTATGGGGCTGGACCTCACCCTGGTGCTGACGCTGGAAACAGAGTCCATGGTCCACTTTGCATTGGGGCTGGCAGTAAGGTTCACATTGTCCCTGGGGTCAGAGCTGTGGTTAGGGCTTGAGGGGGAGCTGGGTTCGTATTAGGGTTTAGGGCTGCGGCAGGCCGGTAGGGGCCGGAATGGGGCTGAGTCTGCCTCCCAGTGTGAGCGACGCTTGCCCGCCCTACTGCAAGCCAAATCCAGTGACAGGAGTAGAACCTGAAATCCACACTTGGCCATCCAACCCCCACGCCACCCCCTACATTTCTTCCCACTCAAGCCCACCTGAGACCCACAGTTCCCATCTCCTTGAAGCGCCTGGCCCCATTACCTGTGGAACGTCTGAAGGCTGCGATTTTGGGGTTCCTTGTGCAGCAATGACCAGAATTGGGAAACACAAAGTCCTGGATAGTCGAGGTGGGGGTGACGGGCAGGGGGAGGCCCCTCCGTGACCAGGGTCCTGCGGGTGGCTGTATCTGCAAGCCTGGCAGGAACTGGGATCTGGTGTTTCACCGTCTTCAGGAGGAATTAGAGTGGAGGACTTGCAGGCCCGTAGGGACTGGCTACAGGGCAGCCCAGCTCTCCCCCTCCAGGGTGTATCTACTCTCTTTCCGCTGCTCACTGCTGCTCGTGAGCTGCCCCCCTCCAACTTCCTCATTCTTGAGAAGGGAGCCAGACCAGAAGAGACCAGAGACAGTGATCCATCTCCTCTGCCCACACCCCCTTTCACTTCCTGCATCTGAAGTTCCCAGATCTGTGTCCCCCACATCACACAGCTGAGTCCAGAGGAGCCCATTTCTCTGCTCTTGCTCAATCCGACCCAGTCCTGGCACATGAGCTTCCCCTGGGACCTCGGCCAGTGTGCTTCCCTACCCCCCTGCCCCATTCCGGCTGGCCCTGTGCTGGAGGGAACAGAGAGATGGCAGAGTGGGGATTCCTGGACCCCCCGGGACACATGCCAGGTATTAACCGTTCGGTTCCCACAAGAATCCCGGGAGGCGTTTTGGATGCTGGACCGAGGCTCAGAGCCAGGGCCTGGGCTGCCCACATTTAGGACTCCGCTGAGCGCAAGGGCCAGGATTCAAGCCCTGCATGCTCCCTGACCCCCTGGCCTGGAGCCCTGCACTCACACTGTCTTCAAGAAACGACCTCCTTCTACTCCCACCACCTGCAAATTGTGTTAAGGGGGCTGCCCCGAATTCACACACACAGTCTTCTCCATCAGAAGGAACTTCCGTGTCTTGAAAGGTGGAGAAGGGGGATCCCTGGGTAGCTCAGAGGTTTAGCACCTGCCTTTGGCCCAGGGCTTGATCCTGGAGACCCAGGATCAAATCCTGCATCAGGCTCCCTGCATGGAGCCTGCTTCTCCCTCTGCCTCCCTCTCTCTCTCTCTGCCTCTCATGTATAAATAAATAAAATCTTAAAAAAAAAAAGAAAGGCGGAGAAGGAAAGCCAATGCATCTTATGTTGTCTTTTCTGTACCAATGGGATTGTGTGCTACTTGTTTTTTTTTAAGATCTTATTTATTATTTGAGAGAGAAGGAGACAGACAGGAGGGAGAGAGCACGAGCAAGGGAGCAGCAGAGGGAGAGGGAGAAGCAGACGCCCAGTGGAGCAGGGAGCCTGAGGCAGGACTCGATCCCAGGATCCCGAGATCATGACCCGAGCTGAAGGCAGCCTCTCAACCGACTGAGCCTCCCAGGCACCCCTACTTGCTTTTTTATCATTTGGTATTCAGATCGGTATTTGTCACAGGTTGGGTTTTTGGAAGCCAACGCTGAGACTGAAGTTGGGGTGCAAGCTATGTTTTAGGGATTGACACCTGAGAAAGGAATGAAGAAGAAGGTAGACGGGGCAGAGGGAGAAGGTAGACAGCTGTGCAGGCCCCACGAAGCTGCAGCCAACGCAACAGGGTCTCCGGGCCATTGGGCCTGGCCTGTTGGGGGTGTCTGCACCCAGTGGAGTGGGGCCTTCATAACCCCACGTGGCTCAGGCACAGGGGCCGGGCCACCCCAGTAGGGGTGTGACCTTGGGGGAGGTGGCATCTGCACAGATCACAGCCCCCACATGGGGCCCCACACGTCCTTACCCAAAGAAGGTGGAGGCAGGCTGCGGGGAATCCAGGTAGCTCACCTCTGTGTCCGCCACAGTGTTGCACTGTGTTGACCCAGGTATACTAAACACTTATGCGTTATTCATTCTTGTCCACGGAGAACATTCACTCTATTCATTCACCCATGCATTATCCATCCATTCGAAAAAGTACTTCCTGAGTGTCTACAGTATGCTGGATGCTCTCCTTTTTGCAGTGAACAAACTGACCAAAAACGCCAGATTCTTGTAGAATTTACATCCTGGCGGGTGACAGATGAACAAAATAAATGAGTGAAATCTACAGAAAACGTTACACGGTGATGAGTACGACAGAAGGAAATAGAGCAGGGACGTGAGATAGTCAGTTTTCAATAAGGCCATCAAGAGTAAGGTGTCAGTGTAGGCCTTATGGAAAGGTGAGGTCGGAGCAAAATTCACAAGTTGGTGAGATAGCAAGTCGTGAAGGGCTCCAGGAGGAAGAGGGCTCCAGCTGGGATCGAGTCCAGCATTGGGCTCCCTGCAGGGAGCCTGCTTCTCCCTCTGCCTGTGTCTCTGCCTTTCTCTGTGTGTCTCTCATGAATAAATAAATAAAACCTAAAAAAAAAATTAAAAAGGCACAGCAAATGCAAAGGCCCTGGGGTGGAAGAAAGTCTAGTATGCAAAAAGATCAACCATTTGGCAGAGATGCCAGAGATTTTATAGAGAAGTGAGCAACAGAGATGAGGAGTAGAGGAGTCACCAATCCTTCAGGGTCCTTACACTATTGTTAAGGATTTGTTTTTTTTTTTTTTTTTTTTTTTTTTTTTTTTTAGGAAGGATTTGTTTTTATCCCACATTATAGGGGCAGGCTGTGGAGGTGTCGGAGCAAAGGAGGGAACATGTTAACTGTAACCTCTCACCGGCCAGGGTGGAAACTGAGAGTCCTGGTAAGGGGCGGCTATGATACCCGGGTGAGGGGTGTGTGCCTGGGGGTGGCTCCGATTCTGAGTATGTTGCAAAGGTAGAGTCAACAGGATTAGGCTGATAAATTGTATGTGGGTTTTGTGTGTGTGTGCGTGCGCACACGCACACACACACACACACACACACACACACACTAGTTCTCCTTCCAGATCCTAAAATAAACTCTGAGTATTTCCCATAAATCGCTGACTCCTTAGGAAAAAACAGCTTTATCCCGGACTTTTGCGGTGCCAATGCCTGAAGATATGTCACGACCTTTTGTGCCTCTAATAATCGTGTGAGAGCAGAATTTGCCATCATGAGCAGAATGATTAAAAAACAAAAACAAAAAACCCCCACCTGTTAGCCCTGGTCATCGTGCAGAGTGTCCTCTGCATACCCCGCTGTGCTCTTGCTCAGTAAGCCGGTCCTCCCAAAGGCCGATTCCCTTTGCCAGTAACCTTCTTTACTTTTCCTAAATTATGCTTTCGCCTCTAAGACCTCTTTCATGGTTGACAAGCACGCTTCCCTGTGGCGCCTTAGCCCTCTCCCAGCACCTCAGCTGCTCAGGGTTTTGTTTTTTTTTGTTTGACCTGGTGCAGTGACCCAGAACCTCATGTCCGCAGCATCCAAGCCCTTAGGGTCGCCTTGACTTGCCACCGGCCATGACGTTATTACATGGGGGAGCTCTGCGGCTGCCCGACAGGCTGGGAGCCTGCAGTCTTGGTCCTCTGCCCCCACCGCAAAGGCCCATACCCATTTTCTCCCGTAACCGGAATCGATCACCTGCAAAGCAAAATTATCTCCTCCCCCACACTTGACAGTTATTTTGAGGAGCCCAGATCAGGCAGGTGTCAGTGGCATGTTCGAATTTCAACGGGACCAAGGCTGTTTTCCCTGAGCAGGTGGGTTCTTTCCTTGGGTGCTGGGAGCTCCAAAGTCCAACGATCCCAGATTGTGCGGATGAAGGGCAAGTGCTCTTTGGTGGAGGTGAGAGGAGATGCTGCCCTCCCTGTCCCTTGGTCATGATGTGGCCTTGGGGGAGATGGTACCATACTGGCCGCTGATGGGAGGTGCATACCCACCAGTGGCTCAGGCATGAGAGGTCAGGGACAGGTAGTAAAATAATATGTTTACCCCATTTCCAGCCCCCAAGCCCAGAGACAGCAATTTAATGTGTGTCTTTTCAGACCTATTTCTGTGCATATTTGTACACCTGTAAAGCAAACATAAACATATACGGATGTGGTAAGTTGAGTTTTGTGGGATTTTTTTAAATTTTTATTTATTTATGATAGTCACAGAGAGAGAGAGAGAGAGAGGCAGAGACACAGGCAGAGGGAGAAGCAGGCTCCATGCACCGGGAGCCCGACGTGGGATTCGATCCCGGGTCTCCAGGACCGCGCCCTGGGCCAAAGGCAGGCGCCAAACCACTGCGCTACCCAGGGATCCCTAGTTTTGTGGGATTTTTTTACACAATTTTTTCTCCATTATCATATGTCTGCCTAAATATGGGTCTGGAGGGTTTTCCCATGCCACTGCCCACGGCCCTCCGTTTAAAAGCCATGCAGTGCTCCAGAGCATACACGTGCCAGACCCTATGTGATGACTCCCTTGGTGATGCATTTTTGAGATGCAACATCTTGGACTTTTGTAAATCATGCTAAAGTGAACAGGCCCATATATGCCTGTCTGTGCTAAGAAGCAAATAATTGCTCTTGGTTACACATCCAGAAGCAAAATGAACAGAAACACCAATCTTAAAATTTTAAAGTGTATGGATACGGCCAGGGTGCTCTAAAAAGACATGACCAATTCATTTTCTCCCCACTGCGTAGGAGGATATTAATTTATCCGCACCTTCACCGACAAACCTGTAAATTTTCATCAATATGATGTTCAAGAAATATCTTCTGTCTTATTTCAATTAGCACCTAACTGGTGGCTGGTTTGGAAGAAGCAAAGCTTTGCATTACATTTTAGGTTTAGAAACTGTCAGAAGCTCTTTTATTTAATTAAAGCTTATTATGAGCAACCACAACTGGGAGACACATGTGCATCAGTTATTCTAAAACAGTATGTACACTTGCAGAGCGCCTGGCTGGCTCAGTCCATACAGTGTGTGACTCTTGATCTCGAGGCTGCGAGCTCAAGCTCCATGTTGGGTGTAGAGTTTACTTTAAAAAATAAATAAATAAAATCCTTAATATAAAATAAATAAAATAAAATAAAATAAAATAGGGGTACCTGGGTGGCTCAGTGGGTTTGCGTGTCTGCCTTCAGCTCAGGTCATGATCTCAGGGTCCTGGGATCGAGCCCCACATTGGGCTCCCTGCTTAGGGAAGAGTCTGCTTCCTCTGAGGGAGCTCAGAGGGATCTCCCTCTGCCCCTCCTGTCCTCGTGCTCCCTTTCTAGCTCTGCTCTCTCTCAAATAAATAATCTAAAAAATAAAAATAAAAATAAATCAGTAGACTTGCATTAGATGCTATCCTGAATTTTTAGAGTATGTGAAATAAGGGATTGTGTTTCAGGTGCTTTAAAGGAATGTTTTTAAGTGAATTCATTTAAAATTAGGTCTCCAGGGATTAACAATAAGTATACTTGGAGAAAATGACTATTTCCCTTTTTTGGCAATGCATTATGACTTCCCACTGTTATCGAAATATTTCTCACAAAACTTGATGTCCATAGAAACAGAAAGATTTACACTTTCTACAGGAAAAGGCAAGCCTCTGGGTACAATGATTTGATAAGAGAATATTTATCTCTTTACATTAAATGGCTAAAAAGCCATAGAAAAGAAATCCATCACAACCCTCAAAGCAGGGTTGAATTTAATCTCATGTGGAGACACTTGCCTGACCAGAGTGTTCACAAATAATTGTTTGTTTGTTTAGCTCCATGGGTTGTAAATACCCAAGTTCTCAGAATAAAGCACTGATAACATAGCATCACTATTTTTTTCCTTTTATAAAGGAAGACTTTTGGTTTCTGACTTCAGATTCTCCTTTTCTCAAAGATGGGAGCTTGCATTATTCTGTTTCCATACAAGAGGGAGTTTCTCTTCAAGAATAATGCTTTTAAAGACGCCTGGGTGGCTCAGTGGTTGAGTGTCTGCCGTGGGCTCAGGTCCTGATCCTGGTATCCCAGGATCGATTCCCGCATCAGGCTCCCTGCATGGAGCCTGCTTCTCCCTCTGCCTGTGTCTCTGCCTCTCTCTCCCTCTCCCTCTCTCTCTCTCTCTCTCCTCTCTGTGTATTCTCATGAATAAATAAATAAAATCTTAAAAAAAAAAGAATAATGTTTTTATTTCCATAAGCTTTCCCTCTATATGATTTGGATGCACTCCTTTAAGGACACAATTACCCACCACTTATTTTGGTGCATTTCACCTTTTATCCTATGTGACATCCACCCCACCCCATTTCATGCTTTTCATCTGAAAGTCTCTTTTGTCACGTTTCACCTGTTCAATTTTTATCAGCATTTGTCTAGAATATATTTCCCTGTCTTTATTCAACATGTTTGTGTTGCTTTGTCTTAAATATATGACCATGAAAGAAAAGAAAAGAAAAATAAGTATACGGCCATGGCTTATAAACAGCATGTAACTGGATTTCTTTAACCCAATCTAAGAGTTTACATCATTTGTTGGGAGCAGCTCAGGACAAGAGGCTCTTAACCTACAAAAATAGACATATTAGCCTGTCAGTAGATCTGTCCACAGAGACCTGGCAGGCCAGAAAGGACTAGCATAATATATTCAGGGTGCTAGGTGAGAAAAATATGCAGCCCAAAAAACCTTATCCAGCTAGAATGTCATTGAAAATAGAAGGAGAGATAAAAAGCTTCCAGGACAAACAGAAACTAGAAGAATTTGTGATCATCAAACCAGCTCTACAAGAAATATTAAAAGGGATCCATTAAGCGAAGAGAGAGCCCAAAAGTAACATAGACCAGAAAGGAACAGAGACAATATAAGGAAACAGTAACTTTAGTGGCAATACAATGGCACTAAATTCATAACTTTCAATAGTGACTCTGAATGTAAATGGGCTAAATGCCCCAATCAAAAGACAGGGTATCAGATTGGATGAAAAAGCAAGACTCATCGATATGCTGTCTGCAAGAGGCTTATTTTAGACACAAAGACACCTCCAGATTGAAAGTAAGCAGGTAGAAAACCATTTATCATGCTGATGATATCAAGAGAAAGCTGGGGCAGTGATCCTTGTATCAGACAAATTAGATTTCAAACCAAAAACTAATAAGAGATGAGGAAGGACACTATATCATAAATAAAAGGATCTATCCAACAAGAAGATCTAACAATTGTAAATACCTATGCCCCTAACTATGGGAATAGCCAGGTATATAAGCCAATGAATAACAAAATTAAAGAAACACATAGATAATAATATGGTAATAGCAGAGTTAAACCCATTCATATTTATTATAATGATCAACATATGTGGATTTATTCCTGCCATATAATTTCACATTTTCAATCTACCATATTCTTTCCTTTTTTTTTCTTCCTTTCCTGGCTTTTGACAGATTTGTTGTTGTTTTCCTTCTTGCATTTTCTTTCTCATGATGGTTTAGAAGCTATGCATCTTGTTTCCATTCTTTCAAAGATTATCTTCAAAATAGCTCTCTGGAAATATGTCATATCTTATATCCCTACATGGTACTCTGAAATGCATGGTGATTGGACTGAGCATGGGCCTTTTTTGTTCCATTATGCAGATAATTTGCTGGATCCTTTGCAGTTGAGATCTATGCTGCTGAGCTCTGGGGAATGCTTTTTCTTTTTCTTTTTTTCTTTTTAAAAGATTTTATTTATTTCTTTGAGATAGAGCCAGAGAGAACATGAGTGGGGAAAGGCAGATGCTTCACTGACTGAGCCACCCAGGTACCTGAGGAATGCTCTATTGGTATTTCTCTTTTCATTGTTTTGTATTGTCAAAGCACTTGTGCATAAATTCAGTAGGACAGAGTAAAAAAATATATGTATATTATAACCAAAATTAATGACAGAAGAAGAACCAGAAGGTAAAAGTTGGGGAAATTGCTCAGAAGCAGACCAAAAAGAAGCATTTTTAATAGCTAGTTACAAGATAAAGGATGCTCATTGTCACCAATTCTTTGTGAAGCTGTACTAAATGGTGCAGAAAGACAGGACAAATAAAACATACAGGGATTAGAACAGAAATAAAGTTGCCATCACCAGCAAATGATAGGATTGTCTACTTTAAGGATATTTATTTATTTGTTTATTTGTTTATTTATTTTAAGTAGGCTCCACACCCAGTATGGAGTCCCACATGGGGCTTGAACTCATAACCCTGCGATCAAGACCTGAACTGAGATCAAGAGTGGGCCGCTCAACCAGTGAAGCCAGCCAGCCATACTATTCCCCAGTATTGTATACTTTAAAAAAAAATCTCAGAGAATCAGTAGGCAAATGATTAAATTCTATAAATGACAAGGTTCATATTTTCAAATCTCCACTTTTCAAAGTTATGTTGGATGTCTACAAACCTTTCCAGTTTGGATGCCAGTGGGGTAACTGGCTGTTGGTAAGGGCTGTGCAGGCAGCGACTGGATTGGGCAGGTGTTAGACAAGGTAGAGCGTGACATTGGGCTTCATGTCACCTCTTTCCCTAGGAAGACCTAGTGAATTATGACATTGATGTCTCCTGGCATGCCTTGCCCCCCTCATTTTTTAAAAGATTTTATTTATTTATTCATGAGAGACACAGAGAGAGAGAGAGGGGCAGAGACACAGGCAGAGGGAGAAGCAGGCTCCATGCAGGGAGCCCGACGTAGGATTCGATCCCAGGACCCCAGGATCAGGCCCTGGGCTGAAGGCGGCGCTAAACCACTGAGCTCCCCAGGCTGCCCTCCCTCCTCATTTTTTAAATTAATGATGTATTTGTTATTTATTTTAGAGAGGAGGGGGAGGGAGAGGGAGAGAGAATCTCCAGCTGACTGGCCACTGGGTGTGGAGCCTGACGTGGGGCTTAATCTCATGATCCTGAGATCATGACCTGAATGGAAATCAAGAGTCAATGCTCAACCCACTGAGCCACCCGGGTGCCACCCCTGCCCCCAATTTTTATATAATCGAAAAAGATTGTCATTTCTTTCATGGCTTGTGGGTTTCTAGTCTTGCTTAGAAAGAGCACCCCATTTCAATTTTGTACATTCTCCTCAATTTTGTTCCAACGTATTTTTTAAAGATTTTTATTTTTAAGTAATCTCTTCACCCAACATGGGGCTAGAACTCACGAGGCCAAGATCAAGAGCCACATGCTCCACCAACAGAGTCAGCCGGGTGCTCCTGTTCCAATATTTTATAATGATTAATGTTTATATTTAAATAATCAATCCATCTGGAGTTTATCATTTCTGTGTAGTGTGTGAAATAGAAATCTGGCTTGGTTTTATTCCAAATGAAAAACTGATTTATAAACTATATTATGCTTTATGTTTTCTCCCAATGAATTGAAATAAGACTTCTGTTAAGTTCCTAACTATATTCATATATATTTCTGGCCCGGGAATCTGTTCTACTGATTTAGTTTCTCTTCTTGTGCTCGTGTAATACTGATTTGATTTCAACAAATTTAGAATAAGTTATCTGAAAGGAATCTATTCAAAACCCCCCACCCAGCCACACTTGCAGACAAAATGCAAAGGTGTCTACCCCTGGCCCTAATGCTCAGTTTTCCCAGGTCATGGTGCCCTACGTTCTTAGAAAGTAGACCCAGCTACAAAACATATTCCTCTCTAGCCTGACCACAACCCGCGACTGGACAAACCCCTTGAAGACCTGTCACCTCTTGCTCTTCCTGGCCAAGAGTAGACCCCTCCCCACTGTCACCCCCTTCCCATGGGTGCAGCTGCAACCCTCTCACATCCTTAAAGACCCCTAAAAAGGCCCAGGCGGACAGGAACACAGGGCCAACATTTCTCTTGATGTCTGGCCCGTCTCCTCCCTTGGAGAGCAAATCGACTCTGCCCTGCTTGTTGGTCTACTCTCGGTGTAATTCTTTGCCACTCACATTGCTGGCCAACCTGACATCATCTCTTACAATTTTTTAAGCGTAAAATTACATATATACTTAGGCTTTTATTCTTCTATGTGAACATTAGCATCATTTTATCCTGCCCTCCCCCCAAAACTGTTGGCATTCAGGTCAAAGTCTCATTATGTTTCTCTATCATTTCTCCAGTTGGCATTTACAGACCACCCCACCCCACAACAACGGCAGAAGATACATCATTTTCAAGTGTGGGGGGAACTTCCACCAAGATAGATAATTTCATGGATCACAAAACAAACTTGACGGATTTAAGCAAGTTGAAATTTTACAACGTATGTCCTCAGATAATAATGGAATTAAGCCAGGAGACAATTAGATAGAAAACAAAAAGAGAATTTAAAAATCTTCACCCAAAAGTTACACATTTCTAAATAATTCATGGGTCAAAGAGAAAGTCTCAAGAAAAATCAGAAATTATTTTAAACTGAACTACAATTAAAATACAACAGATCAAAATTTGTGGGATGCAGCTAAAGAAATACTTAGAATTTTATAACATAGAATGTTTATATTTTAAAAAGAAAAAAAGGTCTTGGAGTACCCAGCTGGCTCAGTAAATAGAACTTGCAACTCCTGATCTTGGGGTTATGAGTTTGAGCCCCTCATCTAGTATAGAGTTTATTTAAAAATAAGATTTTTTTAAAAAGAAAGGGAAAAGGTCTTAAATCAACAACCTAACATCCCACCTTAAGAAATTAGGAAAAGAACAAAACAAACCAAGAACAAGTGGAAGAAAATAAAGAAAGGAAAGAACATAAATAAATTACATTGAAAGCAGAAAAACAATGGAGAAAATCAATGAAACCAAAAGTGTGTTCTTTGAAAAGATCAACATTATTGATAAACCTTCAGCAGGACCGACAAAGAAAAAAAACAGGGGAAAAAAACAAAAATTACTAGTACCAGGAATAAAAGAGGGAATGTCATGTTGGACTGTGAAGAGATTAAAAGGACAATAAAGAAACATTATATGGAAAACTCTACGCCAAAATTTTAGCGACTTCAGTGAAATGGGGCAATTCTCCCAAAACCACAAACTATCAAAACTTACCTAAGATAAATTAAATCAAATGAATAGTCCTATGACTATTAAAGACACTGAATTTATTGCTTAAAATCTTCCCCAGGGGCACCCCCAGTGGCTTAGTGGTTTAGCACCGCCTGCAGCCCAGGGCATGAACCTGGAGACCCGGGATCGAGTCCCATGTTGGAGCCTGCTTCTCCCTCTGCCTGTGTCTCTCATGAATAAATAAAATGTTTAAAAATACATAAATAAATAAATAAATAAATAAATAAATAAATAAATAAACAAACAAATAAATAAATAAAACAAAATAAAATAAAAATAAAACCTTCCCCAAAAGAAATATCCAGCCTAGGTACCTTACCTAGAGAAGTCTACCAAACACTTCAAGAAGAAACAACACCAATTCTCTGGAATCTCTTCCAGGAAAACAGAAGAGGGCAAAACACTTCCCGATTCATTTTATTAGGCTAGCATTTTCCCTGCTGCCAAAACCAAAGATAATACAAGCAGACTATAGATCGGCATTTCTCATGACCATGCATCCTCAACCAAATATTAGCAACACGAATCTAGCAATATATAGAAAGGGTCATGGGCTACAACCAAGGGAGACTTTCCCAAGGATGCAAGGCTCAATGTTCAGAAATCGATCAAGGCAATCCACCATATTAACGGTCTAAGAAGAAAATCCACATAACTGTACCAATTCATTCAAAATAGTCACGAGACAAAATTCAATGCCCATTCATGTTTTTGTTGTTGTTGTTGTTGTTGTTGTTGTTTTTAAAGAAGACTCTCAACAAACCGATAGAAGGGAATTCCTTCAACCTGATGAAGGGCAGCCACACTAGTATTTCATCCCATTGTCTTCGGACAAACTCTCCTGGATTTTTCTTTCCTATACATTTTGCTCTAAGATTGGTCTTAACTCCAGGTCTTAAATCCAGTCTAGACCAGAGCGAAGCTTTGGGCAGCACAACTCAGGATCTGCAAGAATGGGGCTGTAGCAGATACCCCAAGGCTTTCCTCAGATCCCTTCCAGATCCTTTCACTCTTGCTCTTCACGGCCACAGCCAACACCTGTGTCTCTTTGTCAGAAGATGGGCCCCCGGCTATGGGGACATGCTGCATCTGGGCACACAGAGAGCAGGAAGTACCTTGGGATCTCCATGCTTGCCAACCAGTGGCCATCGGGTACAAGAGTAGAAGTGCTCCAGAGCCTTGCTCCTGGCTGGGGAAGCTTTGAGATGGGACAGGTCATTGGGACTGAGCTAGTTACACGACCACCACCACTGGCACAGGACTGGCACAGGACTGTGCTCAAGATAACCCTTCACATTTCCCAGCAAGTTGCTTTCACAAGAGTCCCACCTTGGGGTCATCTTGGGCCACAGCCTGGTGTGACCTCCACATCTTCCTCATCCCACTTCCCCACCTGTTTCCCTTGGAACATTTTCTAACAAACCACTTTCACAAAGATCCTCAGTGCGGGGCCTGCTGCTGGTGAACCTAGGACAGGAGTCATGGGCTATTCTCCCCACTGAGCCTCAGGGTTGGGGCAAAGGAGAGAGGAATTTGAGGAAGAAGCCCATGATCTGGTACCATTGCGGCTGGCGGTCAAGATGCTCCTCACAGCAGGCCTCCAATATGGCCAATAGGGTCTGTTGGGGTGTCCCCGAGACTCTTATGGGACCCTCTCAGGGACTATGGCAGTCCCTCATGAGAACAACAAATTCTCTGGCTACCCTCTGATGGCCACCATCAGCTCCTGCCCCAGGGTCTCCTTCAGCCTCCTTCTGCCACAAATTCCTCTTCAGCAGGGTCCTCCCTGTATGACTCCAGCCTGGTGTCCGTGGAGTCCACCAGGCTCACAGGTTCCCTGAAATCCTTACCCCAGCAGACAACCAAGTGCAGCCTGACTCTCTGATGCACAGGGCAGCTCCAGCCCTCATTCTTTACCCTTCAGATGTCTCCTGTCAAGGGTGAGTGTCTTTCCCCATGATTGCCCTCAAAACTCCTGAAAGTCTCCCCTAAAGCTCTTCCTATCCCTCTCGAATAGCCATCACAACAGTGTCTGCTGCTTACCTACCATGTGGCCTGAGAACGACATGCCTTTCTCCCTTGCAGACACCCCATCTCTACTGTGGTTCCCTTTGGACCCCAGCATCTGGCTAATGGGTTGTAAAGAAACATTTCCCTCCTCCAAAGACTTGAATCTCTTGCCATATCTAAGAATTTCCTTGAAATAAGCCCCTTAACTCCCTAGTCCTCTATTATAGGGGCTGGAAAGAGTGGTGGCAGCTTGTTTTGCCGCCTCTTGGTAAATCCTCCCTAGATGTGTCCGGCTCCCCCTCTGGTTTAAAGGCATGGCGTCATCAACCATCATTCTCAGCTTTGGGAACGCAGCCACATTTCAATAAAAACAGGAAAAGTATCATTTAATCTCTCATGTGGCCGTGTCGCTTTTCTCGCTTCCTTAATTGGGCTTTGCCAAGGTTTTATTTATCACGTGAGAGTTTTGGTAAACAGATTTTTGCTAAGAGAGTAGAAAAGACGAGCTACAGACTTGGAGAAATATTTGCAGTCCACACACCCAACAAAAGGCCAGCGTCTAGAACACATAGAGAATTCTCAGAACCCATGGGACCCCTGGGTGGCTCAGTGGTTTGGCGCTTGCCTTCAGCCCAGGGCGTGATTCTGGGGTCCCAGGATCGAGTCCCACATCGGGCTCCCTGGATGGAGCCTGCTTCTCCCTCTGCCTGTGTCTCTGCCTCCCTCTCTCTCTGTGTCTCTCATGAATGAATAAATAAAAAATCTTAAAAAAAAAAAAAAGAATTCTCAGAACCCCACTCAGTCAAGAGATGACTAATGTGGGCTTTAGTGTCTTCTGCTGCTGTATTCGCTTATTACTTTGACGCCAGGAGGTGCTCAGATATATTTATTGAAAGAAATTATTCTAAATGCCCCCAAAAATACTTTCTTAGCTTTTCAAATAAATTTACTCAACTATAATTATACAATGATATATTAAAAAAAAAAAAAAGAATTCTCAGGACGCCTGGGTGGTCAGCGGTTGGGTGTCTGCCTTTGGCTCAGGACATTGATCCCGGAGTCCCGGGATCGAGTCCCACATCGGGCTCCCTGTGTAGAGCCTGGTTCTCCCTCTGCCTGTGTCTCTGCTTCTCTGTGTGTGTCTGTCTCTCATGAATAAATAAAATCTTGAAAAGAAAAGAATTTTCAAAATCCAGAAAAACGAAAGAATCCAATTAGAAAAATGGGCAAAAGACACAAAGTGACATTTCTCCAAAGAGCATATGCAGATGGCAACTGAGCCTATGAGACAATGCGCAATGTCATCAGCCACCAGGAAGTGCAAATGAAAACCACAGTAACCTACCACTACACACTTAGCAAAAGAGCTAAAATTTTAAAAATTACTGCTAGCAGTCAAACGCAAGTGAGGCTACAGAAAAATGAGAATCATTCTCATGCTGGTGGTCAGGTTATGAATTGGGGTGCCCACTCTGGGAAACAGTTTAGCACTTTCTTCTGGAAACAAGCAACCAATCCCTCAAAAGACATCCTCCTTTTGCACATTTATCCCCAAGAAAAGAAAATTTGTGTGCATAAATGTTCACAGCAGCTTTATTTGCAAGAGTCAAAGCCCAGAAACAACCCCGGGACCTGCAGGGTATATGGTTAGACAAACCGTGGACGTCGATCCCACGGAATACCACTCAACAATAAAGAGAGTGAGCTACTCACACATGTAACAGCTTGAATGCATCTCTAGGGAATTGCGGTGAGTGAAAAAAGCCGATCCCACATGGTTACACACGATATGGGTTCCGTTTTTACAACATTCTTGAAATTACAAAGTCATCGAAATAGAGAACATACGAGTGGCTGTCAAGGTTTGGGAGTCAGGCAGGGGGCGGGCTGGGGCACAGGGGGAGGCATGGTTATGAGGGCGCAGCCCTAGGGACCCTCTCGGTCAGGACCTTGACTGGGTCAATGTCAACAGTCTGGTCATGGTCAAATTCTACCACAGTTTTGCAAGATGTCACCCTTGGGAGGAATTGGGGGAAGGTTACATGGGGCCTGTCCATGTTCCTCATGCACCTGCATGCACCTCCAATTACCTAACCATAAGAGTTTAATTTAAAAAAAAAAAGATGTATTTTTTTATTATTATTATTTTAGAGAGAGAGAGGGAGAAGTAAACTCCCCACTGAGCTCGGAATCCCACAACCCAGGGCTCCATCCCGTGACCACGAGATCATGACCTGAGCCCAAAGTCAGACACTCAACCACTGAGCCACCCAGGCGCCCCTTCAGTCTTTAGTTTTTAGTTATAAAAACAAGAGGTTGTACATTTTCCTCTGAGCCCGGCTTTTTGCTATGTCCCATAGGTCTTGATGTATTTCTTTCTTTTCTGGGTAATTTTCACCTTGAATCTGGTGATACAGGAAAGCAGCTCTTCATTTACAAACAGCTAAGACGTGTTTGTTCTCTTTTTGTTCTTTATATATGATTTTAATGTAGTTGTATCTCAGAGAATGAAACCTTAAAAATCTCTCCTTTTGGGGGCACCTGGCTGGCTCAGTCAGTGGAGTATGCAACTCGATCTTGGAATCATAGATCGAGTTAGTAGAGATTACTTTAAAAATAAAATAAAATAGGGGATCCCTGGGTGGCTCAGTGGTTCAGCGCCTGCCTTTGGCCCAGGACGCGATCCTGGAGTCCCGGGATCAGGTCCCGCGGCAGGCTCTGGGCATGGAGCCTGCTTCTCCCTCTGCCTGTGTCTCTGTCTCTGTCTCTCTATCATGAATAAATAAATAAAAACTTTTAAAAAAATAAAGAAGATAAAATAAAATAAAATCCCAACATAAGCATTTTTTAAAATCTCTCCTTTTTGCCTGTGTTCTTCCTTTGATTGCTGTGGCACAACTACTTCTAAAAGCGCGGTATAAGCAACTTTTCATTTTTGCTTATTATTATTATAGGAAGCTGTTGGCTTCCACTGCATTGTTCATCTTTCAGAGACAGTTTGACTTTACTGAATGTTCTTCTTACAACAGAACATTAGTGTGTCACTCTAATAACTCGAAAGAACAGAAAATTATGCTTATTGTCATTTTCTTTTTTTTTAAGATTTTATTTATTTATTCATAGAGACAGAGAGAGAGAGAGAGAGAGAGAGAGAATGAGAGGCAGAGACACAGGCAGAGGGAGAAGCAGGCTCCATGCAGGGAGCCCGACATGGGACTCGATCCAGAGTCTCCAGGATCACGCCCTGGGCTGCCGGCGGCGCTAAACCGCAGCGCCAGTGGGGCTGCCCTATTGTCATTTTCATTTTATTTTTGTCTTACTTTTTTCCCCCCATCTTGTCTTTGATACAGAGGCACCTTGGATACAACTGATGAGTCATATTGATACCTTTTTTTTTTTTTTAAAGAAATTTCTTGGGACGCCTGGATGGCTCAGTGATTGAGCGTCTGCCTTCGGCTCAGAGTCAGGATGTGACCCCGGCGTCCTGGGATTGAGTCCCGCATCGGGCTCCCTGCAGGGAGCCTGCTTCTCCTTCTGCCTGTGTCTCTGCCTCTCTTTGGGTGTATCACGAATAAACAAATACTTTTTTTAAAAATTAAAATTAATGGGATCCCTGGGTGGCACAGCGGTTTGGCGCCTGCCTTTGGCCCAGGGCGCGATCCTGGAGACCCGGGATCGAATCCCACGTCGGGCTCCCGGTGTATGGAGCCTGCTTCTCCCTCTGCCTATGTCTCTGCCTCTCTCTCTCTCTCTCTCTGTGTGACTATCATAAATAAAAAAATTTGGGGGATCCCTGGGTGGCGCAGCGGTTTGGCGCCTGCCTTTGGCCCAGGGCGCGATCCTGGAGACCCGGTATCAAATCCCATGTCGGGCTCCCGGTGTATGGAGCCTGCTTCTCCCTCTGCCTATGTCTCTGCCTCTCTCTGTGTGTGTGACTATCATAAATAAATAAAAATTTAAAAAAAATTTTTTTAATTAAAATTAAAAAAATAAAAAGCCTGGAGAGAGCCCAGTGTAACCACTGAAAGGATCCCATGAGGCAGCGGTCACTTTCAGACACCAGGGTTCCAGGGAAATATCTCAAGAAAGCACAGGGGGTGGGGAGGAGTTCACAGGATCAGGCCTCAGGGTAGGGTCAGATCTCTTGGCAAGCAGCATCCCGGAAGCTAGAAAATACAGAGCAAGGCCTACAGAGCAGTGAGGGAGCATATTTGCCACCCCATAGCCTATATTCCCACAAATGACCAACCGATCTTTCAAAAACACATCCTTCCCCTATACGCTTTTCTAGAAAGCTAGAGAGGATGCTTTAGCAAAACAAGAGAATAAACAAAGAAAGAGGAAGGCAAGGATTCAGGGAAGAGAGGGTCCAACCCAGGAGAAAGAGAGGAGACCAGAAATTACGCAGGATAAGTGGGAAGTCCCAGCATAAAGGCTCTGCCAGGGGACCCTGGGTGGCTCAGTGGTAGAGCATCTGCCTTCGGCTAAGGTTGTGATCTCAGGGTCCTGGGATGGAGTCCCGCATCGGGTTCCCAGCAGGGAGCCTGCTTCTCCTTCTGCCTGCTTCTCCCTCTGCCTGTGTCTCTGCTTCTCTGTGTGTGTCTCTCATGAATAAATAAATAAAATCTTGGGGAAAATAAAAAAGACTCTGCCAGCCGGCTCTGCAGCAGCTCCAAGGGCATGAATGGAGGCCCCAAGCCTGGCAGGCAGGTGGCAGTGGGGGTATAAGGGGTGCACAGAGCAGATAGACAATGAACCGCTGGGTCCTGAACTCCAGGACCCCACCCAGGCCCCGTATGAAACCCCCCTTGGGCCCTAGCAACATCTTTGCATGGTCCTAAACCTTGGTAAATCATGAGAATAAAAGTTATTTTAACGACAATCAATTCTGGTGACTAGTGTCCCTTCACCCTCCTTTACACTGTCCTCTGGGTCAGGTGGCTTTTTCTCAACAAGCTAAGAAGTCAGGCAGGAAATCCATTTGCCCTGAGTATGCTGGGGGACACGAGTGTGTGGTTTGCAGTCACAGCGTGCATCCCTCTGTTGGTCCATAAGCGATGGCTCTTGGGGTGCCTCTGTCAGCGGCGCTGTGGACTCACTGGGGGAGCAGCTGACATCAGTAAGAACAAGGAGGCCACGATTACCTTTCTCTTCTCTCTCTGGAAGGTCACCTGACATCTTCGTCACATGCAGAAGCAAACGGTGAGTCTTGTACCAAGAAGATAGGGAAAATGAATTTTCAAGGTATGTTGGAAGATGACTACAAATATTTTATTATTTTTGAGGACTGTGTGATATTTGTGGCAGCTTCCAGCTTTTTAAAGTTGTGGGGCATACTCTGGTTTCTCTTCAGATCATATAAATCTTTCACCTTTTACTAAAGTTGTGGGGCAGGTTCCAATGTAAGTAAATATTAACTGTTATGCTTTTGTGTTCATAATGTTATTTTTTAATTTTTTTAAAGAAATCTTTTTTTTTTTTAATTTATGATAGTCATACAGAGAAAGAGAGAGAGAGAGGCAGAGACACAGGCAGAGGGAGAAGCAGGCTCCATGCACCAGGAGCCTGACATGGGATTCGATCCCAGGTCTCCAGGATCATGCCCTGGGCCAAAGGCAGGCGCCAAACCGCTGCGCCACCCACGGATCCCTATAATGTTATTTTTTAAAAAAAAAAAAAAGATCTTTTCATTCGAGAGAAAGAGAGAGAGTGCAGCGGGGAGGGGCAGCAGGAGGGGGAAAGGGAATCTTAAGCAGACTCCCCGCTGAGCACAGAGCCTGATGCAATCCCACGACCCTAAGGTCATGACCTGAGCCAAAACCAAGAGTCAGATGCTTCACCGAAGGAGCCACCCAGGTGCCCCCATAAAGTTATTTTTAAGGAGGGCTCCTCAAAACTGTGTATGCTTCAGGCCCCATAAAATGTGCATTCACCCCTATGGCTCTAGGAAAGAAGTAGAGCTGAGATCCTCGTTACATAACCAGTCAACATGTGTAGAAATTTAGATTCAGGCCTTTTATAGTCAAGGATAATTTTGCAATATGCAATGGATGATTTCGTTCAAGGCGTATGAAGAAAAAAATGTTTAAGTGAAACAATTATTAACTTCAGAGGAAATAGAAGTTGTGCAAGAAAGAGATATCCGTTTGCATGTATTATTCCTGGTAATAAATCTCTTTAATAAATCACACCTACGTACACATCCACACCCTGCTGGTTCTTCGGAGAGCCCTGACTAGTTCAATGGCCACGAGATAGTTAACTCTGGGAGAAGTGGGAGGCCTGAGGAGCATCCCCGCGTGTGTGTGAGACAGAGAAACATTTTTTTTACTAATAGTAGGTACTGATTGTGTAGTAAAAATAAAACAACAAATCTGAATTGTCTAAAGAGCCTCTTATTATCAGCTTCAGAATGATTTTGCAAGGTGCAATGTGGCCACTATGGAGGTGGCTCGTGACACCCAGTGCTGTTAGGAGTCCAGAAAAGGAGGTCCCACTGCAGACAGGGCACAGCACCCTGGACCCCCCTTCCCTTAGTGAGCATTTTCCACAGGCTGGGCAGTGGGGCCATCGCCCCCAGGGTTGCGGGGAGCACCGTTGTTCCCCGAAGCCTCTTCTGCAGGAAATCCCACAGGGGTGGGGGGAGTTGTTCCCCAGGCCCTCTGCCCCCACCCACGGCCTCCAGCAGAGCATCTGTGCTCCAAACCCCCCCCACCCCCCCCCCCACTCCCCCCCCCCCCCCCCCCCCCCCCGCCTCCCTGACCTGCATCCCTCAGGATCAGTCTCAAGGAGCAGCCGTCAAGGACTAAATGTGTCTCTTCAGGAACCCCCCTCCCCTTTGCTCCCCACATCTCCCAGTCCTGAACGACCAGTTCACACAATTCCAAGTACTTGCATCTTCTCTCCGTACCCTGCCGAGCGGGCTCCACATTATAACCAGAACAGTGACTTGCCAAAGGAGGCAGGACTGCAGTGTCTCTGGGGGTCCCAGATGCTTACGGCCCCCCCTCCACTGTGCCCCAACCCCCCTCCACCTCTGTTTTTCCTTCCTTTGAAACCCCCAGCGGAGAGCTGGGAGCGGGGCGGGGGGGCGGGCTCCTAACCCGTCACGTTCCGCCTCATCTCGCACACCCAGCGCTGCACCTGCTTGCAGAAGTTGTCATTCCAGCGGCCGTTGGCCCGGACTTCAGCACAGTCTTCGCCTCCGCCCACCTCGTGGCCCTGCCAGTCGTCTGGCTGGGTGGCCGCCCAGTTCCTAGGAAGGCAGGGTATTGCTCGAGCTCTGGCCCCTACCCCCACAACTCTCAGCCCCCACCTGAGAAGAGCACAGCCGAGGAGGAAGGGTCCCGGGAGTGGATGCTGCAGCCTTGAAGGGACAGGCTTGGGGAATTTGGGCCCCAAGGGAAGGATGGGCAGGGACAGGGGCAAAAGACTGGGTGGCTGTCCCCAGGCCAAACTAACAAAGCGGAGGGGGAGCCACTTACTTGTAGCTCTGCTGATAGTCGGTGCCGTCCACCCATCTCCAGGAGCCATCACTGTCAGTGAGACCTATCCAGGTATCGAAGGGGTTCGTGTGTTGTAGGATGAACTTCTGGAAGACAGGTGGGGAGGAAGGTTCTAATCCTCTGAAGCTCGAGCAGACAGTAGCTGTGGCTGCCTCCACCAGGCCCAGCTCCATCCATCCCCAGGCTGAAGCCTCAGCTCCCTACACAACTGTTCCTGCTTTTTCTTCTGGAACAGGAGTTAGGGTTTAGAGGACTTTGCGGGGCTAAGACTCGGTGTGAAGTGCTTTACGAAGATGATCTTATTCGATCCTTAGAAAGCTCTCTAAATCGGGTACCCCGGTGATTCGCACTTCGCGTGTGAGATCCGGGGACTCGCAGTAGTCCGGCAGAGCCCAGAAAGTCTAGGGCCCGCCCGGGTTTGTGACCGCTGCCCCCTGACCCGACGCCCCACCTCATTCCCAGCTCTCAGCTGCCACCCCAACCCTCATCCTCTGCTGTCCTCTGCCCACCACCTTAAATTCTTGGAATCCTGACTCTGGCCCCTGCCCCTGTTGCCCCCATGGAACTCAATGCCCGTTCAGGATCTCGGTGTCACTCCCCTCTCAGGGGCATGGGTCCCTGCTCCTGCTTCTCTACATAGCTGTCACTTCTAGAGTTTTGCCAGGCTCTGGAGCCTCCAAGCTTGGACCCACGACCCAGAGCCCCACTCCAACTTGGCTACATGGGGTCCAAGATCTGGGCTGGAAATAGGAGGCTGCTCAGGGTGCATGGGCAGGGACTGGGGAGAAATTGGCCCTGAGACAGCTCCCCCAGACTCATACACCCCCCCTAGGTCAATAGACAACCCCCACCCTGCCAGTGGCCTTCTCTTTACAGATGGGACTTAAGCCTCATGGTTTGGGAGGGTGACAGAGGGAAGGTGTGGAGGAAGGAAACAGAGGGGTAGCTGGACTAACATACCCGCTTCACTCTTCCCTCAGCGAGTGGAGGGTCTACGACCCCATTTGGAGGGAAATTTCTTAATTCCATTAGCTTCCTAGATACCCAGTAATGATTGCAGACCACCCCCTGCGAGCACAGGTATGGCGGTGCCCTCAAATTCCAGAATCCTGCAAACCAGACAATGTTCTGTGTTGGAGGAGTGGCGCTCAGAGGCTGCGGGGCTGCCTCACAAATTCACATGAGTCAACAGAGCTGGAGGCAAAGTGCTGGAGCCCAGGTATTCTATTCGCTGCCACCTGCTGCACCGTCCCCTCTTCCCACCACGGCCGGAAGCTGAATAACTGAACGGAACACAAATTGACCATATCCAGCCCTCTGTGTTGAAGACTGAGGGGAGGAATCAATAGTGCCAGATGATTGGAGAAGACGGTCCAGGAGAATTCATCTCCCCTATTCCTGGGTAAACAACAGGCAAGAAAGAATGGCGTCCATTCATAAACATGGCAGAGGGGATTATCATGGAACTTATGCAAAAAGTAGAGAGGAGGAAGATGAAGAGGAGGACAAGGAAGAAGCAAGAACTCTGATATTAAGAATTGACGTGAGGGCACCTGGGTGGCTCAGTGGTGGAGCGTCTGTCTTCAACTCAGGGTGTGACCCCAGGGTCTTGGGATCAAGTCCCTCATCAGGCTCCCTGCAGGGAGCCTGCTTCTCCCTCTGTCAGTGTCTCTGCCTCTCTCTGTGTCTCTCATAAATGAATAAATAAAATCTTGAAAAAAAATTAAAGAGGAGATGAATGATATAAAATATCAAAGAAGACCTCCAAGAGGAAAGATGACACCATGGTAAAGTGAGGGGAAGGAACCCAAGAGAAAGATTTGAGCCACGGGGGACGAGCCTAGGAACTCAGCAGAAAGGTGAGTCTGGGATGTGAAGGATGAGCTTGACAACAGGACCGCAGCTCAGAGGGAAAGGAAAAGACAGGAGCACCTGACACAGGGCAATGGCTGTGGGCAGCAGACAACAGAGGGACGTTTTGATGACCCGTTCCAGAGAAAGAAAGAGAACACACAAGAAAAAAAAGTTCAAAGAAAAAATTAAAAAAGAAATGTTCAATTTTTTTTTCAAAAATCTTTTAAAATATATATTTAAGAATTTAGGAAACCTCCAAAATGTACGAATTAAGAGGATGCTCCTGGCCCCAGAGCCAAAATGCAGAGAGAAGGAGCAACAGCAAGATATATCTGGATGAGGCTGATGAAATTCAAAGACAGAAAAGACTCCAACTATTCAGGCAAAACGCTTACGGAGTCTCGGAGAGGAAAGAACGAGGCATTAGAAACTTCAAAGTTGCCAAGAGACTTGATTTTCATTGCTCTCCCCAGAAAAAAGTGATAATTATATGACGTGCTAAGGGTGTTAGCTGATGCTATGGAGCAATCACATTGCACTATGCACATTGGATCCCTCAAACATATACAACATTATATGTTGATTATATTTCAATTTTTTAAAAAAGAACGAGGCAGGGCACTTGGCTGGCTCACTCGCTAGAACATGGAACTCTAGATCTCAGGGTCCAGAGTTCAAGCCATATTGAGTGTGGAACCTACTTCCAAAAAGAGGAGACATTTGAAGAAGAATCAGCGGGCTGGTTTCCTTCTTCATATGGAAAGTCAAATGAAATCTTTGATTTTTTTTAAGCCAATCAATTTCAGCCCATTGTTTAAGATTATCACAGTAATCACTAGTATAGCCCAAAATAAGTGACACCTAGTTGGAGATACCATAGGGGAAAAAACAAAAAAGAATACATCTCACACAACAAATGTGAGGAAACAAACGGAGGACATTGACAGAAAAGAAGACAAGCTTGAGATTAAATGTGTCTATTTAAAAAAAAAACGTAGGGGATCCCTGGGTGGCTCAGCAGTTTGGCGCCTGCCTTTGGCCCAGGGCGCGATCCTGGAGTCCCGGGATCAAGTCCCACGTCGGGCTCCCGACATGGAGCCTGCTTCTCCCTCCTCCTGTGTCTCTGCCCCCCCCACCCTCTCTCTCTGTGTGTCTATCATAAATAAATAAATAAATCTTTAAAAAATGTAAATGAGGTACACATCTATTAAAAGAAGACTCTTAATCAGTTTTTAAAAATCAAAAACATAGGGCACCTGGGTGGCTCAGTGGTTGAGCATCTGCCTTCCACTCAGGGCGTGACCCCAGGACTCTGGGGTTGAGTCCAACATCAGGCTCCCCGCAGGGAACCTGCTTCTCCCTCTGCCTGTGTCTCTGCCTGTGTGTGTGTGTGTGTGTGTCTCTTGTGAATAAATAAAATCTTTTTTTAAAAGAAAGTGCCTGGCACAGAGCAAAGACTCAGTGATTATCACCAGTCATATCCTCGTTTTTTAAAAAGTCCACTACCTACCCTAACAGCTTGGTTGTCCGTGGTGAACTCTGGTGTTGGGGGCAGTGGGCAGGAGAGACCTGGAATGCTCTGGAGGTACCCAGTCACCCACGGCAGGTGTGTCCCTGGGAATCCTGCCCACGCGGTCCCTTACACCCAGTGACCCCCTCATCCCACATCCAGCAAGAAGGGACTGAGCGTCTGCACTGTGTTCTTCAGCCAAGCCCATGGCCCTTGGATCCTGTCTCCTGACCTGTCGCTGGTCACCCGCTCACCTGCCCATCCCCCACCCCCAGCTCCCGGCTGTAATGCCCCACCTCCTAGAATCGGTGACTGTCTCACCACAGCCTTCCCAAGGCTGTGCTGGACTTCTGCTTCTGGACCCTTCCTTTGGTTCCCAAATAACAATAAAGCAGCGGGACCAGCCTCCCAGCTGCACCCTGGGAAGGGTCTAGTCTCACCTGCTCCTCCCTGGAGTTGACGACCACCAGGTGCGCGCTCTCCAGCTGGCAGTGCTTCTCGGCCTCCTCCCAGGTCTTCCCGGAGCGGGAGAACCAGTAGCAGCTGCCCTCGTACTCCAGCCAGTTGACCGGGCAGCAGTCGGTGCCTGCGGGGGGCGGGGAGGTGATGGGGGGTGGGGATGAGGTGCACGGAGGACGCGGGCACGAGGGACCTGCGGACTCCCCTCCGTCCCTACCGTTGCTCTGGAAGAACGCCACCTGACACGTTAGGATGCGCAGGTCCGAGGGGAAGTGCTTCAGGTGCAGGAGCAGGGTGGCGTGATCTAGAGCACCGGGGAGGGCGTGATGCGGCGCGCTGGCTGGGGACGCGCACACACACGCACGCTGCACGCACTCAGGAGGGTGTCTGACCTGCCTTCACGTCCCTCTGCTGTTTCTCCAGCTTGGCTTCCAGAGAAGTCAGCTGGCTACTGGCACCGCCCCCTGAAAAAGGAAAGCTTAACCATTTCCTCCTCCCTTCGACCTCTTGAAGCTCCCTCCACCCTCACCCACCCTCGTGCCAGTGCTCCCCGTGACCTCTGCCCTTGGCCTCCCGACTCCCCCGCCCAAGTCCCCCGCAGTGACTTTGCAAGGCACAGACCTGCCCCCTCCCCACCCAGCCCCTGCCACACTGCAAGGGGTCACAGTCCCCTCCGGCCTCACAGGTTCTGTTCTCTCCACCTGGCACGGACCCCCACCGTGCTCACCTGCCTGTCCATCCTTCCGAGCCCCTGCGCCCAGGGGTCAGCATCCCTGGAAGCCTCGCCCAGCTTCCCCGGCTGGGCCCCCACCCTGCAGACCCAGCCTGGGACGCCCAGCAAACCCGGTGTGGATGAGCCGCGGGGAGTCGCCCACCCACCATCGGAGAGGAGGACACCGAGCTCCATCAGGACCCCTGAGGAGAAGTGGCTGAAGTTCTCTTTGAGGATCCGCAGCTCCTCTTCTAGCTGAGCTCCTTGTCAGGAGGCAGGCAGAACAGGACAAAGTGGAGAGGGCAGCGACCCAAGTGACAGCCCACGCCCAACCAAGTGCCCCGCTCCGCCCCATCACCCACCCCCACGGTTGTCCCAGCGCTGCCTCTTTCTGGCCCCTCTCAGAGCTCTCAGAGCCCTGGTAGGCCCCTGGCACCACCCCATCCCCCACGGCGCCAAACGACCCTCACGTTGGGACCCGATGACGCAGATCGCCACCAGCATCAGGACGTTGAAGCCTAGGACAAGCAGATTGAGGCGGTATCCAGAGCAGAGACGCTGCAGCAGAAGGGGCTGGTGGGGAGGCAACCCTGCGGGAGATGGGGTGTCAGAGGAGGAGCAAGGGGACCGGCGGACCTGGACAGTGGACACGTGCAAGCATCAGGGAGACAGAGGTCTGAGGAAGTGCAGCCCTGGTGGGGGTAGATGGGGGTGAGCTGTGGAGGGAGTTGCTGGGCTTTGACCCCAGGGGTCAGGCATTGCACACATTTGCACACTCACCCCCATGTGAACACATGCAGATGTGCACACACAGCAACTCAGGTGCATGCAACATGAAGGCACACGGTAGTCACATCACCTGTGTGCAAAACCCCGGGCTTGGACCCGGGGACCCAGAGGCCAGGCCCTGCGTTCTTGGGCCTTCCACTCCCCAGGTCAGCCCTCTCAGCCCTGTCCTGTGGCATCCCACCACCCCCTCCCCCCCATCCCCACTCCCATCCTCACCCCTGCCCTGGAACCACCAGAACCCCTGCTCCCTGGCGACCTCTCCCCTCTAGCCTCAGCACCTTGCAGAAGCCTCTCCCTGCCCTTAGCCAGAATGAACCCCTGACCCCCCCACATACACACATGCTTTTCTCACTTTGCTCTCACACTCCACACTGTGCACACACACACTGAGGCATGCACATTGCTGCATGCACACTCGTTGCCCCTCGCATGGCCCCATCCCCACTGGCCCCTGCCACCCTCGCTTTGGGACCGGGTTATGTGGCCGGCCACCAGCAGTGGGACGTTGACACCCAGGATGGGCACACACTCTCATTAACACTCTCACACTCACACACATTAACGCACACACTGTCTCGTACACACTCTCATGTGTGGTAGCACACACTGACACATCTTCACACGCGTACACACAGACACACACAGTGTCACACACTCACAAATACACCTGCAGTTTCACAGGCGTTGGGTGGCTCCCCACCCCCCAGCCCCTGGCCAGTGTGCCCTCCCTGCTGAAGCTCCTGCGTTTGCATTATCCACCTGAAAACAAGATGCTTCCTCTTTGCCTCAGACCCCGCTTTCCCATATCCTCATCCCATCCTGGGCCAGTTGGTCAGGGGCCCAGAGTCCTCTGCCCAGTGTACCTGCTGCCACCATCCTGCAGTGGGCACTCCCTGTGCGGGATCACCCAGACCTCCTGAGATCTTTACACCAATGACTGTCACCATCCTCCACTTCAGACACACTCAGGACCCCATCTTGATTCACAGAGGCCATGTCTTTGACCCCTCCACTACCCGCTCCCCTCTCTGGGTACAGCCTCCCCTGTGCCTGTCACCCCTTCCCCTCACACCCTTCCCATCGCCTGGGCTTCTCTCCACACAGAAGCTCTTGCTGACCACAGTCATCCCCATCCAGCTAGGACCCCAGGGCTCAGTCTGGCTGCTCTCTCCAACCCTGTCTACTCATGAGGCCCCTGTCCTGCTTCCCAACCTGACCTGTGATCTATGAACCCCAATTCTGGGCTGGCTTGGCAATCTGAGCCTGCAGGCCTGAGATCAGACCACCCGTGGCTGAGTCCTGCTGTGCCACCAACTAGCTCCGAGGTCTCAGACAAGTCACTCGGCCTCTGGGTGCCTCAAACGTCCTCGTGTCCATTTCCACGGGGTAGCTAAGGTAGCCAGACTCACAGACATCAGGAGTAGAATGGTAGTCACCAGGGTCTGGGGAAATGGGGAGCTGCTGTTCAAGGGCTATAAAGTTTCAGTTACACAAGATGGATAGGTTCCAGGCACCACATTGCAACTGTACTGGAGCTCACGACCTGCGTTGGCACCCCGAGTCACTTGTGAAGAGGGCAGAACTCATATTACGTATTCTTATCACAACTTTTTTAAAGATTTCATTCATTTATTCATGAGAGACAGAGAGAGGCAGCGACACAGGTGGAGAGAGAAGCAGGCTCCATGCAGGGAGCCCAAAGTGGGACTCGATCCCAGGACTAGGATCATGCCCTGGGATGAAGGCAGGACAATTTTTTTTAATGGGAGTAAGAAGGGGCACCTAGGTGGCTCAGCCAGTGAAGTGTCTCCCTTCGGCTCAGGTCATGATCCTGGGATCCTGAGATTGAGTCCCACATTGGGGGTCCCTCTGCCTCTGCTCCTCCCCAGCTCATGTTTTCTCTTCTCTCTCTCTCTCAAATAAATAAATAATATATTTTTTTTAATGGGGATAAAAAGAGTAGCTACCAGATTGGATTGTTCTGAGAACAAAATGAAGTAAAACACACAAACTGAGGGCCAGGCAAGTTTGAAGGTAAAAGCATAGGTCTGCCGGACGTGGAAAGCCAGAGGCTAGATCCACCCTCCCCACCAGAAACGACCAAGACAACTATGAGAAGCCGCCCTTTCTCAAGACACTCGGATCTCAAGCAACAAAGGGCGAGGATCCCTGAGAGACAGGGAACAACGAGAGGAGCCCAGTGGTTCTGGCTGCTGCAAAGGGAAAGTTTTCAGGCCAGGCAGTGGGGAGGGGAAATCCAAGCAAAGCCCAGCAGGCTGACTCACCGGGGTGAGGACATGAAATTGAGAGTCTGGGGAGTGCGAGGGTCAGAGAGGAGAGAGCTGGCCACAGAATCCGGGAGGTCTGCAAAGAGCTCCCCCCAAACCTTAGCAACATCCTGAGCACACAAACAGGCCCCGGGATGGTGCCTCGGGAGTGCTCCAGACCTGCCCAACATATCATAAAAGCAGGGGCGCCTGACTGGCTCAGATGGTCGAGCATCTGACTCTTGATTTAAGATCAGGTCTTGATCTCAGGGTCTTGAGTTCAAACCCTGTGTTGGGTGTAGAGGCTACTTAAAAAAAAAAAAAAAAACTTGCAAATGTAGAGGCTGGCTCAGATGAAGAACATGTGACTCTTGATCTCAGGATCATGAGTTCAAGCCCCACGTTGGATGTAGAGATTACTTAAAAAGTTAAATAAACTTAAAAAATAAAGTAACAGATTTTCTTTTAAAAAATCATAAAAGCAAAACCCAAAAGTATCAAATTGACTAAGTTGCTTAACCGCACCCCCAAAAGAAAACTCAAGGTTATGCAGAGGAATAGAAATATATCCAGCACACGATGTGGTAAAATTCACAATGTCTAGCCCGCAATCAGAGATTACCAGGCATACAATGAGGCAGGAAAACACAACTCATAATAAGAAGGTTAATAGGGATCCCTGGGTGGCGCAGCGGTTTGGTGCCTGCCTTTGGCCCAGGGCGCGATCCTGGAGACCCAGGATCGAATCCCACATCGGGCTCCCGGTGCATGGAGCCTGCTTCTCCCTCTGCCTGTGTCTCTGCGCCTCTCTCTCTCTCTGTGACTATCATAAATAAATAAAAAAAATAAATAAATAAATAAATAAAAAAAAAGAAGGTTAATAAATGTATCGAAACTGACCCAGGGCACCTGGATGGCTCACTTGGTGAGGCGTCTGGCTTCAGCTCAGGTCATGATCCCAGAGTCCTGGGTTCGAGTCCCATGTCTGGCTCCTTGCTCAACAGAGAGCCTGCTTCTCCACTCTCCCTCCCCCTGCCTCTCCCCTTGCTCGTTCTCTCTCTCTCCCTCTCCCTAATAAATAAACAAAATATTTAAAAAACAAACAGACCCAGAATGGACACAGGTGCTAGAATTAGCAGACATGGACATTAAAACAGATAATATAACTGTGTGCTGTTCACAGACATGAGCACAAGTCAAGGAAGATACTTAAACATCCCAGGTTGAACTCCTAGGCATGAAAACCACAATGTCTGAAATGGAAAATACACTGGGTAGAATGAGTTTGACATAAATAAAGATCAGTGAACTTGGAGACACAGCAATAATAACGATATAAAAAGAAACACCGGGAGAGAAAAGACTAAAAAAATGCAGAGGCCATCAGTGAACCTGTGGGACCCCGAATATTATAGTCCTTGAAGGAGAAGAGAGCAGAGCAGGGAGGGAGGCAGAAAATGGGTGCTGAGGAAAGAGTGGCCAAAACATCTCCAAACTGGCTGAAAACTAGGCATCTAGCGCACGAAGAAGAGTGCAAGCTGTCCTGGGAAAGCAGGTGACGGGTGTGGATGTCGCTGTGTGCCTCTGTCTCCTGCCTTGCTGCCCAGCAGGCTTTTTGGGGTAAGCGCCCTCCTCCGTGAAATCCAAGACATCCAGGCTCTGCCCCAGCCTCCTGCTTGAACTGGGAATCGGTGCCCCCTCAGGAGATCTCATGGGGAGTGGATCTCACGCCCAGCTCACTACCAGGAAAGGAGGAGCCGTGGTGGGAACACCTACCCCTCCTGCTGCCCTTGCCCTAATCAGCTCCCATCTACCCCCCCCCCCCCCCCGCATCCTGCAAGGGCACCAGGTCCCCTGCTGTCCACCAGCCCTGGGAATGAGGGTCCCTCCCAGAGCCTCCTGTCTCCGCGAGCCTCACACCATCACCACACTCCTTGCAGCCACTAGAGGAGGATCTAGGCTGGGAGCTTAGGGGAACGGAGTGGGGGGCCCAGATCGTGCTGTGCCCAGCCCCCAGCTCCCCCCCACATACACACTCTCCTGGCTGCACATGCTTTCCTGGCACACACAGGCATGCATGCACACGGCACACACACGTACACACACTGCTCAGGTTAGGAGGAAATGTGCATGCGCACACACACATGCACACATGTACACATGCACACACATGCACACATGTGCTTGCATGCTACTCAGGTTGAGAAGAGGAGGAGGAAGCCGTCTCCAGCATTCCAGTTAGTCCCTCGCCTCAGGGCAGACACCCTTTCCTTGGGGTCCCGGGGGTAGAGAGGAAGGTGAGGTCAGCGGGCAAGCAGTGGAGACAGGCACCCTACACCCAGAGAAGCCTGGTCCCTGGTCACGGGCGAAGGTGACAGAGACCCCAGAGCAAGAGAGCAACCGGCAGCTACTCGGAGGAGGTATGAAACCCCAGAAACTAGACACTCACTTCTGCAGAACCGGTCTTCTCTTCTGGGGCCATGCCCACGAGGACCCGGCCCCTCACCTCTGCCCAGCTGCTGGTCGCTGTCCTCAGAGTCCAGCTGCTGGATGTCTTGACAGTCCTTGGCCATGCTGGGTCCGGGGCAGGAGCTGGGTCGGGCTGAGGCTGGGCTCGAGGCTAATGCTGGAAGCTAATGCTGGCAGAGGCCCACGATGGGGTTGGATGGAGGGTGGGAGCAGGTCCAGGCTACCCCTGGGGTCGGGTTTCAGCTTGGAGGTGAACGTGGGGCTGAAACACGGCTAGGTCCTGTCCCTTCTGGGAGACTGCTTGGCTGGCAGTGCCATGGCCAGGAGCCCACCTCCCGCACTCCTGTGGACTCAGCCACCTCCCACTCCTCCCTCCGGCCCCCGCTGCCCCTGAACTAGGGTCTCCTCCACACCAAATATCCCCAGTGCCACCTGCCTCCCCAACCTTAGTTACCTGTTAAAGTAGGGTGGCCGGACTCCCAGGTCCCTCACGCAGCCCAGGCCCCAGGACAAGGAGGCACCAGAGCCAGGAGAAGTGGGGCAGGGGTACCCGGAGTGGCTGGTCTGGGCGAGAACCCCGAGCCCGTGTGTCCGAGTGTCCGAGTGCTTCTCACCTGGTATCAGCTGCCCCTGGGACTTTGGACAGTAAATAGAAGGGGAAATGGGGTTGGAACTCAGGCAAAGGGTGGCGGGGGCGGAGGACATGACTGTGTCTGTTCCTCCCAGAGAAAGGGGTCTCCTGGCCTATTCCCCATAACCCAGCCAGCTACCTCGCTCTTCACTGCAAGTTTGGGAGGGGTCTGGTCCCGGGGCGCTGGGGTGCAGTTCACCGGGCTCCCCTCTGCCCCTCCCCCCTTCGCTTCCTGTCCCAGGAGTTCCCAGAACTGTTGGTGTCTCCAAATATCCTGGCCAGGATCACAGGGGCCGGTTCTCTGGTCTTGCCCAATGTGCAGGCTCAGCATCCGGGCTCCCCAGCTCTGAGCTGGTTCACCTCCCTCTTCTGGGAATAAAGCCCCTAAAGGACCAGGGCATAAGGGCAGGGACACCAGGTGGCAGCAAGCGGCCCTCCCTGGGCAGAGGGATGGAATCTCACCAAGCCCCGTCCTCACCTGTGCTAAGTCAACTACATGTGACTGTCCCAACACGGCCCCCCCAGTGGTGGGCACCTCTGTGGCCCCCACTGCCCAGGGGAGGGAATGGGCCTTCAGGAAGAGTAAGTGACCTTCCCTGGGCAGAGAGAAGCAAATCAGGGGAAAGTCAGGCCATAAGACAGAGGTCTTCACAGTCCTGTGGAAAAGGTTGAGTAATGGGGCACCCGAGTGATGGGGCACCTAGGTGATGGGGTGCCCGGTTGATGGGGGCACCCGGGTAATGGGGTGCCCGGGTGATGGGGGCACCTGGGTAATGGGGCACCCAGGTGATGGGGGCACCAAGGTGATGAGGCACCCGGGTGATGGGGCACCTGGATGATGGGGGCACCGGGGTGGCACAGCAGCTGAGTACCTGCCTTCGGCTGAGGGCATGATCCTGGGGTCCTGGAACCAAGTCCCGCATCGAGCTCCCCACAGGGAGCCTGCTTCTCCCTCTGCCTGTGTCTCTGGCCCTATCTTTGTGTCTCTCATTAATAAATAAATAAAATCTTAAAAAAAAAAAAAAAGAGCTGACCAAGTGCATTATCTACTCCATGCCAAAGTTGACCAACTGACATCCGGGAATCAGGACAGGAGAGGGGTTTTCTCATTGGCCACACACCTCAACTGGATTGACTCCAAGTTTCTGGGTTCAACCATCACTGCCCACCCCCAACCTGGTGAGAAAGAACAGGAAACACGAGAGACATCCCTTGCCTCTTTTCTCCCTGTTTGAAACTCAGTATCTTAATTTTTACCAAAAGTTGACATGTCCTTGGACTATTTCTGAAAGTGTCATATGGTTTTGTCACTTTTCTATTGGGTTTTTCTGATTTGGGTTATGGAATCCTGTTTTATTTGGTTGATACTGGTTTAGGTGGGGTTTTCTTTCTTTCTTTCTTTCTTTTTTTTTTTTTTTTTTTAGGTGGTGGGGGACCTCAGGCACAGAAAGTCAGGTTAGTCGTATTTCTGAGTTCATGGACGCCCCACCTTCCTCCAATCTCCCCTCCTACTTTCCCTCCTCTATCCTGTTCCCCCAAACCAATTCTACTCTCCACGTGCAAACAGTCTCCAAAGACGGTGGCAGTCAGCTTCTTCCCTTGCCATGCATGCAAGTCACACCGGCCACCACCTGAAGAGCCAGAGTCTGTTTCCCTTCCCCTTGAATCTGAGCTACCTGCATTGCTTGCTGTGGCCAGTAGAAAGTGCTAGAAGTGAGCCCAGTTTTGGGCTCAGCCTTCAGAGACCTGGAAGGTTCAGTTTTCAGCCTTGGACGCCAGCCTCCATGCTTTAGGGAAGTCCAGCTCTCCTGCTAGAGAGAGAGGCCTGGGCTGGAGGTGGGGAAGTAAGACATGATTTGGATATTGAGACAGAGAGATAGAGAGACAGAGAGAGAATGACCACACAGAGGAGCACGGAGGCCCGAGGACGTGTCAACAAAGCCTTCCAGGAGCTTCCAGCCCAGCACAGCCAACAGCTGAATGCCCCCACGTGTGTAACCCTGGCCAATACGACGTGGACCACCTGGCCTCACCCTACCCAAATTTCCAGCCCCATTGAACCTTAAGACATAACAAGTAGTCCTTTGTTTCAAGCCACAGAAGTTGAGGTTGGTGTGTTTTGCATCCATAGGTGACCCAAAGAGTATGCCTCAATGGGAACCTTTGTAAAATACGTGCTGGAGTCTATGTGTCTCTCTGCTATATACATAAATGGAACTTTTATGAATCTTTTTGTTCCTGACCTTCTTCATCCAACAATACGTGTTTAAGATCTGTCGGTGTTGCTATTTGTACAATCTGGCTTGTTGCTATGAACCCCAGGGTGGCATGGATTGGAGTTGATTATGCTTTATTTACCCAGTTCCCTAGTAATGAACCCTAAGAGGTTGCCAACTGCCAATAACCAAAATTAACACCACACTCATGGTTCCCATCATGATCCCATGAAGACCCACATAAGAAGTTCTCTTGGAGCCCTACCCAACAATGAAAGCACTGGGTCATCACAGAAAACTCTCACACTTGGGATCCCTGGGTGGCACAGCGGTTTAGAGCCTGCCTTTGGCCCAGGGTGCGATCCTGGAGACCCGGGATCAAATCCCATGTCGGGCTCCCGGTGCATGGAGCCTGCTTCTCCCTCTGCCTATGTCTCTGCCTCTCTCTCTCTCTCTCTCTGTGTGACTATCATAAATAAATAAAAACTAAAAAAAAAAACAAAACTTTCGCACTTAATTCCAAGCACATGGACATTTTTGCACAGATGAGATCATATCCACAATATTTTTTTAGTCACCTTCTTTCCCTTTCTTTCTTTGCTTGCCAGGTCTTCCGCCTCCCCTACACACTCCCTCACGGCATCTTCCGTCCCTGCTCCTTCTAGGAGAGTATTAATAACCCAGAAATTACCTTTCTGTCTTATCTCTGCTATTAAAGGCAGAGATCTAGAGGTGGGGATCAAGAGGAGACCTCCCTTGTGAAGTACACCTGGGGTCAAATTGCAAGATTGCAAAGCATTCTCAAGCTCTATTTCACTGAGACCCACCAGGGCGCAATTTTCCGGAATGGCTGTGCTGGGTGATATCCCCACCACCAGCCCAGTTAGGGCCCCCACCTTCTGCTCCATCCTTCCCAACTCTTGATATTATTCAACTTCCCAATTGCTACCAATCTACTTCCCTCTTCCAACTCCCAAATTCCACATTTCTAGTTAAGAGTGGGCTTGGACACTTCTCCAACTAGGTACTAGTCATCTGGGTTTCCCCTTGTGTGAGCTGCTTTCTCATATCCTTCATCTATTTTCCTATTGGGTTTCCTGAATTCACATTGTGAATCAATCAGAATTCCCAGTGCATTTCTGTTCTAGTTACTTGTTCAGAAAACAAGAAAGAGCTTTTGAAAATTTTTTAAAAATGATAATAATACTGCTGAAGTCAAAAAATCAGCAGGAGCTTTGGAAAATAAATTTTAGGAAAGCTTCCAGGAAAAAGAGAGAAGGGATTAGGGGCGGTGCGAAGAAAGAGAGAGAGGAAGAGAGAGTGATCAGAAGGACAGAAACAAAAAGAAAAGTTTTGTTAATGAGAAAACAGCTGAGTTAGAGGACTTTTTTCCCTGGCCTCATATTTCTATGTATATTTTTCATCAGGGAAATTCTCTGGGCCTCCTCTCAGTCCCCTAGCCCTGCACTCCCACCTAGGGAGGGAAGCATGCCTTGTGGAGCTGCCTCCCACCCAGCTTGTAATCTGCTCTGCCACAGGGCAGATAGGTCTGCCTAATTCTTGGATGAAATCTTAACAAGTTCTTTTGATTTAAGAATTGCTTTGTTTTGTTTCATTGTTTGTCGGGGTTTTTTAAAGATTTGTTTATTTATTCATGAGAGACACAGAGAGAGAGAGAGAGGCAGAGACACAGGCAGAGGGAGAAGCAGGCTACCTGTGGGGAGCCCGATGCGGGACTTGATCCCAGGACCTAGGGATCATGCACTGAGCTGAAGGCAGACACTCAGCCACTGAGCCGCTCAAGTGTCCCTATTTTGTCAGTTTTGATTTAAGATTTTAAGCCAAATCCACCTTTCCCTGCTTATCAGCAATACTGCCAACATCTCAATATCCACATAACTGTCTACTGTGTCCTAGTTCTCAAGTGGTTTCAAACGTCAGAGAACAGTCTCTTCTATTCGCCCTGTAGAACCTCCACAGGTAACGTAAAAGATCAACGTGGAGAACCAACATCCTCCTCGTAGGAGTTCTGGAAGGAAAAGCAGAAAGTCAAAGGGAGAAAGTCATCAAAGAAATAATGCAAGAAAGTCCATTGGAATGAAAACGTTGAGGCTCCAAATTCAGATACCCTACAAATTAATTGCTCAACTTTTCACTGAAGAATGACCCAGAATGCACCGTGGTGAAATTTCAGAATACCACGGAGGAAGAGAAGGTTCTGGAAGCTACTGGAGAGGGAGAGAAATCAGCTACAAAGAAACAGGAGAATGGATCCCACTCATCAGCTGTTACATCCAACACTGGGAAATGCCAGGGAGATGCACAAGCCCCAGCTTCCAGGGGAAATTTCCTTCATCCAAATATGGTAAAGCCAAATGATGGGGGGGGGGCTAGGTGATGGGGGGCTCAGTGGTTGAGTGTCTGCCTTTGGCTCAGGGCGTGATCCCAGGGTCCTGGGATCAAGTCCTACATGGGGCTCCCTGCAGGGAGCCTGCTTCTCCTTCTGCCTGTGTCTCTGCCTCTCTCTGTGTGTCTCTCATGAATAAATCAATAAAATCTTTTTTTTAAAGTGCAATCGGTGGTTCTCACTTTGCTCAGCTTATGAGAACAATAACCACACTTATAAACCAAACATATAAGGAGTTCAAAAATGAATTTTAAACTATATTTTACTATATTTTACAAAGAGACTACTGATTTTTTTTTAAGCCAGGTAACAGTAAATTGTCTTTTCTACAAATATGCAGCAAATATCAAAAATTCACCTTGAGGTGTACCTGTGTGGCTCAGTTGGTTAAGCATCCAACTCTTGACTTCAGCTCAGGTCATGATCTCAGGTTGTGGGATTGAGCCCTATGTTGGACTCCATGCTGAGTGCAGAGTCTCCTTGAGAGTCTCTCCCTACCCTTACTCTCTCTCTCTCTCTCTCTCTCTCTTTCTCTCATAAATAAATAAATAGTAAATAAAATCTGTAAAAGAAAAATAGACCTTGACATTTGGGTGCACATGCTAAGGGACCGGGGTCAGGGCAAGCCGTCAGCAGAATGCACCAGTCATGCCAACAGCACCCACAGTAGACCCCACCCTGACTCCAGTCTCGCTGAGCACAGAGACCAGACACAAGCACCAGGCTCAGAGGCCATGAAGGGGATACCCCGCACCCTGGCTGCCCTATTCCCACATCAGGAGGGTCTGTCACCACTACCACCAGCCCTCCTCCCTCCTCCCCTCTCCCCGTCTCTGTCTTCCATAGCACTGGTCTCCCTGTAATATATCATGCATTTGGGGGTACTTAGCTTACTACTTTCTGTACATCCCAGAGGCAGGCACCCTAGTCCCCTGGCCTGGAGCGGCCCCTGCATGTGGTCGGCCCCCAGTGAGCCCGTGCCACAGGAGTGCGCTAAGGGTCTTGGTTTCCCGCGGTGTCCCACATTCTCTCTCCCTGCCTGGACTCCAGCTTTTTGGTCTCAGGGACCTCCTTCCCTACACACCACGTAACCTCCTGGCTGGCTGACCTCGCAGCGAGTCCCTGCCCCAAGGCAGCACTGGGAAGACCCGGAGGTCAACCACACACAAGTCAGAACTATGGTTCTGCCGCTTACCAGCCCCGAGCGCACTGGCCAAGCCACCCAAGATCTCTACGCCTCATTTTCTTTGGCCTGAAATGGATACCATCCTACTACCTGCCTCGGTGATGTGCGCATGGAAATGAGCAGGGTTAGGGGGAGGGAAACTGTCTGACCCTGAGCCTTTACATGCCCAGCTCCTCGCAAGGGCTTCCCAGGGATCTACCCCGTGCTTGTTCTCCTTTCACCTCCTCCTATTGCTGCGGAGACCCCTCTCCCCTGCCCTCCCCCCCCCATCTTCAGGTGCTCAACTTTCACTTTCATTGACTCCCTGGGGGCCCAGCTTCCTGCTGCTCAGGAGGGAGGCTGGGAGCAGAGGAATGAGGGCCTTCAGTGACCATTTGGAGACATCAATAATTTGGAGAACTCAAGGGTGGGAAGTGGAAGGAGGCGTGCCCCTTCTGGACAGCCCCCCACACACACACTTTTAAGTCACTTTTTGAGGAATCCAGCGGAGCCTGCAGGGGTAGTGGTGGTGGAAGTCCAGATGGCCCCCCATGCCCACCCCCAGCCCAGGCCCCACCTCTGGCCTTACCCAAACCTCAGTCTAATCTGATCCCAAGACCAGCTCCAAGCCCGAGGTCTCTGCCCCACCCGCCCCAGCCCCACTGGAAACATCGTCCCAGCCCCAGTTCCAACAACATGAAATGCTGTGGGACATGGAGGAACCAGAAGCCACATGCTAGAGCTTCCCTGGCCCCCGTGCCTGCTGGGTCTCCGTCATCCTCTGCGTCCGCTTCACTCTGTGCCTTTGTCTCTTCCCCTTCCTTGCCCCCCTCCAGCCTCTTGAGCTCCCTTTCTGCCTCTCTTCTTATCTGCTCATGCATCTCACAGCAGACCCTTGTGAAGGTCGATTTGGAGGGAGGTCCTGAGCCTCCTGGTAGAGTCCTCTGTGGGGGCAGCATAGGACCGTCCAGCATCCCAGCATCCAGCAGGGACCCCAGGCCGCCCATCTCCATCCACAGCAAGCAAACTGAAGTCCAAGGAGGAGAGGGGAGGGTCCCTCAGCCCACCCTGGATTCTGGATCTGGACCAGACACAGAGGAGGAGCATGTGCACCAGCTCCCTAGCTCACTGTAACAGTAGCACACACCACACAGTTTTGTTTTCCCACGGTCTAGGGGCCAGGAGTCCAAGATCAGGGTGCGGGCAGGGCTGGATCCCTCTCCCAGGCCTCTCTCTGTGGCTTGCAGCAGCTGCCTTCTCACTGTGCCTTCAAGTCTGAATCCCTCCTCTTATAAGGACACCAGTCATGCTGAATCAGGGACCTCATTTTGATGTAGGAAAGACGGCAGGGTTCGAAGCCAGCAGCCAAGAAAGATTTCTTGAGACATCTTTGGTGCAAAAAGGTGGTTTTATGAAAACCTGGGGACAGGGCCCGTGGGCAGGAAGGGCTGCACGGGGTCACAAAGAGGGCCCGTTATAGACTTTCAAGTCGGGAGGGGGTCAGGGAGAGCCCGAGTCTCTGAGGAATTTGGAAGCAAGCTTCCCGGGACCCTGAGGGGACCAGCTATTGTCGGGAAAGGTCATTTATTACCGTCTAATAAAACCTGAGGCATGAGACCCTTCAGATGTACATCCGTGGGTCAGATGCCTGGGGCATGATCTTGGGGGTTTGAGAGGAAAGAAGGTTCTAAAGGAATTGTTCTGTGTTAAAGCAGACTCACAAAAAATAAAAATAAAAAAGTAAAGCAGACTCACAGGGTCCTGGGGGTGGGGCTAAGGTTGCCTTTTGCCCTGAGTGACGGGTGAGCATGGAGGCCGCTGAGTCCCTGGAGGAAGGCCCCCTGCCTGATTCAAGGACTGGTCAGTGGGCTGTAGGGAGCATGGAAATTTAATCACTTCTCTTCTGCCTTTGTTTCCCACATCAATTTCTTTTTTTTTTTTTTAAAGATTTTATTTATTTATTCATGAGAGATACAGAGAGAGAAAGAGGCAGAGACACAGGCAGAGGGAGAAGCAGGCTCCACACAGGGAGCCCGATGTGGGACTCGATCCTGGGTCTCCCGGATCAGGCCCTGGGCTGAAGGCGGCGCTAAACCGCTGAGCCACCCGGGCTGCCCCTTCCCACATCAATTTCATCTTAATTACCTCTTTACAGACCCAGTCCCCATGCAGCTGGGCGGCTCAGTAGCTCAAATCTAGCAGGCTGGTGTATCCACAAGGAGGTTAGAGAGCAAGGAAGGGGCTAGATCCTGTGGGGCTGCAGGGCCATGGTAGGGGTTTCCGACTGCTGCTCCTCTGTGAAACGGGATGAGGTTCAGCAAGGAAAGGACGTGGTCTGCTTTTCAATTTGAGGAGCACCCTGAGGATGGAGCTTTTAGGGGCAAGCATGCAGGCTATGGGGTGGGTGGCAGATGGCAGGTGCACACATCCTGGGACAGATGTGATGGGGTAAGGCCAGGAGGTAGCAGTGACCATGGGGAGGAATCAGAGGAAGGAAGACCATGACCACGGGCAGGGACGGTGAGGCTTCGAGTGTAGCCCAAAAAGTGGGTAGATTGAGTGAGTCAGGAAGACAGAGGGGGCGTGGATTCCTAAGCAGAGTGGAAACAGGAAGAGGAGAAAGCCCGCTCATGGGACACAGAGCGAGGTGCCCATTGGACCCTGAGGTGTAGATGTCAGGCAGGTTCACTCATGCTCATCCGGGTCCCGGGGAGCCTTGTGACCCCGGAGCCCAGCCTCTGCTCCTGCGGGCCAGCCCCTCCCAGGCCACGGGCTCTGCTGCCCAAGGCTGTGTCTCTTTCCCAGGCCCTGACCTGGGGTGGGTGGCTGTGCAGGAAGCTGGGCCCCTGCGTTTCTGGGGGTGGGGGCATTGGAGAAGGGGGGCAGTAATCCCCTCCTCAACCTCCAAAACAGCCCCTCCCATGGCAGAAAGCCCCCAGAAGTGCAGTCTGTTCTGCAGACTCACCACCTCCGCCTGAGGACCTGGGATGTGGGGGATGGAGATGGGGGGCAGAAGGGAGGCTGGCAGGTTCTTAAACCCTCGATCCATCCCCCTCCGCTGCTCTGCAGCTCTGCTTCTGTGGCCTGCCCACGGAGGCTCCTTCTCCCCACCTGGCTCACCAAACACACCCAGAACTCTGCAGGGTGAGGACAAGCGATGCTAAGAGGACACAGATGCTCTCAGATGCTCACAGGGACACCAGGAGCTAGAATGGTTGGAAGTGCTCACCTGCTTAGGGTACTCAAGATGTCAAATGTCGGGCACTTGGGGGGCTCCAGGGTTGAGTGTCTGCCTTCAGCTCAGGGCGTGATCCAGGGGTCCTGGGGTCGAGTCCCACATTGGGCTCCCCATGGGGAGCCTGCTTCTCCCTTCCCCTGCTCCGCCTGCTTGTGCTCTTGCATGCACACTCTCTCTGTCAAATAGATAAAATATTTTTTAAATCTTTTTTTTAAGATTTATTTATTTATTTATGATAGAGAGAGAGAGAGAGGCAGAGACACAGGAGGAGGGAGAAGCAGGCTCCACGCCTGGAGCCCGACGCGGGACTCCATCCCGGGACTCCAGGATCACGCCCTGGGCCAAAGGCAGGCGCCAAACCACCGAGCCACCCAGGGATCCCAAATATTTTTTAAAAATAAAATAAAATACTGTGGTAGGAAGAACACTGGTGGGGACATGGAGTCCCTGGTGGGACAAGGGAAGGTGCTGGGCCATGAAACAACCACTTTGGCAATCTTTTTTGGCGATGTCTACTCAGTCTGGACACATGAGTCAGGAATTCCAGCGCAAGGGGTAAGCCCGATAGAAAGGGGTCCCCCATTATCACCAAAATGCACGTACAACATCACAGCAGCGCTCTTCCTAACAGGCAAAGGCAAGAGACACCCCCCTCTGACAAATGCCCTTGGGCAGCGCAGCCAGAGTATGTTCCCGCAGCGGGACACTGTGTGCAGCAAATCAAGGCGGGGGGACCCCCACTCTGGGCAAGGACGAGAAGCCAGCCTCCAACGAGCACATACAGGGGGGTCCATTTCCTTGAGGACAAAACCGGGGAGCACTCTCCTATTCTGCTAGGGGCTAGTTGATTGAAAAGGGGACACTGCGGGGCACTGGGGGGCTGGTAGTGACCTTTCCAGATCGGGCTTCTGGTCGCATACGTGTTCAATTTGTACAATCAGACCTAAGCACGTGTGCAATCATAGAAAAAAGATTTTTTCTTTCCTCTGCCCCCAGCTCCTGACACAGAGCTCCTGAAACCCTTGTAAACTCCTGGGAGCCTCCTCCATCCCCTCAAAGTGACTCTGGGGGGTGACTCCGGGTGGGCTCCTGGCCTGGCTCCTGGCTGGGGTCCGAGCAGCAGAAAGACAGAGCCAGGACTGGAGGCTTAGAGTTTCCAGCCCTGAACACCCGTCCCCAAGAAAGGGGAGGGGGCTGGGGACAGTTAATAAACCATCATTTCCATGTGGGATCGCCTCCGTGAAACTACAATAGTCAGGATTCTGTGAGCTGCTGTCACAAACCAGTCAAACCCACACAGGGGGTGGTGGGCACCACCGATCTCCAGCCCCCGGGAGTCAGGGGCACAGGTGCTACTGGGCTTGGGACTGGCATCTGGAAGAAGGAAGGGGTGGTCTTGTGGGACTGAGCCCCTAACCTGTGGGGTCTGACACCACCTCCAGGCAGACCCCCAGCTGATGGGGGGGAATTGCTTGCTGTGGGGAAAACCCTCCACACATTTGGTGACCAGAAGTGTCAGGAAAACTGGGGTGTTCCCTACACAGAAAGGGGAAAAAAACTGAGTTTTTCCATTTTAGTGCATTTCTGTAAAACGTCTTTCAATCACTGATAGGCGTTACAGGTCACTTCGTGTTTGGGGGCGTGACTCTCACCTGCCAAGTCTTGGAGAAGCTGGGTTTGTCTTTCCTGGGTCTCTCAGCTCTGAAGACTCGGACGCCAGTGCCACCATGTGGCCACAGCCGCGGGATGCTCCAGTCTCCGGGGACCCAGACTCCCACGCTTCCCACCTGTTTTCTTTAATACCACGCCTCACTCCAAACGTCCAGAGGCAAAACTTTAAACAGTCAGGAGGTCATTCTTAGTGGTAAAAGTTTTCGAACTTTAGAAACTTTTTCCTCTGACCGTTTTTTGTTCGTTTGTTTCCTAACTTGGATGTCCTGACTCTAGCTGGAATCCCAGACACCTTCAAAACTCCGACACAGGTGGCTCATCCACCGGAAAAGCCTGCGAAGACCCTGGAGGTGTCGGGCCAGCAGGGCAGCAGAGGGCAGAAGTTTCTCTCCGCTTCAATCCCCAGATCTCTGGGGAACTCAAGGCCGGAAACCAGTTCGGAGTTTATAAAACCTTGATAGAAGGAGGCCCCGTGAGAAAGGACTTTGCACTCTCTCCAGCTTCTAGCAGACCTTTGCTTCCCTTCTCTGTTTTAGTAAAATTAGGAATGGGGGGGGGGGGCCCACAGACCGAGCATCCCAGCTGCCACCCCACGGGGCCCTCCCAGCACAGGACAGTCCCCCCGGCCCCCAGTCTGGGGAGACAGCCCCTCTCACCAGGAAAGCCCACCTGTCCCACCTGCTGCCGTACAGGCACTCCCCCCAGCACCTCCCTGGGGTGTCTTGGCAGCTGCCTTCTTGACAAACTGCCTCAAGAAAACCTCAGGAATGGTTTGCTTGAAGATCAGATGCAAGTGCAAACCGATCTTCACCCATCAGGGTTTTAGAGCCTCACTCACTCGGCAGGTTTTTGAGACAAGCTCAAACTGGTTTCTTGGTTTGCAGACTGGCCTGAGCAAGAAGCCCAGAAGACCCTGATCTGGAAGGGAAGTGAGGACCTTCATGGGGCTGGTGCTCGCAGGCAGGCTGAGGAGAGGGGTACCCCTGTCGCCCCCACCCCCAACCCCTGCCCAGAAGCTGAGCTGAAGGACCTGGCTGCAGAGCCTGCTGCCCCGTCCCTGGCCCACAGCCCTCGCCCAGCCTTGGGAGCTTCTGACCCTGCGCAAGCCCTGCCCTCTCCCACCTGGGGCTCAGCCCTGTGACCTGGGAACCCCATCTCGGCCCTGGGCAGGGGCCAATAGCTTTGCACCTAATAAACCTTCTTCTTTTTTTTAAGATTATATTTATTTATTTGAGAGAGAGAGAGAGCAAGTGCACAAGCCCAATGCAGAGTTCGATCCAGAGACTCTGGGATCACGACCAGAGCCGAAGGCAGACGCTTCACAGACGGAGCCCCCCAGGCGCCCCAGCTTCTAATTAACTTTTAATAATGAAACATGGCTCCTGATTAGAGGAACATGAACTTTCGTTGTTTACCCAAGCTGACATGGCTCATAAATTCCTTGTACAGGTGAGCTCGCAGAAAACCTCTGGCTCTGCCAGAAGCCCTGCCTTCCTGCCCTCAGCTGCAACGCCAGGAGCCAGCAGCCGCCTGCCGGGCGGGGCAGGATGGGCCCAGCGGTGCCCCTCCACCAACACAGTCCCCTCCCGGGGCCTCCCTCCCACAGAGCCGGGGACTGGGGACCATGGGCACTTTCCACAGGGGCCACCGCACTTTTTGTCGACTAAAGAGATGATTTGTCGACCATCCCTCAATGAAGCCGAAGACATTAAAGCTAAAATAGGCTTAAATGAACAAGAGAGACCCCAGTCACTTTCCTTTAGAGGTTTAACATCTTCAGAAGAACCTCCTTAACCGACAGAGGTAGAGCAGAGAAGGTCTGCTCTCAGGGCAGGTGCCATGGGGCCCATGGGGACCCCACTACAAGCAAAGAAAGACTCACCCCTAGTGACCCTGGGTCTCGGTCAGCTGGGTCTGCTATAGCAAAATCCCACAGAGTGGGCGGCATTTGTCCCCCCCAGTTCTGGGGCCAGGTGTCCACAGGTTCAGGGTCTGGTGAGGGCCCACGAACTGGTTTGCAGACACCCACCTTCTTGCCACATCCTCACATGGCAGAGGTTGGGCAGGCACTAGTCTCTTCCTCTTCTTAAAAAGGTCTCTACCTGCGTGACCAAATCACCCCCCAAAGGCCCTGCCTCCAAACACCATTCCACTGGAGGTTAGAGTCTTAGTGCCCGGACTCGGAGCAGGAAGATTTAGTCCACGGTGCCCCATATCCATGCAAAGACCTGGAATGGTTCGTGGGGGAGGCTGGGTGTGGCAGAGTTTGAAGGTGATTTGGGAAACACAGCAGACGAAGAAATAGGCACTTAAGTGTGGTGCCTTCGGGCCCGAGGCCATGGCGCTCTTGGTCAATCCCACTCCTGAGGGAGTGGGGCCACCCCCATGGAGCCAGAAGTGAGCTATGCATTGACAGTTGAGAAGCTGACATTCCCACTACCCAGGCATCTGGTGGCTTTTTTTTTAAGGTTTTTTTTTTTTTAATTATATTTTATTGTGGTAAGAATACCTAACATGAGATTTATACTTTTAACAATTTTTTTAGTTACAATCATTATTTTTATTCTTTCAGCAAACAAGGTTTTTTAAGATTTTATTTATTCAAGAGAGACACAGAGAGAGAGGCAGAGACACAGACAGAGGGAGACGCAGGCTCCCCACAGGGAGCCTGATGCAGGACTTGATTCCAGGACCCCAGGATCATGCCCTGATCCAAAGGCAGATGCTCAACCGCTGAGCCACTCAGGCACCCCTATCTTGTGGCCCTCCACCCATGGAGCCAGCCGGGTCTGGCCCTTTTAAGCTGCATAAATCTCCTTGGCCAGGGGACTTGGTCTTGAGCAATAACTTTGAATATGAAAAAGACAGGGCAGCCCAGGTGGCTCAGTGGTTGAGCGTCTGCCTTTGGCTCAGGTTGTGTTCTTGGGGTCCTGGGATCAAGTTCCACCTCAGGCTCCCCACAGGGAGCCTGCTTTTCCCTCTGTCTGTCTGTCTGTCTGTCTCTCTCTCTCTCTGTGTGTGTGTGTGTCTCATGAATAAATAAATAAAATATTTTAAAAAAGAAAAAGACAGGTCACCTTAGTTGTCCTCCAAGCTGGTGAAGCCAGTCATGTGGACAGCAGTACAGGTGCTTTGTCTCCCCTCCTCAATAGCATGATGCAGAAAAGCACTAAAAGTATCGAGAGGGAGAGAAGAGCCAGGCTTCCAATTTGGTTTCCAACAGGCTAGAGCCGAATCGTCTTGGTCAAGTCATTTAACCTCTGAGACTCAGTGTCTATGTCTGTAAAATCACAATCATCTCACCTACCCTGTAGGGCCACTGTGAGGATTGTGAGAGTGTGTATATAAAATACCAAGCACCTAATAGACCCTTCCATCAAGACAGGCACTGGGGCGCCCGGATGGCTCAGTTGGTTACGCGTCCGACTCTTGATTTTGGCTCAGGTCATGATCTCAGGGTCCCGGAAGTGAGCCCGATATCAGGCTCCATGATCAGCACGGAGTCTGCTTGTCCCTCTCCTGCTCTCTCTTTCTCTTTCAAGTAGATGAATAAAATTAAAAAAAAAAAGACAGGCACCATATTGTGTTGTAGAATCTCAATGGGACCACATATAATTCAACAGACAGTAAGGCCCCAGCAAAGGCTCATTGGTTTGATACTTAGATTCCCCCATAGTAACACACCCTCAGAATGGAAGCACACATCCCACAGACTTGGGGCCTACAGGTTGTTGAGCACTGACAGAATGAGAGGCGTATTCTCTCGGCCTTGCCCTTGCCCTCATCTTGGCCTAGAGGCCACATCTGCATACTCACTATCCCAGATGACACATCTTCTCACACCTCCTGCCCAGTTGTGGCTGTGTGGTTGCTCCATCCTTGCTCTTTCTCATTCACACTAAGGCCATGAGGGGAATCCATGCCCCTATGGCGTCCTGCAGCTTCCTTGGGTCCTCCCTGGGGACCCCCCAGTCGGCTTGCCAAAACTCACCACTTTGGCCCTGTCCCCTTCACCACTGGTTGATGTGTCCAGAGTCTTTCAAAAATGTTTTCTTTAAAGCTTCAAAATAAGTTGTATAGACTGCATTTGAATTTCTTCTACAAACCCCCATCATATTTTGTACCTACTCTTTAAAGTCTGTCACATTCTGCCTTGGATTAGCTTTTTTGTGTATTTGTCTTCCAATTTGGTTTCCAAATTCTTTCTCTTTCTTTCTTTCTTTCTTTCTTTCTTTCTTTCTTTCTTTCTTTCTTTCTTTCTCTTTCTTTTTCCTTTCTTTCCTTTCTTTCCTTCCTTTAATTTAAATTCAATTTGCCAGCATACAGTATAACACCCAGTGCTCATCTCATCACATGCCCTCCTTAATGCCCATCTTAAATACCTAAAATGAACTATTTTTTAAAATTACCACTCACATCAAGATACTGAACAGTCTGCATATGAACGCATTATTTACCAAAGATTCTTAAATGCTACATCCTACACTGTGTTGTATACTTTGTTATAGCTTAAATTCTGATAAAAATGTTGCTTCCTACTTCAATTTCTATGACTTAAAGGTTTTAATTATCTTTAAACTCCTTTAATCCTTTGTTTTATACAAATGTGAAGATCACATTTCAAGTTCAGAGAGTCATTTTTGACCCAACTGGAATGACCCGTCCCCCCACTCTCCTCCCATTAACGTGTATTTCTGTCCAGGTGTAATTGACTTATGACATATTAGTCAGGTGTGCAATGTCAGGGATCAATATTTGTAGGCCTTGCAAAGTGATCACTACAATAAATCTAGCTAACATCTGTCACCATCCCTAGCACCAAAAATGTCTTTCTTGCGATGAGACCTTATAAGATCTGATCCATTCACCATTTTCAAATACTCCACACAGAATTATTAACTACCGTCATCATGCTGTGCATCTCATCTCCTCGACTTACTTATTTTGTAACTGGAAGTCTGTATCTTTTGACCCCTTTTACACATTTCACCAACTACCTGCCCCACCTCTGGCGACCACCCATCTGTCCTCCATATCCACGAGCTCATGAGCTCCTTTTTGTTTGTTTTTTAGATCTTACAAATAAGGGACGTTATACTGTGTCTTTTTTTTCTTTTTCCTTTTTTTTTTTTTTTGTATTTGTCTTTTCCCTGTCTGACTTTCTCCCCTTGGCGTAATGCCTTCAAGTTCCAGCCATGTTTTCACAAATGACAAGATCAAAAGTCTTCATTGATTTGAGGACATAACTTTTGTTTCTTAAACACAGAGCTGAATGATTTACGAAAAATACAAACTTGCACAGTGGAAATGGTGATGGGCTGGTTTTTAATGTCTGTGCGGTTGTACTTTTGATGTGGAATTTCTGTTCTAAGTATTCATAACAGGTTATAACAGGTTAATTTGGTGTTAAATGTGTTCCCCACAGTCCCCAAACCCAGAAAGTGCTGATAAAGGAAGAGTTCATTTGTTCTTAAAACAAACCTAAGTTTGTATTGTACCAGTGGGAACATGACCCTTTGGGTTTTTTTGAGGTCCTTCAATGTTTGCAGTAAAAATACAATTAATCAGTGCTCCAAAATGGCCTGTTTGTTTAAGGATTTAGCACCTCCCTTGAACAACAAACCTTATTGTTTAATTGAGAACCGTCCTCTTGATAAAGGACATTAGAATATCTTGATTTCATTCCTGAACGGTATCCAAGACAAAGAACACCAGTTGTAAAATTAAAAAAAGAAAATGTTACTGTCCAACTGGATTGAATTTTAAAGAACTAATTTAGTGTGTTCTGTTTGTGAATGATTCTCTTTTTCTGCACAAAAGCCGAAATCGCGGCCCTGCTGTGGCAGCTGGTGGGAGCACCTGGTGGTCACGGCTGCCAGGGAAGCCTTTGGCCCCAGCGGGGACAAAAAAGCCTGGAAAAGAAGAAAGAGCGTGACACAATCCGAACCAAAGTTAAAAGCTGCCCAGTGAACTTTTGCTCCTTTCACCCAGGCATGTCGGTACAGAAAAACAAACCACTAAAAATACAACAAAAGCTCGTTTGATGGTGAGGACTGTCCTCCACCTTCTGGTTGAGGCAGCGTGGTTTTCCACCAGAGGAAGGAATCACCAGGGGTGGCCCCGAGGGGTCCTAAGAGGGCAGGGACAAGCTTCATGGGCAACACTCTGAATGGGTGTCACTGTTCAAAGCACAGATACCATCGCTTGCCACCCTTCTCTGCCAAAGCTGACCCACGAGAAATTTAATCAATTGAGATTCCAAAACCAGAATTCCTTAGTTCCACTCTTGCCGGATGTGATCCTTGCTTATGGGGTCTGATGACTTCATCCTAATTCGTACGCCCAGGAATTTTATTGGCAGATTTGGATATTCTTGTGGCGTGGCAGATCTTCCCAGGCGACCGTGTATTTTATGGGCATCCACACCGAGGAGAAGCAATCCTCATTTCAAGGGCTGCCGTAAGCACGTACCACCACAGAGGGCCAGACAAGCAGAGATGTAACTCCTCCTGGTCCTGGAGGCTGGAAGTCCAGGATCACGGTGTCCTCGGCAGGGCTGGCTCCCTCTGAGAGCTGTGAGGAAGGCTGGCTTCCAGACCTCTCTCCCCAGCTCCAGGGCAGTGGTCTCTCCCCGTGCCTCCACATCATCTTCACTCTTGTGTATCTACATCCAGATTTCTACCACAGTTTAGCCAGGTGGGTGACTGGCATGGACTATTTATATAATTTTTTTATCAACCTTTGCAATTGTACTGCCTTAATTAAATTTTTTTTTTTTAATTTATTTATGATAGTCAGAGAGAGAGAGAGAGAGAGAGAGGCAGATACATAGGCAGAGGGAGAAGCAGGCTCCATGCACCGGGAGCCCGACGTGGGATTCGATCCTGGGTCTCCAGGATCGCGCCCTGGGCCAAAGGCAGGCGCCAAACCGCTGCGCCACCCAGGGATCCCCTGTACTGCCTTAATTAAAATAATGTGGAGATTTTTCCTCTTTTTCCATGCCCCAAACAGTATCCAAAAATCTCGTCTGTTAGAATTTTTTGTGACATCGACAAAGTCTGAACCTTTGGGGGAAGCTAGCGACTCTTTGAAAACTTTTTTGTATTTCTTTTCTAAAAACCTCTACTTATATCTTCTCTCTTCTGGGATCTTTCTTTTTTAAAAGATTTTATTTATTTATTCATGAGACACACACAGAGAGAGAGGCAGAGACACAGGCAGAGGGAGAAGCAGGCTCCCTGCGGGGAGCCTGAGGAGGAACTCGATCCCAGGACCCCAAGAACACAACCTGAGCCAAAGGCAGACGCTCAACCACTGAGCCACCAAGGTACCCCTCTTCTGGGATCTTTCTGATAAATAATATCCTCTTAGAAAATGATCCAGCTTTTCAAATTCAGTGTTTTATTTTTTTAATGAATGATGAATGAATTAGCTTATATCCTCAACTTTATTCCTTCCATCTCCCAATCCTACCACCAAACTTTTGTGTTAGTTCTGTGATAAATATAGTCTATATGTACGACCCTCCTTTTACCAAAATGTATCCAGTTATTCCTTAGTTGATCCAAATTCATCCTCTAGTAATCTCTTCAAGAATTGCTCATGAGGGACGCCTGGATGGCTCATCGGTGTCTCTGCCTCTCTCTGTGTGTCTCTCATAAATAAATAAATAAAATCTTTTTAAAAAGAGCTCATGAAACCATTCTCAAATCATGCATGTCCAAAATTGCCTAAGGTTTTGAGAATTAGAAGATAAGCCACAGATTGGGGGTGGGGAATTTGCAAAACATATATATGATAAATGACTTCTATTCAAAATTTACAGAGCGTTAGGGCGCCTGGCTGGCTCAGTCAGTGGAGCATACGACTCTTGATCTCAGGGGTTGTAAGTTCGAGCCCCACATTGGGTGTAGAGATTACTTAAAAATAAAATCTTTAAAAAAAATTTACAAAGAGCTCCTAAAATTCAACAATAAGAAAATAAACAACCCAATTGGAAAATGGGCAAAACATCTGAACAGTCACCTCACCAAAGACATGTGGACAGCAGGCAAGCATATGAAAAGATGCTCAACATCCTATATCAGAAGGGCACTTAAAACACCAGTGGGACACTACCGCATGCCTATCAGAATGGCTAAAATCCACAACCAACAACAGAGGCTGGCAAGGGTGGGAAGTAATAGAAGCTCTGGTTCACCGCCACTGGGAATGAAGTGTCCCACCATTATGGAAGACAATTTGGCCATTTCTTACAAAGCTAAACGTAGACTTACCATACAATCCAGCAATCACACTCCTAGGTATTTGTCCAAATGAGTTGAAAATGTATGTCCACACAACAACCTGTACATGAATATCTGTAGCAGCTTTACTCATAATTTCCCCAAATTGGAAGCAACCAAGATGTCCCTTAAGAGGTGAAAGGATAAGCAAACTGAGGTGCTTCCACACAATGGAATTTTTTTTTAATGAGCTATTAAGCTACCTAAGAACATGGAAGAAATTTAAATGCATATTGCTAAGTGAAAGAAGCCACACTGGAAAAGCTACACACCATAGGGTTCCAACTATATGATATTTTGGAAAAAAAAAAAAAAAAGCAAAACTATTTTGAGGCGGCAAAAAGATCGGTGGTTGCCAGGAGGAGGAGGGGGAAGGAGGATGGAAAACTGGCCTTCTCATAAAATCCTGACTTCACCTTCTTTCCTTGAGAATCGTGGGCCACCTCTCCTGGAGTTTGCTGTGGATCTGTGGACATGCAAGGCTGGCCCGATCTTTATCCCCTTGTAAGTGGCTTGACCCTTTATTTTTTTTCCTGGCTGCTCAAAAAATTCTTTATTTTTAAAATTCAATAGGCTTGATCCATTTTCCTTGGCATAGAGTTTTCTCTTTCAATATATGGATTCATCTAAGGAAAATTTCTTGAATTATTTATTGAAATTTATGTATGTTCTATCAATTCTTTGGGATTTCTTCTTCAGAGATTCCAACTATGTGTGTATTAGACTTCTTTGCATGTCATACATAAAATATATGACATGTCTGTGTATAGTATAGAGATGCATTACATATTTTATATATATAAAACTTTCCTCATTCTTTTTAGTTCTACATTTATTCCCACTTCATTTGCTCACTTTCATCCCCTCTATTTGTCATGTCCTGTATAGTGTATTCCACAATGTCTGTCCCCTTCATATTCCTTTCACTGCATTTTTATTTCTCTGTGATGTTCATCTCTCATTTCTATTTTTTTTAAGATTTTATTTACTTATTTGAGAGAGAGGGAGAGCAAAAGCAGGGGGAGCCGGGGGGGGGGGGGCAGAAGGAGAAGCAGGCTCCCTGCTGAGCCAAGAGCCCTATGTGGGACTGGATCCCAGGACCCTGAGGTCACGACCTGAACCCAAGGCAGACACTCAATTGACGGAGCCCCCCAGGTGCTCCTCACCCCTCATTTCTTTGTGCAATTCAACCAGTTCTCATGTCATGTCTCCTGTAGTCCCATAATCTCTTGTCTTGCATTTCAGCCTTATGACCTCCTCTCATCAGGCTGCTCGCTTAACTAATGTGCCTAGTGTCTGGTCACCGTCTTCACCTGTTCCATGGCAACATTTTTTCTGGTGGCTGTTTTTCATCTAACTGTGAGTTTAATGGCTATTCTCCACACCCGTCTCTCTGGGCATCTCTCAGCAAGGCTGCGCCATTGACCCTTAGACTATCACGGAATGGGTTGGATTGTCCTGAGCCAACTAATGGCACAGCAGCCTCCCCAGTATCTCAGCCCAGACTCTCCATGGGATTATTTTTTTAACATTTTATTTATTTATATTTAAAGAGACAGTGTGTGTGTGCTTGTGGTGGAAGGGGGGTGGGGGCATCAGGCAGAGAGAAAAGAAGAGAAACAGACTCATTGCTGAGCACAGAGCCCCACGCGGAGCTCGATCTCACGACCCTGAGATCACGACCTGAGCCTAAATCAAGACCTGGACGCTTAACCCACTGGGCCACCCAGTCACCCCTCAAGTGTAGGGTTTCTTGTAGGATCCTAAGCCCACCGCTTCGCTGCACAGGCAATGAGCAGAGTGATGCCGCCAGCCTTGCTCCCTGCAGGCCTTGCTCATGGTTTACCCCAGGGAAACACAGAATGACCCTGGGTCATTTCAGGGTTTCAGGCACCCTGAAAGCTGCAGCCCCTACCCCCACTTGCCATGTCCCCATTTCCCTTTCTCCTAATCCCAGGTTCCACCTTGTCCAATTGTGGAGTTTATACATATCTCTGAAAATGGAATTTCTTCTCCTCCTCCTCCTCCTCCTCCTCCTCCTCCTCCTCCTCCTCCTCCTTCTTCTTCTTCTTCTTCTTCTTCTTCTTCTTCTCCTTCTTCTTCCTCTTCTCCTTCTCCTTCTCCTCCTTCTCCTTCTTCTTCTTCTTCTTCTTTTAATTTCCATTCTCTTCACTCCTTTTATATACTTTTCCCAGCTCCATCCCTGCCCTGCCAGGCTTGGGTCTTACCAAGTCTGTAAATTCTTGTTGCTCCCGTCACTGTCACACGTGGAGTTCTGACACATGTGGGAAGTCGCTGCACTCTCTGCTAACCCTGTCCTCTTGCACCTGGTTTCTCCAGGTCCCGCTGCCCCAGCCTGGCACCTTGTCCCACAAAAGGAGCACAAAATAGGCATAAAGAGCCAGGCCACCTCCCCGCCCTGAGGCTCTTATTTTATAGATCTTGGTTGATTTCCATAACTGACCATTTGGGCCACTTTGCCTTTTGTCTTGCCTGGGCTCTAAATTCTCTTTAATGTTTTAAATTCACCAACAGAATGAGCCTGCAAAGCCCCAGGCCTCCACCCTCGACCCCAATAAAAGCCACTGGCTGCACATGCTCTCACTGCACCTGCCACCTCACTGTGGGGCTCCAAGTGCCCTGTAGAGTTTCCAGGTCTTTTTTTTTTTTTAAGATTTTTTTTTTTTTTTTTTTGACAGAGAGGTACAGACAGAGCATGCACAAGCAGTGGGAGCCACAGGCAGAGAGATAAGCAGGCTCCCCATAGAGCAGGGAGCCCTCCGCGGGGCTCGATCCCAGGATCCCAGGATCACAACCCGAGCTGCAGGCAGAGGCCCACCAACTGAGTCACCCAGGTGCCCCGTTCCCAGGTCTTTGGTAAGCGATAAATCTTTTTTTTTTTTTTTCAAAGATTCCCAATGGTCATTCCCAAAGGGTGTCTTGTAATCATACCACGAGGGCCAGGCCAGTCATAACATTGGTTTGAAAAGGGCACCCATCAATAATTGCAAGTGGCATGTGGTCAGCAGAGCGGGTGTCTAATATGGGAATGTGGGTGTGACTCGGGACGGAGAGGACGTGCGTAGGTGCAGAGAGCCTGGCCCCCGGAGCAGGCAGATGGGTGACAAGGGAACGAAAGTGCAACCAAGCCATGTGAGATGAGCCCCTACGATGTCCTCGAGGGACAAGCTCCCCCCAGGTCCCCCACCCCGTGGCCATGACCAGTCAGGGAGACTCTGGGGGGAATCTGGAACCGCTGGGCCTTGCAGATTTGCTAAGAAGCAGCGGTGCCCAGGCAGGAATCCAGGCCCTCTGCAGAGGTATGACCACCCCACTCTGCTTTAGGCACATCCCTGGATGGCACACAGGTTTCATTCCCCAGGGGGGTAGACAGTTGGCCACGAGAGCCATGGGAGGCAGATATTTTTCCCCTTCAGTTTGCAATTCATACTGGAAACGTCCACGTCCACTGTCAGTGAGGAGAGAAGGACGCGCTGAAAATCCCCCAAAGCAACCGGCTACTTAATGAAAACAGGAAAACAGGGGTGCCTGGGTGGCTCAGTGGTTGAGCGTCTACCATCAGCTCAGGTCGTGATCCCAAGGTCCCCGCATCCGGCTCCCTGCAGGGAGCCTGCTTCTCCCTCTGCCTGTGTCTCTGCCTCTCTCTCTGTGTCTCTCATTAAAATAAAATAAAATAAATAAAATAAAATAAAATAAAATAAAATAAAATAAAATAAAATAAAATAAAATAAAATAAAGTAAAATAAAATAAAATAAAATAAAATAAAATAAATAATAAAATAAAATGGATGACAATGACATATTCCAGTGTCTTGGTGTCTACTTTCCTTCTCCACTGGTTTGAGATTGTGGGAGGGGTTCATGTTTACCTGTTAATTATTATCATCCTTCTGAAAATGGCAACATAAGCACCAGAATTGAAAAATCTGAACATAGGGATCCCTGGGTGGCGCAGCAGTTTAGCGCCTGCCTTTGGCCCAGGGCGCGATCCTGGAGACCGGGGATCGAGTCCCACATCAGGCTCCCGGTGCGTGGAGCCTGCTTCTCCCTCTGCCTGTGTCTCTGCCTCTCTCTCTCTCTGTGACTATCATAAATAAATTTAAAAAAAAATCTGAACATAGAATAAATTTATGCTACAGGGATGCGCTGTGCTGAAGTCACTGGTTTCGTGGAAGGTCATGAGGGAAAACCAACCGGCAGGAATACTTTATGGAGCAGTCAGACTTCCCGAATCCTGCAGAGGCATCGAGATATAATCCGCGGGCTATTTTCCGTCATACAGGTGGAGCGCATTCCATGCTATTTCAAAAGAGTTTATTTATGGTAAAACATGTGACTTTGGGGGGAGGGGCTGAAGCTCTCTGGTTCTTATTTCATAGAAAAGGTTTTCAGCTTTGAAATTTGAAGTGTTCTTCACCTCCTGTTAAAACATCAGGGGTAGCAGGGCGCCTCTGTACCGACGCTACCACAGCTTATCCCGTTGATACGAAATGCCTCATTCAACCAGATTTTTTGAGAACTATTGTTCCAGCCACGCAGAATCAAGAAAGATACCACATAAGAAATAAATGATTTCCATCATCAAATTTCTTTTTAAATCTGACAAGGTCGGGATCCCTGGGTGGCGCAGCGGTTTAGCGCCTGCCTTTGGCCCAGGGCGCGATCCTGGAGACCTGGGATCGAATCCCACATCGGGCTTCCGGTGCATGGAGCCTGCTTCTCCCTCTGCCTATGTCTCTGCCTCTCTCTCTTTCTCTCTCTGTGACTATCATAAATAAATAAAAATTTAAAAATAAATAAATAAATCTGACAAGGTCAGTGAATGGGAGAGACACCGTCCCCCCCAGCCATTCACCACATCTTTTCTTCTCCAATTTGAAACTCCCCCTTCATGATTAAAGGAAAACTCTTGTTTCCTCTACTCATAGCACTTTGGACACCAAATTTAGGGGATGGGGAGAGGTTCCCACACCAACCAATTTTCCAACTTTACAGACACCAACTGAGTATCCGGCAGTTTGGTTATGACCCCAACTACCCAGAGTTAGCTCAGACCCCACAGGTAAGTGCTCGGTCCCACAGGACTGCCTTCCCTCCAGTTCAGATGCCATCTGCACCCCCAGATGGTCACCTGCATGTCTGACCAACCAGCTCTAAGTCAGGTGTGCCCATGAGCCCCCTCCTCAGACTTGTGATCATTTGCTCTAAGGGCTCACAAAGAAAACACTCATGTGTTACCGGTTTGTTATAAAGGATATGATTAAGGACACAGATGAACAGCCAAATGAAGAGGAATCTAAGGAGGCGTCCAGAGAGGTCGCAAGCGCAGGGGTTTGGAGTGCTACCACTCTCCTCGCACATGAAGGTATTCTCTGACCCAAAAGCTCTCTGAACCCCCTAATGGAGAGATTTTTTTTATATTTTATTTCTTTATTTATTTGAAAGAGAGAGAGAGAGAGCAGGGGAGAAGGGCAGAGGGAGAGGGAGTAGCAGATCCCTGCAGAGCAGGGAGCCCAATGCGGGACTCGATCCCAGGACACTGAGATCATGACCTAAGCCGAAGGCAGACACTTCACCAACTGAGCCCCCTAGGCATCCTTGTAGAGACTTTTACGGAAGCTTCATGACATAGGCATGACCAATTTTTAACTCAATCTCCATGGAGGACGAGGGGGGCTGACAATCCCAAGTTTCTAATCATGGCTTGATCTTTGGGGTGACCAGCTCCCAACCTGAAGCTCTGCAGGAAACCACCAGGGTCACCTCATTAGAACGAAAGATGCTCCTATTGCCCAAGAGGTGCCAAAGGATTCAGGGTGTCAAGAACTGGGGACAGAGACCAAATACATATTTCTGATTGTGTCCCAACTAGCTACTAAATTCTTATGTATATATTTTGATGCAATGGACATCTGACGTTTGGTTGGTCCACCCCCCTCCAACCCCGTGCCCCAGTCACCGTATTCCTGTGATCTCTCCCCTCCTTCCCATGGGGGGTCATCGAAGCAGCCAGGTCATGACATGCCCTTGCCCTGGCTCCAGTTTATTAGCACGGTGTTAGCGGACCCAGCGAGAGCCAGTCCATGTCTTCCATCCACGGGAGTTTGGACAAGGGGAGAGAGGGAGACAGAGAGGGAAAGAGGGTGCTATAAGGATGTGGACTGAAACACAGAGAAGCAGGTCTGTGGTAGGAGAAACAACGAGGCTGGAGTTCTGGAAGGAGCAGGGTGCCGGCCCCCGACTGGACTGCCAGAGGCCCCATGAGCTGCTACTCCACCCACCGAGACCCTCCTCGCTGTGCCTGAGCTTGTGCCCTCTGGGTTCCTGCCACAGACAAAACAGCCCCAGTTAATTCTCTGGATCCAGGTCTGGGATCTGTTCCTCGTCACTGATCCATCTCCTCGTTCCTGGGCCAGGGCCAGGTATGCTTTCACCACTTACTTTACAATTTAATATATGGTAGGACAAGCCCCGTGATTATTGTTCTTACAATTTTCTGCTGGCTATTCTCACATATTTTATGCTTCCTGATAAATTTAGAATCTTGGTGTCCAATTGCAAAAAAAAAATTGCATAAGAATTTGGATTCATATAACCTTGAATCTCTTAGATTCATCTAGAGAAAATGGACATCCCTGGAACACTGGGACTCGGTCACCAGGAATAAGTTGGCTACATTCCAGGCTCTTCATGGCCTTTATGAGTTTCACAGCTGTTTTCACTCACACCTTGCACCTCTCCTAAGTTCATTTCTAGGCGTTTTGTGTATCAGCTGCTTCTGCGTGTCCTCGACCTGCTTTCTGGAGTTTGGGCACCAGGTCTCCTGGTAGACGTCCCTGGTGCCCCACATCCCATCCCCTTTGGGCCACCACGGGTGGGCCACCTCCTCCTGTGGGCAGCCAGCGGCCACCACCATGCCCTCAGCGCCTTCTCTTCCCAGGTCTCCTCCAGCCGCGCCCCCCCCAACCCCCCCTCACCCCACCGCTCCCCATCCCCACCTAGGGGCCGGGAAAGAGCTGGCCCAGGGCAGCTGCAGAGTCCCCACCCAGGGGGAAGGGGCTGGGGGAGAACTGCTCCCCTGCTTTTGCATCCACTGCTCTGTGCCAGTGCAGAGGCCAGGGAGCCCTCTCCTCCCCCCCACCCCTGCCTCACTTCCCTTGCTCCCCCACTGCTTTCTGGCACCCTCCGCCAGGAAAACCCCGGCCTGGCCCTCGAGCCTGTCTCCCACAATCTGCTTTGGGGACCTGCAAGCCAAGATAGGCCCCCATGGGGTCCTGACTCATCGTGACACAGTTGACTTTAGGGGAGAATCGCTGGAGTCAGTAGGTTGGTTTGCGGCTGCCAGGAGCCCCGGCTAGATCCACCTCCCACCCCCACCTCCCACCTCCACGTCCCATGTCCACAAGTCCACCTTCCTCCTCCCACTACTCTCCCCCCACCTCCACTTCCCACCACCCTCTCCCACCTCCTACCTCCCTCCTCCCACCTCCCACCTCCCTCCTCCCACCTCCCACCACCCTCCTCCCACCTCCCACCTCCACTTCCACACAGCTGGGACCCCGCAGCGTGTGTAGTCCACAGCCCATGGGGGTCCCCCACGTTGTCCCTGCAGGGGGTGGGAGTGAGCACCCTGGGAGAGCCCTCTTGGCCGCAGGGGGCAGGGGCAAGGATGGCTAACCCAGTTGAGAGCCTCGCTGGGGGAGCTAGAACTCCAGGTGACAGCGGAGCACGCGTGTGTGCCTGTGCTGGAGCAGGTGCGTGCGGTGTGCACGCGCCTGTGCCGGGCTCCCGAGTTCTCCAGCCTCTGGCGCCTTGCCCCTCCCCGAGATGCTCTAACAAGCATGTAACCCCCCCACACACAAAACCGCATTCCTCCCCCCCACCCCCCCACCCCCACCCCCCCCCACCCCCCGCCTGCTTCCGGGCGGGATCCAACCCCAGCTCCTCCCTTTATTCCCTAACACAGTTAGCTTGAGGCAGTGGAGAAGCAAGAAACAGTGCTGGAGAGGGGCCAGGGGATCCAGCGGGGATTTTTTTTTTTTGACGGGAAAGTCTTTGAACATGGAAAAGATCCATGAAGGGGGAGAGGAGAGGTTGAACACACCAGAGAAAAGCAACAATCACTGCTGTGTTGTTGTGATTGCGCTGGCAGAGGACTGGGATGCACTATTTGCAACACACGTGGGCTTTTTTGTTGTTGTTTTTGGGGGGTTTGGGGGGGTTGGGGTTTTTTTTGAGGGGGGGAGCTACATAGATGGGATTATATCGTATATATTGTGTCTGTGTTGCAGACTGAAATTTTAAAAAGATTTTATTTATTTATTCATGAGAGACACAGGGAGAGAGGCAGAGACACAGGCAGAGGGAGAAGCAGGCTCCATGCTGGGAGCCTGATGCGGACTCAGTCCCAGGTCCAGCTCATTTCCTTTAAGACCTTAAAAGCATGATCCTCTCCTCTCCACTCCAACTATTATTACCCATTCGCACCATCCACTCAAGACCCCACACGAGAGGAGAGTGAAACCTGTGGGCCTGGGTAGGGCTGACGTCATGCCCACCCCCAGCTACACAGAGCAGGGCGGGCAGGGAGGGTGTGACCCCTTTGGCTACTTGTGCCCCAAGTTTGCACATAATGAAGGATTCCCTAAAACACAGATGACAAATATTTACTACAATATCATTTCTCTGTTGGATTGGGGGTTTTTTTGTTGTTGTTATTTTGTGGGAGTTCTTTATATTCTGGACATTAATCACTTGTTATAAATGTTGCAAATAGTGCATCTCAGTCCTCTGCTTGTTTCTAACTTTAGTGAGGTCAGCCTCTTTTTTCTTTTTCTTTTTTTTAAGATTTATTTGCTTATTAGTGGCTGAGCGTCTGCCCTGTGCTCAGGGCGTGATCCCAAGGTCCTGGAATCAAGTTCCACATCGGGCTCCCCGCAGAGAGCCTGCTTCTCCCTCTGCCTGTGTCTCTGCCACTGTGTGTGTGTGTGTCTCTCATGAATAAATAGATAAAATCTTTTAAAAAATAAAAAATAAACATTTTTGCACCTCTCTTTAAAAAAAGATTTATTTACTTATTAGAGAGACAGAGAGAGAGCAGGAGTGGAGGGCAAGGGCAGAGGGAGAGAATCTTAAGGAGACTCCTCGCTGAGCTCAGCGGCCAAAGGGGGCTGGATCTCACCACCTTGAGATCATGACCTGAGCGGAAACCAAGAGTTCGTGGCTCAACTGACTGAGCCACTCAAGCACCCCGTCCCTCTTTTTTTTTTTTTTTTTTAGATTTTATTTATTTTTAAGATATCTCTACATCCAATGTGAGGCTCGAACTCCCAACCCCGAGATCAAGAGTCCCATGTTCCACCCACTGAGCCAGCCAGGCACCCCCAAATTGGTCCCTCTCCTATGTAGAAGCAAAATCTGATTTCCCCAGACTGCACTTGTAACAAATCTATTATGTCCTATTTTTCAGTTGAGCCCTATCTTTAGGCCCTGCTGTTTTTGATTCCGCTCTAGTGAACAAAGTATGTCCAAAAGTTGAGAGACTCATATGATGAACACCCACGAACCTCTCTCAGTCAGATTGGGTTCAAGGTCCTCTGAGAAGAACACTTCACAGGTGACTCTGCGTGGCCCCCACTGCATCACAATGGGAGATGCCTAATGTCTGCAAATCAAATATATATATGTTCCACATTTTCCAATATTGGAAATTTTTCCAATATTTTTTATTCTCATTACTCACTCTGGATCCACCACCAGACGTAGCCCAGAAGGTCAGGGTCCTGGCCCTCGTGGGCTGCATCTCATCTCTCCCCATGAAGGATCCTAGCCACACGGAGCCTGTGGGGCACCTGTACACTTCTCCTTCTGGACCAGATGTGAGGCTGGAGTGTCCCATCCTCTGCTGAGCCAGGCTCTCAGCTCTTGCCGCCTCGTGTAGATGTTTCCCTTCACCCTGGTGGCACCTGCTCTTCTCCAACCAGCGAACACTGGAATGGGTTTTGACCTGCGCTGGAAAATGCACAGATCCTTGAAAATCATCTAGTACTGTGGCAGGTGTAGGCTGTTGCTTTTGATCTATGTGATTGTGTTCTAGAATATATCCTTTTTGCTTTTTCTCCTTCAGGGACTATTTCAGGGCTCCCCGCATTGCTGTGTGTACACGTAGTTGCTGTTGGTTTGCTTTTTCCGTGAAATATGCTTCCATTATGTTTTTCCAGCTTTATTGAGGTATGATCAACAGATAAAAATTATCTATATTTCAGGGGTACAGTGTGTTTTTGGTGTGCGGTGTGATGATTTTATCACATATGCATCGGGAAATGATTCCCACCAGCGAGCTAAGTAACATATTCATCACCTCACATAGTTACCATTTGTGTGGTAAGAACACTTGAGATCTCTACTGTCTTAGCAAATTTCGAGCACTGCAGCACAGCATTATTAAGTACAATCACCATGCTGTACAGTAGAGACTCAGACCCCATCTTATAGTAAAACTTTGTATCCTTTGGGTGAGCCTGGGCGGCTCAGCGGGTTAAGCATCTGCTCACGCCCTGATCACAGGGTCTAGGGATCCATTCCCTGCACCACAGGGAGGCTGCTTCTCCCTCTCCCTCTGCCCTTCCTCCTGGTTGCACTCTCTCTCTCTCTCTCTCTCTCTCTCTCTCAAATAATTACAATCTTTAAAAATAAATAAATAAACCTTTGTGCCCTTTGCCTGGCATCTCCCCATTCCCCACCCCACCCCCAGCCCCTGGTAACCACCCTTCCACTCTCTGGTTCTCTTAGTTTGACTTTTTTTTTCAAAACACAACAGTATTGGGATGCTGGGAGGCTCAGGGGTTGAGTGGCTGCCTTTGGCTCAGGGTGTGACCCCCAGGTCCTGGGATCAAGTCCCCCATTGGGCTCCCCGCGGGGAGCCTGCTTTCCCTCTGCCTGTGTCTCTGCCTCTCTCTGTGTGTCTCTCATGAATAAATAAACAAAATCTTTAAACACACACAACAGTATTTGTCCTTCTGTCTGGCTGATTCCACGGAACATAATGCCCTCCCGGCGCATCACGCTCTCGCAAATGGCAGGAGCGCCTTCTTTTTTGCGGCTCAATCCTATTCCGCGGGATTGTGTCCTCCGCATTCTCTTTCCCGGCTCCTTGGCCTACAGACCCTTCCGTTGTTTGCTGAGAACGCTGTTGCGGTGAACGTGGGGGGTGATTACTTCCTTCAGATACATACCTAGAAGCGGATTGGTAGGTCTGGGGTGCGTGTTGAGGACCCCCACACCTCCGCGCTGTGTGCCCACTGGCTGCCCCGCAGTCACTGTTTCCAAGTCCGGGGTGGGGTGGGGGCAATATCGCCGCAGGCGCACATCCCACATCGCGCTTTGGGCGAGCACCGAGGTCGTTTCCAGCTTCTGTTACCCATTGGCCCCGCCGTGCACGTCTTCACCGGGTCCAGCGGACCAGCCGACCAGCAAGAGGACCTTTGGGATGTTTACCCAGAAGCAGACTTGCAGGGATTGGGCCAGATACGCATTCCTAATTCCACTAAATACCTTGGAGAAGGGCTCTGGCGATGGGTGCTCCCGGGAGAAGGGAGGAGTGTGTGACCTCCTCTCCCCACACCCACACCTTGCCAGCCCTTGACTTCATCTCTGATTCTTGTCAACCAGATGGCTGCTTGACGGTTTTCGTCACATTACATCAGACTCTCTGCAGACTACCTCTCTCTACCCTTTGCTACTGCTAATGTAGGTTTCCTCCCCCCGCCCCCACTCCAGCCTCAGACTCCTGTGTCTTCTGTTTGTCCCTCCACCTATACCATATGCCCTGTTCCTCGTCGTTGTTCTTTGGCCTCCCTCACCGAGCTGTATGGCTGCATCATCCCTTTCCATTCCAATGGCAGCAGATGATCAGAGGAAGGAAGAGGAGGGAAGTGAGGATGTTAGCTCCTCCAGCTTCTCCCCCACCAACCAGCAGTGAGCTAGCTGCCTCCAGCCACCCGGAGTTATAACAGATGGACAGACACAGGTCCTGTTGGGGAGGGGGGCTCTTCTCTCTTCTCAGGTTCCTGGAGGTGCCAACAACTCCTCACTTCTGGGATCCCTGGGGCCCTGCCCTCTTTCTTGTGGCTTCCCTAACGCTGCTCATCCCTTCCTAAAATCATTCCTGTATTAAAATATCCTCTGGGGGCCCCTGGCTGGCCCAGTGGTGGAGCGTGCAACTATTGATCTTAGAGTTCTGGGTTCAAACCCCACATTGGGTGTAGAGATTAGCGATCACTTAAAAATAAAATCTTTTGGGGCACCTGGGTGGCTTAGTGGCTGAGCGACTGCTTTCAGCTCAGGGTGTGACCCCCCCCTCCCCCCACTCCGCCGGGTCCTGGGATCAAGTCCCACATCCGGCTCTGCTCAGGGAGCCTGCTTCTCCCTCTGCCTGTGTCTCTGCCTCTCTCTGTCTCTCAGGAATAAATAAATAAAATATTTTAATAATAAAAATAAAATATTTTACAAAAAAATCCTCCAATTACCCATTTCACATATGCCGTCTGTTTCTTGCTGGGTACCTGATACATGGTCACTGAGCTGAAATGTTTCATTTTCATGCAATCAATTTCACCAAAATTGTTTTGGCTTTTTGGTATTTGCTTTAGAGGTCTTATGGATGAAGTCCTTCTGTACCCCTCTATAACGAGATTATCCTTCCTTCTTTTTTTTTTTTCCTATTACTTCTGTACTGTACTTTTACATTTTCTATTTAGATCTTGAATCTATCCAGTGTCCAATTTTGTATGTGATGTTAGGTATGATGCAGGAAACAAAGGTAGAAGAGAAGTGATTAAATTTCCATGCTCCCTACAGCCCACTGACCAGTCCTTGAATCAGGCAGGGGCCTTCCTCCAGGGACTCAGCGGCCTCCATGCTCACCCGTCACTCAGGGCAAAAGGCAAACTTACCCCCACCCCCAGGACCCTGTGAGTCTGCTTTATTTTTTTATTTTTATTTTTTGTGAGTCTGCTTTAACACAGAACAATTCCTTTAGAACCTTCTTTCCTCTCAAACCCCCAAGATCATGCCCCAGGCATCTGACCCACGGATGTAAATCTGAAGGGTCTCATGCCTCAGGTTTTATTAGACGGTAATAAATGACCTTTCCGGACAATAGCTGGTCCCCTCAGGGTCCCGGGAAGCTTGCTTCCAAATTCCTCAGAGACTCAGGCTCTCCCTGACCCCCTCCCGACTTGAAAGTCTATAACGGGCCCTCTTTGTGACCTTGTGCAGCCCTTCCTGCCCACGGGTCCTGTCCCCAGTCTTTCATCAAACCATCTTTTTGGAGGCACCTGGGTGGCTCAGTGGTTGACCATCTGCCTTTGGCTCAGGGCATGATCCCAGGGTCCCAGGATCAAGTCCCACATCGGGCTCCCCACAGGGAGCCTGCTTCTCCCTCTGCCTGTGTCTCTGCCTCTCTCTGTGCCTCTCAGGAACAAATAAAATTTCTAAAAATTAAAATTAAAATGTCCCATTGTACTCAAATAAAATACATACCCTGTGGTTGATGATTATTTTAATAAACCCCTGCCTTCTCTTCTGAAGGATTTTATTATTTTTCCAGTTCTTTGAGCCAAAACTTAGCTCATTTCAATTTAGCCGTGTTTTTTTAGCAAACGGGATTAAGTCCATGTACTTTTCCTCCTGAGAACTGCTTTAGACAGTCCCACAACCTCAGTATGGAGTGCTCTCCTAGCTCATTTCTGAATTACCTGTCTCATTTTTATTTTCTGTTGTACCCAAAGTAATCCAGAAATATGGTGAGATGTTTATATGCTGATGGATCTTTTTGTCTCTACTTTTGTGTTCATTCAGTATTTGTTGATGCTCCCATAACTGCCTGCAAAGTCTTAATCTGTTTGTTCCTGTGTTCCTCCTGGGTTGTGGATTCTATTCATTTGGGGACTTCTTTTCCACCTTCTGGTTTTCTGGCTTTCTTCTCAGGTTTGGTGGTTCTCGGTGATGGGCTCATCCTCACATTCATTGTATTTGTTGCCTGCCTGTGAACACTGCCTCTGTCCACTGTAATGCATGTGACAGGCATCAATGAGTTTCATGCAAAGTTTTCTTTTTTAAAGATTTTATCTTTTTATTCACGAGAAACACAGAGACAGAGACACAGGGAGAGGGACAAGCAGGCTCCTTGCAGGGAGCCCCATGCAGGACTTGATCCCAGGACCCCAGGGTCACGCCCTGAGCAGAAGGCAGATGCTCAACTGCTGAGCCCCCCAGGTGCCCCCATGCTAAGCTTTAGAAGTCCTGGACACCTGGGGTGATTCTGGTCCTAGGGGGATTGCACAGGTGCACTGGTCCTCAGTCCCAGGACACCTTTACAGGGGAGACCCAGAACAGAAGCCCTAACTCCCACACCTGTAAGTACCAAAGCCCCCTCATTCCTCTCCAGGCCACACTGCCTGCCCCAGGCTTCCTTCCCACCCGCCCACTCCCGATTCCTAACGCCCAATAACCAGACAACAGTGGCACGTTCGAATATTTCTGGGTTTTTTACTCTAAAAAAACGTGGACCATCACCTGCAAACCGCGGCAAGTGATATTGGATTCCATCTCCCCACCCTTCCAAACGTGAGTCTGCGAATCACAGACGTCGTCCTGTCCCCTTCCCTTAAAATCCTGGATCAGCCATCCCAGAGGAGGTGGAGGAGGCCCCCCTCCCCGGGACAGGGGCGAGGGGATCACGGGGCAGGGGGAGGCACTGTGGAAATAAATTAGGGGAGAGGAGGCCCCTAGGTGGCGGGATCGCGCGCCGCCTCGCACACCCAGCGGTAGGGCCTCTGGCACACGTCGTCGTTCCAGCGGCCGTCGTCCGTGAAGTGCGCGCAGTCCTCGCCGCCCCCGAGCCCGTGCCCGTACCAGTCGTCTGGCTGCTCCGGCCTCCAGTTCCTGCGGATACCAGTGGATGTGCGCCTCCACCCCGGCCAAGCCTCCCCCGCCCCCTGGCGCCCCGGGTGGGGATGGGGTGGGGTGGGAGTGGGGACCCGCGGGGCTGGGACTTGCACCGCGGGGGGGGGGGGGCGCACACTCACTTGAAGCCGGTCTCGTAGTCCGTCCCGTCCACCCACTTCCAGGGCCCACTCTGGTCCGTGAGGCCCATCCAGGTGTTCACAGGCCCCATGTGGTGCTGGATGAACTTCTGGGGAGAGGGGATGGGGTGGTGGGCACCCCCCGGAGCAGCCAGCACCCCAGCACCGCCAGTCCCCTCTTACCTGCCCCCACGAGCCCTGGGGCGCTCACCTGCTCCTCCCTGGAGTTGACGACCACCAGGTGCGCGCTCTCCAGCTGGCAGTACTTGTCCGCCTCGGGCCAGGACTTCCCGGAGCGGGAGAACCAGTAGCAGCTGCCCTCGTACTCCAGCCAGTTGACGGGGCAGCAGGTCAGTGTGGAGCCTGGGGGGTGGGGGGGGGAGCGGGGAGGCTGAGGCGCCGCCCGTGGGCAGGTGGGAGCCAGGGTGGGCGCCAGGGTGGGCGCCCGGGGCCTCGCCTCCTCACCATTGCCATGGAGCGCTGCGATCTGACAGCTCAGGCTTCGCAGGTCCGACACGAACTGCTTCACGTGCAGCAGCAGGTCCGAGTGATCTGGGGGCACCCAAGGCAGGGGATAGGGGACCAGCCACAGGCACAGCCAGGCCCTCGCTTTGGCCTGAGGGACCCCACCGCCCCTGCACACACGCCCACTGACCTTCACTCAGATCCTTCTGCTGCTTCTCCAGCTGAGACTCCAGGGATTTCATCTTTCTGCCCACATTTCCTCCTGGGGAGACACTTGCTCAGTGCCCCCACATCCCTAGCGCCCCACGCACCCCTCAGCCCCAGCCCCAAGCCCCCCTCACCCTGGCTACTCAGAGCCTTGACTTCGACCTCGGTGCTTGCCGTGAAGTTGCTGAAAGTCTCCCTCAGAGCCTGCAGCTCCCCCCGCAGTTTGGAGTCTGGACGGGAAAGAGTTGCAGAGAGCAAAACGAGGGGGCTGCAGGCGCCATCGCAGCAGCCAGCCCTCCCACCTTGCCACCCCAGGCCCCCCCAGGGCACTCACTCTGGGATCCGATGACGCAGACGACCACCAGCAGCAGGACACTGAGGCCCAGGGACAGCAGGAGGAGGCAGGGTCCCGAGCAGAGCCTCCGCAGGAGTGGCTGGGGGGCGGGTGGCACTGCAAGAAGCCCGGGTATGAGGATCCCTGGGACACACGGGCGGCTCTGGGGCCCCGGGGCGGGAGGGGGGGGAGTGGCGAGGGTGGGGGGGGAGCGGGCTAAGGCTCCCCCTCCTGGCCCAGGAGGAACCACAGGGATGAGGAAGGTTGGGGTGGGAGACCCTGAGGGGCAGGGCAGCTGGCGGTGGGCGCCCAGCGGGACCCGCCCCGGCCCACCCAGGCCCTGGGCCGTTGCTGACACCTAGCGGCCACGCTGTTCACCGGAGCTGCTGGACCTCCCCGGAGCTGAGGGCCGAGCCTGGGCGGGAGTCGGGGTGGCTGGGGTCACTCCCCCCACCAAAAGGCGGGAAAGAGGAAGAGGTTCCTTTCTCCCCCGCCCCACGAATTCCCCTCCTCTGGCTGGGTGCTGGGAGAGAAGACGGAGTAGCTGGAGACCGTCAAGGTGCTCCCACCTGGGGAGGCCTCCCCTGCAGCCCTTCCCCCCCCCACCAGCCCATCCCTCAGGACCCTCCTGCTCAGCCCCAACAGCACCCCCGCAGGTGGGAGAGAGAAGGGGGGCTTGTTTCTGTTGGATGAAGGCCTCCTCCTTCCTGGATACTTGGTGCCTCGGCCTCCTCACGGAAGTCTGACTCCTTGACCCCCTGCACTAACGCTCACACACACTCACATCAGGTGTTAGAGGAAAGGAGGGGGACCTCACCTCTCTGAGTCACTCCTGGGCCCCTGGACCCTCACCCTCCCCAAGCTCTGAGCAGTGGGTGACACGGCAGGGTCAGGAGGCACGTAGTGTCCCAGGACGCCTGCCCCAGAGAAAGGGACTCAGGCCCACAACCCACGTAGGGCACCTCCCCCAAGAGGGGCGGCTCAGACCATCCTCTTGTGCGCAGGGCAGACCCAGGGACCTGGTGGTCACAGAAGGAAGCAGGGGCTGAGGCAAGGGGGCAGTCCCATCACGCTCACCTTTCAGAAATGGAAGGAACCCTTACCTTGTCTGAGGTGATGGTCATTGTCCTCATTGTCCAGATGCTGAAGATCCTGATAGTCATTTGTCATGGTAGGGCTGGCTGGACCCGGGCCTAGGTCAAGGTTGGGGTTAGGGCTGGGGCTGAACAGAGCCAGGGTGGGAGGTCCAGTCGGTCTCTAAGTGACCACTGGCTACAGGAAGACTTCCTTTCTCCTGTTCCCTGTTCGCTCCCAGGCTTGACATCCAAACTTTGTCCTCTGAAGTACTCCTGCCTGGCCCCCAGCCCACCCCATCCCCTGCCTCTGCTTCCCCTTTTACTTGCTGATGGTCTTGAGGTCAGTTCCTGGATGCCTCAGTGCTGTGCAGATCGTAGCCTAAAAAGGAGGCTGAAGCCTGGAGACTTGGGGTGCTCCGATAGCCCTGGAGGATGGGAGGGGAGGGTGTAGGGCCCATATGAGGGCCCTGAGCGCTGCGCAGCTGCGTGTCTGTGTGTCCGTGTGTCTCAACACTCAGAACCTGGCATCCCCAGGGCCTGGGACTTTGGACAGTAAATAGAGGTGAAAAGGGATTTGGGACTCAGGGGATGTGTGTGGGGTGGGAGTGGGGGATGGGTCACCACTGCTTCCCCCCCACCAGGGGGACTCTCCAGGTTTGGCCCCTCCCCCTCGCCCCCCTGCTGGTCACCTCACTCATCACTGGTATGGGGAGCCAGGCCAGGACGGGCCTGGGGTGCACCCTGCTGTTTCCTCCTGCCCCTCCCTCCTTTCACTTCCTGCCATCAAATTTCCCAGAATTGTTGGTGTTTCCAAATATCCCTGCCCAGGATCAGGGGGCCCTGTGCTCTGCTCTTGCCCAACCCCGGCTCTGACCCTGGCATCTGAGCCTGGGCCCCTTCCTGTGGAGGCTCTGCAGCCAGGCTCTCCAGCTTGGGGCTCGCTGGCTTCACTCCCCCAGGGGGCAAAGTCCTCCAAGCAGCCTGGGGTGGTGGGGGGAGAGACAGGAAAGCAAGTCTTTCCCACCCAAGCCGGGACTGGTGCCAGCAGGCTCCCATCGGCTCCCGCTGTGTGTCTGGACTTGTCATCCATGAACTCCAGAGGCCGATGAGGAAACCGGCCCCCCAGGCAAGTCGTTCCCCAGGGTTATAACAGGCAAGGAAGCAGCAGAGAGAGGACTGGACTGTAATCCTCCTGGCCCCAGGACCAGAACGAAGAACCACACCCAGAACCAGGGATCCCATACCACCACCATGGCGGGGCCCTGGGGTCCCCAAGATGCTGACGCACAGACCCTCACAGTCCCACGGGGGATTCTGGCAGGAGTGTATGCATTCAAATCCTGCCAAGTTAGAAATCGGGCAATCCTAAAGATGTTCACTCGTCCCAAATGCCAAGTCATGCAAACCCTACGTTACAGTAATTTATTTCAATGACAGAACGAGACTTTATCATGAGAGTTCTATATGTCATGAGACCTTCTGGAACACAGTCCTTGCACGACACGTGAAAGGCCCGGGCGCACCCCCATCGTCTGTGTCCTGAAAAGCCCCCTGTTTTGTGTACGCACTGGGACTGTGGCCAGTCCTTTTGGGGACTTTTGGACTGTTGGTTTAGCATTCCCTTATATCATCACTCACAATCTGGTTTATTCGGGCAAATAAACCTGTGCTGCTTTGGGCCCAATAGTGGTTTACTCTTGCAGACACAGTGACTTGGGAGGCAGCACAAGAAGGCTTCTGGGGAACAGAAATGTGCACATCTTGATCCGGATGCCAGTTGCATGGACATGCTCCAAACTGCAGAAAACCACACGCTCAGGATTTCTGCATTCCTCCGTTTGCATGTTATATACTGAAATATGATGTTTCTGAAATCTGTTTTCTTATCCATAACTGCGTTCCCCAAACCCACTGATTAGGGAACAGGAAGTGGAGCTGTGCTGAAAAATGCTCTCCAAAGCCAGTAGCTTTAGAGTGAGAGCCCTCGGTGATAAAACAATGTGAAGAAAGCCAGACGAACCACATGATACACTGACCAATCGGGGCACTAACTTATAAGCAAGCCTCTTGCAAAATACCAAAGACAGTCCTAAGAAATGAAAAAGTAGCCAAAAAGGAAACTATGCCCCAATGATGGTGTGTTTATGCTGAGAACTCACCCACCTCTTACACTTATTCCTTTGATAATATGTATCTTAGGGCGCCTGGCCGGTAGAGTGTAAGACTTGATCTCAGCATCGTGGGTTCAAGCCCCTGTTGGGCATGGAGCCTACTTTCATATAGGTGCTGAGCTGGGTGCTGAGCTCCCTTGGGTTTGCCCACTCCCTCTCAGAGGGCTTTCAAACTCAAGCTTGGGATTGACCTCGCCTGGCCCTTCGTCAGAGGGGGCACTGCATGCCAGCCCGGAGTCACCGCCAAGGTCAGGTGAGAGAGTGAGGGAAAAGCGCTTAGCGCTGGGCCTGGGACACACTAGGTTCTCAACACCTGCTGGCTCTTCGGGTACTGTTCTCATCACCAGCAGCACAGCTGAGAGTGCAGTAAGCCTCCCCACCCTGGAGCCTGCGAATGTGGGGAAGGGGGAAGGCTGGGGTCAGGACAGCAGAGCACCTGTCTCCCCATCTCCCAGAGGGGGGTTAGGAACTCCCCTGGGGCAGAACTGGGGACCTGGTGTGTTGGCTAAGACAGCCCCTCCCTTCCCATGCAGAAGACCTGGGTGCTGAGCCCCCTCGGGTTCGCCCACCCCCTCTCAGAGGGCTTTCAAGCTTGAGCTTGGGACGGGCCTGCCTGGCTTGCGCCCTTGCCACCACCCCAGGGTCCAGACAGCCCATTGCACCCTCAGGCTGCAAAGTCAGACACCCAAGAAGACTCTCCAAGAAATGACGGGACAACAGGCAGAGGGGGGAACAGAAGGCTCAGTGCTGACTTTCCAGACAGGGTGACCTACAGCTCCTCAAATCCAGGAGAGGCTGAGCAGGGCCTGGGTGGAGATGAAGCAGGAGGGGTTAAGGGAGGGGTGCACGGGCTGGAGGCTCAGTGCTGGGAGCCCCCTGCAAAGGAAGAGGGTCTCCAGGGGCGGCAAGGAGGAGGTTTCCAGCAAGAACCCACAGAGCCCACTCAAGGGTGTCCAGACCCGAGGCTGCTCGGCAAGAACTTCCTCGTCCTGGCTCCTCGCTGCTGGCACAGCCAGGATTCTGGGACCCAGGACCCAGCCCACTCCTCTTTCCCACTTTTATTTACAGGTGTACGTTTAGAAAAAAAAATTCAAACGCCACGTTTCCAGGTTTTATTTAACTAAAGAACAGACCGGGCGGCAATGGCACTGGTGGTGACCACCTGCTGGCGGGCGCAGGGCTGTGCGCAGCGGCCTTGCGTGCGCCACGACCAGCGAGGTGAGCAGTTACTGTTCGCAGCCCCGACCTAGAGATGCGGTTGGCCCAATTTGCGCTCTGAGCCCCAGCCCAGCGCCCGGCCACCCCTCCCCTCTCCTCCCCGCCCGGCCTCACCTCCCTGCGCCGTCCGCCTGGCTCTCGAGCGCCCCCTGCCGCGCCTCCGCCCCCTGCGCAGGGCAGCCCCGCGGCGCCCACCTGCGGCGCCCACCTGCCAGCTGTGTCGGGCGCTCTCCCTCAAACCCACAAGTCTCTCGCTTCTCTGACCCTCTCCCGTCTCCGTCTCCGCCGCCCGCTCCACCCCAGTGACCTCCTTCCCTTCTGTCCTCCAGCATCACCGGCTTCTTCCCACGTTGCCCTTCCTCTGTCCATCTGCCCTTCCTCTGTCCATCCGGCACGCCGGACGCCCCAGGCTTTGGCGCCCTGCAGGCCTCAAGCCCAGCGCTGCTCCGAGAAGACGCCTCCCTAGCGACCCGTCTGACCCAGCTAAGGCGCTTTCCCTTTCCCTGCGCTGCGCTGCCATCATCCTTTCCCTGACCCGACCCGCGTCCCTTCACTTCCTGGGCTCTGCACTCCCCACTGCAAGGACCCCAGGGCCCCCTGGGGGGCCGGGATGTTGCACTCCCAGCATTTCAAACACTGCTTGGCACCAAGGAAGAGCCAAATGAGTATTTGTTGAAAGAAATGGCCGGGAGTGAAGAGGAGGCAGGGTTTGAACCCCAGTCGGCCTGGGAATCCAGTGCGCCTAACCACTCAAACATTCAGTCTCCGAACCCGGCCAGGGAAGAGCTCTTTATAGATTTGGAAGAACATACCACAAACTGCCAAAGCGCTTCCCTCTGAGGAGTGTGTGGAATGAGATGGGGAGGGAATTTTTTTTAAACCATATGTATTTCTATATTTATTTGAATTTTTATAAGGTACATCTATTACTTTCATAATCTAAAAAGTGATGCATGCAGAATGAGGTGACTCTGCCCCTTCTCAGTGAACTCTCCTTAACCCCTTCGATCCAGGCACGTTACCTGCACACACCTTCCTCAGCTCACAGATTCCTCCCTCTGGCCGATGGCAGAAAACACCAGCATAGCCTCAAACCATCTGCTCCTACGCAGAACCAAGCTAAAAGAAGGATTATGTGGGGGGGGGAAAAAGCCATCCTTGGAAGCAGTGCTTCTGCACCCAGCAAGACATCAGAGTCACCTTGGAGGTTTCCCGAAATGTAGACCCCCCAGGATTCAGTTGGCTGGGTTCTTTTGTCTAGAGCCTGCACAGAAGTTTGTAGGGACAATCCAAAGAGGACCGCTGGTTTAAGTGACACGCGGCTAGAGATCTGTACCCGCTTAGGTTGGGCCAATCCCACCCTCCCCAGAACTGCTGCTCCGTGGGGGCAGTGGAGGGAATCTTTTGCATTCAACTCTCTGTTAACCTGGGGCAACAGAAACTGCCCTTCTGCACTGTTTGGGGCTTAACCATCTCAAGTCTGTACCCTCCACCTCAGCCTCCCCCCCCCACACACCTTGGGGCCCCTAAATCAGAGGAAGAATGGGGTAGTGCCAGCAATGGCTCATTGATTGCTGCAGCTGAGGCCTTTCTGGCGGAAGGGAGCCTGTCAAGTGCACGAACAGTGGCAGAAGAAAAGCCAAGAACCAATATTCTACATAACAGCATCTGAGAAGCATCAGCAAGGCTTGGGGTCAGGAAAATCTGACTCCCTGAAAGAACCAGAGTTTTTTGATCTCCTTTCTAACAATGAACTACATGATGGGCTGCTTCCCTTTTTGCCCTGTCTACCAGGAGGCTCAGAGATCCTATTTCCCCTTCTAGCTACTGCAGATGTTTTTGCCTTTTTTTTTTTTTTAATATATCGAGGTTCCATTTTCCTACCCTGGTTAGTGGCAAAGCTGCTTTGAATCTCTCTATAGAGATGGGGTATAAAGGAATCCCACAAAAAAATATTTCCACAGCATTTCTTTTTTTTTTTTTTTTTTTTTTTTTTTTCCACAGCATTTCTTACCAGCAAATCTCTGTAAACATCACTGCCAGAGCCCAGCTCTGTCCGCAAGTCTATGAACCTGAACCGAGAGTTTCCTCTCTATTTTCCCTTAGGGAGTGTCATGCTGCCCAACAGGACCCAGGCGGCCCAGAGGAGTGATCAGGGCTGGGCTAAGTTTGTAGGGACATATGCCAGTCCAGCCTCTTTCCAGGTCTGTCAGTGACTTTGGACGACGGCGTGTCCAGCTCATCCCAGGCCCACACTTCACTACCAACTTGGAGTCCCTGGTTTCAGGGTCCTTCCAAGACCCCCTGTAAGCCATCCTCCCCTCTCTGGGCTGGTGTGAAGAAGGATCTGACTACAAGAGTCATCCCTACACTCCCACCCTGTCTCCCTCTATACCCAGGTCCCAAATAACCAGGCCACACACCAGGTTTCAAGTATCTGTCTCTTCCTTTCACTCTCTCAAAAGAAAAAAATAAATAAATTGCAGAAGGCGGCAGCATTTCCAGTCTTCCCCTGGCTCCCAGACGCACAACCCCCGACCCCTGCCCCCCACCCTCCCTCCCACGCTCCCACTCCCTAGACCCAACCCTCCCCTTTCCCCAAAAAGAAAAAAAAAAAAAAAAAAAAAAGGAAAAAAAGAAAAAAGAAAAGAAAAGAATCCCAGGAAAAAAAAGCCACAATTAGACCTTCCATTCATGCAAACCGGCAAAGAAAAAAGGTGGGGGGCACGTGGAAGGCAGGGGGCCCACAGCGGGGTCCCCCACTTATCCCCCCAAAAAAACCACCTTTGAGAAGAAAAAAAATGGGAAAAAAATAAATGCTAAACCAAGGGACCTGGGGAGTTATGACAAGGGCAGGGGGGACCCAGGCCTGGCCTCAGGAGACAGAGGAGGCCTGTGCCCTGCGTCCCTGCAGCGGGGTGCTCCTTGAGGGGGCCCTGACTTCTGGAATGTGTGTGGGAGGAGGTGGGGGAGGGCAGGTGGCCCCCGATGGGCTCATGTGTGCATTGGGGGCGGGCAAGGGCTAGGGTCCTCAGGAGCACGGGCTTGGGACCAGGAGCCCGGCTCCCCCCCAGACCCCAGGTTCCTGGGGTGCGGGGATACATGCAGGGGAGTGTCCCCCCTCCAGGGCTGGATCCAGTGAGAAAGGAAATAAATAAGAAGGGACGGGAGGGAGGCTAGGGGGCGCGGAGGGCTTGGGCAATTCAGTCCAGACCAAGGGGGCCCGCGGGACGGAGGCGGGGCGAGTCCAGGCCACGGCAGGGGAGGAGTCAGAGTCTCTCTCGGGCCGGGACCCAGATGTAGGGGCCTGAGAGGTCCTCGATGACACGCTTCACCTTGTGATAGATCTCTTCAAAGCTGTCGCCCTCCACGATGGCTGGGGGTGGAGCAGGGAGTGAGGCCAGACCCCAGCCAACAGTGGGGCACCCACCCAGGGAAGCCTTCTTCCAATCTGTCCACCCCACGGGCCTCACCTGAGAAGCACTCTGTGAATTCCTGCTCCAGCTTGGTGGCTCTGTCGAAGGCTTTGCGAGCTTGCTCCTCTGTGATCCGCTTGTTAATCTCTCTGTGGACAGCGAGACAGATGCAGCCCTGAGCACAGGTCCCACCTGCCTTTTACCTCCTTCATCCAGGGATGTCAAGTGGCCACCAGCAGGTTCTTGTTTGGAGCACAGAGCAAAATACACGATTCCCAGGATCCTCTTGGGCCGCACTGACTCCTCCACACACACCCACTCCAGGACCCACCCCAGCCAGGTGTGGCCACTCTGGACCTCTCCAGAGCCTCATCCTTCTGGCCTTCAGCCCCAGTGATGGCACTGGGACTCTAACCCCTGACAGCCTAGCCTGGAAGGCCCTGGCTCACCCTGGCAGGTGTAGGCCCTGGCAGGTGTACCCCCTGGGGGCTGCTGGGATAGGCAGTCCTGCCCAGTCTCTCCCTGAGGCTGAAGAGCAAGGGAAAGGCCTGGCGGGCCTTGCACCCTCTGGGTTCCAGCTCTCGTGCAGATCCCCATCCAGGGCCAGGGGAGAAGTCACCAGAGGCCCTCTGAGGCCCGGGGCCACAGATGCAGGGGGTGGGGGCAGAGGGGAGGCCTCCCCCAGGGACCATACTCACAGCACATTCTCCAGGGAGCGGGGGCGGATGAAGATGGCGATAGGGTGCAGGTGGGCCGCCTGCAGCCGCCGCACGGCATTGGCCGAGACATCGAGGATGCAGTGCTTCCCCTGGGGATGGGCGGGGTGGGCGGAGGGGACCGGCAGGGGGGGGGCGGGCAGGACAGATAGAGGTGCCAGGCAGGACACGGGACATGGGACATGGGACGTGGAAAGGTGGGGGATGGGAGGTTGGCCAAAAGGGAGGTGACACGGATGTCAACAGACACGGGGGCAGAGAGTTAAGGTGGGAGGGGTTGTGGACAGAGGGAGTGAAAGACAGAGAGATAAAGGAAGGGATGGACAGAGCAGAGGAAGAACCCAGCACAGGAGGAGGGGTGAGGGGCAGGTAGGAAGGGGACCCAAAAGGTGGGGCAGCATGCAGGGTGGGGGTGTGGAGGGCAGCAGAAGAAAGGAAGTAGGATGGGGGGACAGACAGAGGACAGACAGATGGAAGAAACAAGGAGAGACAGGTGGGAGGGAGGAGAGGCAGATGGAGAAGGGAGCCACAGGGGGTGAGAAGGCAGGAGTTGGGGGCAGCGGGGGGGAAAGGAGGAGCAGGACGGGGGGCAGAGACCCCGGGAGAGGCAAGGGCCAGGGGCCACAAGGGAGCAGGGCAGAGGGAGGGTCCACATCGGAGAGGCCAAGGCCCCACGGGCAAGACCACAGGAAGAGATGAGAAGTGGGGCAAAGCACAGGGAAGGGGAGGAGAGGGCACAGATGGTGGCGTGAGTTTGGGGTCAGGAAACAAGCGAGGGAGAGAGGGAGGCAGGGGAGCAGGTCGGGGAGCAGCCAGGGAAGCAGGTGGGGGGAGCAGGCAGCCAGAGTTGCCCCAGAGGAGGAGGAAAAGGCGGAGGGAGTGGAGACCCAGTGGGGAGAGAGACAGAGAAAGAGAGTTAGAGAGAGCTGGGGAAGGCCATGGGGTGGGGAGAGGGAGGGGAAGGGGCCAGCTGCCCACAGGGCCTTACCTGCTCGGCCACCTCCCGCACGGACTGGACGCTCGTCCCATACAGGTGGCTATTGTACTGGCCCGCCTCGATGAACTTGTGCGCCTGGATGTCCTTCTCCATCTTCTCCCGGGAGGACACGAAGTGGTAGTCCCGGCCGTCTATCTCGTACTCCCGCTTGGGTCGAGTTGTATCTGCCAGGAAGTCCCCCACCCCCCCAAGATCTAACCACCAACCCTCATCTAGGGAGACCAGTACTGCAAGGGCTGGCGGTGCCCGTCAGGGCCCCCCTCCTCTGAAGACCCTTGTGTCCTCCTACACCCCAACGCCTGCGGGCCCACTGCCTGAGACCCCCCCCCATGGGCCCCACTGCCACCTCCCTGCCTCCCCCCAGGGGCCCCACCCACACTCACGGGGAACACAGGATCCGAACTTGTCGGGGAACTCGGAGAGAAGGTCATCGTTGGCTCGGTCCTTGGTGGGCCCAAGGATGATGATGGGGCGAGCATAGTGAACTGGGGACAGAAAGCCAGCTCAGGTGGACGGCTGGGCAGAGTGCGGCAGGGGTGCAGCAGGGACAGGGCCGGGGCGCAGCAGGGGCCAGGACTCACCTTCCATCTGAGTCACTGTCTCATAGCTCAGAACGGAGTCTTCTCGACCTAGTGGGAGGCAGGGCGTCTGCGAGGGGCTCGGAGATGGGACTCAGGACCCCCTGCCGCCTTCCTGACGCTATCAAGAGAGACTCAGGGCTCCCTCACCCCGGGGTACCGAGTGGACCCTACCTACCCTGTGATCCAGAGCTGGAGCCCCAATCCTACGGAGAAAGAGCAGACCACGTGGTTGGTGGAGTCCCACCCGCCCCGCCCCTCCCCTCCCCACCAAGCTCACTCCCGGCACCTACCTTGGCCTTTAACCTTGACCACTCCCGTCGTTCAACCCTGTGGGGAACATGGAGGGATAGGCGGGTAGGGAGATGCCGGGCACCCTCCCTCCCAGGAGGTCCTGGGGCTGCCCACCCGGGGACCTCTGGGCCTTGAGTGCCTGTGGCAGGAAGGCTGTGGGCCTGGGAGCCTCACCGCCGTTTGCTGGGGATGAAGCCGATGTCATCCGTCTCACTGTCAGAGTGGACCCGCCGCGCCTGCCACCACTCTTCATCGCTGGCATCGATGACGTGCAGCACGTCCCCAAAGCGGAAGCTCAGGGCCTGGCTCAGGAAGCCGCAGTCCTTGGTCTTGTCGTAATCAAACAGGGCCCTGGGGGGCAGGCAGCCATCCATCAGAGGTGGGTCGAGGCCACCCCTGCGCCCCGCACCCCTAGACCCGCCTGGGGTTCCAGACCAGGGGGCTACAGCCAAGCACAGCGGCTGACAGCCTGCCCACAGGGGCCGCGGACTCCAAGGAACTCAAAACCTGGGAGGACCGAAAGCTCTACTATTGAGGCACACTCAATACAATCTGCCACTCAGTCCACACTGTGTCAGGGACCAGAGCCACTACGGACTCAGTGCAATTCCTAGAGAACAATCTGGAACACCACCCTCCCATGGAAGCAGTGTGCAGCACGCATGCACAGGACAACCAGAGGTAACCCGGAATCGGCACAAGGTCCTAAGAAAGAAAAGGACCACTGTGCTATCCCTGATCAGCCCCACCAGTATCGAATTCCTATCAGCCTACCACGACCCCTGGGGTCAGGCCAGGGGAAGGAAGGACCACTGAGGCAGCCAAGACGCGGAGCACAGCAACAAGGTGAAAGGGGAGGCGCTCTGGGACGGCCTGGAGACACCCGGAAGCCAGAACAGACCAACCGAGGACAGGGCGGCGGCGTGGGGGGGGGGGGGTGGGGGGGCGCACCGGAGCTCAGCAGGCAGGGCAGGGCCAAGCCAGGCCCCCTGGAGGCAGGAGTCTGGGCGGATGGGCGCCAGTTAACGGCACCAGTTAGTGAGGGAGAAAGCTGGAGCAGCAAGACAGAGCTCCAGAACATGGGAGAAAGCAGTGAGCCCCCACTCAGGACACATAGAGCTAAGATGCCTGTGGGACATCCCGGGGGAACGTGCCCAGAAAGCAGATGGCCAGCAGTGCGGGTCTGGGCCTTGGGGAAGAGGTGAGGCGACAGTTCTGAGGACAGCAGCAGAGCCCCGGCAGGGGAGGCTGGGGAGGCAGAAGCCATGGCGCCCACGACACCAGGCACCCCGCTCCCCTGGGCCACCCCCAGGGAGGTGCTCACGCAGGCCACAGTCCACCCAGCCTAGAGGCCCTTGCCCTGCCGGCCAGTGACCTGCATGTCACCAGATTGTGGAGGTCTCAGGGGGAAACGTAGGGGTGACCAAGGGCCAGACGGCAGCAGGGGAACTCAGCCCAGAGGCCCCCTTCCGGCTGATACAGAGTATCTAAGGTCCCTAACCTATGCGGCCGAGCCCATGGCCAGCAGCAGAGCATCAGGCCCAGCTGGTAGTGGGAGGTAGGCAGGGGTGAGGAGAAGATCTGGGGGGCAGCGGCAGGGGGCAGAGAACAAAGTCAAGCCTGGCCCGGAAGCACCCCAACCTGATGTAGAAACCCCTTTTGGGATTGCTCCGCAGGGAGGCGGTTCCTGAGCCGAGGCTACTGTTCATGAGCTGCTCCCGGAGGTCATGGATCTTGGCCTCGAATCGGCTGTACTCTAGAAGGGACCAGAAGGTTCCTGAGCTGCGGCCCTGGCCTTCCTGCCACCCTTACTGGGCCTGGCAGAAGCCACAAGCCAAGGGGCTGGCACCCCGAAGACCAGCTTAGCCGCAGGCTGGGGCGCTTCAGGCCTGGTACCTTCTGGTTTATACTGGGCAATGATGGTGACTGTCTGACCCGCGTTCTTCAAGGCGATGGCAGCCTGCTCGTGGCTGGCACTGCGGAGGTCCACGCCATTCACCTAGAGACAAGGGAGAGGCCAGGTTGTCAGAGCTGGGCCCCAGAGCTCTGCGCTCTGCCCCAGGGGGCGGGGGGGGGGTGCCCAGTGGTGAGGGGGCAGGGGCAGGCCTTCCCTCACCGAGAGGATCTGGTCGCCCTTCCGCAGCTCCCCGCTGAGGTCTGCAGGGCCACCGGCCAGGATAAAGGAGATGAAGATGCCCTCACCGTCCTCGCCACCCACAATGTTGAAACCCAGGCCCGTAGAGCCCCGGTGGATCACGATCCGCCTCGGTTCCCGGGGAATGTCTTCCTCCCCCAGCAGGTCCTTGGCCACCGGGGAGTAACGCCGAGGGGAAGTGGGGGTCATGGCTGTGGGGTAGTCAGTCCCCAGGTAACTGCTGTGACTGATCTCGTTGTCCAGGTGCTGGGAATAAGCTGGAGAGAGGAAGACGTGGGAGAAGGGGTAAGATCGAACTTCGAGAAGGAAAGCACCCACCACCCCACCTTCTCCCTAGGGAACCAGGAGGGAATCAGGAGAGTGGGCTCAGACAGGAGAGTGGGGTGGGTGAAGGGGGCATCACATCCCAGCAATGGTGGGGGGCAGGATTCACAGGCCATATCAGGGGCTGGTTCTCCCAGGGGGTCACCGATTTGAAGGTCACATATCCTCGGTGTGCCTGGGGTGCTCAAGTCAAGGGGAATATGAATATCAGGCTTCAGGACTTTGGGAGTTTTCTTTTGGGTGCTGTTTCTCAAATCTCTTAATCTATAAAATTCCTCCCTCCCTCTTTCTCTCTGTCTCTCTCTCTCTCTTCCTTCTGTTGGCCATCCGTTGGTTGGGAAAACTAGGTCATCTGTCTAACAGAATTTCCCATTTTCTATTAGGCTGATTCTAATGGGGAAATGACTGCTTGCATCTTCGATGGTGTTAACATGTGCCTCTGCTCTGTTTTTCCAGTAAACTGGTAATTCGTTCTGGAGACTTTGTCAGACTCAAGCTCAATTTTTCAGAGGCACAAATACTTCATCGACAACCCAGTAGAAATGGACAGCTGTGCAACAGGAGACAAGACTATCTGGTGATCTTAGGTGAAACTACCTGGCAGGTTCAGAGGTGGCCAGCCGATCCCCCCACCCCAGCCTTTCACCCAAGAGCTTTAGCGGCCACTGAGGACCACTACCTGGTTCAGATAGTTCATTGGGGATTGCAAAATAGGGTATTCTACTTTTGTTTTGGAGGTAGAAGCACTTATCGGTAGGAATTATTCTATAAAAAAAGAACCTTCCCTTGGGGCAATTGGCTGGCTCAATTGGTAGAGCATACAACTCTTGATCTAGGGGTTGAGTACAAGCCTCATGTTGGGTGTAGAGTCTACAATAAATAAATAAATAAATAAATAAATAAATAAATAAATAAATAAATAAAAGTGTTTTTAGGGACTCCTGGATGGCTCGGTGGTTGAACGTCTGCCTTCGGTTCAGGTCATGATCCCAGGGTCCTGGGATAGAGTCCCACATCAGGTTCCCCTCAAGGAGCCTGCTTCTCCTTCTGCCTGTGACTCTGCCTCTCTCTGTGGGTCTCTCATGAATAAATAAGTAAAATCTTCTTTAAAAAAAATTTTTTTTTTTAAAGAACTTTGCAGGATGCCTGGGTGGCTCAGTGGTTAAGCGTCTGCCTTCAGCTCAGGGCATGATCCCGGAGTCCCAAGATCGAGTCCCGTATCGGGCTCCTTGCATGGAGCCTGCTTCTCCTGTCTCTGCCTCTCTCTGTGTCTCTCCTGAATAAGTAAATAAGATCTTAAAAAAAAAAAAAAAAAAAAACTTCGCTACATCAATAATTTGGTAATTCTGAGGTGTCATTTGTATAGGAAAGGGAACATAAATACCTCACTCTTTCTCTGTGTTTGCCAGGTATCAGAATGAATGGGTCTCCTAGCATCCTCCAAGCACACCCAATTATTCTTACACATCATTATGATCTCACAGACTTTCACATATTGAATGTTTTGATGGAAGAGCCAGTAGGAGCCCATCCTGTGTTATTAACACAACCTAGCAATCTTGAGTATCTCCATCACTTTCTGACATAAAAAAAAAAGTTACAAGCTCATCTCATACATTTCTGGCCCAAGATTGAGAATTGGCCCCTTCTCCAAGGAGCCAAGGATCCTCTTGGTAGGACAACTACTTTTCATGTATGGAAAATGTCTGCATTCCTCGTTTACTAAGTTTTCACGTGAAAACAGATGTTGCATTTCCTCAATGTCTCTTCCCACGTCTAGTTGAAGGAGCTTACAATTTTAGTCTCTCAAACAAATCATATTAAAAAGTTTCCCAATACACGGGCACCTGGGTGGCTCAGTGCATCTGCCTTTGACTCAAGTCATGACCCCAGGGTCCCAGGATCAAGTCCCACATCGGGCTCCCCAAAGGGAGCCTGCTTCTCCCTCTGCCTCTATCTCTGCCTCTCTCTGTGTGTCTCTCATGAATAAATAAAATCTTAAAAAAAAAATAAAGTTTCCCCAAACAGAACCATCTTTAGTTTTCTGAAAACAAATGATATTTTGTAACGTTATCCCCTTAAACCGCTGCTATGTTTATCAGTACGTCACTATAAACTTTCACGTCTCTATTCAGAAGCAAAATGAGGCCTATACTCTCCTTCTTTTACATCAGCTTTGCGACCATTTGAAGTGCCCTCATAAAATAAAACGTGAATTTTTTTTAATCTTTTGCTCAGAAGGAGCGTAAGAATAATCTCTTCCCCCCCCCAAAAAAAATTTAAAAATTAAAAAAGAATAATCTCTTCCCTAAAGATTTGAAAAAATGAGCCACAAAACCATCTGGGCCTTGCGCCTTCTGGGGAAGAGACTATTGACAATCTTTTCTGGGTTTTCTGTGGTGACTGATTTTTCCATCGAGTCTCCAACCACAGAACATGAGAAGTGGTTTCTATTTCGTGGGAAGTATCCGAAGAGGAACAGGGCCCTGGGATGTCACAGGAGTAACTGGGACGGGGTGATGGGGAGCTTTGAGGTTTGGAGGGCTCTCACAGGTTGTGATGTCTGGGGGAGCATAGCTGTCACTCAGGTAGGCATTGCTGGGCTTGGCCACCTTTAGGTAGACAACGTCATATGTGTTTTTCAGGGCTGCCACGGCATCCTCATGCATGACGTCCTCCAGCCCCACACTGTTGACCTAGGGCCAAGGAAGGAGAGCTCAGATGGGGCTGGAAACAGCCCCATGACAGACATGCTGTGGGGACGGTGATGAGGAAGGCTGGGCCTGCCGGGGGCCAGGAGGCGAGACTCAAGCATGAGCTGGGGGAATGATGGAAGTCCTCACCGCTAGGATCTTGTCCCCAATCTGCAGCCTCCCGTCCTTGTGGGCGGCACCCCCTTCGATGATCTTCGTCACATAGATGCTGTTATCTCCAGGGATGTGCTGGTTCCCTACACCCCCCGCGATGCTGAAGCCAAGACCTGGACAGAGGCAGGACAGAGGTGGGCGCCCGGGTGCCAGGGGAGCAGGCCTTGGGGCGGGGCAGGGGGGAGGGGACCGGTTGGGCTGGGGGAGTTGGGAGATGTGACAGATTACTACCTTTAGGGCCCTTGATAAGCTTAATTTCCATGAGCTTCTCAGCTGGGGGCTTCCGGCGCATGACATAGAGGCGGACAATGGAGCCCGCCTCCTTGAGGGCCTCCACTGCAGCGGAGTGGGTCACCTCCCGCACGTCCACTTCATTCACGAACAAGATGCTATCGTTAACCCTGGGGGCAGCAAGGTGGGCCTGAGCCAGGAGCTTCTGCCACCAGGGCCCTCCCTTCAGAGGGGACCAGCATTCTGACCCCCATCCCCTCTCCCCACCTGAGGCGGCCATCCTGGGCCGCAGCCCCTCCAGGAATGATCTTGGTGATGAAGATGGATGGGTCGTCGCCAATGTGTGGGTTGTCGGTGCCACCTGCGATGCTGAAGCCCAGCCCGGAGTTGCCCTGGGCAGAAGGAGGGGAGGAGAGTCAGGCCTCCCCCCAGCTGCCCGCTGCCTGCCTGCTCCGGGCAAGGTGACTGGGGGGGAAGGGGGGAGCAGGGAGCCATGAGCAGGGACAAAGCTGAGAGATTGGCCCTGACAACAGCCCCCAGAGGGAGGCAGGGGGCTTGGCATGGGGAGCCTGCTCACCCTTTCCAATGTGATCTCTTCGTATTCCATTTCCCCCTCCGTCCCGTTCACCTGCAACTCCAACATGGATCAGAAACACAAAACCAGTGAGATGGGCACCCCTACCGCAGAACCAAGGACCAGCCCCCACCCCACCCCCTCCCTCCGTCCTCGTGCAAGGGCCCTAAAATCTAAACAACTCACATAGCCTGGGGCTTCTAGAGTGTCTGTGTTGACAATCACAGGAGGAGAATTGGCCTGTGAGGGGAAAGGAGATGCAGGGCTGCCTGAGTCTTGGCTCAAAAGGAAGCCTGTCATCGGGGGTCCCCACAGTCCGGCTACCCTTTCAGCCTCCTAACCAAGCCTCCTCGTGAACCACTCAAGGAGCCAGCTCAACCCCTATCACAAACACACACGCACATGTGCCAGGCCCTAACTCTGCCCGGCCCAGGCCCCCTGAATGTGGAAGGAGGTGTCTGAGAAAGCAGTAATGGAGGGAGTGACAACCAGATGGGGGAGCAGCAGATGGTAAAGGGGGGGGGCAGGCGAAGGGGGTAGTTCTCACCGGATGTAACACCACAGGGTGCTGCTGTCTTATGTGCTACACACTTACACCCCTGGGCTTCTATGTCCACCGGGTCCTGCCCCCCCATCCTGCCCCTATCCCTCCCCCTGTCCGCCTATATACACCCAGAAACCTTGAGAAGCCACCCTCAGATGTGCCCCTCACCATCACACACATTTGCCCTAACCCGTAGGTCCCAGGAATCCGGGGTTCCCCCAGCTGCAGGCCCCTCCCTCCCCCCCAATCCACCCCTTCCTCTAACGACTCTGTTGCCTAGCAACGGTATCTAAGCCCAGCCACGGCCTGGGGAGACCCATCTCCAGAAGGCCCTGTCGCCAGGACAACGGGAGGGGGGGAGATGGGCGTGGCCTAGGGGCGACCAGATTCCCGAAGGCAGAGGGATCCACTAGCCCCGCCTCCTGGGCCCTGGCCCCGCCCCCCGAGAGCCCGGCGAGAGCGGTCCAAGCCCAAGAGGTTGGTGCGCGCAGCACATCCTCAAGAGCCCCTGGCGCCCGCCCGGCGCCCCTCACCCTACGCAGTGAACAGGACGTCAGGAAGGAGTGGTGAAAGACATCCGGTTCCTATCTCCTCATCTACTCCCCCCCACCCCGCGACACCCGGGAGAGGGTTAAAGCCGGGCGTGCCCAGGTCCTGACGTCAGTCGCCCCGACGCAGCAGGGTCTCTAGACTCTGGGGCGGGGCCAGCTTCAGGCCAGTCCTAGGGGCTTCCCCAATTGCCAGGGCAACCGAAGGCCCGTCGCCATGGCAATGGGAGAGGCGGGCACGAGCTTCCTTCCGGGGACCCCAACTTATCTCCTCCTTAAATATTTATTTGGAGCCTACCAAGCGCGAGGCACTCATCCCGGATTCCCCAGACTCTTCGATCTCCCCCTCCAAAGGGGCCCCTCCTCTCTCCTACTGCTATTTCTTGACACCACACGTTACCTCTCCAGCTCTGTCATAGATTTCATCTCATACCCATAAATCTATTAAAACCACCAACCTCTGACCCTTCAAATCTCAGCAAATGCTGCTATCCAACCAATGGCCCCCGAGTGCTAAAATCTCATCCACATGTCGGTTCCCCATCCCACAGCCCATCCCCCATCCCCACCCCATCCTTATCCTAGAGCCTCCTTCCCCAAAAGCCTTCTTCTCAACTACCTTCACCTGCTTCCCATCCCTTTCTACAGCATCCCACACCCTCCACGGTATCTCTGTCCCACCCTACAGTTTCCACCTGCCAACCCAGCCTGTGTCCTTCCTTGTCTTGGGCCCCTATGGCCCCTCCAGCCCCACTCCTCCTCTCTGTGGGGCCCTCATCCTCCATTCTGATTCCCCAGAGAGATCAATCACCACCAGTCTCCCTTATCCCAGCTTCAAACCCTAGGGATTCTGTCCCCAAATCAGTCCTTCATTCTCACCCCACTCCCCATCTCCTTTACCAATCGAGGCTTCTCCTGTCCCCCAGATGCTGCCTCACGGGATCAGGGCCTCCAGCACTCTCTTTTCCACTTCCCTTGCTTCCAGAGCCCCCACTCCCGATCCCAGTGCTCACTAGCCTCAGCCCACTACCCTCTTGCACACCTTCCTCTCCCACATCTCCTCCCGCAGGGACCTAATGGCCCGATCCCGCAAAGAGCATGTCCAGTCTCCCACAGATACCCCGTGCTGTTTCCTCACCTCCAGATGGGCCTTTTTTCCATTCCCCTCCATCAGCTCACCGGGGCCCTAACTTCACAGGCTTGCCCAGCCCATCCTCGCACCAGGGGCCTCTGACCCTTCTGTGGTCTCTCCATTTGACCGCGGGCCACAGAATAGTCTTCCCTTCCCTGCGGACTCCTCGTCCTCACGCCTGCACCTACTGCCGCCCCCTCCCTTCCTCCTCATCTCCCTCTTCTAGGTGCAGTGTCAGCAGCCTTGCCCTTCCCAGGATATCCCACAAGATTCTGGAATCCCACCCCTGCTCCTCCCGGATCGCCTGGTGTCTCCCCCATCTCGGTGTGGCCCTGAGAAGGGAAAACATAGTGCGAGCACGTTGGAGGAGAAGGGGCAGGGAACAGGTGAGGGGACAGGAAGGACCCGAAGAAAAGAAGCACAGTGGCAGTGAGGGCAGTGGCGGTGGCAGTGGGATGAGAGAGAGGTGCGGCAGGAAGAGGAAAGGGGACCACGAGGGAAGGGTAACCACGGGAGGGAGAGCTGGCTGCCCCACGAGGAGGGCCTGAGCTGGGGCTTGGGGAGGCAGCAGGAGAGTGCGTGGGAGGAAGAGAGAGACAGCATCCAGAAGCAGCAGCCAGCCAGCCAGCGGGAGGCAAAGGCGGGGAGGAGGGGACCTGAGGTTGGGGCAGCCAGGGGCCGGGGGCCAAGGCAGAAAGGCCCCGTGGCTGCCCTGCCGGGAGGCTGCCGGGAATCTCCGGCCAGACAGATAGAAAGGGCTGGAGATGCGGGAACAGCGGAGAGCCAGGCTCAGAGGCCGGAAGTGGGGGGAGGAGGCCGAGAAGGGACTGGAGCAAATGAGGGCAGCAGGCGCTCTGAACAGAGCTCAGGACACAAGGAACGGAAACGGAGGTGGGGGGTGTGAAGGAATGGAGAGGACCTGGGGCGGGAGCATCCTGGAGGTGCACGCATCTCTGCCCCGGGCTGGCTGTGAGCACGCACATACACCCTGGCTTTGGGCTGGCCCCCTCCCACTCGTCGGGCCTCTGTTTCTCCTCTGGGGCATCAGGTGTCTCTGCTCCCCCCCCCCCACTCCGTGCTCCCCCTCCAGGCCCCAGCAGCCCCAGCCCCGGCCGGGCGGCCGCCCCATCCCACCTACGGCTGTGGCCCTACCAGCCCTTGGCGGTGGCCGCCGCTCCGAGGTTCCAAGGGCCGCACTGGGGAGGGGGTCGCCCGAGTCTCCTACCTTGAGGGGGGAGAGGTGGGCGTGGCCCACGACCCCGTGGACAGCCTCGAGGTGGGACAAGTTCCTCTCCGCCACGTGCACCAGCTCGGGGGCGTTTACCTGGTTGGGGAGGTGGGCCGGGCTGTGCTCCAGAGGGGGCGTGTCTTCATCTTGGTAGCGGTATTTCTGGGGATGGGGACCAAGGCGTCACTGGGGCCGGCCCAGGGCCTCGGGCTCCAGGCTGCCCGCCTGGCCACCTCCTCTCCCCCCTCCCATCCCTACCCCCCCTCCAGTGCTGTGCGGAAGGCCTCGGGGCCAGACCAGTTCCTCCCCCCTCCCTCCAGCGCCATTGGTTCTGCACTCTCCACCCTCCCCCAGCCCCTGTGCCGTCTAGGCCGCCAGCTCCCAGCCGAAATCCCAGCCCCCATCCCCACGTCCCAGCCCCCAGCTGCCCCCCCACCCTCCCCACTCCCTTCCACACCGCACACCCCCTTCTCCAGCCTCCATCTCTACCCCCCTTGCCTGGGCCTTAGGCATCAGGTCCCTGTCACACATCCTGTCCCATCACCAGCCCTCTGACACTTGTACCCCCATCCTTCTCCTCATCTTCACCCCACTCCCCCCATGTCTGTAAGCTTCCCCCCTCCATACTCTACTTGCAGCGCGCGCGCTCACACACACACACACACACACACCCCACATCCCATCTCATTCCTGCCCCACCCTCCTCCAGGCCTCAGTCTTCCCACTGCAGCCTCTACCCCAAGAGCGACTGGCTGTTCCAGCACTGGCAGGTACTTCGCATCAGCCCCCCAGGCAGGACAACGCTAAACTAGTCCAGCTCCTCTTCCACTGGCCCAGCTGGTTCCCAAGTAGTCTGCAAAGGGGCCCCCAGATGCCTGGCCCCATCCCTACCAATGCCCACAGCCCAGCCAGTTAATCGGATATACTAGAAGGGGATGGGGGAGGAAGTGAGGCAGTAGGGCTCGGAGGGCGGGCAGGAATGGGTGTCAGTTCCAGGCTGGCTGATGCCGAAGGGGGTAGAGCGCTGAGTCTCAGAGTCCATTGCTGGTCCCCCTCTGGCCTTCAGGGGGCAAGACCCAACACAACACCTGACTCCCTTCCCAACCAACCACAGCCATCTCACAGACCTCCCATGCTCCCATGCTAGCTTAACAAGGACACCAGGAAAGGAGATTAACTGGGGGCCAGAGAGAGAGGAACAGCGCAGCTGGAGACCGCAGTGAAGGTGGCAACCCTGCCAGGGCCCTCCCACATCGGCCTCTGCCCTCACACTACTCCCTCCCCAAGCAGACCCTCCCAAACTCCAAGCTCAGGGGAGGAGGAGGAGGGTACCACAGGCAGGGCTCCCTCGGGGACTGGAGAAGACAGAAGCCACCCCACCCACACCCACCACCGGACACACAGAAGACAGACTTCCTCTCAAAAAAGCATCTGAGAAGCTGTGTACCCCAACATGTGGAGGGCACCAGTTGCGAGATCGAAGGTCAATGCTTGATGCTAGAGTGGGATTCTGTAAGTTCCCAGTATGTGACCCACGTTTGGCTGTAGCTAAGTGGGCAGCAAGAGAACTGGAGGGACGTGGGGCCGCCGACACAAAGCCTGTCCCACCCATGACAGAGATGAGGGGCAAGGAGTGCCTCTCGGAAGGAAAACAGGGGTTCATCAAGATACACTCCGTCTTCTAAGCCACAGACTCGTAAAGAAAATCCTGAGCTCTGGGTTTCAAGCCCATGGGCACAACAAGCAGAGAAGAAGGAAAAGTTGGAGGTGGGGGGTGGGGCTAAGTTAAATACACCCAAGGCTGGGCCATCTTGGTAACAGAATAACGAGAACTGAAAGAGGATGTTCACTCCACATCCTGAAAAGGTGGTCTGCAGCCTGGACTGGGGGTCCAGGAGGGCAGGGAAGAAGCAGCTCTCCTGGCTGTGTCGGGTGTCCCCATACCCTGCGGGGTGTGGGGCAAGGCCCCAGGGTGGAAGCTTCTAGCCTCTCCCGGTCTGGGGGAGGGTGGGAGCCCATGACCCCTCCAACTTCAGCCCACCTCACAAAGAAAGATCCCCGAATGTGATGCAGACACATCGGGGTGCACATAAAGAAAATGGAATCGCAGAAATTCATCATTTATTCTAGAGAGGGGATGAAGGCAAATTTTTGTCACCCTGCCTTAGAAGCCAGCGTGAGGGAAATGGGGCACAAGGGGAAGGTACCAAAGTTCCCAGAATGTGGCTGATGGAGGTTAGGCCCTATGTCCATTCCTGGGAAATTCTCAGAGTATTGGACATGTAGTAAGGGGGAGGAGGGGAACCGTCTGAAGCGATGGGGGATACTGCTCATACCTGCTAACTGAGAGGTGGGGGTGGGGTCAGCACCTCTTTGGCCCAGATTACCGGTCAAGTAGAGCAGGGCAGGCAGGAAAGGAGCATCCCCTCTTTTACCCTACTGGGACTCTGGGCTGGAGCGGCAACAGCTCCGATGCCACGTTGGGACCAAGTCTGAACCCCCAGTGCGTTAGGGCAGGTAAAAGGCCTGGGGATCGCTGTTGCTCCTTCCCCCCTTGGCCCTCTCATCACTGGAGCCGCAGCTGCACAGAATGACCTGGAACCGAGGCTTGCACCCCCGAAACAGAGGGGTGTGAGTGGAAGTGGAGATGTTGATAAGAGGGGCGACCCACTGCGCCTGTCCGCTAGACACTGCAACCCAGAGACCCCGCGCCAAGCAGAAGGAAGAGCGACAGCACTTGAAGCTTGCACCCTGAGATTTGGGGGGTCCGGGAAGAGGGAAGCGGGGTCGGAGCCCGTACCGCGGCACGTACCACGCAGAGACACATGGAGGCGAATCTGTTCCGAGCCGACATGGAGAAGGGGAGGGGGACTGAGGGGATGGGGGCGGGTGGGAGAGAGCGAGGGTCCCAGGGTTGGGGGAGGGGGAGGGGCAGAGGGGCGGGGGCTGCGGCGGACGCGGCGACTGGAGGCTGCGGCCGGAGGGGGGGGGGAGGCGCCTGCGCAGTGCGGGAGAGCGTCACGATGGGAGAGAGGGGGTGAGGGGAGACCCTCTTAGCTATCAACTTCCAGGGTTCCAGCGGTTTCTCTGTGGACTTCACCTTGCACAGGACACTCCCATTCCGACCCCTCTGCACAGGCACTCCTGAGATTTACCAATTTATATCTGCAGTTCTCACGGAATCATCTGCCCCTAAAATCACCAGACCCCTAACTACTCCCACACTTCACTGGACCACTCCTCTCTTCTGGACGCCCGAGGCGCCAGAAGGAAGAAGTACTTCCCTCTCACGGCAGAGGGACCCCCAAACTATCTAAAATGCCTCCCGCAAGCCCCCCCTCCACAATCCCCTCCACAAAGACGGTTGATGGGATCCCTTTGGATGCCAGGACAGCCACTATCCTAACCAGCAGTCCAGCCAGCCCCACCTGAGAGAACACGATGCTTTCCAAGAGTTTGAGGACCACAGGTACTGGCTGTCCCTTCAAAGTAAACTACCCTTTAAGTCATCCCTTTCAAAATCATATCCCCTCATCCATTCACAGAGACCTTGAAATTAGTGCAAATATCACCCTTGCTCTAGTGCAAACAACCAAATAAGCATTCTTCAAATCCGTTTGGGGTCCCCTGGCCACATCTCTGCATCTAATGAGACACTCATGATTTTCCAGGATGCAGGTCCAGGGACCACCAGTGGGGTCTCTGGCTGGCTCAGTGGGAAGAGCATGCAACTCTTGATCTCTGAGCCATGAGTTTGAGCTCCACATTGGGCGTAGAGATTACTTAAATAAGTAACTTTTTTAAAAAAAGGAAAAACTTAAAATATATATATCACCAGACCCCGATTTCTGGGAGTCCTTAATGTGTCTTAAAGCTGACCCTCCAAATTCAATGGCAATGTCTTCAACTTATTCCTAAACCTTTAAGTTGCAAGATACTTCCCTATCTCCTTTCTTCACTCAAGTTCATACATTACTCCTTTTTCTGGCTGCCCTTCCTACATCTCAACATCATCTTCATGATTCCGAATTCCAACTTTGTTAGAAGAGTGCTCCCAAAAATATCTATCTCCCCCACATCCAAGCCTCAAAAAAAAATTCATCTAAAGTAAGATCTGGCCTGCAATTTGCAGTGACCCACAAATCCTCCAGAACACCCCCAAAACGACTGCCTCTCAGGTTTCCATCTTCCCCCCAAACAGCTGACCCTGAAAGCAACTCTTCCAAATATTCTATTAAACGCCCACCTTCCCAACTCTTAAAGCCCAGTGATCAGTCTTCTCAAATCTGCTTCTCCTTGGGCCTCTCTATCTTTAATGCCCACACAGGGCAGAGAGGACGGACTGCCCTAGAACCTCGCCTATGTCACTCCCGTCCCGTTGGTCGGAATCTGCGGGATACGCCCCCAAGATGACCCCCAATGCCCTAGTTTCATATCTGTATAGGATGCTCGGTTCCTCAGGGGGAGCCCGAGCTCAAGGAGCTGGACTCGAAATTCCTTCTAGAATAGAGAGTGCACACTCCCTCGTTCTCCACCAGTGGGCGCTGTGGCCCCTTAAGACCCCCCCCTCCCATCCCCCATTTCCTTTTTCCCTCCATTTTCCGTTTCCCTGTTGCCTGGCAACGCAGCAATCATGGACTTTGCCGTCGCCTAGCAACCGTCTCTCTGGAACAGAGAACTGAGGTAGGAGGTTGTGCTCTGATGAAATCCGAACAGGCCTCCATCTTAGGAAAAGTGAGACGTCAGATCGCCCAGCCCTTGGATTCTCCTTCCCAAAAACCCCCGCACCCCGCAGCCCCTTAGACTGCAGGCCCTCAGACCCCGCGACTCCTCTCGCCACGGGGGACCACGCCACGCCCCTGCGGGGTCAGCCCGGCCCTCATCCTGGTCGGGGTAGCCGGCCTCAGGCCCCGCCCCTTCCCGAGGGGTGCCACCGCCTCCCTCCACGGAGTAAGCCAGACCCCACCCACCTGCCTCCGGGAGGCCACGCCTCCGTCCACTTCCCGCCCATTCGCTCCCCCGGCCTCGCCTACACTGGCCCTCCGCCACGCCCCTGGCCGCCAATGAATGAGGCCTCTGGCCACACCGCCCCGCCCCCGGCACCTCCGCAGGGCCCAATGAGGACCACCCGGAGGGTTTAACCGCTTCGCCTCCGGGGCTCCGGCCAAAGCCACCCCCCCGCCGGCCTAGTCTTTCCCCACTCCCCCCTCCCCCACCCGTTCCGCTCCGCCCTCCGACACCCTCGCCCGGCCCCTCCAGTCCGCCACGCAACCTCAGTCGTCGCCGGTTGCCATGGCAACGGCGGCAGCAGCGCGGGGAGCACGGGGAGGGACGGGGGCGGAGTGGGAGAGATTCTCAGAGACCGACGCCGGCAGAGACCCCGGCGCAGAGTAAGACCCAGGGATCGCTCTGAAGGCAGGAGTTAGCACAAAGCACAGGGCCTGGCGCATGGTAGGCATTCCATACATGTTCCCCAAATTACTGCGGCACGAATCTAAATATAGGCAACGGAAGATGGACGACTCCCAAACGGGGCTGGGAAGCGCACCGACCGCAGAGCCTGAGCATCCCCTACCCCACCCAGAGTCTTGGGGGCGGGGGAGGGCGCTGGTGGGAGAGGCGGGGGGTTGGCGGGAGACCGGTGCCTCGTGCCCCCTGCCGGCTCCTCCCGGGGCCACCCTCCGCTGCCCTGGATAGAGAGGAACCACAACTCCCAACAGCCCCGCGGACAGCAACCCTCTACCACTGAGGGCTCTGGTGCCTCAAGGCCTTATGGGAGTTGGAGTCTCCGTCATCCCGAGACTGACAAGTTTTCTGGCCAAGGAATGTGGCAAGCCTGGGTCTCCTCCGCGCCTCTGTAAAAGCCCCCAAATGCATGATTGAGCCTCTCTGAGCAAGGCTCCTTCCTTCGGGGACGCTCACCCTGGGCTCCGTCGAAGAAGTAGGAGTCTGGAAGGGAGATGAAGAGCTCCCCCTCCCAGAATAGCTGCCAGTACAGGCAAGCCCCTCACCCTCGCTCGCATATGTGTGTTCCCATGTTGGAAGCAGAGCCCACACATTCCACATTCCAACTGGCTTTCTGGGTACACCTGTACGCAGGGGACCACAGCCAGCAAAGCTGAGGCCGCCAGGGGCACGCTAAGGGCAGGAGACAGGAGAAGCAAAGGATCAGACAGACATTAGAGGAGACCAGGCCAGAGTAAGCGAGAGGCAAAAAATCCACTGCAACTCCAGGGCATGGGGGAAGTGGCAGCATAGGAGAAAGTCTGGAGCCCACAGAACTGGGGGGGAGGAGGGGGGGCAAGCAAATAGCTCTGCAGAGGGTGTGGGGACTCCAGACCCTGAGGTCCCCAGCCTCCAGTCTCTTCCATCCATGCTCACACGTGCACGATGCATGTGTACACACATGTGTGAGTTTGTGGCAGGGAACATGTGTGTCCTCAGCTCCCTCCCCTGAGAAGCTGCAGTTCCCACTAAATATAACCCCCTCCCCAGCCTGTGACTCACCCGGACCCCGCCTCCCCGGCCCCCACTTCCTGTCCCACCCCCCAACCCCCAGCTGCCTGCCACCCGCCCAAGCTCCCTCCACACACCAGGCATCCAGCTTGCCAGTCCCAGAGCCTCACAGCCAAGACCTAGGTATTCTGCATCCCACCAGGAGCTGGCCTGTGCTCCCCATCCAAGCGCTGCCCTTTCCGGCTCCAACCACGGGGTCCCCCTCCGCCGGTCCTCACTGCTGCCAACCCTGCCCTCCTCCTCCAGCTCCTTTGCACCCTGGGAACCTGAAATCCAGGTGTCCTCCCCCACCTTGATGCCAAGTGACAGGGGTAAGGGGAACATGCCCCTCCATCTGCTCTTCTCCTTTCTCAACAAGGGGTGGATACAGTGTGGGAAGAGACAGGGATATTGAGCACCTGCCTGGGCCACCCCCAAATTCTGCACCACCCACCTGGTCCCCTCCTCAAATCCCCTCTCTCCCCAAAGCTCTCCTCCTCCTCCTCCTCAGGGTCTGGCATCCTCCACTGCTGCAAGCCTCTCCCTCCCAAGGGAGCACCCCAAATCCTCACCTCACCTGGTCCATTCCCTCAGGTGATCCTGTGTCAGGCGCTAGCCCTCTGACAACTCCCAACTATCCCGCTCTATAGGACCAAACCCTGAATTCCCAGTTCCCCGTAATTGAGCGTACCCCCAAATGTATCCACCACAAGACGCTTGCTCTATAGGTTGAAGGCCCACCCCTCCTCTGCCAGCTGACACCCCCAGACCAGTCAGGCACTCACAGCCAATAACCGTCTACCCCCATGCCAAGAGCCCCCTGAAATTGGACGAGACACCCAGAAGCCAGTTTGTCCCTCAGGAGGGAAGAGAACCCCCCCTCACACAGTCCACCTTCTAATGCACAAGAGCAGGACTCCCATGTGAGCCAGGCTTCTCCTTAAATAAGTCTCCCTCAAACATCATTGGTGAACCCCAAAACCCATCAGCCCCCCCAAACCACAAAACAGCCCAAATTTTCCATTTCTCTACAGGTACAAAGAGATCACTCCAGGGGGCACCTGTGGCCAAACCTAGCATGATCTCAAATGTGAACCCCCAAAGTAAATCATGACCCCCCAGTACACTCCCAGCCCCCAGCCCCAGATCAGGCCTGCCTAACCCCTCCCCACAAACTCATACCCTCCCCCCAGTTGAGAGCCCCCCTATCGTGCTTACCTTGGTTGTCACTATACAGAGACAGTCCATGTTGGGGGGGCTGGCCGCGGCGGCGGGTAAGGGGCTCTGACTTCATCGGAGTTTCGTTCCTCCCCTCTGTGGGTTCTCACCCCTCCCCCCTCCGCACCCCACTTTTGCAGGGGGGGCCAGGATGGGGGGAGGGGTGAGAGGGGAAAGAGGGGGTTGGAGAAGGGAAGGGGAGGGGTGCGTGGGAGGGAGGGGAAGGGGGCCCTAGAAGGGAGTCCCCAGTGGAGGGGAGGGGGCCTGGGGAGCACACCCCGATTCTCAGGAGGGGCGGGGGCACCGGGGGCTGGCAGCCCCGGAGTTCGGGGGCTGGGGCATGAGCTGGGTGGGGGAGGGGAACTGGATTTCAGGGAGCCCCGGGGTAGGGGGGGGGTCTTGCCTGCCGGCCAGGGGCTAGGGCCGCGGCGGGGGAGTGGGGTGGGGGGGTTGGAGGCGGCAGCGGCCGAGGGAGCCGTGGAGCCGAGGAGGGAAGGGGAGAGAGGAGGAGAGAGGAAGCAGGGGGAGGGAGGGAGGGAGCGAGGAGCGAGGATGGGGGGGTGCCTTGGCAGAGTTAACTGCTTCAGTGCTGGCAGGAACCCGGATAATGGGAGAGGAGAGCAGAGCGGAGGCAGACAGGCCCCAAGGCAAAGATGGAGGCCTGGCCAGGCACCAGCGCCAGAGATCAGGAGGCCTCCTGGGTCTCAGGAGAGGAAGCACCCGCTGTGGGGCTGGCAGCACCCATGCTAGTTGCAGTGCTGGCTGGCGGGAGGGGGGGTCTGGGGGGGCAGGCAGGGGGGAGTCCGGTGGGGGGGCAGCTCTCCCTCAGGCTGCACAGGAGGAAGGATGAGAAGTAATTCTGTGCTGGACTCCTTATGCCCGAAATTGGGGCCAAGGGAGGAGGGGGGCGGGGAAGCAGAAGGGGAAAGGGACCAACAGGACCGTGGAGTCTGGGATTCTCTGCACCCCGGGCTCAGAAGTCTGTCTTCAAGGCCCCCAAGGGTGGGGCGGCAGCTCGGCCCCTGCCCTGTCTGCCCCTCTGGGGAGGCGCCCCACCTCACCCCCTTACCTGGCTCTCTGAGATGGAAGCCTCATAATAGTCCAGGATGTCTGTCACCAGAATACAGCTGAGTTACCCTCCCCCACCCCACCTGGGGGGGCTCCCCTGCCCCCACCCCTGCCCTGACTGCTGCTGGCACCTTAGGGCCTCCTGGCTGCCAACCGGACAGTCCCCCAAGTGTGTTCACTGCCCTGGCAGGCCCAGGCCAGCCCTTCGCACCCCAGCGTCCCCAGAGAATCAGGGCTACTCACCCAGCAGGGCCTGGAAGAGGTCACTGTGCAGGACAGCCAAGAGAGGGGGCGCCCATCGCAACAGTGGGGGGGCCAGGAGCCAGAGGGCTGACCGGGGAGCTGGTGAAATGCAAGCGAGGGAGGAATGGGATGGGGAAGAGACCCATGGACCAAGGCGCGGCTCACTCACCTCCCCTAGCCTGTCCCCTCTCCCTGGGCTTAAGTGGGGTGGGGAAGGATCAGCAGGAGGGTCCTCAAGTCCCAGCCCCACTCGGCTCCGCCCCCAGGCCTTTCCTCCATGGGACTCTCCAGTTTCACCTCTGGGTCTCTCGGACATCTCTCTTCTCTGATTTTAATCTCCCTAATCCCCAGGGTTGGAGCTGAGCTGCCTCCCCACCAGGTTCCAGCCTTTAGCCTTTAGCCACCGAAGTGGGCAGTCCTGTCCTAACCCCCTGGGTCGCCTGGCACAATGGTCTCTCTTCCCAAAGCCAGGGGTGAGTTTGCTGCACTTTCCAGAGGGACTGGGCACTGGGGACGGGGGTGGGGGTGGAGGGGTGTCCCCAAGGAGGCTCCTGCAGCCCCAGCCCAGGCCTCTCCCCACTGGGTGTGTCAGCAGGGCAGGGGTATACATGACCTATACATGACCTGGGACTCCTTGACCCAGAGCTAGGTGTGTGTGGTGAGAGTGGGCGACAGAAGAATCCCTACAGTTCCACTCCCCCTGGGAAGAGTCCAGGATGTCACACAGTCTCAGGAGGAAACAAGGGCAGAGACTCCAGCGCCCCAATGGGGAGGCGGTGAATTTGCAGAGGGGAAGGGAGGGGAGGGCCCTACGGTGAGAATTCAGGTGTTTCTAAAGTTAGTGACACCTCAGGTCTCAGGAGAATATACCTGGGCCGCCCCACGCCACCATGTCCCTCCCTCTCGTGTTGATGGAGATGGGTTTCACAAGGGACTCCATAGAGTCATCTGCCCCTGCTTCCGCCGTCTTACATTTTTTTTCTCCCACCTCTCCCTTCCAACTCCACCGGGGAAGTCCTCCTGTTGGCCCACCCTCCATCCCTCCGGCTGCAAAAGCCTGAGCTGCTCCTCCTTCCACCCCAGCCTATCCCATCGCCCCTTCCGAGGGCTACACTCGAGCTGGGCCGGGTGGGACGAAGGCGTTTGGGAGAGACGGAAACGTCTGGAGATAGCCCTACGTTAACCAGAATGCAGGGGCGGGGTGGGGGAGGCCCCGCCCCGGAACTACATCTCCCAGCATGCGCTGGCGGCCGGAAGCCCAGCCCCCCCGGTGCATTGTGGACGATGAGTCAAGACCGGACCAGGGCAGCCAGTCTTTGGCAGACGGGTGGACGGCGCTAGATCTGCGCTCAGGACCGCGGCGACCGGAGTGGTTGGGAGATGCAGGCGGCACGGATGGCCCCGAGCGTGGGGCGGCAGCTGCGGAGGCTGGGGGTCGGAAGGTGCGAGTCGGACAGGAGGGCAGGGCCGGGGTGGCAGCGGGACCGGGGACCCGGACTGAGCCCCCGCTCCCCACAGCTCGCGGCCCAGCGCGCTCCTGGGGCAGCCCCTGCCCGGTCCGGCCTGCCGACCCTATGCCAGTGGGGCCGCTCAGGTGAGTGACGGCGGCCTGGGGCGCGCAGAGCGGGAGGCGGAGTCCGCCTCGGCTCCCCCTTCCCCGCCGCCGGCAGGGGTCTCCCTCTCCGTCCCGGACACCTGGCGCCCGCGGTAGCGCCGAAAGTAGGGGAAAGGGCAGGCCAGGGTGCCCTGACGATGGAAGTAGGGGAAAGGTCGCTGCGTCCGCCTCCGCCCGCACCCAGCGCTTCCCGTGGTCTCCAGCTCCTCGGGAGTCCCTTACCGGGCCTCGCTAACTGTCCCTTTCCCCAGGCGGTTCTGGAGAAGTCAGATTCCCACTCCTCTGAGGCTCCGACCAGAGAGAAGCAGGCCAAGGCGGTACGTGGCCTCCATACCGGGAGGACCTAGGCCAGGGGCTCACCCACTGCAGCAGACAGCTCGCTGAAACCCCCTTCTCCCTGAGCAGGAATCCAAGTCCTTTGCTGCGGGGATGTTCAAGGGTCAGCTCACCACCGATCAGGTGTTCCCTTACCCATCTGGTAAGTAGTCGTCGGGGCGGGGCAGGGCAGGGCCTCTCCACTTCCCCGGTGACCTGACCAGCCTGTCCTTCTCCCCCACAGTACTCAGTGAGGAGCAGACCCAGTTTCTCAAAGAACTGGTGGGGCCTGTGTCCCGTTTCTTTGAGGTGAGGAAGGACTGGGGTGGGGGAACAGAGGGCTTTGGTCCCTGATGGGATGGCAGAGGTGTTCAGCAGCCAGAAAGGAACCTGGATGCGACATCCTGTGCCTTCTCCAGGAAGTGAACGATCCTGCCAAGAATGACACGTTGGAGAAGGTGGAGGAGACCACACTGCAAGGCCTCAAGGAGCTGGGGGCCTTTGGTCTGCAAGTACCCAGCGAGCTGGGTGGTGTGGGCCTCTGTAACACCCAGGTGAGGGAGCCCTGGTCACTGCCAGCATCGCAGGCTATTCCAACATTGCTGATTAAGCGCCTTCCTCATGTGACCTAGGGTTTAGGTTTGTCAGTTAAGGGGGGGCCTGTGTGATGTTGACTGTGCCAATATTTGCATCTTTCAAAACAAAAAACATGGCTCTGTTCCCAGTACATAACACCTTTCCCAACAAAATACCAAACTATATGATATCCCTCCGGGCCACAGAATTCACCCAGTCTCACATGCCCTAATGGTAGGTGGGAAGCCTCCAGACCAGGGTCCCATTCTACCATGGGAACATTCTTTCCAGTCACTATGTAGGGATGCCCCTATTTGGCCCTGCCAAGACACCCCCCCCCCCCCGATGCAGTCAGTTAATCCCTGACACTGCTTTTCCCCCCAGTACGCCCGCTTGGTGGAGATTGTGGGCACGCATGACCTTGGTGTGGGCATCACCCTGGGAGCCCATCAGAGCATCGGCTTCAAAGGCATCCTGCTCTTTGGAACAAAGGCCCAGAAAGAAAAATACCTCCCCAAACTGGCATCTGGTGAGGCGGCTCTAGGAGCCCCAGCAACTGGGGGTGTCCCGGGCTGGGTACAGATGCCACCACACAGCTGGGTGGCTCAGTACATGGGGGTTCTGGGAAGGATTGAAGCTGAGCATTTCCAGGAGCACTGAGGGAACGGCTGCAGGCAGGGTGCAGACAGCGAGGGGCCTCTGCCTGTCAGCAGTTTAAAGGTGCTCTCACCCACAGGGGAGAGCATAGCTGCTTTCTGTCTAACGGAGCCCTCCAGTGGGTCAGATGCAGCCTCCATCCGATCATCAGCTGTGCCCAGCCCCTGTGGAAAATACTATACCCTCAATGGAAGCAAGATCTGGATCAGGCAATCCCTCTACCCTCCCATACCATCCTGTCCTCCCCCCTCCACCTCTTCCTAACTTCAGGCCCCCCCTGCTCTGTCTCCCGCACCCTGATAGCCCCTCGTTTTTCCATAGTAATGGGGGCCTGGCAGATGTCTTCACGGTCTTTGCCAAGACACCAGTTACAGATGCAGCCACAGGGGCTGTGAAAGAGAAGATCACAGCTTTTGTGGTGGAGAGGAGCTTTGGAGGTGTTACCCAGTGAGTGGGTTTGGGGAGGAAGCAAGCAGTGGAGCCAGGTGGGGGCAGCACTGAAGTCCAGGGCAGATGGTGTTACAGGTCACCCTGGGGATGTGTGCAAAACCCCAAGCAGCTGGATGGCTTGTTCGCTTTGGGATTAAACTGCATGGAACTAATATAAAGCTTTAGCTCCCAGAAGCAGTGACCCCAACATACAGTAGGACAGAAAACCAGGCATCTACCCTGTGAGCATGGAAGCCTGTTGCCTGCACCCTCTCCTATGCTGGCAGCTGCGATTCCTCCCTGGCTCCTAAGAAAGGAAACCCCTCCCCCGCCCCACCCATGGCTACCTGTTGAGCACACCTCTGCTTCCCTGTCCTGCCCTGTCACAGCGGGCCCCCTGAAAAGAAGATGGGCATCAAAGCCTCCAACACGGCAGAGGTGTACTTTGACAGTGTGCGGGTGCCAGCAGAGAACGTGCTTGGGGAGGTGGGGAGTGGCTTCAAGGTCGCCATGCACATCCTCAACAACGGAAGGTTCGGTATGGCCGCAGCCCTTGCGGGCACCATGAGGGGCATCATTGCAAAGGCGGTAAGCATCTTCCCTTCCCCTGGCACCCAGGTCTCTGTGGGCCCGTCCCTCTCAGCCCTGCCCCTTGTGTGTGTGGGGGGGGCTACAGAACCACAACGCAACACATGTGCCCTCTTCCAGGTGGATCATGCTGCTAATCGTACCCAGTTTGGGGAGAAAATTCACAACTTTGGGCTGATTCAAGAGAAGCTGGCCCGGATGGCGATGCTGCAGTATGTGACTGAGGTAAGGCTCTCCTTCTCCCCTGCCCACCCCCTCCCTGCCCTCTCCCCCGGCGGTTGGACTACAACCCCCAGCAGCACCTGGGGCAGTGGGTCTCCAGCTCCACACCAATGCCCTAGGGGATGCGGGGGGGCGCAGTCGGCTCGGGAAGCTGTGCCGATCTCCCAGACCCACTCAAACTTTATTCCACTTGCCCCCCACCCTTACTTCTTCACCCCTTTCAAACAAGTCACATGGCTACAAGCCCCCGCTGAACCATCTCCGGGGACCAGATATTTCACCAAGCCCAACAGGTGGAGCTAGAAGGTGAAGGCGAGGGGAGCTACGGCAGACTTGGTCCTGGGGGCTCTGGGCCATCAGGGCCAGTCTGACGCCGTCCTTTTCCTTCCTGTGTCCCCACCATGCGATCTCAGTCCATGGCTTACATGGTGAGCGCCAACATGGACCAGGGATCCACAGACTTCCAGATTGAGGCCGCCATCAGTAAAATCTTTGGCTCGGTGAGTTCTGGGCCTACAGGGCGGGAGAGCCCAGTGTGGAGCCTGGTTCCAGGACCCATCTCACATGGTTCTCCGTCCCCAGGAGGCGGCCTGGAAGGTGACCGATGAGTGCATCCAGATATTGGGCGGCATGGGCTTCATGAAGGTACCAGGTGGCTCTCTGCCTGGGGTGGCCACGGTGGGGATGGCAGGGGCGAGCGGGCTTTTAGGGGTGTGTGCTCTGGCTTCCCCCCACGGCAGGAGCCTGGAGTGGAGCGTGTTCTCCGAGATCTTCGCATTTTCCGGATCTTTGAGGGGACAAACGACATCCTCCGGCTGTTTGTGGCTCTGCAGGGCTGTATGGTAAGAGGAAACTGGGGCCCGGGTGGGGACAAGAGTGTGCCCTGACGGTTGGGCCCTCTTCCCACACAGGACAAAGGAAAGGAACTTTCTGGACTGGGCAATGCCCTCAAGAATCCCTTCGGGAATGCCGGTCTCCTGCTAGGAGAGGCAGGCAAACAGCTGAGGAGGTAAGCTCTGAGCCCAGGGCGGGGCAGGGTGGGCTGGGGCAGGGTGCAGCCACTAACCAGTCACTCTCCCCCTTCTGTGAAGGCGGGCAGGGTTGGGCAGCGGCCTGAGTCTCAGCGGCATCATCCACCAGGAGCTGAACCGGAGCGGCGAGCTGGTAAGCCAGCAGGTGGGCGGTCAGCAGCCTGCATCGGGCAGGGGCTGGTGCGGCTGGGCCACCTGAGCCCTGGGCGCCTGCCCTCTTTATGCAGACCGTGCAGGCTCTGGAGCAGTTTGCCACTGTGGTGGAGGCCAAGCTGATAAAACACAAGAAGGGGATTGTCAGTGAGTGAGCCCTACCCCATCCCCACCCGCTTCCATTCCTTCCCTCCTTCCCTTCCCGGCTGTCACCATCCCAACCCATCCCATCTACCTGACAGATGAACAGTTCGTGCTGCAGCGCCTGGCAGACAGTGCCATTGACCTCTACGCCATGGTGGTAGTTCTGTCCAGGTGAGGCAGCAGCGTGGAAGGTGGGGGTGGGGTGGGGGGTGGAGTTCCCAGGCCAGGCTCAGGGAGGTTCATGTTCCCTTCCTGCCTTGCACCAGGGCCTCCAGATCCCTGAGCGAGGGCCACCCTACAGCCCAGCATGAGAAGATGCTCTGTGACAGCTGGTGTATTGAGGTGAGGTTTGGGGTTACCCAGGGCAGGTGTGCGGCTAAGGGCAGGCGTGCGCCAGCCTGAACACCACCTTCCCTGTCCCCAGGCCGCAGCCCGGGTCCGGGAGACCATGGCCGCTCTGCAGTCTGACCCGCAGCAACAGGAGCTCTTCCGGAACTTCAAAAGCATCTCTAAGGCCTTGGTAGAGCGAGGTGGCATGGTCACCAGCAACCCCCTCGGCTTCTGAGTGCTCCCCGCTGGGGCCTGGCCAGGCCTGTGCCTTCTCTCTCCAGCCCAGCCTGGCCCCGATTCTGCCTTAAAGAGGCCCTGGCCCCGGGGCGCTGCTGCTCTCGGAGGCCCACTTACAGCCTCTTAAGTAAAGGTTCTCACAAGCCACACTCTGCTCTCCTCTCGTCTTTCCCTTGCTGCCTGCCTCCCTCCCAAAGAAAGGAGCCAGAGGCGGGGGGAGTTTGCCCCTATTGCTTTATTTGGTTTTATACAAGTGACTAAATAAATAGAGTAACAAAAGCAGCTACGTGGGCCCCCAAGACCAAACACCCCAGCTTCCTCTGACTGCCGGCTAGGGTGCCCACCCCCTTCCTCCTCCCAAGGTACCACTGACCCCCCCCACCCCGCGCAGGGCACAACTGACAGGGCAGACAGAGTGGGAGATCACATTCTGGGGCTAGAAGAAAGGGCCCAGGAGACAAGGATTCTTCATATAAAAGTGGAAATATCTACTAAAAAAATAGTCCAAAAAATGTATGAAAGTCTATTTCAAACCCCCCAGAAGTCTTACAAAAACGGTAAAGCTAAAAATAACCAAAGGTCCCTTGTACACCCCCGAGGAAAAGGGGAGGAACCAGGCACTGCTGGTGAGAGTCACAGTGGCAAAGACCCCAGCGGGTGGCTAAGCCCAGGCCCTAGAGGCGTGATGGGCAGGTGACCGATGAGACACCCAGTCACAGGACAGAAGCACCAAGGGCGGACTGGATGGGCCGAGGGAGGAAACTCAACGCGGCCCCCGCTGCGCGCCCTACATAACATCCACAAAGAACTCACTGGGGTTACCCATGGCCATGTGGAAGCTTTGGCGGCTAGCTGTCAGTTCTGGGGGCACAGAGCCCAGGTCTCTGACAGGAGGGGCCCCTGGGGGCTGCACTGCTGGTGGGACAGGGGGTGGAGGGGGGGGCATCATGACCACCATCATGGGATTATAGGGGAGGGCCATCCCCGGGGGTGGCCCATAGGGATGGAGCCCAGGGTGGGCTCGGAGATTGGGGACACCCCCTGACGAGCCTCTGGAAGGGGGAGGGCCCCCATCACCAGCCCCACCCGGCTCCCCGCCCCGCCGGAGGCTGCCCCCACGGCTGGAGGGCTCAGACTCACTGCCGCTGCCGGACTTGGACTCAGGGGCCCGTTCCTCGGGCCTCCCTGTACGGCCTGCCCCCCCATCGCTTCGTGTTGACCCACTGCTCCGGCTCCCTGTGGAGGTGGAGGGGATGAAGCCGCCTGAGCCCTGGCCCAGTGTCCCTTGGCCTTCCTAGTTCTCTGGGCCATGCCCACCACCAGCGCTACCCGCTGTCAGACCATGACTTACCCTCGCTGTGCTGGCTGCTGGCACTGCCGCCACCATAGGTGTAGGATGACAGCTCGTGGTAGGGGGGCGGCTGCGGGCTGTATGGGTGTGGAGTTGGGTACTGGTAGGAGAAGGTGGGCAGCAGAGGCCAGGGGGTCGCCCCAGGCAGAGGAGCCAAGGTGTCCTGGTCTGAAGCCCCACTGGAGCCATCGTTGTCATTCAGAGACAGGTTGACCAGGTCTGGAAAGCAAAAAAGGAGATGGAGAGTCACTGCTTCAAGAGGCTGGGATGTCAGGCATCGCAGAGGAGCTGATTCCCTGAATCATGCATGATGGAGGTGAAGACAAGGGCCTCCGACAGGACACTCCTCGTGTACCACGGCCATTGCTCCCAGGGCCACAAGTACCACATGCTCTCGTGAGACTCCAGAGGAGATAGCACCCCCTCTCTGCCCGGGTACCCCAGCCCTGCACCCAGGGCCAGCCTGGCCACAAAACACAGGGGGATATTGTTGGCCAGGGCAGGTCCCAACGCAGGACACACACTGCTTAACAGTGGCCCTGGCTGGCTACTGGAGGTGGAACGAGGCAGTGGGGACACGCAGACTTACAGCTCTCACAGCCGCCACTGAGGTCTCCGAAGACGTAATAGCACTGCTCAGAAAACGTGATCTTGTTCACAGTGTGGCGGATGAGGCCCGCCTTGAGCAGCCCGCTGGCATACTTGCGGGCCTCCCGCCGCTCGGGAAAGCCCTCCACGTGATGGTAGAGCCAGTCGACCACGTCCGAGCCTGAGATCAGAGAGCACTCAGGTTCTCCTCTCCAGCTCCTGCCTCACCCCTGCCTCACCCCTGCCTGGGCCACCACTGCCACCTTATCTTCATGCCACCTGCCTGGGGCCCAACCATACCCAGAAAGGCGTTAGGGATGGTGATCTTGAGCCACATGCGGTCTCGAACTTCCAGTCCAGACTCCGGAGCTGCCATGGCCTTGGTGACAGATGCCATGTCCGTATGAATGGACAGACCCCGGCCCTCACAGCCTATCGGAGAAGAAATGAGGAGTAGAGACCGGGCCACACACTGCTGAAAGGCCTCCCAGGGAGGGGAGGGTGAGGTGGGCTGGGGGCTCACCCTCGGGCAGAGAAGACCCGGATGTCATGGTGCTCATGGACGAGGAGCCCGGGTAGGTGGGGAAGGTGCCAGTCAGTGCAGCCGAGTGAGACACCCAGGCAGCTGGGTCGATCGGCTGGATGGGCTCATCTGGGACAGAGAAGGTCCCCACAATGATCGTTTCCCTGCCACTCCCCAACTGAGACCCCGACCCCCATCCCACCTCTGCCCTGACCCTCCTCCACCCCTTCCTGTCATCCTCCTCCCCTGTAGCACTCACTTCGAGGAAGAGTGAAATAGGCCTGGGGAGACGGATCCCAGCACTTGGCCACAGTCAGCACAATGGGGCTGTGGGGAAGGGGAGACGCAGTCAGGCAGGGGCGGGGGGGATGGGGCGAGGCTTTGCGAGGGTGAAGGATGGACAGAGACACAGACAGACCAGGCTGGAGAGCTGAGCCTGGAGGCATCAGTGAGGGTGACCCACCAACACAGACAACACTAGAAATGAGGCTGAAACACAGAACCACACACACTCTATGTATGGGTCCATGCAGAGCCAGTCCAGGTCACAGAAGCTGAGCCCGCTGATCGAGGATGGGGACGGACACATGCACATGGACACACACACAAGGGGAGGGGAGGCAAAGCAGTGCAGTGATGACAGATGACAAAGGACACCAGGGCAGCGCTCCCTGCCAGGGAGACTGGTGAGGGGACTGCAGACTCTGGAGCACAACCCCCCAGCTCACGATCAGGTGGGGGTCATGCGGGCCATCCTCTGCCCCACGGTGATGTCACGTTATGGCTCAGCCCCTCTGGACACGCACCACCACGCCCATGCTAAGGGTGAAGCCACGGGCACCAGGAGAGCAGATGAGAGGTGGCTCACCCCGGCTTGTGCACGATGTCCCGCAGCACCCGCACTGCATCATCGTTGCTCATGTTCTCGAAATTCATGTCGTTGACCTGGAAGCCAGGTTGGCGAGTGAGTGTGGGTGAGAGCTTGTGAGACGTACCTGCCCCCCAGATCCCCCACAGGGCACCTGCAGCAGCATGTCACCCGGCTCGATGCGCCCATCGGCTGCCACCGCACCGCCCTTCATGATGGAGCCAATGTAGATGCCGCCGTCGCCCCGCTCGTTGCTCTGGCCCACGATGGAGATGCCCAGAAAGTTGTACTTCTCTGCAGAGCAGGCGCCCATGACAAGGAAGCCAGCCAGCGTTCCCCGGGGCCCCCGCCCTGGACCCCCAACCGGGGCCCCCTCGTACCCATGTTGAGTGTGACTGTGATGATGTTGAGAGACATGGTGGAGTCAGTGACGCTACTGAAGGACGAAGCCTAGCGGGGAGACAGGGAAGGCTTGGGTTGCCTCCAAGGACCCCAGATTCTCACTTTCTGGGCCCACATACCCCTGAGACCAAGGCTCCCTACGCCTGTAAGACGCAGCCATCCCGTGAGCTCCCCTCACCCTCTCCAGGCGGGGTGGCCGCTGTTTCCTCCGCCGCCGGTGGCGCTTGAGGAGGCGAGAGGCGCTGCTCTGCTCCGTGGAGCTGCTGAATCTGTCCGGAGGAGAGGAAGGGGAGTGCTGGCTGGCAGAGCAGGTGGGGGGGGGGGGGGAGGGAGGCAGAGACCAGCTTGGGCCTGGAGGACATCACCCGGTGGCGCTGGGAAGTGCAGGGCTGGGTGCCACACCTGCTCATGGTGTCATCCTCATCGGAGTCCCCCAGGCTAGTGCTCTCCAGCTCGCTGGTCATAAGGGTTGAGGAGCTCTCATACCCGGCCAGGTGGCGCTCCAGCCTCGAGGGTCCACCAGGCCTGTGGCCCCCTGCTGTGGAAGAATAGAACCTTCAGGGACCTGGCCTCAAGCTGCCTCCCCCATCACAGGGGGGCCTGAGCCCAGCCCCCAGCTCCTGGGCTCCTGGGCCCCCCTCACCACCGTGCTCACTGCTGTCTCTCCTACGAGGCCGTTCCCGCCGCAGGGACACCACTGACTCGGTTTCCGTCTCAGGCTCCAGGTTCTCCCGGCTGCTGGACACGTTAGGGCTAGGTGGACAGAGATGGCATGCGACCGCGTCAGGGGGACGGGGCTCCGTGTCCTCAACCTCCCCCTGCCCAGGGTCTGGGGTCTCCTCCTTGCCTCCCTCCCCCGGACTAAAGAATCCCAGAGACTCACTGGAAGGACGGAGGCCTAGAGTCCCCGATGCCGCTGGTCCTCTCCGGTGGCAGGGGGGGTAGCGGTGGGGGGGGCGGTGCCAGCTCTGCCCGGGGCTCGTGGGCTGGGGGAGCCATCTCGGGTTGGGGGTTCTCTGACGACACCAGCTGGAAAGATGCAATGACAAAAACTGACTCAAGCAAGGAGGGAGGCAACCGAGGTGGGAAGACAGGAAGAACACAGGGTCTGAGCAAGCACGTGGCCTGCGAAAAGCACAGGGAAAGCAGGAGGGAGCGGTAGATGCTCCAGAAGAAGGCTGAGGAGCTACAGCTGGCTCCCAAGCAGGTGGAGTGGTGAGGACCCAGACTGACAGGACCCTGGCAATGCGGGATGGACAGGGCTGCTTACCCAGGACACCACCCTCCCGTTGAAGCAGGGAAGGCGGGCGTTGTCATCTGAAATCTCCTCCTTCACCACCCTGCCAGGAGGGACAACACAAGAACCAGTGAGATCGCCCTAGCGCCCCCCACACGCACCCCGACTCGAGGCTTCTCATCTTCGTCCAGCTCAAGGACGATGACTTTCATGCAGCCGGCCAGGCCCTCTTCCCCAACACCGAGACACTTCACTCTCATGCCCCGGGAGTCTCCAAATTCACTCACCCCCTTTCCTTCCTCCTCCTCCTCTCCCCAGCTCATCCTCGGCTTTCAATGCTGGTCCAAAGATTTCCTATGCTGGTCCAAAGATTTCCTAGAGTCTGAGTCAAACCTCATTCTCCAATCTCAACGACCGTCCCACTCCCTCAGGTGACCCCAACTGCCCCAAAGATCTCTAACCTTTGGTGTCTCTAACAGCCCAGAATGACCCCAAACCTCCCTGAGCCCTACCCCGCTCCTCAAGGCACCGTCCCCAAACCCTCCAAAGTCTCTATTCTCATGCTTTCTTGGTTTTCTCTGAGTCATGTCCAAAGCCCTAGCCCAACATGCTACCTTTCCCCCACGAAAATATACCCATGAGACCCAAGGATGACACCTACTGGCTAGGCTGAGCACTCCCAAGGAGAGGTGAAGCCCACCTTCCCCTTCCCCCGGGGCTCATCTGGCACAAAATTCTACACTGAGCAACCTGTTCTGCCTGACGGACCTCAAAGCCCAGCCTTGGGGTCATTCCTCCCCTGGGTTCCTTGGGATGGACAGGACTTTGCCCCTTCTTCTCAACCACCACGTGGGATCACCACAGCCTATTCTTTTTTTTTCTTTTTTCTTTTTTTTTTTTTTTAATTTTTATTTATTTATGATAGTCACAGAGAGAGAGAGAGAGAGAGGCAGAGACATAGGCAGAGGGAGAAGCAGGCTCCATGCACCGGGAGCCTGATGTGGGATTCGATCCCGGGTCTCCAGGATCGCGCCCTGGGCCAAAGGCAGGCGCCAAACCGCTGCGCCACCCAGGGATCCCACCACAGCCTATTCTGTTCAACACTGCATCCTGGCCACACAGCAAAGACCCTGATGGTGGTAAAGTGAATGTTAATAAATATCTGTTCAATACTGTTAACGAGTATACTTGTTGAACAAGTATCTCATGAACAAACACGAGCTCTGAGAGACTGAGTATTGAACAGAAGGTCTCTCTCATACTCACATCCTCACCTCCAAATTAGGACAGCCTGTCTGATTAACCCTTTACCCTAATATGGTTCTAGGAGCCTGGATGCGTGACAACTTAATCCCACTTGTTATCGATAGGGCCACTCAGCCCAATCCCTACCACTGCTCTGTCTCGATATAATGCTGGATTCTTAGAGATGTAACCCAGTCCCGGCGGAGCCCAGCCCGGCAAATGATTCCACTCTCTATCACCATAACCCCGTTTACAGATTAGCTGAGCTCGACGCTAGCGATCATCACAACTCGCTAAAAAATTACTGTGCATCGCTTACCTATACGAAGTTTCTTGTGCCAACTGTGTCTATCTCCTGGGTCATATCATTGCTAACAAACAGGAATTTCGATCTAAATCAAAGGTAACTCCCAACACAGTCCCACCTTCCTCACGGCCAACGGTCTTTCTCAGTAGAAGCCAGTCCATTCAGCTATCCCAGAACATGGGCTGTCTCAGGCCAATCCAGCCTGCCTTCAAGAGCTGAGGCTGGCTACCTGGAGAACTCAGCCTCAAAAACCATAAGCAAATTTATTATTAAGAATCCAAGTCTGGCCCAGAATGACTCCAAACACTCCAGAATAGCCATATTGGGCTATTTTAGCAATGACCTACAACGTCTCCACACGCAGCCGTCCATACCAATATAGACCAGATTATCCCAATACAGCTGTCTGCACTGGCATAGCCTCAAAAACCTTGTCTGCCTCTCTACAGAGCGTCCCCATGAAACACTTGACCCCAACAGAAACTTAAGATCAACCAACACAACCCAGAAGAGACAGAAGAGCAGGAAATTCTTCCGAGAGAGCCTGGTAATCTGCTCCAAAGCAGCCTAGAACATCCCAACACACCCTTTTCTGCACCAGAACAGGCCAGATGTCCCCAAACAATCTTATCTGCTCTAGGATGGTCTAGAATGCCCTAAAGCACCCCAACACGGCCCAATCATCGGGAGATTCCACAATACTGCCCGTGGGCCGCAGGACTGCTCGAAAGGCATCGGATTACCCAGAATAACTCCCAAATAAACCAGTGTGCCCCATTCTATTCCAGGACAGCCTAATCTTTCCTGATCTGGTTCGGCACGGCCCGGTGTGTCGTCCTGGAGCTCCGTGCGTCTCGATTTGTCCAAGCGTAACCTTACCCAACCTGGGATGCCCAATCTAACCCCCGCATAATGCCCTGTCCAGCACTCCAGCCCAGAAAAACCCAGCGTGGCCTAGGGCCGACCTGTGCCCCTCAGCAGTGGCCGATCCACCGCCGCGCAGCCCCCACCGGTTCCAGCCTAGGCCTCGCGCTCACCCGAAATCCTGATCCATAGACTTGAAAAAGTACTTAGCGCCCGCGGGCCGCTGCAGGACGCTCTTGAAATCACCGAGGGTGATGCGCTCCGCCGGAACCGGGATCTTCACCAGGTAGGGAGTCTCCTCCTCATCCAGGTGGTAAATCACCTTCGTCTCCCCGACGCCGCCGCCCCCCGCGCCGCTGCCCGCCATGGTCTCGCCCGCGCGCTCCCAGGTCCCGCCGCCCACCCAACCGGGCGAAGCGCCCCCACCGCGCCTGCGCACACCCGCACCCCGCCGCGCGAGCGCGGACACGATCAGCCGGGCGCCGGAAAGGCGCGGCGGGAAGGCGGCGGGGATCAGCGGGGTGGCGGCCGACGGAAGGGAAGGGGGCGGGCCGGAGGGCTCGACCCGATGCCGCAGACTCGGCCGCCGTCGCCGCCGCCACCGCGCGCCACCGCCGCCGACGTCGCGGGCGCCCTGCAGCACCCCGCCCACCTCTCCCCATGTCACGTGGTCCGCGGCGGCCCGCCCTCCGTCACGTGACTCCACCGACCACGTGACCTACAGGCTCCGCCCAGTGCCAGCGCCACGTGATCATTGCTTTCAGCAACGGTCTCCTAGCCCTCGACGGCCCCGCCCCCAAATGTGTCCCCACCCGCGTCCTCCGAGCACCCCGGCGGAGGCCGGCACTGGCCTTCGGGGGGCCTGGCCACCGGTACCCATCCCGTTTGGCCCCACTCGGGCGGAGAGCTCCAAACAACGCTGATTCCCTGGAGCGTGCGTGTTGGGAGATAGGATGGGGGTCCTGGGCTGGGGTGCCCGGTGGAAGCAAGCCGACTGAGGGCCAGGCTGGGGGCGGGGGTCTGGGGAGCTGGGGGGTGGGGGCGCGCAGAGCCGGGTGGTTTTCTGCTCTGGAGGTGGGCTTCAGCCCCCCGCGCCTTCTGCTTTTCCACCGCGCCCCCACCCAAGCAGGACAGTCAGGGAGGGCTATAAACACAAAAGAGCCCACTCTGCTTTATTTACAACACGCAGGCTGTCTGTACAAACAGCTGGCCAATATTATTAAAAACAAAAGAGGTGAGCGAACATATCGTCACCTGTTTTCCTTCCTCCCTTGGCCAGACCCTGGTTGGTACTCCACCTCCGAGCTGCCCTGCCCAAAAGGGGAAGTCCAAAATTAAAAATACAACCGGTGTAGAATAAATGGGGAGATAAAAGAAAAGATGAAGAAGGGGAGTGCTCTATTTACACTAGAGTTTTATAGCCAGCTGTCCCATTCCACCCCAATTCCAACCCTGGCCCAGAAAGCGAAGGGTGGCAGGTCTAAGGAACAGAAATTATGTGTCTAGGGACCAGCCTCTCACCCCCAACTGCAGCAGGTCCATATTCAAGTCCACAAGGCGGGAAGGAAAGATAAGGTTGGAACGTGAGACACTCCTTTCCAAACCAGCCTCCAGTGGGAATTCCTGCCTCCCAGTGGGACAATACCCAAGCTCCAGGGGGACGGGCCGAAGACCCGGAGGCTCAGCTCCCAAGTCATGCTGTCACATGGAAGTCCCAGCCTAGGCACGGCGATGTCAGGGCTCTCCAGACTTGGGAGTACCCCCTAACCGCCGGGCCTCTGGCCGCAGTTCCTTGCATTTCTGGCAGTAAAAGAAGTCAGGGACGTTGGTCTTCTTGATCTTAGCACAGGAGAGGTGGATCCACGTCCCACACAGGCTGCACTCAATCATGGGCCGCCCTGCAAAGGGCTTTCGGCAGTAGCATGTGATCAGGTCCCATGAGTCATCACCTGGGGAGAGAAGGTTTGCTTGGTGTTGAGTTGTCTGCAACAGCCCCAGGCCCACCCTCCAAGCCAAGCCTGGGTGGCCCCAAACCTCACCTGATTCTACCATGATGTCCTCATCCATGACCCGCATCTCGCCTTCACTGGAGCTGGCATCACCATCCTGGCTCGTTTCAGTGCTGCCCACTTCCTTGCTTTCACCGTCGGTGGGAGGGGCTCCTTCGGGGTGCACTGTGGCTGGAGGCCTAGAAGCCTCAGGGGGTGTTGGCAGCACGGGGGCTGGGGCTTCCCCCCCTACCATGGCTACCATGTCTTCCTCTTCTTCCTCTTCCTCTTCTTCCTCCTCCTCTTCAGAGTCTGTGTCACTGGGGGGTGCCCGGGGAGGCCCAGGAGGTGGGAGTCTATCTCCTCGGTCTGCCTTTTTCAACTTCCGTTTCTTGCTCTTCTTAATTCGAGACCTCTTTTCCCCGTCCCCAGGAGCTGGCCGAGGCCTCCTAAGCACCCCAAAGCCAGCCCCCCCTCCTGGCCCCAACTTTCGGTTCTTCCGGTCCTTCTTTCGAGGGGGCTGGGAGAGGTCTCCCTGGGCAAGGGGTACTGGGGTAAGAGCAGCAGGGGGCCGGGAGGCGTGTGTCAGGGAGGTGGGGGACAGTGGGGACGCCACTTTGGGACCATCTAGATCAAAGAGAGAGTCCTTGAGCTTCATCTTCTCGAGCAGAGTTGCACTGTCAGGGGCCTGCAGACGAGAGAAAGTGGACCTTGGGGGTCCTGGCTGAGTGGGACCCCCCTGAGCTGCCCTCCTCTTGGATGACTTTGCTTTCTTCACAAACGTCTGGATGGTTCGGAGATCTGAGGGGGCTGAGTCCCAGCCATCACTGTCTGCCGCACTCTCACCGCGCAACGGAGAGCTGGAGCCAGAGGCTGGCCAGTCACTTTCCTTGAAGGGTGGCAGGGAGATCAGCATCAGCAAGCTGCCCAGTGGCATCTCAACCCCTCTGCAAACCCAGCTTAAAAACCAGGGTCAAGATTGACCCCAAAATATCCTGCCCAAGCCACCCAAGATCACTATACTCATAATTGTCCCCCCCTCAATTCACCTTAGCATCTCCTCTTGGCAACGTCTACGTTAACTCTGCCCTCACATCCTGGCTGTCTCCCCAGTACCCCCTGCCTGACAGCACTGTCTCCCTAGACCAGAGAGCCCTCTTTACCGGTTTTCCTAAAGCCCCATTTGTGAACCACTTTCAGCTTCCTTAAAGGCATGAGAAGGCTCTTCATGAACACCCCCCATCCCTAGGCCATTCACTGCTACTCAACCCACCTATCTCATTAAAACCACCCCCTAGGGCATTTTTCCCACCAGTTACCCATTTCACATGTGGTAGATTTCTCCTATCAAGGAAAGCAGTCCCGGTTGCTTCGCACCCTTCCAAGGTCCTAGCCCACCACCCCTCAGCTTGTTGTCCCCCAGTCCCTACCTCTTTACTAGGGGGGATGTAACCGGCATAAGCCAAGACAAAACTGCAGAATTTGTTGAAATCTTCAATTGTTCTCCGACGTTTCTCTGGAGGCTGAAAGGAAGGAAACCTGTATCACAAGGAATTTAAGAGGGACCTTCCCGAAGAAGGCACAATCCCTGTGGTAGGCGATCTAGAACCAGCAGGAGGAGGAGGAGGAGGAAGAGGGAGGGAGGGCCACCGACAGTAATACCGGCCTGCAAAGGTAAAGGAAAGCTCACCTGAGTTTCTGGCTTCAGGGTCGGAGGTGGATCTGGGAAAGCAATAAAAGCTGAGTCAAGGCACCAGCAGAGTCCGTGCGAAGCCCCAGCTCTAAATCTTGAAAGTCCCAAGCGAACCGAACCCCCTCTCGCCTCCGGTACCCCCCGCCAGGCCGGCAGGTCCCCAGCTGTGCTGGACCCGCCCCTGCTCCCCCTTCCGCCCTGCGAGGGGCGGAGTCAGGGCGCGGCGCCCTCCCCGGCCTCGCTATAGCGCTCCCCTTCCCCCCACCGGAGGCCTGGCGCCCCGCCCCCCCAACTCACGGTTTCTCTCGACTCCACAGTCTACTCGATCTCTTGGCGCCCCACCCCGCCATACCGCTCCCCGGACCGAGCCCCGGCCGCCGCCTGCCCTGCCCTTCCCACGCGCCCAGCGCCTCGCGCTCCCGCCCGGCTGCGATCCGCCGCCCGGGGCCCTCGGAGCCCGCACACGCAGCCCGCCGGCCCCCAGGGTCCAGGATGACCACGCCGAACCGCTCCCCGCCCTCCGGCCCCTTCTGCCCGAGCACGAGGCCCGGCGCGCCCCTCACCCCCACCCCCCTCCCAACACACACAGGCACACACATCCAACGCCACTCTGCGGCCGGGACGGACCGGAGAGCTCTGGCTCGGACGGCCCCACCTGCCCCCTCCGACCGCGCTCCCCACAATTTCGCCGTCCCTCCGCCCCCATCCGGGGCTTTGGCCCCTCCCCGTCTCGAGCTCCTCGGGCTCCCCGCCGGGCCCCCGGGCCCAGTTCCTAGCCCTCCGGCCGCCGCCCCCCCTCCGCCCCCGTACTCACCACCAAATGACTAGGCTGCGGACCCCTAAACTCTGGCCGCCCACTCCCCCCCCCCGCTACTCTCTCCCTCCACGGCAACCCCCGCCGCTGCCGCCGCCGCTGCCCCCCTCACCCTCCGCAACTCTCAGGCTCCAGCCCTCGCCGACCAACACCCCCCCCCAACTCGCCGGTCTGAACACCCCCCCCCGCACCCCGCCCCACCGCCCCACCGCCCCTACAACTACCCGGCTCTCCTCGCTCCCCGGCGTTCTGTCCCCACAACTACCCGCCCTGTCCAGGTCTCCCTAGCGCAGACAATACCCAGACCCCCTCTTCTCCCCACAACTCTCTGCCCGGCCCTCCAACAATCACCCGGCCACCTCCAGCGGCAACTACCCGGAGCTCCGGCACCGCCGCCACAAACTCCCCCACCTCGGCCAACTACCGGGCTCCTCACTCAGTCCTCCTCTACATCCTCCCTCCTCAACAACTCTCGGGCTCCCGATCCCCCCCAACCTCCCGGCCTCAAGGCCCCAACGTGCTGGAGGCCCTCTCGGCCCCTAACCCCCGGAGCTCCGGCTCCCACTCCCCACCCCCCCAACACACACATTCTCGGTGTCTCATCTCCAACTACCCCCAGCCCGGTCTCCCACTCCTCTTTCACCAAGGTCTCTCAACTCGTCGCTCTCCCAGCTCCAGGGGCAGGCCCTCGACCCCCTCCCCGCGCTCCCCCGCCGGGCTTCGGGGCTCGACCTCCAAGTTTGCCAATTGATTCCTCGCCCGCCCCCCCCCCCCCCACCGGCTCAGCGCTCCGTGCCGGTCGAGAGCTCACCTTCGGGACTGGGCTCCGCCATGGCTTCCAGCATCGCCCCCTCCCCTCCTCCCGGTCCGGCGCCCCCCTCCCCTTAAGCCGGGGATCCCGGTGCCGCCTCCGGTGCTCGGTGCTCCTACTGCCTCTCTCCACAGAGGTGTCTGCCTCGGCCCGGTTATGACTCGAGTCCGCTAGCCGCTGCCGCCACCTCCCTCTACCCCTGCCTCCCGCACTCCCGGACCGGGCCCCCTCCCCCCGCGCCGCCGGCCGCCTGCTCCCTCCTCCTCCTCCTCTCTCCTCCCTCCTCCCTCCTCTCTACCCCCTCCCTTCGGCGGGCGCCGACGCACAATGCATCATGGGGCTTGTAGTCCGTCCGGGGCCAGCGGAAAAGGGATCGCATAGGCCTCTGGAACTTCACTTCCCAGCAAGCCAAGGAACAGCGCAGGCGCACTAAACCGCTCCCCTCCCCCGGGGAGTGGCGGGGAGATTGGGAGCAGAGGGCAGAGCGGAAGAGCGCGCGCAGGCTCCTGGGAAATGTAGGCTGGGCGGGACTAAGAAAGAAGGAAAAGAAGGGATTAGAACTCTCGGCCACCATACTGCCTCATTCTGCGGCTGCTTTCTCCCCCGGGGGACCGCCCCACTTCCGGCCAGGCGGAGAAATGCTTGCTGGGGGATGAAGTTCTCCTGATGATAATGGCTCCCTTCTCGCTCCCTTGAATTCCACCCACTGGCACCAAGTCTGGTCAAGTGAGATGCAACCCAGGACAGAGTCCTCTGACTGGCTCCCACGCACGAAAATCTCTTCTTTCATCCAAAAGCTGTAACAAACTTGGGTGCATTTATCTAAAGTGGATACTTACTTTCTCCCCAGGAACCCAAAGTAAAAAAACAAAAGCCACTGTATTTTTTACATTGGGACCCAATACACAAGTATATAAAAGTATAGTTTCATGACCTGATACTTGGGAGTATTCGATCACAACAAAAATACTTTTGCGCAAGCAGTAACCCAATATCAACAGAATAAACCAGAATGTAGGATTACTGCCCCTCCAACCTCCACTCTCCCCACCAGAGGACAACTAGGAAAAAAGGGGCGGGAAGCAACACAAAGTAAAATCCAGTTCAGCTTGGTGGTTTCCTCTTTATTGATGTGCCTCCTGCCTTCCCCCCAACAATTTCAGTCCCTTCCCTCTACCCCCAAAAATGAAGGTAATGAGAGGAAGGGAATGTTGGGGTTCTGAGCCCCTTGGGCAGTTAGGGAACAGAAACCAAAACAATCACCGGATGTGACAGAGACGGACAATCAAGAAGTCTAGAGCAGAGTGGGAAAGGTCGAAGAGGAAGGGGAGAAAGGAGAGGTCCAAGAAGCCACCTCCCCCATGAGCCCTCCTGCTGAGAAGGGCTGGAGGAGAGCCTCAAACATTAGGAAGTGCAGGTCCCAACAAAGGGAGGTGAGGGATGAGCCCAAAGAAGGAGTAGGTCGAGGATGGGGGCCACCTCTGTCTTTGTAGAACCGGACCCCCCCCCACGTCAGGGGCAGCAGCTTCACAGACCGTAGACGCTTTCATCACTGTAGGCGATGTATAGAAAGAAGTCTTCTTCGTGGTGTTCCTGGATGGAGGCAGAAAACTATGGCACTCAGACGTCGGGGCTGTGGGCACGTGAACCACCCACTGCCCAGACACGTTTTTTGGAAAGCCCGTTCTTTCTGAAGACCCCCAAACGCTAGTGCCCTGACTCATACTCACTCATTTGCTCCAGGCCTTAGCAGCCAACAAGATTACCGCTGGCAGCAGTCCTGGGCAAAAAGATCTCAAACTGTTCCAAAATCTGCTGCCTTATACTTACCTGGCAGGGGAGATACCATGATCACAAAATCTGCTGCCTTGGGATGGTGGGGAAAGTGGACAAGAGGGTGGATCCAAAGCACTGCTGTAGTTCTCACCTCTATTCCCAATACCTTTATCCAAGCCCTCAACCTGGGACTACCCTCAAAATTTTGAGGTCACACGTAAAACTGAGAGCCAGCCAGCTAGTCCAAGAACTGCTGACCTGAAAATCTCTTCCAACACCTCTGCGGAGCCCCTGACTCCTTCCCAGTCACCATACCTGGTATAGCTGACCCATTGTGGCACTGGTGGGTGGAATGACGTTGTTGACAAAGAAAAACAAGGCATCCTCAGCTCGGAGATGAATTCGCTTCCGGATCAAGAAGTAGAACTGACCAACTGCCAAAGAGACAAGATACGATAAAGTCACAGGGATCAAAAAAGGCCTCAGAAGAGCAGTCACTACGGGGAGGCAGCATTTTCCCACCGACACTGCACCCCCACGCACAGGCAGCAAACCTGGGTCCTGGGTCAGGTTCCCACCTGTGAGATCAGAAGGCACCAGATACTTTTTTTTGTCCAGGTCTCCTATCCGAGCTTTGGGAGCCTTTTCTACTATCACCTATAAAAAGAAAGACGGAAATTAGGAAGCATCGAGGGGGGACAGCCCCACAGTCACCCCGTCGAGAACTCCAGAAACAAAACTGCTAGCACCCCAAGCCATCCAACTCGTTTTTCTTTGTCTGGGAACACGCGGTGCAGCCTCAAGCAGAGGCATCCTGACCCCGCAGCGTCAGGCTCACCTCGATATCCTGAATCCCCCGGCTGGGCGTCATAATAAACGAGGATCTTAGGCAGGCATGGCTCGTGCGAGCCGACGACAGCGTCGGCCTCGACGAGCCGGCCAGCTGGGAGGTGGCCATGGGAAGCCCCGACTGTCAAACTCCCTGCAGCCTCCCCAGCACTCCACACGTCTCCCTCGGCCAGCCGCGGCCCCCCACCCCCAGCTCCCTCGCCGCCCCGCTCCTTCCAACCTCCGCTCCCGGACACGATAGCCCCTGGCCCGGTCCCCGGCCACCCCCGCCAGCAGCCCGATGCCCTCGCTGCCTCGCCGGACCCCAAGCCGGGCTGTGGCGTCAGAGCCAGCGCCCCGCGTCCGCGGCCCCGGCTATGGTTCTCACCGGAACCCGGTCCGGGTATTTCTTTCTGATCTTCTCGCCCTCAGAGCGGCGTTTCTCGAACGGATGCTCTTCTTTATACACGAACTTCATCCTCCCGGGAACCGGGCTGGACCGGGCTGGGCTGAGGGAACCCGGGGGGGGGCCGGGACGGGGGGCGGCGGCGACGGCGGCGACGCGCGGGCGGACTCAGCGGAGCGATCCCGGGACTTGCGCCACTTCCCTATTCACCAACCCCGCCCCCGGCCGTCGGGGCCGCCCCGCCCGCTGGGTTACGCTACTAGCGTAACGGCCCTCACGCCGCCGGCGTAGCACCACCTACTGACCGCCCCCCTCACGCTGCCTGCGTAATCGCTTTGGAATCAGCTTGAGGGCTACGCAGCCGACGTAGCCAAGGTGGTTGGTCTGGGCTATGGTCGAAAATAACCGAAAACCCACATTCCGCCGTGCCCCACCGAGCTGGGCACCACAAGGGCTAGGAACTGCCGATTGTATTCTGAGGCTTGGTGCTCCGAAAAGTCTTTTCGGATACAAGGTGAAAAGGGGGAGGGGGGGAAGCAGAGAATTTTAAGGACAGCTATTCACGAAACGCGTCGGTACGCCGAAGGCGGCTGCTGACTCCAAAACAAAGTAGTACCCAAACGGAGAAGCTGGATCTCCGGGAAGAAAGGAGGGCAGACACGAAACAGGTATTCGCAGAAACGCACAGAACGCCTAGGTTCCCAGGAGGAGTGGACCAATGGGGACCGGAGAGGAGGTCCGAAAGGTAGGGACTACGTCAGCGCGGAGGAACACCTTCGGCACTGGCAGCAACGAAAAGTCATGTGATCTCAGAGAAGGGCGGAGCGTCACGTGGCGGCCGCGGGAAGTAGAGCCGGCCGCGGGGGGAGGGGCGCCGGCGGGAGGGGAGGGGGCGGGGCCGAGGGCCGGGGCACTCTCTGCGTCCACGTCGGTGCGCCTGCTCACGGACCGCGGCTTCCTCCTGCCCTGCAGCTCTGGTTCGCCGGGACCCACGGCTGTCCCTCCGACCCCACCCAGGGCACTCATCCTGCGGCCGAGACCCTTCCCACCAAAGGTCGACTCGTTCCCTGCTCCTTCCTCCGGAGCCAGCACCGCTGCTCCCTGACCCTCGGGCCTCGGCCTCCGCTTTGGGGAGCCAGGGTGGATGTGAACAAAGACTCCTCCCCTCATTTCCCAACCCTGAGAGAAGGACCTAGGGCAGCTTTGGTTTCAAAGTTATAATGCATGGTTTAAAAGAGAGGAAAGAAAAAGAGAGCGCGCCGGTTACAGGTCTGAGAGTATAGGAAGAAGGGAATGTAGAGGGAAAGGTTGGGGGCAGGGGGACAAGTTTGGGGAAAATCCAGTGGCCCAAAATCCCAGTTCCCCACCCACAGCCCAGCCCTTGGAGTGAAGAATTAGATCAGTTTTGTACAAGAGTTTTTAAAAAATCAAATCACAACAAAGCTGGCTTGGCTTTTCTTTGAGCCTCCCGGATTACCGAATGTCTGTGTGTCATTCTGGCCAGTCCTGTCTCCACCAGACAGTTTGGACTCTCCTGGGCCTCCGCTTATGTCCCAGTCTGGGGTTTCCAGAGAGTGCGAACACGAAGTTAGAGTGAGGCTGCTGCAGAGTCTGACCCATGTGTCCATCCAGACTCCGTGTGGAGTGCAGGGCTCCCAGGGCAGAGAGGGGCGGGAGGGGCAGACCCTGCCCAGACAGTCCTCACCATGGGACAGGGCATCAGACGGCATCCCGAGTGCTCACCCTCCCTTTCCCCCCCACCCCAACTCAGGTGGAGGGGGAGCAGCTGTCACCAGAGCCGATGTTGGTGAAGGTTTCGGCTCAGCACAGAACGAACATCAGCGGTGAACCTGGGACGACAATAACTTGCATTGGTAGAGTCCTCAAAACACTAGCGTTAGGCAGCCTCATTGGAGATGTGGGGCAAAATGATCACCTTTCTCACATGAAACTGAGGTCCAGTTTGCCCAAAACCCACTGGCTAAAAGTGATGAGCTTTACTGTAAGAAGGCCTGGGTTCAAATGCTAAGTTCTTAAGGGAAAAGAGATAAATAAGTCAAACAGGACATATATTTATTCCCTCTTGGGATCCCCCACCTCCTTTCCTCAGAAACCTAAGTGTCTAGCTTCCCTTACCTGAGGGCATCCAGCATTGGAAGCAGATTGAGAAGGGCGGTGTCGCTGGGGTCACTGAACCAGGATTTGATGGGGATGGCATTGTCTAGGACACATGAAAATAAATGCACGTGAGAAAAAACAGTTCGAGACAAGCTGATTTTTCTTTTTTTTTTTTTTTCTTTTTATTTGGGAATGGGGATCATTGCTTTCAAATAGGTTCCTCCCCCGCCCCCCCAAACTCAGCAGCCTAAATGAAACCTTCCTAATTCATCCTCCAAAATAAAACTAATTTTAAATCACCATATCTCACATTAGCATGAGGCTGGCTTCTAGGCAAACTCATTGCCCCTGTGTCTCACCTGAAGCAAATTTGGTCTGAGCAACATGACCTATGAAAGGTGTATATCAGGGAAGAGGGACATCTCATGTAAAAGAAACCTCTTGCATCCTGACCTACAGTAAACCAGGAATCCCAGGCTCCTGGCTTTCAGAATGCTGCCTCAGAACCACTTGCCGGTCCTGCCAGACTGGCCGCCTTCTTGCATACCTGGGTGGCTCCTATAGGCCCCTGGGGAGTTATCCAGGATGACGATGCTGGAGAGGTCACTGTGGACCACAGAGAGGTCTTTGATGTAGCTGCCCAGTTCCAAAGTGCAGTGCTGGAGGGAAGGGCGAGCTGGGCATCAGGAGGAGACTCGGTCCTGTGACTGCTGTCCAGTCCCAACCTCGCCCTCGGCCAGCCCACTCCCTCAAGGGGGTTAGGTGGTATATGCCTCCCCCTGCCACCCTCCCTCCAGGATCCCATTCCAGGGCAGCTGCCTCAAACTCAGATCCTTCCCTGGTGGACTCCCTGCCAAGCTTCCTCTCAGCCCCTCACCTGTCTGTAGTATCTCCTCTTGAGAATACTCCTGCTGTTGTCCAGTTTATCTGCCACAGCAGAGCCATAAATCTCCATGCTTGCTGTGAACACCACCAGCTCATACCACTGACTCACCTGAGATTGAGCGGGAAGAGGGAGGCGTCAGGAGAGGGGACCGTTCCTCTAGACATACAGTTCTGCACTAGGATTCCAGCCTGGTTCTTGGGGCCTCTCAACAACATCAAACATCTCTGAGAACACAAAACTCTGAAAACCCCCAAACTCAAGAGTCCTAGGCACTGTGCACCCTTAAGATTCAGGGATGCCACAACTAAAGAGCAGGCAGGCCAAGGAAGAACAGAATTACATAAGCACAACAAATGAACCCAAACTGCTGAAAGCCAGCCAACCGTCTTCTAACCTCCTCTGACTGTCCCACAACCTCTCCTCTCTAAAACTGTCGTACCCATTTCTCCTTAGCCCGTGCTTCCTCCGAATCAGCTAAATTCACAGAGCCCTAAAACCATTCTTTCGTCACAGAGCTCCCTGTATTTTCTACAAACTCACCACTTCCAAGAAGAAATCCACATGGGGCCTCTTATGTACAAAAAACCGGACGGGATGTTTGTCTATTACCACCTGCAGAGAAACAGGGAAGGGCTTGGGGGATGGTCCTGAGCACCAGAACACAGGCCCAAAAGACACACCCACCACCCCATTGCCTGCTTCCCTTGTTGAGGCTGCCACTGCTGCCAGGGGACAGGGACAGGGACAAGACACTCTGGGATTGGCAAAGGAAGCCCAGGTCTGAACGGAGTAACAGACACAACCATCGCATCACTTCCCATCCCCATATACCTTGAGGATGAAGTCAGGGGGCGTTCCGGGCCGGACTGTGGGCCTTAGGACCCCATCATGATGGGAGTGAATAAGTGTCTCATCCAGATCCAGCACCAGGATCTTCCTCTTCACCTGACCTGAGCCACAATGCCAAGGATGATGATAGCAACTAACCTCCAGCCCGCATCTTGAACCCTACCTCACCCTAGAGGAGTCTTCCCAGCCAGCACACTCACCTAGCCGATTCCGGGACACGGGAGATAAGGGAAGGATGTCATATCGAACAGTCTGGTACTGAATTACCTAAAAATATCAAGAGAGGAAATTAGAACCCTTGACAAGGAACCTTTACCATATGCTGGGCATCCTGAAAGTGAGGATTATTTCATTCAATCCTCAAAACCGTAGTAATAATAATATGATAATACTGACAAGAGCAGCATCTCATCTCCGAGGCTTAGCCAGGTTAAATAGCTTGTGTGAGACTGCAAGCTAAGAATGATCTTATCTGGTTACCTGTCCCCCCATTTAGAATGAAAGTTCCACAACATGCATGTTGTCTCCATCACTGTTGTATCCACGAGAGCACACATGGTGTGAGGACATATGCACAGATGCTCAGTTAATACCAGGGTCCTTGCAGGGGTGGAGGCGGGATGACCCCAGTGCCATTCGACCCAGGCACCTGCCCTCTTGACCACAATACTAGTGTGCTGTGCCAGAACAAAGAAACGCATGGCCCTCCGCACTTCTAGCCCAAGCATTCTTTGTGACAGCTCCCATTACCTCCCCTTGGGAACCTTAGTGGCCTGAGAGGAAGTCTTTGGGTACCTAAGGGGAAGGGAGGATGAGGGAATCCAGGGGTTGTCAGGTCAGCTAAGTTCCTCTGGCTGGGGGCCACCAGGCTTATTTTAACCAGCCACCTGTCCACTTCTGTGTCTCCCAGCCAAGTCACAAGTGGCAGAGAACCTCAGGCCTCTGACCTGCCTCCTTATTCCGGTACCCAGGGTAAGGCACAGAGCACTGGAAAGTCCCACCCGCCAGGATGACCGACAGGGTATCAGGAAGGCTAGGGTGAAGGAAGGGCCATGACAGAGGTGAGGAAGGGACAAGGACGTCACCACCTCAACCTTCCAGCTTCTCCAGGTTTTCTCTAGAGGCTCCTGTTTCTAGCCCTGCGATCTCTCCCACGCAAACCTAGGAGATCCCTTCCTCTACAAATCCTCTTTGGTCCATCCTTAGGCCTGAGCCTCACCAGAACCAGGCGCTCCCCCCTTGCAAACCACAGGGCCCTCTCCCCTTAATGCCAAGGCATCTGCCCTTCTTTTCTCCCCGGGCCTGGGATGAGGGCCGCAACAGCTCGGGTGTCCTGCCCTGCTATCTCGGGTTGCACATGCTGGGCATGTAGGGAATGCTCCAAACATCTGCCAGGAAGGGGGTGGGGGCCGAAAGCAGACTGGGAGGGAAGGAAAGGAAGACAAAAGGCTGTGGGGTCACTGCTGCCCCAGCAGAGAGTAATTTTGCTCATAACTAGCATCTGGATGGGCTGCAGTGCTACTCCCTGCATCCAGGGAGTGGAGGAGAGAAGGGGGTGTGCTCCAAGCAAGGCCAGGCAGAGAGAACAGTAGTTTACGTGTAAAGAGAACCCCAGGAGCTCACATCTCACACACATCTCAGTATCTCTGACCCCAAATTCTTGGCTGCTAAGGTGTCTCAGGGAAACAGCCCTGCCTGAGTATGACCACCTAGAAACAATCTTCACCCTAAATCAGGAAATAGACTAGAATGGAAGGGAGACACAGAATCCCAGACCAGACCCCCTTCCCCAGGTCAGTAAGTCCTCCACTTCCACCTCCACCTCCACCACCACCACCACCACCAAGGGCTCTCTGGAAATCCTCTGGCCAAGGCAGGCCCTCGCTGCTTTTATTCTTCTAAGTTTTACTGAGGTCTGCCAAAGAGGACAGACCAGAGAACTTCTGCACCTCGGCTTACTGAATTCTCCCCACTCTCAGATGAAAACACAAGAGTACGTTCATTTGATTATGTTAGCTTGCGGAGCTTTGACCTCCACAAAAAGCTTTGACCTCCGAGAAAAGCTCCAGGGAAGGCAACCCAGAGATCCAGAGATACTGGGGCATAGGCATCCTCTTTACTGCCCGCAGCGTCCCTCACAATGATGGGGTCCCCTGGAGAGGCAAGTGTGGCCACAGCTTCCAGTCTACAACTGACAAGCGCCATCTGCCCACAAAGACACCCAAACGTGAATGTGCTCCCTTCCCTGAACCCTAACATAAAAGCATCTTTCTCCGTCCTAGGGTGTCAATAAATCCAGATCCCCACGCTCTGAAATAAGTTTCCAGGCCCTTTTTGGAGGAGTCCCTGTGAAGCGACCCGCAGGGGTCTCTCCTTCACAGTCGAGGCCTGTCACAGAGGCTCTCCCACCCATCCCTACCCTTGACACAGAAGCCTGGCTTTTCCTTGTTACAAGACCTAACATCCACGGAGGTTCCCGGTAGCAGGAGGGTCTTCCGCAAGCCCACGTCGACACAGCCGGTGCCAGCAAACAGGTGTTCCCCTCCTCTTGGTTTCTTGAACAACAACTCCGGCTTCCTTAAAGGGCGCCCCACCAGCCCCCGAGAGTTGCCAAATCCTGTCCCCGACAGCACCCCCCATCTCGGTTCCCCTACTGGGGGGCGCCCCTTCCCCACGGCACCCCACGCCCGGCTGAGGGTGCCCCCATCCTCTAACGGGAAAAGCCGCCGCCAGGACTCCGTTCCGAAGCTCCAACAGAGGCCCGACACTTTGCGAAACCCCGTGAGCAGGTCTGACATGGGTCCCCCCCCCCCCGCCCGCCACCAGCGCCCACCCAGGCTCACCGTGCGGATCTGCCTCCGCAAAAGGTAAATGAAGAAGCTCCAGAGCTTGGCGGCGAAGGCCACGAACGTGCGCAGCCCCAGCAGACACTGCGTCCGCATCATCCCGATGACCCCGGCACCGCCGGCCCCGGGGCCCCCGCGGCCCAGCTCCGCCAGCCCCCCGGGGGCAGCCCCCCGCCGCCGGGAGGGGGAACGGGGGCCCCGAGTGGCAGGAAAGGCTGCAGAGAGGGGCGCGGAGCGGGCGGCTTAGAAAGCCACCCCCGGCGAGGGGAAAGCCCAGCGGAACCGGGAGCTGGGGGACAGGCGTGGGCAGCCCGCGGGGGCCCACATGGGCGGGGAGTGGCACCGTCGGCTTCGCGGGGGTTGCGGGCCGAGACGGGTCGGGCTAGGACGGGGTCCTCCGAGACCGGGAGGGAAGGGGATGGAGAATTGGGGGAGGGGGCAGTGGGGGAGGGGGCCGGGGAGAAGGGAGGGAGGGAGGAGGGGGGGGAAGGGGGGAAGCGGAGGGTGGCCCGCTGCGCAGGCGCGCTAGGGGGCTGCCCGCGGAAAAGGGCGGGCGGGGGCCGCGGCGCGAGCAGAGCCGCGGCGGCGGGGAACGGGCGGGCTAAGCGGAGGAGCAGAAGGAGGGGGAGGGGGAGCCGAGGGGTGCGGACCGCTGGGCCGAGGCGGCCTCCCCCTCCCCGAGGCCGGGGGTGCCTTAGCCGCTGGGGATCGGGGCTGCAGTCTCTGCAGCTCGATTTCCCACTCTGACAGGCGCCATTTTACTGCCCTGAGGGCTCCCTCCTCCCTTCGTCCCCCCCTTCCCCTCTGACACTGCTTCCGGTGATGACGTGTAGTCGCTTCACCAGGATTAAAGTTCCCCTCCTCGGCCTGTGAGGGCGGGTCTGGCGAGCGGAACGGGCTCCAGCGAGGCCGCAGAATCGCGCAAGCGCGGAAGGGGGCGGCGGGGCGGGGCCTGGGGCGCAGCGGGACCGCCGGGAGCGGCGGGGGCGGGGCGGGGTGACATCACTGGCCACCGAGGGGCAGGCGGGCTGACGGGCGCGTGCGGCGTCCTCCCCCTCCCACCGACAACTGCCCCAACGGCTCTTCGGGCCCTAATCGTGGAAAAAATGTCCGGCGTCTGTGCTCCGGCGCTCGGGAGAGGCCCCTCCGCGTGAGCCCCCCCTGGGATATTGCACATAATCACCTTTCATTCCAGACTAGGCTGTGTCTCAGTGGAGGGAGGATTCATGGGGGCCCCGCCCCTTTCTCCTGGAGGGGGCGGGGCTGTGGGCCGTGACAGCATCAAAGGGCGCCGGACAAGGGTCCCGACGCACCTTGGAGATGGAGTCTGTGTGGGGTCTGGGCGGCCTGGTGCTGCTGCGGGGTGAGGGCCTGCGGTACAGGGGGTTCCGAGCCGGGCTCCCGGGGCGGAAGCGGAAAGGAGGCGCCATGCGTCCTAGACCAGGGGTGGTCTCCAGGGACGGAAACGTCCGCGTTCTCATGCTCTCATGTTTCTCCTTCCCCTGCTGTCCCCAGACTCCGTGGAGTGGGAGGGGCGCAGTCTCTTGAAGGCGCTTGTCAAGAAATCGGCGCTGTGGTGAGTATCCCGCAGCTTCTCCCCCGAAGTCCCTGACGGAGGAGGGCGAGGGAAGGCCGGCCCCACTCCGTGACAATCCATCTCTGCCGTAGTGGGGAGCAAGTCCACATCCTGGGCTGTGAAGTGAGCGAGGACGAGTTTCGTGAAGGTTTCGACTCCAGTATCAACAGCCGGTACGTTGGGAGAGAGTGCCTTGGGTGTGGGGTCTCTTCAGGACATCCGTCTACAGCAGCAAGCGCAGGACCTGGTGTGCAGATAGGCATCGGAGGTGTGGGTAAGGGGCTTTCAGGAGGCGGAGATTCCTGAGAGGTGAGGAGTGGTGAGTATCTGGAGAATCCAGAGAATAGACCGTAGAAGCTGAGAGAGAAATAGAGCGTGATAAAAGGCTGTGAGTTTAGTGTCCTGGAAGATGAGAATGAATATGTTCCGGGGGCCTGGCTGGCTCAGTGGGCAGTGCCTGTGACTCTCAGTCCCAGAGTTGTGAGTTCCAGCACCACCTTGGGTGTAGATATTACTTAAAGATAAAATTTTGGGGCGTCTGGGTGACTCAGTGGTTGAGTATCTGCCTTTCGCTCAGGTTGTGATCCAGGTCCTGGGACCCAGTCCCTCATCAGGTTCCCTGCAGGGAGCCTGCTTCTCCTGCTTATGCCTCTGCCTGTCTCTTTTTTTAAGATTTTATTTATTTGAGAATGAGAGATCATGAGCAAGGGGAAAAGGCAAAGGAGAAGCAGACTCCCTGCTGAGCAGAGATTTGGACATGGGGCTCCATCCCAGGACCTATGACTATGACTGGAGCCGAAGGCAGGTGCTTAACCGACTAAGCTTACCCAGGCACCCAAAAATAAAATCTTTTTAAGTAAAATGAATATACTCTACCTTTTTTGGGTTATTCAGAATATCATGATGATCAATCCGGACATAGATTCCAAACTTGCATCAACTCTACCTAGCTGCAAGCTTCTGAGCAGTTTGTTCTAGAGGCAGAGGAAACAGCCTGTGCAAAATTAGGGATGTATGTGAAAGCATGCTGTTTGTGGGAGGTGGAAGAGCTTCCTGAGTCCATACAGATAAAAAGGTACCTTGTAGTAAAGGTTGTTAGCATGGAGAGGAGTTCAGATGTTATCCTAAAGGCAGTGAGAGTCCTTTTGAAATTTGGGAGGAGACTGATAACATCATACCTGTTAGACTACTCCAGTGGCTGATATGGAGACAGAAGGGGACAGCCTGGAGATCAACCAGGAGGATAACCCCTGCAGTTTTCAGGGTGTGCTCAAAGGACAAGTGTAAAAGGACCCCAGCAGGTGGAATTTCCAGGAGTTACAGACTGATGTAGTGAGGAGGTCAGGAGGCTCCTGAACCCACCCATGTGCCTGCTTGCAAAGACTACTATTCGGTCTGGAGAGCTCATTAGATTACATCTGTCTGTTCAACCCTAATTTTGAATCAGATCTTGGGATAAATTATGTTAAAATGGCATAAGAGAAGCAAAAGATAGGAGGTGTCTGGGAAGGAGTTCGACCACCATGAATCCTTAAAAATCCCAGGATTTTTTTTTTTATTTAAGATTTCATTTATTCATGAGAGAGAGAGGCAGAGACACAGGCAGAAGGAGAAGCAGGCTCCATGCAGGGAGCCTGATGTGGGACTTGATCCCGGGTCTCCAGGATCATGCCCTGGGCCAAAGGCAGGCGCTAAACCGCTGAGCCACCAGGGATCCCCGAAATCCCGGGATTTCTAACCCATGCCAGACTCCTTTATCTGCACTGCTATTGTATTAGTACGTAGTTCCGAGTGACTTAATTCTTATGTTCTCTAAGCTGTTTTATCAGCAGGAACCACGTGTCGTGTTGCCTTCTCTTTCTCTTTCCAAGGAATGATACGTTTTAAGCACTACTCAGGAAATAGTTGATTTTGATGATGATAGCAAATATTTATGAAGCATTTACTATGTGTCAGGCATTGTTGTAAAGATCAAGTGGTGCGGTATCTCTATTCTACAAACAGAACCCAATCTCACATTAATTTATCAGGTGACTTTGGGTACATAGTAAAGCCAACCTTGGAGCTCAAGGCTTTGTGACGCCAAAGTCTATGCTATCAATCACGACGTTCTATCTTTCAGTGTTACCTTCCACTGATATTTAGGATATTAAGTCAGAAGACTAGAGCCCTGAAGATCACAGGGTGAAGTCAGGACTGAGGGAAGGAGGGCAGTATTAAGTTATTTCCTGTTTTCCCTCTGCAGGCTGGTTTACCATGATCTCTTCAGAGACCCCTTCAACTGGTCACAGGCTGGAGAAGCCCTTCCAGGGGGACCCCTGGGAGCCTTGCGAGCCCTGTGCAGAAGGACAGAGCCTGGTCCTGTCACCATTGCTCTCGATTCACTGAGCTGGCTGCTGCTGCACCTCCCCTGTACCACCCTCTGCCAAGCCCTGTGTGCCTTGAGCCAGCAGCATTCCCCCCTTGGTGAGACTCCCCTTCGTTCTTCTTATATGCCTTCCCCTGCCAAGGAACAAGCCCTTTTCCATCCTAAGAAAAACCATATTAGAAATTTCCAGTTGGGCCTTATTCTATCTCTAATAATTGTTTTCATTCTAGACTGCCACGATTGCCATCTACTGATGACTTTATTTTTTCGCGAAGTTCTTTCTTACTCATTGGTTTCGTTCATTGAACAGATACGATATCATGTAATATGTCAGGTACAATAGTAGATGATAGGAAGATAAAGGCTGAGTGTAGTCAGATTCCCACTCAAAGTTCCATAAAGGATATAGACAGGTAAATAAGCAATTACTAGATAGTCTGATAACAGCCATGACGATAGAGGAACAGGCAGTATGTTTTGAGGAAAGACGTGTCCTAAAGAGCAAGCAGTTGGCTAGGCAAATTTGGCCAGGCCAGGGGCCCTGGCACTAGCCTGAAGTATCCTGTGGGTTCTGCAGTGGACTTTGGAGCCGGACACCCAGTTTGGTGTTAAGGTGTTTGATATCTCAGTGTTTGAGTTTGCTCTATAAAAGGATGGGGGGGGGGGTGAATTGATAGCAATTCTAGATGGTTCATCCTAATACTGTTTCTGCAGGTCAGATAGGGACAGACGTCAAGTGGTAGCAATTTCACGTGGTTCAACCTAAAAATGCTGGCCCTCATAAGGATTAAAACGTGAAAGTATCTGGTACAGTGTGTTGACACGTGGTAGATGCGCCCAGAAAGGGAGGGAGCCAAAGGATCCCCTGGGGAGTGGATCCAACTGGGATCCTAGTGTATAGTTCCAAAGCCTGCAAGTAGCTCTGTGCATCAGAGATGAGGCAGAGATCAGAGGGGGAAGGTGTTAACCGCATCCTGAAGGCCGTGAGGAAGAGGCTGCTAGGACTGAGGTCAGCGTGGGCCGTGATCAGATTGGCCCTGGTGAGGTGAGGGCTGAAGGAGTGAGGTGAGACGAGCCCGGGGGAGGCAGGACTGGCAGAGGCGCCATGGAAGGTGGGCCTCACCTCGTGTGCTCCTGCCTTACTGTGGGATTCCAGGCCGCTGTCCTGCAGGTTCCCCACTGCCCTTCGCGCCCTACCCTTCTGCCCCTCCAGGTGGCAGCCCCCCCGTGGAGCCTGTCCGTGTTCTAGGCCTGCTACACATGGAGCTTCATGGCCCAGGCCCCATGGGAGCATTGAGCAGCCTGGCCCAGACTGAAGTGACCCTGAGTGGGACAGCAGGCCAGGCCTTGGCCCACATCCTCTGTCAGAGGCCCCGCCAGCACCCAACCCACCAGGTCAGGAGAACCCCAGGCGAGCACTGGAGGTTGGGGTCACCCACAAGGGGCGTTCGGATGGGAAAAGCAGTAAGAGCTGACATGATGAAGTACTTCCTGCATTCATCGTTTTGTCATTTTCCTCAATCTTCACAGCTACCCCGTCAGGTCGATTGTTTTATTATACCCATTTAGCAGCTTGGGGAAGGTTACCCAGAGCTCCAAAGAGTAACTGGTAGAGCCGGGATTTGAAGTCAAGGTTTCCTGACTCGGATTCCGTGAGCTTAACCAAGAAGAGGTGTCAGCTTCCAAGAAACGGCAAAGGAGGAAAGACTGGAAACAGTTCCTGGGGGAGGAGGAATGAGTCCCGATGGAGTGGTTGGAAGGAGGGCTGAGGAGGGAAGAGCAGGTGCCGTAAGCAGCCCATTACATAGAAGATCGGGGCCTGGGGCCATTAGATCCAAGTTCTCCCTTGTTTGGTTCATAGGGTGGAAAACACCTTTCTGTTAATACTCTTTTTTCTCCCCAGACTCAATGTTTCTCCATCCTGCCTGACTTCAGCCTAGATCTCCAAGAGGGACCCCTGCTAGAATCCCAGCCCCACCCAGATCCTCACATACCCCCGGTATCTAGGGGTGCCAGGGCCAGAATAAGGGAATGGAGATGGAAGAATAAAACCTGCAGAGGTTGGGGGTGGTCAGGGATTCCAGCATTGAGGCAGAGTGGCAGCATCCTTTGTACCTACAGGTGGAGCCCACAACTCATTTGACCTTTAACCTTAACCTGTCCAAGAAAGAGAGAGAAGCCAAAGACAGCCTGACACTGCCCTTCCAGTTCAGCTCTGAAAAGTAAGGTTGGGGGCGCTAGGCACCTGGGTTCTTGAGTAGAGCCCCACATGTGGGCTTGGGATGGGAGTGATAGCTAGTTATTGATTAACCTCCCAGACTTCATAGGGGCTGAAGTCCACCTCCAGAGACAAGTCTGGGGAGTGGTTCGCTATCCACTCATACTCCCAACAAGGCAAAGGGGCCTTTATGTCTTTTTTCTGTGCATTGGAGCCTAGGGTCACAGAGCAATCTGAGGCTGGCCAGCCCAGACTCCGGGGAAGTGGCCCTACAGATCTCTAGACAAGAGTGCTGGGAGGACAGGAAGCTAGATGGGTGTGGCAAAGACAGGTTAATAATGACTTCAGTATATGCCTGCTGTTCTCTGCCCAGTGTGTGGGTGGGTGAAGCAAGAGTGGCAGGATCCCTGCCCTCAAGCTGCTAAGAACGTGAGTGTCATTAGGAGAGCGGTATGAGAGTCTCTATCCCGTACCAAATGGTGCTTTGGTACTAACTAAACGGGGAGGTTGGGGAAAGGGACTCAGAGCAAGAAAACCTGGAGGGCAAAGAGGAGGGAGTCAGTCACCTGGAAGAGTACACAGATGTGACCCATCACCCACCCTCACCAACACCAATTCTCCCCTTCTCTGTCCTCAGGCAGCAGGCTCTCCTGCGTCCTGGGCCAAGTCAGGCTACCAGCAACATCTTCTATGAGCCGGATGTGTATGATGACTTGGACCAAGAGGACCCAGATGATGACCTGGATGTTTGACTGGCGGGTTGGACTGGCCTAGAATTGGAGGGGAAAGACCTTGGACCCATAACCATCCTTTGGCTGTTTGCTTTGGCCTTGCCCTGTCCCTGCCCCCACCTTGTTCCCTGGTGTGGGGGCCCTGCCCCGTGACCCGTAAGTCAGAGTAGCTTCCCATCAGGACAAAAGGTGGGGAGGGGGGTGTTAGGGGAAGGTGAAGAAAATGGGAACCCCTCCCCTCCCCACGTAATAAAATTTTTATTTTTCTACTGAAAAAGCAGCTTTGGTAGCTGTTCAAACAAGAATTGGGAGTGGAAGGGACTGAAGAATGGGAAGAGGTGAGGGAAGCCAAGCACCTCAGTCTTCTAGAGTCAGTGGGCAGTGTTGGGGCCTGAGTGACAAGGAACAGTGGCGCAGAGAGAACAGTACATGTTTTAAGCGGAAGCCGGCACATTTAAAGGTTCCAGGTTCCCCGCAAAGATTTGGGGTGGAAGAAAGTAAAGGCCCTGACGGGGAAAAAAAAGAAACGTACTTTCCAAAACATACTTTTTTTATTACTGTACAAAAAGCACATCCTCCCTTTTTGTCTCCCCCACCCCACCCCACCCCCACCCTGGGAACTGTACATGGTGTGCGGGGTGATGAGGCGAGGCTCCAGTTCCACACCCCACCCATGGGCTGAGCTCTGCCCCCCAGGTCATTTCAGCACCTGGGCACACCAGAGGCTGCCAGGCTGGGGCTGGGGGGGGGTCCCAGCTCACACGTACTCCTTGGCAGAGTTGGGCTTAGGGTAGGAGCGGGGTGCACGGTACCCAGCTTTGCTCTCGCTCCCAGGACAGGAGCAAGAGAGCAGGGCACCTCCCAGAATGACCAGAGCAGACCCTGCCCAGCCAATGAAGATGGCAGGACCAAACTCGTACCTACGGAGAGAGGGGGTTGGGGTCAGAAATCCTGCCTTTCCAGACACCAGGAACGTAGACCTATGTCCCCTCAAGAGGCAAGGCTCTCATACTTACTTAATATTCATGGGGACCAGGGGGTTGTAGAAGTCCGTGACAATCTGGTGGCCGTACCAGGAGCAGGCTACCAAGGCAGCAAGACCTGGAGATAGAGTGGTTCAGTGGTTCGGGTGTATTAGGTGACCCCAAACCAGCACCTGGTGCACCCTCACTCCAGGACACAAGGGGAAGGCCCTTGAGCCCACCTGGGGCCTGTTGCTCACCTCCCACAATGAAAATGATGCCTCCGGTCATAGCTATTCGGGCCTTCTTCACTTTGTCGTCTCCCCCACAGTTGGTACACTTCATGCCCATCGTGGCCACAAACATGGCCAGGAATCCCAGCACCAGGGACACCACCATCAGGGCACGGGTGGCCTGCAAGGCCGCTGCGGAGCAGGGGTTAGGACGCCCTCACTGCGGGAAGTGTGCGCGGCTCCCGCCTTCGGGCCGCCAGCCGGGGGCCCCTCCAGCCTGGGGCCCCTCCGGCGGCGGCCTCGGACCGAGCCGGTGGATCCTGCCCCTCCCGGCTCCGCGGCCTTCCCGCCCCGCCCCGCCCTCTCCCGGCCATGGGACCCGCCCGGGGCGCAAGGGTTTCGATGAAACTGCCCGGGGTTTGGGGGGAAGGGGAGGACGGGCCCAGCGGAGGGAGCGGAGGCGGTGGCCGGAGACCCCCGCGGGCCACACGGTCTGGCCCGCGGCCCAGCGCTGACCCCGCTATCGTGGCCACCGGGTTTGTGGCTTCAGCTAATCGGCCGATAAGATTACAGGCCGCCGCCGGCGGCCCGTCTGACGGAGCGCACGGCCCCTCGCCGACCCTGCGGCCTCCGCCGCGCGCCACCTTTTGTCCGGGAGAAAAGGGCGGGAGGCGGAGGCCGCCACCTGCGCGGGGCGGCGGGGGAGGGTCCAAGGGGCGCGCAGGCCGACGAGCAGCCGCTGGAACCCGGGCCCGCGGCCCTCCCGCGCCCCTGCCCGCCGCGGCCGCTTCCGCTTCCTCCTCCCCACCCGCTCCCCAGCAACCCCGGGCGTCGGGCCGCGGCAGCCCGCACCCCACACCCCGCCCGGCTCGGCCGCCCCGTCGGCCCCGTCGGCCCCGTCGGCCCCGTCGGCCCCGCGGCCTTACCCGACAGGGCCAGCACCGAGTCGTACATTTTGCAGCTCATCATGCCGGTGCTCTGCGTCACGCACTCCATCCACAGCCCCTTGTACATGGCCTGGGCCGTGATGATGTTGTCGCCCGCGTACGAGCTCATCTGCCACTGCGGGATGGCGGTGCTCGCCACCAGGCCCGCCCAGCCCACCAGGGCCAGGGCGAAGCCCAGCAGCTGCAGGCCCGAGTTGGCCATGTTCGCCCTCGGATGAGGTTGGGGACGCCGGGTGGGCGACCCTGCGGTGAAACAAAGCAAATTTGGGGGGCGGCCCCACGGAAAGACAACTTGCGGCGGAGTCTTAAGTCACCCAAAGAGAAGGTTTGGGTCGGTGGTCCCAAATCTTTTTGTCACCCGGAGAAAATAAATCGATCCTTCCGGCGGGGCGAGGGTCTCAGCTGGAGGAAGAGGCTCCGCTCGAGGACCGGCGGTCCAAAGAGCGATCCGCGAAGGCCGGGCGGTCCCCTCCGGCGCTCTGGGCGACCCTACTCACACAAAAGGCAGTCGGGCAGTGTCCGCGCCGTCCTGGAGGCTGGAGGTCCCCAAAGTGCCCTGGGCGGGAGACCTGGGGCTGCAGGGAGAGGGCGAGGCTGCTCAGCCGCGAGCAGCCAGGTGCGGGCGGACAGGTGCGGCGCACCTGAGTATATGTAGGGCGTCAGGGGCGCGCCCCCGCGGGCACCGGGAGCGCGGGGCAGGCGGGACCGGAGGGGCGGCCGAGGGTGACCTGACGTCACCAAAGGGACACTCACCTGAGCCGGAAGTCCTGGCCCCCACCCCTCCGGGCCCAGGTGAAGAGGAAGAAACATGAGCGCCAGGGTCACGCCCCTTCTCTGGCCCGGCTCGGGCCGCTGGTGGGGAGGAGGTGGAGGCTTCTTGGGAGTTCCACGCTCGAAGTCAGCCCCTCGAGACAGGACTTCCCTCGGGAGCCAGGGTGCCCCCTCCCCTCTCCCCAGCAGGTGAGCCTGGGTACTATGGAACCAGAGCTGTGGAGGGACGCTCTGGGCTCCTTCTCTCCTCCTACCCTCCCCCCTCCCGCAGGGACTCTTGGTTTCTACTCGAGGTGTATACCTGGCCCTGCCCTACTTTCACCCCCACCCTCTGCTCTTTTTTTTTCAGTTGGCTATCCCAACCGTCCCCAGCTTCAGGAGCCCCAGCTCCAATCCTCAGAACCCTGCTGCCTTCGGCACCCTCCTGGGAGTCTCCATACCCAGAGCCACCGCCCTGCGCCCGCTGCCCACCTCCTTCTGTGCTGCCCCACTGCTGACATCCTGCTCCCAGGCAGGGCGCCCCGATACCCCCATCTTCATGGCTCTCCGAACCAATCTCTATCCCTGACACAACTCTTGCCTGGGCCCTTTGCGCCCCACCCCCACCGGCGATCACCGTCCCCCCTGCCTCGAGGCTCCTTCCTAGCAAAAGGACAAAAACTCGGAGGCCAGAAGTTCAGCAGAGGGTGGGGAGCAGGGTAAGGCCTGGGTCAGATTCTTGGCCACACCTGTCATTCCCCTCCCTTGGAATCTTTCCAGAACCCATCCACTTTCTGGCTTCCCCCTCCCTCCAGCCCTACTACACGTTTCCTTTTCCTTCGAGCCCAGACCTGACTGCGCTCTTCCCATCCTCTGGCGGCACTGTCTCCCCAACACCCAGCTCCCCGGTGGCCTTGGATGCGGCCCTCAGAACCCCAGGTGGCCCTTGGGCTTCTGTTCCCACGCTTCCCAGACTGTTGCCCCCACCGCCCTGTGGACATCTCTACTGAGTGTCTCCAATAGCTCATCCCGCCCTCGCCTCGTGTCATCTCCCCTGCCTGCCTTTCCTCCGTCCCATTCCGCACCCCTTCTGAGTCGCCCTTGGAGCCCCTTCTCGGGAGCCCAGCCGCACCACACCCCTGCCCCCTCGCCCAGAGCCCTCTGCACCCTCCTCTCCTCTGCTCCCACTCCTGGACTCACACCTTCCCATCTTCTTCTCCATTTCTCTTTCTCTTTACCTCCACTCTCTCCCATTTTCCGTTTGTCTTCCCCCTTTGAAACATTTCTCCGTAAGGCTCTCCTTTTATGCAGTAAAAATATTAAAGGGCCCCGGGACTGAGCTCATCTCCCTGCACTTCTACAAAATGCAGACTTCGATGAGTTCTTTGTTGTTCGTTTTTATTTTTCTACTTTTTTGATTAATGGTGAGTTGGGTTTTGTTAAGGTGCTTTCCGGCTCCAAAATGATATGTTTCTTGTTACCATCCTATATCCAGTTTGTCTCCAAGCTCACTGCCACTACCTCAGGCCCACCCACTGTCACCCCCTGCCTGCGTACCACCAGTGCCTCCAAACCAGCATCCCTGCTTCCCTGCTTTTCCTTCCAAAATCCATTATCCAGAAGGAAACTTGTGTGTGTGTGTTTCAAACTTAGGTCTTGCTACTTTCAGTTTAAAATCCTTAAAATCGGGGCACTCAGGTGGCTTGGTGAGTGAGTGTCTGCCTCCGACTCAGGGCATGATCCCAGGGTCCTGGGATCAAGTCCCTCATCAGGCTCTCCGCAGGGAGCCTGCTTCTCCCACTGCCTGTGTCTCTGCCTTTCTCTGTGTGTCTCTCATGAATAAATGAATCAAATCTTTAAAAAAATAAATTTAAAATCCTTGAAATTGAAGTGGCCAGGTGGTTCAGTCGGTGGAGCATCTGCCTTCAGCTCAGGTCATGATCCCCGGGTCTTGGGATCGAGTTCCACGTGGGGCTCCCTGCTCAGCTGGTACTGCTCTTCCTACTTGTGCTTGCTTGCTCTCTCTCTCTCTCTCTCAAATAAATAAAAATCTTTTTTTTTAAATCAGTAAAATCTTCCAATGTCATGCCTCTGCTCCTCTTGCTCCATGGATTTGGCAAATAAAGGCCATATTGTGGCTTATCAGACCGGGCCTCAGCCCCACTGGCCTTCTCTCCACCTCTGACATCTATTACTTTCCCGCCCACCAAAGTACCCTTCACACACTCTGTTCCCTATGCCTAGATGCTTTTCTCTGTGCTCCTGACCTGCCTTCCTCTACCCGACTCATCCCTGAGGGATCAGCTTATATATCACTTCTCCTGGAAAGCCTGGCCTGACCACCCCGCCCCAGACTGAGTCATATCACCACTACTCCAGCTTTAACTTTCAAAATTCTTATCATATCATGGTTTCAGACTATTTACTCTGCGTGATTATTTATTCAATGTCAGTCTCCCACTGTCGATGTGTCTGGGTTTATCGCCAATAAATATTTGATGAACGAATGAAGAAACAAAAAGTGAACAATATCTTCATTTACTTGCTCAGCAGATATTTTCCGTGTTCCTGGATAACGTACCAGACACCATGCTTGACGCCGAAACAGGAGAGATGAGGACACTGCACTCATGTCACTTAGATTCTAGAGGGAGGAAACAGACCACAGGGACAAAAAGAACATGGTGCATGTTTTAAAGGCAATAAGACGGGCAGTGTGATGAGGTTGGGTCCACTCTAGACATCAGGGAGAACTTCCCAGGAAGTCACCATAAAATAAGGAGCCAGCTGAGAGAAAAGACCATGTTGTAGGTAAAGGGAATGTCCAAGTGCTGGAATCCCATGTCGATTTAGCCTTTGCAACTTTGTAGTATTAATTTAAAGCAGGATCTCTCAACCCCAGTACCTTTGACATTTGGAGCCAGATAATTTTTTTTGAATTTTTAAAAAAGATTTTATTTATTTATTTATTTATTTATTTATTTATTTATTTATTTGAGAAAGAGAGAGAGAGAGAGCACGCACAAGCATGAGGTGGGGTGGAGCAGAGGGAAAAGCAGACACCCCCCTGACCAGGGAGCCCAATGTGGGGCTCAATCCCAGGACTCCAGGATCATGAGCTGAGGCATGAAGGCAGATGCTTAGCCAACTGAGCCACCCAGGCGCCCCAGGAGCAGATAATTCTTTGTTGTAGGTGACTGTCCTGTACATTATAGGACATTTAGCAGCATTGTTGACTTGCACTGATGAGATGCTGTAGAACCCTCCTCTGTGCCCCAGTGTGACAATCTAAAATGGCTCCAGACACATTGCCAAATGTCCAAATGAAGGGACAGGCAAAATGGGTCCCAGTTAAGAGCCACTGAGTTAAAGTGTGACCAGTCAACATCACTGTGGTTATTTTGCTCTAGTAGCTTCAGGTGAATGGTTGGGTTCAAGGAGCAAATAGATGGATGGGCGAACTTAACCAGGATTGGGATTTTGCTAAGAACAGAGAGAAATGATTTAATATATTTGCATGAGAATGTTTTATGTAGGGATCCCTGGGTGGCGCAGCGGTTTGGTGCCTGCCTTTGGCCCAGGGCGCGATCCTGGAGACCCGGGATCGAATCCCACATCGGGCTCCCGGTGCATGGAGCCTGCTTCTCCCTCTGCCTGTGTCTCTGCGCCTCTCTCTCTCTCTCTGTGACTATCATAAATAAATAAAAATTAAAAAAAAAGAGAGAATGTTTTATGTGTTATATTGTGGATATAAATTGGGAAAGAAGGAAAGTAAGCCTAAAAAAATAAAATTAGCAATTGAGATAACCATATAATTTTCTTTTTTTTAATTAAAGATTTTATTTATTTATTCATGAGAGACAGAGAGAGAGAGAGAGAGAGGCAGAGACATAGGAAGAGGGAGAAGCAGGCTCCATGCAGGGAGCCTGATGTGGGGCTCGATCCTGGGACTCCAGGATCACACCGTGGGCCAAACGCAGGCGCTAAATCGCTGAGCCACCCAGGGATCCCCTCAATTGGTAATTTTAAAAAGCATTTGATAAGGTCCAACACCTACTGATGATAAGAACTTTTAGCAAACAAAGATTAGAAAGGAAATTTGTATACCTGATAAAGAAGTATACTCATCTCTTTTATTTTTGGTAAAAAGACAAAGAAGGTCACTGTTATCCCTTTTGTTTGGACAAAGTCCCAGAGGTCTTGACCAATACTACAGGGAAATAGGGACGCCTCGTGGGGCTCAGGGCGTGATCCCGGGGTCCTGGGATCAAGTCCGGCATCTGGCTCCCTGTGAGGAGCCCAGTTCTCCCTCTGCCTGTGTCTCTGTGTCTCTCATGGCTAAATAAATAAGTTCTTTTCAAAAAAAAAATTTTTTTTTGAAAAGTTAAAAAAAAAAATTAAAAATATCTCAATAGGGGATACCTGGGTGTCTCAGCAGCTTGGCGCCTGCCTTTGGCCCAGGGCGCAATCCTGGAATCCCGGGATAGAGTCCCAGATCGGGCTCCCTGCATGGAGCCTGCTTCTCCCTCCGCCTGTGTCTCTTCCTCTCTCTCTCTCATAAATAAATAAATAAATAAATAAATAAATAAATAAATAAATAAATCTTTTAAAATATATATATATATATCTCAATAACTTTACCCTCAAATTTGTATGGAGCAGTAAAAGACCACAAATGGTAAATAACCATTGAAAAGAAAGAGTAACAAGAAAGGTCTTGGGCTTCCAGAAATTTAAACTTGCTACAAAGCATCATGAAAAATGACAACAATAACAGTGTGTAGTATTCATGCAAGAAAGGAAGGATACACCAGTGGAACACAGTAGGAGTTCAGAGGTAGACACTTTATCAGAATTTGTGGTAAATGTGGCTCAATAAGAGAAAAATAAATTGGATCCCTAGCACACAAAACAAGGAAGCACTCTAGATGGATTTAAAAGACCCAAATACAGGCATGCCCAGCTGGCTCTGTTGGCAGAGTATGCATCTCTTCTTCTTTTTTTTTTTTTTTCTTTTTTTTTTTTAGAGATTTTATTTATTTATTCATGAGACACATAGAGAGAGGCAGAGAAACAGGCAGAGGGAGAAGCAGGCTCCCTGCGGGGAGCCCGATGCAGGACTCAAACCCTGGACCCCGGGGTCACTACCTGAGCTGAAGGCAGACGTTCAACCACTGAGCCACCCAGGCATCCAAGAATATGGAACTCTTGATCTTGATCTTGGGGTGGTGAGTTCGAGCCCCACATGTAGCCTAATGGTTACTTAAAAATAAGTAAGTAAGTAAATAAATAAATAAATAAATATCACCTGAATATGAAGACTAAAACTGCAGAGTTGTTGAAATAAAATGCAAAAGAATAGAACAGTTTTGTGGTACAGAGATGGAACAAAACATTTGCAAATTTTCCAAATCACAAACCATAAGGGGAAAATCTATTATTTAAGGATTTATATTGAAGTTCACCAAAGAATAATTAAAGGGCAGATGACAGAATGAGAGAAAATATTTGCAAAGTGCAAATCTGACGAAGGACAGATGTCATTTTTTAAAAGATCTTATTTATTCATTTGAGATAGAGAGAGAGACACAGCATGAGCAGGAGGAGATGCAGGGGGAGAGAGGGGAGCAGGCTCCCTGATGAGCCCCACATGAGACTCAGTCCCAGGACCCAGAGACCATAACCTGAGCTAAAGGCAGATATTTAACCATCTGAGCATCCCCGATGTCATTTTTAAAAAACTTTTTGCCAGTCACAAGAAAAATACTCCCAAGACTGCAGCCCCGGTGGCCCAGCGGTTTAGCGCTGCCTTCAGCCCAGAGCATGATCCCGGAGACCTGGGATCGAGTCCCACGTCGGGGTCCCTGCATAGAGCTTGCTTCTTCCTCTTAATCTTAAAAAACAAAAAACTCCCAAGAGAAAAGAATCTTAAAAACAAAAAATCTTAAAAAACAAAAAACTCCCAAGAGAAAAGGAGCAGAGTATACAACAAGGACATTTACAAGAGAAGAAAGCCAGGATGCTAACAAGTGTTTCAACAGATTTTCCAAACCATAAGTCACCAGATGAAACTGCAGTAAGACATATCTTTCATCCATTGAACTGAGAAATATTACAAATCCAAAGAAATTTTCATTTATTGGATTAAAATCTCATACTCCATTCTGGTATTTATTTATTTATTCATTTATTCATTTATTCATTTATAAAGATTTTATTTCTTTAACCACCAGAGGGAGACAGAGCACAAGCAGGGGGAGCAGCAGAGGGAGAGGGAGAAGCAGGCTCCCTACAGAGCAGGGAGCCCCATGTGGGGGCTTGATCCCAGAACCTCAGGACCGTCACATGAGCCAGAAGGCAGACGCCCAAGCAACTGAGCCACCCAGGATCCCTTATTTTATTTCTTTAATTTTACTTATTTTAGTTTTTGATAGAGAGCATGTGAGCAGTGAGGGGCAGACGGAGAGAGAGAGAAGCTTAAGTAGACTGCATGCCCAGCAGGGAACAAGATGTGGGGCTGATTTCATGACCCCTGAGATCATGGCCTGAGCCTAAATCAAGAGTCAGAAACTTTTTTTTAAAAGATTTGATTTATTTATTCATGAGAGACACACAGAGAGATGCAGAGACACAGGCAGAGGGAGAAGCAGACTCCACGCAGGGAGCCCAATGCGGGACCCGATCCCAGGACCCCGGGATCACGCCCTGAGCCAAAGGCAGGCACCAAACCGCTGAGCCACCCAGGGATCCCCAAGAGTCAGAAACTTAACCGACTGAGCCACCCAGGCCCCCCCCATTCTGACTTTTAAAGGCCTTACCATCCCAAGTGTTAGTGAGAGTGTGAAGAAACAGAAATTCTCACACCTTGCTGAGGGGAATGACAAATGGTACAACCACTTTAGAAAACAGGTTCATACAAATTTACAGATATGTCTGTAATATAATCTAGTTGTTCTAGTTCTTTTCCAAGAGTAATGCAAGCACAGTGTCCATACAAAGACTTGTACCTGAATGGTCCTGGCAGTTTTATCCATAGGAGCCTACAACTGGAAGTGACCCAAATGACAGCAACAGGTGAATGGGTAACCAGACTGGCTACTATTGATAATTGAATCAATAATCTTCAGGAATAAAAAGGAATGAACTCTTGATACACACAACCACACATATGAATCTCAAAATAAATCCATAAAGTGAAAGAGGCCAGACAACAGTACAATCTGGGGGCCCCTGGGCGGGTCAGTAGGTTGTGTGGCTGACTCTTGGTTTCGGCTCAAGTCATGATCTCAGGGTGGTGGGATGGAGCCCAAGATTGAGATCAGCTCCACACTCCGCAGGTAGTCTGCTGGGATTTCTTTCTCCCCCCGCCCCTCCCCTTACTCGTGCTCTTGTTCTCTCTAAAATAAATAACTTTTTTTAAAAAGAGAGATAGAGTAAATTCTGTATGTTTCCATTTGCATGAAATTCCAGAAAATGCAAAGTGTTCTATAAGGACAGCACTGGCTGCTTAGGGTGGGGTGCAAGGGCGGTGCGGAGGGATTACAGAGAGATACAAGGAAATTTGCCGGGGGAAGATGAATATGCTCATTCTCTTGATGACAGTTCCATGGGTGTAGACATCTGTCAAAACTTACCAAATTGTACATTTGAACACATGTGGAGTTTATTGTTTGTCAACACCTCAATAAAGCTGTTAACACACACACACACACACACAAATCCTTATTCAGGATCCCCGAGAATCTCTTTTAAAATAAAAATAAGGGGATCCCTGGGTGGCGCAGTGGTTTAGCACCTGCCTTTGGCCCAGGGCACGATCCTGGAGACCCGAGATCGAATCCCACTTCGGGCTCCCGGTGCATGGAGCCTGCTTCTCCCTCTGCCTGTGTCTCTGCCTCTGTGTGTGTGTGTGTGTGTGTGTGTGTGTGTGTGACTATCATAAATAAATTAAAAAAATTAAAAATAAAATAAAATAAAGTAAAATAAAATAAAAATAAGGGGCAGCCCCAGTAGCTCAGCGGTTTAGCGCCACCTACAGCCCAGGGCGTGATCCTGGAGACCCAGGATCGAGTCCCACGTCAGGCTTCCTGCATGGAGCTTGCTTCTCCCTCTGCCTGTGTCTCTGCCTCTCTCTCTTTCCTCTCTGTGTATTCTCATGAATAAATAAATAAAATAGGGATCCCTGGGTGGCGCAGCGGTTTGGCGCCTGCCTTTGGCCCGGGGCGCGATCCTGGAGACCCGGGATCGAGTCCCACATCGGGCTTCCGGTGCATGGAGCCTGCTTCTTCCTCTGCCTGTGTCTCTGCCTCTCTCTCTCTCTGTGACTATCATTAAATAAATAAATAAATAAATAAATAAATAAATAAATAAATAATAAATAAATAAATAAATAAATAAATAAATAAATAAATAAAATAAAAATAAGGGAGATGCCTGGGTGGCTCAGTCAGTTAAGCATCTGCCTTCGGCTCAGGTCATGATCTCAGGGTCCCAGGATTGGCCTTGCGTTGGGCTCGCTGCTTGACGGGGAGTCTACTCATCCCTCTCGCTTTGCCCGCCCCCCCCCCCCCGTTGTGTGCTCTCCCTCAAATGAATAAGATCTTACAAATAAATAAATAAAATAAAATAAGACACAGGTCAGAGAACACAATGTCCAAAGAACTGTGTCGTGAATTCGATCCTCTGCAGATAAGACCCTGATCTAGAGACAACACGGGGCAAAGAGACAAGGAGGGCAGCAGCATTGCTGGAGTTCAGAAGCAAGGTTGCCCTACAGGACCTGGAAGCAAAGTGGGCCTGTGGAGTAGGAGCCGGAGCCAGTGTGCCTGTAGGGGTCCCCCGCTTTGCTGCCTTCCCCCCCCCCCCCCCCCCCCCCCCCCCCCCCCCGGCCCCGCCAATCTCTTACCTGCTTTGAGCAGAAGGCAGTGGTCCCAGGAGCTTGGCAGACAAAAGCCCAAGGGGATGAGGCCCCCACCCCCCGCCCCCCGGGGCAGAAGGCAGAGTTTAGGAAGGGCTGCAGCTGGTTCCATTGAATGAGCCAAAGATCACTCGGCAAGATCCACACCCCCGGACCCCAGCCAAGGTCCTCACCTCGCCACCCCTCCCTGCCCTGCGTCCTGTGCCTCTCCTTCCCTTCCCATCTTCTATCAGCACCCTCGCTCCCACCTTCCAGGCCATTCTTCCTCCTCCCTGCCAGCTCTCCTGATCTCTCTCATTTCCTCTTCTACTTCCCCATCACTTCCAAACTACCCTATCTATCTACTTCTAGCTCTGACTTACTTTGATTCTACTTTTCTGGGGGTGGGGTGGGGAGGGGGTTAAACCCCTAGAAGGGTCATTGTGTGATCACCCCCCAACCTGCTCTCTTGGCTATAAGGACCAGACCCCTCATTTCATCCATTCAGCATTTGCTAGGTGCCAACTGCTAGGCTGGGTGCTAGGTCCATAGCGGTAAACAAAGTGACCTTCTCTCAAGGCTGTCCTATTGGAAAGAAATGGTGACACTCTACTACACTGGGGACACATGGTTTGCTTTTTTTCTTTTTTCTTTCTTTCTTTCTTTCTTTCTTTCTTTCTTTCTTTCTTTCTTTCTTCTTTCTTCCTTTTCTTTTCTTTTCTTTTCTTTTCTTTTCTTTTCTTTTCTTTTCTTTTTTCTTTTCTTTTCTTTTCTTTCTCCTGGAGGAAGCCAACAAAGATTTCACAAAGGGCATGAGCATGTTTTGAAGGGTGAATAGGAGTCCTCCAGTATTCCAGCCTGAGGCTTTTGTCCATCAGAGGCACCCAGGAGAGAGATGGCATAGTGTGTTCTGGGTATAAGGAGTTAGGTGTTGAGTAGAACTAGAAGGTGAGGCAGAGATATGACAAGGAAGGCAGGAGGCTTTGGTCACTCTGAAAAGGGGTTTGAACTGGTTTTGGGGGTGTTTTTTCTAAAAAAAATGTTATTGATTTATTCATGAGAGACACACAAAGAGAGGCAGAGGCACAGGCAGAGGGAGAAGCAGGCTCCCTGAGGGGAGCCCAATATGGGACTCGAGCCCAGGACCCCGGGGTCATGCCCTGAGCCAAAGACAGATGCTCAACCTCTGAGCCCCCCAGGCGCCCCAATGGGTTTGAACTTGACAGTAGGGGCAGCAAAGAACCATTGACTTTTGGGGCAAGGGTGATGAGTGATTTTTTTACATTGAACTCAGCCCTCCTCCTAAGGGGAAGGAAGGAGCAGGGGGTCATGATGGTCTGGATCCAAGTGGCAGCTGTACAGGTGGAGAAAATCAGATGAACATGAGCTTAGGAGGTCAGCACACCGATGCGGTTAATAACTGGATAAGGGTGGGGATGGGGGGCAGGGGTGGAAGAGGAGAGGAGTGGAGCTCGACCTCCAGTATTCTCACAGGAGCGACAGGGTGGCCAACGGGACATCCACCGGTGTGAGGGCCCTAAGGAGGAGGAACAGGTTCGCACGTGCGGCGCACGCGAGCTGCCCGGTGCAGGTGGCAGCCCAACCCTGGGATCCCGAGCTCCAGATGGAGCACGTATGGGAGCCTTGCCGGGGAGGAACCGGGAGGGACGCCTCCCCTCACCCTACGACTCTGCCCTCATCCGCGGCGGATCTGCGCTCTCCCTCCAGGTGGCACCACAGTCCCGTGCTTCGGAGGCCGGTTGGCCGCGCCGACCGCTGCGTTCCGCTCAGGACGCGCCAACTCTTAGGTCGCGCCCTCCTCGCTACAGGTTCAGACCCGGAGCGGCCTCCAGAGAGCGTGTCTAAGTGGTCCACGCGGCCGGCACGTTCGAGGCAGCTCGGGGACCTCAGGCTGGTGGCGTGGTTGGTGTGAGCAGCGGCCTCTAGGGCCGCCCCCAGGAACCAGCGTGGGGAACGCGTGTAGGGGAAGGGACAGATGGGCAGGGCCTGGAGCACGGACACACGAAGGGAGGACCACCGAGCCCAGACGCCCAAGACGCTGGGAACGGAATCTCTTGTGCCCCGGGGCCAGCCCCGCGTGGGAAGCGTGTCTCGGACCCTTTAAGGCTCCGTCGCCCTGCCCTCCCCCGCCCGGGGACAGGCCGGGACACCCGGGACCTGACATTTGGCGTCTCCCAACGTGGGAGCTAAAAATAGCCGCGGGGGGTTACTCCAGGCCAGTGCTCCCCTGCCACCTCGCGCGAATCTTCCCGGGGCCGGCGGACCTGCCGCATCCCCTCCTCTCGGACCCCGCGCCCCCCCAGCCCGCGGCGCCTGACCTTCCAGGGGCCTCCGCAGCCCCGAGCCCCTGTGCACTCGAGGTGGGGCGGGGCCTCCTGGGTCCCGAGACCCCTGTCCCCAAACTTCGCCGCGGGAGGCGGCCCGGCGCGCGCGGGGCGTGTCTCCCCGGGATCTCTGGGGAGGCGTGGCCTCGCGGGCGGGCCCGCTCCCCCCGGTGCCAAATTTCCAAACCCCGAGAGCGGGGAGGGGCGTGGCTTCCTGGGGTGTGCGGGCTCCTGGCCAATGGGTGTTGCGAAGGGCGTGGCCCGTGGGGGCAGCGGGGGCTCTTCGGGTCTCTCCCCCCAGCCCGGTTCCGCCAGATCCCCCGGAGCCCAGCCGCTCTCTGGATCCTTGGCCCGCGACAGTGGGTCCCGCCAGGCTCGCCCTCCGCACGCCGCTCCAGGACGCCCGGCGCCCCCGCGCCCTTTGCCCGCCAGGCCCGGGCCGCGGACCTCGCAGTCGCCTCCCTGTTAACCGCGGTCCCTGCGCATCGGGTCCCTAAGACAAGATGCCGTCGGGCTTCCAGCAGATCGGCTCGGAAGTAGGGTTCAGCACGCGGGGGCGGGACGGGGGCACAGGGCCCACTTTTCTCGGGCTGGGGTCGCCGATGGGGTCAGCTAGGGGGCGGTCCCTGCGCAGGCGCGGGGGGCAGGGGGGGATGGGGGCCTGGCTATTTATACCCGGGCTGGACAACCCGTGACTGTGCGATTCCAATCCTTCGAAGAGGCTGAGTGGGTCTGGGTGGGGGCCGTCAGTGGGCACGGGCAGCCGCGGGAGTCCCCAAATCCAGGGCTCGTCCCCTTCTCCAGTGCGCGGCACACGGGGATCGGGGACACTCTGCCCCCTGGATCTGGCTGCAGAAAGCAGGTCCAGGACACTCTTGTCCCCCTGGAGCTGCCCGTGTGTCCCAGCTCGCGGGAAGTTTTTCGAGGAGCGGAGGCACCCATGGGCCCCCACCCCCACCCCTGGCGGTCCTCCAGGACACTGAACTTTCCCTTGGCCCCACGGTTGGTGGAGGGGCTGAGGGGAGTGGCAGCCCCCCCCCCCCCCACCAGCTCAGGTTTCCGCTTGGAGACAGTCTGTGCCGCCAGCAAGCGGCCACCGCCGCCACCGCCCCCATCCCCTGGGCACCGGCGCTCCCAGGCAGAAGCCCCCCCCCCCTCCCCGCGCCCTGCGTCGTCGGAGCCTGGAGGGGGAAGGGAGGCCGGGGCGGAGACACGGGAGGCCACCCCAAGGGCTGAATGCGGGGAGGAATGACCGAGATGTCCTTTTCGGAAGTACCTCTCTTGAGTCTGTTGGGGGCCTCCCGTGGCGCGCTGAGTGAAGCCCTGAGGGGAGGAAAGAGGACCGAAGCCCCCACAGTAAGGCACTGGCAGGTTTAGGAATGGAGTGCAATCAGGAATACCCTTAGCATTGGGTTTTGATTTTTCTCACTTGCACAGACATCTACACAAAGCAGGCAACACCTCCCACCCCTACCTCCTCCCTTAACACAGAGGAAACCTAGCTCCAGAGCCGGGAAGTGACTTGGCCAAGGTCACACAAATCTGAACTCCAGTCTTAAGGCCAAGCCTGCCCCCAAGGTCACCTAGAAATGGTGAGGCCAAGGCCCTCAAACATTTCCCAGCTTGCTGGACTCAGACATCCAGTTTCCCCTTCATGCCTGGTTACTGGGTGCTTCCTGCTCCTGTTTACACTGAGATCCTTGCTCGATTCCTAATATGGTCCAGTTTCCCTCACCCAACGTGTTGGATGGAACCCAGCATCTTCAGGCTCTGGCTGGGCCCAGGCCCCCGGGATGGAGGAAAGAAATCTTGATTCCGTGTGACCTGCCTCCTCTCTGCTTCTGACCCCCCAGGACGGGGAACCCCCTCAGCAGCGAGTCACTGGGACCCTGGTCCTTGCCGTGTTCTCTGCTGTGCTCGGCTCCCTGCAGTTTGGCTATAACATCGGAGTCATTAATGCGCCACAGAAGGTGAGGGGCTTGCGGCTGGCACGGTGGGCTGGGGACAGCAGGGGACAGCAGGCAGGGATGTCTCTGTAAGTGTTCACTGCTCCGTGTCTCCCCACCCCCGCCAGGTGATTGAACAGAGCTACAATGAGACATGGCTGGGGAGGCAGGGGCCCCAGGGGCCCAGCTCCATTCCACCGGGCACCCTCACCACTCTCTGGGCTCTCTCAGTGGCCATCTTTTCTGTGGGTGGCATGATCTCCTCCTTCCTCATTGGCATCATCTCTCAGTGGCTGGGAAGGTATGAGGCTGGCAGGTGAGGGTGGGCTGGGCAGGAGGGGGGCTGCTACATGGCACCCGAACTCTCCCACTCGCTCTTTGCCTCTCAGGAAGAGGGCAATGCTGGTCAACAACGTCCTGGCGGTGCTGGGGGGTGCCCTCATGGGCCTGGCCCATGCTGCTGCCTCCTACGAGATGCTCATTCTTGGGCGGTTCCTCATTGGCGCCTACTCAGGTACCGACGGGCAGCATGGCCCTGCCCAGCATCCCACTGTCCTCCACCAGCACTGAGCTTGGGGGTGGGAGTGGCCAGCTGCCCACAGCCCTCTCTTCTTCCCTCTGCTCAGGGCTCACATCGGGGCTGGTGCCCATGTACGTGGGGGAGATCGCCCCCACTCACCTGCGGGGCGCCTTGGGGACACTCAACCAACTGGCCATCGTCATTGGCATTCTGATCGCCCAGGTGACTGGGCCTGGCCTTCTGGGTGGCTAGGCAGGGGGTTGAGTGGGGCTCGGGGCTGAGTGGCCTGCCCTCTTTCCCATGCTTCTCCCACAGGTGCTGGGCTTAGAGTCCATGCTGGGCACTACCACCCTATGGCCACTCCTCCTGGGCATCACAGTGCTGCCTGCCCTCCTGCAGCTGGTCCTGCTGCCCTTCTGCCCAGAGAGCCCTCGCTACCTCTACATAATCCGGAACCTAGAGGGGCCTGCCAGAAAGAGTGAGCTTCCACCCCATCTTGCAAGCTCCTGTCCTGCCTGGCACCCTCTCTGTCCTCTCAGCCCTGACTCTCCTCCCCTGCAGGTCTGAAGCGCCTGACCGGCTGGGCTGATGTATCTGGGGCACTGGCTGAGCTGAAGGAGGAGAAGCGGAAGCTGGAGCGGGAGCGGCCCCTGTCCCTGCTACAGCTCCTGGGCAGCCGCACCCACCGGCAGCCTCTGGTCATCGCTGTCGTGCTGCAGCTGAGCCAGCAGCTGTCAGGCATCAATGCCGTATGTAGGAGGCAACCTCTGGGTGGGGCAGGGGGACGGCCCCAAAGATGAGGAAAAGGCAGCAAGCCTCCTCTGTCCAGAGTCGGGGTCAGTGGGGCTTGTTGTGGCTGCAAGGAAGGGACGTGCCCACCACCCCCTCTCCTTCTCCCCCCATAGGTTTTCTATTATTCAACCAGCATCTTCGAGACGGCAGGGGTCGGGCAGCCAGCCTATGCGACCATAGGAGCTGGTGTGGTCAACACAGTCTTCACCTTGGTCTCGGTAACTGCTGGCACCCACTGTTGGCTCCACATCCCCTGGCTGCCCCTCCCAGTCCCTCCCACTTCCTGGGCCCTGGAGGCCCCTGCCAAGCCCTGACTTTCCCTGCAGGTGTTCCTGGTCGAGCGGGCTGGCCGTCGGACACTCCATCTCCTGGGCCTGGCAGGAATGTGTGGCTGTGCCATCTTGATGACCATAGCCCTGCTTCTGCTGGTGAGGCCTGGGGAGCAGGAAGGGACCAGAGGCCCAACCCATGGGAACTACCCCAAGAGGCTGTGTCCTTGGAACATGCCTTTGATCCTGGGGCTGGCCTGTGTGCTCCCGAGGGTCCCAGGCTGCACTTCTTGTCCCCTCTGGGAGAAAGCTCTAGCACACTTCTGGCAGCCAGGAAGGAAATCCAGTGTCCAGTCTCAGAAACAATCATTCCTAAGGACCCAACTTCATTTTTCTTTTTTTTTTTTTTTAAATTTTTATTCATTTATGATAGTCACACACACAGAGAGAGAGAGAGAGAGGCAGAGACACAGGCAGAGGGAGAAGCAGGCTCCATGCACCGGGAGCCCGACGTGGGACTTGATCCCGGATCTCCAGGATTGCGCCCTGGGCCAAAGGCAGGCACTAAACCGCTGCGCCACCCAGGGATCCCCCAACTTCATTTTATTTTAAAGATTTGATTGATTCATTCATGAGAGAGACAGAGAGAGAGGCAGAGCCACAGGCAGAGGGAGAAGGAGGCTCCATGCGGGGAGCCCGATGCGGGACTCAATCCCAGGACCACAACCTGAGCCAAAGGCAGACGCTCAACCACTGAGCCCCCTGGGCGCCCCTGGGACCCAATTTTTAGAACCAAGAGAGCACTGACCATCCTAACATCCAAGAGGGTGTTAACATTGCCTGTGCCCCGAGTAGGGCAGTAGGGCAGCCTGCTGAGGGTCAACACTCAGAACTGGTCAATGAAAGGCCTGCTGTCACCTAGGGTGGCAGGCTCCTCTGTGAGCTGCTGGGAGGGGTTTTCAGGTCTCTGCACTGAGGGCAACTTAAGATCCAGAGAGACATGACCTGAAGTCCTTTCCCTCCCTGCCTGCCCCAGGAGCGGCTTCCAGCCATGAGCTACGTCTCCATCGTGGCCATCTTTGGCTTTGTGGCCTTCTTTGAGATTGGCCCAGGCCCCATTCCCTGGTTCATCGTGGCCGAGCTGTTCAGCCAGGGCCCCCGCCCAGCCGCCATGGCCGTGGCTGGCTTCTGCAACTGGACAAGCAACTTCATCATTGGCATGGGTTTCCAGTATATCGCGGTAGGTGCCCTGGCCCGTGTCCCCACTCCCACCCCGTAGGCCAGAGGGCAGCAAGTCACAGCCAGCCCATTTGCTTTCCCCACTCCTGTCTGGGGATCACTTTGGTGGGCCCTATGGGCCCTGAAAACCACCTGCTCAACCACTACGGAAGGGGGCTGAAGTATGTGGGGTACTGAGAGAGGGGTGTTCAAGACCCACTGTGCCAGAACAGACCAGAATTACCAGCTGCACACTTGTACTGCAGAGGGCTACTGCTCTCCAACCAGGGGAGGGTGATGATAGCAGGTGGGGCACAGAGACGCCTTTCTTCCCTTGTTCCTGGGGTCTCACTTGCCCCACAGAGGAGCCATCTGCCTGTGGAGATGTCTGTGGAGCCCCCCTGCCGCCAGGACCTCCCCTTCCTCAACACTTCTTTCTTCACCTGTCCCAGGAGGCCATGGGGCCCTATGTCTTCCTTCTGTTCGCGGTTCTCCTGCTCGCCTTCTTCATCTTCACCTTCCTAAAAGTGCCTGAAACCCGAGGCCGGACTTTTGACCAGATCTCGGCTGACTTCCGCCGGACACCGTCTCTTCTAGAGCAGGAGGTGAAGCCCAGCACGGAACTCGATTACTTAGGACCTGACGACGAGAATGACTGAGGGGCCAGGGCAGGGGTGGGAGGGCTATGCTCTCGTCCCCCCCCCCACCGCCCCCCACCGGAGACCTCTCCTATGCAGCACTTTTGCCCTCTCTTCCCTGTTACTTCCTGATGGAACTGGGAAGCCGGAGGGAAGGGTGGTCTCAGCACCCCCTCATTCCCCTCGTGTGACTCTTGGATTATTTATGTGTCATGGTTAGGCTGTGGCCATCAGGGTGGACCACTCTGGCCACTCATCCCCTTCCTCCTCTGTAGCCCACCCCACCCGCACCCGGCCTCAGCTCCAGAATATTCTCGCCCCTCGCTAGAGAAGGGGGCTGCAGGGAGGAGAGGCCCTAGGGCCGACTCTTTGGTCAGGGAGCAGGACCGGTGAAGACAAACAGCTTCCTGCCACCTTGGGCTCCTCCTACTTTCTGGCACTTTCTCTGAATTCTTGCCACATAGACTCTGGGTGAAGGGGGTCCCGTCTTGACCCCTGACAGGCCGCACCTCCCAAGGCCTCAGTTCACTCCTCCTGGCAGGCTCAGCCCTCTCGCTCAACTGGAGGGCCATATGCCCATGCAAGGGGAGAGGGCCTGCTCCCCCAGGCCGCAGAGGGGGAGCCCCGCTCTTGTCCCCTCGCCCCTCCTGAAGGGTGTGCCGCCCGCAAGCTTTTGACCAACTAAGGGAAAGGAGGATTTGAAAGGCTGCCTGTAAACACGGGGTAGGAGGAGCCTTCAGATATTTTTGTATATGTTTGCAAAAGGGGTGGGGAGAAGAAACCAAAGGTCTGTTGTACTAAATGTATATATGTATGTATAGATGGATATATAAAGTCACTGTACGTGATGGCATCCTGCTGTGAGGCACCCAGGAGGGGCTGGATGGACCAGAGCGTCTCTCCCCAGCTGCCAAAGAAGCCTCTGGATGTGCTCACTCTGCCCCCACTTATGCTTCTAGTCAGCCCCCCTTTTTATTTTTTCAGTCCCCCCTTTTTAAACTAAGCTCTACACTCAATGTGGGGCCTGAACACACAACCCCAAGATCAAGAGTTGCATGTTCCACCAACTGACCAGCTGGGTACCCCTGATCATTGCTTTTGTTAACACAGTAAATGCTCAGTAAGTTTAGCCCCAAGTGGCAGAAGCTGCCCTGGGCACGTTCCAGAACCCTCTTTCTGCAGAGGAGAGGTCAGCCCCAGGTTTCAGCTGAGAGAAGTGAAATCTCACAGCCCAGAGCTGCAGGCCTAGAGACACCCCGGCCCTGCCTCCTGCCCCCCACCCCTGCGCCCCATCCTCTGCCGCCCCCTTCAGCAGGGAGTTACCAACAATTCTCCACAGAGAAGAGGCAGAGACCAAGACCACGGGGAAAGCCTGTTTTTTGTTTTTACTGGAGGCTCAGGTGGCACATGACAGTTCATAAAATGGCTTCAGAGGTAGGGGCTGGGGTTGTGGGGAGGGGGGGGAGACAAAAAATAAACTGGGGTGGGAAAGAAAACAACCAGGAGGAGGTAAGAGCTGGCTGGTTCCTTCTCAGCCTGATTTAGGGGAGGGAGCTGGTGCCTCTGAACAATAGGATGGATCCCTTCCTTCACCCCTTGGTAGGGGAGAGAGAAAAAGCAAAAGGCTGTTGCTTCGGCCCTCCTGAGTCTCAAGGAAAAGGGGAAAGCCGGTGTTCTGATGTCATGAATTCTGGGAAGGGGGAGGGGGTGCTGGGTTGGGTAGAAGGCAGCTGGAAAAACTGGCAGATAACCTGAGAGAAAGAAGGACACGGACTAATGTGACTGGAGGACCCCCGCCCCCGTGTGCCCCAGGCTCCCAGCCTGTGACCCCTCCCTGCACCCCAGGGCCCCCCTCTGCTGAGCCCGCCCCAGGCACAGCAACTCACCAGATGGTAGCTCTGGGGGTCCTTCATGTTGGAGTCACTCCAGTATGGTGGGGGGGGGGTCCCCACTGTTGATGGGGGCCGAGGTCTGGAGAGAAGGGGGGCAGTCACTTGGACCCTCTCATTCTTGACACCCCCCAACTTCAGTGTTCTCCCACCTTTTTCCTCCCATTCCTCCCTAGTTCACATTCACAAGTGGAGCCGTGACTCCAGGGAGAGCGAGAGGGGTGTCTGGGGGTGGGGGGCGCCTGCTGGATGTGGTGGACCGGGCCACCTGGCTCACTGGTGTGTGTGTGTGTGTGGGGAACAGGCAGGGCCTTTACTCCTACTCTCCAGTCCTAGCAGCCCAGGCCCTCACCTCTGGGGCTGTGGACTGCCTGGGTCCGGGGGGCTGCTGCTGCCGCCGCCGTTGGAAGTACGGACGGTTTCGTGGGCGCTGGGGCTCAGGCCGGGAACCATCAGTGGGGCCTTGGCTGGGCTTGGTCTCACCATCCCCACCTTCTGTGGTAGGCTGCTGGGGTGGCCTGGGGCGGAAAGGCCTGGGGAGACAAGTGGGGGACCCTGGAGGGGGCAGGGAGCCCGTGTGTTCTGTCTCCCTCCCTCCCAGGGCTTCCCGGGCAGAGGGGGCCTGGCCTGCTCTCCGTCTCCCTGGGCACCTAAGCAGCCACCACTGAGCTGCCCAGGCCCCTGCCACTGCCACCAAGACTTGCTATGCCCCCTCCCACTGGGACCAGTCCTGGAAGGCAAGGGGAAGCTGGGCCCAGAAAGGGGGTCTCACCTTCGGTACCTAGGCCGGAACCTGGGAGGGGGGACCCGCTCATCTCCTTGCTGTTGGTCTCCCTCCAATGGAGCGGTCTCTTTGGGCTCTACCCCGTCAGTGCCCTAGGAACACACGAGACCTGGGGGAGCTGGGGCAACACCTGTCGCCAAGGATCCCAGCCTCGGGGACCCATCCCGGCCCTCCTCCCCTTCTTCGGGAGCCCCGGAGGTCTCTGTCCTCACGGATGCCCCCTCCCTCCCAGGTGTGCTAGCAGCTTCTGCGTCCCAGGACTCCCACCTCTATAGGCTGCTGCTGGTTGAGGGGCCGAGGGCCTCGCACAAAGCGCCGGCGGTAGAAGAAGGGAGGTGGGCGCCGCCGCCTGGGCCTCTGCCCAGAGTCCTCAGCTCGCTCCCCCTCGCTGCCTGGTTCTGTCCCACCTGATGGAGCCTCTGCCACCATGGGTGGCGGGGCAGCTGGACGAGGCCGGGGGATGAATCGGCGGAACCTGCGACGATTGGGGGCATAGCGGCTGCCCTTCACTGGCACGCCCCCGGGCCCAGTTACATTGGCAGCTTCTGCACCCTGGGGAGAAAGCAGGTGGGGAGGACAGTGAGTGCCCACTCAGCCACACACACCTCCCCAAACCTGCTTCCCCTTCTTCTAACCAAGGTCCCCATTCAGTTCCTCCTCGGCTGCTGTCTCCTGGCCTCCTCCAGGGGACTTTCCAGGAGGGTAGCTGCTGCCACTGGACCCTTGTGGACTCAGGACCCTTAGGGGACATGGCACGTGGAAAACAGACTGGGAGTGCTTGGTGCATGACAAAGAAACCCAAATGTCATCAAGTGACCAGAGGGACTCAGTCCTTAGGACACCAGGGTGGGGAAGGCAGTGCTGTCCTCCCATGGCCTGGGCTGACTGGCCCAAGGAAGGGGGTTCTGGGGGGGGGCTCTCTCCGGCAGCCCGAACCTTCTCTCCCTCCACGACATCAAACTCCACCGTCTCCCCATCTCCGACACTGCGCAGGAACTTCCTGGGGTTGTTCCTCTTAATGGCCGTCTGGCAGGGGAAAGGCGAGGAGAAAGGTGAGGGCAGGGAGCCCGGAGCCTCCCTCACCCCTGCTGGGTCCGCCACCCTGCTCCATTCGGTTCACCAGCGACGATCCCTGCGGCCCAGCCCGAGGGTGAGGGTGGAGGCGGGCCAAGTTTAGTAGGGGATAAGCCAAGACCCAGGAGGCGCCTCCCAGTGTTGGTGCCCCGAGCCCGGTCCCCAGAACACACTCCCTCCTCCCTTTACCCCTCAGAGGCTCTGAAGAGGGAGGCCAGAGACAGGAACTCAGCGAAACAAAAGGCAGAGACAGTCTTAAGTTGCAAAGCCAGCAAAACGCACCATGCTGCTTACCTCAGAGCTTCTGCCACCAGAGTGGTGGTTCTCACCCCGGGGCCTGCATCAGCATCACCTGGAGAGCTCGTTAGAACAGATTGCTGGGCTCCGCCCCCAAGTCGGCCTGAGCCAGCAGGTCTGGGGTGGGGCCTGAGAGTTTGCACGACAGGTGATGCTGCTGCCGCTGGGGACAGCACTTTGAGAACCACCACACCCAAGTATTCTAGCCTGTGTCGGCTCCCTCCGCATGCTGCCTAGGACTCGTCCTTGTGTTACCAGGTCCCGGTGTAGGTAGTGAGCATGCCACGGCCAGAGGGCAACAAGTTCATTCCTCACAGACACAACCTGACACAAGTGGGGCCAATGGTGGGGAATACAGGCACCTGATGGAGGGGGAGGGGAAGCCATTTCTCCTGGCCATGCTGTCGTGAGGGGAAGAGCAGGAAACCGCTGTGTGCTGCTAAGGATTACAGCAAAGACCTTCAGAGAGAGGGTGGGTTCCCTCCACACCCTCCCCAAACCAACCTAGCTCTTACCTGGTGAACAAAGACATCCTCCTTGGTGTCATTCCTGCAGAACAGGGGGCTGGTTATGGGGTGCTCTTGGTGAGGCCTCCCAGCCCGGCCCTAAAAGCAGCAGGCCCACCCTCACCAGCCTCCCCTGACTCCTTGGGGGTAGACGGGGCCCAGTGTGACAAGAGCCAGAGACTGGTGAGAAGTATACCAAAAACCTCAGCGAAAGCCCTGAGCTCCCTAAGGGTGGAGGACAGGCAAAGTCACCTTGAAGAAGTCAGGCAAGTTCTGCACCTGCTGAGGACTCGCCCCTCTGCTCCTGGGGCACCTTAGAGCCTGGCAGTGCTCAGTCTAACTGTTCCAGGCCAACACCCCTCTGTTCCAACCCCCACCATGGCTGCAAAATCCCTCTTCAGCCCTTCCCTTCTGCAGTCAGGAAAGGGGGATAAAGAGCAGCCTGGATAGGGGTGCAGAACAAGTCTGAGAATGGGACAAGTTGGCACGATCCTGCTCGGAACTCCCCCAGGACTTGCTTCTCACCCTCAGCCAGGAGGTGAGCCCCAGGGGCAGGCCCCGGGCTCAACAAACTGAGAGACTGAGAGTGAGAAAGAGTATTGGGCCATTCTCTATCATGACTTGCTCGTTACCCCCACTTGATCCCAGCACCCCATGGCAGGGGTGGGGGGATGTGAAGGTTTTCCTTCAGAACGTCCCAGGAGCCCTCAGCTTCCAGAATTAGAGAGGGATCCTTCCCTAGATCAAATGTTCCAGCTTTAAAGCACTTGGAGCTGCACAAAGGTCAGGCTGCTAAGAGGGAACCAGGGCCTCCCAGGAGGGCTGGGCCAGGCCGGCTGCCGGACATGGGGAAGGGCCCACTGGGGGAGCCCTGGCTCTGCTCAGAATCTGCCACTACTGCCCCTCCCAGTAGTGATGGGGGTGGGGGGATTGGGGCTGCCCAGCTGAAGGGAACCGGCAGGGCTGGCTTCCTTCCCCAACAGCCACCCCCCTCACCAGCCCACAGCCCCATCAGGTGGGGGGATTCAAATGAGCCAGCAGCCCTCTAAGGGAGATGAGTCAGGGGAGTGCTCCTCCAGCCGCCCCAAACAGGAAATGAGGGAGGATTCCAGCCCGGAGCCCTGAGGCACAGACAGCAGGTACATTCTGCCCCAAAGGCGAAGCAAACTAAACCACAAGGTGAGACAGGCAAGCCAGGTGGCTCCGAGCCAGGTTTGCCAAGTTCCTAGATCATTAACTCTCTGCTGCCCTCGGAGATGTGGAGGAGGCTCATCTTGCCCCCATTTGTGCGGCGGTTAAATGCTTTCAATCAGCGTCAGCTGGACATTGCAACCATGTGCCTCAGCAGGGGTAGAGAGGAGGTGGGGAAGGTGTCCAGTCCCACGGGCCAGATTGGAAGACACCCCTGCCACCCCCTCCCTGGGTTTCTAAGATACCTGTTGATGAATCCGTAACCATTCCGGACGTTGAACCATTTGACAGTGCCCAGGACTTGGATGGCTGCCAGGCAGAGATGCAGTGGGGGCAGTAAGGTGGGGGGAAGAGATGGGGTTGGGCTCAGTTTGGAAACACTCCAAATCGAATCTACCTCCCTTTACCTATTAAGCTTAACTTCAAGCCACCGGGTTTCACCCAGTGGCTAGCTTTAAGGCATTCTGATCCCAGGTCCACCAAACGGAGGCGCCCACACAGAGGGGGCTCAGGCTTTCGAGACCCTTCCAACTCTAAGTCACATTTCTCCTGAGCCACAAAGCCCGGCCCTTCACCTAGAACCAGGTACTCACCCGGCCCACCGGTTCCTGCCCTCCCAAAGAAAGGGTTCCCGGTGCACCTGCTTCCCAGGCTGGGATTCGGCTGGGACTAGGCCGAGCCTCCCGCCGCAGGGGGCGTGCCCAGGGCACCAGTCGGGAAGGCACGGCAGGATTGCCCACCAGGGGAACCCACTCTGGTCAGCCGCCCCCTGGCCCAGCTAGTCCTTTGAGCCTCGGGCGCCAGGCCAGCCTCCGGGGGCTTCCTGCATCGCGTGGGCTCCGCGACGCCCCTCCCCCAGCCCGTCGACCCCGTAGAGCCGCTCTGGCACGCGCCCTCCCCTCACCCAGCACCGGCTTGTCCGCCTGACTCCGGGCCGGGGGCGCGGGGGTCCCCGAGGCTGCCGTCGCCGGGTTGCCAGGGGTGCGGGGACCCGGCGCCGAGGGGGTCCCAGCAGCGGGGCCCGAGGCGGCTCCGACCCCGCCGCCGCCCGCCCCGCTGCCTGCTTTCTGTGGCTCCCCCGCGGGCACCGGCACCACCACCGCTACCACCCCTGCCGCCGTCGCGGGCACCGTCGCCGCGGGGGCCGCTGTCGCCACCGCTGCCGCCTCCGCCTCGCTCATCCCGCCGGGTCCGGTACCGGCCCCCGCCGCCGCCTCCGCCTCCGCCTCCTCCGCCGCCGCCACCGCCCCGGCCCCTCCCCCCGGCTCGCGAACCCGCCGCCCGGCTCGGTCCTCGCGCCCCGAGCCTCGCCCGCACGCCGCCAGCCGGCCTCCGGCCGAGGCCAATAGCAACCCGCAGCCGCGGCGCGCGCAGGCCCCGCCTCCCGGCCACGGGCCAATTGGAGAGGAGCAGCTCCCCCGGCGCGCACACCGGCCACGCCTCCCGGACTTCGCGCGGAGGCCAAGGCCCCCCGCTCACCGCCCCGTAAGTACATGTGGGCCCCGCCCCTCGGGCGTCACGTGACAGCGGCCGGCACAGCCCATTGGCCGGCGGCCCCTCGCCCCTTCCCCCTTCTCCACCGGCCGCGGGAAATCAAACGGGCTGGTCGCGCCCCAACCGCCACCTGGCTGCTGCGCGCAGGGCGGGGCGGGGGGGCGCAGCTCCAGGGTTGCCCCTGACGACCCGGGAGGGGGCTGGCGCCGACCGCCTCGGCTCCGGCTGCGGTCGGCCCCGTTCCTCTCTGCCCTCGCCCTCCAGACGCCGCGTACCCGCCCGCGCTGCACAAGGATGACTACCCAGCTCGTAGCTATGCTCCCTTTTGCATCAGAGGTAGAATCCACGGAGCAAAATGCACGACTCCGTTTATCCGTGCGGCCGACACCGCGGTCAAACAGAGCTCCCCTCGACCCCTTCCAGGCACCCCAACATCCCCGCGGACCCCGACGGTTTCTGGGTGCCGGCTGCCCCGTCCGGCTCCCGGGCCGTTCCCTCCACCTTCCATCTTTTCCCCCAAGCGGCCAGGCTCTGCGGCCTCTGGGCCTTTGCAGGGGCACTGTCCTCCCCCTGGAACGCGCCTCTGTGCTTCTCCGGGCGGCCTACTCTCTGGCACATCATCCTTTATTCTTCTCTTTCCGTGCTTGAACATCTGAGCGCCTCCTGCACCTGCCCGTTTATTCTCCCCCTGCACCGCCTCGGCCCCGTGACGCCGAACCGCACGGCTGTAAGAACTTGGCGGCGGCGCGCCTGACGCCCGCAGCGGCCACTCACTGTTTCTTGGAGAAATACACGGCCCCCATCCTGCAGACGGGAAGACTGAGGCCTGGGCGAGGCTCTCCCCAGGTGCCTCGGGAGCCCTGCGGGCTCCCCCAAAGCTGCATTCTCCCTCCAGGCTGCAGAGGTCGCTCCTTCCGAGGGCCGCCCCCTCTTCGGCCCCGAGACCTGGACGGCGCGCGCGTATTTTTAGCCGGGCCTCTGAGCGCCAGCAGCCCTTGTGCCCGCACGCGCCCGGGTCCCAGGGGCCGCTCTCCCTCGGCTGCCGCGGCCAATCCCGGTGCCCGCGCGCCCTCTGCCGGCCGCGCCCGGAGGCACCGGCTCCCCCCCCCCCCCCCCCCCCCCGCCCAGTCCTCCGCGGTGTCGCCACCTGCTCCCCCGCCCGCCCCAGCCCTGCGGCCCTTCCCGAGGCCACTGTCCTCTGTCGCAGCGCCTTGGGGAGCGCGGACACAAAAGGCAGGGGATAGGTAAGAAAACGACTAAGTGGCAAGGCAAGGCCGGGATGGACGCAGAGAGGACCACCCCTCCCTTGGGCTAAGGACCCATGCACCTGTGTCCAGCCAGGAGCCCGAGGAGTGCAGAAGCGGGAGGGCAGGGCGGGGCGAGGCAAGCGGGAGCCACGGCGAGGGGCCTGGGCGGCAGAGGGAGCACGCAGGAGGTGCCGAGGGCGCGGACTGGTTAACCGAACTGTGAGATGAGAGGAAGTCCCCAGGAAGGGTGAGCCCTATGATAGGGGTAAAAAGATGTCAAGAGGACCTCCCTGCCCGGCGTGGGGCAACGAGGGACAAGTGCCCTGCGACAGCGCAGAGGCAGGAAACAGTGACGTGCTGTCTATATCCATGGACAGGAATTAGCAGGTGCCCCGGCGACAAGCAGTCAATGTGCCTGTTCAGTTGGAGGGTTTGCAGGTGTGATTTTCCAGTGATTTAAATATGTTTCAGGGCTAGAACTAACAAGGGCTCCTGGCCATTCTAGCCAAAAGACTTCCTCCTCTGTCACTGCCTCCCCGTTAGCTCCTGTCCACCTAAGTTCACCGTCTTGCTTGACTTGCTCACTGTTTTATTTATTTATTTTTAAGATTTGATTTATTTATTCTTGAGAGACACAGAGAGAGAGGGGGACACAAGTAGAGGGAGAAGCAGGCTCCCTGCGGGGAGCCCGATGTGGGACTCGATCCCAGGACCCCAGGGTCACACCCTTGAGCCAAAGGCAGATGCTCAACCGCTGAGCCCCCCAGGCACCCCATGCTCCCTGTTTTAAAAATTAATACATTAAAGCAAAAGCCCTCCCTCCTTAAATGTTGTCCTTTGCAGCTCTATCAAAGAAACACCAGACTTCCTGAAAGCAGTCTTTAGGGTGGTGTCTACTTCCTCTTGTGTCTTTCACACCCCACCACCCCAGATCTGGTGTCTGCCCCCCAGCTGTCTTCAGCAGTGGTCCACGAGCCCTTGCTGATGGGGGCAGTCATTGCCTGGCATCTGCTTCTCTTTCTACTCGGTTGGGACAAGTGTTCCTGCTGTGGCTCCCACCATGCTCTCGGGCCTCTCCTTTTGTGGCTCATCCTCCTCCACCAGCCTCAGTCCTTTCTGGACGGTCTTCTCCTGCCACCAGGTCATTCTATTCATAGTTTGGGCGGCCACCTGCCGCTGAGGACTCTGAAGCCAGTGTGCCCAGCCCCTCCCCCCTCCTAGCAGACTCAGAGCCCACTCCCTCTAGCTGGTCCCCCTGCCCCGCCCCACGCAGGCTTCTGACCCTCGAGGAACCTGCCTGTAAACTCCTCATTCGCCTCCCCCCCACCGCTGCTCTCTGAGCCAGTGCCCACACACGATGGTTCTCTGGGGCCCATCACTCACTTGCAGGAGGCCCCCTGGCCACCCAGGCGTGGCACCACAAAGGTGACGCTGTGTGGTATCACCCAAATGGAGACACTTGAGATTTAAGATGCTCCCAGTGACCTCCACCCCGCCCCCCGACACACACACCTTCTCCTCATGGCCCAAACCAGAGTTTACATCTTCTCTCCTCCAGCACCTGCTCTGTCTTCTCAGCTGCTGCCAAGAGGACCTACAGAGGTCCGCGGACCTACAGCCTTCACCTCATCTCCTGATGGCCCTTGAGTGGCTGTCCCAGCTTTCCAAGCTCTGCAGGCACTGCCAAATCCTTGACCTTTCCTCCACCCTCTGCCTCCGTGTCCCATCTGCCGCCTCTGATATTACTTACCACCTCCTTGAAACCTCCTCCTTGTCTTGTGGGTGGTGGTGGTTGTGGGTTTTTTTTTTTAACCAGATGGTAACAAGAGTTAATATTTATTTAGTGCTTAACTATGTGCCACACGCTGTGCTAAGCATTTTAGGCACCCTCAATCATGAATTCCTTACTGCAGCCCTGAGAGGTGGGTCCTGGAGTTGGCCCCATTCTTCAGACAAGGAGACTGAGGTGTGGTGGAGTCAACCAGGCCAAGACCGCACAGCTGTGGAACGCACTCAGGGGGGCCCCACAAGCAGAGCAGCCCAACTCCAGGGCAAATCAGTTACCACCCTCCTTCCTTCCACTGTGCTGGGACCATTCTTTTTCAACCCTTCTAGTTCTTTCCATATGTCACGCTTTTCCTTCTAAGCCACATTTCTTGAGAGCCTGTCGGCATTACCCAAGCCCTGCTTCTTCCCTTGGCCTAGTATTGTGGAAATACACAGACACCTGCCAGACCACCTAGTTCAATGGATACCCTGTTTCCTTTTCCTCCTCCACCTTGGCCTATGTGGCAGGTGTACCTGGAGACCATTTCGTTCTCGGATTTCTTCCTGGACTCCTCAGCCTTCCTAAAGGCCAGAGTCCCTAGCTGTTCTTGTCTTCTGACTCTATGACCTCTCCTTTGGAGAGCCCACCCACTCCCATGGCTTCATATACGACCCTGTGATGGGTCAAATTTTGTGTCCCCTTAGGAGCACATGTTGAAGTCCTAACCTCCACATCTGTGAATGGGACCATATTTGGAAATAGGGTCTTTGCAGATGTAATCAAGTTCAGATGACATCACTAGGGTGGCCCCTAATCTGGAACAACTGGAAACAGCCACCATAGAGGCAGACACGAAGGTAGAGGGCCCGGCGATGACAGGCAGAGCCCCAAGCATCAGGAGCTGCAAGTCGAGGAGCACCTGCGGCCAACAGCTGGAAGAGGCCAGCTCTCTCCAAGGCTTAGCAGAGAGGATTGTCCTGCCAACATCTGGATTTCAGACTTCCCTCCTACACAACTGTAAGCATCAATTTCTTTTTTTTTTTTTTAGATGTTATTTATTTATCTGTGAGAGACACACAGAGAAAGGCAGAGACACAGGCAGAGGGAGAAGCAGGCTCCCTGCAGGGAGCCCAATGTGGGACTTGATCCCAGGACCCCGGGGTCACAACCTGAGCTGAAGGCAGACAGACACCCAATCACTGAGCCACCCAGGTGCCCCGATTTCTGTCTTCTTAAGCATATAGTTTGTGGCACTTTGTTCCGGCAGTCCTAAGGGGCCAATGGCCAGCGCAATCTCAGAGGACTCCCCCCAGTCTGTGCCCAGCCCAGATCACTTGAGCTCCAGACCCGTGATAGCCAGCTGCCAGCTGGGACCCCCCATCTTGGCAAAGGGCTCCCCTATATCCAGACACAGAGGTATGAGCCTTACTGTCCCCATGGGGTTCACACCATGGGAGGCTCTCACCTGTATCACTTCTGAAGCCTCTGCCTACTTGCTTTCCTCACCCGCCCTTGGGACTGCCCCCTGGAGTCCACTTTGCACAAAGCACTTCGCCAGCAAAATAGCCTTGGGGACATTCTGTCCTCCCATCCTGCTTGATTTCCAGGACAGTATTTATCCATACCTGATATTTTCTTTTTCTTTTTTTTTTTTAAGATTTTATTTTTTTATTCATGATAGACACACACAGAGAGGCAGAGACAGAAGCAGGCTCCATGCAGGGAGCCCGACGTGGGACTCGATACCAGGACTCCAGGATCATGCCTGGACCGAAGGCAGGCACCAAACCGCTGTGCCACCCAGGGATCCCCATACCTGATATTTTCTTGTTTTTAGTTTCTTGTGCTGTGTAAGTTTGAGATCTTATCTGTCTTGTTCACCGCTCTCTTCTCAGTTCTTAAAACTGTAGCCAACATCTAGGAGCTGAACAGTGAATATTTGTAAAGGAAGTAATGAAGGCAGACAGAGACATCTTTCTGAAATGCATATTTTTTTCCTGGCAATGCCTAGGCACCTTCAAAGATGTATTTATTTATTTGAGAGAGAGAGAGAGAGAGAGAATCTCAAATAGAGATTCTCTCACCTGGGTCTCAATCTCATGACCCTGAGATGAGGACCTGAGCCGAAACCAAGAGTTTTGGAGTTTCAGTCGGAGGCTCAATCGACTGAGCCACCCAGGTGCCCCTCTGAGGCGCCTTCAGTATACACTTTCTCCATGGCCAGCAGTTTATCCACTGGACACATGACCCAGAGAGATTCTTTTACAGGTCTGCAAGGGGGTGTGCATGGGAATGAAGAAGCGAGAAGTTAGAGGCAACCTGGGCACCCATTGCTGGGGGTAAATTGTGGTAGGCATCCACCTAGAGTATCATGCAGCAGTTAGCAGTGACTAGCTCAGGGCTCCTGGGGGGCTGTCGGTTGAGCATCTGCCCTCAGCTCAGGTCATGATCTCAGTACTAGGATTGAGCCCCCGCATTGGGCTCCCTGCTCAGCAGGGAGCCTGCTTCTCTCTCTGCCCTTCCCCTCTGCTTGCCCTCTCTCTCTGTCTCAAATTTCAAAAGAAGAAAGAAGAAGAAGAAGAAGAAGAAGAAGAAGAAGAAGAAGAAGAAGAAGAAGAAGAAGAAGAAGAAGAAGAAGAAGGAGGAGAAAGGGAAACAGGTTCAACACTCTGTGGCAACATAGATGGAACCTAACAACACAACACTTAAGTAAAAAGAATAAGAAACCAAATGAAATATCAATCTCACTTAAAAAGACACAGTCCTTCTTTAAAAAAAAAAAAAAAGAAGAAAGAAAGAAGAAAAAAGAAAAAAAGGGACGCCTGGGAGGCTCAGCGGTTGAGCGGCTGCCTTCAACCCGGGTGTGATCCTGGGGACCCAGGATCAAGTCCTGCATCAGGCTCCTCTGTGTGTGTCTCTCATGAATAAATAAATAAAATCTTAAAAAAAGAGACACAGTCCCACAAACAACAAATTATGTCTCGTTAGAATATATAAAGACAGGGATCCCTGGGTGGCGCAGCGGTTTAGTGCCTGCCTTTGGCCCAGGGCGCGATCCTGGAGACCCGGGATCGAATCCCATGTCGGGCTCCCGGTGCATGGAGCCTGCTTCTCCCTCTGCCTGTGTCTCTGCCTCTCTCTCTCTCTCTCTCTCTGTGTGACTATCATAAATAAATAAAAATTAAAAAAAAGAATATATAAAGACAAAGATTTACAGTAGCAGGATTGCCTACAGAAGGGAAGGGATAGACATGGGGAAAGAGGTCAACAAATAAGCTAAGCAAATTTATGATCGAGTGAATGAAACATTCTATTCTTTTTTTTTTAAGATTTTATTTATTTACTTGAGAGAGAGAGAGAGTGCGTGCACAAGTAGGAGGGAGGGGTACAGGGAGAAGCAGCCTCCCCGCTGAGCAGGGAGCCCCGTGCAGAACTTGATCCCAGGACCCTGGGATCATGAACTGAGCTGAAGGCAGATGCTTAAATGAGCCCCCCCAGGGGCCTCTGAAACTTACATCCTGCTTGAAACTCTTCAGTGACTTCCCATTAATGGCTCCTTTGGTAAAATTCAAAGACCCAAGATTGAATGAGTTCTCAAGACCTAAGATCCAGATCCAGCCCTTGCATCTGAACCCCTCCCCACCCATCCGAGCCCCAAGCACTCATCCTGACTCAGGTCTGAATGGCCCAACATAGCAGCCACCTATGGCAACTGAAGTTCAGTTAAGACGAAATAAAATACAAAGTCCACACGTAGCTAGTGGATGAGGTTTTAACACAGACATGGGGCATTTCTGTCCCCACAGAGAGTTCTAGGAGACAGCGTGGCTACACGTCCACCTCTTGAGCTCCCAACTTCCATAATACAATATCCACCCTACAGGCCCAGGGATTCCTACTTTGAATTAATTTCATGGACATTTATTGGGCCTGTTCCTCTGGCCAGAGAGGAAGGAGCACAAGGGCACCAGGAGCTATAATGATGATTGCAGTGCTTGTTGGCAATTCTGCAAGTCTTCCTCTTTTTTTTTTTTAAGATTTGATTTATTTGTGACAGAGAGAGAGAGAGAGAGGCAGAGACACGGGCAGAGGGAGAAGTAGGCTCCATGCTGGGAGCCCGACGTGGAACTGGATCCCCGATCTCCAGGATCACACCCTGGGCTGAAGGTGGTGCTAAACCGTTGGGCCACCAGGGCTGCCCTGCAAGTCTTCTTCTTAAAAGATTTCAGGTAGGGGTGCCTGGGTGGTGGAGTTTGTTGAGCATCTGACTCTTGGTTCGGGCTCAGGTCATTATCTCTGAGTCCTAAGATCGAGCCTCACGTAGCGCTCTACATTCAGCATGGAGTCTTCGCTCTCCTTCTGCCTCTTCTGCTGATACTCTATCTCAAATCTTTTTTTTTTTTTTAAGGTTTTGTTTATTTTTTCATGAGAGACAGAGAGAGAGGCAGAGACATAGGCAGAGGAAGAAGCAACCTCCCTGCAGGGAGCCCAATGTGGGACATGATCCCAGGACCCTGGGATCACACCCTGAGCTGAAGACAGACGCCCAACTGACTGAGCCCCCTGGGCACCCCAGATTCTGGTATTCTAAGCAGGACTGTGCATCCTGCAGAACGGAGGAGGCCGCAGGGGAGGGAGGAGGGCTCACAGGTCTGGGGCCTGTTTCCTGGGCCGTCAAGACAAGGTGGCCAGAACATGCCTACAGTGCATCCTTTAACCTGTGGCTTCAAATTCCCTCTCACTGCTTCACGACACTCTTCCTTCTAGATTCCCTCTGAGCACCCGGCAGTTCCTCCTGCTTGGGTGCCCTCCCCTACCCCCATTCATTCCTTCTGAAAACATGCAGAGCCAGCTCTATGATGGATGCTATGAAAGACCCTGCTGTCACAGTCTGGTGGGGGACACAGCCACATGGTCTGTGCGACAAGTGCTAGGTAGAGGGGAGCCCAGAGGGGAGAAGCAGAGAAGATGCCCCATAAGGAGGTAGAGCCAGATCCCTGCTCAGGCCAGGTGACAAGAAGACTGATAGGAATGGGATGGGAATTGGGATCAGGGACAGGTGAACAGGCCTGGGACCCCCGAGGCGGCCAGCATTCCCGTCTGCCCTTGGGATCTTTCTTCTCTGAGCACGGATGTCATCTGCTCCTCACCTCACCTCTTCCATCTCGAGATATTATTTTCAAGGGTCTGGAGCAGCCCAGAAGGGTGGATACCCAGCTACCGTTTCTTTATCTCCTGTGCACAGAACTCCCAGACCCTCCCTCATCCTGTTGAGGGCCAGTCCTGCTTCAGAATCCTCAGCTCCCGTGTCTCCCTTTGCTCAAAGACCTGCCAGGCTTGGCAGGTTTGGCCTGACCTAGGTGCTCACTCAGTCCCTCTCCCAGGGCCTGTCACTCTGGCCTGGGATTGCTGGGCTCCCTCCCCATCCAGCCCTGGCCGCAGGGCCCAGCAGAGAGCAATGAAGGAGCAAAATGAATGATGTCTGGGAACACCAGCTCCCTGAGCTTCCTTTCTCTGTGAGCAGGGTCCGTACTCTGTCCCCAGCCCTGCTCCTCACACCTGTGGCCCAGTTCTAGGAAACTTGAGGACTTCTCTTTCTAACACCCAAGTTCACCAAGGGCTGTGGGAATGCCAGAGGAGGAGAGCCTTGGGTTAGGGCTTTCCCTCCAGGCCCAGATCCACACCTAGCTCATTCTTCCATACGTCTTCCCTTTTAATTTTTTTTTTTTTTTTGTCCTCCCTCTTTTTCTTAGATTCCAGAGACACAAGGTCAAAATCACAAAGATTGCCCAGGCATTTTCTCAGGAGCTGCTCCTACTTTCGAACCCACTACCATTCATAAATCCGTCACTTCCAAGGGCTGGACAGGTACTGGCCTGAGCACTCAGACCGACATTGTATATTTGTTTGATTATCTGGTAACCTCCACCTCCCAACTGCGGAGAAGGGACTGCACCGTTAAGCTCACCACCCCTGAGTCTCGAGTCTCTGAGTATCTGGTACTTAAGAGACTCAGTAGGTATTCACTGAATGAATGGAGAAGTAAGGGAATTCAAAGTTTCTGCCATGACTCCAGCAGTTCTGGGTGCTGTGAGAGAAGGTCCCAGACCCCCTGGCCCAAAGGGTTACCCTTTTGCCCATTCTCAGGTTCCTTTGGAGTGTTTGACTCTTATGCAAATCCTTGAGGGTGGAAGAAGAATAAAATAGTCCCTGCCTGCCCTGACGGGAATAAATTCTTACTGTGAAATATTTGTACCGGTCAGGGAACCCCCACCTCGACTCTAACCATTGCCTGTTTTCTCCCTTTCTTTCTTTCTTTCTTTCTTTCTTTCTTTCTTTCTTTCTTTCTTTCTTTCTTTCTTCTTTCCTTCTTTCCTTCTTTCCTTCTTTCTTTCTTTCTTTCTTTCTTTCTTTCTTTCTTTCTTTCTTCTTTTCTTGAAAGAAAGTTAAGATGAAATAAAATATAAAATACAAAGTCCACACGTAGCTAGTGGATGAGGTTTTAACACAGACATGGGGCATTTCTGTCCCCACAGAGAGTTCTAGAAGACAGCGTGGCTATACATCCATCTTTCTTTCTTTCTTTTCCTTCCTTCCTTCCTTCCTTCCTTCCTTCCTTCCTTCCTTCTTTTCTTTCTTTTGATTCTATTTATTGAGATGCCTGTGTGGCTCAGTGGTTGAGCATCTGCCTTCAGCTCAAGTGGTAATCCTGGGAGCCTGCTTCTCCCTCTGTCTCTCTCTCTCTGTGTCTCTCATGAATAAATAAAATCTTTTTAAAAAAAGAATTTATTTATTTGAGAGAGAAAGAGAACATGAGCACAGGATTGGGGGGACGGGCAGAGGGAGAAGGACAAGCAGACACCCTGCCGAGCAGGGAGCCCGACGTGGGGCTCCATCCCAGGATCCCCAAGATCAACACCTGAGCTTAAGGCAGACACTTAACTGTTTTCTTTCTATCTGGGGATTCCTTCTATCCATCAACTCAATTTACCTTCACATGTGACACAGAATCTGTTCCCAATTGATCTCAGATGCATCTTTTAAAAGGCCCGGCAAAAAGTTTGTAGGAAAATGTGGTAAAACATTAATAGCCATGGCCTGTGGGTATTGGGTTGATGGTCCATTTGTTTCTTATTTTCCAAAATGTTTTTTTTTCCAAAATGTTTTAGACTGCTATTTTCAATAATAAAGAAAATTTGAAGGAATCTTTTCCATCAGGTAAAGCTATTCCTCTTGACACACCTGGAGCCCCTTCCAGACACACTGGTCTGTCCTCAATCCCAGTCCTACCCATCTTCCCAGGCCAAGTCTCGGATTGAGACTAAAGTGCACACCCCATTAAACTCTGAGCTGGCTTCCCAGAATCTCAGAATCCCAGAATCTTTTTTTTTTTAAGATTTTATTTTATTTACTTGAGAGAGGAAGAGAGAGAGAGAGAGCACATGGGCAGAGGGGAGGGGCAGAGGGAGAGGGAGAAGCAGACTCCCCACTGAGCAGGGAGCCCGACCCGGGGTTCGATCCCAGGACTCTGAGGTCATGACCTGAGCCACCCAGGTACCCCAGGAATGGCTGGATTGATAATTGTCCCCCAGACCCCACACTGAAGGCACCTTTGACTCAACACTCTGAGCACGTATTCATTGGGTTGACCACTGAGTTCCATCCATTAGGTCCAGTATGTCCCTGATGCTCACTGTTTCCTCTCCACCTCACTACCAGTGTCTTGATCCAGGTCTTCATTCTTGCTCCCTTGAACTACCGTGACAGGCTCTATGGGTCTGCTGCCTCCAGTCCAGCTCATTTCCCCTCCAAGTATAATACCTTGATTTCTTTTTATCTTTTTAATATCTTGATTTTTGAGAGCAGTTTGAGATTCACAGCAGAACTGGGCAGAAGGTGTTGGCAGCTATTTCCCATGTACCTCCTGCCCTCACATGTGCAGAGCTTCCATGTTCCTCAACATCCCCCAGCAGAGTAGGATGCATGTTACTATCCATACACTTACCTTGACGCATTGCCATCACATGGAATTCATAGTTGACACCGCAGCTCGCTCTTGGTGTGGTCCAGTCTTTGGGTTTGGACAAACATATAAGGACCATACGGGACGTCTTCATGCTCTGGAGGTTCTCTGTGTGCAGCCTGTTCACCTGGATTGTCAGCCACAGTGGCTGCTTGAACTCCCTAGAGCACAGTGACAGCAGTGGCTGGCATTGCCTTGTCATCCCCTACAGATGGAAGACCCTGCTCCTTTGTACACATTCGAGACTCTGTGGTCTGGTCCAGGCCTCCCTTCCTCCCAGCCCCCACCTGTTGTTTGCAATCTCTGGCCTCCATCCCGAACCATTGACAGGATTCTTTTTCTTTTTTTTTAAGATTCCATTTATTTATTTATTTATTTATTTATTTATTTATTTATTTATTTATTTGAGAGAGAGAGCAAGGGAGGTCACAGAGGGAGAGAGAGAAGCAGACTCCCCACTGAGCTGTGAGCCCAACGTGGGACTCGATCCCAGGACCCCAGGATCATGACCTGAGGCAAAGGGAGATGCTTAACCAACTGAGCCACCCCGCTGCCCTCTTTTTTTTTTTTTTTTTTTTTTTTTTTAAGGTTTCATTTATTTATTCATCAGAGAGAGAGCGAGGCAGAGACACAGGCAGAGAAAGAAGCAGGCTCCATGCAGGGAGCCCAATGTGGGACTCCATCCCAGGGATCACACCCTGAGCTGAAGGCAGATGCTCAACCGCTTAGCCACCCAGGTGACCCAACATGATTCTCTTTCTGTCTTCACTCTGCACATGTTCCTCCATGCCTTTGCCCTCCTCACTGCTCCCATTTTCTGGAATACCTTTGATTCTTGTTTCTACCTTTCCCCCCATATTCCACCCACTTTTTTAAGGTCCAGTTATTAAAATGCTGCTTTCATTGAGGACTCCTGGACCAAACCCTCGTTGCTTGCTATCTGAACCACATGACAGCTTCCTAGGGTCGGTCCTTCCTATCTCCAGCCCTTCTTCAACCCACCTCTCAAACCACCGTTGAACTATCTGTATCTAACACAACTCTGTATACATCAGAACCACCTTCCCTGCCCCTCCATGCTGTGCTGCTCCATGTTTAACAACCAGCTCTGGATAGACGGGCGCCTGTTTCAGCAAACAGCATCTGTCAGTTTCCATGGTATAAATATTCCCATCACAGCCAGTTCCAAGCTACCAGTAAGACGGTATTGAACGTGCAGTTAGGAAGAGATATGCACAACTGGTTCTTTTTTTTTTTAACTTTATTGATTTATTCATGCGAGACACACACAGAGAGGCAGAGACATAGAGTATGTTTTGAGCAGAATTGCACCCTTTGTACCTCCCCCACCTCCTCCTTTTTGTTTTAAAGATTTTATTTGGGCAGCCCGGGTGGCTCAGCGGTTTGGCGCTGCCTTCAGCCCAGGGTATGATCCTGGAGAACCGGGATCGAATCCCACATCGGGCTCCCTGCATGGAGCCTGCTTCTCCCTCTGCCTCTCTCTCTCTCTGTGTGTGTCTCTCATGAGTAAATAAATAAAATATTTTTAAAAAAGATATACAAGCTACCTCCACCACACCATTGGCTCCCATTCAAAATTTCGCTGGTGTTCCTTAAAGTTCTCTTCATACTACCATTGCAACTCTTCTGCATATCTAAAATTATTTCCTTTTTTTTAATTTTTTAAATTTATTTATGATAGTCACAGAGAGAGAAAGAGAGAGAGGCAGAGACATAGGCAGAGGGAGAAGCAGGCTCCATGCACCGGGAGCCCGATGTGGGATTCGATCCCGGGTCTCCAGGATCGCGCCCTGGGCCAAAGGCAGGCGCCAAACCGCTGTGCCACCCAGGGATCCCCTATTTCCTTTTTTTAAGATTTATTTATTTATGATAGACATAAAGAGAGAGAGAGATTGGCAGAGACACAGGAGGAGGAAGAAGCAGGCCCCACGCCGGGAGCCCAACACGGGACTCCATCCCAGGACTCCAGGATCGCACCTTGGGCCAAAGGCAGGTGCCAAACCACTGAGCCACCCAGGGATCCCTCTAAAATTATTTCAAAATAGAAGGTTTAGAAAGTCTACCAGAGTAGATATAAACTCATCTGGCAAACTTTTTTTAGCAGAACATGGGTGCCCTCCAAACGAGTACCCTCTGAGAAAGAAAGGAGAAAATACTTAATGAGATGGGTTGACAGGGCAGCATCCAAAGTCACTGAAAATCTACAGAAGGGTCGCTGGAGAGTTCTTCCAAATGTCTGAATTTTAATCTTGGTGAACGGGTGTAACCACAAAAGGTGGGAAAGAAATGTGGATAGTCATCAACATGGGATCTGACTGATTGTATTCGAAGCAGTTCTCAAGAAAGAAATTTCCACGTGAACTAAAGGGGGATGCTCAGTAAAATGTAAATGAATAAATAAAAGCCAGAGAGGTTCTCCAATAATTTTCAGGGGAGTCCTGATCCAGGATTACGACTCTTCCACAATTCTTTTTTTTCTTTCTTTCTTTCTTTCTTTCTTTCTTTCTTTCTTTCTTTCTTTCTTTCTTTTTTTTTAAGATTTATTTATTTGAGAGAGAGAGAGAGAGAGAGAGTTGGCGGAACAGAGGGAGAGGAAGAGGATATCAAGCAGACTTCCCACGGAGCTCAGAGCCCAATGCAAGGCTGGATCTCATGACCCTGAGATCATGAGCCTGAGCCAAAATCAAGAGTCGGATGCTTTACCTACTGAGCCACCCAGGTGCCTCTATAGGATTCTTTTTGAAAGAGAGATAGACTGGCCTCTTTCACACTGAAGACGAATGCAGTGTGTTCTTCGAGCTGGATGGTACTAGTCATGAAGTACATGCAGTTAATTCCCTTGCCTGATTTCAAGATTCCCTGACTAGATTTTCTTTTTTCTTTTTTTTTAATTTTTTAAAATTTATTTATGATAGTCACACAGAGAGAGAGAGAGAGAGGCAAAGACATAGGCAGAGGGAGAAAGCAGGCTCCATGCACCGGGAGCCCGACGTGGGATTTGATCCTGGGTCTCCAGGATTGCGCCCTGGGCCAAAAGCAGGCGCCAAACCGCTGCGCTACCCAGGGATCTCGATTTTCTTTTTTCCACTTATATTTTCTTTTTTTTTTTTTTTTTTTATTTATTTTTTTAAGATTTTATGATTTTATTTATTTATTCATGAGAGACACAGAGAGAGTTATATTTTCTTATAGAAAAGGAAGGAGAGATGGACCGGCCAAAATAGACATTCTGTTGCCCTTTGCCATTTCAGTTCATTTATAGATAAATTGATATCACCATTTTTTTGGGGGGAGGGTTGATCTATTGTGAGTCTGGTTAGCTTGAGCCAGGTGTACCTTTATGCAACAATACATTGATATTTACAGCATACCAAATATTTGCCAGGCACAATTCTAGGGGCTGGGAACACAGTAATGAACAAAACAGACAGGTTCCCAACCTCACAGAGATTATATTGTAATGGAGCAGGCCAGACATTAGTAAAGCCATTACCCAAATAAATGGGTATCAACAGTATGTGATAGATGCTATGATGTTTGCTATGAGAACATATAATGTGAGAAGCTGACTCAGCCTGGCAGGTCAGGAAAAGTTTCCCTCAAGAAGTAACTTGAGTAGGGACGCCTGGGTGGCTTAGTGGTTGAGCATCTGCCTTCAGTTCAGGGAGTGACCCTGGGGTCCTGGGATCGAGTCCCATATTGGGTTGCCCGCAGGGAGCCTGCTTCTCCCTCTGCCTGTGTCTCTGCCTCTCTATGTCTCTCATGAATAAATAAATTAAAAAAAAAAAAAACTTCACTGGCAACCAAAAAAGTTAGGGCTTCCAGAGCTGAGGACTCTGCCCTGGATTGTCCCCACTGGATTGTCACCAAAATACACGCCATGCTCCACTGGTTCTCCCAGATACTAACTACCTCAACGCTCTGTAATATCGTACAGTATTTTGCTTTCTTTCTCTGAGTGTGTATAACTCAGACTTCTAGCAAGATTATTTGTGCCTTTTTTAGTTTGAATGGAAGTTCTTAGGGGTTATCCTCACTCAGTGTCCTTGTCATATCATGGAGCTTGTGCCTTACATCAGCTGGGACACTTTGCCAATGTCTCAGGGTAATGAACCGACTAAGACTGTCGCATATGCACGAGAGGTACCACCATACAAAGATGACAGTGTTAAAAAAAAAAAAAAAAAAAAAAAAAAAAAAAAACAAAGATGACAGTATTTTTTAAGGACCAGCTTTATTGAGATATAATTCACATAATGTACAATTCAATTATTGAAAGTGTACAATTCAGTGCTTTTGATATCTGAAGAATTCGACTGTTGCTCAGTTAGAACATTTTCATCACCCCAAAAGTCATCATCTGCCCCTTTACTGGTACTCATCAGCAGCCACTCTCCATCTCTCTCTAACCTCTCAATACTAGGAACTACTAATCTGTTTCCATGGATTCCCCTATTCTGTAAATTGGCCATTAAATGTAAATGGAATTATATACTATGTGGTCTTTTGTGACTTTCATGTAGCAGAATATTTTTTGTTGCTGAATAATATTTCGTTGTATGGATAGACCAAATTTTATTTATCCTTTCATCAGTTGGTGGACATTTGTGTAGTTTCCACTTTGGGGCTATTATGAATAATGCTGTTTTGAACATTCCTCTATGAGGTTGGTTGTTTTGTTTTGAAAATTGAGGTGAAATTCACATAACATAAAACCACTTTTACATGAACAATTTCAGTGCCATTTAATGCATTCACAATGTTGGGCAACCACCATATTTAATTCCTAAACATTTCATCACTTTAAAATAAAACCCTGTGCCCATTAACCGCAGTACCCATTCCCCTCACCCACTCTAGTACCTGGCAACCACCCATCTACTTTCTGCTTCTGTGGATTTACCTAATCTGGATTTTTATTTTTTTTATTTTTATTTTTTTTTTTAGATTTTATTTGACAGAGAGAGCGCACACAAGCAGGGGGAGTAGCAGTAGAGAGGGAGAAGCAGGCTCCCCGCTGAGTAGGAAACCGGGTTAAGGGGCTGGATCCCAGGACCCTGAGATCATGACCAGAGCTGAGGGCAGATGTCTAACCAGCTGAGCTACACAGGAGTCCCCCTAATCTGGATATTTCATATCATTCGAATCATAGGATATGTGACCTTTATGTCTGGCTTCTTTCCCGTAGAGGTTTTTAAAGTTCATCCAGTCACAGCATGTACCAGTACTTCACTCCTTTTTTGTGATCTGATGATATTCCATTACATATATATGCACCGCACTTTATCTGTTCATGTTGATGGATATTTGGGTTGTTTCCACCTTGTGGCTACTGTAAGTAGCGCTGCTGTAAATACTCCCCTGCAAGGATTTGAGTACCTGTTTTTCACGATGGGGGGGTAGGAGTGGCATATACACCTAGGGGTGCAACTGTTGAGTTATAGGGACAATGCATCTGCAAGAAGAGCAGGTTTGGGACTTTATGAACAATGCGCCCAGACAGTTGGGGGTTTTCCGTTTTTTTAAGGAAAAAGTAGAAGCTCCAGACAGAGGGGTGGAGGGACCTTGGAATGACAGAACATGCCACACAACTTTTATTACTCCAGGCTCGTGCCTGCAGTTCACGCCCAGCTCGTCCCGGGATTCTTCAGATCCGGGCTGTCTGGTCTCCACTGCGGTGCTCCGCCCCGGGCTTACGGGCACCAGCCGGGCAGCAAACCTGGGAGCCGGAGGGAGGCCACCACCAAGTGTCCGGGAAGCAGCAGCCTCCCCCTCGACGAGGAGGGCCGAGGACATTCGTGGCGGTCCCCGGCCGAGACTCCGAGAGCGCGCCCCTCGTCTCCAGAGTGCCTTAAAAAGGACGCTCACGGATGCCTGTTTTGGGGGGCCGGGCGCGGACCGGAGGGGGAAGGAGGAGAAGGAGGGAGCGCGAGCGTCCCCGGAGCCGCGGGCAGGGAGCGGGCCGACCCAGGGCTCCCACAAGATGGTGGCCGCCACGCGGCCGCTCTAGCTCGCCGCCGAACTCTATGGCCGGCCGGGCGGCCCGCGCAGCGCGCTGAAGCTAAGAGGGGCGGTCACCCGACCATACTGGCGCGCTAGAAGTGCGAACGGAAAGAGCCCCGTCGCGCATGTGTGGAGACGCAGCGGGGGGATGGGCTTGGGGACCAGGGGCCCACCCCACAGTGCAAGTTTTCTCAAACGTGTGAGTCGTTCAAGTCCAGTTAAAGCCGAGGTGGGGCGTTCCTCAGACGCATGCGTCCTAGCCGGGACCAGCCATACAGTGGCGTGGTCTTTTCAACGCCCGGCGTACAGGCGACGTCTGAGGTGGAAGGGGCGGGCAGGATCCCCAGCACGCATGCGCTTTGAGGCCGAGGCGTTTCCTCCAGAGGGTGTGGAGCGCAGGGCTCTTCATTGCGCAGGCGCGAGTACTGTCCGGTAGGGCTAGTGGTCTATCACGGGAAGAGAAAAAGAGGTTGAAGGGCTTAAAAAACCGGGTGCGCCTGCGCACTGCCTACCGGTGGGAAGAACTCCGGGTTTGTGAGGGGCGGGGTCACGTATACGCGTCATTGGATGGGTAGGTGGGAGGGAGGGTGGAGCTCGGGGAGGATCTGTGCGCTTGCGCAGTGCGGGGGTGGAGGGCGGAGGGGATAGATAGCACGCTTGCGCGGCTGTCATAGGGCTGCTTGGTTGGTCAGTGGGGAGTCGGCGCCTGCGTACTAAGACCCGTGTGCAGCAGCGGCGGCGGCGGTAGAGGCGGCGGCGGCGGCGGCGGCAGCGGGCTCGGAGGCAGCGGTTGGGCTCGCGGCGAGCGGACGGGGTCGAGTCAGTGCGTTCGCGCGAGGTGAGAGCGGGCAGGGCGCGCGTGCGCGGAACCCCGGCGTGGGCCTGGGAGTGGAGATGGAACTGCGCGAGGGTCGGGGAGGGGGCAGAGGGGAGCGGCGGCCGCCGCCGCCGCCGCGGCGGGTTCGGTCCCCGAGCCGCGCGAGGTGCGGAGAGGTGCGGAGAGGCGCGGGTGCGCGCCCCGGTTGGCGCGCGGGGTGACGGTTGGGGCCGGCCGGGTGACGTTGGAGCGACGCAGGGCGGGGGACGGCGCGCCGCAAGGCCGCCACGCGGGAGAGGCCGCCGGGCGGCCACGCCGGGGCGAGGGCCGGGGGCCAGATTGGCCTGCCGGGGCAAAGGAACCTGGGCCGTTGAAAACCGGGTGCCGCGCGGCCACGTGAGGTGGGGGAGGGGGCTATTCGGTGAGAGGGCATGTTGGGGGGGGTGGCGGCCGGCCGCGGGGGGGGGGGGAGGGGAGGCGGCGTGGCTCGGACCAGGCGCGGCCTTTGAGGAGGGGGTGGCGGCGGCACCGGAAGTGTCCCCTACCGGAGGCTGCCCTCGGGGTCGGAGGCCGCATGGCTGAACGTGGACGGGGGCCGCATGGCAGCGCGGGGACCCCTCCCCCCCAGATCCCGGCCACCGGAAGCCCCGGGAGGCCACATGGTGGGCGGGAGCGGGCAACCCCCGTCGCGGGGAGAGGTGGTCCTCGCGGGCGCCCAAAGGGGCTTGGAATTTCGGGGAGGGGAAGAAGCCTGGTCACCGCGGAGAGCCCGCTGCGGGCATATGTGAGGGCTCCCCCGCCCCATGGGCCCCCGGAGCTCTCTTCCCGACTCTGATGTGAAGTGAGGCGGCCCGTCAGGTATAAGTTGCTCTCTCCCGTGCCCGGTGCTGGAGAAATGGGGGACCGAGGGCAATTGGACGGCAGCCCAACTCTGCGGGTCGTACCGACAGCGCCTCCAGGCCCGGGCACCGCAGCTCCCCGCCGTGCGGGGTCGGGAGCCCTCGCTCCGCCAGCCCAGCAGATCTCGGGCTCTCCGCGAGCACCGGCCTTTTGCTTTCATTTTATTGTCATTCACCACTCCCCGCTCCTCCACTTCACACTGAGGGTACAGGCCCGGCCTGAAAAGCCGACAGGACCGGTGCATCCTGGGAAAAGTGGGAGGGCCCTCGAGGAGAGGCTGGGCTCCTGGGTTCCCTTTGGGAAACGAGATGGAGGTGCTTGGCCGGGGGAGAAGTTAGAAAACAACTTGACTTTCTCTCCCTTAGCCGCGTCTGCAAATACGTGCTGGAGAGGCGGGAATCCCCCAAAGAGGCCTTGTGGTTTCCTGTCCCAGTGACTGGCTCATGTGTGGATGGGGTGGGGGGTGTAACAGAGACGGGTGGGGCCCCGTCCTTTGGTCTCCACCCTCCTCTCCCCCCTCCACGGTAGCTCCGCCCTTTTGCTGGCTCATGGCTGCTCACCTAATTATAGCCCTGCTTGTGTGTGGGGAAGAGGGGTGGTTGGTTTCAGTGGCAAGGAGCACCTGAGTCTCCCAGGAATCAGGTCTCTGCCCATCTTTGAGGTTGCAGGTCCTACTCCCCGGAGCCTTCCTTCCTCAAGCACCCCCCTTTAGCTTTCATGTGTGCTGGGGGTTCAGCTTCTGTCCCCCACCAGCTCCCGCCACACACCAGATCCTGAGTGTTTGTGGTCCTGATCAGTACCTAACCTGGGTGCTTGGTTTTAGGTCGGTGATGGAAGAAAGGGCTGGGGGGAAGGGAGTGTTTCAGAGAGGAGTGGGGTATATTGAGAACTCTGTTGACCTCCATCCATCCTGACTCACTGGTGTTCTCTTTCTGACTACAGTTGGAATCGAAGTCTCTTAAAATGGCAGATGATTTGGACTTCGAGACAGGAGATGCAGGGGCCTCAGCCACCTTCCCAATGCAGTGCTCAGCATTACGTAAGAACGGCTTCGTGGTGCTTAAAGGCCGGCCATGTAAGATCGTGGAGATGTCTACCTCCAAGACTGGCAAGCACGGCCATGCCAAGGTTAGAACTTGACCTCTCCCGTCTTGCCTTCCCTGTACCGCCTGGGCCCCTGGGTCTCCTGGCAGCGAGGTGTCCCCAGCCCCCTCCCTTCCTTTAGGCTTGGTCACCCCACCCCACCCGGTGTGAGCCCTTAACTTCTCTGGTGCTCTGTTCAGCTGCTCCGTCCTTTCTCCTGGCTCTCACTTTCTCTCTCTTCTCCCTTGAGTCTTAGCTGCTGGGGTTTCTCCAGGCCGCATCCCGAAGGCAGCCTTCCCTGGAGGGCGCTAGCAGACCTCTGAGCTTCCGAATCACCTTGCTGCCCCACAGTCCGTGCCAGCTTTCCCCTTGGATCTGTGCGGCGTCAGGCTGCGTCTCTACCTGCCCCTCCCCTTGGCTCCCTGAGCCGCTCCCTCGCTTTCTTGGACTCTTAACATTCTTGCTAGTGCTTTCCAGGTCAGTTAAGGTTTTTCTCACTTCAAACTTGACCTGGTTCATCCTTGTTGAATATCTTACGGTTCTGTTCCCTAGTTGGTTTGTCTTGTTGGCTCATCTAGGTATTTGTCTGCGTTCTTTCCTATTGCATAGTCCTCCCTGAAGTCCTCCTCTTCTCAGCTCTTTTCCTCTCATTCCTTTTTGTTTGCCCAAGTTCTGCACCCTTCCTGTGGGTGTCCAGACACTCTGAAACCTCTTACTGGCCGCCTCCCGCTCCCCAGACTCACTGGTCAGTGTTCCCATGGCTCGGGGTAACTGGCCACTGCAAGCCTGCACCACTGTTGCCCTTGTCGGTCACCCTAGCCTCAGTGGGACTCTTCTGCCCTTGCTAGATGCCAGAGGCTTCCATGATTCTTCCTTGAGTCGATTGGTTCAGCTCCACCTCCTCTGGTTCTGCCCAAACCACCTAGTTTGACTTCCCTCACTGCTTATGGGCACCTTGAAGCTTTTGTCTTTCATCCTAGAGTTTGGTTGGGTGTCTCTTTCATGTGATGTATATGTATAGGTCCACCTGGTTGGTATTGACATCTTTACTGGCAAGAAATATGAAGATATCTGCCCGTCAACTCATAATATGGATGTCCCCAACATCAAGAGGAATGACTTCCAGGTACAGAGGCGGGTTAGCCTTTTAGTGGGGGTGGTGGTGGGGGAGGGGGCACAGGCTGACCAGAAGAGCTTGTGCTGAAAGAAGTAGAGAGATGGCGAGGAGTTTGGTGTGGTCAGTTGGCCGCTCTTTTGTCCCCTACACCCCTGGGCCCACCCTCAGCTCCCTTCTCTCTGCCCCCAGCTGATCGGCATCCAGGATGGGTATCTATCACTGCTCCAGGACAGCGGGGAGGTGCGAGAGGACCTTCGTCTGCCTGAGGGAGATCTCGGCAAGGAGATCGAGCAGAAGTATGACTGTGGAGAAGAGATCTTGGTACATACCCTCTTGCCCCCAGTGCACAGCCCTACTCCATGTCCCTGCCTCTGGCTCACTTCTGACTCTGCCCTTTGTGCCCTCAGATCACGGTGCTGTCCGCCATGACAGAGGAGGCAGCTGTTGCAATCAAGGCCATGGCAAAATAACTGGCTCCCAGGTGACTGACTGACACGCCCCCATCCCCATCAGAACCCTGTTTTAGCCCCTGACAGTTCCTGGCTGGCTTCTGGCTGCGGCCTGGGCCTCACCCTGTCCTGATGGCATCTTCTGGTCTCACTGATCTCTCTCCTCCCCAGGGTGGCGGTGGTGGCAGCAGCGATCCTCAGCCTGCAGAGGCCCCCTCCCCCAGCCTGGCCCAGCTCTGGCCCAGCTCTGGCCCGGCGCTTGGCTGGACTCCTCCTACACAATTTATTTGACGTTTTATTTTGGTTTCCCCCACACCCCCTCAATCTGTCGGGGAGCCCCTGCCCTTCATCCTGCTCTCTCGGCCAGGAGTGAGTGGTCCATGGCCTTGGTGAAGCTGCCCTCCTCTTCTCCCCTCGCACTACAGCCCTGGTCGGGGAGAAGGGGTGGGTGCTGCTTGTGGTTTAGTGGTTTTTTTTTTTTTTTTGGTTTTTTTTTTTTTTTTTTTTTTTTTTTTTTAATTCAGTCTGGAATCAGAAAGCTGTGGATTCTGGCGATTGGTCCTTGTGCCCTCCCCCTCATCCCTGCTCTGGTCCTTGTCCCCATGGCCCTGTACCCCAGCACCACCCCACAGACTGGGGACCAGCCCCCTCCCCTGCCTAAGTCTCTCCTTTATCTGGGGAGGGAAGAGGAGGAGAGGGGAGGGGACCTGCCCCCTCCTCAGGCATCTGGGAGGGCCCTGCCCCCATGGGCTTTACCCTTTCCTGTGGGCTCTCTCCCCGACACATTTGTTAAAATCAAACCTGAATAAAACTACAAGTTTAATATGAAGGCCCCAACTCAGTTGCTTCTTTGAATTAAATGGGTATTTGCTGACTAGAAAGTCAACTTAGAAATTACACATAAACAACTATGCCAAAGAGTTCCCTCTTACCCACCCACCCAGCTTCACCTGTTAGTTGCCTGTCACTCCTCACCCTCCACACAGCCCTGGCCCAGCCCGGGAGGGAGGTGATGCACACAGCAGCAGAGGGGCAGAGGCAGGTAAATTTTATTAGACTGGGACACCAAGTTCCCTCACCCACGTCAGGGGCTGTGGCTGAGGCTGAAGATAAAATCTGATGATCACTTGTGGTAGAATCGTGGATTCTGGCTGTGCTGGATGAAGGGGAGACGAGGGCCAGGCTGGCTGGTGGCTGCGAAGCCCGACTGGTGGCAGAAGTGGGGGGACTTCGTTGGTGTGTACCCTGCCCCTCAATCTACACCCGAACTCCCAGCCATCCCCACCCCAGGAGGAAATGGGAGAGGAGGGGTGGGCGCCGCCTCTCCTACACAATCTGGTTTTCCCCCTGGAAGGGTAGGGCCCCAGCCGGGTCCGACCCCTGGCCTTACCTTTCCTGCTGGCTGCATCTGCACCGGGAGCTGAGGAGAGGCGAGGAGCCCAGGGGCTGGATGCAGAGCCTGTGGGTGCATGGGGCGCAGGGAGGACTACGGAGAAGAGAGTCAGGGTCCGAGGCGGCCTGGGGCACCCCTGGGCCCAGCACTGCCCCTGCCCTGCCCAGGCTCTGTACTCACAGAGTCTGAGAAGCTGGTCTGCTGGTTAGCGTGCTCCATCTGCTTCTGTAAGGACAGGGCACCGCCAGGCTGGAGGAAGCCTACAAAGGGAAGGATGGGTGTGTGGAACGCGGAGGCGGGGAGGACGCTCAGCCCTGGGGCCCTGGCGGGGGCATCCTCACCTGTCTGGGTGGGCTGAAAGTGGCCGTGCACCGTGTAGGGCTGTGGCTGCGGCTGCGACAGGTACTGCACTGCTGGGAACGCCGAAGGTGCTGAGGGAGGCAGGAGGCACAGCCTGTCGAGCCTCCTTCGGGCCTGCCTGGGACCAGCGGCCTCTGGGTCTTGGAGGAAGCGCCCCCCTCCCAACCCACGGCTCACCTCTGAGCTGCTGACTGGGGCTATAGGCCGGCTGCGTGGGTCCGTAGTGAGGCGGGGGCTGCGCGGTCCCATAGGCACTGCCGGGGCTGCCTTGGAACTGGCCATGCTCCGGGGTCCCGGGGAAGGCAGCTGCAGAGCCCACATAGTGTCGCGTCTGAGGAAGGAAGAGGAGCGCTGGCTGCTGCTGGAAACTCCTCCAAAGCAGAACCCCAAGCGCCTTGTATGTGCCCAATTTTCCACCATTTGGTCAAGTGCTGGACAACATTGGTGACTTGAATACTTGTTTAATGCGGGTGCCCGTGTCTGCATGGAAATGGCGGGCTACACACCCAATGCTACTCCTTACTGTAAGCACTTGGGGTCCGAACATCTGTTTGGCCCTGTCAGCCGCCATGAGGGTGCCTGGGCGGTTGTGTCCTCCAGGGCTCCCTAGACAGGGAGACGGGCTTCATGAGGCTGCAGTGGGGTGGCTGCAACCCCCGGGAGGGTGCATTCTAACAAGCGGGTTCTTCATTCCTCACCCTGCATGCTGAGGAGGTGAGTCCCAGTGTGGACGGTCAGGCTCTGCTGGTACGCAGCTGAAGTCAAAGTGGTCAGGTCACTGCAGTGAAAGGCAGGCAGGTCAAAACCAAGAATGAAGACAAGTGCCCCCTCTTTTGCCATCAGACACCCATCTGGTGTTACCCATCCCAGTTACTGTCTCAATTTTATTTTTAGCTCTCCAATCCCACCTCTGCTCCTTTCGCCTCCGTTTCTCTTCTTCATGTAAAACTTTCTTGAGCTGCAGGAAGAGCTGGTGCTTCTCTTCCTGAAGGGCCAACAGCTTCTCCTGCAACTTCAGGATCTGAGAAGGCAGGGGAGAGGAGCTGACGGCAGGAGAGCCAAAGGAGGAAAAAGCTGGGACAGAGCAGGGGGCTGCTTACTTGTTCCTTGGTCTCCTCTAGTGACATTCTCTCCTCCATCTCCTTTTTCTTCCTCCTCTCTTGCTCTTCCTTCATCTTCTGTTCCATCATCTTGTCTACCTCTTCTTCCTCTGGAGAAAGAACCAGGTGCAATGGGAAGAACGCAGGGTGGTTAAAACACTAGGACGTTAGAGATGGAGAAGCGGGGAAACCTGCCGGTGCCAGTGCTCCCTCTGCTCCTCTCCTCCCAGGGGACTGGGAGGGAGGGTATGTCAGGTGCTCTCCAAGGTCCTTCCCGGCCCGAGTCTTCTGGAGCCCGGACCCGGCCTGCAGCTCCCTCCACCAGTGGCGGGCCGTCCCACCCTCCTCCCGCGCGGCCGCGGCGCGGCGCTGTGCCCATGGTGCGGGGCTTGGGGGTCCTCCCCCTCGGCCGGGCTCACCCTGCCGCTTGCGCTCCCGCTCCATCATGATGTGCCGGTGCAACGCCCGGGCCATGGCGTTGGAAAGCTTGGGGCGCTCCAGGAGCGCGGGCATGGTGCCACGGGGGACGCTCGGGCCGTGGGCGCCCGGCTCTGTCACGGACTGCCAGACCTTGGGCCGGGCCTGCCGAGAAGCGGGCGCTTAGGAGGGTCGCGCCCGCGGGCCGAGGCGGAAGCCCGCCTGCCGCCGCCGCCCCGGTCACGTGCCCGGCGCCCACCCTCCGCCGCCCGGCCGGTCCCGGGTGCTCCGGGTGCCCCTGTGCTCCGCGTGCGCCGGCGGGCTGGGGTCTCCGGCCTCGGCGCCGCCCGCCCCTCCCTACCCGCCTTCGCTGCGCTTTCTCCGCGGCTCCTGTGCGCCTCGGCCGCGCGTCACATCCGGCTGCCGGGCCGAGTCCTTCCGGAGCCGGGGCGGCCGGCGGCCTCGCGGGACGGGCGCAGGGAAGGGCGGAAGCGGCTGCGACGGGTGCCGCGGGGGGCCAAACTCCGTCGGCGCGCCGGGCGCCCCCAGCTGGGCAGCCCTGGGGCTCGTCGGGGGGCGGTGCGAGAGGGGGATGAATGAGAAAGAGGCCGAGGCGCGCGCTCTGGGACAGCGTTTATTGGCTCCTTGGAAACCCGCGTCCGTAACAACTGTACAGAGGCCCACCTTCCCCGCGCCCGCCCCCACTCCGCCCGGCGGCCCGGGGAGGCTCCTCGGGATTCACAGTAACAGGAACGAAAACGGAAATAAATTAAGTGATCCGGGGGAGGGAGTCCAGGGAGTCGTGTTCCCCGAGTCAGTGCATGAGGGGAGACTGCCGGCCCCGAGTGGGAGGCGTGGGCCCTGCACGCGGAGATGCGTTCCTGCTCCAGAGATGCGTCGGGCTCTGGGGGCTCCGGGGGCTCGGGGAGCACCCGCCGCGGCAGGGGATGCTAAGCCAGGGCCGGGGGGGCCCCACTGTGCTTGTCGTCCAGAGGCCAGCCCTCACTCCACCCGCACCAGCAGGGCATAGAGGAGTGTGGCCCCCTTCTCCTTGGTTATCCACTCGAGTTCTGCGGGGCTGAAGTGAGGGTCGGGAGGTTCTCGGAGGGTGGCCGAAGGGGGTCCGGGGGTGTAGGAGCCCGGGCGCACGCACACCTGGAACGCCACCTGGGCCTGGTGCGTTCGCTGGGACTTGGGATCCCGGAATCTGCAGGGCAAGAAGAAGGCCAGCCGTGAGGCCTCCAGGCTCCTCCCTCGGCTGCCTGCGGGGGGGGGGGGAGGGGGGGGGTCACTCCCACCTCCCAGAGAGAGGTGGCTTGGCTCTGGCCGCACCCCTGCTTGCTGGGGTCTCTCCAGGGCGCTCCCTGGCTTCCCTCTGCAGGCCTCTGCCCAAACCTAACCTTCGTCGCCATGTCTACCCTGACTACTGTGTGCCTGTACCTGTGCAAAGCACACCTGGGACCCACTGCGTCCCACTCTACTTTTATTTCCACAGTACTAGTCACCTTCAACAGTAAATGTGCTAGAGTGAGACAAGACCCAAGTGTCACAGCGGGGACACCAATGGGAAGCCATGGAGACCCCAGTCCCAGCCCCCATGTACTCACTGCACTTTGGACGCTAGGGTCTCGGCCCCAGCATACTGGAGGGAGGGGGACAGCAAGACGGAAGGGGGCTGCTCCTCCCGGGGTGGGGCGCAGTTCTCGCCAGGCTCCTCAAACCCCACCCCAGGCTTGCCTTTCAAGGGCCGGCAGCTCAGGATGGAGGCGGTGCCTGCGGGGAGAGCCAGTCAGGATGGAGGCGGTGCCTGCAGGGAGAGCCTCCTGGCCCAGGCCTGGCTTGCCCCTTCTCTGCCCCTGCCCCCGGACCTGCTCCCAGCTCTCCTCGGTCTAGCACCCTCCGGATGGCTGCCACGTTGCTCCCGTGATATGCCATGTGCCACTTCTTAGTCATCGTTCCAGCTTCCAGGCGGGGATTCACCCTAGGGTGTAGACCGGGCAGACTGGACAAAGATCCTCCCCTCGACCAGTAAAGGTTCTGTGGCTTCTTCCACGCACCCTCTTGGGAGCCTCCTTCGTCAAGGAAGAAAGAGCACGAAAGCAGACGCATGACCCTGCCCTGCGTGTACCTGAGATTGAACCTGCACCAGCCGAAGGGCAGCGCGTATTCCCGGGGGGGCTCCCCACGGCGCCTGTGGGCCTCGTCACCTCGAAGCTTCCGGCAAGACTCACAGTAGCACAGGCTCCGCTTGGGTGGAGGCATGAAATAGTCCTCTGTGAAAAAGTGAGGAGCAGTGTGGGCGCTACAGCTCCCGCCCTGGGCCTCCAGCACACAGACCCCTTCCTGCTGGTTCCCGGGGCTCTGAGCACAGCCCAGCAATGGTCCAAGGGGTGAGGCAGGCTCTGGATGACCGGGCACTCACCCAGACACTCACCAGGAAGCAACAGCAGTTCTTGGAAGCGGGAGCAGAGGGCGTGGTACTCGCAGCTCTTGAGAGGGCTGGCAGCTGGCAGGGGGCCCCAGCACACACTTTCCTTGATACCTGACAGGACAGAGGGGGGCACGGGTCACGGGAGTTGGGGCGACGGGGTGGGACAGGGCTGGGGAGAGGCCCGGCCCTGTGGGCTGGCTCACCATCCACCATGTCCGCTTTCTCCATGTCCCCTTGGGTTCCAGCACTCTTCCCACTGGCTGCCCCTGGTTCAGGACTCACGATTGTCACCTGCCGGAGAGAGTGTGATGAGTGTGACTGAGCCCCCAGGGCCTGCTAACTGGCTCCCAGATCACAGACTGCCCCACCCCAGGCCCTTGTTGCCGCTCACCTGCTCACACTGCCCATAGAGGTCCACAAGCGCATGGCAGGGCTGGGGGACATCTGATACCGCCACCCCCTGGTCCATCCCATTGACGTGGAGATGCAGGCCCCCAGAGCTGTCTAGCCGCAGCCCCAGGATGGTGCCTTCAGGACACGTGTCCAGATTTGGCCCAAACTTCTCACAAATCTAGGAAGAGAGACCTACTGTCTTCCCAAAGATCAGACTCCCACCGGCAGCAGCCAAGGCTGCCCACTGCCCACTGTAGTCCATATAGCCCTTCACCTACTTGGGACTGCCAATGCCAGGGCTTTGACACCATGCTCGCCCTCTGCCCAGGCTCCACCCCATCTCTCAAATACCTACAGTCTGCTTCCCTTTGTCCTCCCCTACAACATTCTCAATGGCAAGGATGCAGAAAGACACAGGACGCCCCAGAGTTCCGATGATGATGCTCCCGCTCTTGCTCCCCCAACCCCATAGTCTTTCCCTACAGTGCACCTTTATACCTGTGGCCTCACCACCACGGCTGGAGGCCCCACTTCAACCTGTGGGCCAGCCCTGCCCAACGCTGAGTCCTGGCCCTCTCCCCTCCCCCTGCTCCCTACCCACCTTGAGACCATTGTGGAAGATGCCCCGGCCCCGCAGCAGCCAGGCTGCCCGTTTGAGGGCGCAGGCAGAAGCAGGGAAGTTGAGCCTCTCAGGCGGGCAGGTGATGACTCCCAGGACCAGGGAAGATGTCCACTGCCGGTTCAGGAAGTCTATCCGCACCTGGAAGGGAAAGGCGGCCACTCCGGGATCATGGCCCTCTGGGAAGAGGCTCCCCACCCCAGCCAGGGATGGAGGCTGGCACCTCCCGGAGGGGAGCCCTGCAATGTCCCCCCTGCTGAGGCAGGGAGGGACTGCAAACAGCGGGTTCATTTATTTCCTTCCTGTAGCAGGAAGGCCTGCTCCACTGGAAAGCCCTCTCTGCACCCACACGTAGTACCAAGTGTCTTTCTTGGGACCCTGCCAGCCCATCCCCACTGCTTCCCTCACCAGCTACCAGGTGGGCCTTCCACACAGTCCACGCACAAACCCCACCACAGGGTATGAACGAATCACAGCCCATGAAGCTCATCCAAGGGGGCTGCCTCTACCTTGCCCTCAAATGGAAAGGTTTTCTCCAGGAGGGTTGGCCCTGGGTCACCCCACACAGGAAGAGCTGCAGCAGGTTAAGGAGCAAATGCCCACCTGGACTAGGAGCTGGGGCACCAGGGGCTGGTTGATGACAACGATGCCCTGGTTGTAGCTGGCTACGCGTGTGGCCGTACGGTTCCCGTTGGACAAAAGGATATTCTTCCCATGGTTCTCCAGGAACTCCAGTGACGTCGACATCATGGCCACTTGACTCTGACCCTGGCATGGAGCAGAGATGGGCTGCTGGGGTTGTCCATGCGAGGCCCAGCTGCCTCGCCCCACCCTCCGCCTGGCGTTGACACAGAGCTTGCGTCTACGCCTCTGCGACCTGGGGCAGGATCAGAGAACCCCGGAACACCCCGGTGTCCGACGGCCCACTGAGTGGCCATCCACATGCCCTGTGTGCCCCACACAGCCTCTCACTCTCAAGCTGTGCTCCTCCCCATCGTCATCTTCCTCGGCCTCGCTGCCCGTGTCCGAGCTGGGAGATGGAGGCTGGGTGCCCTCGGGCTCCTCCAGCCTTGTGGAGCTGACCACAGACACACTCCGTACCGGCCCGTAGAGATCCAGCACGGCCCACACATTCTGGGGGCAGGAGGTAGATGCAGGAGTTAGACACCCGCAGGGGGCCTCCAGCCTGCACCCCCAAACCCAAGAAACGTCTCAGACCCACCTTGGCAATGCCGGTAGCTGCGGGCCCCATGTCCTCTCCATCCACCAGGATGTGCATCGTGTCATCTGCGCCCCGACGAATGCCCACGCGGCTCCCCACCTAGGATCGAGGTGACACAAGCACAGATGCTCAGCCCCCCACCCCCTCACCCATGTGCCCACCTCCACCCCGTCCCTGGAGCCAACAGTGTCACCCCCAGCCTCTCCAGGCTCCGGCCGTAGTTCATCCTCTGGAGCTGCCCGTCACGCCTCACTTCACAGCTGGACACCATCCAGGTGGTCTTTGTCCGGAGCTCCGGGAGGGAGGGAGGCAGCCCTGGGCCCCCACCTGCGCCAGGCCCCATCTCCCCGGGCGCTAGTGTGGTCAGCCCCAGCCGGAGGGAGCCCGCCCACTTCTCATCCAGTTCCTCTACTTTCACCTGAGGGGGTAAAAGAGAGGGAGAGAGAGCACAGCAGCCGGCACTAGCAGGAGCAGGAGGACAGGAAGCAGCCTGGCCCTGCCACAAGGGCCCCCCCGCGCACCTCAAATACTTCCTCCGTCTTGAGTTCCTTGGTGCTGAAGACCAGGCCATGCGCATAGCCCACCGCACGTACCGCCCTTGTGCCATCCTCCTCCAGGGCCACATTCTTGCCGCAAGTACTGTGGAATCGGTGAGCCACGCCAGCCGCTGCGGAGAAAGGAAGGGGCAGGACTGGGGTCAAGGCTTTCAGGTGAACTGTGAAGCTGCCATTCAGGCCCCGACTGCCATTGCCGTGCGACCTCCGACCCTGGTCACCACAGCCAGCCCCAATCCCCAAGCACATGAGCAGCTTCCAGCACCCTGGCCCAACTCCAGCCTCTTCCTGATGGCTTCCTACCCCAGCTTATTCCCTCCCCTGGGTCTGTAGCTGAGGGGGCTGCCCTGTCCTTGAGCAGCTCCCCGTCCGCTGTCGCCGCATCCCTCCAGCCCCCGGCTTGCAAGCATAGCCCACTCGCCCTCCCCACGCGCTGAACCTGGGGAGTGCAAAGGGAAGGATTTCTCGGTGGCAGTGTTGCTGGTTGCCAAGCTGTTGTCCATGGGGCCGGTGGCATTGGTGATGGACACTTGGACACACTGGCCGTAAAGATCCACTACTGCGTACACCTCTGGATGGAGAAGGAGGGGATCAGAAGCCCGAGAGCCCGGGCTGAGCTGGCATGAGGGTGGCGGGCCAAAAGGCACAGAGCAGTCACCTTTACCCGGAGGCAAGCCTGAGCAGGCGGCGCCTTGGTCCTGGCCGTTGATGAAGTAGTGCAGGTCACCCTTGGCTGTTCGCATCATGCCGATGCGTGCACCCGTGCCCAGGGCGTCCAGGTCACACCCGTAGTTGTTGCGCATCGTGTTCCCGTCTTGCATGATGGCCGTGCCACTGGAGAGAGGACAGAAGGACCGCTGAGCCTCCCGCCTCTTCCCCACACAGGCCTCTGAGCAGTCTCTGATCGTCAGAACCTTCCAGTGCCTTGCATCAGGATCTTCATCTGGGGTCTGAGACCCAATCCTGTCTCCCATACCTCTGGGGACCACCCACAGAGAAAAGCGGGAGCTGCCATAAGAGGAGAAAAGGAAGCTGGGCCACCGTGGGGTGCGTGGTGACATGGGAGCACTTCCCAGAATGGAAAGAAAAGAGCGACCCGATCCCTTGGACCTGTCGTTGTCCAGGGCCACCGAAGGCCCCAAAGCTGGCTTCCCTCATCCTCACTAGCTCCACCTGACCCTGCCAGGCTGGCTGTCCCCACAGGCAGCCTAACCTCAGCATCCATGTGTCGTAGTCAATGTCTGTCATGGTGTTGGGGAATTCGAGGTCTTCCGGCCGAATGGCAGTCACTCCTAGGAGGTAGCAGCAGGGGGTCAGAACCAAGGCTCCAGCAACGGGCAGCCAGCACCATCCCCAGCACACAGAGTCTGTCACACACGTGCATGCACGCATGCAGAAATGCACAGGTGCCCCTTACCAGCCTCAATGGAGCCTGACCAGCGGTCCACCATCTTCTGAATAACGATTTCAAACAGCTCTCCGTCCCGCAGGGCCCTGCCAGAGACAGCGGCAATCAGGCCCCAGTTGGGTGGCCAAGGCTGGGCGGCGGGAGGCTGGGGCCGTGACAGCGCCAACACTGACCGGTTGGAGATGACGATGGCGTCATTGAACTCGCTGCGGCAGTTGTGCCGGAGTGCGGTGCGGCCCCCGTTGGTGATGACTGCATTACTGCCGTGCAGCTGATGGAAGCGCAGGTCAGAGCCCCCGGCCCCTGATGATGGGGAGCTGGGAGACACCTGGTTGTTCCCTTCAGAGAGGGGCTCAGGGGCCGGGGGCACCTCTGTGAGAGTGGTCATCACCCGTTAGGCTTCCAGTGGTCTCCGAGGCCCCCCAGCCACCCCCCAGCTCCTACCAGGCCTGGGCGGTAGCCACCCCAGGCCACCCCAGCACCCCCCAGCTCCTACCCATCCCAGCCCTCACCCACGTCATCCACAATGGTAGCTTGGGCTGCCTGGCCATAGAGGTCCACAACAGCGTAGACGCCAGGGGGCACATTCCAGGCCGCAGGGCCCTGGGTCATCCCGTTGACGAAGAAGTGCAGGGTCCCGTCCTCCCGCCGCACCACGCCCACAGTGTCCCCTGCCTTGGAAGAAGGGGGGCTGGAGTGAGGAGTCAGGCAGAGTTCCCGCCTGGGCTAGTCCTATAGCAGCCCCGATGGGCCTGCCCCCCATCACCAGGCCTGGGCGGCACACCTGCTCCCCCACCTTGAGGCGGTCCAGATTGTGCCCATACTCGTCCAAAATGGTCGTTCCGTTGTGCATCACCCCATTCCCGGTCATCATCCAGGTCCCTAGGAGAACGAGGAAACACAGAGCACATAAGTGAGCCCCGGGCCCCCTGCCCTTCACAGCCCCCACGGCACTCCTCGCCCCCGTGGCAGGCCGCCGCAGCAAAACAAGAACAAGCCAGCTCCGTGGGGGCTGTGGGGGCAGCTTCCCCCTTAGGACCTGATCCTGGCCCCGCCCTCCTTGGGAGCTCACCAGAGCGCAAGTTGGTCATGGTGGAGGGCAACTGGAGGTAGGCAGGGTTGTGGGTGGTGACACCAATCTCAATGGAGCCAGCCCACTTGTCCACCATCTTGTCGATGCGCACCTGAAACACCTCTCCGTCCCGCAGGGCTCTGCTACTCAGCACCACGCCATGGTTGAAGTCATCTGTGGCACTGAGGGCACAGCGAATGCGTAACTGAGCACACCAAAGCTTAGCCCGCCAGTGCCCACCTCACACCTGTGGTGCTGAGCCACGTGGCTGAACTTCACTCTCCAGGAGGCACCCCCCCATACTATCAAGAACTCCCCAGGTCAGAAGCCACACACCCCCCCCCACGCCTGCCTCCTGCTTCTCCACCCCTCCTCCGATCCTGTTAGAGTCCCTGCAGCAGGCTTCTCCCCACACCATGGGCCATACTGGGGCCTCAGGGCAGTGCGTCCCTCGTGGGTGATAGCTGCCTTCTGCCCGCAGTTAGGGTGGAAGAGCAGGCGCTCGGGCTCTGCCTGGGTGGCAGGAGTGGCGCGACGCAGGGCGCCCTCGGGGGACAGTGCCCGCAGGATGGCATTGTTTCGACGCAGCCGGTCGCTGTGGTTGTTATTGTGGACGATGGTCACCTTCACAGCCATCCCGTACAAGTCCACCACGCCGTACACCACTGGGGGTGTCAGTGGGGTAGCCACGCCTGCCGGGGAGAAGGCAGAGAGGGAAGGAATATGGGGAGACCAGCATCAGGGAGACACAGGACGGTGAGGTACAGACCCCTGCCCAACACCGAAAGCCCTAGCCCAATGGCCTGCCTCAGGTATCTCCTTACCCTGATCAATGCCATTGATAAAGAAGTGCAGGGCTGAGTTGGACTTCCTTGTGAGACCAATGTGGTCGCCCTCCTAGTCAGAGCAGAAAAACAAAGATCTGGAATCCGCCTCCAATCAGGCTCTGGCCCAGGCCGCAGGGGAACAGCCCCAAAGGCACCTGAGTCTTGAGCCCCTGAACCCTCCCTCACAGCAAGTCTGGCACAGGGTGAAGCCACCTCATACACAGCACCTTAGCCACCTCTCCAAGCAATTCATGAGCTCATCTCAGGCGTGGAGAAGAAAAGAAAAAAAGAAACCCATACCAAACATAGTGAGCAAGCTTCTTGACTGTAGTCATGACCCCACACGACCCCTCAGAAAAAAAGAAAACCTCTGGCTCTGAAATCTGAGTGCCTAACTACCAGGCAACCGTGCCTTCTCAGAAGGAACCTCTCGGAGAAAGATCAGAAGCCTTGTTCCAGGTCACAGCGGAGACTGGGGTGCCCGGGCAGGGGTGCTGGGTAACAAGGCTGCCCCAGAGCGCGGCCCAGACTGCACGCCCACCCCTTACCTGCAGCTCATCCAGGCTGAATTCACAGTACTCCCGGCGGGTGCCCTTGCCATTGGTCAGGATCCCACAGCCGCTCATCATGATGGTGCCTGTGGGAAGGCAGACGCCCGGCATCAGGCCAGGCCTTCCTTCACCATGGGAAGGTGTCCCCGCCCCGCCAGGGCTGGTACCTGACTGTAAATTGGTCATGGTGGCAGGGTACTCCAGGTTGTTGGGGTTGTGGGTGGTGACACCAATCTCAATGGAGCCCGACCACTTGTCTACGAGCTTGTCAATGCGGATCTTGGGGGGAGCGACAGCAGGAGGGAGAGGAGGGCATGTCAATGTGGAGAGAGGACCCTCGGCCCCACCCTTCCAATGTCAGGGATCGAGCCCCATTTTTGGTTCCCAGAGGGTGAGGTACCAGCCAGGGCCCAGGACCTCACACACCTCAAACATCTCATTGTCCCGGAGAGGGCGGTTGGTCATGACAACCCCGTTGTTGAATTCGTCCAGGGGCCGGCGGCGCTCAGCTGTCTTATTGTTGTTGCTGAGTTTGATGAGAGTCCCACACTTCTCGTGAAAGAGCAGGGCGTCGTTGGAGGTGAGGATGGGCGAGGTGGCAGCCCCGCCAGACCCCAGTCCTTCCCCTGCCGGTGGGGAGCTCAGGTTCACATTTAGGAGCCCCCCGTTGTAGGCAGAAAGGATGGCGTTGCCCACCACCTCAGAGAGCTCCATGCTGGCAAAGTCTAGGCGGCAGGACAGGGGAGGGAAGCCGGAATGAGGCTCTACACGTTCAGGCCCTCCACTCTCCCCCTAATCCTCTCCTGAGGGCCCCCTCCCCTCACCTTCCGCCTCACTTCCCATTCCCCTTCCCAAAGCCTCCAGGGTGCCCTCACCATTATGCGACTCAAGGCTGTTAGGAAACGTCTCCGGCCGGGGCTGCGCTGGGGACACCATGAAGGCTGGGGACCAGGCGGGGTGGGAGGGGAATGAGGGTCCAGCCCCTGCTGCGGGGCCCACAACCAGGACACCCCTCCTGTAGCCCCTGCTTCCCCTTCAGCAGACTGGGGTCTGAGTGGCCCTACCCGAACCCAGACTCCATGGTCACTAGTCACCCATGCCTTCTGCCACTCCCCCTGCCCCGCCTCTTCCCCTCGGCCCTGGCTGGGTTCTCACCTTCATCCCCAGAGGTCGCCTGTTCAGTCAAGGTGGAATCTTCAGGGGGTGCAGAGGGCTCGAGGGGAGGTGTGGGGATGGGAGCAGGGGGGCTGAAACCTGGCTCGGGGGGCAGCACGGTGATCTGGGTGCACTTGCCGTAAAGGTCCACCACGGCCCAGACCCGGGCGGGGAGGCCCGTGGCGGCAACACCACAGTCCCGCCCATTCACCCAGAGCCGCAGCTCCCCAGCAACTGTGCGCTCCACGCCCACACGGTCCCCTTCACCAAGCTGGTCCAGGTCCTGACCATACTCCTCCAGCACAGAGCGTCCATCCCTCAACACCGAGCAGCCTGACACTACCCATGAGCCCCCCTTCAGCCCTGTGGCGCTGCTTGGGAAGTCCAGAACACTGGGGTCTAGGGCCGTCACCCCAATCTCAATGGAGCCACTCCAGGAGTTGACCTGTGATAAGGGTGGTGGACAGAGGCTCAGGATGGGCTACCGTGGGTCCCCAACCACTAGGAAACCACATTTCACAAACCACGTGTCCCCCTCTCTCCACACCCCTAACAGCTAACTGGCTTTTCTCTATTGAGACCCAAGACACGACTCTAGAGAGGTGGTCCTGTGAGCAATCATCTGGACTGTCTCAGGGACTGCTGGGCCCGCTGTACCCCAGCAACTCTGCCCCCACTCTGGGATCTGTCCCCAACACCACCATGCCCTGGCTGCAGCCCCCCTGGCTTCCAGCATCCAAGTTCCCGGCTCTCCATGCCCATCCTCCTAGCTCCTGTCTACCACCCTCCTCCCCCCTCCCAATTCCCCCCACCCCCGACCTCATTTTCTCCAGGGCTCCTGCTCCACTCAGATTCCCTCTCTTCCCAAGTTCCATCTGTGTGCACCTGGCCTCTTCTCCGAGGGGCACACAAGCAGGCACACCTCCCCTCGGCCCCCCTGAGGGTCTCTCCTCACCCACCTCTTCGCCCCAGCTGATCCTCCAACGGCCGGTCCTTCCCCGGCTTCTCTCCTGCGCTCCTACCACATCCCCGACATCCCTCCATCTTTTCACCTCCCCAGAAACCATCCCGGGAGATCTGGACCCTAACCACCCCTGGGGTGGCAGCGTCCCGTGTCCGTTCCCTGCTCCGGGGTCTCGAGCAATCTAAAGCTCTCGCCGTCCCTCTCCCCTTCCCCGCCCGCCGCCTGGTGCCGCGACGGTGTGTCGGTTCGCTCTCGGCAGCCGGCGGCGGAGGCCAGCCCGGCCGTCCCGCCCCGCGTCTCCCGCTCGCCCCCTCCCGCCTCCCTCCCGCGGGCCCCGCTCCGCACCTTGCGGTCGATGCGGACGGTGAAGACGCGTCCATCGCGCAAGGGCTCCCGGCTCAACACCAGCCCGTGGTTAAACTCCTGGCCCGGCTGCTGCCGCCGCGCGGTACGCCCGCAGGCCGACAGGCTCACCAGGCGCCCGGTGCGGGGGTGCAACTCCCCGCCGGACCCCGGCCCTGCGCCGCTCCCGCCGGGGCCCCCACCCCCGCCAGGCCCCGGCCCGGGGCCACCCCCGGAGCCCCCGCTCCCACCCGACCCCGCCGCCATCGCCGCTGACACCGGGGCCGCGCGACAGCCGCGCTTGGCGGCACCGTGGCAACCGCGACGCACAGACACCCAGAGGGAACGGGATTCCGCGCTGGGGCCGGGTATGCTTTACGGCACTGCCGGGCGAGGAAGCATCCCGGGCTAGGGAACTAGTAACCCACCACGGTGGGAACGGAGGACGACGGGGTCGGGCAGGCTTGCTTTACGGCACGGCGGGGTGACGGCGAGGCTCTCAAAGGCGTGTGGGCTAGGACAGGGAGCTTTTGCGACAGAAGAGGAAACGACAGCCGCAGGCCCCTTTACGACGCAGGGGGTCCGCCCCACCTTCAGCTTGGCAACAGCGGCGCCGACGACCCCGCCCTCGCCGAGGTACGCGGCCCCTCTAGGAAGCCGCTTTACGGCGGGCGGAGGGGGTGTGTTCCCCTCGCGCCACAGCCTTCGCAGTGGGTGAGCAGCGGCCTTAGGACCTGGGGAAGGGAGCCGGGCGCTTTATAAATGAACACCTCGGCGCCGCGCGGCTACGTCTTTGCGACACTGTCGCAACCTCGTCGCTTTGTATCACACCTCTCGTGAGGGGCACAGCAGGCCAACTTTGGGGAGGGGGCCGGCGGAGGCTAAAGGGGTTGGCAGTACTTCCAGATAAGCCCACCGTGAACTCCCATCCAGCCAGACCCTTAAATCTTAAAGCCACGGATAAACAGTCCAGTGAAACCTTGGCAGGTGGTTTCCAGCAACGGCGCTGAGGAATTGACCCCCGCCCCCCCAAAAAGACCCCCGAGCTAGGAACAAGCCCCCAGCCCAACTCTGCGAGCTCGCGCTGAGGCTGAAAGGCTGTGACGTCACAATCAAGGCTTTTCGCCCGTAACCGGGACCCCCGATTGTGATTGGATAATTCGGATGAAGGCGGTGATGGGGAAGAAGGGCGGGAACAAATCCCAGAGACAAAGAAGGCCTTTGGGTGGGACAGAGAGAGGCAACCAGAGGGCAACCCCCCAGCCCGAGGGCCCTACTTAGAGTCTGGAACCCCGGATCGCGGCCCCGGAGAGCGGAGCGGAAGTGGACCCGGGCCTCTGCCAGAGCGTCCCCCGCCCGGCGCGGTGGGGGCGGGGCCTCGGGGCGGGGTTATGTGGGGGCGGGGCAGCTGAGAGGGGCCCCCGGGAGGGGCCATGGAGAAGCCGGAGGCTGTGGGGGCCGCTGGCGGCCTCGGTGGGGAGTCTCCGGGAGGGGCGAGCAGGGGAGCGCTAGGAGGCGTCGGAGGAGTCGAGGCAGATGCCGGGCCGCCCTCCGGTGCTGCCTTGTTTCACGGTTCTGAGCCCCCCCTGCACTCTGGAGGGATCGTAACTCGCAGTCCTAGAGTTAGCCGGCCCTCGGCGAGGGTAGCAGTCCCCGGTTCCGGGCCCAGCCAGCACCCTGGGGAGGTTGCGGGCCTGAGCGCCGGGTCCTGCCCAAACCCTGACGGATTCAATGCCCCCTTCCTTGGAACCAGTGTATCCGGGACCTGCGGCCTCGGGTCTGGGGGCTCTGGGGTGTACAACTCGGGATGCAGTCCGCCGCGCTCCGGGTCAACTTGCTCGCACTCCCACAAACCTGGTGAGGGCCGACCCCGGAGCATCCTAAAAAACAGCAGCTCCATCTTGATGCAGAAGTGCCTCCATGCGGACAAGTAAGGAGCCCCGCTCAGGGGGCAGCGGCGCGGAGCCCGGAGGGCGGGGTTCCCGACACTGGAGGGGGCGGAGCTAGGGGAGAGGGTGGTGTCCTAAGAACTAGGAAGGAGAGCGGCTGAGGGCTGTGAGCTGGGAATTCTCGGGTTCCAGGCTCTCTGGGGCCGCAGCTGGGGCCCAGTAAACGTTGTCAGGCCAGTATGTGATTATCATCAGGTATGGCACCCTCGCCTCGCCATCCTCAGGCTCCTGCGCCTCTGAGATCACGAGAGGATACAAGAGAAAGGTTTTTGAATAACTGAAGGAACGAGGGAGGGTTGTGAAGGGAAGGTCACTGGAAGATTTCCTTCTCCTCTCTTGGGTCCTACCCCTATTCCAGGAAAAAGTCTCAGCGGTGGGATGAGATGAATATTCTGGCCACCTACCACCCTGCTGACAAGGACTATGGATTCATGAAGGTGGATGAGCCCAGCACTCCCTACCACAGGTGCTGAGCCCTCAGCCCTCATCATTCAGCCCAGAACCTTCCCTATTCAGAGAGGGTAGAAGGGGAGGCAGAGAGACCCCAAGAACTGGGCACAGCCTGATGCCTGCATCCCAGCACTGCTTCCTCCCTCCTCTGCAGGCTGCAGGACGGTGATGAGGACCTGCCTGGAGCATCCTCTTGCACAGTGACTCCTGAGGCGCTGGCTGAGAGGTGAGAGTCCAGCCAGAGATCAGAAGAGATGTGAGGCCTCTTCCTAACCTCACCCCTGGGGTCAGAGCCAGTTCTGCTTTTTCGGCCACCAAAATGAGAGGTGGTACAGTTCCCTGCTATCAGGACTGACCAAGGTCAAGATCAGGGAGTCAGCCCAGCTAGGCCCCCCTTGTGATCTCCCCTTTGGCGCCCCCAACTAGTCTCCCTCCCCTTCAGGTTTGCAACAATGGACAATTTGTACCCCAAGGTCCTACAGTACGATGATAACAGAAGCCCAGGGTCTTCAGACAACTTTTCCAAGACACGTGAGATGAGGGGTCGGGACTGAGGAGAAAGGGGAGGCAGAGTGAACCCTCCATGGGAGCCTGGCGGGAAAGCCAAGCTCTCACAATGGCCCACAGACTCCAGTGATTTTGAAAAGCACCGAAAGTCACACTACGACGAAGGAAAGTTCCTTACAGCTCAGAAAAATCCTTCTTCCAGTAATAAGCACAGTGACGGGGCTAGCACTAGCATGGGCAGTAGCAGTCGAGGCATAATGCGGGACCCAGAGCCCAGGCCTGCGGAGAGAGGCTGGCCGGGAGGACTGGCCAGAGGAGTCAAAGATGAGATTGGCCTGGTGACCAGGAACCACCTCTTGGAAGTCAAGGGTCAGCTGTGGTGCCTGAGAGGGAGGTGATGGGAGGCACCCCCAGGGAAGATAGAAGGCGGAGGAGGTGGGGTCCTCAGCATAACGGCCCTCGGGAAGCCTGAGACAGCCCTGGGGAATGGATAGGTCACCAGGGTTTTCTCACATGGGAGGAGGACACAGAATTGAGATGAAAATCGGGGGCCTGAGCTTCTCCCCTGAGGGAGGGCATTATGGACACCTGGGGGTCCTAGACCCCCGACGTGGCTGGAAGACTCAGATCATTGGGGTGACTCTCCAGATTCCCGTAGCTTCCGAAATCAGTGCCCAGTTTCAGCCGCCATCACGTCAGACAAGGAGATTGGCCTGCAACGAAAAGAGTATTATAGCAAAGGGAGGTACCTGAGGTGCTCCCCACACCCGGAGCTCGAGGAGGACACAGAAGATGAGCATGACCAGCAGGACAGTGAGAGCTGGGCTGGGTCAGCCTGGGACGGGGGGTGCTGGTAGCCAGCAGACTAGTGGGGTGCCCCAATCTTGATCCCGTGATGCTTGCAGGCTCAGTAAATTTTAACTGGGTGATTGAGAACCCCATAAGCACAGAGGTCCGTCTGCTGGACCACACAGGAAACCCTGTTCAGGATCACCAGGCCACTGAAGACTGCCTGACGGGGACAGTGGCGACATCACAGCCTGGTGAGGGCACCAGGCCACAGTGTCTGGCTTTTGACAAGCACTCAGCCCCCCAGCTCCCCTTCTTTGCATACCGGTGGATCAGCAATGGTTACTGAGCATGGTCCCAAGCATCCTGGTGTGCAAGGCCTGTGTTGTTCAGAGAGGAACCAGGGAGACTCCAAAGGATTTGGGGCCCTCTCCAGCATGGCACTATCCACTGGCCCCACGCCTGCTCCCTGACTCCTCTCTGCTACCCGCCCCCCTCCAGGAGCCGGCCTGTCCTCCAAAGACAGAGCAGAGTCAGGCTGGTGTCAGTGGCTGGTATCCAAGGGGCTCAACTGGCAGAGTCCGGAAAGTTTGGAGAGAGAACCTGGAAGCAATTGAAATTCCCCACACCAAAACCAATGCAGACGTGAGCCCGGGCAGGGGCGAGAGGCTGCCTGTGCTGGCCAGGGAGGGAGAGGGCCTGAGTGGGTGGTTCCAGGGAGTTTCGGAGTAATGTGGGCCGGATCTCCTGGCCGCTTCAAGAAAGCCAGTAGCCCAGTCCTTTCTCTCTGCAGACGAAACCCTGCGGCTTCGCTGGACACAAGAGGAGGAAGCCAGACAATGGAAAATGTAGGCAGCTGGGGATGGGGTGGGGACCAGCCCCTCCCAGCCCTCACCACAATTGAGGTGGGCAATAAAGAGACACGCAGGAGTCTGGGCGCCGTGAGTTGTGACTGGGCCTGCTGGGTCAGTGAGGACAGGAGGAGCGAGGGACCTCTGCACGCAGGAAACCACAGCAGGCGGAGCCCAGAAAAGAGCTGGGAGCTGCTTGGGATACTGGATCAGCAGGGATCTGTGAGGCCCAGAAGACCCATCTGCAGCAGGGTGACAGTGATTGGTGTGGCACCGCCAACCCACCAATCCCAACCTTACCAATAGCACCATGAATTCTTACAACCCTGGGAGGGCAGCGGGGGGAGGGGGAGCGAGTCACCAACCCCATCTTCCAGATGGTGCACCTGAGGACTCAGAGAGCTCACCCAGGGTTACCTCGCCTCTCTGAGTGACTGAATGAGTATTTGACCCCCTATGTGCCTCCCCAATCCCCACAACTAAAGGAGAAAGAAGCAGAGACTAGAGCTCCCAGTAGGAAGGGGACAGCACAGTCTCCGTGGGCGGGGCTGTGGCTTCCCGCCTGGCCCCGCCTCTGCCCCTCCCAGAGCTGCCAGCAAGTGTGAGGTGAGAGCTCCTCCTTGGACACCCCAGACCCTCCGCGAAGGAATCGAGCCCCCACCCCCACCCCCCGGCTCTTCCCCGGGAGAGGACCCCCTCCGCCTTCCTCATCAACCCCTCCTGGGGCGGGGAGCGCTTCCACGTGGACCCCCCACCACCCATCTGGCCTCAGAGCCAATCAAGTGGAGATGACCGTCAAGCTGGATTTTGAGGAGTGTCTCAAGGACTCACCCCGCTTCCGGTAAGTGTGCACGGGTCTGGGGGAGCACAGGAGGTAAGGCCCGACCCCCTTCCCCCAGCGCACATACTTACACACCTACAACCTTTCTCGGTCCAGATGTCCTGCCAGGGACGCAGAGGGGTGTGGGGTGGGGGGCAAAGTAGCACCTTTGTTGTGCAACCCCAGGCCTGGGTGCTTTCCACCCCCTTTATGTGCCCAGGGAGTCTCTGGAGCCCCTCTATCTCCAGAGCTGACATTCCCACTTCCCGCTCCTGGGGACCCCTACCCCTCCCCCAGCACCTGCTGGGGCGGTTAGCAACTTCCTGCCCTCACCACATCCACCCTCCTTTTACTCTTCCTGCTGTGGCCTGGGCCCTGTGGCTCCCACACTGCGCAGAGGAAGGGAGCAAAAGAGGGCGGTGGTCAGGCCTTCTTCACTGGCCGGCCCTTCTGTCTGTCCCCTTACCCACCAACCCCAACCCTGGCCCTCCTGGGGTGCACGGATCAGATGGACCCCAGCTCTGCTCCTGTGACCCCATCCATCCATCCCTCTCTTCCCAGAGCCTCTATCGAGCTGGTGGAAGCCGAGGTGTCAGAGCTGGAGGCCCGGCTAGAAAAGGTGACATGGAGAGGTGACCCTGGATCGCCTTGAGGTGGGAGGGGCGGGACCAGGGAGAGAACGGGAGCTGGCGAAATTGTTCCAGGGGTTGTGAATGCTGATCCTGCGGGTAAATACTTCACTACTTCACGGGGCTGCAGAGAAGGAAGGGGCAGCTCCATACCCCCAGGGCACACAGGGCCTTGGAAGACCAGAAACCCTGTGGGCTTATTGGGTCAGCTGGGCCTCTGGGGAAGGCAAGACTCTTCCGCCCCCAGGGAGCCCACAGACAGCCTTGGGGAGATAAGCCAGCCAGACACTTAAACATGATACAGGAAGGCCCTCCCTGGCTACTTTGTATAAAACGTGCATCCGCACGCATACACGCTCCTGCCCCTTTACTTGGCTTCACTTTTCTCTGTTTTCTCTCTAGCGTTTACCCTGCTCTCACGTGTGATGTGTTTATCTGCCTTGCTAGCTTCCTCCTGCTCCCTAAAGAGTCCTTGCAGATGTGCTGACTTAGCCCAGCACCTGTTAGCATGGCGCCAGAGGGGCAGCAGTCAAGCGCAGCTCCGCTGGTCCTCTACTCATGGGCTCACACGCCGCAGTCCCATCAGAAGCACATGGTCCTCTCCCAGCTTGCATGGTCGTCGGCAGATGCTAGTTCCTTGTAGAACTAAGGCCTTGACCTGCCCAGGGTACCCCCCAGTCCCTGGGCAGTTCACATCATAGCAGCTCGCTTCTTCAAGCCTGTCGGGGATGGGGGGCGGGGGGTCACTCCCATGTGTGCCACCAACATGGCATCAGCTTACGTCGAAATGTAGTCACAGGTGCAGAGAATGTGTCATCTTTGCCCCGTGGCATAACCTGACCATGGGAGCACTGTCCTGTGGCCTTTGCCGCATTCTGTTGGTAGGATCAGGTCACATGTCTCACGCTTAGGGGGGTAGGGATGATGCAAGAGAGGGAACCATTCAGAGTCACCTTAAAGTGTGTCTGTCACATCTGCCAGTTTTCTTGTTTCTCCCCCACGAGAACGTTAAGTGCTGTGAGGGACTTTTATGTTTTGTTTTTGTTCAATCCCCAGTGCCTGTACCAGAGTCTGAAGGTTAGCAGGTGACCAATTCACAAATACATATTTTTTATTTAAACTTTTTCACTTTTGGGACTCCTGGGTGCCTCAGCAGTTGGGCATCTGCCTTCGGCTCAGGTCATGACCTGGGGTCCTGGGATCGAGTCCTGCATCGGGCTCCCCACAGGGAGCCTACTTCTCCCTCTGCTTGTGTCTCTGCCTCTCTGTGAATAAATAAAATATTTTTAAAAAGTTTTTTTTTCACTTTTTAAATTTCTTTTTTAAAGACTTAGTTACTTGACAACGAGAGAGCACGCACATGTGTGAGTGGCAGGGAGGGGAGAGGCAGAGGGGGAGGGAGAATCTCAAGCAGACTCCCCACTGAGTGCAAGTCCTCCCCCCCCCTTTACTCCCCACCCCAGTGTGGAGCTCAGTCCCTCAGCCCTGAGATCATGACCTAAGCTGAAATCAAGAGTCAGACACTTAAATGACCAAACCACCCAGGTGCCCCTAAGCTTTTTGATTTTTGAGTTATAGACTTTAGGAGAAGTTACAACAATCATGCAGGGAGGTCCCACGTCTTCATGCCCCAGTTTCCCCCAGAGGTGGCATCTCATATAACACTAGTACGTCACCAAAACCAGGAAATTGATGTTGGCACGTTGAACTATCTGCAGACCGTACTTGGATTTTACCTGTTTACATTTACAGTTGACCCTTGAACAGCAAGGGGGCTAGGGACACTGACCCTCCATGCAGTCAAAAATTGGCATATAATTCTTGACTCCCCCAAAGTTTTACTTATAGCCTGCCATTGACCAATAACATAAACAATCGATTAACATTTTTGTGTGGTGTATGTATTATATAGTGTTCATCAATAAAAGGAGCTAGAGAAAAGTACTATTAAGGAAATTATAAGGAAGAGGACCTCCTGGCTGGCTCAGTCAGCAGAGTGCACAACTCTTGATCCCAGGGTGGTGAATTCAAGCCACATGTTGGGTGTACAGCTTACTTTAAAAAAATTTTTTTGGGATCCCTGGGTGGCGCAGCGGTTTGGCGCCTGCCTTTGGCCCGGGGCGCAATCCTGGAGACCCGGGATCGAATCCCACATCGGGCTCCTGGTGCATGGAGCCTGCTTCTCCTTCTGCCTGTGTCTCTGCCCCTCTCTCTCTCTCTCTCTCTGTGACTATCATAAATAAATAAATAAATAAAAATTTATTATTTATTATTTATTTTAATTTTTATAAATTTTTATAAATAAAAAAAATTTTTTTAATTTTTTTAAAGGCTATTTTTTTATTAATTTTTATTTATTTATGATAGTCACAGAGAGAGAGAGAGAGAGAGAGGCAGAGACACAGGCAGAAGGAGAAGCAGGCTCCATGCACCAGGAGCCCGATGTGGGATTCGATCCCGGGTCTCCAGGATTGCGCCCCGGGCCAAAGGCAGGCGCCAAACCGCTGCGCCACCCAGGGATCCCTAAATTTTTATTTATTTATGATAGTCACAGAGAGAGAGAGAGAGGCAGAGACACAGGCAGAAGGAGAAGCAGGCTCCATGCACCAGGAGCCCGATGTGGGATTCGATCCCGGGTCTCCAGGATCGCGCCCTGGGCCAAAGATAGGCGCTAAACCGCTGCGCCACCCAGGGATCCCTACAGCTTACTTTTAAAAAATGAAAATAAAAGAACAAAATTTTGGAAAACATGAATCAGAAGGAAGCGAAAACACATTTATGGTACAGTAGTGTATTTTTTGGAAAAAATCCACTTACAAGTGGACCAGCGCATTTCAAACCCATGTTCAAGGGTTGACTACCCTTGTTTCAAAAAGTCTTTGTGTATAACTCAGTGGCACTTCATCACAAGCCTCTGTTCTTATAACCAGCATCACATTGAAAACACAAAACTCAGGCAGCCGGGCTCAGCGCTTTGGCGCCGCCTTCAGCCCGGGATGTGATCCTGGAGGCCCAGAATCGAGTCCCACGTCGGGCCCCTGCGTGGAGCCTGCTTCTCCCTCTGCCTGTGTCTCTGCCTCTCTCTGTGTCTCTCATGAATAAATCTATAAAATCTTTTTTAAAAAAAAAGAAAGAAAAGACAAAACTCCTAGGCGGCCTGGGTGGCTCAATGGGTCAAGCGTCCAACTCTTGGCTTCAGCTCAGGTCATGATCTCAGGATCATCATGAGATCAAGCCCCTGTCCACCTCTGTGCTGAGCATGGAGCCCGCTTAGGACTCTCCCTCTCTGGCAGCCCAGGTGGCTCGGCGGTTTAGCGCCACCTTCAGCCCAGGGCATGATCCTGGAGATCCCGGATGGAGTCCCACGTCAGGCTCCCTGCATCCTGCATGGAGCCTGCTTCTCCCTCTGCCTCTCTCTCCCTGTGTCTCTCATGAACAAAAAAAAAAAAAGGACTCTCCCTCTCCCTCAGCCCTCCCCACCACCACTCTTGCACGGTTTCTCTCTCTCTCTCTCAAAAAAAAAAAAAAAAGATATGAAACTCCTATCACCACAAGGAGTTACCCTTTATCCTGATACCTCCCTGCCTTCTCGAACCTGCAGTTACCACCCTCTGTTCTCCCGACGTGTCATTTCTAGAACGTTACACAAGTGAAACCATACAGTAGGCCAGTTCTCAAGATTGGCCCTTTCTTTTTTTTTCCTCTCAGAATAATGCCCCTGAGGTCTGCTCAGGTTGTTGCCTATTGGTATGAGTAGTTCCCATATGGACGGTTGATTCCTTTGTGTTGCTGAGCACTGTTCCATCGCATGGATGGGCCAGTTTGTCATGAGTTCAGTTTTGTGAATGCTCACAGATTGAGAAAGGGTGGTGGGTAGGAAAAAAAAACACTCAGCGCCCCAGCACTACGCAGTGAAGTTGTGTCTGCGTCCTGGTCCCTGATCACAGACACCTCGTGGTGACATCTGATGAGATTGGATCATGGTCGCTGTCCTGACCATTAGTGACCCTGTCAGCCACCTTCAAGGCAAGCTGTAGTTCCCTGCAGCCTTCACTAGCCCTCAAAATTCTTTCTACTCATTAAAAGTTAATGGAGAACCTCTGGGCCCAGCTTTCTGATCCCCTGCCACCCCAAATCTCCATATGGAACTTCCCTGCTGGTCTCCTGTCCCCTGGGCTCAGCTGAAGGGCTCCACTGACGCTCTCTCTGTCCCAGCTATGTTGACTCAGGCCCGAACCAAGTGGGGTCACCTCAGAGGCAATGCAGTTCCCAAGCAAGGGCCCGAGATCAGGAGACCTCGCTTTGGTTTCTGGCTCAGCTGCCTGGCTCTTCCAGAGGGACCCTCCTCGGATCAGACCTAGGAGCACCCTAACTTGCCATCTTTGTTTGCCCTGACCCTGTGGCCAGGGAGCTGATTAATCTGGCGAGGGAATGTGCCATGAGCACAGAATGGGACAGCTCCAGCTGGGAAGGACTGGGGAATTCAGTGCCACCCAGGTGGAGCATTTGTCCTGTGAGCCAACAGTGGATGAGGGTGGGGTATCTGGGGAGCACTGGATCCGGGCAGGTGGGGCAGGCCTGGGGGGCTACGCGTGTCAAGGGACAGAGAAAGACTGTTCAAAGGTGAAGCTGACACCAGCTGTGGTGAGAGGCTGGGAGATTTGTCTTCCAGGCACAGAGCAGTTAAGCACCAGGGGTGTGTTAGAAACTGGGGGTGCCCAGCTGGGCTGCAGAGGCGAAGGTGAGGTTGGGCAGCAGGGGCACAGGCCTGGGGAAGAGCAGAGCAGGGGGACCAGGGTGGGGTCCCCCAACTCTCTGTCACTCTGTTGCTTCTTAGCTTCTCAAGCTGGGGAATGGCCTCCTGGAAAGTGGGCGCCACTACCTGGCCGCTGGCCGCACCTTCATCGCTGGCATTTGTGACCTGGCCCGCCTGGGTCCACCAGAGCCCATGATGGCGGTAGGTGGAAGCCCAAGCCACACTGGGCTGGAGTCCGGAACATGGACATCCTCTGCGAGGGGAGGGTGAACCTGGGCTGGGGCCACGGCCAGAGGCCACCTGGCGGGCTGGGTGTAGATGGTAGGTGCTGCTGCCCCATGTCTGCTACCCTCTCTCTGCCACTTCGTGCCCAGGAGTGTCTGGACAAGTTCACCACGAGCCTCAGCCACAAGCTGGACAGCCATGCGGTAAGGGAGCAGAGCAGGTGGGACCGGTGTCCGGCCTCTGTGGCCTGGGTCTCGCCTGCCAATTTCTGCTTTTCCTCAGGAGCTTTTAGATGCCACCCAGCACACGCTGCAGCAGCAGATCCAAACCCTGGCCAAAGAGTGAGTCGGGAGGGGAACCAGGCCTCCATCCTTCTTCCTGTCCCCACAGGGGCCTCCCTGGGACTCTCTGCTGGGAGTAGGGGGAGCTATTGGGTTGTTTTTCCGCTCCTCCACAGAGGTCTTCGGGGCTTCCGAGAGGCTCGCAGGGATTTCTGGAAGGGGGCTGAGAGCCTGGAGGCTGCTCTTATCCATAACGCCGAGGTCCCCAGGCGCCGGGCCCAGGAGGCAGAAGAGGCGGGCGCTGCCTTGAAGACTGCGCGGGCTGGATACCAGGGACGAGCCCTGGATTATGCCCTGCAGGTGCCCACCCCAACCCATCCCGCCTCGGGATCCCAGGGCCTCTGGCCCCTCGGAGGCTGGAGAGGGCCCCCTGTGCAGTGGGAGGGGGCGCTGTGGTTGAAAGACTGACCTGAGGGCTTTTGGGGGCCCTCAGATCAACGTGATTGAGGACAAGAGGAAGTTTGACATCATGGAGTTTGTGAGTTACGGTGGTGGTGGTGGTGGTGGTGATGGCAGGGTGGAGGAGAGCCTGCTGATGGGGTGGTAGTAGGGAAGAAGGAGAGACAGAGAGTGCCTTGTCAGCTCCACCCCTTGCCCACCTTGTCACCCAGGTGCTGCGGCTGGTGGAGGCCCAAGCTATCCATTTCCAGCAGGGCCACGAGGAGCTGGGCAAGCTGGCCCAGTATCGCAGGGAGCTGGGCGCCCAGGTGGGGCCCCGGGGAGCAGGCCAGTGGGGGCGGAGGGGCCTCTAAGATACCTGTCCTGGCCTAGTGGGGGGCGGCGGGGGGAACATCTGAAATGCCCATGGTGTGCCCAGTTGCACCAGCTGGTCCTGAATTCAGCTCGTGAGAGGAGAGACATGGAGCAGAGACACGTGCTGTTGAAGCAGAAGGTGAGGTCCTTGGGGTGCAGCAGGGCCTGGTGCCTCGGCCTCTGCCCGCTTCAGCTGCCCTTTGACCCTCCTGTGCCCCCCAGGAGCTGGGTGGGGAGGAGCCAGAGCCAAGCCTAAAGGAAGGGCCTGGTGGCCTGGTGATGGAAGGACACCTCTTCAAACGGGCCAGCAACGCATTTAAGACCTGGAGCAGGTGAGGGGAAGGCGCCCCCATCACCCCCACCCACCCAAATCACCTAAACATTTGTTGAGATAGGGTGCCGAGCACAGAGAAAAAAAGACAAGACCCACCAGCTTCGCAGACTTTGTATCCCACCGCAGAGACCCACAGTGAATTCTGTTATGTTGGGAGAGAAGAGCAGCACAGGAGAAAAAATACTAAAGCAGAGGGTGTGAAGAGCTGAGGACGGGTCATGGTTTTAGGTGGGGTGGTCAGGGCAGGCTTCGTGAGAAGGTGGTTTCGGGGTGAAGACTTGAAGGATATCTCGGGGAGAGAACATTCTAGGCAGAAGGAGGAGCCAGTGACAGAGCTCTGAGGGTGGGGGGACAGAGGGAGGGAGGAAGATGTGGGGCAAGGAGAAGTTGGAGCTAGTGGGGGTGTGCTCAGCGACATGGGGCCTTGTCAGCTTCTGTAGGGACTTAGGAGCCCCTGCAGGTATGGGGCGGGCTGGTCATTTGCTGTGACTCTACTTCCTGTCCCAGGGCCACTGCCAGCCCGTCGGGGACGTTGGCCCAAGTCAGAAAATTGAGCCTTTCCCTAGGATGCTTCTGTCAAAATTGTAGCAAGAGACACAGGGCGCCTTGGCTGGTCCACTCTGTGGAGCCTGTGACTCTTGATCTCAGGGTTCTGGGTTCGAGCCCCACGTTGGGTGTAGAGATCACATAAAAATAAAATCTTTTTTTTTTTTTTAAGATGTTTAAATTTACTCATGAGAAACACAGAGAGGCAGAGACACAGGCAGAGGGAGAAGCAGGCTCCATGCGGGGAGTCGGATACAGAACTCGATCCCAGGATTAGGACCTGAGCCAAAGGCAAATGCTCAACCGCTGAACCACCCACGTGTCCCAAAATAAAATCTTTATAAAAAACAATTGTAGGAGCGCCTGGCTGGTTCAATGAGTAGAGAGCACATGACTCTTGGTCTGGGAGTTGTGAGTTCGAGCTCCACAAGGGTATAGCAATTACTTTAAAAAACAAAAAACAAACCTTGGGGTTCCTGGGTGGCTCAGCGCGTGAGCGTCTGCCTTTGGCTCAGGGCGTGACCCCAGGGTCCTAGGATCAAGACCCACGTTGGGCTCCAGGCAGGGAGCCTGCTTCTCCCTCTGCCTGTGTCTCTGCCTCTCTCTCTGTGTCTCTCATGAATAAATAAAATCTTTTTTTTTAATCTTTAAAAAATTATAGTAGAGTATTTTTATTGGAAAAAGCATTTTACTTCTGGAAATTTGTCTTCACGAATGCATCAAATCTGGGTTGTCTGAGGTGTGAGCAGTGCCGCTTTGGGTGTCCTGGCCTACAAGGCCGTGCGCCCTCCTGACGGGATGTGGTGGTCAGCACGGCTCTCTAGGCAAGATCTTCATGGAGCAAAGGGCACACAGCCTCTCAACAGTCCCTGTCCCAAGTGCATCCCAGTGCCACTCATGTCCACAACTCTGTTCCCACCTCCTCCAGACGCTGGTTCACTATTCAGAGCAACCAACTGGTTTATCAGAAGAAGTACAAGGTAGGTGGGCTGGGCACTGGGTGCCGGGGCCTGGTGACACCCTGCCCCTGCCGCAGCTGTGTGGATGGCTGCCCCTTGTCACCTTCCTTCCCCTTCCAGGACCCCGTGACCGTGGTGGTGGATGACCTTCGCCTCTGCACTGTGAAGCTCTGCCCCGACTCAGAAAGGCGGTTTTGCTTTGAGGTTGTGTCCCCCAGCAAGTGAGTGCAGAAGTCAGGGGTGATTGATGCTCCTGATGCTCCACTGTGTCTAAATCTTTTTTTTTTTTTTAAGATTTTATTTGTTCCAAAAAAAAAAAAAAAAAGATTTTATTTGTTTATTCATGAGAGACACACAGAGAGAGGCAGAGACACAGGCAGAGGGAGAAGCAGGCTTCCTGCGGGGAGCCCAATGTGGGACTTGATCCCAGGATCCCGGGGTCACGACCTGAGCTGAAGGCAGATGCTCAACCTCTGAGCCACCCAGGTGCTCCTGTGTCTAAATCTTTGCCAACAGGGAGGCAGGGCTGATCATAGAGCGTTAACCTTCTGGTGGCTAGATTGGGGGACAGACCGGGAGGTGTCCTGGCGAGAAAGGATAAGGCAATGGGGGATATTTAGAAAGATCTGACCCATTGGTGCCAAATCTCTATTCAACTGGTGTTTCATATGTCAGTACAACGGGTACCGGTTGAATAGCAGCTGGAGGTAAGCCAGCCTATCCTGAGCCTCCCTGGGCCTCACACCACCTGCGCCCCTCTGCTCTCCCCTCCTGCCCAGGTCCTGCCTCCTGCAGGCTGACTCGGAGCGTCTTCTGCAGCTGTGGATCAGTGCTGTGCAGAGTAGCATCGCCACGGCCTTCAGCCAGGCTCACCTCGAGGACAGCCCCCGGGGGCCAGGCCAGGTGCCTTAATCGGAGGGTACAGGGCCGGGCTGCCCAGGGAGATGAGGCACCCTTCCCCAAGCCCCATAGCCATCCTTTCCACCTCTGTCTCCCCTAGGGCTCAGGATACCCGGCCATGAGCTCCTCCGCTACCCTGGGCTGTGGCGGGATGAGCAGGGGCAGGGACCCAGGCGGAGCTGGGCACGTGGCAGCCCAGGTGCAGAGCGTAGACGGCAATGCCCAGTGCTGTGACTGCCGAGAGCCAGCCCCAGAGTGGGCCAGCATCAACCTGGGTGTCACTCTGTGCATCCAATGCTCAGGCATCCACAGGTCACTCCCCACTACCCCAGCGGGGCCCTACTCCTTCCGGCTGGGGTCTGGGGAGGGGGCAGGATAGAGTTCCTCCCGCGGGCTCCCCCCTCCTCCTTGCCCTGCTGTCACTGGGCACAGCGTCCTGGTCTGGCCAGAGGGATTTTTTTTTTTTTTTAAGATTTATTTATTTATTCAGAGAGAGAGAGAGGCAGAGACACAGGCAGAGGAAGAAGCAGGCTCCATGCAGGAAGCCCGATGTGGGACTCGATCCCAGGTCTCCAGGATCACACCTCAGGCTGCAGGATCACACCTCAGGCTGCAAATCCCCCAGAGGGATTTATAGGCTTGACTGGAGGCATGAGGTTGGGGCTCTTAAGGGTAAAGGAACCAATGAGCAGAGAGAGGAAAGGTCACCAGGCCTCAGCAAGTCTGTGAGGCATTCCATCTGAATCGGTCTGGCTGAAGGAGGGGAATGGCAGGGCAAGAGAAGGGAGGTGGCTGAAGAGGATGAGGCCCTGACACTGAAATGTAGGAGAAGGGGGAAGAGGGAAGGATGAACAGAGCCAGGCCACGCAGCCCGCTGCCCTGCCGCCTCCTGGTCAGTGCCTCTGCGTGCCTGCTGTGCTCATCTGGCTGCTGCTGCCCCGAAGAGGGCCTGACTCCCACTCTGACCCCCCAGGAGCCTCGGGGTTCACTTCTCCAAAGTCAGGTCTCTGACACTTGACTCATGGGAGCCAGAACTGGTGAAGGTGACTTGGGGTGTCGTGATGAGAAGCGGGTGGGGTGGGGTGAGTCCAGGATGGCAGCGCCCGGAGAGCTCAGACACTCACCTCCCTCCCACCTGTCTGTCTGTGTCTGTGTCTCTGTCTGGGCCACCCAAAGCTTATGTGCGAGCTGGGGAATGTTGTCATCAACCAGATCTATGAGGCCCGCGTGGAGGCCATGGCAGTGAAAAAACCAGGGCCCACCTGCTCCCGGTGAGATTGGGATGGAAGTGCTGGGGCTGCCTACTGGCGGGGAAGAAAGAGGGTCTGGGTCCAGAGGAGGGAAGACTATCCACCTTCTTCCCTGCCATACTCTGCCAGGCAGGAGAAGGAGGCCTGGATTCATGCCAAATATGTGGAGAAGAAGTTCCTGACCAAACTTCCTGAGATACGAGGGCGAAGAGGTGGCCGGGGGCCCTCCAGGGGACAGCCTCCTGTGCTCCCCAAGCCTTCCATCAGGTCCCAGCCGGGAAGCTGCAGAGCCAGGCCAGGTATACCATTGCTCGGACATTCGGTGAGCCGGGCTGCGTGCCCAGCACTATGTCACACCCGGTGAGGAGGCACAGAGCATGGGGCCCCAGCCCTCCCCTTACCAATGTTGGGGGCGGACCACACTAACACTGATTTTACAAGGCAAGAGTTTCAGGGGCTAAGTGAAGACTGGGGAGGAGCATGGGGCTGGGGATAGGCAGGGAGGGTCTCAACCACAAGAAAAGTCAGGAGGGAGAATGAAAAGGCCTGTGGAGGCGGGAGCTTGGCTGGAGCAGAGGGAACCAGAGCCACTGGGGCTGTTGGCTCCCTTGTGACGGTCCAGCCAGTCCAGGTAAGTGAACAGGAGGAGCTGAATGATGCTGTCCGTGCCCCCTGCCCTGCAGGCCCTGCACGCACACACACCCCCACCTCCCACTGCTGTCCCCGGAGTCCCGAACACACACGGAGCCTCCCCAAACTGAGGAATGACCTGTCCCATCAGAGCATTTGGGGCCTGTGCCTAGGGCTTCTTACCAGACCCACGGCCAATTTCCTTCAGCAGAGCCCCCCTCCGATGACCTGGGCAGCCTCCACCCGGGGGCCCTGCTGTTTCGAGCTGCCGGGCACCCTCCATCCCTCCCCACCATGGCCGATGCCCTCGCCCACGGAGCTGATGTCAACTGGGTCAATGCAGCTCGGGAAAATGCCACGCCACTGATCCAGGCCACGGCTGCTGTGAGTCTTGCCCACTACCTACTGCGACTAGGGACCTGCTCTTACCCCTACCCCCCTTAGGGAATGATGACCAATAGAGACGGGTTGCTAAGGGGTTATGTGATTTGGAGGCAGGCAACCTGGGTTTGAATCCACGTTCACACCACTCACTGTTGTGAACCTCTGTGCCTCAAGTGTGCTCGTCTGTAGAACAGATAACATACCGCATGACGCTGTACTGTGGACTTAACCTATGCATACCGGGAAGGGGCTGGAGCAGAGCCTGACACAGTTGCACCCCAGCCCCAAACCTCTTTAGTCTGCTCCTAAAGATGCCACTTTCTCTCCCGTTTTCAACCTCTCCATGCAGAATTCTCTTCTGGCCTGTGAGTTTCTCCTCCAGAACGGGGCGAATGTGAACCAGGCAGACAATCACGGCCGGGGGCCGCTGCACCACGCAACCATTCTGGGCCACACCGGGTAGGGGCGGGCGGGGCGGATGGCTGCGGGAAAGAAGGGCCCGGATATGGTGAGTGGCCGGCTGAACCTGTCTGTCCTTTCCAGGCTAGCCTGCCTGTTCCTGAAACGAGGAGCCGACCTGGGAGCTCGGGACTCCGAAGACAAAGACCCCTTGACGATCGCCATGGAAACGGCCAACGCTGACATCGTCACCCTGTGCGGCTGTTTGGGGGCGGGGCCAGCTCTTGCCCTACCCACCTGGGGGCGGGGCTTGGGAGCTGCTGGCCGGCTGCCGGACCCGGCAAGAGGAAGGGTGCTCCGAGTGTAGACCCGGGACGGGGAGTAGGAAGGGGGGCGGGTAGGGAGCACGGATGGTGAGTTCGTCCCCAGTGGCAGACTAAAGGGTTGGTAAACGCCTTTAAGCACTGGACCCCAGGGGGACAGATGAATTAACGACCCCAGCTCAGAGGACGGGGAGTGGGAGTGGGGCCCTGAACAGAAAGTCATTCGTGCCTGAATCCTTCTTCTTCAGGCTACGCCTGGCAAAGATGAGAGAGGTCGAGGCGGCCCAGGGCCAGGCAGGTAAAGTACCTCCCGCCCCGCCACGCGCTTTCCTTGCTGAGCTTCTGGCCCCCGCAGACCTGCCTCGCGGACCCGGCTGCATAGACTAATTTCATTACTTATTGCACAAATGTGTATTGAGTGCGTGTGAGAGCGCACGTCTTCGAACCCCGAGAGGGCCGGGCCGGGGCGCTGTGCCCACGGTGAGCGCGCTCCAACCCGGCCCGGCCAGCGCCTCGCCAGCCCAGCCCTTGCTCCCTCCCTCCCCTCAGGAGACGAGACGTATCTGGACATCTTCCGCGACTTCTCCCTCATGGCGTCGGACGACCCAGAGAAGCTGAGCCGGCGCAGTCACGACCTGCACACGCTCTGATCCCGCATCCCGGCCCCCTCTGCCCCACCCCGCCGGTCCCTGGGCCATTAAAGCCTCTGTGCTCTGCGCTTCCCGTTGTCATTCCTCTGCGGGGCGCCATCCTCCGGCCGGGCCGGGGCTGCGGGAGCGGTGGGGGTTTGCGAGCTCGAGTCACGCGAGGGGCCACTCCGGGACAGCGAGGCGGAGGCCGCAGCCCTAGCACCCGGCGGCCCTGGGCGGAGCTGTCGGGCTCGGGCGACATGGCCAGACGCGGCGGGCCTGGCAGAGGAGAGGCCGCCCGCGTGGGCTGGGGGGCCGGCCTCCCATAGGGGGCCGCTGGCGTCGGGCCGGGACGGAGAGGCTGGCTTGGGCCACCCCGGCCCCGAGGCATCCCCGGAATGCGGCGGCTCAGCACCCGCCCCCTCGGGAGTTCCCGACGCGAGCGCCCGGGTGAGCACCGCCCCCAGCCCGGGACGGCGGGGCCTCGGGCCCCGCGCGGAGCTGCAGACGTGAGGTCGGGCACTCCTGAGCGCCTGCGGGGCGGTCGCGGCCACATCCGGAGCGACGCGCCTGAGTCACCCTCCAGACCCCACCCCCGGCCGCGTTCCTGGTCCGGCCCGTTCGCCCCGTCTCTCGGGTTCCAGACTCTCGGCTCCCACCTCCGCCCCTGCCGCGCGAGCCCCGCGGGGGTGGGGGGCGGGGCGCCAAGGGGGCGGGGCGGTCCCTTAAAGGGCCCCCGGCCGCTGCCCTGAGGCCACTTCCTGGGGGCGGAGAGGACTGCGGCGGCGGCGGCGGCGGCGGCGGCGACACCCGGGCCCCGAGACTCCCGGCAGCTTCCATCCGAGTCCTCCGGGGCTCCCGGTTCGCGTCGAGCGTGCATCCCCCGCGCCCCGGCGGGTAGGGGCCCCCGCCGCCCGCTCGCGTCCGCCCCGCCTCCGTCGCCCGAGACCCGCGCCCGGGCCAGACCCGGCCTGCGACTGGCCCCCGGGGCCCTGCGTGGACTCGCCCGCGGCGACAGCGATCTGCCGAGAACTCGGAAGCTGGGTCCTTCCGAGCGCCGGCCTGTGCTCGCCACCGTCGCCTGCTGGTGGGACTCCGGAAACCCTCTGTGTGAAGACCACAGAGAGGAGCCGCTGACCCTCCGCCCGGAATCGAGAGCGCCAGGACCGAAATCTCCCCGCCTCTCTGGCTTCTGCGCTTTTCAGCTGTTCTCTCGAGCTTTCGGCCGCGTCTGTCCCTGGAAACCACCCCCCGCTACCGACGTAGCCTGGGCGAGCCCCGCATCTCACCGCCGTGCGCTCCCACCTGTGAATCCGGAGACAGTCTCAACTTTATGACCCAATTCTGCCCACACCCAGGCAGTTCTGCCTTTTCTTCTCTTGCGGTATCTCCCGTAGTCCCCAAAATTTCGCCGCCTCCTGTGCCCTCTTCGGCCCCCTCTTTTGGGGGCCCCGTGACCCTGAATGTTGGGGGCACACTATACTCCACCACTTTGGAGACCCTGACTCGCTTCCCGGACTCCATGCTGGGGGCCATGTTCAGGGCCGGCACCCCCATACCCCCCAACCTCAGCCCCCAGGGAGGTGGCCACTACTTCATCGACAGAGATGGCAAGGCCTTCCGGCACATCCTCAATTTCCTGCGGCTGGGCCGCCTCGACCTGCCCCGTGGGTATGGGGAGACGGCACTTCTCAGGGCAGAGGCCGACTTCTACCAGATCCAGCCCCTCCTGGATGCCCTGCGGGACCTGGAGGCCTCTCGGGGGACCCCGGTACCCACTGCTGCCCTGCTCCACGCAGACGTGGATGCCAGCCCCCGCCTGGTGCACTTCTCTGCTCGCCGGGGCCCACACCACTATGAGCTGAGCTCTGTGCAGGTGGATACCTTCCGAGCCAACATCTTCTGCACCGACCCCGAGTGCCTGGGTGCCATGCGGGCCCGCTTTGGTGTGGCCAGTGAGGATAGGGCTGAGGGCGGCCCACACTTCCGTCTGGAGTGGGCCCCCTGTCCCGCAGAACTCCCGGAGGTGGAGTATAGGAGACTGGGGCTGCAGCCGCTGTGGACTGGGGGGCCGGGAGAGCTGCGGGAGGTGGTGGGCACACCAGGTTTCCTAGAGGAGGTGCTGCGGGTCGCTCTGGAGCACAGCTTCCGTCTAGACTCCGTCTTCCCTGACCCCGAAGACCTGCTCAACTCGCGATCTCTGCGCTTCGTGCGGCACTGAGTGTGTGGCGCTCCCATCTGAGTGGGGTGCGGAGAAAGAACGGACAGCAAAAGGGACGAAGGGCGCCCTGAAGCTTCTTCTTAGCTCTGCCTCTGGAGCTGTGAGAGTCAGGGCTCCCACTGCACCTGACTGGAGCCCAGGTGTGGGCAGGAATTCCCAAATCTCAGCCCGCTGAGGGCTCACAAAGCCATGCAGAGGGTCTGGACTGGTGCTAATCCTGGGAGGGGTGGGGAAGGTTCCCAGGCTTGTTCTTGCCTGAGGCTGGCGGCCTCCAGTGTCTCCTTGTTTGAGCTCAGTATTCAAGGTTCTAGAGAAGTAGCGACCCCTCCATGCTCAGGCTAGGCCTAGCAGGACCCTGGAGGAACACTGAAGTGTGGGTGAAGGACTCTGGATTGCTGTGACGTGGTCTCCTGGACCGTGGCTTCTCCTGCAGCTGGATGGCCTGGCCTGACCAGAGTGGCCGGAACATTCTTGACTATGGGAAAGGGGATCCTTTGCTGGGTCTCACGGTCTCACGTTACATACTTAGGGAGACGGAAAGGCTACACTCTACCCTAGGTTGGAATGAGGGAGTTAGGAGAATCCCCATTTACTATAGGGCTGGAGCCCCGTAGTCCATAGTAAAGGACCCCATATTGATGGTGGAGGAGGCATCTTCGCAGGTTTTGGCCTTACTTTGCTCACGTACGTGTGTGTGTCAGCCTGTGTGTCTGACTGACATGCAGGTCTCCGCCTTCTTGACTCCCGTCTATTGCTGGAGGCAGCATCTGTGTGCTGGGCTTTCTGTGGTCTCTGCGTGTCCAGGCCTGTTTGTGGTTGCCTGGTGTTTGGCACTGGGTATGTCTGTGGTATGGGTGTGAGTAGATGGAGAATTAGTAGTGTAATCAAGTAGGGGGTGTGTGTGCACGCATGTGTGTTCACATCACCACGTAGGCAGGAGGAGCCTGTTGATGTTTGAGTCACTAGGATCTTCCTGGTGAAAGGTAAGAGGAGTCTGTGGGCCCAGCTGGGCCTTGGAGGCCGCTATAGAACTCTTGGTTGCCAAGGCAACCATGGGCATGGTTGCTAGGAGATAGCTGGGCAGGCCCCAGGCTGCCTGGGGCAGAGGGGAGACCAACAGAAGAGGTGGAGAGAGCAGGGGAGGATATGGGAAGGGATGGGATTTCTGGGTCCCCGAGGGGTGGGGTACTCATGCACAACTTCTACTGGGGGAGTCACTCATTATTTATCGCTGGTCACGATTTACAAGAAGAAAAATAAAATGGGGGTGATCCCTGGGTGGCTCAGCAGTTTGGCGTCTGCCTTTGGCCCAGGGCACGATCTTGGAGTCCCAGGATCGAGTTCCGCTTTGGGCTCCGGGCATGGAGCCTGCTTCTCCCTCCTCCTGTATCTCTGCCTCTTTCTCTCTCTCTGTGTCTATCATAAATAAAACTAAATAAATAAATCTTAAAAAAAAATAAAATAAAATGGCTTTTTGGAACCTCAAACTTGTCAAGGCTGCTGCGGGCCAGGTTGGGGGGTGCTGTCCTCTTTGCCACACAAGCCCTGCTTTCTCTGCCTGGTCATCTTCGGGTCCTCAGCTCCTTGGGCCCCACCTTAGCCCCAGCCAGAGACAGAATGGTGGCACTGTGCCAGAATGTTCTAGAATCCCCAACTGTTCTGGAACACTCTAGACTCCCCGGGCAGGGCTGGAGCCAAGATTGTAGCATTCAGAGGCCTTCCCAGCCTCAGTGGGCTCCCCCACCACTCCCCAGCAGGCCTCATGTGGGTGCTGGCATTAGGTGGGGTGTTCCTGGCGACCACCCAGGCCTGTATCCTCTGCCAGCTCTCAGCTCGAGACCTGTCGGGCCGCCTGGCCCACGTGTGCAGCCAAGTGGAGGCTAAGTGGAAGGACTGTGGGGCCTCCTGGAACTTTCCGGCCTTTGCCTTAGGTGAGCTCAGACATCCAGGGACAGTCCCCGAGGGGGACACCCCCGGTCCGCAGCCCTCTCTGGATGCACTGGCCTCTCCCCTCGGGGGACCTGCCTTGGCCCCGGGGAAGCTGGGAAAGACTTACACATCCTTGCTGTCTCCACAGATGAGGTGTCCATGAACAGAGTCATAGAGAAGACTCACCGAGTCCTGAGGGTTATGGGTGAGGTCAAGGGGCAAGGCAGCCCCTGCGGGGCTCGGAGGGGCAGTAGGAGGGGGCTAGGGATCAGAGGGGCGGATACAGGAAGGTGGGACCCTGGAGGCACGAGGTGAGGGGTAGAGATGCACCCCTCCACGGAGGAGGCGCCCCCAATATCGCTCCCGTGTCTCCCCAGAGATCAAAGGGTCTTTCTCCTCCCTCCCCTTGTACCAGCTTTGGCTGCAAAAGATCAAGCTCCCCCAGTACACCCGGGAAGGTACGCTGTGGCAGGGATGGGGTGCTGGGGCTCTGGGGCAGGGGGTGGGTGGTGGTGGCTGAGCGTCTCCTGTCCCCGCACCCCTTCTTGTCTTTGGTTGCAGCTCTCTGCGCGCCTGCCTGCCGTGAGTAGGAGAGGATGGGGTGGTGAGGCCGGGGGCACCGGGGGTACCCCAGGGGAGCCTGGCAGCCCCCAGAGGGAAGCCCCAGCTCGGCTCCTGTCATCTCCTGCAGGGGGCAGAACCACCCTCTACAACTGCTCCACCTGCCAGAGCACCCAGGTGCTCTGCTGGCCCAAAAAGCGCTGCTTCCCAGGTTGGACCCCTGAAGCCCTGGCCCTGGCCTCCCCTGGCTATGATCTCTGAGCAATTAGGCGCCCCCCCCCCCATGACTGGTGAGGTCCCCAGGATCACTCACTGCTTCCTGGGCTCCCTGCAGGAAGTCACGATCTTCGGGAAGCCAGGATCCTGCTCCTCTCTGTCTTGATAGCTGCCCTGCTGCTGGGCATCCTGAGCCTCGTGGTGGAGTGAGTCCCCAGAGCGGGGAGGCTAAGGGCGGAAGCAGCCTCACCACTTCTGAGCGCCCCCCACCTTCCCCACAGTACCTTCCACCACCACCCCTCCTGCCTCCTCCCACCATCCTCCCTGCTCTGCCCAGGCCTCCCATCTCTGTCTCCCCTCAGGTCCAATTACTTCAAACCAAAAGAGGACCTGTGAAGACACTGCCAGCCTCCCAGCCTCCACTCCTAAAGGGCAGGAGCCCACCACCTCCACTCCCCTTGGAGGGAATCAGCCAGCCCTTTAGCTCCCATCCCGAAGGCTCAGCCTTCCACACCCTGAAGCCCAATGTCCCCAAGGTCCCGGGGTCAGATGGCCTCTGGGGACCCAGGCACCCACAGGGGGAACATTCCCCTGCCCCGCCGCCCCAGCCCTCTACGAATCAGATGGGAGCAGTCACTGATTCCAGGAAAATATCTACAGAAGGAAAGAATCCCCTCCAGGCACCACCCCTCCCACACCCCCTCCTGCCTATTCTCGGAAGCGGGGGCTGGCTGCCCCAGAAGCTACTCTTGGGGCTCTTATGACTGATTGGGAATCCGGGAATAAGTGCCTGGAAGCCGCCCTCCCTCTAGAGTTGAGACCACATCAGTCAGCCTGCTAGCAGGCTATCCCTCCATTTAACATTGTGAAGCCTTGGCCTCCCACGGAGGCCTCCCTCCTGCCAAGATGGAGTAAACCTGCTGTCAAATGGCCTCCACCCTGCCTAGCCTCTGTCTGCGACTGGGGAGGGCAGAGGGGGAAGGGGAGACTCGCTGTGGCACAGTGGTTCTCAACCCCAAGAGACATGTGGCCACATCTACAGACATTCTTGATGGCTTTGGTTGGGGGATGGGCTGCTGGCATTTAGCGGGTGGAGGCCCGGGGTGTGGGCCTCTACAGCCTCCCTGGCCTCCGCGACGCTCAGGGGAGTCCTCCACAATAGAGAGTTCTCCTGTCTAGGACCTCAGTTGTGTGTGGTTGAGAAACCCCAGCATTCCGTCCCCTGGCGCTCAGGAGTTTTGGGTTGGGTGTGTGGAACATGAAGCATAAAAGGAGTTAGCCGGTCACCAACCACAAGCCTCAGGCCAAGGGCCTAGGTTGGAAGGGATCTTGCCTGCATCAAGCCCAGTGGTTTTCAAGGGTAATTTTTTTTTAAATTGTATTTATTTCAGAGAGAGCACACATGAGTCGGGGGGTGGGGGTGCAGAGGGCGAGGGAGAAGCAGACTCCCCACTAAGCAGGGAGCCCCATGCAGAATTCAATCCCAGGATCCCAGGATCATGACCTGAGCTGAAGGCAGATGCTTCACTGACTGAGCCGCCCACTTGCCCCTAGCCCAGGGGTTTTCCAGGGCAAAAGTTCTCATCTGGCTGCACGTGACAGTCCCCTGGGCAGCTTCAGAAACTATCCATCCCGGCAGTTGCCTGGCAGGCTGAAATGATTAAGTGTCTGACTTTGGCTCAAGTCATGGTCCCAGGGTCCTAGGATCAAGTCCCGCATGGGGATCCCTGCTCCGCGGGGAGTCTGTTCCTCCTTTTCCCTCTGCCCCTCCCCACCATTCATGCTCTCTTTCTCAAATAAATAAAATCTTAAAAAGAAAACAAAACAACTATCCATCTCTGGGCCTTATATCCAGAGCTTCTGAATTCAGTGGTGTCAAATGGGGCCTCAGTTAATCTAACTTACAGCCAGCCAGGGCTACAACCGCGGTTTGGGGTGCCGGGAAGGACCTGGGGATGGAGAGAGGGATACTTGCCCCTTCTAAGGAAGTGCCTTCCAGGGACACCCGGGTGGCTCAGTAGTTGAGCATCTGCCTTCGGCTCATGGCCTGACCCCGGGGTCCCAGGATTGAGTCCTACATCAGGCTCCCCACAGGGAGCCTGCTTCTCCCTCTGCCTGTGTCTCTGCCTCTCTGTGTCTCTCAGGAATAAATAAAATATTTTAAAAGGGAAAGTACCTTCCATTTTATTTTGCACATTCAAGTCCAATCCATTCATTTTACACCAAAGAGAGAGAGAGAGAGAGAGACCCAGAGATCATACATGAAGTTCATACAACTTATCCATTCATTTGACAGCTGCTTGGTGAGCACCCAGCAGGCACCAGGCAGCACTCCTGCCCAAGTTGGGATGACAAGCCACTTCTGCTGAGCCCCGGGGCCCCACGGCTGCCCTCTGGTCTGTGGTAGCTGCCTTGGACCCCCTGATGCTGTACCCTCTTTCCAGACTCAACACGTTGGAGTTGTCCTTATTTTCACACCCAACATGCAATGGGGTCAACCAGTTCAGCCCATTCTTGGAGGACCTCTATCCTACCTGGTCCCCTCCTCCCGTCCTATGGCCCCCAGGCCAGTCCATAACCCTCTTACTGTGGACTCATCTCCCAAGGGTGCCACCTGACTGCCCACTGCCCTCCCGCCCACTGAGCCCTCAATGGCCACACTGGTCTTGGTGGAACCCCATATCATTGATGACCACCTGTCTGGCATCATAGGATGGCTGAGAACTTGAGCTTTGTAGTTGGGTTGTCGGGTCTGGAATCCTGGCTCTACGTCTCACTGGCCCTTGGGCAAGTTAACTTCTCTGTTCCTTTTTCCTCTTATTTTAAATGCAAATCATACAGTTCATTGATTCTATGGCTTTTTTTTTTCCTGTTTACATTTTAATGGCTCTGAAGAATCCATCTTAAGTTGAAGATGTGTCCCAGCAGAATGTTACATATTATAATTGGTGATCTCTCTTTTTTTTTAAGATTTTATTTATTTATTTACTTATTTACTTATTTACTTATTTACTTATTTACTTATTTATTTATTTATTTATTTATTTATTTATTTATTTATTTAAGAGGGAGAGAGTAAGAGAGAAAGCACAAGCAGGAGGGGGAGCAGGGGGGGAAGGCCTGGGATCAGGCCTGAGCCAAAGGCAGATGCTCAACCACTTAGCCACCTGGTGTCCCGAGTCGATGATCTCTTAACTTCCATGAGGTGTAGCAGCACTGACCTCAGAGGATTACTGCAAGGTCCAAATAAGTTCATACACAAGGCTTGGGACAGTTCCCCATGTGCGCTGGGCCCCTCCCTAAGCATTAACCATCACTATCTTGCTTGAGACCCTTCCCCAGCTCTTCCCTGCCTACAGAATATAGACCTGGCCCTTTACCCTGACATTCAGGGCTCTCACCAGCCACTCCCCACGTCTTATTTGGTCCTCATGCCAGAGCTGATTGACACAGCTCTAAGTGGGATCTCCCCCTCAAAGCCCCATGAGCCTCTCAGAGTCAACATTTCCAAACCCACATCCCTCCCTGCCCCCACCTCCTCCTTGAGATCTCCCTCAGGGCTAAGGGCAGTGCCAAGAGTCTGATGGACGTTCCTCTGGAGCTTGGTTTCTCAGCTCTGCCCACCCCACAGCCACACTGAATCACTTGTAGTTGCCTAAACATTTTGTTTGCTCCTGGATCCTTGCCTTTGCCTGGGCTTGTTCCCTATACCCTAATGCCCTTCTTTGGCCCAGACGTCACCCCTTCCAAGAAGCCTTCTCTGAGCTCCTGAGGCAGAGTAGGGTGTCCCTTCCCTAGACATCTCTCATGTGGTACCTGTTACATCGGATGGTGGTGTGTCCTTAAAAATCATCTCTCTAGACCATGTGTTACCCTTGAAAGCTACTCCCTAAGGTTTCATCTTCATTCCCCCAGAGCCTGGAACATGGAGACACCAGGAGGTATCCCTGGCAACTCCAGCCCCTTCTCTGCAGTTCTGTGATATGCCCTCCTCATGTGAGCTCTTCATGAGCACGCAGTGTTGGAGGCTGGTGGCGTTTGTGTCTTTTCTGTGCCCATAAGGCCAATCCACCAGTGTGTGACCTGCCAGGGCAGTGCTGGTTTTACTGAGCCCTTCACCAAGTAGGAGAGGCTACTAGGGGTCTGGCAGTTTTAAACAAAGGCCCCTAAATTCTTTGAGATGTGTCCCATCAAGAGGTAGGGTCCATATGTTCTTCCTTCTATCACTGGCCAACCAACTGAATGTGGTAGAAGTAACACTGGGCTACTTCCCAGGCCAAGCCCTAAAGGAACTGGAGACTTCTACCCTCTGCTTCTTGGGATATTCACTCTGAAACAAACCCAGTTGCCATAGTGTGAGGAAGCCCAAGGTACATGGAGAGTCCATGTCCACGGTTTTGGTCAAAAGGCAGCATCTCCTGCCACCATGTGAGCGACAATACAGCCCCCAGCTGTCAAGTCACGTCCAGACTTTGACTTTTTCCAACTAAGGCCTCAGACCCAGTAGAGCAGAGAAAATCTATCCCTACTTTGTCCTGGTGTCCAGATTCTCAAGCTCCAGGGGCATGATGAAATGGTTGGTTTATGCCACTAGATATTACTGATCAGCAGTAGATAACTGAAAAAGCGGGATAGAAAAAGGAGCCTAGGGCTTGCCACTTAAGGGCCTGTACTCATGACATAACTGGCCGTGCCACTTCCTAGCTGTGTGTCCCTCACCATTCTCAGACTCAATCCTCCTACCTGTAACACAAATGTTAATGATAGCCAACATGTATGGCAGTGATGAGTCAGACATCTTTCCAAGCATCTCATGTACCATATCAGTTAGCTACAGCTGTGCATCAAATTATTCCAAGGCTTAATTGCCTACAAAACACATCTCATAGTTTCTGTAGATCAAAATTGAGGAGCAGTAATGGGGTGGTTCTGGCTCACAGTTTCCCACAGGGGCGCCACTCAGATGTCTCAGGGTTGCAAAAATCTAAGGTTGGACCAGGGCTGGAGGATCATCTTTCAAGATGGCTTACTCACATGGCTGGCAGGGTGGTGTTGGCTGTTAGCAAGAGGCTTCAGTCCCTTGGCATGTGGAGCCTCTTCATAGAACTCCTTGAGTGTCCTCATGGCTTGGTGGCTGGGCTTCCCCAGAGTGAGGAGTTTGAGGGGGGAAGGCAGGAGCCACATTGTCGTGTATGAGCTTGCTCGGAAGTCACCATCTTTTCTGCAATATCCCTCTGATTACCCAGATCAGTCCTCTTCACCAGGGCTGTTAATTCATAGGTGTTAATGCCAGGCTATCAAGCGAGGGACTCACTGGCCTCCGCTTTGGCTACCACACTCGTGGACATAGTTAGTTCTCCAATGACAGTGAAGGTAAATACTCCTAATAGAGGCATCTTGAAAAGGAGGAAACAGAGGCACAGAAATGGGAAATAACTTGCTCAGATTCACAGGATGCTAAGTGATGAACAGGGGTCCCAGCTCAGGCAGTTGGCCTCCCAAGGTGTGGTCTAAACTACCACACTGTAAAGGCTCTTGGCTCCTTTGTGAGCCTGAAGGAATAGAGTGGATTTAGGAGTGCTTCCGCTTCGGAAAGCAAACCAACAGATACATACAGGATGGTGGGCTGGTGACTCTAAAAACTAGCGAGGCAAATCCAAACTGGGAAAGGATGGGACCCCACGAGATGGGGGGTGGGCATAGGGTGATGGGACAGGAGGATTTCACCCAAAGGTCTATAAAGAGCCAACCATGTGGGGCCAAACAGGGAGAGGCGTAAGGATGGGTTCGCCAGAGAATGCTTATGGTGAGGTTCGGGCACTCCCATCCACATCACTCCCAGCAAAGGAGCTACTGATGTCAAAAAATCTCATTGGCTTCACCCAGCCCACATGATGCAGTCTCACCTATATGTTCATCAAAAGTTACTGAGCACTTATCACATGAGCTAGACACTAGACTAGACTGGGCAGAATGGACACAGCAATACCCAGGCAAGATAAAGTATTTTTCTGCCTGGAGCTTGGAATCTAGCAGGGGAGACAGATGAGTTACTGGCAATTTCTACAAGAGCAATGAGTGCAATAACGGGAAAGCACAGGGATCTTGGGGTTCAGGGGAATGGGCCTGACCAGGGAGGGAGAGGCTTCCTGCACTTAGCCAGGTTGGGATAAAGGTGGGAGGAATTCCAAGCAATGGGAACAGCCACAGGAAGGCCCAGAGGGAGAGAGGTACTTTCCCCTGTTGAGAGGTTGGCATAGGCAAGATGGCAGGGGAAAGCCCCATGATCTCAGGGACTGGAACAGGAAAGGAGGACCTAAGGGGGCACTAATCTGGCTCCCAATAGGAGAGGAGAGTTTTCTGCAGAGGGAAACCCTCCACCCAAACCCAAGGCAATAGATGGGGAAGATACCAGGGGGCCTCTCTGTTTACCCTTCTGGTTCCCTGTCCTGTGAGGAAAGACTTGGCTCTGTGGTATGAATGTGCTCATCCTTCTTGGATGCAGAGCCCTCAGGGCAAGGTAGAGGTTGGCGAACGGCAGACAGAGTAGGACTGGTGCCCGATCTCGGCCTCTAGGTTAGCAGGATGCCCTATCTTAGCTTAGAAGGGGTGCTCCCCAAGGGTGCTCAGGCCGTGCTTCCTCCCACCTTACTCCAGAAGTATGAAATGAATAGGGAGGAAGGGAGCGATAAAGAGGACTCTGATTCCCTGGATTTTTTCCAAGCTAAAGACGAAGGTGGGGCTGAGCCTCTGCGTCCGGTTTCCTGCTGGAAAATCTCTGTGTTTGGTTTCCTGCTGGAGCATAGAGGATCTCGGCCCAGAGTCCAGTTGATAATGCACCCTATCTTCACCTCCTCTCCATCCCGTTGCCAAGGCCTAAGCAGGGCCAGCCTCCTTCTCCTGGACCAATAGGAAGAGCCTCTTCTCTGGGCTCCCTGCTCCTTCTCTCTTCCCTCTTCCCAGCTTGTCACTGCAGCAGGCTAGTCCTGCCACTCCTCTCCTAAAATCTTTCCATGGTTACCAGAGCCTTCAGGTAGGGTCCACGCTCCTGACTATGTTCTCCAAGGCCCTGTAGAGTGAATCCAGCTGGAGCAAGGATCATGTCTGCTTGTTCGCCTGGGTCCCCAGAACCTGGGGCAGTGAAAGCTTGCTGAAGAATGAATTGATGCCTTGGTCTGGCTTCTGCCAACCTCTCTGGCTGCATCTGCCTTCATATATCCTCATGGGCTCTACACTCATGTGTTCAACTCCGAGAGGACCTCTAGTGCACCCTGATCTGCGAAGACACTGGACATTCAGAGAAAAATCAGATGTCACATGCTCTTCCCCAAAGAAGCTCATGGAGCCGTATGATTCCTGCCAAGGACTTGAACAACCCCAAGACGAATCTCAAAAAGGTGTTGAATCAAAGAAGCCAAATGGAATTACAAACATTATGTGAGGGACGCCTGTGTGGCTCAGTGGCTATGTGTCTGCCTTTGCCTCAGATCATGTTCCTGGGGTCCTGGGATCCCTCCCCCTCCCTCTGCTCATGCTCTTTCTCTCTCTCAAAAAAAATAAATAAAAATCTTAAAAAGAAAGAAATGCATTGAGCTCTACAGTTAAATCTGAGCGTCTTACTGAATGAAAATTATACCTCCATAAAGTAATATCAGCATGCAGAGTATCTTAATGTTCAAATGAATACAATGACAAACACCCCCTGCCCCAGTGTATGGATTAAGCAGCACATCAGACATAACCAAAGAAAGAATTGGTGAACTAGAAGATATGCCTAGGGAGATGATGTGGATTGCATCACAGTGACACATAGATTGAAAGATACAGAAAAGAGCTTAAATAACATGGAGGATGGAGTGAAAAGGTCTAGCATACTTCTAATCAGAGTCCTCAAAAGAACCAAAGAATGGAGGAAAAATAATATTTGAGAAGATACTAGCCGAGAATTTTCTAAAACTGATGAAAGACATGAATTCATAGATACAGAAAATACAATATACCAATCAGAATAAGTAAAAAAGAATCCTAGATATTTGATACCTAGATAACTGACAATAGAACTACAAAAGACCAATGATATCTTAAAAGCAGGGAGAAAAGACAGATCACCTACAGAGGAATGATAATTACACTGAGCAGATTCTTTATTTAATTTAATTTTTATTTATTTGTGAGTGAGAGAGAGAAGACATGAGCAGAAGGAAGGGTCAGAGGGAGAGGGAGAAGCGGACTCCCTGCCAAGCAGGGAGCCCAATGTGGGGCTTGATCCTAGGACCTCAGGGTCATGACCTGAGCCAAAGGCAGATGCTTCATGGACTGAGCCACCCAGGCATCCCCTAAGCAGATTTCTTTTTTTTTTTTTTTTTAAGATTTTGTTTATTTATTCATGAGAGACATAGAGAGAGAGAGAAGCAGAGACACAGGCAGAGGGAGAAGCAGGCTCCATGCAGGGAGTCCAATGTGGGACTCGATCCTGGGACTCCAGGATCATGCCCTGGGCCAAAGGCAGGCACTAAACCACTGAGCCACCCAGGGATCCCTCCTAAGCAGATTTCTTTACAAATAATATGCACTGCACCTATTACCTGCCTACACTGTCCCAGGTACTAAGAACCAGGATGACCAATACAAATCCAGCCCCCACTCTATGGAGCCCACAGTCTGTCAGGGATGACAGATGTGGAGGGAGCAATTAATAGTGTGATGCACTGGCCTCATTGGAGGGCAAGAGAATTGGCAAGGAAACCAAACAGGTAGAACTGTGAACTATGAAAAATTTCCTATCAGTGCTGGAATGTCCCTTGTGTTTACCAAGAAGGAGTAGGCTTTTTCCTCCAAGGGACTCTGGGGACAGATCACACATCCTTCCTTGGGACAGAAGGAGACAGGACAGATGTCCTAAGACTGGTGACTTCCTCCCTGGGACCCTTGAGGGAAAGGGAGAGGGATGCTCCTCCTCAGAGCCTTCTCTGAGGTTCTGGACTTTGCCCTGTGGCCACCGTCCAGGTAGCAGTGTACAGAAGGAAGCAGTGTATGTGAGGGAAGGAGGTTTGGGTCAGAATGAGGCCAGGTAAATGCCAGTGATGGGGAGGGGTGCCCTGAAGCATGGGGTGCTGTCCTTGACCACCAAGGCCAGGTACCAAGTGGTGATGGGGCTTAGGAGCCCACTCATATCTCCCACGTGGTCTACCCTGGGGAGATTCCCATAAGATCCCTTCCTGCAGCAGCACATTGGACCAATGTTGGGAGCCGGGAACCGACAACGGCGCCAATCTGAGACTCTGTCTAGGCTGGGGGCTGACTTCCTGCATCAGCAACACCTCCATGTCCTGGCTCCATTTCAGAGTGTCCTGTGCCACCCAGCCTTCCTCCATACGAGGGCTAGGGTACTGTCTCCCCTGCCAGGGAGCAGGGACGATGTCCTGTTTAGCCTTCTATTCCCAGGGCCTGGGCAGCATACTCAATCTGGTGCTTATTCATCTCAGCGGTGGGGCTCTGGCCAAGGGAGATGAAAGATTTGGTAAGAGGGGGTCACAGGGGACAGGACACCCAGGAGGAAGCCTGGAAGGGCTGAAAGATTCTTTGAAAGAGGCAGGAGGGACGCCTGGGTAGCTCAGCGGGTGAGCGTCTGCCTCCAGCTCAGGGCGTGACCCCGGGGTCCTATAAGATAAGTCCCGCGTTGGGCTCCCCGCATGGAGCCTGCTTCTCCCTCTGCCTGTGTCTCTCGTGAATAAATAAATACAAACCTAAAAAAGAAAGAAAGAGGCAGGAAAGAGGGTGTGGAGGAGGAGAGAGGGAAAAGAGGGGAGAACGGGTTCTCGGGATCTGGCTGAGCGGAAGAGGGCAGGCCAGGCGAGATCTGAGTGCCCGCCAGGCGGGGGGGAGGGAGGGGGGCAAGGGGGCGTGGCGCGGGCCCACCTGGACTGTCGCCAGGCCCCGCCCCCGGCCCCGCCCCTCGGCCTGCGGCCCCACCCTCCCCGGGATTTAGGGCTGGCGGCCAGGGCGGCTCCGCAACCGCCGCTTCCGCCTTCGCCAGGTGAGGGTCCAAGGGAGCGGGGCCGCCAGGGGCCGGGCCTGGCCGGGCAGCCGCCGCTTGAGGTACGTCCGCGGGCCCCTGTTCGTCTCCCCTGCCTCCCCGCCCCCGCCCGCCGCTCTCTCCCTTCTGCGGCCGCCTTCGCTCCCGACCCCTTTTGCGTGCTTTCCCGTCCTCACCTTGCAAGCGGTCCCGGTCCCGGGTCGGCCTGCGTCCTGGCCTTCCTCCTTCCGCGCCCAAGCCAGAGCTCAACCCTTCCGCCTGATTAAACTAAAGTGGGGGGAGGGGGAGGGGTCCAGGTGTGCGTAGGGAGAGCGTCACGCAGGCAGCTGGCACCCGGGGCACCGGGCCTTAGTTAGCAAAGATTGGAGTTGCCAGGAAGCCAAGTTAGACCGAGTGAGTCAGGTGTGCCGGCGGGGCCGGTACCTGGAGCTGAGCTCAGGTGGGTGTGGAAGGGAGTGTGCACCTAACAGCACCTGGCTCTGTAGACAGGCTGGGAGCCGGCTCAGCCTGCACCTAACCACCAATCACAGCTGCCCCATGTGATTTCAAGCGTTGCTGTCTCAGGTATAGAAAAGGCAATGACCCTAGGCAGTGGCGCTAAGGAGCAGTAGGCCTGCGTAGTCCAGGCACGTGTGCGCAGGGTGCACTTGTCTCGTGTGCTGTGCATTCATGTGGACCTTGACATCTCAGACATGGGGAGGAGTGTATCTTGGAGGCAGTGCACCAGTTGTGTGGCAGTAAGCCTGGGTGTTTCATGGCAGCATTCTGGAATGTCTCAGACTTGAAAGGCCATGTATCTGGGTGTCTTAGACATCTTTCACAGCATGTCTGTAGGTCTCAGTGTGTGTGTGTGTGTGTGTGTAGCAGCGTTTCCAGTGTGGGAGGCAGTATACGTGTGTGTCTGCAGGGCTGAGGTATGGTGTGGTTAGCATATCTGGGCATCTCTGGTAGGTATGCGGTACCCAGGTGTCTAGGTGTATGGGAGCAGTGTGCCATCAAATATCAAGAGTTAGCAGAGGAACACACCGAAGTCTGCAGAGTGCTAAAGTCACAGGTGTGCAGTGGGTACAGCATGTAGGTCTCAGGTCCGGAGAGCATTTTCCTGGGGTTTGTGTGAGTGGCAGGATTCCTGGCTGTCAATGTGTCCCACCCTCTGTACATGAGTGTTTCTGACAGGTGGCGGGCGGAGCTGGTGGCCGTGTTTCTGTTGTCTCGGGGTCTCAAGTGCTTACCGTGGGCTATGCATCATCCTTCAAGGGAGCCTTCTGCAGACATGCTCCCTGAGGCGAGCTCACTGTGGCTGCTGCGGCTGCTTCGGGACATCCAGCTAGCCCAGTTTTACCGACCCATCCTCGAGGAGCTTAATGTTACCCGGCCAGAGCACTTCGACTTTGTCAGGCCCGAGGACCTGGATGGCATTGGCATGGGCCGGCCTGGTGAGAGGCCCCTGCCCACAAGCCCTGGTCTCTTCTTCCTCAGCCTGGTACTTCCTAAGTACCCCCCACACCAGCCCTCTTCTTGCCTGTAAATCCTTCTGCATCCCCCCACTTTCCCTCACCACCCACCATGTAACCCCACTCTCCTGGTTCTGCCCTTCCCCAGCCCAGCGAAGACTCGCCGAAGCTCTGAAGAGGCACCGTTCGGGACTCAAGACTAAGAACTGGGTGTACAAGGTGTGCATTTTTGGGTGGGGGCGATGGACTCAAAGGGCCAGCTCAGGCTCCAGACTGGGGTGGGCCGAGTATCAGGGAGGAGTGCACAGAGTTCTACACACTCAATTTCCCACCCCTGCTTCAGATCCTTGGGGGATTTACACCTGAGCAGAAGGAGACCATCCCACCTTCAGACAGCCTCCCAGCCCTCCCTGAGCAGGAAGGGGGGCTCAAGTGTCTGATCCCAGACAGTGCTGTGTGCAGAGGGGAGCTGCTGGGCTCTGGCTGCTTTGGAGTGGTGAACCGGGGGGTATGGACACTGCCCAGCGGCCAGAGTGTGAGTATCTGGGGGGCCTCCTTCATCCCGGGTGCTGGGGCCAGCTACCCCCCTGTTCTGCCTGCCGCTTCTGCCCTGGGCCTGCATAGCTGTTCCCTAGGGTACCAGATAGCATCCTTTGCGCCCCCCACCCCAGGTCCCCGTGGCTGTCAAGTCCCTCCGGGTGGGTCCTGAAGGCCCCATGGGCACAGAGCTGGGGGACTTCCTTCGAGAGGTGTCAGTCATGATGAGCTTGGAGCACCCACACGTGCTGCGTCTACACGGCCTGGTCCTGGGCCAGCCTCTGCAGATGGTGAGCACAGCCGGACAGCGGCTCCCAGGGGGCTGCGCGACGGGAGGGCAGGCGGCCAGAGCCCAGCGGGGACTCCCCCACCCCACCCCCCACCCTCCGCTCAGGCCCAGGCTCCCGGCAGGTGATGGAGCTGGCGCCGCTGGGCTCCCTGCATGCGCGCCTCACCGCCCCGCCGCCCACACCGCCGCTGCCCGTGGCCCTGCTCTGCCTCTTCCTGCGGCAGCTGGCGGGGGCCATGGCGTACCTGGGGGCCCGGGGGCTGGTGCACCGTGACCTGGCCACGCGCAACCTGCTGCTGGCATCCCCGCGCACCGTCAAGGTGGCCGACTTCGGGCTGGTGCGCCCGCTGCGCGGTGCGCGGGGCCGCTACGTCATGGGCGGGCCCCGCCCCATCCCCTACGCCTGGTGAGGGCCCCGCCTGGGCGGGGGGCGATGGGAGTGGAGGAGGGCGGATCCGGAGGGCCGTGGCCGGCTCCGCGCGGTGCAGGGGCACACGGGCAAGCTAGGGTCCTTCTCGGGAGGCTGGGACGAGGTTTTTGGAAGGGGTCAGGAAGGAGGTCCCTGAGGGCGGTGGCGCCGCGGAAATCACGTGCTGGGGGAGAGGGACTGGGTTCAGCTCCGTTTCCGCAGGTGTGCTCCAGAGAGCCTGCGCCAGGGGGCCTTCTCTTCTGCGTCGGACGTGTGGATGTTTGGGGTGACATTGTGGGAGATGTTCTCTGGGGGCGAGGAGCCCTGGGCCAGGCTCTCCCCGTACCTCATCCTGCAGCGGCTGGAGCAGGACCGGGCCCGGCTGCCTCGGCCTCCCCTCTGCTCCAGAGCTCTCTACGCCCTCGCCTTGCGCTGCTGGGCCCCCCACCCAGCCGACCGGCCTAGCTTTTCCAACCTGGAGGGGCTGCTCCAAGAGGTGGGAGCCCCTGCATCCCCATGGACCCACAGACTCATTTCCCCATTTTTTAGCCCCAGTCCCTTGCACAGGACTAACATACTCCTGGGCTGGGGTCTGGGAAGGCCCTATAGATTCTGGCTCCATCTGCAGGATGCTCAGAGCCCTAGGGAGGCAGCTGGGGTACACAGATGCAGGCTGAATGGTGAGGAGCTGGGGCTGGGCCAGGGAAGGAGGCACACAGCACAGCAGGCTGCTGCAGGTGTTTGACAGGCAGAGGTAAAGAAGGTCAGTGGGCAGCCGGGGGGCAGAGAGCACAGGATCTCAGGGATGCCCCAGGGAGGGATATGGAAGGAACCATAGATAACCAGAGCTTACACCAGGCTCTTGATCTGTGGACCGGACTGTACTAAGAGTATCCTTCTTGCACAATTACCCATTTCATTCTCATAACCCAGAAAGGCCATTATTACATGGACTTTACAGATGGGGCAGTTAAGGTTTAAGTGGTTTGCCTAACTCCACACTGCGAGCAGAGGAGTCGAGATTTGAACAGTTGACCTAAGAGCCCTGTCCCGTAAATCATTAACCTCTGTTGTTGAAGCATAGTCTTTACTTCGAGGGCACCTGGGAGCCATGGGAGGGTTCTGAGCAGGGGAGTGACAAGCCAACTTTACATGCTCTATCACTCTGGCTTGGTGCAAGAAGGGACAGGAGGGAGGATACTGAACACTGAACGTGGGAAGAGAAGGTAGGTGGGGATGGCTGCAAAGCAGGAAGGAAATGATGTCTGGCTCAGGGTCAAGGCAATGGGGCCGGAAAGAAATAAAAAAATTTCAGAGGCACTGGCCGGTGGCAGAACTGCTTGTGGAGCACAAGCAGCATATGGGATGACTCTCCCCTTGGTTCTAGATACTGACAGGGCCCCCTTCTATATTGCTTTCTGGCCCCTGGGCTGTGTCCAGTGTGGCATGGACTCCAGGTAGGCCTCCCCTGCTGGATTACAGGCGGGGGACAGAGTCCCACCCTTGGCCCAAGACACAGGCCATGACTGCTGTGGGTCTGATAGGTGGGTACATAGGGAAGCATCTCTCCTTCCTTCCCTGCTCCCACGAGATTACCCATCTGACTGTCTCTGCAGGCCTGGCCTCCCGAGGGACGTTGTGTGAGGGATGTCATGGAGCCAGGCGCCCTAAGAATGCAGACGGGTGACCCTGTCACCATCATCGAGGGCAGGTGAGAGCCTCATGCCTCCCGCGTGTCCGCAGGATGAGGACTCCCAGCTAGCCTCCCTGCCCCTGCTCCCAATGCACTGTTCCCCAGCTCCTTGAGCCCTGACCCTCTGCCTCCCATCTTCCCCGCTGGGCCCCTGAGCGAGCACTCCCACTGGAGCCCACCAAGCCCATAGAGCCCTTTTGTGTTCCAGGGGTGGGGGGTGGGGGGAAGCTTCCTTTCCTCCAGGCAGATGCAGCTCTGTGGGTTAAATGTGGGCCAAGCCCAGCCCCCCTCTATCCCCTCTTCCCACAGCCCTGATTCCACAACCTGGAAGGGCCAGAACGGCCGCACCCTCAAAGTGGGGAGCTTCCCAGCCTCAGCAGTGACGCTGGCAGACTCGGGGGGCTCACCAGCTCCCCACCTACTCCACAGAGTCTTCCCCCCGGCCCAGGGCGAGCGGCGCCAGGGAAACATAGATGGGTGAGCCCCCGAAAGAATTGAGGGGACACGGCCGGGCTGGGGGAGGCTAGCCCAGCAACTGCTTTGGAAGGGGAGCTCAGGGAGGGGGCCAGGACTTGCCTCCCAGCTGGAGCCTCCTGCCTGGGTCTAGGCCTGCCCAGGGAGAGCCCCGCAGAGTTCCCTGGGGAAGGGGACACTGCTGTGGGTGGGTAGGGTGGAGGCGTGGAAAGTGACGGTGATCATTGCTCCCTGCACCAGGGACCGCGGGAAGGCAAAGCTTCGGGATTTACCTCCAGCTGGGGGCCAGAGAAGGAACATGCCCCTGCAGAAGATGAAAGGTGGGTGTGGCGCTGGGGACCTGGCCTCCTCGGTCTCTGAGTACATCCAGAACCCTCCGATTCTGCCCTTGCCCTGCAGCTCCTGCCACCTGGGCTCTGGTGTCTGCTCAGCACAGCTTCCTGGGCCCCTTGCGGGGGGCCACCCTGAGAGTCGCCCACAGAGAGGGGAGAAGGCAGGGCCCCACATCCGGGCTTCCTCTCAAGCTCTTTTTCTCTCAACTGTACAGTTATTTCCAAGAGTCTGGAGTCCGTTCTGTCCCTGGGCCCCCGCCCCACAGGGGGTGGTTCAAGCCCCCCCGAACTTCGCCATGCCAGAGCTGTGCCCCAGGGACCCCCAGGCCTGCCATCCCGACCTCCCTTTGCCTGCAGCCCTTCTCAGCCCAGCCAGCCCCCCAGGGAGCGGCCTCCCTGGCCCAAAAGAGAACCCCCTCACGGTCACCCCTCGGGAGCATCTGGAGCTAGCAAAGCCACCGTCCCCTCTGGAGGCCTCTCGCTGGACTCCGAGTTGCAGAGGCAGATTATGGAGGTGAGGGCTTTCCAACATGGCCTGGTGTCCAGAGGGGGCTCCGGGCCAGGGCGGTGGGCCGAGCCAGGCTTTGTGCCCCGTAGGTGGAGCTGAGCGTGCATGGAGTCACCCACCAGGAGTGCCAGGCCGCGCTGAGGGCCACCGGGGGAGACACGCTTTCTGCCATCCGGAACCTCAAGGTAAGGCCGGGCCCTTCTCTGGGGTTCCCACTCCTCCAGCTCCTGCCCTCTGGCAGCCACCGCCCTCCCTCCCACCTCCGCAGGTGGACCAGCTCTTCCATCTGAGTAGCCGCTCCCGAGCTGACTGCCGACGCATTCTGGAACACTACCAGTGGGATCTCTCGGCTGCCAGTCGCTATGTCCTGGCCCGGCCCTGAGCTCTGCCCCTGGGGGTTGGATACCAGCCTGGATCAAGGGCCTGACCGCGTGGGACCAGCAGAACCAGAACAGGCCCTGTCAGGAGGCAGAATGTCCCACCTGGGCAGATGGTGCCCTAGGCAGGAACAGGAGGAGCCCAGGGTCGCGCACTGACGAGTGGCTCCTGCCCTTATGCCCCTGGGCCTCTGAGGGCTCCAGCTCCCTCGGCTGATTCCTAGAAAGATCTAGTCTGGTCTGCCTACCACATTCCGAACCAAGAGAACTTGGAGGGACAGAGCTGCCACACATCACATCCGCAGGAAGCTTCCACTTGCTAGAGAACAAGCCAATGGGCACGCTGGACCGCAGGAACAGCCATTGTGAACTGCCCTCCGCTCCCACACGGACTCTGTGGGCGCAGCCATCTTGGATGCTAGAAGCAACTGTACTGACTTGGGGTGCGTGGCCCATACTGCCCTGGCTTGGTCCAGGACCATAATGGATGATGAAGGTGCCCTCTTGAAATCAAGGACACTGGGTCTTGGCAGCATGGATGATGAAACAGGCCAGCCCCCACCCAGCCCAGCCGTCATCCATCCCTTGGTTTCTTCCCATACCAGCTCTCTTCTACTCTCTCCCATTACATACATCTTCCAGTATCCAAAAAGTTACAAAGTTTATATGAATATAACATACAAAGATGTAGTCTCCTTCCTAGGGCAGGGAAGGATGGGGTGCTTATGTAAGGCACAGGGGCTGCAGCAAGTGCCAGCTGCGGGCAGGGCCTGAGGGGGGGAAGGAAGTTGGCACCGGAGCATAGGCCCTATAGCTGTTCACGGGGAGGTGGAGAGCCCCCCACAGTCTGAACTCATTGGCCAAGCTGATTTCGGGGGGGAGAGCACAGTCCATCTTTGGTTGCTGTGTACCCTTCCCCACCCCAGCTCTGTCAGCAAACCCCAGGGCCCTGGATTCCAAGGACCATGTCTGGAGCAGAGACCCTGGAACGGGCAGGGGGGAGGTTAGGAGGGGTGGGAGAAAGGGGAAGGCAGGGAAAGTTTGAAAGCTGATATGCCTGTGTGCTGGGGGATCTCCAGAGACAGTGCTGGGAGGTAGCAGGGGAAGGGCTCTCATACATACCCTTCTGTGGGGGCCAAGGTGAAGGAGGCCAGAGAATTAGGGTAAGGGGCAGGACACTGTGGCCCCTAGACTCTCGGGCATCCCTGTCTGTCCCTTGCGGTGTACATTGAGGGAAAGAGCTGCCTCTGAGGAGGGGCCAGGACAGGTGGCCATCTTGGGGTCCTGGTTGAGGTGATGGTCTCCTCACCCCGGGTGGCCTCTAACTGGTGATGGCTGAGGGCCCAGCACCGCCTTGCTTCTCGAAGAACATGTAGTCCTGAAGAGAGGGCGCCATCAACACACATGCCTGGGCTGGCCCAGTTCAGCTCTCACCACCCAGGGCAGGCACCGCAAGCCCCCAGAGAGTCTGTCCCTGACCCTCTCTGAGCTGGAAGCCAGGGAGTACACACAGCCTTGAGTGAGAGCAGAGTAGCAGGAGGGGAGGCGGGGCAGCCAACTCACAATGAGGAATGTGGCTCCCAGCAGCACAGCCTTCACCCTCACGTCCAAATCCAGAGGGAACTGCAGGCCGAAGTCATCTGCATCTGTGAGGGCTTCTTGGAGCAGCCCCCCCCACTGCTTGCTGATGCGGCCTAGGCTGCGGGATTCATCTGGGGTCTTCACCTGGTGGGGTGGGAGGGTACAGGACCCAGCTGGGGGGGATGGACTGATCTCCCTTGCCTCCCAGTCCACTCCCACAGTCACCACACATGAACCATCTAGTCTGTACACGTAATCCTTCCAACAGCCTTAGGTCTCCATGTGACACCTGGAGAAACTGAGTTACCCTAGGTCACGCTGCATGTGTATAGCAAAACTCAGAATTTGGACTCTGTTGTGTTGTCCTTGAGAGGCCATACATGGGAACTGATCATCAGTGGTGGGAGAAATGGAAGCACAATGGACTCATCACAGTGGATGGCTGCATGCTAGCTTTGTTTCCATTACCAGAGTACTTGCCAGGCATGGTTGGTACAGTTGGTGCCCTGAACAAAGGGCCTGGGGGATTGGGGGGGATGGGGGGCATTGCGCTCCATCAGCCAACCAGGCTCCTGGAAGACTGTGGCTCCCGGAAGGAATCTTTCCTCTAATCTGTTATGCAAGCTTCATCCAAAGGGGATCCAAACCCATCTATGGGGTGAGAGGGCAGCAGTCAGTGGCCTGTGAGGACCATGATTTCCACGGGCCTCTCTGGGTCCAGCAGCAACAGGCCCTGCTGCTGTGGGTGGTGATTCACAGGATTCCCTGGTCCTTTTCCTAGGCTCGTTCTTCCGTGGTTAGAACTATGCCCTTCCCGTGCCCTTCCCCCGCTGTCCCACAGCTCTGTGGCACTTCCTGCCCACACGTCTCAAGCTAGGCAGGGCCTCTCCCAGCCAGCCCTCTGCGGTCCCAAGTGGAGCCCCAAATAAGGACCCTTCCTGATTATGTACAAGGGAGGGCCCCACAGTCTACGGGTTCCCATGCAGAAGACCCAGTGATCTTCCCATCATTGAACCTCCACCCACCTACCAAGATGAGGTGATTTTTAAAAGTAGGCTTAGGCCAGACACCTCATCAAAGCCTCGGAAAGTTCATGGGCTTCCACCTGTTATTTTGCCCTTATCTGCACTGCTGATGGTCCCTTAAAGAACCCGAGTGTCTGTGAGATGCCTTTGTCTTCTAGAAATGAAAGCGCTTCCCCGGCCTCACCCTGAAACTGTCACCGCTTGGGTGCTCCAGGCTGGTGATAGAATGCATGTTGACAAGGATATACATCACTGGATCATAGGTTGGAAGGGCAAGCCACAGGATGTTAGCAATTAAAATTGTTGTTTACTCCAGAGTCTGAGGCTCACAAAGTCATGCATAGCAGCCACATGGTCCAGCCCACAGCGGACTTGCCCTGAATCAAGCCTAGGTTTTTTGCCCCCTTCCACATAGGGTAACAATCAGCTTTGGTCCTTACGATGAAACCCTCTTTACCAAGCTTTCCTTTCTTAAGACCACAGGGGCAACCCTTTCTGAATGAAGGAACACTGGAAACAGGACAGGAGTCACAGTGGATTCAGACTGATGACCTCAGGGACCTTAGTGTTGGCCATCCTGTCTCATTCACAGAAGCCACCGTCTTGGTTGATGAAGGTCCCAGGAATCTCCCCTTATTCACAATACCTCAAAGTTGGTGTCTGAGCCACAGCCACAGGTCCAGCAGGGCCCCACCACACGCAGCACCGTGCGGCGGTCAGCATCCTGGATGGAGAACTTGGGGAGGAAGGGATGCCAGGTCTGTAGCACGTGGCCAATGGTAGTGCCGGGTGGAGCCTGGACTTCCATCTGGAGTGGGAGGCAGACAGGGTGACTGCCGAGCCAGGGCACCCTGGCCCAAGCTCTCACCGCTCGGGCTCTGTCACCCGTCTGCCCTGCCAAGACCTCCCATTCCTTGTCACCTCCCCTCGCTGACCTCGCGTTCCATCTGCCTGCGCCCACCGGGGCCACACTGGACCCCGCGCCTCATTCTGGGTGGTCCAGATTCCACCCAAGGGCCCCCCCATCACGGCCTGCCGCCCACCCAAACCCCTCCCTGGCCCCAGCCCTCCCCGCCCACCTCCTGGAGGCCGCAGGGGCAGCAGCCGCAGCCACAGTGCAGGGGGCGGAGCAGGCGCAGCACCTCACGATCCCCGGGGTCCACCACGCGCACACGCAGGGGCCGCCGGGCGCCGCAGCACAGACGCGCACAGCAGCTGCTCTCCTCCGCTGCCTGACCCAGGGGCTGTCCTGCCCCAGAGCGCAGTTCATACCGGTTACAGGTCTCCCAGCCCAGGAGCGCTGCCAGGGGTGACAGGCCGAGGCTCAGGCACAGGAACAGGCACCTGCCCGAGGGCCCTCTCTCTCTGCCCCCGGGATGAGGCCCAACCTACTCCTCCTTCCACTCACTTTCCACTCGCTCGGCCTTCTGGTGAATCAAGATCTGATCAATCTGGAAAGAGTCGGGTCGGCACCAATGTTAGCTGGCTGGCCTGGACGCCAGGGTCCCCTCCTCGTCGCTCCCGTCCCCTCCTTCCCACTCACCTGCACCAGGAATTCGAGGCCAGAAGGCACCCCCGGCAATGGCAAGAACGGGGCAGCAGGCCCTGGGGCTGCGGGGCCGGGCGAGGGGAAGAGAGAGAAGCCGGGCGCGGGAGCAGGTACATGGGTGGGCACAGGCACAGGCACCTGCCCAGGCCCGGGGTGCAGCGCCGGCTCCGGGTACCCAGCGGTCACAGGGTAGGGAGGCGGGGGTGAAGGGGCGTGCCCTTTGGGGGGCAAGTAGCCTGTGGTGGGGAGGGGAAGAGAGGGGATCAGAAAGCTTCCCCCCCCCCCCCCGCCTCATCCTCCCCCCACCCCCCCGCCGCCCCTTAGGCCATGGCCGGGCTGCGGGGCTGCAGGGAAGGGGGAGAATGCGATGGGCAGAGGCTGAGCAAGATGGGGCGGGGGAGCAGGGCGGCGGCTCCCGGGAGGAAGGGAGGGGCCCCACGCAGCCAGTCGGAGCACATTCCCGGAGGATGTGTTCGATGCCCAGCTCCCCAGTCTGTGGGGGGGATAACGGGGACTCTCAGCGCGGCGCCCACTTACCTGCCATGGGAGAGGGGCGAGAGATGACGGGATGGCGGGGTCCCAGACGCTCAGTTTTAGAGGTAGAAGCAAGTTCGGGCACAGCCAGACAGACACAGAGGCAGACACAAAGACGGACAGGCAGACGCGGACAGGCAGCTGCGCCCGCGCCGGCCCAGGGTCCCTCGGGCGGCGCCTCTGACTCAGGAAGAAACCGAAAGTGTCAGCGTGCAGGGCGGGGTACCTGGGACCCTGGATTCCCTCGGGGGCCCCAGAACCGCCCCCTCCCTTTGTTCTCCCATTTTCCGTGGAGGCGGCGGTTGACAGACGGCAAGGCAGGTGGACCCGCGGCCTGACCGACGGCCGGACCTCCAGGGAGGCCTCCTGACCCTTCGGCGCCCCCTCCTCCCCCGCTCACCTGAAGCCCCTGGGATAGCTGGGGTGCCCAGCACTCGGTGGCTCACAGGAGCTGGAGGAGGCGGGCCCGGGGTCTGACCCCGCCCCTCGACCCGTCCGAGCCCCGCCCCTCCCGGCCTGGGTGGCGCGCCTGCGCAGAAAGGGAGCCGGCTCTGCGGGGCCGCTGACCGCTGACCGCCGGCTGTCGGGTGCGGTCTGCGTCCCCGCCGCCTCTGCTCCGCCGCGGGGGATCAGGGGGAGCTGGCCTGGGGCGGGCCGCCGACGGAGACCTGGCCCTGCCACCCCGCCAGGTCCCCGGGAACAGAGTGCCTCCGTGTCCCTGGGTGGGAAGCGAGGGCAGCTGGCGCTGCGCTGGACCCCAGGCTCCTCCTCTCGAGGGCGGTGCGGGGCCCCGCTGACGCAGCGGAACACCCTTCCTCTCCCTCATTGGCTTCCAGGGCTGGCCCCCAGCTCCCCCTCTGTCCCCTGGGGGATTGCCTGGCGGGCTCCTCTCCGTGACGTCGCAGTCACCCACGCGGGCACCTTGCAACGACAGGACTGCCCGCAGGAGCCCCCGGCCACGTGGGTGACAGGCCGCCAAACGGTGTCAACAATGAGTGTGCGCGCAGTGGGGCTGGGGGGGGTGCAGAGGAGGAGCGCGGCTAGCAGGAAAGCCTTCTCCCCGAGGAGTCGCTTCTGCTGGGTCCCGAGCAGAGGCCCGCAGGGGTGAGGCGGTCCTGAGCCTTGGGACCCACAGGCCGAGGGGCAAGAGAGGACCTTACAGACGGAGGCCAGCCCATGTGTGCGCAAGGCAGGTGGGAGCTGGGACTTGGCGCCCGGGTCCACAGGGAGCCCACTGAAAGAGGATTTCTTTTTAAAAATATTTTATTTATTCATGAGAGACACACACAAAGAGAGGCAGAGACACAGGCAGAGGGAGAAGCAGGCTCCATGCAGGGAGCCTGAGGTGGGACTGGATCCCGGATCTCCAAGATCATGCCCTGGGCTGAAGGCGGCGCTAAACTGCTGAGCCACCGGGGCTGCCCCGAAAGATGATTTTAAGACCCAAAAAGAAGGCCAAATTTGTGTTTTAGAAAAACCATTTAAGCTGCAAGGTGAAGAACGATGGTCTGGGTCGTTGATGGTAGCCAGGAGGAGAGGATGCTGTGTTATTAGTACAGACACAAGTGGCAGACCTGGAGGACACCTAGACAATAATAGAGAACTTGTTTGAGGGGTGAGATGTGGAGGTGAGGAGTTCAGGATGACCTCGGGTACCTGTCTGGTGACCAGGCAGGTGGAGGCGTCACCCATCAAGATGAATGCAAGAAAAAGCAAATTTGGTGGTACGGGGCTCCTTTGCCCATGTCCATGTTCCTCTGGGCTGGTCACCTGCTCCCACAGCTTCACTCATCATGTGCTTCAGACCCAAGTGCCTGACCTCTCTGCTGGTTTCCCTCAGTACCTCAGATTCTTTTTTTTTTTTTTTATTCACTTATTCATGAGGGAAACAGAAGCAGAGACACAGGCAGAGGGAGAAGCAGGCTCCCTGCAGGGAGCTCAATGCAGGACTTGATCCCAGGACCCCTGGGATCAACCCCTGAGCCATCCAGGCATCGCAGTATCTCAGATTCTATGTGGCCCAAACCATGGACCAGCATCCACCCAAACATATAAATATACAGAAATTCAGTTCTTCAAAAAAGATTTAGTGAGCACTTACTATATGTTAGCATTTGATAGGAATATACAGAAGGGTCCTGTTTTTTTTTATTTTTATTTTTTTTTAAGATTTACTTATTTGTTTATGATAGAGAGAGAGAGAGAGGCAGAATAATGAATAAATAATAATAATTTATTCTCATGAATAAATAAATAAAATCTTTAAAAAAAAAAAAAGAAAAGAAAAAGAAGGAAAGAACTTAGCTCAGGAGTTGGACAGAAGTTGGAATCCCAGCTTACATCAGCCCCAGCTGTGATCTAGAACAAGTTGCTCCAACTCTGCTGGCTTCACTTCCCCCTACGTTGCAGGACTGCTGAGAACTGGAGGCACTGTGCAGTAATAATAGGGACAGTTACCAAGCAGGCCTATTTACCCTGGCTCCACGAGAACCCTGCCCACTGGCAGGGTCAAAGCTGAGGTATTAGGGAATCACATTACAGAGAGGGTTGCCATTCTGGATGTTGGGGTCTCCTCCACTTGGTTGTTCCCTGTCCCACACAGGCTGGGGTGAACGATGGAAATGCAGCAAGAGCCCTGGACTGGGAGCCTGGAGCCTGGGGTTCAGTGCTGGCTCTGCCACTGGCACTCTGGGCCACTTTGGAGGTTCCCTCTGCGGTTCTATTGTGGTCCTCACTAAAATATTGTGCTTTACTAATACACCTCAAATCGTGCCTCCTCCCTGGATATAAATGCTTCCATGGCTGCCCACTGCCCTCAGAAGAGAGCCTAACAGGGATCCCTGGGTGGCGCAGCGGTTTGGCGCCTGCCTTTGGCCCAGGGCGCGATCCTGGAGACCCGGGATCGAATCCCACGTCGGGCTCCCGGTGCATGGAGCCTGCTTCTCCCTCTGCCTGTGTCTCTGCCTCTCTCTCTCTCTCACTGTGTGCCTATCATAAATAAATTTAAAAAAAAAAAAAAAAAAAGAAGAGAGCCTAACAAACACCTCAGCCCAAGGCCATCCAGTATTTGGCCTGTCCTTTTGCGCATCTTTCACTACTGCCCCCTCTTGGCCATCAAGCCCAGCCACCAGGAATTCTCTCAGGTCTCAAATGCACCGGGCTCTCTTCTGTTTTCAGGGCTGCCTGGAAAGCTCCTGCCTGCGTCTGGAACATGGCCCTCCCCCTCCACATCACCGCATCCTTCAGGTCCCCCCCAGAACATTCTGCCAACATTGTCGCTGCTACGGGAGTCTGGAGCTTAGTAGGGTGGGATAGAAATCCTAGGTTTGTTTGTTTATTTATTTATTTTATATTTTATTTATTCGTGAGAGGCACAGAGAGAGAGAGAGGCAGAGACACAGGCAGAGGGAGAAGCAGGCTCCACGCAGGGAGCCCAACGTGGGACTCGATCCCAGGACCCCAGGATCACACCCTGGGCCGAAGGCGGCGCTAAACCGCTGAGCCACCGGGGCTGCCCGAAATCCTAGGTTTATTTTTATTTTTTTTTAATTTATTTTTATTTATTTATGATAGTCACACACAGAGAGAGAGAGAGAGGCAGAGACACAGGCAGAGGAAGAAGCAGGCTCCATGCACCGGAAGCCCGATGTGGGATTCGATCCCGGGTCTCCAGGATCGCGCCCTGGGCCAAAGGCAGGCGCCAAACCGCTGCGCCACCCAAGGATCCCTGAAATCCTAGGTTTAAAAGTATGCTGATTGTAAGTAAAGATACGGGGCTTCATGAGATTACCTAAAATTTTTCTCATTTAGAGAAATAGTCATACTTTTTAGAATGCAGACCGTCAGAAAAATTAAGCATTCACCTCCAACAAACCAGATATGCACTTGATGAAACATACACAGAAATGGAAAGTAACAAGGCTGACATTTAAATATATATATATATATTCTAACTTTTTTTCATTAAAATTTGAAAACCATTGATTTAAACTGGGTAGACGAGATGGAAAGTCACCCATTGGATCGGGCAACTAGGACTCCCTAGTGACTTATGAGATCCTTCCAAGGGCGATTATGGCGAAGAGATGGGAAGAAAGATTGGCTAGAGTTGGGGTGCTGAGGACAGCTGAGTCCAGATCTTCCCTGAGCTCCCCAGCTACATGCCTGTATGCATCCCAGGCATTTCAGAAGCAACCCTGCCCAAAACTGCCCTGCACACCTGCCTCCCCCCATATCTTCCCTCAGTTTTTCTTATCTGAGTAATGGTGCCTCCAGCCAGCTGGGGGTACAGACCAGAAGTCTCCTGCTCATTCACCCCTTAAGTCTGATCCATCAGCGGGTCCTATCAGTACTACCTTCAAAGTATATTCTGAATTGGGCCCTTCTGACCACCTCTTCAACCCTAAGCCAAGCCACCACCATCATCTCCTACCTGAGCCTCCTGACTGGTCTCCCCACAGCCATCCTTGCCTTCCTCTGATGCATTCTCCAGGTCTTTGAAATGCATAAAACAGATCCTAGCATGCTTACCTTAACCTTTCAACAAGTTACTGTTGACTTACAGATGAATTCCATGTGCTTAACACTTCCTGCAAAAGCCTACGCTGAGCATCTGGGGCCCTGCATCACTACCCATTGAGCCACACTGGCTTGTTTTGCTTTGGTTTTTATTTTATTTTAATTATTATTTTTTTTTTTTATGATAGTCACAGAGAGAGAGAGAGAGAGAGAGGCAGAGACATAGGCAGCGGGAGAAGCAGGCTCCATGCACCAGGAGCCCGATGTAGGATTCGATCCCAGGTCTCCAGGATCGCGCCCTGGGTCAGAGGCAGGCGCCAAACCGCTGCGCCACCCAGGGATCCCTGCTTTGGTTTTCAAAGAGAGAGAGAGAGAAAATACAAGTAGGCCGAGAGCGGCAGGCAGAAGGAGAGGGAGAAGCGGGCTCTCTGCTGAGCAGAGAGCCCAATGTGGGGGTTAATCCTAGGGTCCTGGGATCTTGACCTGAGCTGAGGGCAGACGCCCAACCAACTGAGCCACCCAGGTGCCCCACACTTTTGCTCTTTCTCCAACTCGCTGGCTTTTCTCCTGCCTCAAGGACTTTGAACTGCTCCTTTATAGCCCATTTGCCAGCTATTCTCTCAGCCTAGATTATGCTTCCCCTCCAACTTTGTATATGCTTGGCTCCAGCTTCAGTGGGACCTCCTCTGGGAGGCCTTCCCATCTAAGGGAGCACACCCCCCCTACCCTCACCATCCATCTGCTTCCCTGTTCTCTTCCTGCAAGCACAAAGCACAACTCATAATGACACATTTGTATGTTGAGTTGTTCGCTTCCACTACTAGATGGGAAACGCCACAGGGAAATGATGGCATCTGCCTTGTTCGCGGTTGAATTTCCTTGTAACATGTGTCTGACACACGATTAACACTTGATGAGCACTGGCTTCATAAAGCACCACCCCCTATATCGCCTCCAGCTCCTTACATGCTGTGGGGGCTCTTCCAGACTGCCGTGCCATCTTTTCTCACTCTCCTGCCTAACTCAGAAATTCCGCCCACACTGAAGATCATGGAGCCCCTTACTCCTCCCTTCCCCACCTCTGTCTCTATTCACAGTTTTCTCCATGCAATAGAGCTCTTTAGAGCTCTTTTAAGGATCGTCTCAAGCACTGTGAAGCATTTCCTGACCCCCCCCATACATGTTGATTTGTCCCTAGATTGAACCCTGAAATATTTTAGAACTAAGGGCACTCCTCTTGTGCTGCCTAGCCTTCACTCTGACTTCTAGGATAAGTTCTCAATAAATTTGTGGACAAAGCTGAAAACCACTACCCTACAGTCATCTTCAAATTCTAGTGGGCGTCAGAACCACATGATGGGCTTTATCAGAACACAGAATCCCAGACTCCAAAGAGCACTTCAGTGAGACTCTGCCTTATTTCCAGCACTCTCTCTGACTCTGCCCATCGATTTAAGAACTTCATAAAAAGTTAACTTGAAGTGAACAGTATCCCCAGAGCCAAGATTCAGTCTTAGGAAAGGGAGCGAGCTCAGAGGTTGACAATCCCTGCCCTTCTTCCTCCAAGATGAACAAAGACTCAAGTTCTTTATTTGCCTTTCTCTTTTAATCCCCTCCTTGCTCCAACTCTCAAAGAAGCACCCAGAAATCAAATACAAGGAAGCTCAAAGAGCCAAGGCCAGCCAACCTAAGATGAGCAGGCTCCCTCCTATAGGGGCCAAAGTCTGGATGCTGGGGTCTCCACTCAGAGCCTGGTAGTAAAAGCTGGTGCAGAATAAGGTGGTTCCAGAGGCTAGCAGTAACCCGGCCTGAAGGATACACAGGGAAGAATACAGGCGAGTAAGAAAAGGGGACCAAAAGGGGGCAAGGCGGGGCTTGACAAAGGTTGGGCGAGGGGGTAGGATTACCAAGAGGGGCTTTCTGCAGTGAGGCACCCCTAACAGGGCCAGGCTGTGTAAGAAGTGGTGTCTGTTGGTCTTGTCAAAGAGCTGTAAGAAAAAAGAGAAAGGTGGGGTGGGGGTGAGGGGTGGGGGTGGGGTGCGGGTGGACTTCCTAAGCAACGCTGGAGCCTAGACCCCGTTCGTCCCCCAGTTGGAGTCCCAGCTGGCCTCGCCCACGGGCACCCACGCTCTGGAGCCCCGCGCCCCGTCCCGCCCCTACTCCTTGCGGCGACCCCGGACTCTGGGCGCCCGGAGCCCCGGGAGCTGGGGAGCCCCAGAGCAGTTACTTCACCTCCTTCCCGTAGGCATCCGGAAACTGGGCGCCTGTGTAAGGAGAAGCAAAGGTTACCAGTCCGAGCGCCCGCCTCCACCGCCCCAACGCCCGACGGGACCCGGGGGCACACCGGAGAGAAGGAACGTCCCCGGGAGGCTTCCGACTGGTGCAAACGCGCATGGGCACTTCTGGAAACCTGACTGGACCCGGCTGGGGGGCTCTAAGAGGGTCAGGGCTCCGAGGGCTGTCTGGCACTTCCCACAGACCCCACCCTTGCACTAGACACCCCCCACCCCGGTCGTCGCAAGCGCAGTGTCCGCGGCGTCCGCAGCCCCCTGACCGTGCGCCCCGTAGGAGGCCAAGCCCAAGGCCCCGGCTCCCGACAAGGCGCCCAAACGGCGGAAAGCTGCCCCAAACCCGGCCATGGCAGCGGACGGTCACGCGCCGGCCCAACACCGCCCAGGTCGCCCAAGACTCAAGCCAATCCCGGCCTCCCATGCAAATAAGGTCCACAGGTGCCCAATCCGGGCCGCGCTCATTTCGGCGTCTAGGTCTTCACTCGGGTACTTGCGCCTTTGTAAAACCTCTGCTGAGTGGCGAGGAGGTCTGGCGGGCGGAGAAAAGACAGCCAATGAGAGGCGGAGGAGCGGAGCAGTAGGGGCGGGGCTGCGAGGCGGGACTAGAGGATTTGCGTCACGGATTGGCCCACTTTCAAAGTTGATCGCTGCTTGGAACACCAACCCCCCCAACCTCCGGCCCATTTCCAAAGATCCCGGTCCCCACTCAAGGTTCCGCCCCTCTCCCCACTGGCTCCTCCTTTACAGCTTGAAACCAGACTCACTCCCTAAAAGAGGCGGCCGCTCGGGGAGCCAAGCCCCATCCACCGCCGGCAAACCCGGCCCACTGTCGAGATGGCTCCTCCCATCGACCCGAGGCCCCGCCTTCTTCACATGATGCCCCGCCCCCTAGAGTTCACCCCCTTCCAAGCCGCCCCCAGCCCACCAACCCCCAGAGCCCGGAGGGTGGGCGACCTCGGGAGGGGGGAGGCCTCCCCCCTGCCCCGGCCGCCCCGGCCGGCTGGCCGTTGGCCTGTCCGCGCCCGCCCCCTTCCACCGGCTCCAATCTCACCACACTCTGGAGGGCGGGCGGGCAGGCGGGTGCGAGCGAGGGGTGTGCGCCGCTCTCTCCGCAGGGGGCGGGGGAGGCGGCCGCGCGGTGACGCGCGGGGCTGCTGCGGCTGCTCCGCCGGCAGATCATCACTCTCGGGCTGGGATGGACGCGGGGCGGGCGGGCCCTGGCGCGCGGAGCCAGGAGTCCGGGCCTCCCGGCTGCTAAGCGGCCCCCGAAGCCTCCCCCTTGCCCCCGGTTCCCCTCCTAGGAGCCCTGCCGACCCCCACTCCGGGGCTCTAGACTCGGCTCCCGCCCTCCTCTGATTCCCTGGACCTCCCCCTCTCGCCCGCCCTCGGGATCGACTAGATCCCTCCCCCTCCCGAGGATTCCGGCTGGATCCCTGCCCCTGCACCGCGGATCCTGCGCTCCCGGGCTCTGGGCCCCTGGGGATTGCTGTAGACACCTCCTCCCGCACCCGATCCCTTAGGATCTTCCGCCTCTACCGCCTTCTGGTCCCTCGAAGCCAGCCCACGGAGCCTGTGGATCCCCAATACAGTCCTTCCTCGTTGCCCCCTCTTCGCTCCGCCGGCCCCACTGCGGGGTTCCCTGTTCTCGATTCCTCCTGACCCCATCCCCTATCTCTCCTTTCCCCGGGGATCGACTGGATCCCGGCCCCGCCCCCCGGGGCTGGGGCGATCCCCCTCCCCCGCCCGGTGAGGCGCTGCGGGCGGGGGCTGGGCCTGCGGGGCCGCGGGGGCTCAGAGGCCGCCGCCCCCCTCCCGAAGCCCGTCTGCCCCCTACTCGGAGCCCTGGATGGAGGCACCACGGCCCCAGGGCTGAGCCAGGTAGGAGCTAAGCCGGGCCGGGTGGAGGGGGGGGGTGCGTGGTGGTCCACTGGGGTCTCCTTTCCCCATCTCTCTCCCTGAGCCTGGTTTCCCCCCAGCCTGCTCTGTCTGCGTGTCTCCGCCTAGGGATGCTCTCGCCGTGTCTCTGCGTCTCGGTCTCTTTGTCTCTGCCTCTCCCCAGCCCATGAATGATCCTTTGAATGGGCCCACAGACCCCGTGTGTTCCCATCTCCCCCTCCCCCTCCTCCTCCCCTTCCTGGCCAAGCCATTCTCCCCACTGCAGGAAGGGGGGGCCTGCGGCCTGAGCCCCCCTCCCTCAATTCTCCCCGGCTGGGGGAGTCAGGCCCCGGGCAGAAACGGGGAGAGCAAGGCAGAGGGATCGGGAGAAGGAGGGGGGAGCAAGATGTGGCAGACAGAGATGGGGAGACAAAATGGGGAGGACAGAGGTAGGAAAGAGGGGAGAGAGAAGGGGCTTAAGGGAGAAGCGTGGGGAAGAGGTTTGGAGGAGAGAGAGAGGAGAGAGAGAGAGAGAGAGAGAGAGAGATGAGGAATGGGCGAGGAGGGAGGTGGAGAAGAGAGATGGAAAAAGACAAGGCAGAAGCCAGAGCAAGCTGGAAGAGGCCGGGAAAGATGCTCTGAGGGAGCGCTATGGAGGGGAGATGGGGGGAGGGCTCCAGTGGGAGGGAAGAAGGGAGAGACGCTGGCAGCCAGGAGGCCAGGGTCCCAAAGTACCTTAAAGGGGGGGAGCAGAGGCAGACCCTGTTAGTAGGAGGGGGAGAGGTGGGGGGCCATGGAAGCCGAACCCAGCCTGGCATGGACAGAGGAGATCCTGAGGGAGCCAGCCCCAAGCCCCCTCCTTCTGATGGGGGAGCAGGAGCTTAAGAGGACCTGAAGAGGGGGAGGGCATGACTGGGTGTGTGTGGTAAGGATTCCTGTGTCCTCATCTCTGGAATAAATTGACACCTGCAGAGAGCCACCCGCGGGCTGGCGCCTGGCTCCGAAAACCCCGCGTCAGCAAACAGCTCTGGCGGCTGGGGGGGGGGGGGGCAGACGGCAGGGGGGCTTGCTGAAATGACCTGGGTGTCTGCCCCTTCGGTCTGATCTTGTCTCTTGTCCTGCCCCTGCTGTCCTGAGCATCCAGGCATCAGAGCAGCGACTGTGGGGGGCTGGCACTGTGGGGGGAAGGAGAGGTAAATAGCTGGGATGGGATGAGAAGAAAGCCGAGGCTTGCCCCCAGGACGTGGGTCAGAATGCCATGCGTGCAGGAGGCATCTGGGGTCCGAGGCTGTTGGAGACTGGCGGGGGGGGGGGTGCGGGGGGCAGCTGGTGGCTGCATCTGATGCCCTCCAAACCCACCTCAGCACCCCTTCTCCCCAGCCAGAGGCCTGGTCACTGGGGCTAGGCTCTGATTGGCCAACAAGGAGCAAGAGGCGGATCTTTTAGGGGTTTTCTATGCCCCAATCTCCCGCTCCCCTCAACACACACATTTCTTTCTCTATGGTAAGGTTGGGGAAAACTCTAGCATTCTGACTCAGGCCTCTGCCCTCCTGCCCGGAATGTACACCATAACCCAGCCAGCCCCTTCCCCTCTTCCTCCAGACCCCCCTCCAGGGTTAAAGCTGCAGCCGGTTGCCGAGGTAACATTGCGGGGCAGCATCCTGTCGCCCGGCAACCGGCTGCAGGATCATGCATCTGTCCCCGGATTTGCCCCTCCAGCAGCATCCCCTCCCTACTCTAGCCCCTGCCTCAAGGCACCTTAAATTCTAATGGAAGAAATGAGGAGGACCTGGAGGGAAGGGGTTCCCCCCTCCCCTGATGCACTGATCCTTAGGGAATGGGCTGTTGCCAGGAGGAAAAGGTGGAAGGCTGTGGTAGTCCCAAGAAAGGCCCGAGTCTGGCCTGGGGTGGGGGTTCAGTGCTGTGAAATTATAGCTCTGGAGTAATTAACACGTATCAACAAACCCGCCACTTCCTGCTAATTAATGACTTGGTATTTTTATTTTCTCTTCCTTGTCTATCTCATCCCTCCCAGAGAGGTGGGAACTGGGACTCCTGAGTCCTGGAGGGGAGCCTGCCTGGGAGGGATAGAGCAGCTGGAAGGGTTGGGGGGACAGGATGCTGGATCTGGGGAGCTGGTCCTCCTTCTCCTCCGGCTCTGTCCTGGACGTCTACCACATCCTGACCCTTTCCCTGGCCTTAAGATGTTTCTATCTGGGTCCCTGCTTTGGGGCTGGGGGTTGCCTGCGGTTTCCGGGATTGGGGGGTTGCCAGGGGACCTGAGGGAGGAAGAAGGGAGGGCAACTTGGTCTGAATTCCAAGTCACTAACCACTTGTCTCTTGTTTCCCCGCTCCCTTCTGTCTGCCCTGTCCGATTCCCCTTCCCTTCTTCCACTTCTCTGTATTTTTCTGTTCGTCTGTCCGTCTGTCTGTCTCTGGCCTACCCTCCTCCTCCTGTCCCTCCTCCCTGCAGGTCGGGCCTACCTTCACCTCCTCCCACTTCCTTCCCCTTCCCCACCCCTTGCCCCCTCCATGGAGAGGAACAGACCCTTTCTCTGTCCAGTCTAACCCAGGTCCCTCCCGGCCCCCCTCCTCCCTCCTTTCCCCCGCCCCCTCCTCCCTACTGGGGCGAGGGGGGGCCTCCCTCCCTCTCCCCCCCTTCTCTCTCTCTCCGAGGGGGGGGGTCCCGGGGAGGGAGGGGGGGTCCCCCGATCAGCATGTGGCTCCTGGCGCTGTGTCTGGTGGGGCTGGCAGGGGCTCAACGGGGGGGAGGGGGTCCCGGTGGCAGCGCCCCGGGCAGCCCAGGCCTGGGCCTCAGCAGCCTCGGGGAGGAACGCTTTCCGGTGGTGAACACGGCCTACGGGCGAGTGCGCGGCGTGCGGCGCGAGCTCAACAACGAGATCCTGGGTCCCGTCGTGCAGTTTTTGGGTGTGCCCTACGCCACGCCACCCCTGGGCGCCCGCCGCTTCCAGCCGCCAGAGGCCCCCGCCTCGTGGCCCGGCGTGCGCAACGCCACCACCCTGCCGCCCGCCTGCCCGCAGAACCTGCACGGCGCGCTGCCTGCAATCATGCTGCCTGTGTGGTTCACCGACAACTTGGAAGCTGCCGCCACCTACGTGCAGAACCAGAGCGAGGACTGCCTGTACCTCAACCTCTACGTGCCCACCGAGGACGGTAAGGGTGCGGGCACTGGGCCGGGCCCCGTGGACACTGCCCACAAACGCACACGCAGACCCCCCAGGCTTCTGCAGGGCCTAGGCCCAGAACCCAGCCTTTGTGGGATGTAGTCCCTCCCAGGGCAGTTTGGGGTCTGCCGGGCAGCCCCAAGGACCTGTCTACAGACTAACACCCCCAGAGAGAGCCGTAGGTACCCAGCTGGGCGTGTAGACCCCCATTCCTGCCAAGGCACACACACGGTGTGGCCCCAAGGGCCACCAGGCACCGGAAGCATCGCTCCTCTGCCTAGACACCTGCTCCAGCCCTGCCCCACCTACCAGCCCCAGGCCTTGGCTTGTCCCCAAGGGACACTTTGGTTCTTCTACACCTGCTGGACAACAGACTCCACCTTTCCTCCAAGTGTGCATGGGCACACTTCCATCTGTCACATTGTGCTCAGGGCACTTCACCTGAGTGTAGCACCTCTTCCTTGGAGAGCTCTGACCCCTAGGCCCCCATGAGCACCCCTGAAGAATCAAGGAAGCTCCCTGTCGAGGGCCCCTCTATTCACAACACAGCACGCCCATCCCCCTGAGGACATCTTCCCTTCAGGAGGCTCAGCAGCCGCTGTCCTTGTAAAGGAGCTCTCCCCAGGTCACTGCCATGGTGCTCACGGCCCCCAGCACACTCCCCCGGAAAGTTCTTCACGAGCCAACCTTCAGCACACAGTATCTTTCAGGGTACCTTCCAGATGTCTACAACAGAGGTACTCAGCAGGACTCCAGCGGGCCCCAAAGCCCAGCCTCATAAATGGCCTCAGGTTATGCTTCTGACACTCCCCATCACTCCCCTAGAACACAACATCTCCACAGAGACCCTCTACTACAGCACCTCCCGCAGGCCATTTTCTGCCAACTGCACACACAGGCCTGGTACCCAGGAATCCCTGTACGCACCCAATACCCACCACACAAGGGCCACTGCACACTGGGAATCTCAACCTCTCAGCACATGGGTCATGTACCCAACCAACCTATGCACGGACCATGTGCTCCATCATCCCATGTATCAAAATTCCCAGTGCCTCTGAAATTGTGTACCCTCTCACCACATAGACCCATGCTCCCCAGTGTCCATAGATATATATTGTGTGTCCTAGTAACACCCAGAGACCTTTGCCTCAATAATGCCTGCACGTGGCCACTCATACCACAGTACCCAACACCCTCAACGCTTCCCAAGCATCACTTACCCAACTCTACCTGGAGATCACCTGTATCATAGCCCATGCTGTGACAACACACCTAGCAACCCTACACCCAACCCGCAGATCAAGTATGCTAACGCCTCACTCCCAGCACCTCCCGTTCCAACCATCCACCCTCTCTTCCCCATACCAGCCATGCACCCTAACACAGTAATACCCCTCCCATGGAAACCATGCCTCCTAGCAACTCCTGCCCACAACACACAGAAGTAGCATCCACTCCAATCCTATCCAGATTCCAAGCACCCCAGTAGACTATTTACTCCGTTACACTCCACACGGCCTCCCCAGTACCACCATACCCTCCAGGTGAGAGCCATCCACTCCACATCCCCCTGCCCTCTCATGGGCCACCTACCCCAACAGCCTGCGCTTCATAATGGCAGGTGAATCACTCACCCCAGGGACTCCACACAGACTGTCCATCACTATGCTCTCCACTTATGGGCTCTCCACCCACCCTCCCACCTCCATGTAGGCTCTCCATGCCTGTGTCCCCCTCAGGGGGCTATCTCCTCGCCCCTCATGTTCATGTGGAACATCCTCCCAGGACCTCCCAGGATGTTCATGTGGAACATCCTCCCAGGACTTCCCCCTAGCGGGCTGTCCGGCCCAACACCTCCACACACAATGTCCACCCTGCCCCCGCACCACCTATGCCCACACCTTCTATATTTTTAACCATCGCTTATCACAGACCTGCTTGGGGCCTGACACGTTCAGGTGATCTCACTGAATCTTCACACCAGCTCTGCAAGGAAGAGGTTGACTCAGGCGGGCACGTGTGCATACACGCACACGTGTGCATGCACGTGCACACACACACACACACACACACACAAATATTCTCACGCTCACCGCATGCCCTGCTGACTTCATCCCCATTCCTATCTTGTTGTAGAGAACAGACCCTAATCCTAATGGTCCCTTGGGGCTATCCTCACCAGTTGGGAGAAGCCTGGCAGAGGCTGGCCTGGGCCTTGCCAACCCATCCCTCCCCATGCCAGTGAGAGAAACCAATCTGCAGCAGGGACCTCCTCTGATTTCTGGGTTCCAGAATCGGCCCCTGACCCATTCCCCCTTCTGAGAGAAGCCTGGAACCAAACTCTGAGCCCAGTCCTGGGGCCTCTCCTTGACAACAGGAACAGTTTGTGCCTCCCAGCAGCTCCTGGCACCTTATGTGTCAGCCTCGCTCAAGGCACTGTGTTTCCTGTTCCTTCTTTGTGGACTGAACCCCAAATTGGGGAGGGGGGCTTTTTGGCATTAGAGCAATGTCGGGAAGAGGTGCTCATGCCCCTGGTGGGAAGTTGACCGACCATTTTTGGTGGGGGGAGAGTAGCCATGGGTAGGGGATGAGGTTGGGGGTGCAGAGGGAAGAGGTGGATGGAGGGCAAGACCTGATGACCCCTTTCCCTGCTTCGCCCCACATCGGGGAGGTGGGGTGAGAAGCCAGGCCCCCTGAGTGCGGATGGAAGAGGAATGCTGTCGGGGTGAGAGACTGGGCAGGCGGGCAGGCGGCCCTAGCTGGCCTAGCCCCAGCCCTCCAGTGGGGAGCAGAGGGCCAGCAGGGGCTGTGAGCTGCAGAGCAGAGGGGGGGGGCAGGCAACTCTATCCTACGCTCTGCCCTCCAGATGGGTCCTTTCTGCCCAGCCCCTCCCTCTCAGCCTGGGGGAGCAGGCAGGTACTGGGCTGGCCAAAAGAGGGCCTGCGTGAGTGGTGGCCCTGGTGGCACAGCTGGCCTTGGTCTCCCTAGGGCTCAGGGTGGGCCTCCCCTCCCCTCCCACCCAACTTCTAACACCGTTTCATTTCCAGCAATTAGCAAACACTTCGACAAGCCAAGCCAATATGTCTTAAAACAGGCCTCAGCCCACTCAGGCACCCCATCCCCCCAAAACCAGCCTTTTCTTTGGGGCATGACTTTTTCCGGGGAGGGGAACAAATTTGGGTTGTAGAAACGTTTTTCTCTTTTCTTGGTTTCTTTTTCTTGCAAACAAATTTTGCTTTTTTTGGCTTATTTTTTCTGCCCTCCACCCTCCCCTTTTCTGCTTCCTGTCCTCCCCTCCCCATCCACCACCTCTCCCCCGACCCCCATCTTTCCCCACAAAATTGTCCTTTTTTCTCTGTTTTGTGTTCCCGGTCTTAGGTCCGCTCACAAAAAAACGTGACGAGGCGACGCTCAATCCGCCAGACACAGGTAGATTTAAAAATCCCGCTGCTGCATGTGGTTGCTGATAAAGAGGATGCTCACGGCCCTGCCCCTAACTAAATGCCCCCCCGCAGCTCTCAAGGCCCCCCTCAGTTGTTCTCCCAACTAAAAACGAAAAAGAAAAGAAAAGAAAAATTTGTACTAATTGGAAAAAATAATTATGAAAACTTCAAAACTTCAAATGAAATTCGAACACAATGTTGGACCCACTAGCAAACCTACAAGAAAAGCTAAACATGGCCAAAAATATAAGTGAGAAAAGAAATTGGAAATGTCCGAGAAAAAACAAAACAAAACAAAACAAAAACCACAAACACCAAAGAATTGGATAAAATGTTTAGAGTTTGACAGCAATTTGGACTGTTTGGAAACTTGCGAAATGTAACATTTGAAACAAACAAACAAACAAACAAAACCAAACAACTTTAATTCGGAGCAAAACTACATTCGAAAAAAGTATCTTAAGTTGGCAAATTGATGACCTAATTGAAACATCAGAAACAAACCTGCTACAATTTCAAAAGCCTGTCAGATGCAGAAAACACAAACATTTGGAGCAAATGAAAGAATTCGGAAATTTTTGAACACAGGGCCCAATATCTTGAAGTTTCACCACAAAATTTTGAAAAACAAAAAAATAAATGCAAAGAACTTTTTTCTTTTTTTTCTTTTTTTTCCAAAAAAAACAAAAAAAATACAAAACAAAACAAAACACGGATCTTTTTGGTTTTTGGTTTTTTTGTTTTTGGTTTTTTCTTTTCTTGTTGAATCTGCCCCGAGAGCTTCTGGCTTTTTGGTTGTTGTTGGGTTTTTTTTTTTTTTTTCCTTTCTTTCTTCTTTCTTGATCCTGTTTTTTGTTGTTGGTTTTGAATTCTTGGTGCCGGGGGTCCCCTCCCTGCTCCTTCCCTTTCCGACCCCTCCTCCCCCCACACCGGGAGTGGAGGTGCTGGGTGGGGAGGAGTGGGGAGAAGTAAGGAGGCAAAAGGAGAGCCTGGGAGGGAGGAGACTCCGGCCTGAGTCTGGCTGGAAGGCCACCAGAGGTTCGGAAACCAGGGGAAGAGCAGGATTCTGAGAGGACACAGAGAGGGCGGAGCCCACCAAGTGGAGGGAGGTGGCAGAGAAGGTCCTAAGAGACTAGAGGCTGCAAGCTGCCTGCAGGGGTGGAGGCGAGTGTCTTAGTGTCCTGTGGGCTCACCCAGCAGGCAGGCAGGAGAAAAGTTTCTAGTGGGAGGAAGGGAGGCAAGCAGAGCCGTTGGGGACTGGCCGTGGAGGCCTAGGCCTGGCTCTGGTTTGTTGAATGCTCAGGCTAGTCAGAGATTGCAAGTGTCAAGGAAGAGGAGGGGCAGTGGGCCATGGGTGACCCCAGCCCTGCACCATGGCTGAATCATGGAGGGCTGTAACAAAGGGTACTGGCCTTGGGGACCCTGGCAAGCCCACTCAGACTCCCACCCTCTTCCGGAATCTGACTCCTCAGTGGCAGTGATTAATGGGATCCTTTTGGGACATGGCAAGAGGGGCGCCCAGTGCAGGGTCAGGCCAGTTTGGGGGGGTGGGTCTGTGACTAAAGAACTGTACCCTGGCTTTATCAAGCAGGCTCTTTCCCACCCTGCCTCCTCCTGCCACAGTAATTAGGCTGGGGGTTGCCATGGTAACTGGGGAGGTGACCTAGAAAGGAATTAGGGCGGGGAGGAGACCAAGCCCCCAGGGACCCTAGGCTGGCACCCCCTCACCCACAGACCAGGCTACCACATGGACCTGAGACCCAAGTCTGAGGAACTGTCTGGACCCTTCCAGCATCTCTAGCACTAGTGCCAGCGTTGGGAGTTTGCTCTACCTAGGAGCAGGAAGGAGATTTGCTGTGTGTGTGTGGGGAGGGGGTCCCCTGGATCCAGCAGATGCCCTGGGGAGGGTCCCCCCCACCTCTAGCTTCTTGGAAGGTCTGTCTGGCATTTGAGGAAGTGCCGTGGGGCAGGCCAGCAGGAGGTGGAGTGGGGCCTTTGGCCAGGGCTAGATGGGGAGGGAGGGAGGGGAATCCGGTCTTGCCCCCCAGGGACGGGAGTGACATGTCCCCTGAGCTCCAGGCTGGTCCTCCACAGGCCTGGGAGCTGGGTGGTGCTGCTTCTGGTCTGACTATATTCTTGTCCCCTGACCCTGGCCCACCGCCCACCCCCTCCCCACGCAGATATCCGGGACTCGGGGAAGAAGCCCGTGATGCTGTTTCTCCACGGCGGCTCCTACATGGAGGGCACCGGGAACATGTTCGATGGCTCCGTCCTGGCCGCCTATGGCAACGTCATTGTAGCCACGCTCAACTACCGGCTTGGGGTGCTCGGTGAGGGTGGGCCGCCAACCCTCGGGGCTGGAGCCTGGGAGGGGGCCCTGGGGGGTGGTGTTCCTCCAGATCCAGCAGAAGCAGAATGGCTTCTGGGCTGCACTGAGCTGCCCAGAAAGGGGGCGAGGGTGCTCTGACCCCCCCAGGAAGCCCCTTCCCTTGTCTGCTTCCAGGCTTTCTCAGCACCGGGGACCAGGCTGCAAAAGGCAACTATGGACTCCTAGACCAGATCCAGGCACTGCGATGGCTCAGTGAAAACATTGCCCACTTCGGGGGTGACCCTGAGCGCATCACCATCTTTGGATCTGGGGCAGGGGCTTCCTGTGTCAACCTTCTGATCCTCTCTCACCATTCGGAAGGTACCTGCGACCCCTCAGCCTGCCCCTCCTCCCATCCCCTTTCCCACACTCTGGCCCTTCCCAGGTCCCTCTTCCCACCTTGGGCTAACGATGTGGCCCTACCTGAGGCCTGCCTGTCCTGCCAGGCTTGTTCCAGAAGGCCATCGCCCAGAGCGGCACTGCCATTTCCAGTTGGTCTGTCAACTACCAGCCGCTCAAGTACACGCGCCTGCTGGCGGCCAAAGTGGGCTGCGACCGCGAGGACAGCACCGAAGCTGTGGAGTGTCTGCGCCGGAAGCCCTCCCGGGAGCTGGTGGACCAGGATGTACAGCCCGCCCGGTATGGGGGTGGGAGAGGGCTGGGGCCAGGCCTTCCCTTCCCTTGCTGGTTCCCAGGAGGTTAATGGGGAGAGGTGCCCACAGGCATTCCGCTTGGTAAGGAGATGTGAGCTTTGGGTCCCTCTGCCAGCCCTGCCTCCTCCTCTGGGAAGCCTTCCCTAAGTGGAGGTGCCCAGACAGAGTGCACGCAGGTGCCACAGAGCGCTTTTGGGAAGACTTCCCGGGAGGCCAGGTGCCCTGAGGACTCAGGAGATTTTACCGAGGGGTGCGAAGGGTCTTCTGAGCAGAAGGCCAGGCAGGCCATGCACTGAGAGGAGGCTGGGGAGCAGGTGCTGAGACCCTGACCCCTTTTCCCCAGTTACCACATCGCCTTTGGGCCCGTGGTGGATGGTGACGTCGTCCCCGATGACCCCGAGATCCTCATGCAGCAGGGAGAGTTCCTCAACTATGACATGCTTATTGGCGTCAACCAAGGAGAAGGCCTCAAGTTCGTGGAGGACTCCGCAGAGAGTGAGGACGGCGTGTCTGCCAGCGCCTTTGACTTTACAGTCTCCAACTTTGTGGACAACCTGTATGGCTACCCTGAGGGCAAGGATGTGCTTCGGGAGACCATCAAGTTCATGTACACGGACTGGGCTGACCGGGACAATGGCGAGATGCGAAGAAAGACCCTGCTGGCGCTCTTTACAGACCACCAGTGGGTGGCACCAGCTGTGGCCACCGCCAAGCTGCACGCTGACTACCAGTCCCCTGTCTACTTTTATACCTTCTACCACCACTGCCAGGCTGAGGGCCGGCCCGAGTGGGCAGACGCAGCACACGGGGACGAGCTACCCTATGTCTTTGGTGTGCCCATGGTGGGTGCCACCGACCTCTTCCCCTGCAACTTCTCCAAGAATGACGTCATGCTCAGCGCTGTGGTCATGACCTACTGGACCAACTTCGCCAAGACTGGGTGAGGGCGGCCGGTGGGGCTGGGTGGGCCCCTCCACCTGCAGGCCAAGGCACACACCCCCTCCATGCTCAGTGCCCCGTCTCTCACTCCTCATAGTCACTCCTCCATCATTGCCTTGTTGACCCAGATACCTGCTGGACACCTTCTCTGTGCCAGGCACTGAGCTTCCTGTTGGAGATTCAGCAGAGTCAGATCCTAGGGGCCCATCCTTGTTGGGGGAGGGGTGCTCCCTGGGTAGCTTTGGCTCCAGGTCTGTCTCTCCTGCCCTCCTCCCTCCCCTGTCTCTCCTGGCACTCTGCTCTGCATCTGATGCTCTGGGCTGTGTATCTGTGAGGATTTGTGTCTGTGTCTCTGTCCCTCTCTCTACATCTCTCTCTTCAAATCCACTGATGTCTCTGCCTTTCCCTTGACTCTTGCCCGGGTGTCTGCTTTTCTCTTGCTAGTCTCCCCCTGACTGTCTCTGTCCTTTGTTTCTTTGTTCCTAAATGTGTCTATCTCACTCAGTCTCAGAGGCGGCCTCTCTCACCGGGTATCTCTCTGCCTCTCTCTATGCCTCCGTCATCCCTGCCCATCTCTGCCCCTCTGCCCTCATCTCTGCCTATCTCTGCCCCTCTGCCCTCATCCCTGCCTGCCTCTGGCAGTTTCTCCCTCTCTCGCTCTCGCTCTCGCTCGCTCTCTCTCGGGCCTCCCTTCTGTGGGTCTCCCTACCCTCCCGCGGAGCCTTCCCCTCACTCCACCTTTCCCCACCCTCCTGTGCCCGCAGCGACCCCAACCAGCCAGTGCCGCAGGACACCAAGTTCATCCACACCAAGCCCAACCGCTTCGAGGAGGTGGTGTGGAGCAAGTTCAACAGCAAGGAGAAGCAGTACCTGCACATTGGCCTGAAGCCCCGCGTGCGCGACAACTACCGCGCCAACAAGGTGGCCTTCTGGCTGGAGCTGGTGCCGCACCTGCACAACCTGCACACGGAGCTCTTCACCACCACCACGCGCCTGCCGCCCTACGCCACGCGCTGGCCGCCGCGCCCGCCCCCCGGCGCCTCGGGCACCCGCCGGCCCCCGCCGCCCGCCACGCTGCCGCCCGAGCCCGAGCCCGAACCGGGCCCGCGGGCCTACGACCGCTTCCCCGGGGACTCCCGGGACTACTCCACCGAGCTCAGCGTCACGGTGGCGGTGGGCGCCTCGCTGCTCTTCCTCAACATCCTGGCCTTCGCCGCGCTCTACTACAAGCGGGACCGGCGGCAGGAGCTGCGGTGCCGGCGGCTCAGCCCCCCGGGGGGCTCGGGCTCGGGAGTGCCGGCCGGGGGCCCCCTGCTGCCTGCCGCGGGCCGGGAGCTGCCGCCCGAGGAGGAGCTGGTGTCGCTGCAGCTGAAGCGCGCGGGGGGCGTCGGGGCGGACCCCGCCGAGGCCCTGCGCCCCGCCTGCCCGCCCGACTACACGCTGGCCCTGCGCCGGGCTCCGGACGACGTGCCTCTGCTGGCCCCCGGGGCGCTGACCCTGCTGCCCAGTGGCCTGGGGCCGCCGCCGCCGCCGCCGCCCCCCTCCCTGCACCCCTTCGGGCCCTTCCCGCCGCCGCCCCCCACCGCCGCGGGCCACAACAACACGCTCCCGCACCCCCACTCCACCACTCGGGTATAGGGGGCGGCGTGGGGGCGGGGGCCCTCCTCCGCAGCCCCCTGCCCCCCCACCGCGCCCCCAGCCAGCGGGCGGTGGCCGCTCGGAAGTCAGGGAGGAGGACTGGCCGCAGGCTCCTCGCCACCGCGCTGGACGTGTCACCCCGCGGTGTGGCCCCGGTGGCGAGGGGCGCCAGGTGGACACGGGCGTCCTCACCACCACGGGTGTCTTTCCCATGCCCAGAGGCCCGTTCTCTTCTTTGGACCTGGGCCTTGGAACAACTGGGGGGCACTCGGTCCCCTCCACTGGGACACCAGTCTTGGGTGTGTGGCAGCGTGGAGGTGTGCTTTCTCACAAGGGGGTGTGTTTTCCCATGTGCAGGGTGAGGTTTTTTTTTTGCCCCCCTGGACACATGTTGGCCCCCTCAAAGAATTTCTGCGGGGATTTGTACCCCAGACCCCTGTTCCCTCATGCCTTCTCTCACCTCCTCCCCCTCCCACACCCCATGGAGACCCTGGAAGTGGCGTAGTTGGCGGACAGTGACCCTGGGCCACCAGACGACACAGGGTGGTGCCTGGGAAGGTAGCGAGGAAATCAGCCGTCCCCCCCCTCCCGCTCAGAGCCCCCTGCCCCCTCTGCCCCCAGCGAAGCATGTTTATCCCCCGTGGCCCATGTCAGATGAAGCACGTCCTCTGGGTAGGCTTCGCCTCCCACAGATGACAGACAAGACAGACAGACACAGATTCCCTGCCGGGTGGGGGGAAGGGAGGAGATCCGTGCATCCCTGTGCAGCCTGGGAACGTGTTGTCTCGTGGGTCCAGGACACACTCTGAGTGCAAACATGTTCTTGTGTGTGGATGAGTGTTTTCCCCCATGAAGACGGTCCCTTCCTCTCTAGCACTTCCAGGCAGCCCCAGGCCTGAGGCCTAGCACTTAGATCCTCCTCACCCAGCAGGTGGGAACAGACTTGAAGAAGCTGGGAGGGGTGCCCCTCTCTTCCCCCAAGAGATGCCAAGTTGGGGGGTGTGGTGTGCCACCCACAGAGGCCATGCATGCTTGACCAAAGCCCTCACTGGGGTCTAAGGACAGCCTTTCCTTCAGTTCTCAGACCATTGTTCATCCGTGCCAAACTGGGTCAGGTGGGTTTGAGGGGTGTGGGGGGGTGGAAGACCCCCCAGATGTGCCAAGGATTCTCCAGTCCTGGGCCAGGGCAGGTAAATGTAGGGACAGGTGGGATACCAGGGAGGCAAGTGGCAGTGAAAGGGGGTCCTGCTTGTGTCTCTCCTTCGTCCACGGTGTCTCACTCCTCCCGTCTCTGCCTCAGTGTCCCTCTTCCCATGTCTGTCTCCCTCTTCTCAATGTGAGAACGCCTTCTCCCCTCAGCCCCCCGTTCCCTGCCTGGACCCTGCCGGGCCCCCTTCCCTCAGCTGCCTGAGCTCAAGGAAAGAGGCATGGAGGGCACAGGGCAGGCGCAGGGGAGGAGGCAGGGGGTACAAAGGCTTCTCAGGACAGGTTGGGGAATGAGGTCAGCTGTGCCAAGGAACAGGTGGCGGGGGCGGCGGGAGACGGGGCTCCGGTGGACAGCAGCAGGGACAGTTTGAAAGGACATGTGTGAGGTGACTGTCCGGAGAGGACACCGCCCGAGGAGAAAGGGTCTGGGCCTCTGGGGAGAAGGATGATGTCAGGAAGGGTTTTAAGGGACACCAGTGAGGGAGTGTCCTCTTCTGCTGGTGTTTTGTGAGTTTGTTAGTGCCAAACTGGAGTAGGGGGTGGGGTGCTGTCTTCCACTGACACCCAGATCCAGAATCCCTGGTCTTGGCTCCCCAGAACTCTGCCTCCTGTCCCTTCTGCCACCTACCCCCACAGAAACTTAATTCTTTTCTGACCCCTTCCCTTGCCTGGTCTAGCTCCTCTCCAAACAGCCATGCCCTCTAAATGCTAGAGACCTGGGCCCTGAACCCTGTAGACAGATGCCCCCCAAACTGGGGCATGGGAGGGGGGCTGGGGGACCCCATGATTCAGCCACGGACTCCAATGCCCAGCCCCTCTCCCCAGAACAATCCCCTGACAATCCCATGTCCCTAACCCCAACCCGTTGCGGCTCTGTACACATTTTTAAACCTGGCAAAAGATGAAGAGAATATTGTAAATATAAAAATTTAACTGTTGGCTTGTGCCTGCTGTGATGGGGGTGGCGTAGGGGTGAGTGGAAGGGGAGTGGGGGGGCTCCGAGAAATGAGTCTTTGGGCCACTCCAGCCAGTGAGGAGAGGGAGGTGATCTGAGCCTGCAGCCCATTTTGGGAGCTGCTTAGAGCTCCGAGAGAAAGGGGGGAATGGATGCTGGGGTCAGGTTGCCACGGTAGCAGTGTCGTGTGGGAAGTTCTGATCAGGGCCCAGGTGTGTGCTGGGGCCTGAGCCCAGTGCGGAGAAGGAATGGGCTGGGACTCATGGGGGCCAACAAACAGGCCATGGGGCTCATGGGCTAATCCAAGTGACTGGCTTACAGGACAGGCATTCGAGGTGAAGGGCTGAGCCTCTGCCAAGGCCTGGGCCCAGGCTGGAGGGTCATCCACTGGGGCCCAAGACTCTGCCTCTTGGCACATTGTGAGGGAGAACCCCGGCATCATTGTGACCCGCTTGCCCCCAGGAGTCTCTGGGACAGGCAGGCAGACTCGTGAATATTGTGTGCAGTGTGGGATGGGGGCCTAGGGGCCCCGGTGGCCCTAGGGACCCCCATGGCCATGGCTGAGCGGCCACGGCCCGGGTGGGCCTCATATCACAGCTCCAACACCAACAACTGTCAGGATCTGGGCAACTCCATCCTGTTGCTGCTGGGCCTCATCATCTGCATTAACATTAGCATCAATATGGTGACGCTGGTCAGGGTGGGGTCAGGCGGGAGGGTGCTGGCCAGATGGCGGCGGTGGCGGGAGGCCTGGTGGCCAGGGCCGGCCCAGGGTCATTGTGTCCTCCCTCACCTAGCTCTGGCGCAGACTCCGTGGCTTCTTACACCAAGTGTTCCATATTGTTTATGAGAAAGGTAAGTGGGGGGCCAGGAACACCAGAGAGGCAGAAACCAGGCCAGGCCATCTAGCCCTGACCCTGAGCTAGCCCCTTCCCCTCCCGCTCTCCCCTCTCAGACACCATAGTGCTGCAGCATCTCCCCCGCCCACACCTGGCACCCTACCCCTCCATCCCTGTAGGAGCCAGCCTCCCTTCCAGCCTCTCGCCTCTCCTTGATCTGCAGAAGCTTCTAAGTCATCCTCACCTGGGAAGCAGACCCAGCCTCCGAAGCAGAGCACCCCTGCAGTCCACCTTCGATGCACCATGGACCCCGTGAAAATGACTGTGACTCCCCCACCCACTCACCGCCACCGTCACCGAGGCTCTTCAGGCCGCCGCGCCCACCGCCCGGTAGCCTGGGCCCCTGACACTGACGACGAGGAGAAGCCCCCACATCAGCACTCTGCAGTCTGCTCCCACAACTGGGATCACCCCACAGACTGGGAAGGCTTCCAGTCCACAAAGGGCTTCTGGGGCCCCTGGCCCCAGGATGCTGTGGAGCCCGCTCCCCAGACCATTCGCTTCCAGCAGACCATAGAAGGCAGGCCCCTGAAAGGCGAGATGCAGTCAGAGATGGGCCTAGAGGCCTATGTGTACCCTGTGAATCCCCCGCCCCCAAGCCCTCAGACGCTGAGCCACAAGAACAGCGGAGCGGGGCCCAGGGCCCAAGCCGAGCAGGAGCAATGCGCCCCTGCCCCTCCTGCCCCACCGCCTGCCCGGGGCCCAGCAATCGTCCCTGACATCCCCCGGTGCCGCTCCTCGGGCCGTGTAGTGTACGATGCCCGTGATGTGAGGCGGCGGCTCCAGGAGCTGACCCGAGAGGTGGAGGCCCTGTCTCACTGTTACCCCCTGGGCTCCAGATCCAGCAATGCTGAGGAGACAGGCAAGGACTGGGTGTACCGTTCCCTGACAGAGAGGTGACTGGGACGACAATAAAAGGAAGAGAGAAAAATAAAAAAATAAAAAAAATAAAAAAAAAAGGAAGAAAGGAGGTGGTTTGTGGTGGTGTGGGGGATGCCAGGGCCCACACAGCATCAGGGAGCCCCAGTTGCCAAGAGAAGGATCCCTCTGGCAACGGGGCCTCCAGGGCCCTCAGAACCCTCATCAACCTCTCAGCTGTCCCGAGCTCATAGCCCCTTCTGGGTCCCGAGGTTCCCACCTGGCACTCTCATGTTTTCTTACATGCCTGGAGCAGCCCCACACTCAAATCCTTTTCCAGATACTCAGGCAGACCTGCGCTAGAACAGAGATCCCAGCATCCCCGTGGTCCTAGCCCCTTGGTGGCCCGGTTTCGGTCAGAGCCCGGGGTTGGGCTGCAGCCACAAGGCGTGGTGTGCTTCTCCACTAAGCCCTGGTTTCTTTGAGGGGGGCTAGTGGAGTGTGAGGGCATCCAGGCCCTCGCAATTCCCCAGTCCAGGGCCCATGAGCAGGTACAGGGTCGGAGCAGAGGAGCAAACCCCAAGCACATCCTCAAGGGCTTCCCTCTGTGACTTCAACTCCTCTGATTAGTACCTGCCTGTCACCAATGAGGAGACTAAGGCTCAGAGAAAGCAAGTGACTTATTCGTGGTCACAGAGACACCAGGCATCAGCTTCATGGTCTCAGATGCTCTGGGCACTGAGTCAGCTCGGCCCATCAGACTCCTCACCTTCCTCAGTCTGCCGTGTGAACTCATCAGAATATTCCGTCCATGGACAGCAGGGACACACAGACCCTACCCTACTCCTAGATAGTCGGCATCACACATGGGCATGCACCCATGTGTACACATGTCCACACACGTGTGCGCTTGGGAGTGAGAAGCCATGTGAGTGTGCCTGGGCCGAAGGAACTGGACCCCACCTTCTGTAGCAGATGGATTCCTGGAATGTGGACAGACAGGCCTTTTGTGAATCAGCCTGCTTTTCTGTTCCCTTATATGCAAGCGCCGGTAGTGATAATTTTAAGTCGACTGATTCCCTTCAGTGAGTACATATTGAGCACCTACTATGTGTGTTTGGAGGCTCGAAGGGAAATGCGCACTGGCGCCACGTCCACAGACCCCAGTGATGCACCTGCTTCGGAACGAAGGCTCCTTTCGTCCTATCAACAATTACATCTATTTTGTGCGTTGTGCATCTCGTGAGGTTTTCTTAAGGAAGGAGCTGACAGTTTTCCAACAGGGAGGGCTAGGTCAGTGGGAGGACAGTAGTTAGGAAGGAGAGGGAGCACATTCTGGGTGGCAAGCACCCGGGTGGTGGAAGTCATCCTTGCTCTGGCCTTGGTGGCCACACCACATAGGGCTGCAATCCTTTGCCAGGAAGCGGTGGGGAGGATAGGGACTAGAGGAATTATGATAAACAGGAAGGCCAGAGAGGGAACGGCAGAATGAGGCGACCCCAGAGGGGACTCTTGCTGTCATCCTAGCTGCTGGCCCAGGTAGGCATGGGTGCAGAGTACCCACAAACTGCCTTAATGTCTCAAAAAAGAACAATGAAATGGAGAAATTTCTTTATGGATGATTCAGTCACTACGAAGAAGACCATCTTAAGACTACAGCTACTGTATCTTCAAATCAGGAATCAGGTGTTGATTTGAGCAAGCCTCCCCTGTGGAGACAGGGACAGATTGAGCTCTGGGCTATCTGGGGACGGGACCCCCCTCAAGGGGCAGCCAAGGTCAGCGAAGACCATAGAAAGGCAGAGCCTAGCAGATAAAAGACCTGCCACCTCTGCATTGTGACTCCCCGCAATGTGCCCCATTATGACCCAGCACCCTCACCAGCTGGTAGGTGTCCCCAGGTCCCTGGATGAGTACAGTGTGGTCCGGGCTGGTGGGGGGGGCGGCGGCCCAGGCGGCCCTAGGGCCCCCCCACCATGGAAAACCAGCTCTGGTATGACAACGTGGGGTGCTGCAACCAACACCAAGAACATCTCCAGGATCCTGAAGACTTACTGCTCCTGCTGCTGGGCCTCATCGTTCTTGTCAACATTGGGATCAACGTGGTGACTGTGGTCAGTGATGGCGGGGGACCGCCCCCAGGGGTGAAGAGGGCTGAGGGTGGGGGCCCACCTCCACCTGCAGGAGTGGTCTTGGCTGGGAGCCAGGTAGGGGTAGGGGCGGGAAGGATTGAGAGCCCCCTAGTCTTCACTCCCACCTTATCCTACCCCCAGATGTGGCACGGGCTCCAGAATGGCTTAGAGAAGGTGATCTGTTGGATTAATCGGAAAAGTAAGTATGGCAGCAAGAGAGGTAGGGGTCCCCCCATCCCCCGATGCCATCAGCACAACCCAGGCTGCAGCGTTCCCCACCCTGAGGTCTTCTCACAATTGCCCTGGGGCTTCATGGACTCTTGTCACCCCCAGATGAAATCTTAAAGGCCTGTGAAAGTTCCCCCAAAGAATCCTCAGCCAAGGCCCAAGATGTCCACATTCACTGCACCCTGGACCCTGTAGAGGTGAAGATGGCCCCGCCTGATTGCTACCCCTCTTCCTCCTACCACCTCGGTCACAACTCCCGCTGCTGCCGTCGCCCCTGCAGCCGCCGCTGCCGCAGTCGCCGCAGCCCCGGCCCCCGCCGCGGCCCTGACCACCATCACCACCCTTGCAGCCACCAGTGGGGGCTGAAGAATGGGAGGCACGTCCGGCACAACCGCTCAGGCTTCCATAGCCACCATCACAGCCGCAAGATGTCACAGCTGCGGCCCGTGCCCTTCTTCGATGGGGAAGACCTGGAGGAGGAGGATGACCTGGCTTTCCCACACCCCAAGTGCCCTTGGGGGCGCTGGAGAGAGCTTTACCAGCACAGGGGCCTGCCCTCCAATCTGGGGCTGTGGGGCCGCCAGGGGGGGATCCTGGCCAGCCTGCCACCTCCCTCTCTCTACCTCTCCCCTGAGCTGCGCCGCCTGCCCAAGCGCGTGGAGGCCAAGTCAGAACTGAGGCTGCAGTCCTATGGGCCCCACTGTTCCCAGTCCCGAATCTGGGGCAATCTGGAGGCTGAACAGTGGGGCTCGTCCCCTCCACCCCTCCGCCGGCTGCCCCCAAACCCTTCCTGGGCCCCCATGGGGTACAGCTCTTACACCTCGGCTGGCCAGCTGCTCTATGACTCCTGGGACCAGCGGCGGCGGGGCACCGAGGGCTCTGAGCCTCCTTCTGCCCTGGTGCCCCGGGGCTCCCGGCCCGAGGCCCGGGAGCACTGTTCTCCACAGGCCCACAGGCGGAGCCTCCCCAGCCATGCGTACAGCCAGCTCAACCGCAGCCCCCACCCATCCACCGGCCACTTGGGCTACAGCTCCCGGGATCCCCACGAGGTTCGGCGCCGAGCGGCTGAATGGGCAGAGGCCCTACCCGCTCGGCACCCCCTAACAGCCTCTGCCTCCCTCACTATATTGGGTGAGACCTCATACCAACGGGCCCCAGCGCCCAGCTCGGCCCTGGTCCCCCACTCTTCCCAGCCCCTGTCTGCCGACCAGGCTCCCGAGCCCCCCCAAGCCCAGCCCACCTTCATGCCGCTCAGCAGGACCCCAGGCGGCAATGCAGGCTACCAGGTGTATGACAGCCTGGAGCTGAAGCGACAGGTGCAAGAGAGCCGAGCGAGGGCCAGCTCTCTGCCTCCACCTTCCACCTCGGCCTCCAGGCCCTCCCTGCACAGGAGCCGGACCGGGAAGCTTCACTGACCAGCGGGGAACGCGGGTGGCGGGGTCGGGCTTGGAGAGAAGAATAAAGAGCAGCAGAGTCCAGGAAACACTGTGCTGTTCTGTGGCTTGGGAGCGGCACTCCTCCTGCCAGCCTGGGCCCCGGCCCTTGGCTCCCTGAAGCGAGAAGCCAGCGTCCCTCCTTGGCATGAGGCTCCTCTTGGCCATGGAGACCCACCATCCCACCAGCACGGCCGCCCCCCCACCCCCACCCCAGGTCCTGCACCATGCTCTAAGATCTGAAGGCTGCAGATCCCCAACCACTGGTCTCTGAGCACTGGCTCTGGGGGTCTGCCTCCCATCCCCAATCCAAAATGGGCTCAGAGGCTCAGCCCCACGTGACACGGTGAGGTCAGATTCCAGCGTCTGCTCAGAGCCAGGAGGGCAGGAAGAAGCCCCAGGGCTCCGGAATGGGCCAGGCCTTCCCCCGGGGCTCTGGCTCTGAGGCCAGATCTTCCCAGTTCCCAGTTCCCAGGGCAGACCATCACAGGCCCTCCAGTTTCCTCCCCGCCTTCATTGTGACCCCAACCACCCACCCCATTATGACCCATCCGTCTCCCCCTCCCGCACCAGAGAAGTCTGGCTCCTAGTGAGTATGTGGGGGCCAGGGGGCCCAGTTAGTCCTGGGACCCCCAGCCATGGGTGAGCGAGCCCACCACGGAGCCCAAGTGTGCTCTGGCACCAACCCCAGGAAGTGCCAGGACCTAGGAGACTCAATTCTTCTGATTCTGGGCAGCTTCATCTTGCTCAACGTGGGGATCAATGTGGTGACTCTGGTCAGGGCGGTGACCGGGCAACAGGGTTGGGGGCGCCCCGGGATCTGGAAGGGGCTGAGGTGGGAGGGCTGCTGGGATGTGGCTGAAAGGCGGCTTCGGGGCTCACCCCACTCCTGGGCTCCCCCTTCCCCTGCTTCTCTCAGCTCTGGAGGCACCTGAAGAGCTCCTTGCGGATTCTTTTCCATCATTTCTTCCCCAAAGGTGAGCGGGCCCCACCCTCCAGGGCCTCAAGGGGGGTGTGGAACCTGTCCCCTTTTCCCCGGCCCTCAGGAACCCAGGCCTGGTCCCTTCCCGTCTTTCCCGGCAGACAAGCAACCCAGCTGCGTAGGCAGTCGTCCCATGTGCGTGCGCTGCTCCATGGACACCAAGAACATGTGCTCGGGGGTCTCCTCTCGCTTCCACCGCCGCCCGGGCTTCCTGCATGGGCACCCTAACCACCTTGACTCCTGGGTACCAGACATGAATGAAGAGAAGGCTTCTGGGTGCTGCTGGATGCCGCCTCAGTGTGGACATGCTGGGGCTCCCCTGGGGCCTCCCTGGGGACTGTGGAAGGAGGGGGCGATGGCAGCAGGGGAGGCCCCTCAGGTCCCAGTTTTAAAGGCCCGGACCCCCTTTATTTCCAGGCACGAGGCACCTTCCCAGTTACCCAGGATGAGCAAGCTGGATATGGCCCCTCTCCTTTTGCCCCACAAGAGCAAGACCAAGACCCCAGACCACGCCCCAGAGCATGTCCTGGCCCAGAACAGCTCCCCGGTCCACACCCCTGAGCACACTACCACCCACACCCAGACCTGCTCCCTGGCCCAAACGCCTGAGCACACCACCCTCAAGACTCAGACCTGCTCCCTGGCCCACACCCCTGAGCACACCACCACCCACACCCAGACCTGCTCCCCAGCCCACACTCCCCAGCACACTAAGCCCCAGGCCCAGATCTGCTCCGCAGCCCATCGCCATGAGCACACCACCCCCCAGGCCCAGGCCCAGACCTCCTCCCTAGCCCATGTCCCTGAGCACACCACCCTTCAGGCCCAGACCTGCTCCCCAGCTCACGCCCCTGAGCACAAGCTCCCTCAGGCACAGATGCACTCCCCAGCCCAAGCCCCCAAGTACAACCCTCTCCAGGCCCAGACCTGTTCCCCAGAGCACACCAGCCCCCAAGCCCAGACCCACTCCCCAGCCCATGCCACTGAGCACATCCCCGCCCAGGTCCACGTCCCTGATCTTACCTCAGTCCAGGCGCATACCCACTCCCCAAGCTTCACCCCTGAGCACACTCAGCAGCACACTCCTGCCCAGACCCACAGCCCTGAGCACACCTCAGCCCATCCCCTGGGTCACAGCCCTGAGCATGTAATAGCCCATGCCCCAGCCTGCACTCTGTCCCATGCTCATCTAACCTATACCCATGCCCCTCACACTCTGGCCCCTGCTCCCACATCTGCCCCAACCCTTCCTCCAATGTCTACCCCTGCCAGGATTCCTGCCCCACCTCCTGCCTCAGCTTTGGTCATGACCCTGACTACCACTCCTATCCCAGTTCCCATCTCTGCCACCACCCATACCCCCATCATAACTCCTATTCCCTCTACCCTGACTGCCTTTAGCCAAGGCCTCTCCACTGGCCATGTGGTCTACAATGTCCGTAGGGGCAAGCAGAACTTGTGCCATGTGTGCCCTCCCCCAAACTCTGGGTATTCCAGAAAGGACGGAGGCACCCTCCCCAGGCCCCAAGAGGGGGAGGGTCTGTGTGGCTCTGATACAGCTGAGCCAACGTCAAAACACCATAGTGGGGACAGTGCCAAGCCCTCCACAGGCTCCGTACTGGGTTACCTAGAGTTGGGGAATGTGGAATGGAAGATCTCAAATGATGCCAAAGACAAGTTCTTACAGCCCAAGACCTTCCCTTATTTCAGCTTCCATCCTTGCAGTTCTGAGAGGAGAAACACACACTCTCAGACCCCAGTCTACCCCAAATTCCTGGTCTCCTCCAAGGATGCCACACCTTCTCAACCTTGCTTTCATTCTCCAACCAGTACCCAGAGCTCATTGAACGCCATTCCTCCACCTTGCACTTTGTCTCTGCCTCTCTTGTCTCCCAGGTCCTTTGTCTTTCATCAACCCTCCGGCCACCAGAAGCCCTCCACCTCAATGCAGACCCCTGCCTTTCCCCCGACCTCCACATCTTCTCAAACTGTCCCCTCTTCCCAGTTCCCCATCCCTCCCCAGTTCTCCAAGACTTTCCAACCCCCGATCCAACCCCAAACCCCTGAACATCAGGAGAGTCTAGGCCTCAACCAAGATTCTGGCCTCCAAAGGACTTCATGCCCTTCAAAGGACTTGAGAGTTGCCAGGAACCCAGGCCTTACCCCAAGTCCAGGCTTCTGTAAGAACCCAGGCCTTGTTCAAGATCCAGGTCTAAGCAAGCCCTCAGGCCTTACTCAAGACCCTTCCCAAGACTCTGGACTTCACAAGAATCTGGTCATTACCCAAGATTCTGGCCCCCAAAAGAGCCTAGGTCCTACACAAGATTCAGCTATCTTTAGGAGCCCGTGTCCTACCCAACCTTCTGGCCTCCACAGGAACATACCATTTCCCCAAACTTCTGACATTCAGAAGAGCTCAGGCTTTATGCAAAACTCTGGAGTCTATAGGAATCTACAACAAAACCAAGAGGCTATACTCTATAAAAGTCAAGATCTCTCCCAAACAAGTGGCCTCCATAATAGCCCAGGCCATTCTCAAGATTCTGGAGGTTATAAGAGTACAGGTAATGTCCATGAGCTGGAAGTCTCTAGGAGTCTAGGCCTTTCCCAAAATTCTTGCCCACAGAAGAGCCCAAACCTTGCCCAAGACTGTGGAGTCAACAGGAGCCCAGGTTTGATTCAAACCTCTGGTCTCCATAAGGGCTCAGGCCTTACCCAAGACTCAGGAGACTATAAGAATTCAGGCCTCCTCCAAGAATCTGGAGTCCACAGGGGCCTAGACCTTATTCAAGAGTCTGATCTCCATAAGAATCCAAACTTTGCATCAGCCACTCAAGTCGAAAGGAGATGTGGCCATACACAAGACGTTGGAATTTACAGGAGCCCAGAATATACCCAAGACCCAAACTTCCATAACTATCCAGGAATGAATCAAGATCCTGGCCCTCAGAAGGGCTCAGCCCTTACCAAAGACCATCGCCTCCCCGAGACTCAAGGCCCTATTGGGGAATCAGGCCACCACAAGGATTCATGCCTCATCCCGAATCCCAGCCACCACAGGAACCCAGGCCTTGTTCTAGGTACTGACTCAGTCCAAGTCTTAGGTCAACCTCAGAACCCAAAGTCAACATTGAGCCTGATGAAGTCATTTGTACCTGAGGAAGCCCCTCGGAAGGAGGATGTGGAACAGCACCTCCCCTGGACTTCTGTCCCCATTAGTCAGAACTCCAGCTCTACTAAGCCTCAGGTGATGATCTACAATGACCTGCAAACCTTCTCTGAGGTACCTGTGCTGATAGAGCTACAGCCGTCCTCCCGGCGAGCAGGTAGCCAAGACTGGGTATACCGTCCTGTGGATATAGTTTCCTCAGCCTGCCACAACTATCGCCAGATGTCAGTGCCTCCGAAAATCAGCTGGAAGCCCTACTGCCCTGGGTCAGGCACCCGGGTAGGGCATGTGGTCTTTGATGCCCGCCAGAGACAGTTCGGGGTGGGCAGGGACAAGTGTGAAGCTCTGTCTCCCAGGCGCATGCGCCAAGAGGCATCCAGCAACTTACCGGAGACCATCAAGGAGTGGGGGTATCAGTGTGTGATGCGGAACTTGGAAAAAGAGGAGACAAAGGTGCATCCGGAATAAAGAGTCAAGAGAAGTGTTCTGTGGTTGTTTTGAGGACCCCATGCACCCCAGCCCCGTTCCTAATGCTGGCCACCCACAGGGCCTGATGGGGACTCGTACTAGCCCTGCCCCTGCTGCTCTTGCATTGCTGCTTGGCGAAACCCATCATCCCCAAGGCCTACTGCTGTGTTGCCCAATATAGTAGCCACTAGCCAAATATGGTTGTTAACATGGAAATTAAATTAAATATAATGTAGGGGCACCAGGCTGGCTCAGTCAGTAGAACAGGTGACTCTTGATCTCAGAGTTGTGAGTTCAAGTCCCACACTGGGCATGGAGCCTACTTTGAAAAAGAAGAAAAAAAAATTTTTAAGATTTTTTTATTCATGAGACACACATAGAAGAGAGAGGCAGAGACACAGGCAGTGGGAGAACAGGCTCCCTGTGGGGAGCGTGATGCGGGACTTGGTACCAGGGCCCGGGATCACACCTCGAGCCAAAGGCAGATGCTCAACCACTGAGCCACCCAGTTGCCCCCTGAAAAAAGGAAATTTAAAATTCTGTTCCTCAGTCTCATTATCTACATGTGAAGTCTTCAATAGCCATGTGTGGCTACCATATTGGACGGCACACATTAAGAACACTTCCACCATCGCAGAAAATCCTATTGGACAGCAACGCTTTAGAGTTTAGAGAAACTTTCCTTTTCCTTGTCACTCAAACCCAGCACCTTCAAAACTCCCACAGAACCCAGGGTGTGTGTGCGTGAGGGACCACCCTCTGGGGAGGAGGGAAGATGCAGGGATGCCCCAGACTGTGAGAATGCGCCCAACCTTCAGTTCTCCCCATCTGGTCTCTTGTGTCACAACCAGGTATATGGAAACCTGCCTCCTCAGTTCCGGGCTGTGTTTTGGGGCTGGAAGTTGCTGAGGGAAAATAGCTTTCTTCGACAGTGACTAGAAACCCCTGAGATCAGGGCTTCCCAAATTGAGCTCTGGATTTTGGGAGTCCCCTCCTTCGCAGTCCTTTGCCATGGACTTAGGTCTGTCTCACTTCGGAAGTAGGGAAGGGGTGTGGGAAGGGATTGTGAGACATCCTGGTCTAGCAGTGGATGGGTCTGATCTGTGAGCCTCCCTGGTTTCCTTTGGTTCCATCTTCTCAGTCTGGCTCCTAGTCTCATCCCGAACTAAAGCTGTGTCCCAGACAGCAGTGATCACTGAAAGCAATGTCCTTCTCCTAATCATGTTCCTTTCACCTGGACCTGATTTTCAGTCCTGATAACTCTTCTGTGTCCATGCATGAGCTGGCAGATCCCAAAGTGTGTCCCTGCCAGCGCTCGTGTGTCTGACATGGGCATCACCAAGATGTATGCCCCTTCCCTGAGGCAGAGGTTTATTCTTGGGTCACCACCTACTAGACGGTGCCTGACACGGACTCCAAAGAGATGCCTCCCCGCCTAGCTGGGAGCCCCTTTCCAATGCCTCTCTGTCTCGGCTGTACCATGTGCAACCTTTGCAGGCTGCAGTGTCACCTCTAAAATGAAGTTAATGATGGCATGGCCGAACCCTCTCCTAGATCTAAATGACCTGGGCTCTTCTACTCACACGAGATGCGGAGGCCCCTAATCATGTCTCCCATTATTAGTTGCTATTCAGATCCATCTTGTTCCAACCCCACGGAATGTCTGCGCGGGGCCGACCTGGGCATGAAAGCCAGAGAACAGGCGATCTCCCTAGAAACTACAACTTCCATCAGGCACTACTTCAGCGGAACAGGAAAGGAGGCGGGGGCGTGGCCTGAAAGCCCCGGCAGCTCGGAAGACAAACTACAACCCCCAGGACAGCGCGAGATCTCAGCGGGGCGGAGAGGGCCCGGGCTCCGGCGGGAGGCGGGGCGGGTCCGGAACCACCCCCGGGAGCCAGAAAGGGGCGTGACCGCAACTTGGGGGCGTGGCCTTGGGGCTACAGGAAGAAGTTACCTGTTGAATCCTTCGGTCCGTTCCCTTCCCAGCCCTTGCAGCTATCCCGAAGAGGGCAGCCGCAGACCACAAGCCTCTTCCGAAGAGGTAAGGGAAGGGAGACGAGGGGCGGCGGCGGAGACTGGCTCTCACGTCCCGTAGGAAGGGCCCAACAGCTACACCTGCTGAGTCAGGTGAGCCGCTCCTTGGAGGCGGGGACCAGCATTTGAGTAAAAGGCGACGACGGAGGAAGCATTTATTTGTTCGTTTTCAAGACTCTATTCACAGCCCTTCAGCTGCAGACCCACTGACGAACTGTGCCTGGGGCGCACTCGCGGCCTCGGGAAGAGAGGAACGCCGGCTATCTTTTAGCAGCAGAGGAACGGCCGTCTAAACGTCTCTCCCCCCCACCCCGCCCCGTCCGTGGTTCCCCTAGCCCCCAAACGATTGAATCACATGGCTTCCGCGGTCTGGGGCAGTGCGCCCTGGTGGGGGCCGCCACCCCCAGCCCCAGCCCGGCCGCTCACGGACATAGACTTCTGCTCCGGGGCGCAGCTGCAGGAACTCACCCAGCTGATCCAGGAGCTGGGTGTGCAGGAGAGCTGGAGTGACGCGCCCAAGCCGGGGCCAGACCTCCTCCGGGCCAAGGACTTTGTCTTCTCTTTGCTCGGTGAGTAACTCTCCCTGCCTTCGGGAGCTCGCAGCTTTCAGCCCCTCCCCACCCCGCCCGGGCTTTGAGTCACGCCTTCCCGAACCCGTCTTATCCTGTAGGTCTCGTACACCGTCGGGACCCGCGCTTTCCTCCCCAAGCAGAGCTCTTGCTGCTTCGTGGTGGGATTCGCGAGGGCTCCCTGGATCTGGGACTTGCACCCCTAGGCCCCTACATCCGGGGGCCTCATTACGATGCCGGCTTTACACTACTAGTGCCCGTGTTTTCGCTAGACGGCACTGGGCAGGAGCTGCAACTGGACGCGGAGTCCTGTTTCGCGCGGCTACGCCTCCCAGAGCAGATACGGGGAACCTCAGTCCGCGAGGCTTGGCAGGACTGCCTGGGACCCCCAGCCCCAGGAGGACGTGATTCAGTCCACCGAACCCAAAGCGAAGAAAGTCCCAAGGACCGGCAAAGCCCGGTAGACCAGCCGCACGATGGCACTGAGCCTGAGCCAACCGTGTCTTTGGATCAATCATCTGGACCAGAGGGACAAGACGTAATCGATCTGGAGCTTTCCACCCCACTGAAAACCCTGAATGGTGACCTCAGGAAAGCAGCGGTCGTCAGCCCCATCCCCTGGCCCTCGGAGCGTTGGGAGGCGTGGCCCACACTCTGCCCCGCCCAGGTGGCTGCGTGGTTCTTCGCTTCACTGGCCGCGGTCGCAGAGTCCCTGTTCCCGGTCCCGGGGGCCCCACGTCTGGTCCACGCAGCGCGCCACGCGGGGTTCACCACCGTCCTCCTGGCGACGCCGGGGCCCCCGCGCCACCTCCTGCTCTTCGACCTAATTCCCGTAGTGTCCGTGGCCGGCTGGCCCGAGGGAGCCCGGAGCCATTCGTGGGCCGGGCCGCTGGCCTCCGAGTCGGCATCCTTCTACCTGGTGCCAGGCGGCCACACCGAGCCGCCGGGCGCCTGCGGCTGGCAGCTCTGCTTCGCCCGCCAGGAGCTGGCGCTCAAGGCGCGCATCCCCGCTCCGCTGCTGCAGGCGCACGCGGCGGCCCAGGCGCTGCTGCGCCCGCTGGTGGCCGGGACCCGGGCCGCGGCGCCCTACCTCCTGCGGACGCTGCTCTACTGGGCGTGCGAGCGGCTGCCCGCGCTCTATCTCGCGCGGCCCGAGAACGCGGGCGCCTGCTGCCTCGGGCTGCTGGATGAACTGGGCCGTGTGCTCGAGGCCGGGACACTGCCCCACTATTTTCTGAGCGGCCGAAAGCTCCGCGCGGGGGACGGCGCTGCCGCGCTGCTCGGGGCGTTGGCCCGGCTCCGCGGGGACCCTGCCGGGGCCCTGCGCGCCGCGGTGGAGGAGGCTAAGGCTGCACGCAAGGGGGGCGGCTTGGCCGGCGTGGGAGGCGGGGCCCATTAAAGACGCTGCTCCTACCCGCGTGGACAAGTGCTTCTGTTGGCCAGCGGGATGTGGTGGGGGCTGCTAGCCCCTCGCCGAGGTCACGCGCTGAGTGCCTTGGGCCCGAAGAGCACAGCCTGGAAGGCCTCCTCGGGGCTTCTCCCCATCCTCCTGCCCCGTTCCTGGCCTAGGTCGTCCCATTTCTGGCATCTCTACTCAGATCTGCTGCCAGCACACCTCCCAGCCCGGCGCATCCTCTGGCAACCATCTTCCCCAGTTTTTCTGGTCTTTTCTCTTAGGAGTCAATTGGGAAGGGGTGGGGGGGGGGTGTATATTTGCTGACAAGACGCAAAAGGAGGGTGTGGAGACCCGGGACTGATCAATTTGGCTCACACAAAATCGGAGAGATTGAGGGCCGGATTGCGCCCAGGGCTGGCTCTCACCACCACCCTCGCCTACTCCGTTATTACCCCGTTTCCCTCATTCGTTTCTGCCCTCCCAAGCCGGGCAGGAGGGACCCTCTCTCCATTCTCCCAGCGTCCGCCATTCCATCTATCCGAAGCCCAACCTCCCCTCCCATCTAGGGCTCCGTTCAGTGGAGTCACCTCCTTGTCTCCTCCTCTGAACCCCCAAGACGGGCGGCCTTGCCTCGGCTCCGCCCGCCTCCGAGACCGTCCCCACTCCTGGCCTCCGAGGAACCCTGGGGTTCCGCCCGCCCGGCTGCACTCCCCTTTTCCCGGCGTCTCCGCCCCCTGCCCCGCCCCCAGGCCGGCTCTCGGAGGAGGGAGAGCTGCTGTCGCCGCCGCCGCCTCAGCTTCTCGCTGCCGCTGCCGCTGCCGCCGCTTGGTCCAGCCGCCCGGCCCAGTGCTCTGACTTCGCCGGACCCGGGCGCTCTGCGGAGACATCCTTCCTCCTTCCTGGGGGTCCGGGGCGCCTAGCCCGGCGTTGGGGGAAGCTCGGCTGGCGAGGGACAGGGAGGGAGGAGCCTGGAACAGAAGCCAGCGCCACCCGTCGCCGGATCAACGAGACAGGACAGGTCGAGGGGCGTCGGGGAAGGAAGAGGGGGTGCTCTAGGCTGTCCCGGGGAAGATGAGAAGCCCTGTCGCAGAAAGCTCTGATGCACTCTGACTCGTAGGGGGCCTGTTCACATTCGGGAACTGGTAATAACGTGGGTGCACTCCTCTGGGAGGGGGCGTGGGATCTAAACAGCACCAGCTGTCCCCGAGGAAATTAAGGGGCAATCAGAAAAAAAAAAAAAAAAAAAAAAAAAACGGATGCTCCCTATTTCGAGGTGACAGAGGCCCTCCAGACAACCACTTGGTGTATCCACTGGGAAGGGTGGATTTGGAGGTGATTTCAAAAGGAGTGGAGGGTAACAAGGTGAGGAAAGGGGATCAGCAGCTGTACCATGTGCCACTAGAAATGGGGGTGACTTGGTGAAAACAAGGTATTGTCCAGAGACAGGGCCCAGGAACCCCTAGTCGCTGAACGGGGACAGCCTGGGTTTTCCCAGACATAGTTTTGGGGGACTTAACTGGAAAAAAAGTGGAGGATCCTTTCCATTTAGAGGGTGGCAAAGGCACGAAGGTTGGGTCCCTCCCTCACACTGACAGTGCCCCAGTAGGGATGGGGTTGAGCTAATATATTCAAAGCTAAGGACTTGAACCCTTTAGATTATAGAAGTGGATTTTGGCAGTGCAGGTCCCCAAAATAGGGTGGAAAGATGGCTGGGGGTAGTGGAACCACATCTTGGGAATTTTGAGGGTCTTCACGTTGGCCTAAGGGATCTGGGGACGGGTAAGGAAAGAACAGGAGAGGGAGTAGTTTTCGGTAGGGGCCAAAAGTCGAGGGTGGGGTCGACAGAGATTTACAGGCTGCTGGGTAGAGTGGAGCTAGAACGGGGCCCAAGGGTGGGAGCCAGCAGCTGGAGGGTGGGGAGGCCTGGGGCTTATCCTCGGGTCCTGTGGGTGAGGCGGTGAGTTGGGACCTCAGCGTCAAGAGCATGCCCTGGTGAGCGGGCTTCTCTTTGAGGAGCCCAGCGCGCTCCGGGCGCCTGCCAGTTTGGGGGTTTCTCCTCCCGGGGCGCCATGGCGGCTCTGGCCAGTAGCCTGATCCGGCAGAAGCGGGAGGTCCGCGAGCCGGGGGGCAGCCGGCCGGTGTCGGCGCAGCGGCGCGTGTGTCCCCGCGGCACCAAGTCCCTTTGCCAGAAGCAGCTCCTCATCCTGCTGTCCAAGGTGCGACTGTGCGGGGGGCGGCCCGCGCGGCCGGACCGCGGCCCTGGTGAGTGTCTGGAGCGGGGTCCCCGGGCCTGGGGTCTCTCCGCCTGGGAGGTTGAGGCCAGGGACTCCGAAGGATGGGGCCCGACTGAGGGGGTGGTCCCCGAAAGTCAAGGAGGGTGGGCCGGGACCACACAGTATCTGCCACACCGTGCCTCAGTTTCCCTTCTCTTTTGCCCATAACCCCGAGTCTCCTTGCTGTCGAAGACAAGGGGAAAGCTTTGAGGGGCTAGGTCCGGGCTCCCGAGCCTCGCGGCCCCGGGTCGCCCCCCCCATCCGACGCAGGAGTCCCCACCCCCACCGTCCGCTGCCTACGTGCCGGCTCTCGCGATTCTTTCAAAGCCGAGCGGAGGGGCCTGGGGGTTCCGGACGCCTGGGTCACCCCGAGGGTTTCTGCAGCTCCGGCAGCCCCGCCCCCGCCCCGGTTCTCCCGCTCCTCCACGCCTTGGCTCCGTTCCTGCTGGCCGTGCCCGCCTGGCTGGGCGCCAATCTCCCCAGCTCTCCCCCGGGTGTCCTTGCAGCCACCTCGCCAGCCCGCCCCTCCGAGCGCCCTCCTCGGTGACCTGCGCTCTAAGAGGGGAGCCGGCCATACCCCCAGAACCCACCCTCTCCCGGCGACTCCGAAACCCGCTCGCACACGCTCGGGGGACCCTCCGCCGCGAGGAACTCAGACCCAGCACGGGCCGAGAGACCCGCTCGGAGACTGGGGGGTCGTACCACCTGCGAGGGGGTACGAGGAAGTCGGCCGGGAGCCAGCGGCAGGGGAGGAGAGTTGTGAGGGTTGGCGCGTGGTCCCCGTCCAGGCACGGGCGGCGGGAGTCCCTCTGGCCCGGCTCCCGCCCGCGGCCGGCTCCCCGAGGGGTAGCCCCCTCGTGCCCTCCTCACCCCGCCGCAGGCCCTCCGAGGTGGTACGGTCCGCAGCCCACCTTCGGAGCGGGCCCCGGCCCCCACGTGACTCCGCCCGCCTCACTAGCTCCCCGGCCCCATTACCCCTCAGTGCAGCGGAGCGTCCCCCATCTCCGGCGGGTTACCTGGCTGCAGGGGAGGGGCCGAGCCTCGCGGAGGGCCGGGCCCCCGCGAGCCCGCAGACTGACAGACAGACAGACAGATGGGTCAGTGTCAGACAGGCCGGCACTGGGCCAAGGCAAGGCCCGCGCCAAGCGAGCAGCAGCCGCAGCAGCAGGTGCTGAGTCAGCGTCGGGCCCGCTCCCATCCCCACTTCTGAGGGGGCGCCCCCCGCCCCTCCGCCCCAGTCACTAGCCCCCTGTCCCTTCTCCGGTCCTGCCCACTTCCCTCCATCCTCTGCTTCCCGGTGGCTCTCTCCCCTTCCTCTCCCCTCCTTTCCCCTCCCCCACTTCTGGTGGAGCTGTGGAGTAGGAATTAAGCCATTTAAATAAATTTCAATAAATTAAACTGAAAGCTGAGGGTTAGAGGAAGCGGCAAGGACCCACACCCGGGCTTCCTCCGGAGGCAGAGAGAGGTGGAGGAGAGCCTGCTTAGAGAGTCAGAGAGCTGGGGGCCTGGGACCCTTGGCTTCCCCTCCCATTCTCCCTTCTTTCCTTCCTCTGATCCCGCCAAGTGTAGGAATGTTTCTGGGTAACAGAGATGTCATATTCAAAGATGAATCTCTCTCTCTCTCTCTCTCTCCAGAGCCTCAGCTCAAAGGCATTGTCACCAAACTGTTCTGCCGCCAGGGCTTCTACCTCCAGGCAAATCCTGACGGAAGCATCCAGGGCACCCCAGAGGACACCAGCTCCTTTAGTGAGAGGGGAACCCTGCTGCTGGGTGGGAAGGGACACAGAGTGGGGCTAGGAAGGGGCCGTCCTGTTCCCTCTTCAGGTGCTGTTTTCTCTGGCTCTTTGCCCCCTAAGGGAAGCCTTAGAACTGGGCTGTGGGGAGCCAGGCTGGGGGTCTGAGGCCCCAGGGCTTGACGCCGCCTCTCTCCACCCCCAGCCCACTTCAACTTGATCCCCGTGGGGCTCCGTGTGGTCACCATCCAGAGTGCCAAGCTGGGTCACTACATGGCCATGAATGCAGAGGGGCTTCTCTATAGCTCGGTGAGACGATGAAGCTGAGTGGCCTGGGGTTTGCTCCACCACCACCACCCTGATCTGGTTTCTAACCCTCCATGGGGTAGGGGGGGGTGACCACACTCTCCCCCATGCTCCCTTTCTCCTAGTTTCTGCGTGGCGTGAGAAGTGGGCCCTCCCAGCCCAAAATGTATGGATTCTGTCCTGGCTCATTCTTCCCAGGGCTCCCTTCTGTCCAGTGATGTGTCTTTTTGTCTCTCTGTGTGTGCCTCTCTGGGTCTTTGTCTCCCCAGCCACATTTCACAGCTGAGTGTCGCTTTAAGGAATGCGTCTTTGAGAATTACTATGTCCTGTACGCCTCTGCTCTCTATCGCCAGCGCCGCTCTGGCCGGGCCTGGTACCTGGGCCTGGACAAGGAGGGCCGAGTCATGAAGGGAAATCGAGTCAAGAAGACCAAGGCCGCCGCCCACTTCGTGCCCAAGCTCCTGGAGGGTGAGTATGGACTCCAGAGAAGGTGGGCCACATGGGAGGGTGCTGACCTAGATGTGGTCATTGAGCAGACACACAAGTCAGAGGCCACAGGCGTTAACAGAGGACACCTGTTGATCCTTTCCTGGTTCACAAGCGCGAAGCTTGTGTGTATGTTCACGCTGCTGTATATGTTCATACCTTGTCACAACCTTGGTATATTGCTTGCCTTATGGTGGGGGGGGGAATACCTGTTATGACAAGTCAAGCTAAGAAGACTTTGGCCTTTGAGGGTTTGGGGAGCCCTCCTCCTGTGGGTTGAGGTTCGCAGAGGATGGGGGGAGGAGAAGGGCTCCCTTTCTGAGCCTCTGATTCCTTCTCGATCTCTCTGTGCCTAATTCTCCTTCCTGCTCCTCTCTCTTCCCTTTACAGTGGCCATGTACCGGGAGCCTTCTCTCCACAGTGTCCCTGAGACCTCACCTCCCAGTCCCCCTGCCCCCTAAAATGTAGTCTGTGGACTGGAGGCTCCCTGCACTTGCACTGAGCTAGCCACCACCACAGCCTGTCTCCCAGCCCTGCTCCCAGCCCTGCCACCACCACCCATGCCCTGAGCAGCCAGGCCCCAGCAGATGTTCTATCCTGCAGGAGCCAAGGGGCTGGCTGTGACTCCTCGCCTCTTCCAGGCTTCAGCTCCTGGGATTTCAGAGAGGGGGATGTCTGAAAATGGTCCTGGCCAATCACTTCTTTCCTTCCACACTCACAGCCCCACCCCCAAAAGCCTTTTCCTGAGAAGGCGCTGGGGGGTTCCCAAACTGACAGAAAGAACCAGGACACAAACACTCCCCACCCTGGGCTCAGCGCATCCCGGGAGCACTATGCCCTTTTCATTGCCACTGAGCCATAGATTTATAGCCCTACAGGAGCTCAGGATTAATTTCCTTTTTGCCCCACTCCACCTTCTGCCTTGTTCTGGAGAGATTCTGGAACACCAGGCATCCTAGCCAGGGCCCTTTTTGCACTAAGGCTCTGTGCTGGCATGCTGGCATGCTGCCAGGCTCTGCTCTGGATCCATCAGGCTTCTGTCCTTGACCCAGCTGGACCCCCGGTTTCCAAGTAGAGAGAGGCTGGATTTGAGCCCTGTCCAGCTGCTGGCCTTGGCCTGAACTAGGACCAGTCTCAGATCACCACAGTTTTAACTTTCTTATCCCAAAGACCCCCAATTCTAGAGCACAGTGTTCTAGACACATACAGAGCCATACTTCCTTCTGAATCAGCTCTAGGACATAGACCACGACTCTCAGCCCTTCCCTCCAGGATGGAACCTGGGCTTCTATAGCCATATCAATGCCCATATAGAGGAGATCCCTGGGTGGCTCAGCGGTTTTGCGCCTGCCTTTGGCCCAGGGCGCGATCCTGGAGTCCTGGGATCGAGTCCCACGTCGGGCTCCTGGCATGGAGCCTGCTTCTCCCTCTGCCCCCCTCTCTCTCTCTCTCTATGTCTATCATAAATAAATAAAAATAAATCTTTAAAAAAATGCCCATATAGAGTGAGCTCCAGACCCACCCTCCTACCTTCTCTAGTAATACCTGTGAAAGATGAGCTCTGGAAAGAACCTAGTTCTGATTCATGGGGAGCTTTGTTGATGAATCAAGAAACACCTCTTGTTTTTCCTAGATTTTCTAAAAACTCGAGTCTTCCTATAGAATGCTAACCTTATTTTTACACGTAATTTCTAGCTCCTCCAGCTCAGCTGGGGTCCTGCCAGGGAAACGGAGTCTGAAGGAGGGCAGAGGAGTCCGGGAAGAAATCCTTGGCTCATAGTAGAGAAGCTGGGATGGCCAAGGGGCCCAAACCACGGCATGTTTTGGCTGTGCCGGGGTTGTAGGGACATGGACACTTAGCTACCTCCACAGGAATACCTTCTGGGTCCCTTCTAAAGCTGAGGTCTTTAAGGTAATGGATCTCAAATGAAAAGAACAAACAGGGCACAGCCTTGACACCCCCCCCCCCCGTGCAGAGACCCCAGTTCAGCAATAAGTTTAACCCCTCTCCTGTAGAAGTCAGGCCAAGGAGGGTGAGGAGCCCCCTCTTGGGCTCCAGACCTCATATATCCCCAGAGCTTCTAACTGAATAGAATTTGCTTTACCTTACAGCTATAACCTGAGCTAAGTTTTAGGTACCCAAAAGGGGCCTGACTAGATTTTTCTGAACAGCATGGAGAGCTAGGGGCAGGCCTGAAAAAGATCAGGAACCCACCAGTCAACTAGGAGGGAGACTGAGTGGCTTCGAGACCTGGGCAGGGTAGACAGGAGACCATAAAGGGAAGGGCTCAGGCTCCGAGGCAAGTCACTTTTCCTCAGGCTCTTTCTATTTCTGGCTTGTTGCAAGAGGGGTGCCTACTCCCCTCACCCACACAGACCCCTTAGGCCCCACCCCCTCTCCTGGCTTCGCTCCCAGGGGACGATGGGGTCTCCACTCCATGCTCTCTCCATTAAAGATGATTTATACAACTCAAATGTTGTCTGTCATCTATGGGTGGCGGGCATTGGCAGTTGCTTGGGGCGGGACCAAGTCCTAGGGGTGGGGCGGGGAGGATGGGCTGGCGGCTGCCCCCCAACAACAGGTGCACATTCCTGGGCGCCTCGTCACTTCCCCCCCCCCCCCCCCCCCGCGTTGGTGAATCGAGCGAACTCACTGAGCAACCAACCGGCCGAGCTATGACCGCAGGGGCGCTGCTGCTGCTGCTGGGGGCGTTGGGGGTGCCACTCGCCCCGGGTACGTCTGAGCCTCTCGGGGCGGGCGGCGGGGGGGCAGTGACGGGCAGGGGTCGTGGCCGGTTACGGTGGCTTTACTGGTTGCTCTTCTCCTCCAGGCGCCCGCGGCACGGAGGTGGAGGGCCGGCTCCGCGAGAAGCTTTTCTTGGGCTACGACAGCTCGGTGCGGCCGGCGCGGGAGGTGGGGGATAGCGTGGGGGTCAGTGTCGGCCTCAGCCTGGCGCAACTCATCAGCCTGGTGAGGGCGCGCGCGGGGGTTGAGCTCGGGCCCTAGGACCGGCGGGGGGCGTGGCGGGGGCGTGGCTGGGCCTGGGGCGGAGCCAGGCCGGGAGATGGACGGGCAGTTGGCAGACCCCATTGGGTGGACGTCGGACCAATGGACGAGCCGTGGGCGTGGCTTCTGGACCGGCTGCGGGTGGAACCGGGGCTGCCGCCCTGGACTGGCTGGGGGGCGGGTCCCGGGTCGGGGTCGCAGGCTGGGGCGGAGCTTGCGGCCGCATCGGGTCGGGAAATAACGGCGGGCGGAGATGCAGGGTTGGGTGATTTACGGGCTGTGGGTGGGGGCCGGGGGGCGGCCTGGTAGTTGGATTGGCTGGCGGTGTAGACCGCCGGAAGTTTCTGAGATAGAGGTGGGGCTTACACCATGCAGCATCCAGGAGGCGGGGCTTGTAGCCAAGAAAGGGGGACTCAGAAAAAGAGGGATTTCCAGTGAGAGCTTGACCCGCGGAGCCCCTTCATTTCTTTCTAGTCACATCCCCTCTACTCTTTTTAAACTTTTCCCTTCTAGAACGAGAAGGATGAGGAGATGAGCACAAAGGTGTACTTAGACCTGGTATGCAGACCCCCGCGGGGTGGGAAAGGGCGTCCCGCTGCCTTTACAATTTCCTCCAATGTCCGCCTCAGTAAGAGTATTTTCTTGCACCAGGACCTCGGAAAATATAAGAGAGACAGAAACTTCAGGAAACAATACCTATCTTTACTATGAGAGTTGCATCCCATGCTTTTCTTATTCTACTTTAACACTTTTGGGGGGCCACTAATTTGATTCCCTACCCACTAAAGGGTCACGAACTGCAGTTTGAAAAACACCGTTTTCGTGGCTAACTAGTGCACCCTCCTCGTTTTTAGACCCAAAATTTGGGGCCCAGCTCGAGGGAAGGGGAAATTAGCTGATGGGATCCCAACGAGTAAACGTGCAGCCGTAATCAGAACTCCGACTTCCAGAACCACAGCCCAAGCCTGCCGGCTCCCCTCTTTTGTACTCCCTCCCCAGCTCCCTCTGGACATCCCACGTCCCCTTCCAGGCTCAATCCTGGACAGCCCCTCAGCCTCTGCTTCCACAGGAGTGGACTGACTACAGGCTGAGCTGGGACCCTGCAGAGTACGAGGGTATCGATTCACTCCGCATAACGGCTGGATCCGTGTGGCTTCCAGACGTGGTGCTCCTGAACAAGTAGGGTCCTCCGCGAGACTGAGGGAGTGGGCGGGGTCTCCAGGGGGAGGGTCCGGGTCCAGGCCGAGCCCATTCCTCACCCGCAGCAACGACGGCAATTTCGACGTTGCTCTGGACTTGAACGTCGTGGTGTCCTCAGACGGCTCCGTGCGCTGGCAGCCTCCAGGCCTCTACCGTAGCAGCTGCAGCATCCAGGTGCCCCGGGGACTCCCCCTGGGAACCCTGCCTCTCCTGAAACACTGACTCCGCAAAAACCCCATAAGCCTCCCATCGCTCCCGCCCTCCTGATTTTGCATGATTTCATCTTCTCTGTCCACTGTCACTGACATGCAGTGTTTCTCAGCGACCCCGTTTCCATTGCCCGTGGGCTCCCCTAATAACCTTCCAATTCCTCTGACCCTACTTCTCTGTTACCTGCCTACTGACCTCCCAAAGCCCCCAGCCGTGAACAGCTCTCTGGCAGCTCTGGTGACTCCCCCCTCCATCCAGGTCACCTACTTCCCCTTCGACTGGCAGAACTGCACCATGGTGTTCAGCTCCTACAGCTATGACAGCTCAGAGGTCAGCCTGCACACGGGCTTGGGTCCTGACAGGCAGGAGCTGCAGGAAGTGCACATTCATGAAGGGACCTTCATTGGTGAGTGGCTGTGGCTCCCACGTCCATGGGCTTTATGATGTCAGTTTCTAACAGGCTGACAAATATCCTCCTTCAGCAATGCCCAGGACAACCCTGTGGGGTGGGCAAGATGAGTGAGAATCTACATTTTGCAGATATGGAAATGGAGATGTGGGGTGCTTGGGTGGCTCAGCGGTTGGGCGGCTGCCTTCAGTTCAGGGCGTGACCCCGGGGTCCCAGGATCGAGTCCCTCATTGGGTTCCCCTCAGGGAGCCTGCTTCTCCCTCTGCCTGTGTCTCTGCTTCTCTGTGTGTGTCTCTTGTGAATAAATCAATAACATCTTAAAAAGGGAAAAAGAAATGGAGACTCGTTCAAGTTCACCAGAGATGGGCTACCCAGCCCAGTGTCCACAGGCTAATGCCTCATCACATCAGCCCCTCGGGTCAAGGATGTGCCAGAACAAAGCCAGATCTGGCAGCAGTAAGGACAGGTTTCACATGTGCATCCCTGACTTCCCTCCTCCCCTCTGCTTCCTCGCAGAGAATGGCCAGTGGGAAATTATCCACAAGCCTTCCCGGCTAGTGCAGCCTCCGGTGGATCCTAGGCGGGGCGGGGAAGGACAGCGGCAAGAAGTCACCTTCTACCTCATCATCCGCAGGAAGCCTCTCTTCTACCTGGTCAACGTCATTGCCCCTTGCATCCTCATCACCCTCCTGGCCATCTTCGTCTTCTACCTGCCACCAGATGCAGGTAAGGGAGGGAGAGGCCCCCAGCCCTGCCTTTTCACCGCTTGTACAGCTTCTTCCTCTCCACCCTGAATCCAGGCAAGGGTTTTGGCCAACGCCATCAAGGGTGGTTTGAAGGTCATCCTGCCCAGGTTTTCCCTTCTATCAGGGTCTCCTCCTAGGATCCAGGTTTCCCCTCCCACCTCAGGCTGGGCCTCCCCTCTACTGCCCTCTTCTCTCCATCCCGGGAGCTCCTGAACTCTTCCCTTCAGAATCCTAAGATCTCATCCTTGGGACCAACAAACTACTGGAGTTAGAACAACCCTCCTTTTCCCCATTCCTGGTAGCCTCCCCACCCGCCTCCCCCATTTTTTCAGCCACCTGCTAGTCCCTTGGCCTCTTATCTTCCTTGGAAATAATAGCAACATTTTTCCAGGAGGCAGCATAATGTAGTCACAGAGTAACCTTGGGCAAATTCCTTCGTATGAGTCCCTACTTAATAGGATTATTTTGAGGATTAATTGAGTTTCTTAGAACTACACCTGGTACCAAGTAAGTTCTATATAAGTGTTGGTATTAGTTTTATTATGTGTGAGCACTTGCGGTAAGTAGTACAATTAGCATGTTACATGCATTAACTCCTTTATTTCCTTTTTTAAGATTTATTTATTTATTTTAGAGCTGAGGGGAGGGAAGGGCAGAGGGAGAGAGAGACTCTCAAGCAGACTCTGCGTTGAGCACAGAGCCAGAAGCAGGGCTTGATCTCATGACCCAGAGACTGCGACCCCAGCCAAAACCAAGAGTCAGACCCTCAACTGACTGCACCACCCAGGCGCCCCTATGTTAACTCAATTGTGATCTTTACAATAACTCTGTGAGGTGAGTACTGAATTGTCTTCCCACTTTAGAGAGGAGGACAAAGAGGCTGAAAGAGTTTAAGTCATTTGCCCCATGTTAGTTAGAGACAGGTAGTGTCGCCTTTCCAACCCTGGTTGGTGCCAGTCTGATTCAGAGACTGAAATCCTTAACTCTGGTATTTAAAGCTTGCTTTCCTCCTCTCTGGCACCAAGTTCTCTGTCTAGGGAAGGAAAGTGATCCAGCTCTAGAACACACTTCCAAATGTAACTTCTCCTTGCTCCCAGAGCTGGGCAAATCTTGGAACCCAATATTATAGGACTTAAGTAGAGCAGAGCATAAAAGTTTTTTTTTTTTTTTTATTTCAATACCTTCCTTGAAGTTTGTGGTGCCTGTTGTATGCCACAGGAATAATCAGCCACCTGGCATATCCATATATACCTTGTTTCATTTTTAGATCCTTCAGATTGCTATTTGGTTCCTAAAAAAAGCTTCAAGGTTGGTCTATTCATTCATGCAATGATGTTTGTTTAGCATCTGTAATGGGCTAGGCCCTGGGATACATCAGTGAGTCAAAGAGACAAAAATCCTGGCCTTGTAGAGTTCATATTCCAGCGGGGAGACAGTCAATAAACAAATATATCTAGTTGATAGTATGTTAGAAGAGGACAAGTCCTAAGGAGGAAAATAAAGCAAGAAAAGTGGTTATAGAGAATTAGAATGGGGGTAAGGGTTACAATTTAAAATAGAAGTCAGGGGGTGCCTGGGTGGCTGAGTTGGTTTAGCGTCCAACTTTTTTTTTTTTTTTTTAGCGTCCAACTCTTGATTTCAGTTCAGTCGTGATCCCAGGGTTGTGCGATCCATGACCAGCGGGGAGCCTGCTTAAGATTCTCTCTCTTTCCCTCTACCACTGCCCCTTCCCTCTCATTAATTAATTAATTAATTAATTAATTAATTAATTAAAATAGAATAGTCAGGGGCATCTGGCTGGTTCAGTCCATAGAGCATGTGACTCTCGTTCTAGGGGTTGTAAGTTGAACTCCCATGTTAAGTGTAGAGATTACATAAAAATAAAATCTTAAAAAAAAGTGGTCAGTGAATGCCTCAATAAAAAGAAAATATTTGATCAATATTTGAACAAAGAGGACACCTGGGTGGCTCAGTCTGTTGAGCATCTGCTTTTGGCTCTGGTCGTGATCTCAGGGTCCTGGGTTTGGGGGAGCCTGCTTCTCTCTCTCCCTCTGCTCCTCCCCCCTACTCATGCTTTCTCTCTCTCTCTCAAATAAATAAACAAACAAACAAATAACAAAATATTTAAAATATATATCATATATTTGAATAAAGAATTGAAGGGAGCATTGGCAGTTGCTTGGGATGGGACCAAGTGAACGACCCTGGCAGGCAGAAATCTGGGGGAATAATGTACCAGCTGGAGTTAACAGTGCATGCACTCACTGAGGGGGACCTTCACTGACCCTCAAGGGGGAGTGAGCCTCACATACTCAGGAAATAGCCAGGATAACTGAGTGATATAAGCAAGAGGAAAACAGTAGGAGATCAAGTCAGACAGATAATGGGGAAAGCCTTGTCAACCACACTGAGGACTTTGGCTTTTATGCTAAAGAACGTGAGAGGCCACTCCAAGGTTTTGAGAAGAGAAGTGATATGATCTAATTTACATTTTAGCAGGATCTATCTGGCTGCTCTGTTGAGAACAGTCAGCAGGAGGAAATATTATTAAGGCCTCCACTTTGCTTCATCCTAACTCAGAGCTGAGGTGATGGCTGTTTGTATGAATATATTTTGAAGATAGAGCCAGTAGGGTTTGCTATGGATTGGATATGGGATGAGAGAGACAGAGAGAGGAGTGGAGAATGACTAACAGGATTTTGGCCTGAGTTCCAGGAAAGATGGATTTCTCATTCATGAAATGGGGGAGACAGTGGGAAGGGTTGGTGATCAGGGGATTAGGTTTGGGATGTGTTAATTTGAGATGTCTACTGGCTGTCCAAGCAGAGAGTTTAGATCAGCAGGTGGCTATAAATCTGGAGTTTAGGAGAACAAATCTGGGCTGGAGGTTTAATTGTAGGAATCATCTGCATGCAGTTGGCCCTTCCAGAAGCCTGTCCTTGAGTGGGCTGGAAACACGGTCACTGATTGTGCCACGAAAATTGCCTTCTGGCAAAGTCTAATGTTTCCGCCTTCTTCTCTGCCCTGCAAGGAGAAAAGATGGGGCTCTCCATCTTTGCCCTGCTCACCCTCACTGTGTTCCTGTTGCTGCTGGCAGACAAAGTTCCTGAGACCTCCCTGTCTGTCCCCATCATTATCAAGTACCTCATGTTTACCATGATCCTCGTCACTTTCTCCGTCATCCTGAGCGTTGTGGTCCTCAACCTGCACCATCGCTCACCCCACACCCACCAAATGCCCACTTGGGTCCGCCAGGTAAGATGTCCTCCTCCAATCCATGTTAATCCTCCGTCCTAGCATTTGTCTTTTTGCGCAGGTGTGGCTCCTGCAACCTGCCTACCAACTTCATAGACCTGAGGGAGAACTACAACTCCTGGTAGAGTGTTCAAGTGTTAAGGCCTGTTGGGTGTTGAAACGTTGCACAGTTAATTTTACCCCCCTGACATTTGTCATGCCACAGATCCCATATTTTCTTCGTCCATACTGCCCATTCTGGGCTGCAGGGAAACATTCTCAGGGTCAGGTTCTATCAGGGTGGAAGCCTTCGGGACTCCCCCCCCGCCCCCGGGCCAGGACGCCTCCCAGGCCACTCAGGAGCTCTTGATGTGATGTGTGGTTGCACTTCCTTGTCTGGGTAGCTGGGAGGGACGCGCGCACGCAGGCGCGGGGATAGGACCGGTGGGCTGCTTCCCTTCCCGTCGGAAAGCATGAGAGCCCCCCCCCCCCCCCGCCAACACGCCTTTCTACTCAGCAGATCTTCATCCACAAACTCCCTCTATACCTGGGTCTGAAGAGGCCCAAACCTGAGAGAGACCTGATGCCGGAGCCACCTCCCGTAGCCCTCAGGGATTCTCCAGGAAGTGGCTGGGGTCGGGGAACAGATGAATATTTCATCCGGAAGCCACTGAACGATTTTCTCTTCCCCAAACCCAACAGGTAGTACCCACTCCTCCCAGTCGCCTACGAGGAAAGGAGAGAGGGAACTACAGTTCCCAGAAGCCTGTGCAGAGGCAGGCGGCTTAGGGTCCCGGAAGATGCCCTTGAGCATCACGGGAATCGTAGTATCCCTTCCGCCGCCAACTTTGCTGAAAGGCGGACAGTGGAACGTGTTGAGATGGGAGGAATTGCGGAAGGCAGGAGAGATCGCCGCCGGCGGGGAGAGCCTAAAGGGCCTTCTTACGTTCTGAAAACTAATGAGTGTCGGAGGAGGGAGTCGGAACGGAGCCCAGAGCGTGGCCAAACTGTCCCGCCTCTTCCAGATTCCAGCCTGAATTGTCTGCCCCGGACCTGCGGCGACTTGTCGATGGTCCAAACCCGGCTGTGGGCCTGCCTCCCGAGCTACGGGAGGTCGTTTCCTCGATTAGCTACATCGCTCGGCAGCTGCAGGAACAGGAGGACCACGACGCGGTAAGTCCCATGAGGGCTGAGCGGGGCGGGCCCGGCGGGCCCGTGGCCCCGCCCCCATCGCCCAATCTTGCTTCTGATTGGAAGCTTGCCTCTTTGGTCCCGCCCCTGTCTTCCGACTGGTTCCTCACTCCGTCCAGCGGCCGCAGTTTCGTTTTCCTCGACCCAGCGGCCCGCCCCTGCGTCCGATCCGTAGGAGGACGAGGGCAAGGGTACAGGGCAGGCCTTCCCCTGGGGGTCTGGAGCTCAAAAAGAGTTTACGCTGCCTACCCCCAGCTGAAAGAAGACTGGCAATTTGTGGCCATGGTAGTGGATCGCCTTTTCCTGTGGACCTTCATCATCTTCACTAGCGTTGGGACCCTCGTCATCTTCCTGGACGCCTCCTATCACTTGCCCCCTGCGGACCCTTTTCCTTGAGGACAGAGGGCCAAGAGCCAGGACCTCGCAGCTCCACTTGGAATCCAGTCCTCTCACACCATTGCCTTGGTGGGGAGAGCGCCCAAGTGGGACGGGGCGGGCGGAAGCCGTGGCCCCTCCAGAAATGCACTGTTTTCTGGTTTCTTGTAGAAGTTTCTTTGGAGAGTAACACTAGGTTGCCGGTAGAATGGAACAAAGATCAAGAAGTAGACTGTACGCCCTACCTATGAGGGCAGGAACTGTGTTTTGTTCACTGTAATATCCCCAGCGCCTAGCACGGGTCCTGACCCATAGGATAGCAGGTGCTTAACATTTGTTGAGTGATTAGGGAATTTTTTCTTTTCTTTCTTTCTGGGAAGGAAATGCACCAATGAATAGTGCCTGTGTTTGCATGTTGGGACTAGTGGTCATTCTCTTTGTTTTTACCTTCTTGTAACATATTGTTTTCGGATAAGTGTTATCCATAGGATTTTTTTGAAAAGTTATTTCTAAAAGGATGCATTTGTAATGAGAGCTCACTTTAAAAAAAAAAAGCAAAAAACAACCTTCAAATTCCAGCTTTGGTGCTCAAACTTTGTATAAGGTACTGAACCACTCTCAGCCTAAGATTCCACCATTGTAAAATGAGGCTAATAATAGTATCTGCCCCCTAGTCTGAGGATCATATGAGAAGATGGGAACAAAAGCAGTACAGGGTATACATCAGAGGTTGTAAGCTGGTGTGCGTGTTTGGCCTGTGTTGTTGGCCTGCACAATTTTTAGTGTGTTAGCCACTTTAAAAATTTGGATATTGAGCAGAGAAATTTGGATTTCTGGCTTCTCTGGGGAAAAGAAAAAATTTTTTAAACTATGTAACACCGGGCCTGATTACCCTGATGAGTGGCGGCCCACGCTGTCAAGGTATGTGTACCAGAATTTCTCCAAGCCCCCACCCACCTGACCAGCTTTTCTCATTTTACTTGTCTGCCCCTCCATAACATTATACAGAATCAAGGGGAGGGGAGAGGGGGATGAGAAGTTGAAGACAATGAGAGGCTAGGAGTGGAGAAAGACAGGTGATTGTGTCTCATGACCATGGCTCATTTTGCACCTGTTTCTTTTCAATTTGGAGAGGGGGCTGCACCAGGTCTAAGGCGCAGGGGGACATGAGGCTCTTGGGCCCAGCAGGGTGTGTGAACTGGACTGAGTTAATGTTTCAGCCTGGAGGTCAGACCAAAGTCAGCTTGAGCTCTGGTGGCTGCAGCCATTACCATGAAGTACGCAGGGTTGCCAAGCCCTCACACCTCCTCAGCTGCTGGAAGCTGTGCCCTCGGAGGGATCATACAGCCACAGCCCCCAGGATCCCTGGGGGACAAGGGAAGCGTGTCCCTGTCCAGCCGACCCACCAGCCACGCAAAGAAGTGCACTTGGCATCCCACTGCAGAGCACAGTTTGTTTGTCTTGTTGGTTTATTGGCCTAGAGAGTTGGACACACACACAAATGCGGAGATAAATATTGGTCAGTTTCTCTAAATCTGGGTCCTCACTACGTATAGAGCTACAGTCTGTAGAATTCTAACCCTTGCGTGCTGTGGCACAGAACCAGTGGCCTTTCCACTCCACCATCACCCTTCTCCCCAGGGAACATGGGCAAGGAGGGCACAAACTGACAAGACTTGAGTAATTTTCAAAAAGACGAAATGGCAAAATCCCAAATTTCCAACATCTGAAATTCACAATATTCACGTTCCCCAGCTTTGGATACATATGTTTTAATCTCCAATTTGCCACAATCTCGTTTGTTGCCCAGAACCACCAAATTCTGGAAACTACCTTCCTAAAACAGGTTTCCCCGAGAAAAATAAATGTCTGCAATCTCAGTTCTCCCCAAATGTCCATGGTTTTGGAATTTTGACCTGTTCTGAAATTCAAATGCCCCGGTCCATCCTCAACTCCTTCTGTTCCCTGTGCCTTTCTGCCTCAGAGGAGTGCAGGTTAAGGATATAGGGGAGCTGTCATCACATCTGCCCCCTGCCTCCAAGGCTTCTGTCTCTTGTGGTTCCGCCGTGTGCGTGCGTGTGTGTGTGTGTGTGTGTGTATGTGTGTATATATATATGTGTGTGTGTGTATATATATATATAAAATTTGTGTGTAGATATATATATGTATTCTTTATTATGTTTTTTTTCGCAGTTTTTCTAAAGTGCCAGAAACAAGATTTGTGGGAATTTTTTAGTGATTTTTTTTTTTTTGCATTTTTCCCGTTTTAAGCTTTTTACCCCCTTAAAAATTGGAACTTGGTACATTCAGTAGGAAACTCTTCACTCGGACTGTGGCCAAGACCAAGAAAAGTGCAAAGAGACAGAGGAGGAGTAAAGGAGTGACCCCTCCGTGGTTAACATTCAGGAGCCTGTCAAAACCCTCCCCCTTCCTGTAGACGAGGAGGGTAAGAGGAGGCAGGAGGATGCTCCTGGTCCTTCCCCCCCAAGCTCACCTCCCTCCAAAAGCCATGATCTTGCCCTTTCAGCCGCATGAGAGGGCAGCCATCTCGGCCCCGGAAAACAGTAGCTGGGATAAAGCTCCCATCTAAATAGTGGCAGCCTTTCCCCTTTTTAAACTGCACTCCTCTAATTCCCATTTATCAGATTTGCTCCCCCAAACTGGCTCTCCCCTTGTGAGCTGTTTTTTTTTGGGGGGGGAGGGCAGGAAGTGGGTGGGATAGGAAATATTCATCCAATCACAGAGTGGGGATGCCCGGTCGTCAAAAAGAAGTAGGAGCAAACATTTCTTCAACTCCCCCACTGGAAGGAAACATACGGACCCCTGACCAGGGTTAACTAGTGCAAATTAGGGATTAGGGACTGTTGATGGTCCCTGCACCCCATCCCTAGGCTGGGATCTTTGGGTGTGGGGAACTGAGTCAAAGATGGGGTGTAAGGTGCTATTCTGGAGGAAAAGTTGGTGGGGATACCCCAAAGCCCACCAAGGGAGTAGGATGGTTCCCCAAAAACCACCTGGAGTGAACGGTGAGGGAAGCGACACTGGGGAAGACGGAGGTAAAGGTAAGGATGGGAGGTCATGTGCAAATTGGGCTTACCCACCCATCCAACCCCCATCACTTTTCTGGCTATTTGGTCTAGTCTGGGAGAAACCATCAGGAAAAAACGGAGAATTAGATTCCCTTCCCCATTCCATATGGAGGTTCTCCATCCTGGCCCCCAAATCTGATTCAGCCCAGAAGAGGCCATAGGTAGAGGCAGGAAGAGGTGCAGTCTATTCACCCCTTTGCCTTGGAAGAATCTGGGGCTCACTGGATTTGGGGGTCAAGACAGGGCCAAGATTAGTGCTGCCCTGGGCTGGGAAAGTGCTCAGCCATGGAACAGATGGGTAGCCCTCCCCTCAACACCTCCTTGACCTGGATTGGAAGAGGCCATCTCCAGAGTCCAGGAGAATGAGGAGGAATATGGAAGATCCAAAGGCATGAAAGCCAAGGAAGGCATGGCATCTCGACGTGAAGGAAAGAGGGACACAGAAACCCACTTCTGGGGAGAATGGAAACCGAAGCCATGCTCCCAGGTGGGCAGGTGTCAGGTATCACAATGGTCTGGTCCAGGCCCTGGGCCATGAAGAATGGAATGTGCTAGGAAGCATCTAGGCAGGGGCTTAGAGAAAGCTTCAGAATGAGGGGAGATCACTAGGTGAAAGAGATGGTTTCCCCTCGGGGTTTACGAATCAGGAGGGTGGGTTAGACATTCAGAGCTGGTGGGGGCCGTGAGTAGAGATTCATATAAGTATATTGCTCAGTTGCCCCGAGGGCTAGAGAAGGGATGAGAGCTGGCCCTGCGCCTCGTGGAGGCCATTCCCTGGAGGAGAACTGAGAGGGGAACCGCCCAAGATCCCTTCTCAGGAGATGGGAAAAACTATAATCTCACACAAAGCAGCCTGACCCCTGAGCTCCAGGGGCCCCCAGGTCCCTGCACAAGAGTGTGGAGGGGCTCCCAAGGGGGCAGGGAAGCCAGGGAGCTGGTAGTGGCAGGGGGTTCAGGGAGGGTGGCATCTGGTGAAGGGGGAGGTGGGCCCAGAGCTCACCCCACATCTCCCTTCTGGGTTCTCTCCAGCCCTGCCCTTTCCCCTTCTCCCTTAGGGGGTACTGGCGGGGGGAGAGTGGGGGGAGGCGGGGTTGGGGGCGTAGGGGGCGCTGCTTGAGGATTGACTGCGTAGCCGAAGACTCCCGGAAGGAAGGGAAGGGCCCCGCCACCCTTCTCATCAGGTAGGACCATATTAAGGGCCACCGGGAGGGCGGCCAAATTGCTGAAGTTGTAAGGGTAGGCAGCCAGGAGCTGGGGGCCGTAGACGAGCGGGTAGGGCTCCGGGTAGAAGGTGACTTTGGCAGCCCCCATCCCCTCCACGCGGTCCCCCTCCCCGGCGCCCACCGGCCCCTCGCCACCCGCCTTCCCCCTCCCACCGCCGGACTCACGGCCGCTCCCGATCAGAGCCAGCGGAAATTCCTGCACCGGCGGGTATGCGTAGGCGCCCCCCGCCGCCACCAGCGGGGGCTCCTCGCCCCCCGAGATGACGGGGTCCTGCAGGGAGGCGGTCTCGGAGGCCCCGTCGGCGGCCGCACTCCCGCCACCCGCCTCCCCGCTGGACGAGGAGACCTGCATCTCCTGAGGAGCCTCCTCCTTAACATCCCCGGCCCTCGTGCCGGCGCCGCCCTTGGAGTAGGCGATGACCGGCGTGGGCGCGCCCCCGGGCCGCTCGGCCGCGTGCCTCTGCGCGTGGCGGCTCAGCGCGGCCGCCGTCTTGCACACCTTGGCGCAGTGCGGGCAGGCGAAGCGGTTGGAGGACCGCCGGCCGCCGCGGGCGCCGTGCGAGCCGCCGCCGTGCGCCTCCTGGTGCTTGCGCAGCTTCCGCAGGGTGGCGAAGGTCTGGGCGCAGTCCTCGCAGCGGTGCCTCCGCTCGGCCCGGCCGCGGCCCGCGGGCCCCTCGGCGGCCGCCGGCTCCTCCCAGCCCCTGCGCTCGGGCTTCTGTCTCCAGCGCGGCGGCCGGCGGCCCCGGGACAACGCGCCAACCCCGCTGCCGCCCGCGCCCGCTGCCGCCTTGCGCTTGGGCTTGTACGAGTAGTAGGGCCGCCAGAGCTGGTCCTCCCCGCCAGCCCGCGACGCCTCGTCGTCCTCGTCGTCGTCGTCGTCGTCGTCGTCGTCCTCTTCATCGTCGTCGTCCTCCTCGCTCTCCACCTCCTCTCCGCTCAGCTCCCCCGGGCGCAGGTCAGTCTCTGAGATGCGGCGCTTGACAATGGCCTCCTCTCCAATCCGCACGGTGATCTGACATAGTGGAGGTGGAGCCTGTAGCTGAGAGGGGCCCCGGCCAGGCCCCGCAGGGGGACCCCCACCCCCGCCAATCCCGCCGGCTGGCTTGGCCGTGTAGGTCAGAGTCCTTCCAGCCCGTGGGTTGCGGCCCTTGGCCTCCTCCGTGGCTGTGGCCGGGCCTGCGGCTGTGGCCGGGCTGCCCGCCGTGGCCGGGCTGGTTGGTGTGGCTGCAGGCTGAGGGGGAGGAGGTGGGTACTCACGTTTTTTGGGGGGCCTCGGGGGAGCAGTGTAAGTGATGACCGAGGCGGCTTGGGCTCCCCCTGTGTTGGCCGGCCCACCCCCTGCTCCACCACTGCTACTGCCCCCGTGAACAATGACAGAGGGAGCCGGGTGGGCAAAAGCGATTACAGAGGGTGGGGGGCCGGGCTGGGGGGCGGGTGGGGGTCCGGGCGGTGGGCTGGCAGGCATTGCTACAGGGGCCGGTGTGTTGAGGCTTGGAGAAAGGGGAGCCTCAGGGGCTCCCTGGCTGTAGGTCTTATAGGGCCGCTTGGCTGCCCGCATGGGGAGCAGGCGGTACAGCTTGAGGGTATTGAGCTTGGGCTTGTAGCCTCCATTGGGTGTCTTCTCACTGGCTAAGAGGCCCGGGCTAATGCCATGGAAGGCTCGCTGGTGGGTCTTCAGGTTATAATAAGTGACAAAGGTCTCCCAGCAGAAGATGCACTGGTACCTGGGCCAGGACAGCAGGGAACAAGGCGGGGACAGAGATACTTGAGTCAGGGGCCCTGGAGCCAGGGCCTCAGCTTCCCATGTCCTCCGCTCACACCTATGACTCCCCCAGCCGTTCGTTCACCCTCCTTTCATGCTGCTTGTCCCATCCTGCCAGCCAGAGATACCAGTGCTAGCTCAGTGCCCCCCACCAGCTGTGAGACGCTAGGCCCCAGCTGGTCCATCTGCAAACCAGGGAGTAACCACACACCTTGCCTAACTCACGAAGCCGCCTTTCGGGGCTCTGGGGACGGATCTGGGAAATGGTTTACGAGCAAGGGCATGTTGCAGAAATACATGTTCCAACTACCCAGTGGGCATGCCTGTGTTCCCCCACTGTCTTTTCCTAGCGGGGCAACTTCCTCGCTGGCCTTGGCCCTCCCCATGGCACCAGGCCCCATCTGGGCACCCAGGGGTGCTTGGGGAAGGGAACCGAGGCTGGAGGGAGGTGGCTGCACCAGTGACCTCAAGTAGGTGAGCAGGGGCAAGCAGGCCAGTCTCGGGGCAACTCCCTGGGCCCCATGCTCTGCCCGCCCCTGCCCCCTCCTTCCCCCTGTGGTCCCTGCGGGGTGATCCTGACCGCTCCACCACCACTGCCACCCAGCCACGGCCCCACCTCAGGCCCCAGGTCACTCACCTGCGCTCCCCAGTGTGCCACACCTCATGCTTGGTACGGTACTCAGCCAGCGCGAACACCTTCTCACAGTAGCGGCAGGGGTACTTCCTCCGCCAGGAGTGCACGTTGCTATGGCGCTTCAGGCTGGACAGGGTCACGTAGGAACGCTCGCAGGCTGCGCACACGTACAGCACGTGGCCGCCCACCACCTTTACCACGTGCTCAGGGCCGCCTCGGAAACCCACCGGGGCAGGCAGGGCTGAGGCATCCACTCCCGCGGGGCCGCTGGGGCCTGGGCCCCCCGATCCCAGCCCTGCAGGCCCCCGAGGGCCGGCCCCCCTTCGGCACTGGGCCTCGTGGGTCTGCAGACGCTTGGGATGGATGAAGCTTTTCCCGCATCGTGGGCAGGGGAGGGGCCGCCGAGGCAGGGGGTGCTGTGGGTCAGAGGCCTGGGCCTCAGCCCTGTCCCCCTCCCACTCCCCGGCTGGTCTGGGCCCTGGGCCAAAGCTATCATCTTCCGACTGCGAGGTGGCCATGGGGGCAGGGGCCGGAGGTACCCAGGCATCACCTCCCTCCCCCAGGCCCTGCAGGCGGGAGATGCCCAGACGTCGGCCCAGGGCTCCAATCTCTGCCACCGCTGCCCCGTCCCCTCCGCCGCCAGGTAGAGCAAGCCGGGCACTGTAGATGAAGTTGAGGACATCAGAGAAGGCAGCCGCCGGGACCCCTGGCAGCTCCAGGACCCGGGGTGGGGAGGATGTAGGGGGTGAGGCTGGAGGTGGGGAAGATGAGGAAGAGGAAGAAGAGGAAGAGGAGGAGGAAGAAGAGGAGGAGGAAGAGGAGGAGGAGGAGGAGGAGGAGGAAGAGGCAGCTGTGGTGGTGGCAGGGTTGGGGGCAGGGCCCCCAGTAACTGGTGGGAGGGGCAGTGGAGCTGAAGCAAGCAGGGCCTCTCTGAAGAAAGGACTAGAAGCAGCCAGGACACTGCGGTGAGCAGGGAACTTGGTGTCTCCAGCTATGAGGGTGACGTCACAGAAGAGGCCACGGAGACGCTGCTCATTGAGCTGGCGCAGGACGGCGGGGGCATGGGACGGGTCTGTCACCTCCGCTGGGGGGGGCATGGCGCAGGCCTAGACGGAGAAGAGGCCAGGGGAGCATGTCAGAGGCCAGGTGGAGGGGAGAGGCCTTGGAGGCTGTAGATCAGAGGCTGGGGGCAGAGGGACAAACTGCCAGCCACAGAAGGCAGGGGTTAACCTTAGCCACACCAATCTGGCCAACATCCAGCCCTAGCATGTCAAACGTCTGTGACTAGAGGTGGCCAAGGGTAGCTCAGGTCGCAATGAAGGTCAAGGGGTCAGAGCCTCCAAAGTCACAGATTAGAGACGGAAGCAGCAGTTCCCCATGATGAGGACGACGACTAGTGACCACCTGGCAGGACTCCCCAGTCTCGGGAAACCGGCTGCCCTGTCTCACGTCCAGCTTCCAGCTTCCCACAGCCGCAGCTGCAGCACGTCTCACCTGAGAGCACAGCCAACATGGAGCAGAGCGGGGGTGCCTCAGTGATTCCCTGGTGTGGGGCCTCTTCCTTCTGTTGAAGAAACAAACCGCGTCCTCAGGAAGGGAGCTGGCGAGAAGGGAATCCAGGAGGTGGGGCTGGCACAGCACTTGAGGTCCGAGAGAGGACACCCGAGATGCTCTGCAGACCCTGACCCCCTCCCAGGGGCCTGCTGGGTTCTTGGTTTGGCAGCATCCAGTTGCACCTTGGAGGTCACACACTTTATTGCAAAGCCTTGTTCTGCCGGCCAGAGGAGTATAAGAACAAGATGATTTGCATATTCCCAATTCACCTCAAAACAACACAGCGGGCGTAGTTAGATCCCATAGGTCCAGGGACGCCTCTTGGATCGCTCTCACAGTCCCTTTGGCCCAATCTTCCGGGCTCAAAGAAAATCAAAGATTTGCATGTTGTCTTTCATTATAATAGTCTCATTTACATATCAAAATAGATTTGCTAGAGCTTTTTTATTGGACCCAACTGCTAGAGAGTCAATTCAGCAGAGAACTCCCCCCCCACACACACACACTTACACACACACCCTAGCCCCATAGATCTTAGAGGAGGTGCCAGGTGACCACCAAAGACCACAGATTCATACACACGACAGCTTGCTCCCATCTCTGGAGGGCACTGAAAAGGCCGCCAGACCCAGCATGAAGCTTGCATCCCACATCTTACTCTGAAAGCTGGTGGTGTTAAGACTTTGGCTTGACAAGGGGGAAAGGACATGCAACCCCTCACCTCATCTCTTGCTGGAAGGCCCATCCGAAAGAAGTAGCAGGCAACCCAAGTTTGAGTTGTGCTGGTCACTTTACAGAAAGTACACAGCCACTTCCCCTGTGGGCATAGTCAGGGCTTGAGGTCCCATTTTTCAACAGAAGGTCTTGAGTTCCAGAGCCACAGTCACACACAGCTGGTAATAACAGGGGGGTGCCTGTTCACAGAGTGGGGCTGGGCTCTTGACCCCTCTTGTCCACCCTTCATGAAACTTGGGAATGCTCTCCTTCCCAATGCCCCAGGCCACACGTCCTCTGCAGTACCCTGCATCAGGAGTTCCTCACGAATCCCTCTCTCCACTAAAAAACCATGCTCTTTTCCTGCTTATGACTCACACTATCTGGGCTGGAAGGCCTCCTTGCCACAGCCTGTTTCATGTTCCCAAAAAGACTGCTCTGATTCCTCTCCTGGAGAAGAAGGAAGGTGGTAAAGAGGGGTAATACTCAGAAGTCCTAACAACCCTAACTGGTAGGTACACACCAGTACGGGGCCAAGTGTCACCCCTTTAGTTGCTGGATCACAGATGGGGTGAGAATCCTGCAGAAGCATCCCTAACACCACCTCATGCGGACTGGTGTCCAGTTCAGGTCGTAAAGTGAGGAGAAAGGGAAAGCTCCCCCACCCCCATAAGCATAGTCCTTCCTGCTGGGGTCCCCAAGAGCCAATGCTTCACTTGTATGACCTCCTCTGCTCCTCATCACTACCCTATTAAGATTTTATTTTTAGGGACATGCTCAGGGGTTGAACGTTTGCCTTCAGCTCAGGGCGTGATCCCAGGGTCCAGGGATCTAGTCCGATATTGAGTTCCCTGCAAGGAGCCTCCTTCTCCCTCTGCCTGTGTCTCTCTCTGCCTCCCTTGGGTCTCTCATGAATAAGTAAAATCTACCAAAAAAAAAAAAAAAATCTTATTTTTAAGTCATTTCTACACCCAACATGGGGGTCAAACTCATAGCGCTGAGGTCAAGAGTCACGTGCTCCATCAACTGAGCTGGCCAGGCGCCCCAGCTTCCCCATTTTAATTAGGCAGACTGAAGCTAAGATGTCAGGTAGCTTGCCCTAGGACGTGTGACTGGTTAGTAGCAGGGTTGGGGTCTGATACCAGCAAGTCTGACTTAGAAGCCTGTGTTGTTGGCTCTGTCAGGATGAAGAGCAGGTTTATAGCTGTGATACTGTGATACTATAGGAAATATGTATATTTGGTCTTCATCTCCATTCCTGACACAGAGCTCCTAAAACTCTTAGGGTTTTCCAAGGGATAGGGGGGATAGGAGCATCTTTTGTGCTAATATTTGGTCTCTGACCTTGGTCCCTGACATAGAACTCCTAAATCTTCTGGAGTTTCCTGGGTGACAGGAGCATCTTTTGTGCCTAATGAGGTGACCTTGGGGGTTTCCTGGGGAGCTTCAGGTTGGGGGCTAGTCACCAGAAAGCCCAAGCCATGTTTAGAAGCTTGGGGCTTTCAGTTCATCTTCCATGCAGGGGTGAGGGGCCGGAGACTGAGTTAATACTCGATCATGCCAACAGGATGAAATCTCCATAAAAATTTCTACACTATGGGGTTCAGAGAGCTTCTGGGTCAGACCATGTGACAGGAAGGCAGTGTACCCCAACTCGCAGAGACAGAAGGTCCTGTGCTCAGGACCTTTCTAGACTTCACCATATGTATCTCTTCATTTGGCTATTCCCCTGCATTATCGTATCCTTTATTATGCAATAACCAAGAAACCTAAGCAAGTATCACCCTCAATTCTACGAGCCATTCTAGCAAATTCTCTGAGCTGAAGAGGGGGTCGTGGGAAACCTCCATTTACAGCTGGTTGGTCAGCAGTATGGGAGGCCCAGACTTAGGACATCTGAAACGGGCAGTCTCATGGTGGTGAGTCCCCTTAATCTGTGGGATCGAACTGTATCCCCAGGTAGATGATATTAGGATCAGATCAAATTGTAGGATCCCCAGCTGGTGTCAGAGAATTGGTGTGTAAAACTCACCCCCCCCCCCATTTGTACTCACAGGTGCTGTGAGGAGATAATATAGAAAACCAGTTGTTTTTCTTTCAACAGCATCCACTAGGGGCCCACTGGCCCATCTAGTACCTTTGTGAAAATCAGAGGAAGGGAAAAAAAATTCGAGGAGGGCCCCCCCTTCCTCCACAGGTAGCAGGCCTGTGCAGGTGAGCTCCAGGCCCCGCCCCTCCCATTGGCCAGGCCTGCCCACCTGCACAGGCGCTTAGGCTTGGCGCCTACTGCTGTGTGGCTGTATGCTGACAGCCAAGGCACCTGCGGAAAGCCTGTCAGGGCTCCTTAGAACTGCGGGGGTCCAAGGCCAGTGGGGCCCTTAGAAATCACCTGGGAGCATCACCATCGTGGTCCTTGTAGCTGCCACATATGAAATACTTAGCACAGTGCTAAGCATTTTATCTGCGTCATTTCATTTCAACACTCAAAAGAACCCCAGATAAGCAACAGCAGGGGCCGTCATCTGCCCCACCGTACAGATGAGTAAACTGAGGCTTTCAATATGCCAAACTCCTCCCCTGAAAGTGGAGAGGACGCAATGGTGGGGTGACCAGCCTCCCCACCCCCACCCCGTCTCGTTGCTAACCAAGCTGGAGTTTGGAACCAGCTCTCTGGAGTTCAGCTGCCCATCACTGACAGTCATAACCTTACGGGGTTTTACAAAAGTAAAGACATTAGTTATGTGATCCTGGGCAAGTTTCCTAACCTCTCTATATTTCAGTTTCTTTGTCTGTGGGGAGGGGGGGAATAATGAGTAGTTCCTGCATGGCACAGTTGTTTGTAGAGATTAAACCAGTTCCTAACCAGCAGTACCTAAAAGAGTACTTGGTAAGTGCCCAAGAAATGCTAGCTCTTATTATTATCTTGGAAACTCAGTCCCGGAAAGCGGTGGAGGGAAGTGGTATAGAGAAGAGGGGGCAGAAATCAGGCTTATGGTAGGTTTGGTGGTTCTGTGTTTTTTTAAGTTTTTTATTTGTTTTCACAGTTTCTTCTCCACCCTTGACTGGCTATGTGATCTGAGAGATGTGACTGAGCTGGGGTTCTGAGCACCGCCACCAGACATGCTTTGCCTCTTGCTGTTCCCTCTGCCTCCGAAACGTTCTTTCCTCAGATGGCCCCATGCCTCGGCGTCCCACCTCCTAGAAGCCTAGCCTCAAGGTGCCTTCTCCTGGAGGCCTTCATGGCTGCCCCCACATGCCTCAACTTCCTATGCCTCTCCTCTATGATGCCTCCTTAGCACTTAGCAAAGCATAGTGTTCATTTATTTCTAGAACGTAAGCTCCAAGGGAGGGAGGTTGTCACTGCTTTGCTCACTGCTCTCATCAATGCCTAGACCAGTTCCTGGTACATAATGGGGGATTTCTGTTATTTTTAAAAAATATTTTATTGGGATCCCTGGGTGGCGCAGCGGTTTGGCGCCTGCCTTTGGCCCGGGGCACGATCCTGGAGACCCAGGATCAAATCCCACGTCGGGCTCCCGGTGCATGGAGCCGGCTTCTCCCTCTGCCTGTGTCTCTGCCTCTCTGTCTCTCTCTGTGTGACTATCATGAATAAGTAAATAAAATCTTAAAAAAAATATTTTATTTACTTATTTGATGGAGAGATAGAGCATGCACAAACAGGGGGAGCAGCAGGTAGAGGCAGAGGCAAAGGGATAAGCAGGATCCCTGCTGAGTAGGGAGCCCCACATGGGACTCGATCCCAGGACCCCAGGCCTGTGACCTGAGCTGAAGGCAGATGCCCAACCAACTGAGCCACCCAGGTGTCCCATAATGGGAGATTTCAAAAATATTTTTTAAATATTTTATTTATTTATTCATGATAGACATAGACTGAGAGAGAAAGAGGCAGAGACACAGGCAGAGGGAGAAGCAAGCTCCATGCAGGGAGCCTGATGTGGGACTTGATCCCAGGACTCCAGGATCAACACCCCGGACCAAAGGCTGGTGCTAAACCGCTGAGCCACCCAGGGATCCCCTCAAAAATATTTTGGTGAACGAATGAACCTGCCTTCTTCAAAGCCTTCATGGGGTCTGTCCACCCTCAGGAAAGAAGCCACCCTTAGTGCTGGACAGAGCTGGCCAGCAGCTGGGGAAGAGCAGGATGACATGACCACTTCTGGGGGGTTCACGCTTTGCCTCATATACTTCCAGGGTTTGACATGGATTGTCTCGCTGAATGGTTTTCTCAGAACGGCCACCCAGAGTTGGCATTTATGTTACCCCAATTTCACAGATGAGAAAACTGAGACTCATAGAGGGATCTACCCTGCTCAAGGTCACACCGCTTGGGAGCACCAGGCTCAAAATTCAGATCCAGACTTGTCTGAACCCAGATGCTAAGTCTTTTCCCTCTGTCAGACCACCAGATCCTGCCCTGAAGGGGCCTATGGCCTGGCGGTGGATTACAGAAATCACCACATAAGGTCTCACGTGCTAAGCCTTAACTGTGTCATGCCTGACTCCGCCCTTTCCTTCACTCCCAGGGCCAGCCCTCACCAGGCAGGGTCGGATCTGCGGCCCAGCTTGGGAACAGCCCTGGAAGACTTCCCTCCAACCCGCCTCTGGCCCCTGGACTAGCTTAGGCCCTGGTTAACACTTGCCTGGCCCAAGGTTATTCCTCTGCCTTTAGGCCTACCGCCCACCCCCTAGCCCTCCACTCACTGAGGGTCCCTGTCCGCAGAGACCTCAGGCAGTATCAGTCCTGGGCTCAGTAATTTTCCCTGGTCCCTACTCGCTTGGGAATATAATTCAAATCGCTCTGCCAGCCATTCAAGGGTCCAGTTCCAATCTTCCTTCCCAATCCTGCCTTGAGTTAGACTCCCTTCAAGCACCCACAGGGCTCTCCCACCTCAACCGGCTACACAGCACCCCTGTCTTTGCCTGTGCTGGCTCTTCTGCCAGAAATGCAACCTTTACCTAGCCTCTTCCTAAAACCCTCTAAAATGTAACTCCAGTACTACCCCCCTCTTGACTCCCCCTGACTCACAGGACAAGGGATTATCTCTCCTGCGCCTGGCTCTGGCTCGTCAACATTTGGTGCTCCCGTGGCCAGCTCTCCCTAGGCTGGGACTCCCCAAGTCATTGTCTAAGCACACAGGTCTTCTGAGACAGATTGGTACTGGGTGCTAAGTTCTGCAGAAACTGGGGAGAAGTGTGTGTGCATGGGGGTGGGTGCAGAGAGAGGCCCACAGAAGGCTTCATTCAGAAAGGCAACAGAGAACAGCGTCAGAGAGCACAGGATCTAGAGCCTGACTGCCGGGGTTCAAATCCAGCTTTACCTCTTCCCAGCTAAGTGGCTTTGGGCAGATTACTTAACTTCTCTGGGCCTCAGCTGTCTCATCTGAAAAAGGGAGATGATTAGAACACCTACTTCCACGGCGTGCTGTAGAGAGTAAATGAATGATCATATATGTAAAACGCACCGAGAACAGTGCCTGGTACGCTGTACGTGCTCAGTAAGGGTTTACTGCTATTGTTACAAGCCAGGCCCTGAGAAGGGCACGGCCCCCCAATCTGTACCTAATTTCCAGGTATGTACTCCAGGCGCCACTTGCACCCCTGTTGGAAGATAGGCAGGGAATTAGCCCCATTTTATAGACCGGGAGCCAGGGCTCACTCAGCCCCATCCCCCTACATAACCAACCCCTCCCCCAGCCAGGCCAGGTGCAGCACACTGCACGCACACACACACACACACCCCTACATGAGGGCCCAGGCAGTAAAGGTGAGGAAAACCTGTTCTGAGCAATCTGCCTAGTGAGCGAATTCCATTCCCAGACCCTTCCACAGTGGCAGAAGCAGTGCCGTGTGCGTCACAGAGGAGCAGGAAAAGCAGAGGTACTCAGAAGGGGGGCAGAGAGAGGGTGAAGCAGGAGGATGGGATTGAAAACTTCGTGTTTCTTTTTTCCATTTCAGTGACAAGAGTCACACCCGGCCTTTACATAAACATGTCCAAGAAGCCACCCTGTCCAAATGTGGTTTCCTTGCAGCCACCAGGCCTCTCCTCTCGGTGACCCTGACACGCTGGGCAGGCCTCGAGGGGGGCAAGCACTCAGACCCCGAACAGAGCCTGACTGGGCCACCTCGCCACCACCCAGGCCTCCCGCCTGCTGCCCTTGCTCTGCCCCATGTTTATCTGCCTGCCTCCTTCGTAACACAGCCCCACAGCAGCCCCACACGGCCACTGAAACGCGCAGAAGACAGACACGCACACGGCTAGTGGCTGATCTCCCAAGTCTGAGGCCCACATTGCCCTTGTCACGCCACCTCCCTCCCCACAAGTGTTTTCTGACCAGCTCGCTGCCCAGTCCAAGAGCACGGACAGGCTCCCACAAACAACGTCACAAAAGAATCCCATAGAGAATGTTACAGACACACAACCTTCCCCTCGCCCAGCTGCCCACGATCCCATAAACACAACCGGCACATTCCACCTGGAGCCCCTCACACGGCGGTGCCCTGCTGCCCTACAGGTACCTGGGACACACCCTGGGGCTTCTCCCAGGCCCCAGATCATCAGGACTTGAGTTACAGACGTGCTGCCCCCATGCAACTCACTCAACACACAGATCCACAGACACATCCTGTGGGCCATCCTTGCCAACACCAGACCACACCTTGGCGGGGCCACGGAAAGGGGACCCGGACGTGACACCTTCCGACCCAAAGGTACACAACAGGCCCCTTGGAACAGGCACATACACGCTGCACTCTGGTGCCCTCCACAGCACACACATTAACCACGCCAGCTATGCAGAAAACAACAGTTCATAAATAGTTCATGTGCGCAGCAAAAGACACATACGTGCAAGAAAACACATGCTGGCAAAAAACATACATAAAACCACACATCTGACAAACTCCGCATGGATTGTGCCCTGCTTTCCAATGCGGACCTGTCACCCAAAGCCAGGGGGCCACATCTTGTAATTCTGCCCCGCACCACTGGACACCCCTCCATCAGGCTCTCTGTGCCCGTGGCTCTGGGAGGGCCCTGCCCGGACCCCCTGGCTGCCAGACCAACAAACAGTGGTGCCCGGGAGAGGTTTACCTTGCCCCACAACTCAGCAGGAGACACACAATCTCCAGGGCTCGCAGCCACAAGCCTGCCCCGACGGCACGACGGCTCCGGGGCCCCCGCTCGCCCTGCGCACCCCGCACACCCCAACTCCGGGGCGCCGGGCGGCCCACCCCTCCCCCTCTCTGCCTGGCTCCTACGCCATCGCCCTCCCAGCAGCTTTGCAGCGCCGGCCCGGGCTCACACCCGCCCCACCCCACCCCCAACCTGCCCCCCGGGGGGGGGCACCCGGCTGCAGAATTAACCCTTGGGGAGGGGAAGGAGCGCGGCCCCCTCCCCGGGCCCGGCCGATCGCGCCCCCCGCCGCCGCCGCCGGGTCGGACGCCGCACCGGGGCCCCCTTAGTCGCCCCCCGCGCCGCGCGCGCCTGGAGGCGGGGCCAAGCTCAGCCCCCGACCCCGAGCCCCCAGGTCAAGCCCGGAGGGGAGACGGCACCGCGCGGGGCGCGGCTCGGGCCCCCGCTGCGCCGGGCAGCGTGGAGGGGGCCCGGCCGTTGGCTCCGGTCCGCCCTGGCCCTGCCCGGTTCGCCCCGGGGCCCACCTGACTGCGATGGCGCCGCGTCCGCCAGGCCCGGCTCATCCCCGTGGCCGCCCCCGGCCGCTCCGGTTTCGCCCGCCTCCAGCTCCGGCTCCGGCTCCTGCCCCGGCCCCCCCCAGCGCCCGGCCCCGGCCCGGCCCCGCCGCCGCCGCTGCCGCCGCTGACATCATCGGCTCCCCCCCGCCCCGGTCCTACCCCCACCCCCACCCCCGGAAACAGTACCCCCCCCAGCGCCGCCGCCGCCGAGAGGAGGCCGGCGCCGCGCAGCCGATACCGACGCGGGGCTCCGGGCTCGGGCTCCGGGGCGAGCGCGCCCGACGGCCTCGGCCCAGACCGATCCCCGTACCGGCACGGCGCAGGAGCGCGGGGCTGCCGGACCGCTGGGCACCGGGCGAGTGGGCCTGGCCGCCGCAGCCCCTCGGGCCCTCACGACCCCCCACTCCCGGGCAAGGGACGCCCCCCCCACCCGCCCCCTGCACGCCCTTCACTCGGCGGCGGGTCCCGGAGCACGCACACCCTCTCGCAGACACACAACATGGCAGGCTCACAATCCGGCCCAGGGGGACCCACAGACCCGGGCTCAGCACTCTCATGGGGGCGCGGGGGAGGGAGCAGCCCTGGACCCAGGCACATGCCCACCCTCCCCAGATATGCACAGGGCCCCCCAGCAGGCTGGCGGCCAGGCAGGCCCCAGCCCTCCACAGCAAGCACACTAAATGACTACCAGTGCAGATGGACACGCAGCTTCCTATTTTGTCCCCACCGGCAGGAATATCCACATCTATGTACTTCTGCATAAATGCAGAGGCCCTGGCGCGTGCCTCCTGGGAGGGCACCAACAAAACGCCAGGTGCAAGCTCACGCACAAGAAACACACATTCCTGAAACTCCAGAGGGACAGTCCCAGAGACTCCTCCCTGGCGTTCAAAAATTCAAAACTCGGGACACAGAGAAGCCAGGCCTCAGAGCTCCTTCCCGCAAAACGGTTCTGAAACAAGGTGAGACGTAAGTAAATAACTTAATATGAAGCCAAAGGAGTCTCATCACAGAGCTACTCATAAAAGAGAACGAGACCAACTGTGGGGCCGGAGAGACAGACAAAGCAAGCCAGGTTGGAAACAATGAGAAACTAGGCCCACCCCCACCTCAGGAAGGTTCCAGGGAAGAACCTCCCACCCCCACCTCAGGAAGGTTCCAGGGAAGAACCCCACTCCCACTCCAACCAGGTCACAAGGGCTGGAGCTCTGAAGGGCCCAGGCCCCCTGAGCCAGGAGTCGAGGAGGAAGTCCAAGGATAGATGGTGAGTGTGGGGGTCAGGGAGGCAAAGCCCCCTTCCCTGTAGCTCCTGGCCACTCCCTTTTGTCTTCCCCTTAAACCTCCCGGCTGTCCTGGAGACACCTACAAATGAAACTCACAATGGTGTACCCAGATGTCCCCCCACCGGAACCTGTGACATCACACAGACACGCAGCATCTGAGGCTGCCTCCCCTTCCCCAAACCGACAGAGCACCCCTGAGTCCTCTCTTTCTTCTCTCCTGGACAGCATACCCAGAGAAACGCGATGCTCCAGGACCACTCACCCCGTTTCGTGCTTTAGAGAGACCCAAGGCCCACACTGTACCACTTCATCCAGTTACAGGCCCCTTCTAGCTGCTGGGAGCCCTCCTCAGCAAGGCAGCCTGGCCCGCTACTGTCCTGCGAGGTCTCTGACCCCAGCCTGGGTTCCGCCCTGCCCGGGTCCCCCTAATGCCCGAGCTCCTTTCTCCCTCACAGGCTGGCAGTCACCCCTACTTCAACCTGCCCGACTTCACCCAGCCATCACCGCCCTCCACTCCGCCCAGCCTCCCCTCGCACCAGCGCTGCCGGCCCTCCGACGCCACCAAGGGCCTGCTTGTGGCCCTGCTGGGTGGGGGCCTGCCCGCTGGCTTCGTGGGCCCCTTCTCCCGTATGGCTTACCAGGCTTCTCACTTACCCTCGCTGGAGCTGCTCATCTGTCGCTGTCTCTTCCACCTCCCCATTGCCCTGATACTTAAACTGCGTGGTGACCCACTGTTGGGGCCTCCTGATGTCCGGGGCCGGGCCTGCCTCCACGCCCTGCTCAACGTCCTCAGCATTGGATGCGCCTACAGCGCCGTTCAGGTGGTGCCTGCTGGCAACGCGGCCACGGTCCGCAAAGGTTCTTCCACCGTCTGCTCTGCCCTCCTCGCCCTTTGCCTCGAGAGCCAGGGCCTCAGCGGCTACGACTGGTGTGGCCTGTTGGGCAGCACCCTGGGACTCATCATCATTGTGGGACCTGGACTAGGGACACTGCAGGAGGGGACCACGGGCCTCTACACCGCCCTGGGCTACGTACTAGCGTTCCTGGGCGGCCTGGCACTGTCGCTGGGGCTTCTGGTGTATCGCTCCCTGGACTTCCCCTCTTGCCTACCCACAGTGGCCTTCCTGTTTGGCCTGGTGGGGCTGGTGGGGTCTGTGCCGGGCCTCTTTGTCCTGCAGACGCCTGTGCTGCCCAATGATCCTCTGAGTTGGAGCTGCGTGGGGGCAGTGGGGATCCTGGCCCTGGTCTCCTTTGTGTGTGTGAGCTATGCAGTCACTAAGGCCCACCCCGCCCTGGTGTGCGCCGTCCTGCACTCTGAGGTCGTGGTGGCCCTCATGTTGCAGTATTATGTACTCTATGAGACCGTGGCACCTTCTGACATCATGGGGGCAGGGGTGGTGTTGGGCAGCATCGCCATCATCACCGCCCAGAACCTCAGCTGTGAGAGGGAAGGGCAGGTGGAGGAATGAGATCAGACTTGAGAGCCTGGGGGTTGGGGGGGTGGGCAGGGGGAAATAGGAGGAGGAGAGACTGTAATACAAACACTAGGAGAGCAAGTGACTGGAAAGAACTGGTGCAGAAGAGGGACACCCCTTGTAGGTGAGGGTGACCCCGAGACTTGGCAGAGAGGGGCTGCCTAGATAGAAGACCTGGAACAAGTGTGAGAACCCGGAGATGTACAGTCTAGGCTGGGGCTGGGGGATCATAAGTAAGGGCTGAGATCCGAGCAGCAAACCTGGCCTCATGCCATGCGGGGCCCCGGAGGGGAGGCTTTTACCCTAGAGAGAAAAGCATGGGGGATGGAGTGTTGGGGGCTTTCAGGCAAGCGGACAGAGCACACAGCGAGCAGCTGGGGCGAGGGAGTGTGCCTTTTCTTCCCGGACAGTTTCCTTCCCTCACGGTTATGCTCCCCCCACCCCCACCCCGGGTGGTGACGTGACATTGACATCAAACAAGGATCACTCTGAATGTGGCTGTGCCGTTGGTGTCATCTCTGCTTTGGAAGGAGAGTGAAAGTCCTACTCCGCTCTCATTGGAGAATCCCTTGGGATCCCTGCCCCCCTCCCCCAACCCCCGCTCCTCGCCCCCACCCCCGCCACCGCAAATCTTGGATCTCAAATATTCTATAAGTGGGTAGGGTTTCTTAACGTACAGCCGCTTTGACCCTGAATCCCCCAGGACTCGTGTGTCCCGCCCCATGGCTAATCTGCTTTTCCTGGATTGTCGCGGTCCCGTGATCTCTCCCGGAGACAGTGGCCAGCCTCTTTCTGGAGAGGGATCCCCGAGCTGAAGCCCCTTGGAGCGCGGCTCGGGCTCGGGGAGGCGTGTGTGGGGGGGTGGACTCCAGGACCAGAGCTCCGCACCGCGCTCGCTCGGAGGCCGGGAGAAGCCCACCACTCCCAGGAGGCCGCTCGGCAAATATCAGCTACTTCCGGACAAGCCATTGGCCTCGCCATCTTGATCGGCTCATGCATATTCAATGTGACTACTGCATATTCATGAGAGGGGACGGCCCCCAGCGCCCCCCCCCCAACCTCCGGGAACCCTCTAGGGAGAACCTGGCTGGCCCCGCCTCCTTCATTACCGATTCTCAGGACAGACCATTTTCCAGCGGGAGGCGGGGGGGTGCGGAATACTAAAGGGAGACTTTGGCTGAGGACGAAACCACGGCCCGAACTAGAATAAAAGCGGCCTGTATTTCCCCTCGATCCTTCAAACCTTAAATCTCAAGGCGGCGGGAGCCAGAGCGGGGAGGCGGCGGGGCAGAACACGCTCCCCTCCCCCGTGTCCCTTCGGAAGGTCGCCCAACCGGGGAAGGGCCGACCAACGACTCCAGCGCGCGCTCCGTGCAGGCCGGCGCAGGCGACCCCGTAGCGCAAGGGAGGGCGGGAAAGGAAGGGGCGGGGATGCAGGGGCGAATCTATAAAGGGCGTCATTCGGGCAGTTCGCTCCTCAGAAGCGCCGAGAGCGCGGCCGGGACGGTTGGAAAGAAGGCGGCTCCCGGAAGGGGGAGAGACAAACTGCCGTAACCTCTGCCGTTCAGGAGCCTGGTTACTTATTTATTCGTTACCCTTTTTCTTCTTCCTCCCCCCTCTACCCCCGAAACCTTTTCCTTCCCCCCTCCCTCTTTTTTTTCCTTTTTGGGAGACGAAAAATTTCCGGAAGGGGGGAGGAGAGCTCCTTTCGCTCCTTCTCGCTTCCCCGCCTCCTTCCCTCCCCCACCTCTCCCTCCTCCGGCTTTTTCCTCCCCACTCGGGGAGGTCCTTCCCGGTGGCCGCCCCGACGGGGTCTGAGCACCTAGGCGGAGGCGGCGCAGGGTTTTTGTAGAGAGGTTTGCGCCTGCGCAGCGCGTCGGCCTCCGCGATGCACGGGGGTGGCCCCCCCTCCGGGGACAGCGCATGCCCGCTGCGCACCATCAAGCGGGTGCAGTTCGGAGTCCTCAGTCCGGATGAACTGGTAAGCGGCCCTGCCCTCCCCGTGCTCCCCGCGGTGGCGCGGGCAGGGCCCGACGGTAGCCGCCTGGGTTCAGGCCGCCGGAGCCAGGTGCTGCGGCTCTGTATCCGGGACGGGAATGGGGGGGTGGGATGGGGGGCACCGACGCCGAACGAGAGCAGATGAATCCTGAGGCTGGGATGGGATGGGGTGGGGGGCTTTGCAAATTCGGATGCGAAGCCGGACCCCAGATCTTTTCCCCGCCTTTTCTCCTTCCACAAATATTAACTGAACACCTGCTGTGTGATAGACACGACAGACGCTGAGGTTGCAGAGCTGGACGAGGCGGAGGAGGACCCTGCCTCTTGTTGGCACACACTGTGGGAAGGGGTAGGGGAGGCAGACTGTATACATGCAAACAAAGGAGCCAAGGAGACAGTTCAGTTAATGGCAGGTGCTTTGAATGGGGCGCAGGGGAGTTGCCGAGGAGGTGTGAGGCTCCTCTGGACGGGGTGGTGTCAGGGTCCGAGAAGCCCCTTCTGGGGAGGTGACATTACCTGGATGAGGAAGAGGCAGCCAGAGCTCCAGGACCAGAGGTTTTCAGAGAGAGGGAGCAGCAAGTGCAAAGGGCCTGAGGGAAGCATGAACTTGATGTGTCCCAAGGATTGGAAGAAGTGCCAGTGTGACGGGTTTAGAAGGGTGAAGAGAGTTATGGAAATAGCCTGGAAAAGCAGGAGACTGGGGCAGGCCAGGTGGGGTGTTGTAAGTTATGGTAAGGAGTCTGGGTTTGTTTGTTTTTTTTAAATTTATTTGAAGATTTTATGTATTTATGAGAGACACAGAGTCAGAAACATAGGCAGAGGGAGAAGCAGGCTCCCTGTAGGGAGACCACTGCAGGACTCCATCCCAGGATGCCAGAATCACTACCTGAGCCAAAGGTAGATGCTCTGAGCCACCAGGTGCCCCAGGACCCTGGATTTAATTCTATTTTTAATAGGCCTTTGGAGAATTATATGCTGGAGAGTGACATCAAGTTTACATTAAAAAAAAGAAAACCCAAACTCTGAGTACTTTGTTTTTTTAAATTTTTTATTTATTTATGATAGTCACACACAGAGAGAGAGAGAGAGGGGCAGAGACACAGGCAGAGGGAGAAGCAGGCTCCATGCACCGGGAGCCCGATGTGGGATTCGATCCTGGGTCTCCAGGATCGTGTCCTGGGCCAAAGGCAGGCTCCAAACCGCTGCGCCACCCAGGGATCCCAACTCTGAGTACTTTGGTTGCCCTGTGATGAACTGATTGGGGGGGAGAGCTGAGAAAGGGAGCAGGAGAGATGAGGGAGGAGGGTAGTTCTGGGGCAGAGCTCTTGGTGACCTGACTCCTGTGGGATGAACTAGAGGGAACCAGTTGGCTAGAGAGAATGGAGTTCAATGGCTCTGTTTGTGGAGAGTTTTGCTGGAGGACAAGGCACAGCCATGTAAAAATTAAGTCAGGAGTTAGATCCTCCTAAGCTCATGCCCTACGAAAGAATTAATTCTAGGTGGGGTTAAAGTTTTTTGTTTTTTGTTTTTTAAGATTTTGTTTATTCATGAGAGACACAGAGAGAGAGGCAGAGACACAGGCAGAGGGAGAAGCAGACTCCATGCAGGGAGCCCGACATGGGACTCATCCCGGGACTCGATCTCGGGACTTGATCTCGCTAAACCGCCGAGCCATCCAGGGCTGCCCTAAAGTTTATTTTTAATTTTTATTATTTTTAATAATTTTATTTATTCATGAGAGGCAAAGAAAGGTAGGCAAAGGGAGAAGCAGGTCTTTGTGGGGAGCCCGATGTGGGACTCAATCTCAGGATCCTGGGATTACACCCTGAGCCGAACACAGACGCCTAACCACTGGACCACCCAGGCGTCACTGGAGTTAAGGTTTAAATCTAAAAAACAAAGCTGGAAAGCACCAGCGAGATATAGAAGGCTTATGGGGGCCAATTCCAGGGGCAGAGCCCTTTAATGGTAATGAATGAGTTACAGGTGAATTTTATTGAGTGCCTATCGTGTACTAGGCACTGAGCTAAACATTTTTTCTTTCAAGATTTTATTTTATTTATTTTAAGATATTATTTTTTTCATGAGAGAGAATGAGAGAGAGAGGCAGAGACACAGGCAGAAGAAGAAGCAGGCTCCATGCAGGGAGCCCAATGTGGGACTCAATCCCAGGACTCCAGGATCATGCCCTGGGCTGAAGGCAGCACTAAACCCTGAGGCACCAGGGGCTGCCCTCAAGATTTTATTTTTAAGTTATCTCTACACCATAATGTGGGGGCTGAACTCACAACACTGAGATCAAGAGTCACATACTCCACCAACTGAGCCCAACCAGACGCCCCAGCAATTTATATATAAGGAAAAGCAGGGCACATTTCAGTATGTAAAAATCAGAGCCACTTCTCTTTATCAGAGGCACCATGGACAGCTACAAAACAGATTGAGAAACAATATTTGCCCTGTAATGGACAAGGTTAGATTTCTTATTATACAAGGGACACGGGATCCCTGGGTGGCGCAGTGGTTTAGCGCCTGCCTTTGGCCCAGGGCGCCATCCTGGGGACCCGAGATCAAATCCCATGTCGGGCTTCCAATGAATGCATGGAGCCTGCTTCTCCCTCTGCCTGTGTCTCTGCCTCTCTCTCTCTCTCTGTGACTATCATAAATAAATAAACATTAAAAAAAAAAAAACACAAGGGACACTTATTCATCAGTAAGGACATCACACACCTAGGCAAATAGATGAAGGATGCAAGTAAGCAGTTCACAGAAGTAGTACAAATGGCCAATAAAATACTCCGCTTACTAATAAAAACATGCAAATTAAAGTTTTTCCCTTTATTTGATTTTTCTCTGCTGGCAAAAATATTGGGAAATAGGCATGCTTGTATGATGGTAGAGAAACTGGTATAACCTTTTTGCAGGACAGTCGGACAGTTTGATCAAGTCGTTTATTTTTTTATTATTTTTATTTTAAAAGATTTTATTTATTCATGAGAGACACGGGGTGGGGGGGGCGCAGAGACACAGGCAGAGGGAGAAGCAGGCTCCATGCAGGGAGCCCGACGTGGGATTCGATCCCTGGCCTGCAGGATCAGGCCCTGGGCTCAAGGCAGCGCTAAACCGCTCAGCCACCCAGGGTGCCCTTTCAAGTCGTTTAATGCATATTCCTTGGTCCAGCATTACCACTTCTAAAAATTTATCTTTAAAAAAAAAAAAAGGATCCCTGGGTGGCGCAGCGGTTTGGCGCCTGCCTTAGGCCCAGGGCGCGATCCTGGAGACCCGGGATCGAATCCCACGTCGGGCTCCCGGTGCATGGAGCCTGCTTCTCCCTCTGCCTATGTCTCTGCCTCTCTCTCTCTCTCTCTCTCTCTCTGTGACTATCATAAATAAATTAAAACAACAACAACAACAACTCTTAATTTCTCCTCTCGAGCAAGCTCTTTCCCAGGTCTTGCCTGGTTCCCCAAGCACACGGTGGCTATACCATTCATCCACTGACTCCAGTAAAAAACCTAAAAGCTGTCTGATTCTTCTCACAACTTCCACTTGGTCCATCTGCCAGTCTGTCAGCTCTGGCTTTCAAAATGTGCTTGGAATCCAGCCATTTATGACCATCTCCATCTGGACCATCATGTTCCCCATCACCAGCATCTTTCCCAGGGAATACTAGCCCCTAGTTCCCTTTGCAGAGCAGCTAGAGAGCTCATTTTATCCTGTCTGCTCCCTGCAGGGAAGCCTCTCCAAAGGATCCAAACTGCTTACTCTGACCTGCATCAAGGTCCTGCATTATCTGGCCCCTGCTTGCCTCTCCAGCTCATTACCAAACTCTTTTGCTCTTCTCTGACCACACCAACCTGCCTGTGCTTCCAACACCACAAATTCATTCCTGCCTCAAGGACTTTAGTATTTATTCTTCTTGCTGCTTAGAACAACATTGCCCAGACCTACTGAGGCTGATTCCTCCTTTAGCATCCATACGTTCTCTGCTCAGATGTCATGTTAGTAGGAGGGCTTTCCTGACTACTCTCTCTTTTTTTTTTTTTTTTTTTTAAGATTTATTTATTCATGAGAGACAGACAGAGGGGCAGAGACACAGGCAGAGGGAGTAGCAGGCTCCCTGCAGGGAGCTTGATGCGGGACTCCATCCCAGGATCCCCGGATCACGACCTGAGCCACCCAGGTGTCCCCTGACTACCCTATTTGAATAGCATCTCTCCTGCATTCTCTAATCCCTGCTATGGTATTATATTTTATGTAATCTCTACATCCAATGTGGGGCTTGAATTTACAACCCCAAGATCAAGAATATACACTTTTCTGACCAAGCCAGCGAGGTGACCTCTACTCCGTCTTGACTTTGTTTTACCTCATAGCCTGTCACTGTCTGAAAGGGTTAGTTTTTTTGTTTCTTGCTCCTTCAGGAGAATGTAACTTTTATGAGGGACCCTGTATTCACCTGTGTAATTTCAGCATCTCAAATTGGGCCTGGCACATGATCGTGATGTAATAAGAATTAGTTAAATGAGTGGATGAAGTAATTGGAAAGTACATAAAGGGCAGCCCAGGTGGCTCAGCGGTTTAGCGCTGCCTTCGGCCAAGGGTGTGATCCTGGAGACCCGGGATTGAGTCCCACGTTGGGTTCTCAGCCTGGATCCTGCTTCTCCCTCTACCTGTGTCTGTCTCTCTCTCTCTGTGCCTCTCATGAATAAATAAATAAAATCTTCAAAATAAAGTACAGAAAGATGTACTTTTGTACATCTTTTTTTTTTTTTTTTTAGATCTTATTTATTTATTCATAGAGATGCAGAGAGAGAGAGAGGCAGAGACACAGGCAGAGGGAGAAGCAGGCTCCATGCAGAGAGTCTGATGTGGGACTCGATCCAGGGTCTCCAGATCACGCCCTGGGCTGCAGGTGGCGCTAAACCACTGCGCCACCGAGGCTGCCCTTTTGTACATCTTTTAATGTAGAAGGGTTTTTAACACATCATTGTCTGAAAATGATATTGTTTGAAATTATAATTTGCCCAGATATTTACTAATAGGAATTCTATGGGGGTAATTCAGGGTGTGTGCTTAGGTTAGAACAACATCTTCCCAACAGGCTAAATCCCCTGTTCCCAAGCCCTGCCGAGTCACCGCAGCAAACTCACAGGGGCCCAGGGAAAGATTTTAAATTTTCAAGAGATAGAGAAGCTCAGCTCTGTGTCTGACGGCTGGGGAGCTAGGAGTTCCTGATAGTTGCCTTTCAACATTAGATGGCGCCAAATCCCTTTCAGTGACGTCATATCTTTGGGGAGCTGGGTTTAAGCAGTTCCTAATTACAGGGCAAAAAAATCAGCCTAGAGCAAGAAATAGGGGTGGTGCTGTCCAGTCTACTCCCATGACCTGTCAAGTTGCACAGGGTCCAACAGGTATCATAAGTCATTGTGTTTTTTTGGGAAATAAAAACATTTTTTTAAAATATCAGAGTCTTTTTCTCAATGTACGTGTGTTTTTATACACGGCCTTTAAGTGTTTGTTTTTTTTTTTTTAATTTATTTATGATAGTCACAGAGAGAGAAAGAGAGAGAGGCAGAGACACAGGCAGAGGGAGAAGCAGGCTCCATGCACTGGGAGCCCGATGTGGGATTCGATCCCGGGTCTCCAGGACCGCGCCCTGGGCCAAAGGCAGGCGCCAAACCATTGCGTCACCCAGGGATCCCACAGCCTTTAAGTTGATAGGACATAGGTATTTATGCAGTGGTTTAGCCCTGGGTGCTTTGTAAGTGGATCTCTTTTGGCCCAGAGAGGGCTGGAAAAGTTGCTGACATACTTGAGACGCTAAAGGGCACCGTGGACTGATGAAGTTTAGGGATCTGGATAAGTACGTTACTGACCAGGATGCAGAGTGAGGCCCTGTTCATGTAAAAACAGGAACATTTTTGCATTATTAAAACATGTGGAGGGCTGACTGTTCACAAAAGAGGTCGTCTCTGGTGTGCAGGGTTATGGGAGGCTTTCATTTTGCCCTGCGTTGCTTGCCTTTTATACTATGCTGCTTCCTATATCTTGAGGGAATAACAGGTAATTCTGCTTTGGGTAGGAGGATTGGTGGGTAAGGAGACTCTCATGGAACAGGTAGTACTTAAGAGCGGAATGTTTTCCAGAAGTCTTGGGGTAAGGTGTGTTTCGAGGTACTGAGAGCTCTTAAAACTGGCTGCGAGACAGAGCTGTTGTGTTTGGACGCGGTGGTGGGTTTGGATGTTGTTCAGTCTGGAGGGAGGCAGCAAGGAGGGTTGGTGCTAGAGCTTTATGCAGAGCTGGTACAAAATCAGTGGAGATGGGCGCTCGATGACGTTTGAAGAGGTTGACCACTGTTAAAAGCAACTGTCTACTGTGAAAAGCATAATTTTATGTATTTATACCCTAGCTTATTCCAAAAAGGATTTGTTTGTTCATGAGAGACACACAGGGAGGCAGAGACACAGGCGGGGGGAGAAGCAGGCTCCCTGCGGGGAGCTTGAGGCAGGACTCAATCCTAGGACCTTGGGATCACGCCCTGAGCTGAAAGCAGATACTCAACCACTGAGCCACCCAGGCCAAGAAGGTTTTAAAACAGCAAGATACTCTTAAGGTAGCAAGAACCAGTGTTGGAGGAAGGGTTGGGGGTTAACGTAGTTTATATATAATCCAAAATGACAGTTCATTACTTTGCGGTAGGGAGATAGTCCAGTATATTCCAGGACACCCCCTGGCCCCATGTCAATACCTAGAAGTAGAGTAGTCCTGGGCAGGTAGGTGGCTTGGACTCCGAGCAGAGGGACGTGCAAAGTTTTGAGTGGGATTTCCCTCTGCTCCCTCTCTGGTGGCCTTCCTGGCAGCCACATTCAAGCTTCACTTCAGTTTCAGTCGAGGTGAGCAGAGCAGTTCGCATTTCTAGGAAGTCGCAATGCAGCTGATGGGGTTCCAGCTTTGCAAATTCAGTCACCCCCACCCCGTCTTTCTGAGACTTCACCAGGTCATTCTGATGAGTGTTGTGGGTGTTCAGAACCTTTTGCATCAATCGACCATATGGCTTCTGCTCAGCAGTGGCTAGTCAGACCCATTAGGGGGGGGTTCCTGGCCCGACTAGCAGGGGACAGCCTTTTCACTTTTTTCCAAGGTCTTTGAAGGCACTTCCCTGCAGCCGAGGGCCCTAAGCAGTTGAGTTCAGTCTACCCAGTGTTCATCAGAAGCCATGGGATCCTGGACGACGGAGAAAGGCTGTCTGCCGAGAGATGCTTGTAATCTTCAGGGAAGGCACATCCCCCCGATAGATAATTTCATTGCACTGTGAGATGTGCAGTGAGAGAGGAGTTATGGAAACAGAGCAGACCCTGGAAATGCTTCCTGAAAGAAGCTATGTCTACACTGAGTCTTAAAACAGCAGTTAGGGATCCCTGGGTGGCGCAGCAGTTTGGCGCCTGCCTTTGGCCCAGGGCGTGATCCTGGAGACCCGGGATCGAATCCCACGTTGGGCTCCCAGTGCATGGAGCTTGCTTCTCCCTCTGCCTGTGTCTCTGCCTCTCTCTCTCTCTCTGTGACTATCATAAATAAAAATAAAAAAAATAAAACAGCAGTTAGCCTTGGGGGCAGGGCTTTCCAGAGGGAGCCCACATGGGGGGAGGGCAGCACATGCTCTGGGGGATGGAGGACCGCAGGGGACTTTCCTCTGATGGGGGAGAGGAAGGAAGGTGGAAACATCCTAAAACCCTTTTTGTAAGCTGTCCTGCTGAGTTTGGATGTCATTCTGAAGACAAGAGGGCATAAAGATTAGATTTCCATTTTATTTCTTCATGAGGCAGATACACTGGCTGAGGGAGAAGCAGGCTCCCTATTGGGAGCCCGATGTGGGACTCGATCCCAGGACCCCGGGGTCATGCCCTGAGCCAAAGGCAGACGCTCCACCACTGAGCCACCCAGGCATCCCTCCTAGATTTCCGTTTTAGAAAGAGCGCCCCAGATGTGTGGTTGGATGAGAGAGAGACAGGCTGGCCACCTAAGCAATGCCCTGTGGTGAAGCCCAGAGAAAAGGACTGGCTTGGGCACCTGGGTGGCTCAGTTGTTTTAAGTATCTGCCTTCAGCTCAGGTCGTCATCTCAGGGTTCTGAGATTGAGTCCGCATCAGGTTCCTGCTTCTACCTCTACCTCTGGCTGCCACTCCTCCTGCTTGTGCTCCCTCTCTCTCTCTGTCAAATAAATAAATGAAACCTTTAAAAAAAAAAAAAAAAGTAAAAGGCCTGGCTTAAGGCAGTGGCTAGAGGCATGGAGACAAGGGGTTGAGGAGGTGCAGACAGCCACAGCCCATGCCCATGGATGGTCCGATCATGGTGTCCTTCCTGACCACCTGTTATGTCCTGGGCCTAAGCAGGTAGATGTAGTTAGAGAGCCTGTAAGTGATGGAGCTGGGATTGCAGAGCAGAGGGCTCTGGGTCCAGCCTGTACTTGGTTAACCATTTTGTGCCTAAGCGTGAGGAAGGGCAGGTGTGGCTTTCGGACTTGAGTGCCGTGATCTTAGGTGGGGGCGAGGAAAAAGGATGGATTTGTGAGGGGAAGGGAGTTCACTCTTAGACATGTTGGGTTTGATGCAGTAGCTAGCTCACTAGTGAATCCCAAGTTCAGACAAAAGGAGAGGCCTGGAAGCAGAGGTCTGGGCAACATGGAGATAGAGCAGGCTTCATGGGGCGGCAAGGGAGTACGGTGAGGATGTGGATGTGCTAAACCCCAGGGGAGGAGCAGAGCTGGAAGAGCAGACAGGGGCAGAGGAGCCTAGGAAGGAGACTTCAGGACAGTACCCCAAGAGGTGGGTGAGCAGGAGCCTCAGTGCCCTAGCTGCCATGTGCCCGAGTTCTGCAGCTCAGATGGCCTCATTGCAGCTCAGATGGCCTCGTAGCAGCTCCTGGTCTATCAGGAGTGGTTCCGGGACTGTGAGAGGGTCGCTGTGCTGTGCTGATGGCAACTCCTGCATCCGCTTGCTCAGCACCATGCGGTGGGAAGAATGCCTGGGGCAGGGGGTTGTGGATCCTGGCTCTACTGCTATCAGCTGCCTATCCTTGGGCCTCTCGGTTTTGTAATCTGAAATGGGTACAGTGATGCGTATTTTATCAGTGAGCTGTGAAGATGGGGCGAACCAGCCAGCGCCGCACTTGGCACCAGAGGCTGTGTCCACTTGTAAGAGTAGCATCTGTGCTGCAGCCTGGAATGGGGGGGTGGCGTGTGTTCAGGCCCAGAGAGGGCTGGGCTTGACTTCTGGCTCCCGATGGTGGAGACCTTGGACAAGTCACTTCCCCTTGGGTTTCTCCCATCTAACTGACAAGACCTCATTTCTAGAAGGGAAGTGATTCAGTTTAGAAAAACGAGGTGTGTTGAGTGCTTTTGGTGCCCGGCATGAGGGTGACACCTCGACCAAAGCTTTTATTAAGTTCAAGTTCCTCCCTCTGGGATGTCAGTGGGCCAGATGCAGGTCATGCCAAAGCCTTGGTTTTAGTGTGCGAAAACTCAGGGTTTCCTCAGCCCACCCTTGGCCTTCCTACTTCTGAGCTCTTCTGCCGCCAGCTCCTTCCCCCAGGGGGTCCTTGGAGTCCTGGCCCCACCTTTCTCAGGGTTCTGCCTCCAACTTCTGGGGTACTGGGCGCCCTTCTGCTCTGGCACCTGCCTCTCCCATCTTAGCCTGGGCTCTCCACCTGAACACGGACAGGTTCGGGCCGCTGGGGCCTTGGGAAGAGGGAGGTGGCAAGGACAGGGGCAAGCAGTGCCGGGCTTCAGGAGCTGGATTAGTGTGGGGCGAGGTACGGTCCCCTGCCAGAGACTCTGATTCTGGGCTTGATTTCAGCTTTGGAGAAGAAGCAAGGCATGGATTTTTTTTTTTTTTTTTTCTTGAAACAGCTTATTTCTTTTTGTGATTAAAAAAATGTCAATGACCTGGAACTGAGCCCAGAGGGACATGTGGGGTTTGAGTCCAAGAAGTAGGCAGCTTGTATCGAGGCCAGGGTCAGCTGCACGCTAGTCTGAGCACCCTCTCCCAGTCAGACAGTGACCAGGACCCCGACAGTGACCAAAACCCCCGATATTCAGCTTCTAGCCCTCCCATTCCCCTAGCCCCAGGCTAGACCTGTGTGGTCCTGCTCTAAGTAGTTTGTGGTTCTTTGAGGGCTTAGTATGTGAAGGCTGGAAACTAGGAATCCAATTTAGTTGTTACTGGCCTTTTTTTCTGTAGAAACGAATGTCTGTGACAGAGGGCGGTATCAAATACCCCGAGACGACGGAGGGAGGCCGCCCCAAGCTTGGGGGGCTGATGGACCCAAGGCAGGGGGTGATTGAGCGGACTGGCCGCTGCCAAACCTGTGCAGGTGAGTGCTGGGTGCCTGGCGTGGGATGCCCGTGGGAGGGCAGGAGGCTTGGGTCCCCTCAGGCCTGAGGGTGGACACCTGGGGACTAGTCTCTGAGGTGCGAGTAGGGACAAGACCGTGAAGTGTGTGTCCCCACAGGAAACATGACAGAGTGTCCTGGCCACTTTGGCCACATCGAGCTGGCCAAGCCCGTGTTTCACGTGGGCTTCCTGGTGAAGACGATGAAGGTTTTGCGCTGTGTCTGCTTCTTCTGCTCCAAGTTGCTTGTGGACTCTGTGAGTGGGGTTGGGCCCTGGCCTGGGGGCAAGGTGGCTTGGAGGGGTGGACAGAGGAGCGGCCTGACTGAGCCTGCTCTGGTCTGCCCCCAGAACAACCCAAAGATCAAGGACATCCTGGCCAAGTCCAAGGGGCAGCCCAAGAAGCGGCTCACCCACGTGTATGACCTGTGCAAGGGCAAGAACATCTGCGAAGGCGGTGAGGAGATGGATAACAAGTTCGGGGTGGAGCAGCCCGAGGGTGATGAGGACTTGACCAAAGAAAAGGTATCCGTGGTCCGGGACTGCTGGAGGGTGGACGCGTGCAGTGTCTCCAGGCTCTGATGGCCCCTCTGTCTCTGGAAGGGCCATGGGGGCTGCGGACGATACCAGCCCCGCATCCGGCGCTCAGGCCTGGAGCTGTATGCCGAGTGGAAGCATGTCAATGAGGACTCCCAGGAGAAGAAGATCCTGCTGAGTCCTGAGCGAGTACATGAAATCTTCAAGCGCATCTCAGACGAAGAGTGTTTTGTGCTGGGCATGGAGCCCCGCTACGCCCGGCCTGAGTGGATGATTGTCACTGTGCTGCCCGTGCCCCCGCTGTCTGTGCGGCCTGCCGTGGTGATGCAGGGCTCTGCCCGCAACCAGGTCAGCAGCTCTGGGACCCTGCCTGCCAGCAGGCTGGCTAGCCGAGGTGGGGAGCTCCTTGCCTGGGGGCAGGGCATGCAGGAGCCCATGTTGGGGGGCAGGGTGCCTGGGTGCCCATGCCTACTAACGAGGCCCTTGACATGATCGAAGATCACAGAGGTTCTTCTGTGGGTGGGAAGTGAGAGACCGGGCTTGTCTGCCAGGTGCCGCAAGCATGAGGGAGGCACCGTGGGCTGGTACATGTGTGCCAAGTGCCCAGTGGGGGCTGGACTGTGACAATGCTGTGACTTCCTGCTGCAGGATGACTTGACCCACAAGCTGGCGGATATCGTGAAGATCAACAATCAGTTGCGGCGCAATGAGCAAAACGGTGCAGCGGCCCACGTCATCGCAGAGGATGTGAAGCTCCTCCAGTTCCATGTGGCCACGATGGTGGACAATGAGCTGCCTGGCCTGCCCCGGGTGAGTCCATGTGCTCCCAACTCTGCACCTGAATGGAAGTGGGGCACGGGCCAGGTCGCGTGGCTGCGATGACGGTGCAGGTCGAGGGGGCGCTCCCCTCAGGGGGAGGCTCCTGAGCTCTGGAGGAGGGGCCTGTGCTGACCACGGGGGTGCCCCCACCCTGCATTTCCTCACAGGCCATGCAGAAGTCTGGGCGTCCCCTCAAGTCCCTGAAGCAGCGGTTGAAGGGCAAGGAAGGCCGAGTCCGAGGGAACCTGATGGGCAAGCGAGTGGACTTCTCAGCCCGCACCGTCATCACTCCCGACCCCAACCTTTCCATCGACCAGGTCGGTGTGCCTCGCTCCATTGCTGCCAACATGACCTTTGCAGAGATCGTCACGCCCTTCAACATCGACAGGTGGGCTTCACCTCAGGAGCTCTGTCTGGAGAGCCGCTGGGGGGCATGTGGGGGGAATAGGTGAGAAGCAGAGAGTGCTTCCACTTGGAGCTTGGGGGGTGAGGGTGGCCACAAGGGCTTCTGGGGAGCCACCTGTTCACTGTGCCTCTGCCCTTCCCAGACTTCAGGAATTGGTGCGCAGGGGGAACAGCCAGTACCCAGGGGCCAAGTACATCATCCGAGACAATGGCGATCGCATTGACCTGCGTTTCCACCCAAAGCCCAGTGACCTTCATTTGCAGACTGGCTATAAGGCACGTAACAGGCCGGGGCGCCTCTCCCTGCCCCGAGCAGGAAGCTCCCCGGAGCGGGGGCCAGCTGGAGGAGGCCATCCGATGCTGTCCTATTTGGTAGGGTCTTCTCTAGAAGACCACTGCTGTCCTAGGCAAGCTGTAGCTGCCAGCCATGGGCCTACAGGGTGGGGGTCCCACAAACCTAAGGGTATATGGCAGGGAAGGGAGATCGAGGGAGGAGAACAGAAGGTCTCATGTGTAGAGTCTCCTGCAGCTGAGTTCCCTGAAGCTGGTGGGTACCGTGCCTTAACCTGGCATCTGGCCTGAAGGGAGTAGTTGATCTGTATTCCACATGAAGTAGCACCATTCTATCATGTTTCTATCTGTAGAGCGTTTCAGTTCCACCGTCATACTTTCCTTCTTAGCAGATTCCTTCCTCTGAGACTCTTCATTCCCTCCCTAGGTGGAACGGCACATGTGCGATGGAGACATTGTCATCTTCAACCGGCAGCCGACTTTGCACAAGATGTCCATGATGGGGCATCGGGTCCGCATCCTCCCCTGGTCTACTTTTCGCTTAAATCTGAGGTTAGTCCTCTGGCCAAGGGAGGGTGGTAGGGCCCAGCCACTCCCTGACGCGTCATTGTGGTATCTTCCTGACCCCGGCTTCTCTGTCACTGCAGTGTAACAACTCCATACAATGCTGACTTTGATGGGGATGAGATGAACTTGCACCTGCCACAGTCTCTGGAGACTCGGGCAGAGATCCAGGAGCTCGCCATGGTGCCGCGCATGATTGTCACCCCCCAGAGCAATCGCCCCGTCATGGGCATCGTGCAGGACACGCTCACAGCTGTGCGCAAATTCACAAAGAGAGATGTCTTCCTGGAGCGGGTGTGTGCTCCTAGGGAGGGAGCCCAGTGTGGACGGGCAGAGTGACCTGGGGTGGTGAGGTGAAAGATGGTGGGAAGGGGATCCCTGGGTGGCACAGCGGTTTAGCGCCTGCCTTTGGCCCAGGGCGCGATCCTGGAGACCCGGGATCGAATCCCACGTCGGGCTCCCGGTGCATGGAGCCTGCTTCTCCCTCTGCCTGTGTCTCTGCCTCTCTCTCTCTCTGTGACTATCATAAATAAATAAAAAAAAAAAAAAAAAGAAAGATGGTGGGAAGAGCTACAACTTCTGCCTTGACTTGCTCCACACTGACTCATGTGTGAGGCAGGAGAGGGGAGAGCTTAGGAAGGTCGGACCGAAAGAGTTTATGTAAAGTTTTAGCTCCCCACTTACTTTTTTTATTTTATCTTCCCCTCATTTAATGCTTTAAAACATCACATAATTTCAGCTACTTCTGGGAAGGTGAAGGGAAAAAGAAGTGGTTTTGTTATAATTTTACTAATTTCATGATTATTGAAAGTAATTTGTACTTACTATTTAAAAGAAGAGGGATCCCTGGGTGGCGCAGCAGTTTGGCGCCTGCCTTTGGCCTAGGGCATGATCCTGGAGACCTGGGATCGAGTCCCATGTTCAGGCTCCTGGTGCATGGAGCCTGCTTCTCCCTCTGCCTGTGTCTCTGCCTCTCTCTCTGTGTGACTATCATAAAAAAAATAATAATAAATAAATAAATAAATAAATAAATGAAAAAAAGAGAAAGCCAAAGTCTCTCACTATCATAATAAATTTTTAATTGAAAGTTTGGAAAACACTTTCCCCAGCATCTCTTTGCCTCCCCAACCTGGCTTTCACCCATGGGTAGGTGACCTTGCCCAGTGAGGCCTGCGGCTCTGAGGTCTGGTCTTGCTCTTCGCCTCACAGGGGGAAGTTATGAACCTTTTGATGTTCTTGTCCACGTGGGATGGGAAGGTCCCGCAGCCGGCCATCCTGAAGCCTCGTCCCCTGTGGACAGGCAAACAGATCTTCTCCCTCATCATACCAGGCCACATCAACTGCATCCGCACCCACAGCACCCATCCCGACGACGAGGACAGTGGTCCTTACAAACACATCTCTCCAGGGGACACCAAGGTAGGACCTGGCCTCTGCCTGTGGGGACAGGATTTGTACATGGGCGCCACCGCAGGGGACTTGATTGGGGTGCTTTGTGCACAGGTGGTAGTGGAGAACGGGGAGCTGATCATGGGCATCCTGTGTAAGAAATCTCTGGGTACGTCAGCCGGCTCGCTGGTCCACATTTCTTACCTGGAGATGGGCCATGACGTCACTCGTCTCTTCTACTCCAACATTCAGACAGTCATTAACAACTGGCTTCTCATCGAGGGTGAGTAGAGGCTCGTTAAATCTTGCCTCTCCCTCCACTTACCGTTTCTCTTCCATCCTTTTCTCATTCTTCCTTGGATTTAGGGGCCTTCCAACAACTCTCTTGGTTGTGATTCCATCGCAGGTTTTGGGGAAGCCTGAAGAGGGTGTTGATGACGCTTCTTCTCTCTAGGTCATACCATTGGCATTGGGGACTCCATTGCGGACTCAAAGACCTACCAGGACATTCAGAACACTATTAAGAAGGCTAAGCAGGATGTGATAGAGGTGAGCAGGAAGGCCAGGCCGAGACTGAGTGACTGGCGCTCAGAGACTTTGGGTGGAATGTCGGTGACCGCAGAGCGGATGTCCAAGAGGGGGAGCAGAGCCGACACTGAGCCCCACCGCCTCCCTTACACCCAGGTCATTGAGAAGGCTCATAACAATGAGCTGGAGCCCACCCCCGGGAACACTCTGCGGCAGACCTTTGAGAACCAGGTGAACCGCATTCTCAACGATGCCCGAGATAAGACTGGCTCCTCTGCCCAGAAGTCCTTGTCTGAGTACAACAACTTTAAGTCCATGGTCGTGTCTGGGGCCAAAGGTTCCAAGATCAACATCTCCCAGGTGGGGAGCCTGGTCTTTCCAGATGTGGGCCACAGAGAAGGCTGGGAGCACGGGGAGAAGGGATTGTTTGCAGGGAACGGGCTGGGAGCTCTGACTCCTAGCGCAAAGGGAGTTAGGTGCACTCCACCTTCATTCCCCAGGTCATCGCTGTAGTCGGGCAGCAGAACGTGGAGGGCAAGCGGATCCCATTTGGATTCAAGCACCGGACCCTGCCTCATTTCATCAAGGATGACTACGGGCCAGAGAGCCGAGGCTTTGTGGAGAATTCCTACCTGGCCGGCCTCACGCCTACCGAGTTCTTCTTCCATGCCATGGGGGGTCGCGAGGGGCTTATCGACACGGCCGTCAAGACTGCTGAAACTGGTGAGGCCTTCAGGCCCTCGCGCTGCTGCCAGGGGCACCGCAGGCCAAGGATCCCCCTGGGGTGAGGTGGGGGGTTCTCAGGTTAAAGCTTCCCAATCCCAGGTGTTTGAACTTATCTCTTGCGGAAGGAATAGGAGCTGAAGCTCAGGAGCTGGGAAATGCCAGGCAGCGCTTCCTGCTCCAGGGTTAGATCCTCAAAGTCACCTAGGGGCTGCTTCCTAGAGGACTCTTCTGGCACTGGGTCCAGCTGGTGGGGAGCATGGATTTCACTGAGAGGCTTCGGGGACCAAGGGCAGTAGCTGGCTCTTCCAAGGTTTGGGTGGGTAAAAGCCCTGGAGCAGCTGGCAAGGCTTGTTTCTGAGGTCAGGCTCGTGCTGCCCTGGGGCCCAAACCTGGACACCTCCCTGTAGGGTACATCCAGCGGCGGCTCATCAAGTCCATGGAGTCGGTGATGGTGAAGTATGATGCTACTGTGCGAAACTCCATCAACCAGGTGGTGCAGCTGCGCTATGGCGAGGACGGCCTGGCTGGCGAGAGCGTCGAGTTCCAGAACCTGGCTACCCTTAAGCCATCCAACAAGGCTTTTGAGAAGAAGTGAGGAGGCTGCAGGCGGGTGGATCTCACCCTTGGGGCTCAAAACCAGCCTCCTAGGACTCCCCTTCCTGCACCGAGACCCTGCTCGCCCAGAGCATACCTTGCAGTCTGCCTTCTGTCTTAGAGCCCTTTGTCCACTCCTGGTGGCAGCAGCTGTGCCGTGGCAGTTGGGTAGAGCAGTTACAAGACCCACCGCACCCTGTCCCTGGTGACCATACAAAGTGAGCTCAGCCGGGCAGGCAGTCTTGGGGCCTAGACTTTGAACTTCCCTGCCCTAGATTCTTGCCTCAAAGCCCTGTTGTTCAGGCCGTGCACCTTTGGGAGCCTTGCTCTGCTGCCTGCAGGGATCAGGCCCTGGGGCCCAGCGGCCCCTTGACTCTCCCTCCTGCCACCTTCAGGTTCCGCTTTGACTACACAAACGAGAGGGCCCTGCGGCGCACTCTGCAGGAGGACCTGGTGAAGGACGTGCTGAGCAATGCGCACATTCAGAACGAGTTAGAGCGAGAATTCGAGCGCATGCGTGAGGACAGGGAGGTGCTCAGGGTCATCTTCCCGACTGGCGACAGCAAGGTGCCTGTGGGCAGAAGGCCGGGCTGGAGAGCTGCTGTCCCCAAGTGGCTGTGCCCAGCTCATGACCCCCTCTTGTTTTCATCGCGCCTCAGGTCGTCCTCCCCTGTAACCTGCTGCGTATGATCTGGAACGCTCAGAAAATCTTCCACATCAACCCTCGCCTTCCCTCCGACTTGCACCCCATCAAGGTGGTAGAGGGTGAGTAGCTGCTCTGGGACCTTGGGGCCAGGCTGCGGGATGGGAGTGGTCGGGGTCTCACTCTGGAATCTCTATACCTCCTCTGGTCCCCAGGAGTCAAGGAATTGAGCAAGAAACTCGTAATTGTGAACGGGGATGACCCCCTGAGCAGGCAAGCTCAGGAGAATGCCACACTTCTCTTCAACATCCACTTGCGCTCCACACTGTGCTCCCGCCGCATGGCTGAGGAGTTCCGGCTCAGCGGGGAGGCCTTCGACTGGCTGCTTGGAGAGATCGAGTCCAAGTTCAATCAAGCCATTGTGAGTAGTGTTCTTGCCTCAGCCCTGCTTTCCTTCTTTGACCTGTGGGCTTGTCTGGGCTCTGAGCACAGCCTGCCTCTGCCCACTGCCTGCCGCATAATACCTCTTGATCACTGAGGGGCTGCTCTGGGCTGAGTCCTGTATGTGGGGGGATTTCTGCTTCATTCCCTAAGGATATCTCTCTCTGTCTCTCTCTCTTTTTTTACAATATTTCATTTATTTGACAGCCAGAGACCGAAAGCCAGGGAGAGAGGCAGAGGAGGATAGGGAGAAGCAGGCTCCCCACTTGTGGGGAGCCGGATAATGAGATTCAATCCTATGACCCTGGGATCATGACGAGCTGAAGGCAGATGAATTAACCGATTGATCCACCCAGGTGCCCCTATCACTGTCTTTGAGGATTTTACAAGGTAGTAGGAAGAGAGAAGCATTGTAATTATAGGCGTACCTCTGAATACTTTTGATGTAAATCCAGTTGTGTTAATTAAATAATTAAAATGCATTAGGGAATGCTGTAAAATGTGATTGAAAAAAGATTTAAGTGAGTGGAAGGTCATCCAGTGTTCACAGATTATAAGATTTATCTTGCTAAATGGTGGTAATCCCCAAGGTGATCTACAGATCCAACACAGTGCCTGTCAAATCCCAGTTGCCTTTTCTGCAGAAATTTATAAGCTGATCTTAAAATTCATATGTACATGCAGGGGACCCAGAAGAATCAGACAGTTTTGAAAAAGAACAAGATTGGAGGGCTCACACCTAACTGATTTCCAAGCTTTCTGTAAGGCTCTGGTTCTCTGGATAGTGTGCTATCACATGAAGATGCATAGATAGATGAATGGAACTTAATGGCTTAGAAATAGTCTTTTCAACAAACAGTGCTGAGGGGTTCTTGGGGGGCTCAGTTGGTTAGGCATCCGACTCTTGGTTTCAGCCCAGGTCATGGTCTCAGGGTTGTGGGATAGAGCCTCAAGTTGGGTTCTGAGCTCAGTGGGAAGTCTGCTTGAGATTATCTTCCTCTGCTCCTCCCCCAAGCATGCATGCTCACTTGGCTGCTCTCTTTCTCAAATAAATAAATCTTTAAAAAAAATAACGATACTGGACGCCTGGATGGCTCAGTGGCTTAGGGCGTGATCCTGGTCCAAGGGTCAAGTCCTGCATCGGGCTTCCTGTGGGGAGCCTGCTTCTCCCTTTGCCTGTGTCTCTACCTCTCTGTTTCTTATGAATAAATAAATAAAATCTTGGGGGAAAAAATGGTGCTGGAATAACTGGACATCCACATGCAAAAGATTGAAGTTGGATCCCTACTTCACGCCATATACAAAAATTACTTCAAAATGCATCAAAGACCTAAATATAAGAGCTCAATCTGTAAAAAAGCTTTAGAAGAAAACACAAAGGCAACTCTTCACAACCTGGGATTAGACTGTGGAGTCTTCGGTATGACACCAAAAGCATACGCTAAAGAGCACAGAAACATGATTTCGGCTTCATCTAAATTAAAAACTTGTGTTTCCGAGGACACCAGCAGGAGAGTCAGAAGATAACCCAGAATGGGAGGAGGAAAGATTTGCAAATCATCTATGTGATAAGGGCCACGTGTAGAGAATACATAAAGGACTACTGCACGTCGACAACAGAAAGATGTCTAAGGGCTTGTACACCTCTTCCCCCAAAGAATATACGTAAGTGACCAGTAAACACATGAGAAAAGATGCTCAGCATCATTCGCCATCCAGGAAATACAGATGAAGCCCCAGTGAGCCACCGCTTTGTGCTCCTTGAGTTTAGGGAGGCTGTGGATGGAGCATTTGGAACTCTTCTGTGCCACTGGGGGGCCACTGGGCGTCACAGTCCGCTGTTCCTCTGAGGGGTAGACACAGGTACCATTTGTAACTCTGTTTTTTTGTTTTTTTGTTTTTTTTTTTTTATGATAGTCACACACAGAGAGAGAGAGAGAGAGGCAGAGACATAGGCAGAGGGAGAAGCAGGCCTCATGCACCGGGAGCCTGACGTGGGATTCAATCCCGGGTCTCCAGGATCGAGCCCTGGGCTAAAGGCAGGTGCTAAACCGCTGCGCCACCCAGGGATCCCCACAGGTACCATTTGAACCAGCAGTTCCACTCCTAGGAATAGACCCAAGAGACTGGAAGGTGTGTGCACACAAAACCTGGCACAGGGATATCCATGGCCCCGTTGTTCACATAACAGTCAAGTTGTGGAGAAACCGCCAAATTCCCATCCACTGACGGGAGAAAATGAAACTGCTATAGCCACACGAAGGAATATTCTGGTAAAGATACTGAGGTGGGAAGTGTAAGAGGACCACAATGAACCTTTGGTACATAGTACTGAGTGAAGGAAGCCTGCCCTCACAGCCGCGTTACTGTAGGAGTCTCAATGAGAGGTCAGGTCTTACGGTAGGTGATCGTAATCGCAGTTAAAATAATGCTTCCTGGGGAGCTCCCCACCAATAACAATGTGAATACTTAGCTTGTTACTTTAGAAATTAGGGTTTCAGGTGGTAGAGGACCTCCTGGGTGTGCAGCACACCGGGTGCAAACGTGGGATTGTAAATGAAGCAGAGGAGGGGACGCACAAATCAGGCTTTGCTTTGTCGAGTCTCTGCCTTGCCCCAATGCATCTGTCACTGCCCTAATGGCAGCTCATTGTTACTCGCCAGAAGGGACACATTTGCTTTTTCTGACGCCGGCTTTCCTTACTCTGTAGGCCCATCCTGGGGAGATGGTGGGAGCCCTGGCTGCACAGTCCCTTGGAGAACCTGCCACCCAGATGACCTTGAATACCTTTCACTATGCTGGTGTGTCTGCCAAAAACGTGACCCTGGGTGTGCCCCGACTCAAGGAACTCATCAACATTTCCAAGAAGCCAAAGACGCCTTCACTTACTGTCTTCCTGCTGGGCCAGTCTGCTCGAGATGCTGAGAGAGCCAAGGTAGAGCCTGGGTCGGTGGGCTTCCCAGCAGAAGGAAGAGGAGATCTCTTCCCCTTGAATAAATTCTCTCTACAGGAGGATTTGGAGAGGTCTTTAGAGCCACCCACATGCCTGTGTCCCCAATCCCTCTTTGTCCCAGGACATTCTGTGCCGTCTGGAACATACAACATTGAGGAAGGTGACCGCCAACACAGCCATCTACTACGACCCCAACCCCCAGAGCACTGTCGTGGCAGAGGATCAGGAATGGGTGAATGTCTACTATGAGATGCCGGACTTTGACGTGGCCCGAATCTCGCCCTGGCTCTTGCGGGTGGAGCTGGACCGGAAGCACATGACAGACCGGAAGCTGACCATGGAGCAGATTGCTGAGAAGATCAATGCTGGTGAGGCTGGGGCAGGTGGGCCCAACTCGGAAGTCCTGCCTGGGCTCCTTGCCTGTCTTCTCCGCGATTCCTCTCTTTCTAGAGGGTTCTATGAGAAGGAGGGGAAGCCAGAGGAGAGCCCCGTTGGGGAGAGCTGCAGAGGAGCAGTGACCGGCCACCGCCATCATTCTCATGGCTCCTTCTCTCTGCAGGTTTCGGCGATGACTTGAACTGCATCTTTAACGACGACAACGCTGAGAAGCTGGTGCTCCGAATCCGCATCATGAACAGCGATGAAAACAAGATGCAAGAGGTAAAGGGACTCCAAGAGGAAATGGATAGTCCACAGTAGGGTACTGTTAAACCTTGTTTGGGACCGAAAAAGTCAAGGAAGTTGAAGCAAAAGCAGTGTTGAGGTGCCCGTCACACCGGCTGGGGTGGGCATGGGGAGTGGCGGCTAGTGGTGATTTTCAGAACCCTGAACAGCAAAAACATTTGAAAACTGAAAAAGTAGCTATGTGGAGCACACAGGTGGCGCTGACGTGGGGGATCCCTGGGTGCTCCCCCTGTGAGGCTCCTGCGGGAGGGCGGAGAGCAGAGGTGGCGTGTCCTCTGGGAAGTGGTGTGACAGCAGGTGCCACAGGACCTGAGGCCATGCCAGACTGGTGACTTCACTCCCAGGCATGGTTCCTAAAATGTGTTTCACGGATGGGGTGCCTGGGGCACTCAAGACAGAAAGTGGCAGCTTACTGTTGAGCTGTCGGAGTGTAGATGTGGAAACTGTTGGTTCTCCACAGAGTACAGGCGGCTCTGTGAACGAGCTCATTGGTGTGGGAAGCGGCAGCCTGGCCAGGTCCACCGTGAGAACGAGTGTGGGAGATGCTGGACGCTGTCGGGGGCCCTGGGAGCATGCAAGCACCCGCGCAGAAATTGTGTTGGGATGGTGGGGTGCAGGTGCCTCCCTTAGGTTTCTCTTAGGATTGTAACAACGTGATAAAAAGTAACATCAGAGGAACAAAGGACAGAGTCTGGGGCCTGACCTGACCCTTCGGTCCCTGGGGAGGCTGCGACTTGGGCTGAGCCTGGGAAGAGGGGAAGGTTCTAGGACTCTGGCCTTGCTCTTGGCTCAGGAGGAAGAGGTGGTGGACAAAATGGATGATGACGTCTTCCTGCGCTGCATCGAGTCCAATATGCTGACTGACATGACCCTGCAGGGCATTGAGCAGATTAGCAAGGTCAGCCCTGCCCCCCCCCCGCTCCCCCATGTCCTCTCCCCTGGCCCCTCCTCCCCCCCAGCTCATGCTGTCCCCCGCAGGTGTATATGCACCTGCCACAGACGGACAACAAGAAGAAGATCATTATCACCGAAGACGGGGAATTCAAGGCTCTGCAGGAGTGGATCCTTGAGACGGACGGCGTGAGCCTGATGCGGGTGCTGAGCGAGAAGGACGTGGACCCTGTCCGTACCACGTCCAACGACATTGTGGAGATCTTCACGGTGAGTGCGCGGAGCCCCGCCAGGACCCCTGGGTGTCTGCTGGTGGTGGCCGTCTGCCCTCCCTCCTGGCATTTGCCTGCTTGCGTTTCTCCAAGCCCGAGTCTACTGTCGAGTGTGGGCGGCACTGCCTCCCGACCATCCCTCTGCGGGTCTGTGTGGCAGAAGCTGGGGGATGAGCACAACTCCTCGGCCCTCACCCCTCGCCCCTCACCCCATGCCAGGTGCTGGGCATTGAAGCTGTGCGGAAGGCCCTGGAGCGGGAGCTGTACCACGTCATCTCCTTTGACGGCTCCTACGTCAATTACCGCCACTTGGCACTCCTGTGTGATACCATGACCTGCCGGGGCCACTTGATGGCCATCACCCGCCATGGTGTCAATCGCCAGGATACTGGGCCTCTCATGAAGTGCTCCTTTGAGGAAACGGTAATGATGGAACTGGGCAGGTGGAAGGAGGTGGGGGAGGTGCGGGATGAGGGTACGCCAGGGTGGGGTGGGTGCAGGGCGGTAGTGAGGCAGCCCTGGAGCACTGGGTGTGGAGGCGTCTTATGGGGCTCCCCCGTTTCCCGGTTGCTCAGGTGGACGTGCTTATGGAAGCAGCTGCTCACGGAGAGAGTGACCCCATGAAGGGGGTGTCTGAGAACATCATGCTGGGTCAGCTGGCCCCGGCTGGCACCGGCTGCTTTGATCTCCTGCTCGATGCTGAGAAGTGCAAGTATGGCATGGAGATCCCCACCAACATCCCTGGCCTGGGGGCTGCCGGACGTGAGTATGAGGGCCTCGGCTGCTGCCAGCTGGCTGGGGTGCATGATGGGGTGGGGGTGGGGGGCTGGTCCCCAGGGCGCGTCCTGAGTCATTGTGCTTCTTTGCAGCCACTGGCATGTTCTTTGGATCGGCACCTAGTCCCATGGGAGGAATTTCTCCTGCCATGACTCCCTGGAACCAGGGGGCAACTCCAGCCTATGGTGCCTGGTCCCCTAGTGTCGGTGAGTGACCCAGCCCAGGAAGAGGGCCCTCTGGGTGGTCAGGGCAAGCGTGGTGGGGTGAGCTCGATGGTGAAGGGTTACCCTGATGGAACACTGAAGGGGCGGGGAGCTTGGGGGCAGGTATTGGGCTCCAGCTCCAGTTTTTTGTCTGTCTGTTTGTTTGTTTGTTTGTTTACAAACCCTTGTGTCGTGAGGGAGCTGTTCTGCTACGTACAAGACCCTGACCCAGGAGCAGGTCATCTATGAATGGTTTAGCACCAGGTTCCAGTTCCAGTTTTAACTGAGCTTTGTTTCACTTCCTAGGAAGCGGAATGACGCCGGGGGCAGCCGGCTTCTCTCCCAGTGCTGCGTCAGATGCCAGTGGCTTCAGCCCAGGCTACTCTCCTGCCTGGTCTCCCACGCCGGGCTCGCCTGGGTCACCGGGCCCCTCCAGCCCCTACATCCCCTCACCAGGTGAGCTGTCCTGTCTGGTCAGTCAGCCGGCAGAGTTGAATTCCTCCAAGTCCTTCCTTTAGGCTGACTTGCCATCATTTAACTCCTTCCCGCTTTTTTCTCCACAGGTGGCGCTATGTCTCCCAGCTACTCACCGACATCGCCTGCCTATGAGCCTCGCTCCCCTGGGGGCTATACACCCCAGAGTCCCTCCTATTCCCCTACTTCGCCCTCCTACTCCCCCACCTCTCCGTCCTACTCTCCAACTAGTCCCAACTATAGTCCCACATCACCCAGCTACTCCCCAACTTCTCCCAGCTACTCCCCAACTTCTCCCAGCTACTCCCCAACTTCTCCCAGCTACTCCCCAACTTCTCCCAGCTACTCCCCAACCTCTCCCAGCTACTCCCCCACCTCGCCCAGCTATTCCCCCACCTCGCCCAGCTACTCCCCCACCTCGCCCAGCTACTCTCCCACCTCACCCAGCTACTCCCCCACCTCTCCCAGCTACTCCCCCACATCCCCAAGCTACTCGCCCACATCCCCAAGCTACTCGCCCACATCCCCAAGCTATTCCCCGACATCTCCGAGCTACTCGCCAACCAGCCCTAACTATTCTCCAACCAGTCCCAATTATACCCCGACGTCACCCAGCTATAGCCCAACGTCACCCAGCTACTCCCCAACTAGTCCCAACTACACGCCCACGAGCCCTAACTACAGCCCAACGTCTCCGAGCTATTCTCCAACTTCCCCCAGCTACTCCCCAACCTCACCAAGCTACTCCCCATCAAGCCCACGATACACACCACAGTCTCCAACTTATACCCCAAGCTCCCCCAGCTACAGCCCCAGCTCCCCCAGCTACAGCCCCACCTCGCCGAAGTACACCCCCACCAGTCCCTCCTACAGCCCCAGCTCCCCAGAGTACACCCCGACCTCCCCCAAATACTCCCCCACCAGCCCGAAATACTCACCCACCTCCCCCAAGTACTCCCCCACCAGCCCCACCTACTCACCCACCACCCCAAAATACTCCCCAACATCTCCTACTTACTCGCCGACCTCTCCAGTCTATACCCCTACCTCTCCCAAGTACTCGCCTACTAGCCCCACCTACTCGCCCACCTCCCCCAAGTACTCACCCACCAGCCCCACCTACTCACCCACCTCCCCCAAAGGCTCCACCTACTCACCCACTTCCCCTGGCTACTCACCCACCAGCCCCACTTACAGCCTCACCAGCCCAGCCATCAGCCCAGATGACAGTGATGAGGAGAACTGAGGGTGAGCGGGGCGCAGGACAGCCCAGGTGGTGCCCTCGCGGGGCCCAGGTCCCCAGCCCGCCTCCCTTGCCCGTAGCTCCTGTGACAGAGTTTCTGGTCGACGTTCTGGGCCCGTTCCCTCTGGGGCTCTTTGTCTTGTTCCTCACTTGTGCTGTCTCAGAACCCACTCACCTGGCTGTGGTGTTCTTCCTACTCTACCCACCCCAGGCCTGTCCCCGAATACAGGATTCCTCCTTGTCTGTGGCTTGATTGGGGGTGAAGGGTGTTTTAACTTGGCAGGGGTAGTTCCTGCTCTGGGGCGATCTATCTGATCCTCGAGAACAAAGCTAAAGCTGCCTTTCGTCTGTTATTTTATTTTTTGAAGTTTAAATAAAGTTTACTAATTTTGGCCAAACGCGTGTTGCATTACTGCTTCTTTGAGAGGCAGGCAGATGTGGCCCGCTGCCTCCCTGGGCGCTGCTCCCATGGTGTCTCCGCTGACCCCTGCCAGAGGCTGGCAACCCAGAGCAGACCGCACAGCTTTTCTCTGAACAAGTACCTACCAGATGCCGCATGTGGCTTTTCACTAGTTTTGTGGTCAAACCTGAATGGCCCCTGCCTTTCATTAAAGCAACATGGAACACAACAGCTTTTTAGACTTCTATTTTCGTAATACGTGATCTGGAAAAGTTTGGAAGGATCCGTGTCCTACAGAAGCGGGAACGTGACCGTCCTTCACACCACCACCAGGAGGCACATTTTCTTTTGGTATTTTTCCTACATGTTTCTCAAGTCCCCTCTAACCAGTTTCTGTTTTGGCCTCAAACCAGCCATGAGAAGGTTCTGGATACCCTTAGTAGTGTGTTTGAAAGCAGACGTTAAAGGATTTGGGGATAATTTGTGGTTTGGGGCCATTCCATATTGTCTTTCTTTAGTTTCTTAACGTGGGTATCCACTTTCTCCATTCTCTGCAGGTTCTTTTTTCTTTACTTTGGATGTTTCTAATTTTTTAAATTTAAACATTTCAAAGAATAGGAAGTTACTATTAATATGGAGATTATAGATTCCATTTTGCTGTATTTAACACCTTAAATTATTTTGAAAGAAATGACTTGGGATCCCTGGGTGGCACAGCGGTTTAGCGCCTGCCTTTGGCCCAGGGCGTGATCCTGGAGACCCGGGATCGAATCCCACGTCAGGCTCCCAGTGCACGGAGCCTGCTTCTTCCTCTGCCTGTGTCTCTGCCTGTCTCTCTCACTGTGTGCCTATCATAAATAAATTAAAAAAAAAAAAAAAAGAAATGACTTGGATTGCCTGGGTGGTTGAGCAGTTGAGCATCTGCCTTCGGCTCAGGGCGTGACCCCAGGGTCCCAGGATCGAGTCCCATATTGGGCTCCCTGCATGGAGCCTGCTTGTCCCTCTGCCTGTGTCTCTGCCTCTCTCTCAATCTCTCTCACTCTCACATGAATAGATAAAAATCTTAAATAAAAAGAAATTATTTGTTTTGATAAGAAGGATATATGTTCATTATAAAAGACCCAAGCAGGGCAGCCCTGGTGGCTTAGTGGTTTGGTGCTGCCTTCAGCCCAGGGTCTGATCCTAGAGACTTGGGATCGAGTCCCACATCGGGCTGCCTGCATGGGAGCCTGCTTCTCCCTCTGCCTCTCTCTCTCTCTCTCTCTCTCTGTCTCTCATGAATAAATGGATAAAATATTTTTTTAATTAAAAAAAAAAAAAAGACCCAAACACTTTGGAAAGAAACAAATATCAGCGCTTCCCAAATCCAACCACCAAGAAACAAGCATCAACATGGTGAATGTAATTCTAGACATCTCTTGCATTGATCGTATAGAATGATAGGTTAGAAATTGTTAAAGAATGGGATTGGGCAGCCCGGGTGACTCAACAGTTTAGTGCTGCCTTCAGCCCAGGGCGTGATCCTGGAGACCTGGGATCGTCTCCAGGATTGAGTCCCACGTCGGGCTCCCTCCATGGAGCCTGCTTCTCCCTCTGCCTGTGTCTCTGCCTCTTTCTAGGTCTCTCATAAACAAAATCTTAAAAAAAAAAAAAAAAAGTGTAAGAAGAATGGGATTATCTGCATATGGTCTTGAGTTTGGGCCATTATGACAATATCATAGACTAGTTTATACTATACTAGTTTATACATTTTACAAGTATTTCTCACAGCTCTAGAGGCTGGGGAATCCAAGGTCAAGGCCACTGGCTTCTTGGTTCACAGATGGACATCTCGAGTCCTCACAGAGCAGAAGGAGTGAGGGAACTCTGTTTTGTTTTGTTTTTTTAAGATGATTTTATTTATTCATGATAGACATAGAGGCAGAGACAGGCAGAGGGAGAAGCAGGCTCCATGCAGGGAGCCCAACGTGGGACTCGACCCCTGGGACTCGACCCCTGGGACTCGACCCCGGGTCTCCAGGATAGTGCCCTGGGCCAAAGGCAGGCGCTAAACCGCTGAGCCACCCAAGGAATCTCCCTCTGGGGTTTTTTATCAGGGTACTGATCCCGTTCTTGAGGGCTCCACCCTCATGACCTAAGCACCTCCCCAAAGCCCTACCTCCAAATATCACATTAGAGATTAGTTTCCAGCATGGGAATTTTGAGGAGACAAAGATTAAGTCCATAGCACGCACGTACTATGTGATAGATGCAATAATTTTTTAAGGACAAAAAAATTAAACGAATTCCTAAATCTTCCAAGTGTCATATCACTGATATTTCTCTATGAGAAATTATCCTGACAGGTTGTCCCTCAACATTAACATACATTATGAAAACATTAAATAAATGGAAAGCAAATCAGACCCATAAATACAGAGAACAAAGGATGGTTGCCAGAAGGGAGAGGGAGGAGAGGATGGATGAAGGGGAGTGGGAGATCCAGGCTTCCTGTAATCAAGTAAGTCTTGGAGGATGAAAGGCACACCATAGTGATGATGGTCAATTGTATCAGGCACCTGGGTGGTTCAGTCAGTTAAGGGCTGCCTTTGGGCCTTAACCTCCCCAAACAGGGCTTAAGAGATTACTTAAAAGTAAAATCTTTAAAAGAAAAGTAAAAAATAAAAAATAAATTTGAAAAAAATCAAATAAATATATACTTTATCCATGCTACTGGTGGTAGATATTTATTTACCAACACTGCCACCATGAAAGCTCCTGCCCCTGCCCAATGCACACACAGCCATGGTTTCCAGGGTGGATTCTGGAAATACAGTTGCTCAACGGGTTCCCTGGATGTGTACCAGGTACCATATTGGTTTCCAACATGATTCTCCTAGTTTGCAATCCCACCAGCAGTAGATAAGAATTCCCATTTGCTTCATAATCTCTTCAAGTGGTTTTGCCCAAATTAAAAATGTTTGCTAGGGCACCTGGGTAGTTCAGTGGTTGAGCATCGGCTCAGGTCATGACCCTGGAGTCCTGGGATCAAGTCCCACATTGGGCCCCCTGCAAGGAGCCTGCTTCTCTCTCTGCCTATGTCTCTGCCTCTCTCTGTGTGTCTCTAATGAATAAATAAAATCTTTAAAAAGCAAAAATAATTTTAAAATAATAATAATAATAATAATAATAATAATAATGTAGTAACAGAGGAAGAGAAAATAGACCAAAGGAACAGAAGAACCCAGAAACATATGGAATTACATATGAACATGACTTGGTCAGAGAAGGTCATTTGAACGGGATGAGTTATTTCATAAATTTTGCCAGAACAATGGGTTTTCTTTTTTCTTTAAGATTTTATTTAGGGGATCCCTGGGTGGCGCAGCGGTTTGGCGCCAGCCTTTGGCCCAGGGCGCGGTCCTGGAGACCCGGGATCGAATCCCACGTCGGGCTCCCGGTGCATGGAGCCTGCTTCTCCCTCTGCCTGTGTCTCTGCCTCTCTCTCTCTCTCACTGTGTGCCTATCATAAATAAATAAAAGTTTAAAAAAAAAAAAAGATTTTATTTATTAGCGAGGGAGAGAGAGGCAGAGACACAGCCAGAGGGAGAAAGAGAAGCAGACTCCATGCAGGGAGCGTGATGTGGGACTTGATCCCGTGACTCAGGATCACGCCCTGGCCCAAAGGCAGACGCCCAACCACTGAGCTACCCAGGCGTCCCAACAATGGGTTTTCTATGTGGAAAACAAGGAAACCACTTCCTTCCACCAAATAAGTCAATTTTAGGTAGATTACAATTCACCTAGATGTGAAATCCCAAATATAAAGCTTTTGGAAGATACTGAAGGATAATAATCGATAGTCTATGGATGGATTTCTCTTCTCCACATCCTCACCAGCACTTATTATCTCTTGTCTTTTTTTTTCTTTTCTTTTTTTTTTTTTTTTTTTTTATCTCTTGTCTTTTTGAGGATAGCTATTCCAGTAGGAATGGCAGGATAACTCATTGTGGTTTGGATTTGCAGTTCCCTTCTACTAATGATATGGAGCACTTTTTCTTTTTCTTTTCTTTTCTTTTTTTTTTTTTTTTTTTTTTTGGAGCACTTTTTCATGTGCCCATCAGCCAGGCATATATTTTTAGGAAAATGTCTATTCAGGTCTTTACCCGTGTTTAATCAGACTATTTGGGTTTGGTTTTGTTGGCCATTGGCTATGAACTCTTTATATATTTTAGATATGAACCCCTTATCAGAATATGATTTTTTTTAAAAGATGTTATTTATTTATTCATTAGAGATACACAGAGAGACGCAGACACAGGCAGAGGGAGAAGCAGGCTCCCTGCGGGGAGCCCCATGTGAGACTTGATCCCAGGACTCCAGGGTCACGCCCTGAGCCGAAGGCAGACGCTCAACCACTGAGCCACCCAGGCATCCCTGGAATATGATTTGTAAATATTTTTTCCATTCTGTAGGCTGTCTTTTCATTTTGCTGATTGTTTCTTTAGCCACACAGAAGCTTGTAGGTTTCATGTGGTTCCACTTGTATTTTATTTTGTCGCTTGTGTTTTAGGTATCATCTTTCAGGGCTTTGAAGATGTCCTAGATTTCTGGCTTTCATAGTTTCTGATAAACTTGCAGAATCATTACTTCCTCATGTTATTTTTCTCTAGATGCCTTTTCTTTTTTTTTTATTTATTTATGATAGTCACACACACACACACACACAGAGAGAGAGGCAGAGACATAGGCAGAGGGAGAAGCAGGCTCCATGCAGCGGGAGCCCGATGTGGGATTCGATCCCGGGTCTCCAGGATCACGCCCTGGGCCAAAGGCAGGCGCTAAACCGCTGCGCCACCCAGGGATCCCGATGCCTTTTCTTTTAAAAGATTTTATTTATTCAGGGGCGCCTCTGAAGCTCCCCACCTGGCTTGTGCTCTCTTAAATGGATCTTTTTAAAAAAAGATTTTACTTATTCATTTGAGAGAGAGAGAGCATGAGCAGAGAAAGGAGCAAAGGGAGAGGGAGGAGCAGACTCCCCACTGAGCAAGGACTACCCCCGCCCCAACTCAGGGCTCAATCCCAGGACCCTAGGACCATGACCCGAGCCCAAGGCAGATGCTTCACCAACAGAGCCACACAGGCTCCCCTCTCTGGATGTTTTTGAGATTTTTTTTTAATTTATTATTTTTTAAAAGATTTTATTTATTTATTCGTGAGAGACACAGAGAGAGAGAGAGGGAGAAGCAGGTTCCCTGCAGGGGGCCCAATGCGGGACTCCATCCTGGGACCTTGGGGTCACAACCTGAGCTGGAGGCAGATGCTCAAGTGTGGAGCCACCCAGACGCCCAGAACTGACTTTATCTGAAACAGAATGTGCAAGACTAACGACAGTCTCTTAAACAATGAGGCTTTTGGGAGCACCTGGCCGGTTCAATAGGTAGAGCCTGCAGCTCTGATCTCAGGGTCATGAGTTCAAGCCCCAGGCTGGGTGTGGAGCCTACTTCAAAAAATAAAAAGTAGATAAAAAATACAACAATGGGCCTTTTGGCGGTAAGCAAATACGAGGTGGAGGCTAGCAGTTCCTTTTAGTTAAGAGCCCGAGCTATAGGTAGGCCAGGTAGTTCCTGGAGAGAACAGGGTGGGGAAAACACCCTGAAAGCTCTCTGGGGTTCCAAACAAAGCTCAACCACTCACCTCAGAAACTACCCCAGCTAGAATGTTGGTGGATCTCACCTGGGATCCATTTATGCCCCCAGGACATTGTCCAAAACAATAGAGCAACTAGCTGGTTAACCTGAAGGTTAAGAACCAGATCTGATACCAAATGGGGTAGTCAGCTTAATTTAGAGATTGGGGAAAGACCCAAAGACCACTCTGCTAAACTGGCTGTTTCGGGGCGCCCAGGGGGCTCAGTTGGTTAAGCCTCTGCCTTGGGCTCAGGTCATGTTCTTGGGGTTCTGGGATAGAGGCCAGAGTTGGACTCCCTGCTCATGGGGAGTCTGCTTCTCCCTCTCCCTCTGCCCCTGCTCATGCTCTGTCTCTCAAATAAATAAATAAAATCCTTGAAAAAAATAATAAAACTGCTGTGATCCCAGGGTGACCGTGAACCCATCAGCGCTGCGCCTTCCAAGGGCTGACACCAAAGCCTCTGCACTGGGGTTGGGAGGTGAGGGTGGGAATAGAATTCCCTACCCTAGAACAGTCCAGCCAAGTCACTACACCAGGAAAAAAAAACAACAAAAATACCCCGAGAGAGGAGAGGGGAATTATGGTTGCTGCATTATTATCTAAAATGTCGGGGGATCCCTGGGTGGCGCAGTGGTTTAGCGCCTGCCTTTGGCCCAGGGCGTGATCCTGGAGACCCGGGATCGAATCCCACGTCGGGCTCCGGGTGCATGGAGCCTGCTTCTCCCTCTGCCTGTGTCTCTGCCCCTCTCTCTCTCTCTCTCTCTCTCTCTCTCTCTCTCACTGTGTGCCTATTATAAATAAAAAAAAAAATTTAAAATGTCGGTTTTCAAGAAAAACATTACAAGATTTTCAGAGAAACAGCAAAATGTGGCCCATGCACAGAGCACAAAAAGCGGGCAACAGAAATTGCCTGTGAGAGCCCCAGATGTTTCATTTAACAGAAAAAGATGTCAAAGTGGCCAATATAAATATGTTCTTAAAAACTTAAGGAAACTATGCTTAAAGAAGTAAAAGGAAGCATAATGACAATGTCTCATTAAAAATGAAAATATTGGGGATCCCTGGGTGGCTCAGCGGTTTAGCGCCTGCCTTTGGCCCAGGGCGCGATCCTGGAGTCCCCGGATCGAGTCCTCCATCAGGCTCCCTGCGTGGAGCCTGCTTCTCCCTCTGCCTGTGTCTCTGCCTCTCTCTCTCTATGTCTATCATGAATAAATAAATAAAATCTCAAAAAAAAAAAAGAAAATATTGGTAAAGAGGGGTGCCTGGGTGGCTCAGTCAGTGGAGCACATGACTCTTTATCTTGGGGTTGTGAGTTCGAGCCCAACGTTGAGTGTAGAGATTACTTGAAAATATCGGCAAAGACAAATTTATATGTAGGGGCACCTGGGTGGCTCAGCGGTTGTGTCTGCCTTTGGCTCGGGCATGACCCCGGTCCTTGGATTGAGTCCTGCATAGGGAGCCTGCGTCTCCCTCTCCCTGTGTCTCTGCCTCTCTCTGTATGTCTCTCATGAATAAGTAAATAAAATCTTAAAAAAAAAAAAAAAAAGTTTTCCTTGGGTTACTTAGGTGGGATGAAATTGAGGACAAACCATAGGACAATTTGGTTGTGGTTTCAGGTTCTCAGGAGAGACCTTTTTTGTTTGTTTCCGTTCAAAGTTAAGACAGGCGAGTGCCCTTGCTCCTTCCTTTCCTGAAATGTGTTTGTTTTAAGATTTTATTTATTTATTCATGAGAGACACAGAGAGAAAGGCTGAGACACAGGCAGGAGACACAGGAAGAAGGAGATGCAGGCTCCCTTTGGGGAGCCCGATGTGCCTCTGATCCCAGGACCCTGGGGTCATGCTCTAGGCCGAAGGGAGGCACTCAACCACTGAGCCCCCCAGGTGTCCCCTATAATGTGTTTTGGTTCTGGTTTTTGTATGCCTTTATACTGAGGTTGTAGGAGGTCCCCACCATATGTAGAAATGTACTACTATTTTGGCGGAGCCCTGGGCTTTATCCCCTGTCCCATGCATCCAAGAATAATCTAGGCAAAACTCAAGATCTTTTGTGTTTCACAGAAACCCTTGGGAAGAAAAGCTGACTTTGGCCTACATTTATCCACTAGGCCTCCTGATTTGACTTCATTTTGGCCTCTGTAGGAATACTTTTCTAATTGTGCCAGCTCAGTAGTGTTTTTTAACAAAATATCTCATCCAGGATTGTAGTCTTTTCTTTCTAAATTTTATTATTATTTTTTAAGTAGGCGCCATGCCCAACGTGGGGCGTGAACTCACCATCCTGAGATCAAGAGTCACTTGCTCTACTGATTAAGCAGGTCAGGGGACCCCTGGGATGGTAGTCTTTTCAATTAGGACAGTACTTAGGATATCTAGACCACTGTTATGGACATCCTACCTCCAGGTTATGGCTTTTCTCTTTTTTAATTTGTCAGGCTTTGTAATATTTTCTTTCTTTCTACAAATATAATCTGTCCGGTTATGTAGACTTACTCTTGTATTTTCAAAGTTTATTTATTTATTTAAGATTTTGTTTATTTATTTATAGAGACACAGAGAGAGAATGAGAGGCAGAGACACAGGCAGAGGAAGAAGCAGGCTCCATGCAGAGAGCCTGACGTGGGATTCGATCCAGGGTCTCCAGGATCACGCCCCAGGCTGCAAGCGGCGCCAAACCGCTGCGCCACCGGGGCTGCCCTATGTATTTATTTTTAAGTAATCTCTACACCCTATGTGGGGCTTGAAGTCATGACCTTGATTTCAAGAGTCCCACACTGTCCTTCAGACTGAGCCGGGTGCCCCTAATTATTGTATTTAAATGGCTCATCTATCTTCTTACTTCTACTTCTCTACTGTCATCATTTTTCTTTTTTTTTTTTTTTAAATTTATTTATGATAGTCACACACAGAGAGAGAGAGAGAGAGAGAGGCAGAGACATAGGCAGAGGGAGAAGCAGGCTCCATGCCGGGAGCCCGACGTGGGATTCAATCCCGGGTCTCCAGGATCGTGCCCTGGTCCAAAGGCAGGCGCCAAACCGCTGTGCCACCCAGGGATCCCTGTCATCATTTTTCTTGATCTGTCTGGTACATTTTTCTTTTTTTTTTTTCAAAGATTTTATTTATTTGTTCATGATAGACATAGAGAGAGAGAGGCAGAGACACAGGCAGAGGGAGAAGCAGGCTCCATGCAGGGAGCCCGATGCGGGACTCCATCCCGGGACTCCAGGATCACACCCTGGGCCGAAGGCAGGTGCGAAACTGCTGAGCCACAGGGATCCCTGGTACATTTTTCAGAAAGAGTTCATCAGTGCTTTGTTGTATTTCTAAATTTTGAGAATATATTCCTGTAGCATTTTTTTAAGGTTTTATTTATTTATTTATTTACTTACTTACTTATTTATTTATTTGGGGGGGAGGGAGCACAAGCAGGGGGAGGAGCAGAGGGAGAAGCAGACTCCCCACTGAACAGGGAGCCCAATGATGCTGATGCAAGGCTTGATCACTGGCCCCTGGGATCATGACCTGAGCTGAAGGCAGATGCCCAATGGACTAAGCCACCCAGGCGCCCCTCCTGTAGCATTTAAAATGGAAGCACATCTTGACTGGATGTTTCTTTCCCTTAGAATTTTATAGACAGGGGTGCCTGAGTGGATCAATCCGTTAAACATTGGCCTTTGGCTCAGGTTGTGATCTCAGGATCCCTGCTCAATGGGGAGCCTGCTTCTCCTTCTCCCTCTTCCCACTGCCCCCCTCCCCCAGCTCATGCTTGCTGTCTCTCTTAAATAAATATATAAAATTTTACACAAAAAAAGAATTTTGTAGACGTTGCTTGATTTCTGTATTAGTATGGGTAATCCAAAGAAACTGAACACAACCAAAGGAGATTTACTGTCAGGAATTGCCTCATAGATTATGGAGGCTGAGAACTCCCATAATCTGCTATCTATAAGCTAGAGACCCAAGGAAGCCAGTGGTATAGTTTAGCTCAAGTCTGAAGGCTTGAGAACAAAGGGAGCTGAGGGTGTTGACCCCAGTCTGAGGGCCAGAGCAGATGAGAGAGTTGATGAGCTCACACAAGCAAGGCAGGAAAAAGAGGGGTGGATTTCTCCTTCCTCTGCCTTTTGTTCTGTTTGGGCCTTGGATTGGATGATGCCCACATATACTGGGGTAGGCCATCTGCTTTACTCAATTCACAGATTCAGATACTCACTCCATCCAGAACCGCCCTCACAGACACACTCAGAAATCGTGATTAGTCTGGGCACTACAGGTAGTCAAATTGACATAAAAATTAACCATTATCATCTTCTGGCATTGAATGCTGCGTGGAGAAATCTTTCTCAAAAGAAAACTCTATTCCCTCCATTAGCAGTCCCTCCTATTTTCCTTCCTCCCAACCACTGACAACCACTAATTTGCTTTCTATGTCTGTAATTAGGTGTTTTAGAGTGGACCATGACATGCTAATTCTCAAATTTATAGTGAAAAGCAAACAGCCAAGAATAGATACTTGTGAATGGAGGAGAGATACTTGTGAATGGAGGAGCAAAAAAGGGGGACTTGCCCAATCAAAGATCAAGATTTATTTTATCTTATTTTTTGTTTTAAAGATTTTATTTATTTATTCATGAGAGACACTCAGAGAGAGGCAGAGACACAGGCAGAGGGAGAAGCAGGCTCCCTGTGGGGAGCCTGATGCAGGACTCAATCCCAGGACCCCAGGATCACGACTTGAGCCGAAGGCAGGCGCTCAACCACTGAGCCACCCAGGAGTCCCAAGGGAAAAATTCACTAAATTAGACACACAAAATTGCTGACTGTAAAAGAATAAATACATTTGAAAAAATTAAACTTAAGAGGCACCTGGCTGGCTCAGTCAGTAGAGTGTACGACTCTTGATCTCAGGGTTGTGGGTTTGAGCCCCACTTTGGGTATAGAGATCACTTCCAAAAATATTAAAACTAAGAACATTTGTTCATCAAAAGACACTATGGAGAAAGTGAAAAAAAATAAGTTGTGAAACTGGGAAAAGAGGTTTGGAACATATACAACTGACAAAGAATGTGTTAAGAACTTCCAAAACAAATAAGGAAAGAACAAATCATCTGATAGAAAAATAGGCAAAACACATAATAGGAACTTCAGAGACAAGCAACAATGAGGAGATGTTCAACTTTTTTTTTTTTTTTTTTTTTTTTTTATGATAGTCACAGAGAGAGAGAGAGAGGCAGAGACACAGGCAGAGGGAGAAGCAGGCTCCATGTACCGGGAGCCCGACGTGGGATTCGATCCGGGGTCTCCAGGATCGCGCCCTGGGCCAAAGGCAGGCGCCAAACCGCTGCGCCACCCAGGGATCCCTCTTTTTTTTTTTTTTTTAAGACTTTATTTATTTGAGAGAGAATATGAGCATGGGGTCGGGGCAGAGGGAGAGGAGAGAGTAGACTCCCCATGGAGTGGGGAATCGGATGTGGGACTCAATTCCCAGACCCTGGGATCATGACCCAAGCTGAAGGGAGACTCTCAACCAACTGAGCCACCCAGAAACCCCAACTTTCTTTGTAACTAGGGAATTCAAATCAAAGTTGGACATTATATATACCCCAGGACCCAGCATTCCAATTCTAGCTATATGCTCAGAGAAACTTTCATCTGGGCACCAGCAGGCATGTATAAAAAACATGTTTGTGGAAACAGTGTTTGGAAAAGAAAAACATGGAAACAACTCAAAAGTCTACAGGTAGGAGAACGAATATATAAATGTGGCATATTCACAAAATGGAATATTATACATTTGTTTGAACTACAACAATGTAGTCAAATCTAGCGAATCTTGGGAATATAATATTAAATGAAAAAAATGTCAGAAGATAACATGATCCTATTTTTTGTAAAGCTAATATTTAAAATGAGGCAATAGGGGATCCCTGGGTGGCTCAGAGGTTTGGCGCCTGCCTTCGGCCCAGGACTTGATCCTGGAGTCCCAGAATGGAGTCCCGCATCGGGCTCCCTGCATGGAGCCTGCTTCTCCCTCTGCCTGGGTCTCTGCTTCTCTCTTTCTGTATCTCTCATGAATAAATAAATAAAATCTTTATAAAAAAACAAAAAGAATTAATATGAGGCAATATTGTGGCACCACCCATATATGTGATAAAAGTAAAAGACAGTCATTCCAAGTGACGTCAGCAAGTTGGCAGGAGAGGGGTTTTCTTTTTTTAAATTTATTTTTTTTTAATTTTTATTTATGATAGTCACAGAGAGAGAGAGAGGGGCGCAGAGACACAGGCAGAGGGAGAAGCAGGCTCCATGCACCGGGAGCCCGACGTGGGATTCGATCTCGGGTCTCCAGGATCGCGCCCTGGGCCAAAGGCAGGCGCCAAACCGCTGCGCCACCCAGGGATCCCAGGAGAGGGGTTTTCTATGTCATCTTCCTGCAGAACATTGATTCTGAAAACCAACCAGGGATGAAAGTATCTTTTTTTTTTTTTTTTTTGGATGAAAGTATCTTTAACGGGAGTCCAGGAGTCTAGAATCCAGTGAAGTTCTAGCACACTGCTGGAAGAAAAAAAATTAAAGATTAAAGGCACTGAAGAGGGATCCCTGGGTGGCGCAGCGGTTTGGCGCCTGCCTTTGGCCCAGGGCGCGATCCTGGAGACCCCGGATCGAATCCCACGTCGGGCTCCCGGTGCATGGAGCCTGCTTCTCCCTCTGCCTCTCTCTCTCTCTCTCTCTCTGTGACTATCCTAAATAAATAAATAAAATATTAAAAAAAAAAAAGAGGAAAAAATAAAGGCACTGAAGAGGGGGTGCCTGGCTTGCTCAGTGGTTGAGAGTCTGCCTTTGGCTCAGGTCGTTATCCTGGGGTCCTGGGATCGAGTCCCGCATTGGGCTCCCTGCTCAGCGGGGAGTCTGCTTCTCCCTCAGCCTGTGTCTCTCGTGAATAAATAAATAAAATATTAAAAAAAAAAGATGCTCAGCATCACTGATCATGAGGGAAATGCTAACCAAAACTACAATGAGGCATCATTTCACATCTGTTAGGATGGCTATTATCAAAAAGTCAAAAGATAATAAGTGATGGCAACAATGTGGAGAAAGGGGAAACTGTGCATATTTGGTGAGGATGTAAGTTGGTACAACAACGATGGAAAACACTAGACAGTTTCCTCAAAAGATTAAAAGTCAAACTACCGTATGATCCAGACTTCCCAATCCTGGGTGTGTACCCAAGAGAAATGAAGTCACTAGCTCAGAAAGATATCTGCACCCCCATATTTATTGCAACATTAGTCACAATAACCAAGACACGGAGGGATCCCTGGGTGGCGCAGTGGTTTGGCACCTGCCTTTGGCCCAGGGCATGATCCTGGAGACCCCGGATCGAGTCCCACGTCGGGCTCCCGGTGCATGGAGCCTGCTTCTTCCTCTCCCTGTGTCTCTGCCTCTCTCTCTCTCCCTCTGTGACTATAATAAATAAATAAATAATAAATAAATAAATAACCAAGACACGGAAACAACCCAAATGTTCCATTGATGGATGAACAGATAAAGAAAATGTGGTGTACATGTACAATGGGGTGTTCTTCAGCCTTACAAAAGAAGGAAATTCTGCCATTTGCAACAACATGGGTGAACCAGGAGGACACTCTGCTAAGAGAAACAAGCCAGAGACCGAAAGTCAAAAATGGCATGATCTCACTCATGGGGAATCTTTAAAAAGTCAAATTCATTGATATAGAGAATAGAATGGTGGCTGCCAGGGTCTGGGGGATACAGGCAATGGGGGATGTTGGTCAACAGGTGCTAACTTTCAGTTATAAGGTGAACAAGTTCTGGGGTACCCGGGGACCTCAGTTGGTGAAGCATCTGCCTTCGTCTTGGATTGTGGTCTCCGGGGTCCTGGGATCGAGCCCTGTATCAGACTCCCTGCTCAGCGGGCAATCTGCTTCTCCCTCTGCCTCTGCTGCTCCCCCGGCATGCTCTCTCTGTCTCTCTCTGTCAAATAAAGAAATAAAATCTTTAAATAGTAATGAAAGAAAAATATTAAATAAAAAATAGAGTAAGAAACAGACAAAGAACACAAAATACAGTCATGCATGGAACAGTAACATGTCATGAGTAATCCAGTTTTGTGCACCACACCTAATGTCAAAAAATAAATTCTAGAAACATAATTCATTAAGAACTAAATATTAAAATGAGAAAACCAAATGGTCACACCGATAAATTCAGTAAGGAAATCTGATGAATGTCAATATCTATTCATGACTTTTTAGAAAAACCTACAAAACAGTCTTATCAAATAGAATAAAAGTATACTTCCTTAACATGATAGAGAGAATCTACCAGAAATATTCGGAAACATCACCCTCCCTGGTGAAGCATTAAGATGACGCATTCAGAATGTAGTGGCACCTGGCCTGGCTCAGTAAGTGGGGTGAGTGACTCTTGGTCTCAGGGTCATGAGTTCAAGCCCCACACTGGGTATAGAGGTTACTTACAATCTTTAAAAAGAAAAAAAAAGAAAACAGAATGGAGAAACATCCTCAAGATCTGGAATGAGGCAAGTATCCTTGACCTCTGCCACTTTTATTCTCTGTCCTGGAAAGGAAGTCTGGTCATATTCCTTCGTGACCGTGAGTCGCATCACAGGGGACAGAACGCAAGACTCACAGCAACTCCGGATGCCTCCTGTGCTGGAAAGTTCTATGCAGGAGATCACATTTGGAACTTGTGAAGCAGAGGGGTGACCCCGGGGTGGGAGGCGGGGGGGCACGCTCCCTGCCAGCCTGGGCCCTGTTGGGCTCCCACGGAAGGCACCAAAAATGTGATCTTGTCTGTTTTGTCTCCAAATTTCCAAAATGGCAAACTCAGACATGGATCCTTATTGGAAGCAGAAAAAGAAAGTCCTGAGGGCCGGCCATGGTTTTAAATGTTCACAGCTGCCCTGTGTGAGTCTGGTCCTGATGCTTGCTCTGTCTCTTTGGACCGAGTTGTGACTTTTAGTATGGCTTGTAAAGTTTTGTCTGGGAGCCAGACATCATGTGCTGGGTGATGGGGACTGCTATAAATAGGCCTCCCCATGTGGCTGGGGTGTGGGGGCAGGGGTGCTGTGGCCCCACTGTCTTTAGGAAGCCTGAGTCCCTGGGCCATAAACTTCTCATTTATTGATTTTTTTTAAAGATTTATTTATTTATTTATTCATGAGAGGGAGACAGAGAGAGAGAGAGAGAGAGAGAGAGAATGGCAGAGACACAGGAAGAGGGAGAAGCAGGCTCCATGCAGGGAGCCTGAGGCAGACCTCCATCCCAGGATTCCAGGATAACCCCCTGGGCCAAAGGCAGGCGCTGAACCTCTGAGCCAACCCAGGCAACCCTGATTTTTTTTTTTTTTTTTTTAAGATTTTATCAATTTATTCAAGAGAGACACGCAGAGAGAGGCAGAGACACAGGCAGAGGGAGAAGCAGGCTCCCTGTGGGGACTCCGATGAAGGACTGGATCCCAGGACCCCGGGATCACGCCCTGAACTGAAGGCAGATGCTCAACCCCTGAGCCCCCCAGACGCCTCTCATTTATTGATTCTAACCAGAGTTCATTTTGTCTTGAGCTTATGAGTTTTTAAGTAATCTCCGTGCCCAAGGTGGGGCTTGAACTCACAACTCAGAGCTCAAGAGTCACAGGCTAGACCCATCCCATCTACTGGACACAGAGCCTTCCACACTTTAGTTTCAGGTGAAGCTTCTCAATTTTTTTTCTCCCCCTTGGAGGTACGGGCCTGCCTGAGGGGCTGGAGTAGGGTATTTGCCTTCTCTCAGGTGGATCAGGTCCTGATTACACTTCAACTGGTTAGGCTCCCTAGTTTCCCTGGAGGGCGGGCTCTGTCAGGAAGGACAGAAAGCTCTGGATGGAGCAGCCTGGGTGGCTCAGCGGTTTAGTGCCTGCCTTCGGCCCAGGGCTTGATCCTGGAGACCTAGGATCCCACGTCGGGCTCCCTACATGGAGCCTGCTTCTCCCTCTGCCTGTCTCTCTGTGTGTCTCTCATAAATAAATAAAATCTTTAAAAAAAAAAAGGAATGCTCTGGATGATTTCCAGAATGGCTCCTTTTCAATTCCTCTGCCTGAAGCAGAAGGGGATTTTCTTCCATCTTTACTGGAAGAACTTGGTAGGACTCCTAGAGTTAAAAAAACAAAACAAAACAAACAAAACAAACAAAAAACCCCACCTCACCAAGAGCGGGGTTCCCCAGCTGGCTCCATCAGTGGAACACATAAGTCTTGATCTAAGGGTTGTGAGTTCGAGCCTCATATTGGGTGTAGAGATTACTTTAAAATCCTTTTTTTTTTTAAGATTTTATTTATTTATTTATTTATTTATTTATTTATTTATTTGAGAGAGAGAATATGACTTCACAAGCAGGGTGAGGGGCAGAGGGAGAAGCAGACTGCACTGAGCAGAGAGCCCGACTCAGGATTCGCTCCCAGGACCATGGGATCACGACTGCAGCAGAAAGCAGTTGCCCAACAGACTGAGCCACCCAGGTACCCCTAAAAATAAAATCTTAAAAACAAAAATCTCACCAAGAATGCCCCCCCCAACACACACACACACACACACACACACACACACACACACACACACCAGTGCTCCCCCCATCCCGCCTGGGCCCAGTGTCTCTAAATCTCAGGCTTCTCTACACTGAGCTTATCTACCCTGAGCCTTCAGCAGTTCCTCAAGTACCATTCGGCTTTCTCCGAAGCTGAACACAGCTCTCGTGGAGGTTTCTGTTCATGGGCTTTTGCTCTGCCAAGTTCTATTTCTTTTGTATCTGCCTGTCCATCTGTCCAGTTTGGCGGGGGGAGCAGCTCACACTGTGACCTCAGTTCTTTGATGAATCTAAGAACTGTTAATGTTTACTTTGTTCAGCTTTCTCCTTGGTAAGCTGGAGTGACAACTTCCAAGCTCCTTACGTCCTGGACCAGAAATCCGAAGTCTCTCACACTCTTTGTTTTTTAATTATTATTTTTAAAGATTTATTTATTTATTTTAGAGAGAGAGAGAAGAGGAGCAGAGGAAGAGAGACTCTTAAGTAGGCTCCGTGTTGTGTGCGGAGCCTGATGCGGCGCTCGATCTCATAATCCCGAGATCATGACCTGAGCAGAAGCTAAGTCCGACACTTAACCAACTAAGCCACCCAGGTGACCCTCTCTCGCTCTTTTTGAATGATGTCTGCTTTACTGAGATGCAATTCATATACCATAAAATTCACCCTTTTAGAGAGTAAAATTTGGTGGTTTTCAGGATATTCACAAAGTTGTGCTACCATCACCACCACTAGCCAATTTTGGAACATTTTCATCACACCGAAAAGAAACTTTGTTGGCCATTGCTCCCTGTTCCCCCTTCTCCCAATCAGAGGCAACCACCACTACCACACCCTGTCTCTATGGACTGGCCTGTTCTAGACGCTTCGTATAAATGGAATCAGGATATGAGGCCTTTTGTGTCTGGTTCTCTCACTTAGCACAATGTTCTCAAGGTTTATATCCGTGTTGTAGCACAGTTCAGGGTTTCATTTCCTTTTACGCTCAAATAATCCTTTGTATGGCTACAACACATTTGTGTATTTATTCATCAGTTGGTAGACATTTGGGTTGTTTCTACTTTTCGTCCGTTATGAATAATGCTGCTCTGAACATTCACGTGCACATTTTTGTGTAACTCTGTTTTCAATTTCCTTGGATATACACCAGGGAGTAGAATCACTTGGTCTGTATTTAACATTTTGAGGAACTGTGCTTATTGGCCATTTTTATGCCTTCTTTTAAAAAAAATTATTTATTTATTTATTTATTTATTTATTTATTTATTTATTTATTTATTCCTGAGAGACACAGAGAGGCAGAGACACAGGCAGAGGGAGAAGCAGGTTCCCTGTGGGGAGCCGGATGAAGGATTCAATCCCAGGACTCCAGGATTACAACCTGGGCAGAAGGCAGACACTCCATTGCTGAGCCACCCAGGCATCCCGCCTTCTTCTTCTTCTTCTTTTTTTTTTTTTTTTTTTTTTTTAAGATTTTATGTATTTGTGGGATCCCTCGGTGGCGCAGCGGTTTAGCGCCTGCCTTTGGCCCAGGGCGCGATCCTGGAGACCCGGGATCAAATCCCACGTCGGGCTCCCGGTGCATGGAGCCTGCTTCTCCCTCTGCCTGTGTCTCTGCCTCTCTCTCTCTCTCTCTCTCTCTCTCTGTGACTATCATAAATAAAAATTTTAAAAAAAGATTTTATGTATTTGTAAATAAAAAGAGAAAGAGTGAGACAGAGCAAGAGAGAGTAAAATATAGGAGGGAGAAGTAGGCTCCCCAACTGAGCAGGGAGCCAGACACGGGGCTCCATCCCAGGGCCCCAGGACCATGACCCAAACTGAAGGCAGACACCTAACTGCCTAAGCCACCCAGGCGCCCCCATTTTTATGCCTTCTTTAGAGAAATGTGTATTTAAATATTTTGCCTATTTTAGGGGATCCCTGGGTGGCTCAGCGGTTTAGCGCCACCTTCAGTCCAGGGCCTGATCCTGGAGTCTCGGGATCAAGTCTCGGGATCAAGTCTCGGGATCAAGTCTCAGGATTGAGTCCCACCAGGGGCTCCCTGCATGGAGCCTGCTTCTCCCTCTGCCTGTGTCTCTGCCTCTCTCTCTCTCTGTCTGTGTGTCTCTCATGAATAAATAAAATCTTTTATTTTTTTAAAAATTTATTTATGATAGTCACACAGAGAGAGAGAGAGAGAGAGAGAGAGAGGCAGAGGCATAGGCAGAGGGAGAAGCAGACTCCATGCACTGGGAGCCCGACATGGGATTCAATCCCGGGTCTCCAGGATCGCGCCCTGGGCCAAAGGCAGGCACTAAACCGCTGCGCCACCCAGGGTTCCCAAATAAAATCTTTCAAAAAATATTTTGCCCCCCCCCCAAAAAAAATTTTGCCCATTTAAAAATTGGATTGAAAAAAAAATAAAATAAAAAAATAAAAATTGGATTGTTTATCTTTTTATTTTTTTGGTTGTAAGAGTTCTTTGGATATTTGTATAAGGTCCCTTATCATATATGAGTTGCAAATATTTTCTCCCTTTCAAGTGTTTTCTTTCTACTTTCTTTGTGTGGTGTCCTTTGAAGCAAAAAAAGTGTTTAATTTTGACAAAGTCTAGTTTATCTAGATTTCCCCTCCCTCCCTCCCTCCCTCCCTCCCTTCCTTCCTTCCTTCCTTCCTTCCTTCCTTCCTTCCTTCCTTCCTTCCTTCCTTCTTTCTTTTTCTTTCTTTTCTTCTTTCTTTCTTCACCAAACTTGGGGAATGAACTTACAACCCCAAGATCAAGAGTTACATGCTCCTCTGACTGAGCCAGCCAGGTACCCCTCTTTGATTATTTATGCCTTTGGTATCATATATAAGAAAACACTGCCAGGGTGCCTGGGTGGCTCAGTTGGTTGAGCGTCTGCGTTCAGCTCAGGTCATGATCCCAGAGTTCTGGGATCAAGCCCCATATTGGGTTCCTTGCTCAGTTGGAATCTGCTTCTTCCTCTGCCTCTCCCAGCTCTCATGTTCTCTCTCTCTGTGTCTCTCTCAAATAAATAAATAAATAAATAAATAAATAAATAAATAAATAAATAAAATCTTAAAAAGAAGGTTACCCCAAGGTCACAAAAACTTAGGTCTCTTTTTTTCTATGACTTTTTAGCTCTTACATCTACATCTGTGATCAATTTTGAGTTAACATTTGTATATGGTGTGAGGTAAGGGTCCAACTTCATTCTTTCTTTTTTTATAATTTTTATTTTATTTTTTTTAACTTCATTCTTTCATGTGGCCCACTTGTCTTAGGACCATTTGTTAAAAAAACTATCTTTTCCATTTGACTGACTTGGCACCCGTATCCTTGTATCAAAAATTGGTTAGAGGTGCCTGGCTGGCTCAGTCAGTACAGTATTAGGTTCTTTTTTTTTTTTTTTCAGTATTAGGTTCTTTTTTTTTTTTTTTTTTTAATTTTTTTTATTTATGATAGTCACACAGATTGAGAGAGAGAGAGGCAGAGACACAGGCAGAGGGAGAAGCAGGCTCCATGCTCCGGGAGCCCGACGTGGGATTCGATCCCGGGTCTCCAGGATCGCGCCCTGGGCCAAAGGCAGGCGCCAAACCGCTGTGCCACCCAGGGATCCCCTTTTTTTTTTTTTTTTTTTTTTAAAGATTTATTTATTTGGGATCCCTGGGTGGCACAGGGGTTTGGCGCCTGCCTTTGGCCCAGGGCGCGATCCTGGAGACCTGGGATCGAATCCCACATCGGGCTTCCGGTGCATGGAGCCTGCTTCTCCCTCTGCCTGTGTCTCTGCCTCTCTCTCTTTCTCTCTCTGTGACTATCATAAATAAATAAACATTTAAAAAAAAAGATTTATTTATTTATTCATTCAGAGAGAGAGAGGCAGGCAGAGACACAGGCAGAGGGAGAAGCAGGCCCCATACAGGGAGCCCTATGCAGGACTGGATCCTGGGTCTCCAGAATCACGCCCTGGGCTGCAGGCGGCGCTAAACCGCTGCGCCACTGGGGCTGCCCCAGTATTAGGTTCTTGATCTCGGGATTGTGAGTTTGAGCCCCATGTTGGGCATAGGGATTACTTTTTTTTTTTTTTTTTAAGATTTATTTATTTATTCATGAGAGACACAGAGGGAGAGGCAAAGACACAGGCAGGAAGCAGGCTCCTTGCAGGAAGCCCAATGTGGGACTCGATCCCAGGACTCCGGGATCATGTCCTGAGCCAAAGGCAGATGCTCAACCTCTGAGCCACCCAGGCACCCCAGGATTACTAAAAAAAAAAAAAAAAAAAAAAAAACAACCATATATTACTTTCTAAAAAATTGGTTGACCAGCAACTTAAAGGGTTTATACCTTTCTAATTGTAACTAATCCTTCATGTGCCAAATCAGACTTACCTTCCTCAGTAATGCCTTCCCTGACCATTCCCTGACTCCCAGCACCCAATTAGATAGGGCCTTTGTGTTTGGGTTTTTTTTTTAAGATTTTATTTATTTATTTGACAGAGGGAGGAGAGTGACAGCATAAGCAGAGGGAGCAGCAGGCAGAGGGAGAAGGAGAAGCAGGCCGCCACCAAGCAGAGCTCAATGTGGGGCTCAATGTGGGGCTGGACCCCAGGACCCTGGGATCATTACCTGAGCCAAAAGCGGATGCTTCACTGACTAAGCCAACCAGGTGCCCCTAGATAGGGCTTTGTAACTGGATCTCCAAACCCCCTCTGCATACTTGGATACCTATGCAGCAACTTATTTGCTCCCTGTCCCTGCAGCCACTGTAAGGTTTGAGTGCCTGTACCTGATGCTCCCATTACAGGGCTCCCTGGATCCCTTTAGAAAGAGGTTTTCTGTGCAGTGTTGGTTTTATCTGAAGGAGCCCCTTTCAAGGGTGACCAGCTCATTTTTGTTTGCCTGGCATTGCAAGTCCAGGGTCCCATGAAACACCTCGGTCCCAGGCAATCTGTACTGTTGGTCACCCTAGCCTTAGTCTCTGGGAGACTTGGGGCAGGGGCCCTTCTGCTCAGGACTGAGTCTTTGTCATGCTTTCAGCTTTCCCCAAAGTTCTTGAACCAACTCCTTCCTTGTGTCTATGGGAAGCAGAGTCTGCTCCACCAACCACGGGGCCTTCCTGGTGTCCCTGTCACCACCTCACAGGCTTTGTCAGGCTCCAGGCTCTGTCAGAGAAATGAGGTCAGGGAGGCAGGACTCCTTGCTCAGCCTCTGACTACCCTGGCTCTCCTAGGACATGGCCTGGAGGAAGCTGCAGGAGCAGGGAGCTCTGCAGAGGTCAGGGCTTGTCACCAGCCCACCCTCCCACCCCCACCCCCACCCCCGGGCTGCAGGACTCTTCTGTGAGGCTGCAGCCTGCACGGAAGAAGGGTCTTTTTGAGAAATGCCCCATGACTCTTGTTCTCAAAGCCTGGTGAGGATGTCATTCTCTACCCCACTCTTTTAGGGGGATTTCAATTTTTAAAAATATATATATTATTTATTTATTCATGACAGACAGACAGAGAGAGGCAGAAACACAGGCAGAGGGAGAAGCAGACTCCATGCAGGGAGCCTGACACGGGAGTGGATCCTGGGTCTCCAGGATCACACTCTGGGCCCAAGGTGGCGCTAAACCGCTGAGCTATCTGGGGTTTAGGGGGATTTCAGGAGAAATTCATCCATGACCTTCATACCAAGAGCAGGAAAACTTTTCCTGAACAGTTGGTTGGTTGTTAATCTCAGGGACTGTTGGAATGGTTAATGATAGAGCCTCTCTTCCTACATTAGCTTCTGGGATGCTTGAAGCAGATTTGTGGGGCCCCCTCACACAAAACAGGCAGGGCATCCAGGTTGAGTTGTGAGTTCAAGTCCCATGTTGGAGGGTGCCTGGGGGGTCAGCGGTTGAGTGTCTGCCTTCAGCTCAGGGCGTGATCCCAGGATCCTGGGATCGAGTTCTGCATCGGGCTCCCCACAGGGAACCTGCTTCTCCCTCTGCCTCTCTCCACTCTCATCCTCTTCCCCTCTCTCTTTCAAATAAATAAATAAAATCTTAAGAAAAAACAACCAAAAGAGACAAAACCCATACTTGGACACTGGGAAACTCTGGCTGGGGTCCCCTCAGAGGGCCAGCCTTCTGCACCACTGACTTCTTTACTAATGAAAGATCCTAGGGTCTCCACCACCTGCAAATTCTCCTTCCCGGGAGCATGCGTTCCTTTTGCAAGTAAAACAGAAAGGGGAAGATTTTTAATATTTAACAAAAAAACAATCGAATCTACTAAAATAGTACCCTCCCACTGGTGCCATGGCCCCTCTTCAGCCACCGCCTCCCCCAGCCCCTGCCTGTCCTGTCCCACGTCACCTTGTCCCCGGGGGCGGGGGGGGGGGGGGGGCAGCTGCCGCTCCCCTATCACCCCCTCAAGCTGCCCCAGCCTCCCTGTGAAATCTTGCTGGCCCTGCTTCCCCGCCTCCCTGCCTCCTCCGCAGGCTGCCCCCCTTCCAGGCTTCCTTCCTGAGCATCTTGGGGCTCAGCCCTCAGCCCGACTCTGCCTCTCCCCTCCCTCCCTCCTCTTCTCCCACAGCCCTCGTTGAAACTGCGGCTTATACCTTCAGCCTGGCTCCAGGCCCGCCACCAGGTGCCGGTGCGACTTCCCTGCTGGGACCTCCCAAGGCACTCCAACCTGGCAGGGTCAGGGTAGAGCTCTGGTCTCAAATGCCTTCCTCCCCGAGGTCCCTGTCCGGATGCTCGGCACCTACATCCCCCACATGCTCAGCCGCCAGAGCTCTTCTCTGGGACCCTCTCCAAGGGGTGTGGCCGGGCCGTTCTCCCGGCAGCCGCACCTCCATTCCCACCGCCTCCCCCGCTGCCCCCCCCAGCCAGCTGCAGAGCCCCTAAGAGGCTGTCCCGCAGGATCTTTGGCAGATAGAGTCTCCTCCCTCGCTGGCTTGAAGCCTTTTTAATGGCTTCCCTCTGTCCACAGGACAAACTCCAAACTGTGGAGGACACAGTCTGGGGAAACGCTTTCCCCTCTCATGCTCAGCCGGGTCCTTCCCACCACGAGGCCTCCATCTGCCTTCTAGTGATGCTCCTTTCCCCTCCCCAGTCCCCCCACTATATGTGATTTATGTTAACATTTCTTTCTTTTTTTTTTTTTAAGATTTTATTTATTTAGTTGAGAGAGAGAGAAAGAGAGAGCGCAAGCAGGGGGAGAAACAGGCTTCCTGAGGAGCAGGAGCCCGATACAGGACTCAATCCCAGGACCCCAGGATCATGACCTGAGCTGAAGGCAGAGGCTTCACTGACTGAGCAACGCAGACGCCCCTGTCAACGTATTTCTTATTGTTTTTTTTTTTTAATTTTATTTATTTATGATAGGCACACAGTGAGAGAGAGAGAGAGGCAGAGACACAGGCAGAGGGAGAAGCAGGCTCCATGCACTGGGAGCCCGATGTGGGATTCGATCCCGGGTCTCCAGGATCGCGCCCCGGGCCAAAGGCAGGCGCTAAACCACTGTGCCACCCAGGGATCCCCTCTTATTGTTTTTCAACATTTTAAAATTGTGGTTAAAATACATAGAACATGAAATCTATCACTGTAAACATTCTTTTTTTAAAATCTTAACCAAAAAAAAAAAAAAAATCTTAACCATGTTGAAGTGTGCAGGTTCAACAGTGTTAAACATATTTGTGCTGTGGGGCACCCATCACGGCCATCTGTCTCCAGAATGCTTCATCTTTTTTTTTTTTTTTTTAAGATTTTATTTGTTTATTTGACATAGAGAGAGAGAATAGGAGCACAGGCAGGAGCGGCAGAGGGAGGGGGAGAAACAGGTTCCCCACTAAGCAGGGAGTCCAATGTGGGGGCTCGATGCTGGGACCCTGAGATCATGACCCGAGCCAAAGCCATATACTTCCCCAACTGAGCCCCCCCAGGTGCCCCCAGAACTCTTCATCTCGCCAAACTGAAACTATGTCCCCCTTAAACATCAATTCCCCATCCCCTCCTGGCCCCTGGCACCCCCAGTCAACATTCTGCTCCTGTGACCTTGACCACGTGGGGTACCTCATACATGTGGAGTCATACAATAATTGTCTTTTTTGTGACCGGCTTACATCACTCAGCACAGCGTCCCCAGTGTCCACCCGTGTTGTCACAGGTATTAGGATGTCCTTCCTCTTTAAAGCTGAGTGACATTCCATGTATGTAAGTACAGTGCTTTGCGTATAGATTCCCCCATCGATGGACATGGGGTTGCTTTCACTCTGGCTATTAGCAATAATGCTGCTGCGAGTGCTGCTGTGCAAATACCTCTTCAGATTCCTACTGGCAATTCTCTGGGGTTTAGACTGAAAAGTGGAATTGCTGGATCATATGAGAATTCTATTTTTAATTTGTTGGGGAACTGCCGTGCTGTTTCCCCCAGCAGCTGCATCATGTTCCATCTCCACAGGCAGGCACGAGGGTCCCCCCTTCTCCGTATCCTGCCAGCACCTGTTATCTCGTGGGCCTCTTGTGGGTTTCCTAGTGGGGGCGAGGTGATACCTCATTGCATTTTCCTAATGACTAGAAATTATTGCCAAGTTTTCCCCTTGCATTTTCTTCCAAGAGTTTTATAGTTGTAGCTGGGAATGCTCATAAAATTCTCTCTCCCTGGCTCACTGCAACTCTGGTTTTGCTGCATGAGGAATGTCCTTCCCAGGAGGCCATACTCCCATTGCCCTGTGACATTTTCTTATGGCCCATATGGAACATCTTCCCCTACAGGCCCCTTTGTACAAATGTAGAGAGGTGTTTACTTGGTGGGGATTTATCATCTTGAAAACAGGAGACTTAAAAAAAAAAAAAGAAAAAGAAAACAGGAGACTTGAGACGCCCGGGTGGCTCTGCAGTTGAGCATCTGCCTTCGGCTTAGGGTGTGACCCTGGGGTCCTGGGATCGAGTCCTGCATCGGGCTCCCTGTGGGGAGCCTGCTTCTCCCTCTGCCTATGTCTCTGCCTCTCTCTGTGTTTCTCATGAATAAATAAATAAAATCTTAAAAAAAAAATAAAGAAAGAAAACAGGAGCCTCTTGTTCTTGGTGTAGGACAAACACCCAGCACAGCAACCACCACCTGCAGACCTCCACTCATTCTTGTTGAGATGGATGGATGGATGGATGGATGGATGGATGGGCTAGCCAAGTCAACGGGACAGACAACCATGGAGGGAGGGAAAGTCTGGGTGGTCAGAAAGAAGGGAAATCTGAGTTAAGCATGGAAGGCCAGGAAAGGTTTGGTGAGAAAAGGTTTGGAAGGGCTTCTGGCTGGAAGGAACAGCTTGGCTTCAGAGACAAGAATGAGCAAGGCCATCTGACCTCAGTGGGTGTCTGGCCTGTCTGGGGCAGCTGAAGAAGACCAAAGGACTGGGGGGGCCCCGCCGGCACTGGGCACAGGAGCCTGACCAGAAGGATGAGGCAAACTCATGAGAATTGGAACCTATGACACAGTAAAATGCCACTTCTGAAAGATTCTTCAGCAGCAGGGTGCAGGACGGATGTGAGTGGGGAGGGGCTGGTGAGTCCAAGGCCCGCATGGAAACCTCTGCTCCTCTGAAACCTTTTGTACATGGAGGACCAAGCTCTTTCCTTAAGCGCAGTGACCTTTCAGGCTTCAGCTGAGCAGCTCACTGAGAACCCCTGGGCACAGAACTAAGTGGCCACCGCTCTGCTTCCTGGTGTGACCCTGTGAGCCTGTCCTGCAGGTACGTTGGGTGGCGTGCACACACTGGCCTGGTCCTTGTCATCGGCCACCCCCGCCCCACACAGTGGGATGCACAGTGGGCCCTGAACCCATAGGTCAGGTGAATGAAGGCTCTGGGATGGGCAGTCTCTCAGCAACCTGCAGAATGTGGCCTGCCCTCAGCGCCAGGTTAAGGGCGAAGCCTGATGGATCGTCCCAGAATGGTCAGCTCAGACAGAATATACACCCTGTATCCCACTACGATTTCCTGAATATGAAAATTGCATTGGAAAATTGCTTCGCCTGGCTCCTTGCATGCAGGTGAGGGCTCAGTAAATCACTTGGCAGGAAACAGAAAGAGGGCCTCGATAATTGTTGGCGGCCTAGCCCAAGTGACTCAAGAACATAAGAAGAAGGGCACCCGGGTGGCTCAGTGGTTGAGTGTCTCCCTTCAGCTCAGGTCATGACCCCGGGGTCCTGGGATGGAGTCCCACATTGGGCTCCCTGCAGGGAGTCTGCTTCTCCCTCTGCCTATGTCTCTCATGAATAAATAAATACAATCTTTTTTTTTTAATTTTTATTTATTTATGATAGTCACACAGAGAGAAAGAGAGAGGCAGAGACACAGGCAGAGGGAGAAGCAGGCTCCATGCACCGGGAGCCCGACGTGGGATTCGATCCTGGGTCTCCAGGATCGCGCCCTGGGCCAAAGGCAGGCGCTAAACCACTGCGCCACCCAGGGATCCCAAATAAATACAATCTTAAAAAAAAAGAAAGTAAGTAAAAAGAACGTAAGGATATAAGCAAGGCTCAGAATCTGCCAAAAGCCCAAGAACAAAGCTACCAGCAGTGTGGACATCTGGGGTCCTTTGGCTGCCCAAGACCTAGTCATCGTGTCTGGAGAGTTTCCTGCCATATGCATGTTGGTGGGAGGTAGGCCTTCCCACCCTCGGAGGTCTCCAAGCCAGAGATCTGCTTTCCCAGTATCCCTCGCAGCTGACAGGGAGGCCGTGACTCAGGCTGAGCCAGGTGGCCCCCTGTCCCCTCAGACTTGAGTTAAGAGGGCTGGTGAGGCAAAGTAACGGAGCAAGAGCGTCAAGCATCCTGGGGCCGGCAGCGCCCCCCAGCGTCCAGGGCCTGTGATGCTGGCCTTCCTGGCTGTGCCTGTGCGTGTGCGTGTGTGTGCGCGCGCGTGCCCCCGCAGGACCCGCGGCAGGCGTGTCCTCACCAGGGCGAGATCAGCGGTGAGCTTTGGCCCCTGTCCCTGTTGCAGTAGACCCAGCCCTGGTTATCCAGCCTGTCTGGTGATTCCAGAAGCCACCTATGGCCTTCCAATAAGCTCGTTTTCTGCTTATGAATGCCAGGGGTGGCTTTTTATTGTAAAAACTCAGATGGCTGGGATCCCTGGGTGACTCGGTGGTTGAGCATCTGCCTTCGGCCGGGGGTGTGATCCTGGGGACCCGGGATCGGTCCCGCGTCGGGCTCCCTGCGTGGAGCCTGCTTCTCCCTCTGCCTGTGTCTCTGCCTCTCTCTCTCTCTCTCTCTCTCTGTGTGTGTGTCTCTCATGAATAAATAAATAAGATCTTAAAAAAAAAACAAAAAAACAAAAAAACAACTCTTATGGCTCGGCCACAGATAAGAACTTGAAGTGGAGGCTTTAAGTCCACAGCTGGTCCGAGGGCCACCCTAGGTCCAGGAGACCCCTCCAGCAGGGCCTGAGAAGGACATGGAAACACAGGATTCCCTTCGCCGGAGCAGGGGTCCCATGCCAGCAGTGGTGGCATCACCCCAAATGCAGATTCTCCCTCCTAGACCTACAGAATCAGAATAAGAGGGTATTTTACCAAGCCCTTGAGGTGATTCAGATGCACCCTCAAACTTGCCCAAGGGCTTCAGGGAGGAGCCACAGGCGGAAATCAGAGACCTGGCTCTTGCCCTTGACTCCCAGCTTTCTACTTATTTGTCTGAGTTCTCAGAGTCTACCGTTTTCATCCATAAAATGGGCATCATACAATCCCCAGAGGAGTCTGTTGTAAAGATTCAATGAAAGATGCTGGAGGGGGATCCCTGGGTGGCGCAGCGGTTTAGCGCCTGCCTTTGGCCCAGGGCGCGATCCTGGAGACCCAGGATCGAATCCCACGTCAGGCTCCCGGTGCATGGAGCCTGCTTCTCCCTCTGCCTGTGTCTCTGCCTCTCTCTCTCTCTCTGTGTGACTATCATGAATAAATAAATAAAATCTTTAAAAAAAAAAAAAAAAAAAAAAAAAGAAAGATGCTGGAGGGATCCCTGGGTGGCGCAGCGGTTTGGCGCCTGCCTTCGGCCCAGGGCGCGATCCTGGAGACCCGGGATCGAATCCCACGTCGGGCTCCCGGTGCATGGAGCCTGCTTCTCCCTCTGCCTGTGTCTCTGCCTCTCTCTCTCTCTCTCTCTCTCTCTCTGTGACTATCATAAATTAAAAAAAAAAAAAAAAAGAAAGAAAGATGCTGGAGACAGCGCCAAGTGTGCTGCCCACACATGGCAAAGGCCCAGAAGATGCCAGCCATCGCCCTCCCGACTGCTGGGATCCATGGCCTTGGGAGACAGCTGGACAGATTTGGGCAAAGCTCCTTGGCCTCATTTTATTATTTTATTTTGTAACAGGCAGATAATAACTCTTGCCTCCCAGCCTTCTTTGGAAAACTCAAGGAAGGCAAACTAGGAAAGCAGAAAAAAAAAACAAAAGCCAGCCTGTGGGAGGCCTGGCTGGCTGAGTCCGCAAAGCCTGAGACTTTCTCTTTTTTTTAATTTATAGAATGTTTATTATCTAATACTGACTGAAAGGTTTGTCTAAAGATTTTTTTTTTTTTTTAATTTTTATTTATTTATGATAGTCACAGAGAGAGAGAGAGAGGGGCACAGAGACATAGGCAGAGGGAGAAGCAGGCTCCATGCACCGGGAGCCCGATGTGGGATTCGATCCCGGGTCTCCAGGATCGCGCCCTGGGCCAAAGGCAGGCGCCAAACCGCTGCGCCACCCAGGGATCCCCTGTCTAAAGATTTTATTCTACACCAGGATATATTAGGGAGAAAGATTCCTGGTTACCATGAAATCTATATGTAACTTCTAGAGGATTCTAACATATCTTTAATACCAAGTACTTCACTTAAAATATTTCAACAAACTCTTCATTGGCAGCATCCATCTAAATGTTTTAATTTTCGGGATATGTGTGTGACTATCATAAATAAATAAAAATTAAAAAAAAAAATAAATGTTTTAATTTTCTGAATACCCACAAAGTCTTTTTTTTTAAGATTTTATATATTTATTCAGTAGAGACAGAGAGAGAGAAAGAGAGAGGCAGAGACACAGGCAGAGGGAGAAGCAGACTCCATGCAGGGAGCCCAACATGGGACTCGATCCCGGGTCTCCAGGATCACACCCTGGGCTGAAGGCAGCGCTAAACCGTTGAGCCACCCAGGCTGCCCCCACAAAGTCTTATTATAGTTAAATATCAATTATGTTACGCAAAGTAAATTGTATTTCCAATTTTTTTCTCTATTAGAATGTATTAGTTTTCTTAAGTTTTTTTTTAAACAGCTAATGTACAAAAAACTCAAGTTTCCTCATCAGAAATAAAAATCTGGACAATTACTATATTTTTAATACATACTTTTACAGCATCTCAAAAGCAAAATTTAATTCAAACCAATACCTCTAAAAGGAAACTAAAAAACTTAGTTTAGTTTCAAGAGTTTGCATATGGCAGAGAAGGCAGGTCACATTTTATATTTTTTTAAATATTTTTTTCACATTTTATATTTTAACAATACAAACTATTGTATAATAAATATAAAATGAAAAATAAACAGTGATAGCAATTAACAAGGGTGAAAACATTATATAAACTTAAAGAGGTGGCTTTCTGAACCGTCACTGATGTAATCTAAGGATTTTTTATCACTTGCATTTACAGAAACAATCTCTGTAGTCAAATTTGTCATTCACTTTCATGCTCCCACATGAGAAGTGGTAGGTGAATATCTGTAAGAATACAATTTATTGTCTGCTCCTCCACTCAGAAGTAACCCTGTGTCTGTCCAGTCTATGCTCAGAACTTTGTCTTCTGGCAGCCCCGGCGGATCAGCAGTTTAGCGCTGCCTTCAGCCAGGGCATGATCCTGGAAACCTGGGATCTAGTCCACGTGGGGCTCCCTGCATGGAGCCTGCTTCTCCCTCTGCCTGTGTCTCTGCCTCTCTCTCTCTCTCTCTCTGTATCTCTCATAAATAAGTAAATAGGGATCCCTGGGTGGCGCAGCGGTTTGGCGCCTGCCTTCGGCCCAGGGCGCGATCCTGGAGACCCGGGATCGAATCCCACGTCGGGCTCCCGGTGCATGGAGCCTGCTTCTCCCTCTGCCTGTGTCTCTGCCTCTCTCTCTCTCTGTGTGTGACTATCATAAATAAATTAAAAACATAAATAAACCCACTGTTAAAAAAAAAAATAAGTAAATAAAATCTTTAAAATAAAATAAAAAAAGAACTTTGTCTTCATGAGCAGCCAGATCATAGAGAGGAGCCTTACAACTTCTTGTATCCCACAGTTTGACAATGTTATCTAAAGAGCCTGAAATCAGCTGCTGCTCATGGGTAGGAGACCACTTTAATGATGTGACCCAGCCCGTATGTGAGGTCAGGGACAGCGACACCAAAGAACCATCTTTAGTTCGGGGGATCTCATGGTCTGGTATATCTATCTGTGTTTCCAGATGCCAAACGTTTACAAAGTGGAGAATAGGAGATACAATTAAACACTTTATTTGCTGTCAGAGTTGACTTAAGACTGCCAGACTCTATATCCCATACTCTAATTTTGTGGTCCCAAGACCCACTGCAGGTTTCTTCAGCATCTGACCACAGAACCCAGGAAATTGCTTCCTTGTGGCCAAGAGGGTCACTATAGGAGTCCTTGTCAGTCCCAACTGTTCCGTTTTCTGTTTCTTTCTCGGTCGATTTGTGGGCTCCTCTATTTCATCCTCTTCATCTGTAGGAACTGTAGACCAGATCTTTAGCATCTTATCCCAGGATCCACTGCAAAATTTAGTTCCCATGCTATCAATAGCTATAGAACCCACACTTCCAGCATGACCTCTGCAGCAGTGCAAAGCTTTCACTTTGTTTCTCTCCACATTCCACTCCCATAAGAGAATAGTTTGATCCATAAAGGAACTCAGTAGTAGGCAAGACAAATTATCTTTTTTCACCCAGGCCACATCTTTTACAACATCTGTATGTCCCACAATTGTCATTATTGACTTTCCTTCCAAGGACCAGATCTGAGAAGTCTTATCATAAGAACCAGTCAAGATCCATTCCTCTGCCCCTCTGACTGAACTGATCCAGTCATCGTGGAACAAGCATTGCTCTGGCTGAGGTGCAGTGTACTTCTCCACATATTCCAGTTCCACAACCTCTTCTGATGAGATGTTTTCCAGTTCCATGTGTTTGAGTAAGGGCAACCAGAGAAACTGGCCCTTGATAAGGAAATCGAACTCCACATGTTTGTGGAACTAATTTTTGGCCTCCAGCAATTTACTGATGATGTTACTAAGGTCAGCAATTTCAGAGGCTGCAGAAATTGAGAAGGGTACATCATCTACCACATATTTCTTGTTGTCAGTGAAGAAGCGTGTCTGGAGCTGAGCCATGGCGAGGAGTACACACAAGACTTGTTGAGACTTTCCGAGGGCTCCCACTGTTAGCTTCAGGCTCTAGATCCAGGTGGGAGTCAGGAACACGAAGAAAAAGAAAGAAAGCCTGAGACTCTTGATCTCAGGATCGTGAGCTCCAGGCCTACACTGGGCAGGGAGCCTACAGAAGAAAAAAAGAAGAGAGGGGTGCCTGGGTGGCTCAGTTGGTTAAGCTTCGGGCTCAGGATGTTGGGTCAGGTCATGATCTCAGGATCCAGCCCCGTGTCTGGCTCAGTAGACCCCTTATATTTCTACAGCGAGACATTTATACACAGGCATGTGCATACATATATTTATATACACAAGTACAAAACTCTCTCTCCCCACAGATATATAGACACGCATTTGTCTCTCTCTGTGTTAAAAATATGCCACCCAGGTGTCTCAAAATACACTGCTTTAAAGTAAGCCATGGGGTGACCCCAACTCTGCACTCCTGCAGAATCCTGCCACCAGAGCTCCTGGGTGGCTCAGTGGTTGAGCGTCTGCTTTCGGTTTAGGTCGTGATCCCGGGGTCCTGGGATTGAGTCCCACATCAGGCTCCCCGCAGGGAGCCTGCTTCTCCCTCTGCCTGTGTCTCTGCCTGTCTCTGTGTGTCTCTCATGAATAAATAAACAAAATCTTTAAAAAAAAAAAAAAAAAAAAGAGGAATCCTGCCACCAGCCAGGCCTGATTTCTTTCCAGCCCATTTTCCCATTTGAGACCTGCAGAGCTGGGTGGCCTACCCAAGGCCAGAGACCAGGGGAGACCAGACCTAGGTTTCTTATTACCCAACTCACTTTTTTTTTAAATTTTTATTTATTTATGATAGTCACACACAGAGAGAGAGAAAGGCAGAGACACAGGCAGAGGGAGAAGCAGGCTCCATGCACTGGGAGCCCGATGTGGGATTCGATCCCGGGTCTCCAGGATCGCACCCTGGGCCAAAGGCAGGCGCCAAACCGCTGCGCCACCCAGGGATCCCTACCCAACTCACTTTTGGCCAATAGGTTAGCAACTGTGGCTGTTCGCAGATGTGATGCTTTTTAAAATTTAAACAATTTTTAAACTAATTTGTGCATTTACATTTGATATCCCAAAAGGGTCTGAGGCAGGTGCCACTGAGGTATCAGGAAGTGTGTTTGCTTTTACCATATTCTCTCCTGCTTAGTGGGAGGCTGGCTGGTCTGGCCCATCATAGCCAAGCCAGAGCTGAGTCAAGCTGCAGCTTGGGCTCAAGGCTGAGGCAGGTGCCAAGGCCAGGGGCCAACACATCCAAGTCTGAGCTTGGGGCCAAGGAGCCAGTAGGGGGCCCAGGGCCTACAGCACCTGAGAGTCTGGCCCGCTCCTGACACTCAGTTCTCCTCTGGGTTGAGTCTTACTTCAAAGGCACATATGAGGGATCCCTGGGTGGCGCAGCGGTTTGGCGCCTGCCTTTGGCCCAGGGCGCGATCCTGGAGACCCGGGATCGAATCCCACGTCGGGCTCCCGGTGCATGGAGCCTGCTTCTCCCACTGCCTGTGTCTCTGCCTCTCTCTCTCTCTGTGACTATCATAAATAAATAAAAAAAAAATTTAAAAAAAAAATTTATATTTAAAAAAAAAAAAAAAACAAAGGCACATATGAAATGGATGAAGAGCTGCGATAAAAGTAAAACCATGTGACCCAGGAATCTCTGAAATAGAGAATGTACGGGACACCTGGGTGGCTCAGTGGTTGACCATCTGCCTTTGGCTCAGGGCGTGACCCTGGAATCCCAGGATTGAGTCCCGCATCGGGCTCCCCTCAGGAGTCTGCTTCTCCCTCTGCTGTGTCTCTGCCTCTCTCTCTGCCTCTCTCATGAATAAATAAATAAAATCTTAAAAAAAAGAAAAAAGACATAGAGAATGGAAAAAGAATGAGATGAAGGTCAGGCTGGCGATTGCCCATCTAGCCTTGAAATGCCAACTACCCCCCCTTCCTCATTCACCAAACCCTACCCCGTCCTCAAAGCCAGGTCTTCTTTCCCCTCCTCCAAAAAGTCACATTGCCTGCGGGGAGAGGAAGTCTGAATTCTGATTCTGATTTCAGTTTTTTTTTACTCTGGGGCCTACACCTCCCGACTGTGGCATCAGAGCAAAATCATTTACTCACTGGTGCAAGAAATATTCAGGGGGTGCCCACTGTGTGCAAGGCACTAGCCAGGTTCTGGGAGACAAAGGTAAATAAGTCAAGTTCCTGCATCCACGAAGCTGACAAAGGGAGAGTCGGATGAATGACGTGATGAGATGTGATGATGGTGGGGGTGAGCGCAGGTGGCTAGGACGCAGATGGAGGTCCTAACCAGGGAGAGCCCATGCAGAGCACCTGGAAGGTCGCTTGAGGAATTCCTTGGGTCCAACCAAGGGAAAGAAGCCATTCATTCATCAAATACACGAAGTGCCTACTGTATGCCCGGCACCAAGCAAACCACTAGAGATACAGTGGTGCACAAGGCCGACTTAGCTTGAGCCCCTGGGTGGCTTCGTTGGTTGGGCATCTGCCTTCAGGTCATGATCTCAGGGTCCTGGGATGAAGTCCTGCATGGGCTCCCTGCTCAGCAGGGCATCTGCTTCTCCCTCTTCCTCTGCCTCTCCCCCTGCTCATGCTCTCTCTCTGTCAAATAAATAAATAAAATCTTAAAAAAGGAAAAAAAAAGGGGGGGCAGACTTAGGCTCCACACCTGGGGAACTTCACACTCCAGCGAGGGACACAGGCAATAGATAATCAGTTGTAGTGAACGCAAGGAGGGAGACACTGTGTCCTGAACAGGAAGACAGGGGGAGGAGATACAGATGCAGGGGTGGGGGGTACGGAGCCAGGGGAGCGAGCCCCCGGAGTGCTGGCCCAGAATGAGAAGTAACATTAGAGATTTAGTACACAACACTTACGCAGCCTATCTCTGACAAAGGGCTGAGAATCAGCGACCTTCCAGGAGGAGCACAAAGTTCTCCTGTCACCTTGGTTTCTCAATAGCCTTCTCTGTGACAAGAAACAGAGTTCCTTGCAGAAATAGCTGCTGATCCCAGGGATGGTGTTGAGGAAGTACATAGAGGGCCTGGAACTTCTTATTGTGTGTGTGTGTGAGAGAGAGAGAGAGAGAGAGAGAGAGAGAAAGGCAAGAAGTGGGGAAAGAAGAGCTCAGAAACTGAGGAGGACCCAGGAACCAGATGGCAAAATCTCCCACTGAATAAATTCGGAACTATTTATTTATTCATTCATTCATGAGAGACAGAGAGAGAGGCAGAGACACAGGCCCCATGCAGGGAGCCCAATGTAGGACCTGATCCTGGAACCCCAGGATCATGCCCTGGGCAGAAGGGAGGTGCTCAACTGCTGACCCACCCAGGCATCCCAATTTGGAACAATTTAAGTATGAAAATGGATAATGACTTAATGGATTATACTGCATTAAAAAAAGAAAACCAACACATGAGTAACAAGGACATGGTTGTACTAAAAATAAAAAAACAAATACTAAATGAGGCAGAAGGGAAATCACAGTAGAATGTAGTTAAGACCTGTAGAGGGAGAATGAAGATATCTATTTTGAGACCCATGGAGTAATAGCTGATTCAGGCGAGGGTCACTAACGTATACTCAAATGTTCAGGTGGCTGTGGGTTGGAGAACACGATTCTGGAGGGCAGTCCCAAGTGTGTTTGCACAGACCATTTGTTCGTTATGAAGATGAAAAAATGGTCACGTTGGGGTAGAGAAGCCTGGCGGACCAGACCTTAACCAAAGGGATCCAAGGCGTTGGTGGTATAGTGGTGAGCATAGCTGCCTTCCAAAGGGATCCAAGTAAACATCGCCGGTAATAGGATGAATTGAGGCTTTGTGTCTCCTGTTGTAAGGCATCAAGCACACAATAGCTTTGCTGTGGCTTTCCTGCCAAAAATGTGCAACCGGAATTTAATCAGAAGAAAAACATGGCGGGACACTCTGAGGTGCTGGGTGTTATAAAAAAAAAAAAGAGAAAGAGAGAGAGATTTCATTTTTGTTCCCATTTCTGGCAGGGAGATCCTAAAAACCTTTGGAATCTCCCAGTGTGTGAGAACAATGGGCACATCTGTTGAGGTATTTGGTCTTTTGTCATTGGTTCCTGAAATGGCTCCAGAACCATAAAGATGAATGGAGTGTCCCAATCAGCCCCTGTCACCCACACCTGAGTTTTGTTTTGTTTTTTTTTTTTTCACACCTGAGTTTATATTAATGAGGTTAGGTTAATAGAAGCCCTTAGTGATGGGCTGGTGGCCCAGAGGAATCAACCTCACCATTAGAGGGTTAGAACTTTGTTTTTTCTTTCTTTCCTTTCCTTCCTTCCTTCCTTCCTTCCTTCCTTCCTTCCTTCCTTCCTTCCTTCATTCCTTCCTTCCTTTCTTTTCTTTCTTTCTTCTTTCAGATTTTATTTATTCATGAGAGACTCAAAGAGAGAGACAACACAGAGACACAGGCAGAGGGAGAAGCAGGCTCCATAAGGGGAGCCGGATGCGGAACTCGATCCCAGACCCTGGGGTCACACCCTGAGCCGAAGGCAGATGCTCACCCGCTGAGCCACCCAGGGGCGCTGTTAGAACTTTTATCCCCACCTCCTAACCTCCGGGAGGAGAGGGGAGCTAACAATTGAGCTCAGTCCCCCATGAGTGATGACTTGATCAGCCGAACCTGGTAACGCAACCCCATGAAACCCCCAAAGTGCCGGAGTCTCTGGGTTGCTAAAGACGCAGAGGTATTGGGAGGGTGGCTCTCCTCCTCCCACACTCCTTGCCCGGAGCATCTCTTCCATCTGGCTGTTCGGAGTTGTAGCTTTTCATCATCAAATCTTAGCAAGTACACTGTTTTCTTGAGTGAGCTGCTCTAGCCGGGTCATCGACCCGGAGAGGAAGGCACGGGAGCCTCTGATGAGATAGCCAGTGGGTCAGAAGTACAGGTGCCAGGGATCCCTGGGTAGCTCAGCGGTTTAGTGCCTGCCTTCGGCCCAGGGGGTCATCCTGGAGTCCCAGGATTGAGTCCCATATAGGGCTCCCTGCATGGAGCCTGCTTCTCCCTCTGCCTGTGTCTCTGCCTCTCTCTCTGTGTCTCTCATGAAGAAATAAATAAAATATTAAAAAAAAAAATTACAGGTGCCAGATGCTCGCTGGTGTCCAAAGTGTGTGGGGCTGGGGACAGCCCTACAGGACTGAGCTCTTCCTTACCCTGTGGGATCCCACGCTCCCTCCAGGTAGAACCTGGAATGGGGTGAGGGTGTTCAGCGGCTGTCACAGAACTGGTGGGGGTGTGTGGAGACCCACTTACCAGGTGTTGGAAGTAAAGCAGAGTAGCAATGACAGTAGAGGAGGAGGGGGCGCCTGGGGGGCTCAGCGGTTGAGCATCTGCCTTCGGCTCAGGTCATGATCCCGGAGTCCTAGGATCCAGACCCGAGTTGGGCTCCCTGCCCAACGGGGTGTCTGCTTCTCCCTGGCTTGTGCTCACTTGCTCTCTCTTTGATTGGTTGATAGATAGATAGAAAGAAAGAAAGAAAGAAAGAAAGAAAGAAAGAAAGAAAGAAAGAAAGAAAGAAAATCTTTAAAAAAATTCATGCAGCGTCTTTGTAAACTCTTGTTAAAAAAATTGAACTAAGTACATTTTAAGAGCTCATTGATGTTTTTCTAAAGGTTTTATTTATTTGTTTGAGAGATGATAGAGGCAGAGGGAGAAACAGGCTCCCCACTGAGAAGGGAGCCCCATTCAGGGCTCCATCCCAGCCAGGACTCTGAGATCATGACCTGAGCTGAAGGCAGATGCTTCACCGATGGAGCCCCCCAGGCGCCCCCTCATTGGCTTTATTAAACCCTTCATGAGTAGGGCAGCAGCACCCCAGGGAGCAAGGAGAGACTCTCAGAGGGGTTGTACAAAATGCAAGGCTTTTATAACGGGGGAGGGTGGGGCCAGAAAGTTATTAGCAAAAGAAAAGGAATGTTCTGTAGAAGGCCAGCTTTCTAGGGGAAAAGCCAGGTGTCTTAACCCGCACAGGGCCTCAGCCTCAGGGCACGGGGCCCAGCCCCCGTGGCCCACTCTGGTCGGACCCTAAAACCCCTTGCTGACCGCTGGGTTCCATTCTTGCGGGAGGTTGAACTGCAGTGAGATGGTGTATGGAGCCCCCCAAAATGAGACCATTTGGGGGCCTCTGAGGACTTTTCTTTTTAACACATTCAACAAACTTTTGCTGGCATTGAAAATAGGACAGCCAGGGACGCCTGCGTGGTTCAGCGGTTGGGTGTCTGCCTTTGGCTCTAGGCGTGATCCTGGGGTCCCGGGTTCAAGTCTCACATCGGGCTCCCCGCAGGGAGCCTGCTTCTCCCTCTGCCTGTGTCTCTGCCTCTCTGTGTTTCTCATGAATAAATAGATAAAATCTTAAAAAAAAGGAAAAGAAAAGAAAAGAAAATAGGACAGCCAGCAGAGCCTTCCCAGCCCCCTGGCCCAGACCGTGGGAAATTCTCTGCACGTGAATGATATTAATCAAACCGGGCCTTCAAAAACAAAAAAGCCTGATTTTTCTCTCATAATGGTAGAAAATTTGAGAAGGAAAGCATAAAAGGCCAGAGGAAAACAAATCAGACTGGCGTATTTCCCTTCAGTATTTTTCCTACGCTTCCCACTTTTCCCAAGCCACTTTCCAGTCGGTGTCCAAATGCAAGTTAATTTTCATTTTGGCCGCAGACCAAGAACAAAAAGGTTAAGCGTACTGAATTAATTTTTCAAGCCAAAGTTAAAGGCTCTGAGGATGATGCCTCCAAGGGTCCAATCTCTGTTTTTTTCCATTAGCAGGTGTGAGTCCAGGCTTTTTCTTGCTCGGCTAGGCTTTTCTGCTTTACATTTTTTTTCCCTCTTCCCTCTCTCTTTTTCTTTAAAGATTTTACTTATTTATTCCTGAGAGACACAGAGAGACAAAGAAAGACATAGGCAGAGGGAGAAGCAGGCTCCCTGCGGGGAGCCCGATACAGGACTTGATCCTGGGACCCTGGAATCATGACCTGAGCCGAAGGTAGATGCTTCACTGACTGAGCCCCCCAGGCGCCCCAATAATGTTTTTCTATGAACCAAAATGCTGCATTTGCTTGAAAGCAGACCCAGCAGAACAGAGACTGTTAAGTTGGAAAGCAATGCTACCTCACCCGTCCCCGTCCTGTCCCACCCCACTCCAACCCTGCGACCCGGAAACAAGCCTTGTTAAGGGTTTCTGTTCCTATTTCTTCTGGAAATTATTTCCAAAATCTTAGCTAAAATGCGCATCCTTCAATTCCCTTCTGTATCATCTTTCGTGAACATCGACTTTCCAACACAAAACACGAGGCACTTGAGTAGCTCCACTTCCTCTTCCACTCTTCCTAACGATATGTGTCTAATTATTTCTGGTTTTATATTACTTATTTCGGTCATACAGGTAAAACCCTATTGTCCTGTCTACTTTTGTGTGTTTGGCCAGAGAAGCCGGCTTGTAACTCCTCTTCCTCACTTCCTCTGGCAATCTTTTCTCAGCCCACATTTACAAATTCAAGATTTTGAGGCTTGACAATCGTTCCTGCAACCATAACCAGGTGTTCTGGATTTTTTACAGGTTGACTCTAAAAGCTGATATCCGAGAAGCAGTGCTTGTACTCTTATGGCTTTGGGAATGTTGGTCAAAACCAGGCTGAACAATGGGTGGGATTACACTTCCTACTTCCTGCATTCAAGCCCACAATCCAGGAGACTGTTTCAAGCATTAAAGATCATTAAATAAAAGTGTGTCAATGAAATACAATCATGTCATAATATACCTTGATTTTCATTTAAATGAAGAGTTTCCTGGGGTCTCTGGTTGACCCCATTGGTGGAGCCAGTGACTCTTGATCTCGGAGTTGTGAGTTCGAGCCCCGCAGTGGGTGTAGAGATGACTTCAAAATAAAACCTTGAGGAAAAAAGGGGGGACACAAAAGAGTTTCTTCTTCAGTACTTCCCTAGAAATTCTAATTGTTTTTTTTTCTTTTGGTACTCTTTACCTATATCACACCTTTATTTATTTTTAAAAAATTTTCGAAGTTTATTTACTTATCTCTACACCCAATGTGGGGCTTGAACTCACGACCCTGAGATGAAGAGTGGGCTCCACTGACTGCGCCAGCCAGGCCTCTCTGTTTATTTTTAGTCAGGTTATGATTCATGACATTTAGTCAATTCAAATCCCATCTTGCCTCCTCTACCAGTGAGAACCGCACAGGGGTCATCCTGACCCTCATCTGAGTTAGAGTCACTATTTCCTGAATATCCTGTTGTTTTTTTCTGGTGTCCTCCCACATTTTGGGGAATGTAGCCCCAGTGTTCTAGGCAAGAGTGTGTAGATGCCAACTTGGCTTGTCAGCACTTGTCTTTCTCTTGTCCTTACACTTGGGGATCATCTGGCTCCATACAGAATGCTAGAAGGAGATTCTTCTCTCTCAGATGGGAGCCAGGAAGCACAGGTGCAGGAGCACTGGGCTCTGGAGTTCCAAACAAAACAGGTTCAGCCACTTGCTGCTGACAAAATCCAAAGGCAGAGAGATGAGGGGTGCGGAAACAAAAAATAATTCATTTCAAGGGGTCCTGGGGGGCTCAGTGATTGAGCATCTGCCTTCAGCCCCGGGCGTGATCCTGGGATCCTGGGATCGAGTCCCGTAGGGAGCCTGCTTCTCTCTCCCTCTGCCTGTGTCTCTGTGTGTCTCTCATGAATAAATAAAGTAAAATCTTTTTTTAAAAATTTTTATTTATTTATGATAGTCACACACAGAGAGAGAGAGAGAGAGAGAGAGAGAGAGAGAGGCAGAGACACAGGCAGAGGGAGAAGCAGGCTCCATGCACCGGGAGCCCGATGTGGGATTTGATCCCGGGTCTCCAGGATCGCGCCCTGGGCCAAAGGCAGGTGCCAAACCGCTGCGCCACCCAGGGATCCCAAATAAGTAAAATATTAAAAAAAAAAATTATTTCAGTGAGGCCCACCCCAGGAAGACAGCCAACACCGTCTCAATCAGTCTCCCAAGTGCTAAAAATCCTTATAGCGTTAGGTGAGGAGTATCTGGGGCCAAGGTTGGTGTGTGTGTGCAAGCAGTGCAAGCGGCAGTGAAAAGGTCAAGTCGATCACTATCTTGGGGCTGTTCATGGGTGGGGTCTTGCTGGCTCCCAGCAGTCCTTATTGCCTGAGGGGTAATTTCGGTTCCCTTCAGGGAACGCTTTGGCGGTAGGGTCTTTTACCTGAGGTAAGAAATGAGTTGAAAAGGAGGTTGTTGAGGCAACCACATTTTTAGCCACTGGGAAACATTTCTTGTTTTCTGATTGTTCTTTTTCACATAGCATCCTCTTCTTGTGTAATGGATGTTTTGTCTTTTTTTTTTTTTTTAGTATTTTTAAAATTTTTATTTATTTATGATAGTCACAGAGAGAGAGAGGCAGAGACACAGGCAGAGGGAGAAGCAGGCTCCATGCACCGGGAGCCCGACGTGGGATTCGATCCCGGGTCTCCAGGATCGCGCCCTGGGCCAAAGGCAGGCGCTAAACCGCTGCGCCACCCAGGGATCCCTGTCTTTTTTTTTTTTAATTAATTTTGAAAATATTTTATCTATTTATTTATTTATTTATTTATTTATTTATTTATTTATTTATTTATTTATTTATTTTTCAGTTATGCATTGGAAGCATACCTGAGTTTTCGTGGGTTCAGTTCCAGACTATGGCAATAAAACAATATCGCAATAAAGCAAGTCAAACACATTTTTTGGTTTGTCAGTGCATATAAAAGTTATGTTTATATTATGGTCTATTAGATGTGCAATAGCTAGTAACTAACAGCTTAGATTGCTTAAAAAATGCTGGGGCATCCCGCTGGCTCAGTTGCTGGAGAGTGCGACTCTTGGTCTTCAGGTTGTGAGTTTGAGCCTCACATTGGGTATGGATATTACGTAAGAATAAAATCTAAATAAATAAATAAATAAATAAATAAATAAATAAGAGAAAAGCTAACCATCATCTGAGCTTTCAGCAAGTCACTGATCATAATAAATATAGTGAAAAAGTTCAAGAATTGCCAAAATGTTGGACACCTGGGTGGCTCAGCCGTTGAGCGTCTGCCTTCGGCTCAGGTCATGATCCCGGGATTTGGGATCGAGTCCCATGTGGGGCTCCTGGGAAGAGCCTGCTTCTCCCTCTGTTTGTCTCTGCCTCTCTCTCTCTCTCTCTCTCTGTATCTCTCATGAATAAATAAATAAATCTTAAAAAAAAAAAAAGAGGGATCCCTGGGTGGCGCAGCGGTTTGGCACCGGCCTTTGGCCCAGGGTGCGATCCTGGAGACCGAGGATCGAATCCCACGTCGGGCTCCTGGTGCATGGAGCCTGCTTCTCCCTCTGCCTGTGTCTCTGCCTCTCTCTCTCTCTCTGTGTGACTATCATAAATAAAAATTAAAAAAAAAAAAGAATTGCCAAAATGTGACACAGAGACACAAAGTGAGCCAATGATGTTGGAAGAATGGTGCCAACACTTGGTCCATTCAGGGTTGCTCCAAACCTGGAGTTTGTAAAAAACACAATGTCTGTGAAGTGCAAGAAAGTGAAACACAATAAAGGAGTTATGCATGTGTCTGTTTTCTCTAGTGCCCATTTTTTATTTTGTCTTTCTTTGCATGGTCTTGATTCTCATATGTGTGGTGATCATTGGTAATATTTCATAAAGAATACCAACATATCCTGGGGCACCTGGGGGGGCTCAGTCAGGTAAGTATCTGCCTTCAGCTCAGGTCATAATCCCGGGGTGCTGGGATCGAGCTTCCTGTCAGGCTCCCTGATCAGTGAGGAGCCTGCTTCTCCCTCTCCCCACCCCACACTCATGCTCTGTCTCTCAAATAAATAAATAAAATCTTAAAAAAAAAAATACCATGATATCCTGAGTTTCCCCTTCTGGTATGTAAATTATACTATTTTTCCTCTAGATTTCTATGTAAATTACACTGTTTTTCTCTGGTTGGAAATTCTGCCTAGGAATTCTTCATGGATTAGGATACGATGAGGAACATCCACTGAAGAGCTTCGATTGGGGTGGAGAGGGCTGATGGTCAGCTGTCAGATTATGGATCACCCCAAAAACTAAAATAATAAAAAAACATTTACTCTGGATTGCCAGCATCCATACAAGAAGGTTTAACTTCCCTCAGGGAATTGGTTCGATCTCTTTGTTGTTGTTGTTTTAAGATTTTATTCATTTATTCATGAGAGATACAGAGAGAGAGAGGCAGAGACACAGGCAGAGAGAAGCAGGGCCCCTGCAGGGAGCTCCATGTGGGACTGGATCCCAGGATCCCGGGATCACACCCTGAGCGGAAGGCAGATGCTCACAGCTGAGCAGTACCATTAAGTTATATCGATCCCAAAAGTGTTCAGAATTCCCTCTGGGCTTTCCACCAAAGTGTCTTGTGCTTCTTCCTTCTCTCTTTTACAAATGTCACCCACTAGAAATCCAAATGTAGTATTTGCCCATTCAGTCATTCAAGAAATATTGGGACGCCTGGGTGGCTCAGCGGTTGGGTGTCTGCCTTTGGCCCAGGGCATGATCCTGGAGACCCCCGATCGAGTCCCATGTCGGGCTCCCTGCAGGAGCCTGCTTCTCTCTCTGCCTCTCTCTCTCTCATGAATAAATAAATAAAATCTTAAAAAAAAAAAAAGAAATATTTACTGAGTGTACCCCGTGTGCCAGACATTGCAGGAGGCACGGAGGATAAACAGAAGAGAAGACATGTGGTCCTTGTCCCCCCGGAGCTTTTAGCTCAATCAACCAACAGATGTTTATTAAGCATCCATTATGATTATGTCGCTGCAGGGGGACAACTGAAACCACCAGTCGGGGGGGGGGGGGGGGGGGGGGGGGGGGGGGGGGGCACTTACATCTCTGTTAACATGACTACCCTTGTCTTCACTGGCGTTAACTAGTATAGTATTCCAGGAGACTTTCACCCAGGAAGATGAATGTTGCAAATTAACTTTATTGCTTATTCCAGAAACTTCCTGAAAGACTCATCAACTCTTAAATGGAAAACATCAGCTGACTTTCGGGCACCTGGCTAGCTCTAGCTCGGTCTGTAGAGCAGGCAACTGTTGATCTCAGGGTTGTGAGTTCAAGCCCCATGTTGGGCCTAGAGCTTATTAAAGACAAAAAACAAAACACACAAAGACAAACCCCACAACCAAATCAGAGGTGCCTGGCTGGCTCAGTGGGCAGAGCATGCAACTCTTGATCTGGAGGTCATGAATTTGGGTTTCGTATTGGGCGTAGAGATTACTTTAAAAAAATCAGCTGATTTTCCATAGAAATATCTACCAACAGTTTATATCTTAAGACTGTTTGAGCCTCTCACTTGGATATGCAAATTCTTCAGGATTCCACTGTAACCCTAATCAACCCCTGCTCTTACCCCAGCTTGCAAAGACCTTTAAACCAGACTTCAGGGGTGTCTCCGTGGCTCAGTTGGTGAAGCATCTGCCTTTGGCTCAGGCATGGTCCCAGGATCCTGGGATGGAGTCCTGCATCCTGCTCCCTGCTTTGGGGGGAGCTTGCTTCTCCTTCTGCCTGCTGCTCGCCCTGCTTGTGCTTTCTTTCAAATAAATAAAATCTTAAAAAAAAACAAAAAACCAGACTTCAAAGTCTCCATAAATATCATAGGTTTGCCTGTCTCCTTATGAGGCATTGTCAGGCCTTTGAGGGACCAGCAATATACTCTGCTTTGTCTTATCAACAGGGTGCTCTAGTGATATTTGCTGGGAACCAGTATTTCAGGAGGTGCCAGGAACATAAGTGAATAAAAACTCTGGTGCAATTTGTCTATTGCCTAGAAACAGACAATAAGCAGAAATCAGGAAATATATGATTTCATACTTTACAACGTAGATGGGGAGAGGAGCCAGATCTCTCATTACAAACTGCGACAGCTGAGAAAGAGAAGGTACCAGAAGAGACATGAGTAGGCAGTTCGGATCCTCTTGAGAAAAGATGGGTCTGGAAAACTGTCAGAAATGACTAACCCTGGGACAGAGTGGACGAGTGTGCCAAGTAAGTGGAATAAAGGTGTCAGAGACCCTGCGGCCGGAGGCGGTTCAGCAGATTCCACAACACAATGAATCCAGAACAGAATCCGGAACACAAGACCCGAAGGTGGCGTTGGAGAGAGGAGGGAGATGAGCCTCTCTGTGAACTTCCTTGGTCAGAACCACGGCTTCGCCTGAGAGCTAATTGTTACCCTCGAAACAGAATTGCTTTCTAGCACTTTTCACTGCAGATGCACAGAAAGGCACGTTGCAGGTTAAATGCATCCTCGAGGGATTTCCAGTTTGCAAAAGTGTTTTCAAGGCAAAAGGGGTCCGGCTTTTACGCAACTCGTGCACAGGGCTCTCGTTGCTCCTCTCGAGCTCACTGAAGCCCCGCGACGAGCTGAAGCGGCCCACGTGCTTCCAGAGGGAGAGGCGTCTGGGGCACCGGCTAACCGCGCGCGGGGGCGGGGGCGGGGGCGGGGGCGGGGGCGGCCCTCCCTCCCAGCGCGGGAGCCGGAGTTTTAATCAACTCCCCACTGATCCGCCGACAGAAGTGAGCACATGACCCGAGTGAGTGATGTCCTCAGGCTCCTTCCCAGTCCTGGGCACGGAAGTATTGTCTTTGGTGCAGCCGAGAAACTCCGAACCGGCTTCGGCCCTAAGCCGGCGGCCAGAGCACTCGGTCCCGAGCCCCACGTCGCCGGTTGGGCCCAGGGCGCCACCGGCCCGATCGGGGGCGCCGGGGGTCTAGCCGCCTCTCCGCCCCCCGCCCCCCCGGCACCCGAGCCTGGGTGGGGTCCCCGCTGCCCGGCCGCCCCCCTCCACCGGCACCACAACCGCGCCCGGGTCCCCCCCTCCGCGCACCCCGGCCCCGAGGGCCTCCTCCGGGGGTCGGCGCGGGGAGCGCACTCGGCCGCCCCGCCGCCCCGCCGCGTCCGGCTTCCTGCGCGCTCCCCGCCCGGGCGCCCGTCGCCCCTCCCTCCCGGCCGCCCGCCCCGCCCGCCGGCTCCCCCCGCCCCCCGCGGGTCCCGGGCGGTGGGGGGGGCGGCGAGCCAGGCACAGCCCCCCGCCCCCATGGCCGCCCGTCGGAGCCAGAGGCGGAGGGGGCGCCGGGGGGAGCCGGGCACCGCCCTGCTGGCCCCGCTCGCGCTGGGCCTGGGCCTGGCGCTGGCCTGCCTCGGCCTCCTGCTGGCCGCGGTCAGCCTGGGGAGCCGGGCATCGGCGCCCGCCCAGGTGAGGCCCCGCGGTGCACCCTCCCGGGGGCGGGCCGCGAGCCCGGGCGGCGGAGCGGCGGCCCGGGCCGGGTGGGCCGAGGGCTCGGGGCCAGGAAGTGGGGTGGCGGGTGAGATGTCAGGTGGAGAAGGACGGGGTGACGCTGCCTCCTTCCCGGCAGGAGCCTTCCCAGGGGGAGCTGGTGGCGGACGAGGACCCGGACCCGCCGGTGAGTGGCCGTGGGGGCCGCCGGGCGCGGGCAGTGGGTGCGAGCCGAGGCTGCGGGGCGCCCCCGACGGTGCCAGCCGCGTGTGTGCGGGGGGTGTGCACCGCCGTGCCTGGGTATGCGAGAGGGAGGGAGGGAGGGAGGGATGGTGACGGCCGTGTGGAAGGGGCTGGTGTCACCTGAGTCCGGAGTGTTTATTGGCTGTGGGTGCTGTGGGGGCATGAAATGGGGGGAGCCTGCCGCGGAGGAGGGATGCTGGTGATGTGTGCAGGGTGTGTACCCAGTGTGCACGCCGACTGGGTGTGGGCGCGTGTGCAGTGTGCCGATTGGGCTGAAGGGTCGGTGCTTGTTCTGTGTGCTGGGGGGCTGTGGGGCTGTGGGGAGGCCGGCAAGGTGCGGCAGGTCTGGGGAGCAGGGTGAGGGCTGGGGCCTGACCCCAGGACCTTGCCTCCCCTTGGCTCCCTAAGACATCTGTGCTGGCTGCTGGCTGGTGCCTCTCCCGACCGGGCCCCCTGTCGGTCTCAGTTTAGGGCTGTGGTAGTCCCGGCAAGACCCTGGTTTAGCCCTGCTCCTGATTCCCCTAGGAACTGAATTCCCAGACAGAGGAGAGCCAGGATCCTGGGCCCTTCCTGAAGCGGCTGGTCCGGACTCGCAGGAACGGTGAGCATCCCTTCATCCTACCTTCAGGAATAATAATAGTGGCCGGTCAGTGATGGGTTCTGCACCCATTATTGCTTTTGTTCATCCCAACGGAGTGGGCAGCGCCAAAACCATTATCCTCATTCAAAGTGGGGTTAGAGAAACTGACGAATAGACAGGGTGGGGGCTAGAGTTCAGAATCATGTATCTAATCAGTTGAGATGCAAGCCTAGAGTTCTGGGCCTCTCCTTGAAACCCCTTCCATCACATGGACCTGCTTCTCATTTGAGACCCTACGCCACATATGAAAGAGGGGATGGCCCAGGGTTAGGAGTACCCCTGGAGTCCTGATGGAGACAAGGGGGCTGCCTGGGAAACTTCCCCTCAGGTTGTGATCCCAGAGTCCTGGATCGAGTTCTGCACCAGGCTCCCCACAGGGAGCTTGGTTCTCTCTCTGCCTGTGTCTTTGCCTTTCCTTGCGTGTCTCTCATGAATAAATAAATAAAATATTAAAAAAAAAAAACTGATGGGGAGAAGGTAGGCGAAACAGAGACTGGGGCCCCAGTAAGCAAAGAAACTTGTGAATGGGATGACCATGTGACCGTATGTCCAGATTTGCAGGCGACTGTCCCGGCTTACAACTGTTATTTCTGTGTGATTATTAATAGCACCCTTTTGCTCTCAGAAACAACCCAGTTTGGGTGATAAATGATGTAGTCATTCTGCTTATGGAGGGAGGTATGGCGTGAGGCTCTGAGGCCTGGAGTCTGGACAAGAGTCAGAATGCTGGGCTTCTGAGGGTACGGGGGTGCTGGGGGGTGGCCCCTCAGATGTAGGGAGGACTATTTGGCCCCTGTCTCTTTCTTTGAATCTCAGCATCCAAAGGCCGGAAAACGCGGGCTCGCAGAGCCATTGCAGCGCACTATGAAGGTGAGCGATGGGTGAGCTATGCCCAGGGAGGACAGGGGACAGAGGGGCAGGGCAGGTCTCACCAACCCTTTCCTATGCCTTACAGTTCATCCACAACCGGGACAGGACGGAGGACAGGCCGGTGAGACCCCATTCCCACCTCTGAGCTCTCCCCTGACCCCCACAGCACTGGCCCCTGGAAAAGGGGCTCCTCAAAACCTCTCACTTCCCACTGCCCCCCCCCCCCCCACCTCCACCCGCCTTCAGCCTGGGAACACCAGAAGCCAGGTCAAGGACATCCTGGGGGCTCTGTTTTCTCAGCTCCCAAACCTGGTGTTTGCCTGTGATCCAGGTGTGAGAAGCCAGGCAGGCTCCCCCCACCCAGCCACCAGCCCTCACTCTTGTGCAAGAAACACATTTGATTCTTCCCTCTTCTCCTCCCACCCCCGTGTATTCTGAGTCTTCACGCTCTGATAGTTTTTTCTCAAAATGTTTCTACTGTGCTTCTTTTCCACCCCACCCCACCCCACCTCCCATCTCAGCACCACTGACATCAGAACCTCACATCCAGTCTCTACCCCTTCCCCATCCCAGCTTCTCCCCACCCCTATACTCCATCCCAACTGTGTTGCCAAGCTGAGGCCCTCCAAACTCACTGTCATTATTCCATTGCTTCCCTGCCTGGCTGCAGCCTCCCCGTGATCTGGTCGCACACTTTTATGCAATCTCCACACTTGGCCTGACACCCTGCCCCACCAATGTCCTTCTTCTGGATTTTGCATACTCTGTTCCCTCACCTGGAATGTCCTTCCATGGGACAGGCCAGGAGGCAAGACATGACGGTGGCTTGGTCTAGGGGGTTTGGCAGTTGAGATGGAGCGAAGTAGATGGATAGGGTGTGTGGCTGGAGGATACAGGTTGCTCTTGAGTTGCATGTGCAGGGTAAGGGAAGAGAAGGAATCAAAAGTGACTTCTAGATTTTTAACGTGGGCATCCTTGGGAATAAGGATCCCGTTTATCAAGATGGGGTTAACCGGGGAATAAATAGGTTGGGAGGTATGTAAATGAATCATGAAATTTTAGCTCTCTCACTGAACAAGTGGAGAAGTGATAATGAATGAGTGAGTTCCACGGAGAGATGGCTAGACGTAGTCAGCTGAGGCTGGGTCAGCATGCATCTGGTCAGAAGCCGTGGCCATGTAGATGGTGTTTAGAGCCATAGAGTTGGATGAGACACCCGGGGGAAGAAGGACCCCAAGAGTGAAGCCATGGGGCCCCCAGACATCCCGAAGTGGAGCGGAAGAGGAGAATCCAGCAGAGATGCAGCCAGACAGAAGGGAAGAAACTGGGAAGGAGAGTGTCCTGTGATCTGAGAGAAGATGCCTTCTCACCAAGGAGGGTGTGGCCATCTGTGCTGAATGCAGCAGAGAGGTCACATGATTTGACCATGGGCAGGGAGGGGTTGGGGGGTTGGGGGGGTTGGGGGGGGTTTGGTAACCTTAAAAGTCAACTGGTGACCTCAGCCAGGGCAGTTTCAGTGGTGCAGTTAGGATAGAAGCCAGCATGGACTGGGTTAAGAGAAAATGGGAAATAGCCATCAGAAACAGTGCCAGCCCTTTCCAGAAGTTTCTCCGTGATGAGCCAAGCAACGGGCCAGTAGCTGGAGGGAGATATGGATGGAGAACAAATTTAGTCCTGGTGCTAAGCGGTGCTACAGGACTCCTGGCTAACGTTTACTGAATGTTCTGTTCATCTAGAACTCCCAACAGTCCTAAAACGAAGATCTTTTGATCAGCCCCATTTTACAGATGCAGGTTACTGAACCCGTCTGAGGCGGTGATGGTACTCAGTGGGGAGCCAGGATTTTTTTTTTTTTAAGATTTTATTTGTTTATTCATGAGAGACATGGAGAGAGGCAGAGACAGGCAGAGGGAGAAGCAGGCTCTCTGCGGGGAGCCTGATATGGGACTCGACCCCAGGACCCTGGGGTTACACCCTGAGCGGAAGGTAGATGCTCAACCTCTGAGCCCCCCAGGTGCCCCCATGGAACCAGGATTTAAAGCTACCTAGAGTGTGGACATACCTCGTGCAGGGGGGAGGGGAACCTGTAGGGCAGCGCCCAGGGAGAGGGGCAGGGAGGTTTCAGGATGAAGGGAGGGACACATCATGCCACCATCACAAGAGGGTTAGTGGAGAATGTGAGCACAGGTCAGTTTTTAGCTCTGGTCGGGGGAGGAGAGGGAGCCCTGGCCTGGTGAGTTCTAGGTCCTCTGGAGAGTGAGGAAGATGGGCAAGAGGTTTGAGGAGAGAGGAGAAACGGTACAAAATCTTGCGTCAATGCTCGAGCTCCATGAGGAAGAGCAGTTGCCAGGCATAAAGAATGGCCATTTCTGGTTTGTGGCGGTGACACCGCGGTCCCAGCCACACTGCGCCCTTGGCCACAACCAGCCTTTCCAGCCTTTCCTCGAGCTGGATCTATAGTGGGGGATGCCCTCGCTCCTCCTCTCTGCTGCCCTTCATGCCCCAGGCCAGTGTCCTCCCCAACCCCTCCAGGGGCCATTTAGTTCAGTAGTTACCCAGACATCATTCCTCCACCAACTAGACACACAAGCATTGAGAACCTGCTCTTTGGAAGGGCCGGGCTCGGTGCTCTTGGGGAAGCACCCCCAGGCCTATTCTCAAATAAATTCCCATCTAGAAGAGGATACGAGCATATTCATTTGTGAACTGTGGTTCACCTTGACAAGAACCATCACAAAAGCAGCCACAGGGAAACGGGAGCATAGAAGGAAGACAGTGGAGTCAGGAAGTCCTTCCCCAAGAAGGCATGGGCCCTGATGCGTGAACGTCCGATGGACAAGGGAAGGGGTTCAGGGCCTTTCCAGGGAGAAGGAAGCACTGGTGCCAATGTCCTGAGTTCTGCAAGAGTATGATGAGGCTCAGCCTGGGACCAGGAGCAGCTCAGCCTGGTGGAAGGGAAGTGCTAGCGGAGCCACAGATGGGGTCTGGGAGTCATTCTGGGGTCAGAGCAAGTAGAGGCAGGCTCACATCTGTGATTTAGAGACCTCACTCTCTGGTCCTGCTGGGAAGAAGCTGGAGCCTGCAAGGTGGCCAACCCAGGGAGTCGCATGAGGAAGGAGGCTGAGAAGAATCCCAGTGGTGGTGGCAGGGGCCTGGCTTGGGGGCGGAGAGATGGGACAGAGCGATTTAGGTGGCAGCACTGGCAGGAACTGGGAACTGGGGCATCAGATTGGTGCGGAGGAGGGAGGGTTGGGGAAGGCAGCTGCCCAGTGAAGCCCCGGAGAGTGTCCGGTGGATCTAGACCAAGCCCGATCCAGACCCTGCCCAAGTTGTGGGCCCTGTTGGCCGCCTCCTTCTGTCCTCCCACCAGTGTTTGCTGGTGCCCACTCATTGCAGGCCCAGCTCTCAGTGCCACGACTCGGTAGTAAGACCATGGCCAGACCTCTCACTCACACATACGTAAATAAACTGGATGATTTCCCTGGTCGTTGATGGCTATGCAGGAACCAGGGTGGCCTGGGGAAGAGACGAGAGGCAGGGCTGGGGTTGGCTGTTTGGAACTGAGGGGGCCAGGGCAGGCCTGTCAGCTGAGCCCTTGCACAGAGGGAACAAGAGGATGGCAGGAGCCCTGGGAGTTGGCCTGTGTCGTGGTAGATTGGAGAGAGAGACCAGGGTGGCCCTGGGGAGGACCCAGGAAGCCACCTGACATCCTGCTATCGGTTTAAAAAAAGAAAATAAAGATTTTATTTATTTGACACAGAGAAAGAACACAAGCAGGGAGAGCAGCAGGCAGAGGTGGAAAGAGAATTAGCTCTAGCCTTTTTTAATTTGTTTTGCGGTACAGTTTTATTGAGCTATGCTTCACATACCATACAATTCACCCGCTTCAAGTGTGCCAATTCGGTGGGTTATTTACTCTTAGTCTGTTCACACAGTTATGCAGGCATCACCATGGAAAGAAGCCCTGTACCCTGTAGCCAGCACCCCTATGTCTCCCACCCACCACCACTCAGAGCTCTAAGCACCCACCAATCTACTTACTGTCTCTATGTATTTACCCGGAAATTTCATAGAAACCTCATAATATGTGGTCCTTTGGGACTGGCTTCTTTCACTTAGCATAATGTTTTCGGTTCATCCACATGGTAGCAGTTCTTTTCGGTGGCTGAATAATACCCCATTGCTTGGCTACGCCAGACTTTTCCTTATCCAGCCATTGTTTGATGGACATTTGTGTACCATTTGATTACTTTCATTTTTAATTTTTTTTCAATGATTTTATTTAATTGACAGAGAGAGCATGAGTGGGTGGGGGGCATCAGGCAGAGGTAGAGGGAGAAGCAGGCTCCCCACCGACCAGGGAGCCCGATGTGGGGCTTGATCCCAGGACCCTGAGATCATTACCTGAGCTGAAGTCAAGATGCCTATCCCACTGAGCCACCCAGGCATCCCCCTTGTGATTAGTTTTATTATTTATTTATTTATTTATTTATTTATTTATTTATTTATAGATTTTATTTATTTATTCATGAGAGACACAGAGAGAGAGAGAGGCAGAGGGAGAAGCAGGCTCCCTGTGGGGAGCCTGATGCGGGACACGATCCCAGGTCTCCAGGATCAGGTCCTGAGCTGAAGGCGGCGCTAAACCACTGAGCCACCCGGGCTGCCCTAGTTTTAATTAGGTACTGTATGACTCAGGTACAGTATGTGGGCATTCTCAGAGTGAGAGAGGCACACGGTAGAGACACAAAATATCGAAGCCCCCGCGCTTCTCCTTCCACCCGGCTCTTCCCCCCCCAGAGGTGGCTGGGGACAACTTGCTCCTTACTGCTCTGGTCACACAAGTGTGGCATTTCTTCCCATGATTTCCTCTGATGCTGCAGGGGTTGTGGCTCCTCCCTGGGCCGCAGGGCCGTCTCTTCATCTCCTGGGGTAAGAGGGCCCCCCCAGGCCTATGAATTTGCAGAGGTCCCTGGGGATCATGAGAAGGCCCTGCAAAGGGACTGTCCCCAATCTCTGAACCCCTGCATTCAGGTGTGGATGGGACGGTGAGTGGCTGGGAAGAGGCCAAAATCAACAGCTCCAACCCACTGCGCTATGACCGCCAGAGCGGGGAATTTATAGTCACGCGGGCTGGGCTCTACTACCTGTACTGCCAGGTAAGCCCCACCTGGCTCCACGGTAGGGCAGGAAGCGGGGGCCCCAGGTTGAGGGAGACGGAGAGGGTTTGGTTCAGGGGGCAGGTTGGGGTGGGGAGCCTAGGGTCGGGGCCCGATGGGATCCTGGGGTCACCAAGGACCCCGGACTCTGCGGCCTCCTGCCGGCCCCCAGGTGCACTTTGATGAGGGGAAGGCTGTCTACCTGAAGCTGGACTTGCTGGTGGATGACGCCCTGGCCCTGCGCTGCCTGGAAGAGTTCTCCGCCACAGCCGCCAGCAGCCTGGGCCCCCAGCTCCGCCTCTGCCAAGTGTCTGGGCTGTTGCCCCTCCGGCCCGGGTCCTCCCTGCGGATCCGCACCCTCCCCTGGGCCCATCTCAAGGCCGCCCCCTTCCTTACCTACTTCGGACTCTTCCAGGTTAACTGAGGCGCCCTGGGGGCGCCCCCACTGCAGCTCCCCCCACCCCCTGCCCTGACCTGCCTGCCCTCTGCAGGCTGCTTGGACTTGTTCACCTGTTTCCGTGCCACATACATAATCCTCTTCCCCTCTGACACCCCCATCCTCCACCTCACTGGCCCCTGAACCCCTGGTCTTTTGAAGCCCCCATTTATCTCCTGACTTCCTAACTCTTGGCCAACCCCCGCCACCCCCCCTCCCCCCCAACACCAGCCAAAGGACACTGTGTCTATTCTGGGTGAGAATGGGTCCCTAACCTCCCCCCACTTCAGGCACTAATCAGGGCTAGACGCCAGGGCGACTGGGACACGGAGGCCGGGAGTTCCCATACGCGAGGGCTGAGAACAGGATGAGCTCCTTCCCTGTGGATTTTTAAAACAGATATTATTTTTATTATTATTGTGACAAGATGTCAATAAGTGGATATTAAAGAGAATAAACCACAGTCTCTCTCTTTACTGGGGTGTGGGGAACATCGCTCAGAGGAGCTGGGGGCTCCATGGGAAGGGGGCCTGGGTACCTAGGAGTGGAGTGCAGGATGCCAGGGCAAGGTACAGGCCCAGGAGTGGAGACCCACATGCCTCTGACCCCTGAGGCATGAGCAGAGACTGAAAAGGCAAGCTGCCAGGAAAAAAAAATCAATCTGCCCAAGGTCCAGCAGCAGCTACCTCATTTACCTAGGAGGCCGGCTTCCTCCTGCAGGTAATCCCAGGCTGGGAGGAGCAGGAGCCCTTCCTCTTGGCAGCTTCGGGACATTCAGCAGGTGCTGGCATAAGCCTGGCGGCCTGTGGGGTGGGAGCAGGCCCCAAGGGGAGCCCAGGGTCAGTCGGCAGGACGCTGGGGCCCAGGAATATGAGAACCTGCACCCCAGGGGCCAGGGCAGGAATCCTACAGTGGTAGGGTGCTTGGGGCTTTCTCTTTCTCTCTCTGACCAGAGCCTTATGTAAGAGCTTTTCTCGGGAAACAGGAAGTCCTGCTTGCCAAGTTCAGCACAGGGAGTAGTACAGGCCTTATTCCAACACACCCGGCCTGGCCTTAACCCCAGAACTCAGCCCGTCTCTTGCTTCCGCGACCCTGGTTCTCCTTCCCATCTGCCCCCCTCCTCTCCTTTTCCACCTTCAGTCATTCCTGGCCGACTTGTCCGAGGATCTCTGGGGTGTCTGAGCCAGAGGGTCTCCCGCCCTCACCCGTGACCCCCAAGGCTGCCCAGCTTGTCCCTCCATCCCTGCTCTTGGCACCATGCCCCGTAGCCAGCCAACCTTCCCTCCCCCACTTCTGGGGCCGTCCCAGGATTCCTATGCTCCGGCCGCTCCTCCTGGGTGTCACTGGCAGTCCTGTCCTTCCTAGAGAGACTGACACCGAGTTCTCCTGACGCTGGAGGAGGGGGCGTCTCAACACAACACTGGCCCCACGGCGGGGTGCCAGGAGCACCAACAGTGCCCCTTGCTGGCTCTCCTCCTCCCTTTTTTCATTCTCAAGTTCCTTTTTATTCCTCCCTTGCGTAACGCTCCTCTTCCCTTCTGTACCCCCACCCTTCCCACCACCTCCTCGCCACCCCACT